>NC_045790.1:97367587-98692662 GCF_009873245.2 Balaenoptera musculus | reverse complement strand
CACTGGCTGGTGAGAAAGAGGGCAGGGAGGGTGGAGTGAGAACTGCTTCCACTGCTCCCCAGATGTAACCTCTAGAAAGGCAACAAGCTGTCATTTGTGGTTTTGTTTATTTGTTTTGTTGACTGGTCTATTCCAAGCACCTACAAGAATGACTGGCTCACAGTAGATACTCAATAAATATTTACTGAATGAATGAGAAAATGAATAAGAACGAACATTTATTAAATATCTGCCACTCACCAGGCAATTTTACATGATTTCTTCGACCCTCTTATCAGTCTTATGAAGTAGGTAAAATTCTCATCTCTGTTTTACATCAGAGGAAACGAGGGCTCAGACAAGCTCACATCATCAGGATGTACACCTCGGCCTCAGTCCTGGCTCTTTCTTCTGTGCCCCAACAATCTGGTACCTTATGAAAGACAGGCTAACCTGATATCTGTCCGGGGTCTCCTGTCAGCCAGAGCAGACCAGGGCAGGGCACGAAGTCTTCATCTCAGTCCCCATCACATACAGGCTGGCTCCTAGTGAGAGCCCAGGGCTCAGTTGCTGAAAGACTGATCACAATGCGTGGACATGGTCATCTTATTTCTGTGCTTATAGCTCTGTGATGGGACTTCTATGAAAACAAAAAGCCAACAATGTGAATCCAATCATAGCCTCTTGGAACATGAACAGTACTTGAAGCAAATGCAAGTTCAGAGCTGCTAAGGAAGCAAAGAACAAAATGAGAAGTGTTTGTGTTGGTTTGTTATAGCATTTTGTTTGTCTGTATTATGGTGCCTCTTTCTTCCTCGGGCCTTATAATTGCTCAGAGACATAGAAAATATTACATTTGTTTATATATACTTAGAAAAAAGGTAGGGGAAATACACACCAAGATGCCAACGGTGGTTATTTTGAAGTGCAGTGACTGCAGGTAATTCATATTTTTTTTCTATCTTTGCTCATATATAGTTTCCATTATTCCATTGGAGGGCCATGCATCACTTAAGTTATTTATGTGGGAATGTGAAGGGACTCAGCCTAAGATCCTCCAAATTACAGTCCTTTAACTTCTGTACCAACCTGTGGTTCCTTTAAGGACAATTTCCAAGTGGCAATGTCCCTGTCTGCGCTGAGAACAAGAAAGGCGCATCAGAACAATGGTGGCTGTCTGTGCCTAGGCATTTAGGAAGGGGCAAAAAGGGGAAGAAGATATCACTTACGAACGTCTATCATGTGCTACTCACCATGCTGAGTGCTGTAACCACACTCTCATATTTCATCCACCCAAGAATACTGCAAAGTTAGACATCGTTCTTCCCGTTTCACAGAACAAGAGACTGAGAGACTTGAAGAAGTTAAGTTCCTTCAAATCACATATGCAGAAAGTAGCAGTCATTTAGACTCAAAGCACTGGGCTTTTAACCACTACATCACTGAATTGAACAACACTTAGTCACATGCAGTGGTACATCTATTTACATATCTCTTTACCTACATTTCTCTGTCTGTATATATAATGCATATACTTTACCTGTAATGTGCACATGCATATGTGTGGACACATACTCCAGTGACTTCCTAGGTGCTTGCAGGAAAACAAATAGATAAAGTGGGTAGAAAACTACTTCAACGTGTGACTGTGGTCATAGATATATTCTTATCACTCAGAGCTACTGGGTTAAATTTGGGAACATCTGTGTCACATGGCCCTTGAAAGCCAACCTGGGAGGAATTTGGTGACAACCTAGTTATCAACCTCCTTCTTGATTTCTTGATTTCCTTCTTTCTTTCTTTTTTTTTTTTAAATTTATTTATTTATTTTATTTATTTATTTTTGGCTGCGTTGGGTCTTCCTTGCTGCATGTGTGCTTTCTCCAGTTGCGGTGAGCGGGGGCTACTCTTCGTTGCAGTGCGTGGGCTTCTCATTGCGGTGGCTTCTCTTGTTGCGGAGCACGGGCCCTAGGCGTGCGGGCTTCAGTAGTTGGGGCACGAGGGCTCAGTAGTTGTGGCTTTTGGGCTCTAGAGCGCAGGCTCAGTAGTTGTGGCGCACGGGCTTCATTGCTCCGCGGCGTGTGGGAACTTCCTGGACCAGGGCTTGAACCCTTGTCCTCTGCATTGGCAGGCGGATTCTTAACCACTGCGCCACCAGGGAAGCCCTCCTTCTTTCTTGATTTCTCAGTTTTTCTTTATTTGTTCCTTCCTCCCTCCCTCCCTCCCTTTCTTTTTCTTACTCCTTCCTTCCTTGATTTCTCTCTTTCTCTTTCCCTCTTCCTCTCCCTTTCCCACCCTCTCTCTGTCCCTCCCTTCCTTTTCTCTGTCTCCTTTCCCTCCTTCCTTTAGTATCAGCAGAACTCTTTATTCAAACACAATTTAGAAAGGCCTAACGTTCAAAACAAAATAAAAACAGGCGGCTTAGGGATCTAGGCTGAAGTCTTCTCAACAGCCCCTGGGCTCTTCTAAAGAGCCCTAGGACTTAAAACCCATGGATCTAGACCCCCATGCTTGTCACCACTGAGGAAACTTAAGACCAGGGATGCAAAGACATTTCTCCAAGTGTCTCAGAAACTTCTAAGCAGAGGTGAAGCAGGCCTCAAGCATTCCCTCACCTAAGAGCTCTCTTTGCACTTTATTGCAATTATTTATTCAGATTTTCTATTTTCCTGCTGGAAGGTAAAGTACTTTGAGGGCAGAGGCAGCACCTGGACTGTTCTCCACTGCACTCCCAGTACTTAGCTCTGAGCCATGCACCTTGTGGGTGTTAAATACAGTGTTGCTGAATGGACGATCAGCTGGATGAATGTAGTAGATCCTTTTTGCTCAGGCTGGTGCCGCCATGCTGTGAGTTTATGACTCGTCCACATGATGGATCAATATACTCACAGAACTAGCAGCCCCTAACTTGAGAGGCTAATTATCCTAAATAATAATCCATCCCTCCCTACACCCCTACACCCTGACGCCGCTCCGCATTCCACAGCCAACAGCTCCTGTCATTCAGCTATCAGCTCCAGGGTTGGGATTTCTTCTTTTTAATTTAGCTGACCCGGTTTATTGTTCAGTGAATGCTAAATCCATGGAGAAATCCATCTCCATTCCTCCCCTCCTCCCCACTCCAGAGCTGGGGACCTCCTCCTCCCCGGCTCCTAACCTTACCAGTGTCTTCAGAACACTATTTAATAGCTTTCCCTGAGGTCAGCTCCAGTCAGAGGTCTTGGTGAGCTCCGATGGCCTGGGGGTTGGTGGAGGAGAGGAGGTGAAATGTACTAAGTGGGGAGGGAAAAGCCCACCCCCATCCTCCTTAAACCCGTTCTCTGCAGTTCTGGGTTGTCCTGGTTTCACCCTCTTGTTCTGCTGTGTTTCAAGCCGAGGTGGCGTGGGGGAGGGTACAGGAGAAGGGCTCTGCATCCAGGCCCCTGACTTGCTTTTGGCTCAGAGATCCCAGCTGCGCACGAGTGGGCTGGCCTGTGCAGCTGGCCTTGCCTCTTTTCTTGGCCAGGGAGCGGAGAGGCCCAGGGTGGGGAGCTCAGAGAAATCATAGGGCCTCAGCCTCTTGCGGTGGTGGCCTCTGGGCAGCTGTAGGCCATTTTCTGTGGCCTCCAAAGTTAAGGGGCACTTCGCTCTTCCAAGGGCCTCTGTAGACCTGCTTCTCTCCCTTACAGGCAACTGGTTGAGGAAAATAGATGCTCCGGAATATCCGGGAATCACATTATACAAATTAATTTTCCTGGAAACCAAAACTTGGTTTCCCTGAAAACCAAAGTTCATTTGATCCCCTTAAGAATGTTCTGGCTGGCAGTTTCAGGGTTTGAAGAGCACAGATAATCTGAGTTCCCCTCCTCAAAGGACCCTGGAAAATCATCAAGCACAATTTCTCCTACCCCTCACTTGAGCATCACGTTCCCAATTTTGTCATACCTGGGATATTATTAACTTAATGTGTTCTTCTTAAAATTGACTCATTCTTATTATTTTTATTTTTGGTTAAATCAATGATTTTTAAATGGAAATTTCTATCACTACCAGTAAATGGAAAACCAGGACTACTTGCCATAAATAGAAGATAACTCTAAAAATCAGTACAATGAAAACAAAACAATTTTTTTTTAATAATTCTAGACAGACGTTGTTGCCTCTGGAAGGTTCTGAACTGCAGCCTTGTTCTGCCTTTTTTAAGAAAGGAAGGCTGGCAAATGTTACAGAATTGTCAAGAGCATATCAGCACTAAACCAAGCCATTCTCCAAGACTGAATTGGAAGGACTGAAAGAAAATTAGAAAGTTCTTTTATTATTATTAAATGATTTAATTCTGATGTGTCCCACACTTTGGTAAACACCCTGTAACCCAATAGAATGGTTTTTACCAGGGAAGGGACTGGCTCCTAGTCACACAGTAAATCTGTGACAACGGTGGGACTAGACTAGACTGCGGACCCTGGGTTCCAGAGTGGGTTCTCCCCTGCCCCCCAAACACACACCAAATTGCCTCTTTGCATGGAACAATTCATTTTTCAGGAGTAGGGTCTCTTGGGTAAGGATTTTGTCAAGAAAAAGGTTATATTATTATTATTATTTTTTGCCATCACAGCACTCTGTGTCTGTGGTATTGTTAAGAAAGATAATTGGGTTTTTCAGCATTCACTCTGCTTTACTGAGTGAATTAAGTGACTACTATAGTGATAAGGTAATTCGTGCTAAATTATAAAAACTAGAAAGTAAATCATCTGAAAGCATGCTGAACTTTGACTATTATTAATAGTTTAATCATTCATTCATTTGGTACTCATTGAGTAACTTATACCTTCAGATACATTTACCTATAGCTGGTAGAAGACCCTTTGGAGCCTGCTGTCCTGTTCTTCCATAGCAATTTTCTAAACTTCAACTTCTGTTCAAGGTCAAGGAGTCAATAGACTAGTTTACCCCGAATTTGACTTCCCCAGGTGTTCTAAGAGAGGTAAGAGAGGCTGTAACTTAGTTGAGTACGCACATTGCACCAGGGCTGGGCTAGGTAGGAGCTGTTACCACAGCCTCGTGCGTAGAGCAGAGACTCAGCTGAAGCATTTTGCCCAAGTAACACCCTCCGGGGCAGATAGAAATTTGAGTTGGGCTCAAGTCTCCCTGATTCCAAACCTAGCACTTTTTCTACTGCAGTTCAGAGCTACACACTTGTAAGCATTTTGAGAGCAGACAGTTTTTCTCACATCTGCTTTCCATTCCATCTCAGGGCTTAACACTGTGCCCTACACTTAGTTGCTGCTCAGTAAATATCTGCTGAGGATAATGGTGATATAACAGATGGGGAAAGTTGAGATCCAGAAGAGAAAAGTGAAGAAAAATAAGCACTGACCCCTGGCTCAGTGTTTTCTGGACTTTATTACCTCACTTAGGGTTCCTTGGAGGTGAATACTATAAACATCTGAAGTTGCATCTTTTTTATTTATTTTTAATTTGGGAACAAAAATGAAGTGAAGTAAGACTGGTTATTGATCAGTCTTGTTTTAGAGTCAAAGATGGACTCTCTGGCCTCTTCCCTTACATGTCTGAAGATTCTGTGAATCTTGAAACCAGCAGACCTTTAAAAAAGAAAAGAAAAGAAAAGCAATGAAACAAAAAAGCAAAGGGGAGGAGGAAAAATTTGCTCTTCAAAAGGGGATTTGCCTGAGCTGGGCTTAGGTATCTCTTAAGACTCTCAACCAGGGGAAACCTTCAACTCTGTCTCATCTGGCCCTATCCTTTGATGCTACCTCTGTCTTCTCTGTACGGGGCTTGTTGCCTACAGCCCTACTGCCTCCTCTCCCCCAGAACCTGTCCCATCCTCTTCCTCACACAAATAATTTCATGGATTTCCAAAGGAAGCTATAAAATCCCACCAACAGTTCTTGACTCTCCTACAGAGGTCATTTCTCATTTGCCGTACCCATGGCAGCTTGGTCCAGAGTGTCCAGACTTAAACCTGGTCCAAGGTGATGCCAAGTTTCAGGGCACCGGCCCCTTGGGTCTTCATCTTTCCTTTGACCCCTGAGTTGGGTTTTTCACACAGGCATGTAAGGTAGAGCCATTTAGCTGGAGGGATACTGGTATGAAAGAGTTCAAATCCCAGTTCTACCATGGCCTACTGCATAGTCTCCTTCTCTCTGGTCCTCAAAATAAGGAGTTTAGACAAGATTGGCAGTTTCTAAAAATACATTATTAGAAACCTAGGTATACTTTGAGGCACCTCAAGAGCCACCACGGAAGGTAAATTAGAGTAGACAGGAGTTTGCACCCACTCACTTCCTGCTACTATCAGAGTGCCTTACCTTTACCTGTTGGGTTTTCCCCTGAGATTTGATTAGGAATAAGTGGTTCTCTGTTTAAATAAAAGAGTTTAAAACACCCGTTTTCTAAACTCACTTTCCGTTTAAAAAAAAACACCCATCCCCTTATATACATGCACATACACACAACAATACCCCCAAAGAAAATAAATGAAAACAAGCAAAATGCATTATTTCCCTAGTAATATGCCTATTTTAGATGATAGATTAACTCAGGCATGGGAAGGAAGTTGATTAAGAAAGTGCTTTGCTCACTCACCCACACCTTCACACATCCCATGAGAGAAGACTGTTAGACTCTTTGGCGTTACAAGAGTCCAGTGGGCCAACTTTGGCCTCTGGAAACTGCTGGAACAAGGGACCAAATTCTTCATGGACGCTTCCGTTTCTCTGAAGTTTATTACAATCAAGGACATGTGTATATATGTATATGTATGTGCATGTGTGTATATATGTACATGTATATGTACATCCATACATATACACACACGTGCACATGCATGTGTGTATGTATGTGTGTATACACGTACATCCATACATATACACACAGGCACATATGTGTGTGTGTGTGTGTATACACACATATGGCAGGCTGTTTCAAAATCTGTTGGCCATATCCTTATGGGCAGAACTACAAACTTGGTTAGACATCGTATTCCCTTTCCCTGACTGGCCCTAATTCTCTACAGCTCTTTCTATTTCCTGAGAATCTGAGACAGCAAGGTCCTGCTTCCTTGCTCTCCAGCACGATTTCTTACTCCGCCTGCTCTACTCTTCAGTCTCACTGAACTGCAGTGCTCAAGGGGGAAGTGGGGACTAAACTAGAGAGATAGCAGTGAGGATGGAGGGGGGAGGGATGCTAAGAAGTAGAAGCCATAGGACAGTGGAGGTGGTGGGGTGTGTGTGTGTGTGTGTGTTGTATGTATGTGGTGTGTGTGTGTGTGTGTCTGTGTGTGTGTTGTATGTATGTGGTGTGTGTGTGTGTGGTGTGTGTACGTGTGTGCATGTGTGTATTGCTGGAGGATTGCTTCAGGAGAAGGCTGAATGGTCAGAGCGGATATAGACTCTGAGGGTTGAGTCAGGACCACTGACTTTATGGATGTTGATACCAGTTTCCCAGTGGAAGGAAATACAGGAGAAGAAGCAGTTCTGGAGAAAGAGAACTGAAGTAGCTGATAGAACTAAGTCCCAAAAAAGTCAGGAAGGGAGGCTTCAGGGACCTGACATTCATGGGCAGGGGCTGACCTAACAGAGGTGGAGGGGTTCCGTTGCCCTCTCAGATACTCCTCCCCCAGTCTAGGGCCCAGACGAAGCCAGACAGGAGGAAATAGTGGATAATAGCAGAATGGAATGGGGTGTCCACATCGATTTAGTCATTGTTCTCAGTAAAAGATGAATTCTGATGGAGGGGCAGGCTAGGCGGGGAGGAGAGAGAGATGATCTAGATCAGGGGCTGGGCTAAAGTATTTTGCAATGTGTGGTCCATTTATATAAGAATCACCAGGGAGAGCATGCTAATAATGCAAATTACTGCGTTGACCCCAAAGCTACTGAATCAGAATTTCTGGGAATCTTTATTTTTTACACGCTCCCCAAGTGATTCCATATCTACTAATGTTTGCGAGTCACCATGATTGAGAAGCTCCTTGGGATGATGAAACCAAATAAATGTTTTCCCAAAGGGTTCTGTGGGCCCTTGGAATGTCCCTTCCCCTCTCCCTGCACCACATCCTGGCTTCTTGTGAAAGGCGGAGCGGGCGGGGCTTCACTGAGTGCGCTGCTTCCTTTAGGCCCAAGGTTAGGTCCCTGTGTGCCCAAAGGCTGACATCTACTGACAATGGGGCCAAGCCTGCTTCTCTTCCTGGCAGGCCACAGAGCCGTGGAGCAAGAGCAAGCAAGGCATCTTAGGGGTCAGGAGAGTCTGAGTTGTAATCTGTCCTTGGCCTTGTCCCAAGCTTCCCTACATTGAGTAGGGTATTTTTCCATTTTTAGGGATGGGAACTCCTGCCTATCTCACAGGACTATTAGGAGGGGGGAATGAGGTCTTTAGTGTAAAGTTGCTTCAGATCTGCCAGCCTCAGTTTCCTTATCAGTGAAAGAGCATAACAGCATCTTCATAGCTGCAGCCTTGCAGGGTTCATTCTTGTTTTCTCTTCCTTCTTCTCTCCTGATCGCCTCCTCACCCATGCTTCTGATGGTGATACCCACAACTACCCTAGGAGGTAAGAATTGGCAGCCTTGTCTTGCAGCCTGCTATACAAAGCACAGGTACAGCTGGTGCCAGGACCTACACTGAAACCCATCTCTGTCTGAGTTCACAGCTTATTCTCAGAGACGTTACATGGATGTAAATCTGGTCACCTAGGAACTTTCAATTTTGTGGTCTGATACAGAAGTCCAGAGTGCTAAGTATTGCAGAGGAGAGACAAGACACTTGATATAGATTTATAGAAGTTGAGAGGAATGATTCTGACTGTGGATGTCTTAGAGGCACACTTCATAGAGCTACCATATGATCCAGCAGTCCCACTCCTGGGCATAGATCCATAAAAGAGGAAAGCTCTAATTCGAAAAGATACATGCACCCCAATATTCACTGCAGAACTATTTACAATAGCCCAAACATGGAAACAACCCAAGTGCCGATCAACAGACGATTGGTTTAAGAAGATGTGGTATGTGTGTGTGTGTGTACACACACACACACACACACACACACACACACACACACACACACACTGGAATATTACTCAGCCATAAAAAAGAATGAAACATTGCCATTTGTAGCAACATGGATGGACCTAGAGAATATCATACTAAGTGAAGTAAGTCAGAGAAAGACAGATATTATATGATATCACTTACATGCGGGATCTAAAAAATAAAACAACTACATCTGTGTACAAAACAGAAACAGACTCACAGTTATAGAAAACAAACCTATGGTTACCAGATGGGAAGGGGGGAGGGATAAATAAGGAGTTTGGGATTAGCAGATACAAACTACTATATATAAAATAGGTAAGCAATAAGGATTTACTGTGTAACATAGGGAACAATATTCAGTATCTTGTAAAAACCTATAATGGAAAAGAATCTGAAAAAAAAATATATATATAACTAAATCACTTTGTTATATACCTGAAACTAACACAATATTGTAAATCAACTATACTTCAATTTAAAAGAAAGAAGAAAGGCTACCCTCATAGAAACAATAAAAAAAAAACAAAACAGGGACATTTCATATAGGATGTTTTTGTTTTTTTGTTTTTTTTAGGAAACATTTACTAAGAACCTACTAGGCACACAATTCTAAAGGACAAGTAGGAATTAGCCCAATAGAAAAGATACATGTAACATTCTCTTATTCTTTCAATGCCCCCTATATCTATGGTTGTCATTTTTAATATTAACTCATTTTTGCCTCCTCTCTCTCTCTCTCTCTCTCTCCCCCTCCCTCCCTCCCTCCCTCCCTCCCTCCCTCTCTCTCTTCCAGTCACACTTGTTGGGGTTTTTCTGTTTTATGGGTGTTTCAAAAATCATTTTACTCATCCTTTTGTACTGGTTTTGCTGTTACTTTTGACATTTTTTTTTTCTGTCATAAAATTCATATAGGATTTTTTTAAGCAGGATTTTGAAGGATGCCTATGGGGTCCGTTGGCTAGAAAGTGAGCACATCATAAGCAAAGGTATGAAGGTAGGAAACTTCTACACACATTTGGGGAAGTAAATGGTTTTACAAGTAGTGTAAAAAGCATGGAGGGGCGTGGTGATGTAAGAGATGTTGCAGGACCAGATGTCGAATGCCCTGCTGCATAGGGTGTCTGTGGGGAAGGGCACTCCAGTGGAGGCGGGCATCAGACAGGGTTCTGGAATAGGCCTGTGTCAGAGCCACACAGCTGTTCAGCAGGGCCGGAGCACAGGGTCTCCTGACTCATCTGTTCCCTATCTCTAGCACACGTCCTTTCCTAAAGGTTGCAGGGCCCTCTCTGCTGGGATCACCTTGCAAAAGAGCATCCTTCCCGCCTGCTGCCTGGATTGAGCAAGAGGCTGGAGGCGGAGTAAGGAAGCAGCAGCTGTGAGTCAGCCCGCCCCCATGCAGGCTCCAGCCCGGGCCTGGGGCCCCAGCTGGGATGGAGCTCTTGCCTGGGTTGCATTTGCCGAATACGCACTGTACAGCCAAGAGTGGCTCAGGGCTGCCCTGACTCACTGGGAACTAACCAAGTGGCTCGTGCCCCTGCCGAGGCTTTTCTTTCTCTTTTTCTTTCTCCTCTGCTCATCCCCCCTTCTCTTCCCTTGCCTCCTTTTCTTTCCTTTTACTTCCTTCTCTTCTTCTTCCTTTTTAAATCTGCCCTCCTCTACTTTCTTTTTTCCTTTATTTTCAGCATCTTCCTCTCCCTTCTTCAAATCCTCTTATTGTCTACATTTTGTTATTTGTGATGTGACTCAGGAGACCCAGGTTTAGACCAGGCTACCAGTGACTCACCAGAAGGCTTTAGACTCATCCCTTTTCTCTGGGCCTCAATTTGCCCATCTGTCCAGTGAGGCAGCTTGATTAGATGGGGTTTTAAAGACAAAGAGCCATTAGGATTTCTCCTTCTAGAATTCGCTGCTTCTGCGCCTTTGCCTCTTTCATAGATTCCTTAAATGATTGTGTTCACAGGGCTCTGAGAACTCATTTAGGGTCATGGATCTAGACCCTGGCTGCCTACCGGAATCACCTATTGAGCTTCTAACCATTGCTGTTGCCCAGACCCCACACCAGACCGATTCGATGAGAATTTATGGGGTGGGGCTCAGGCATTCATTTTTTAAAAGCTCCCCAGCAGCGACAATTACTGATTTAGAAGAAGCTGCCTTTTGGTAAAGGTGGGGAAACTGAGGCCCAGAGTGGGGAGAAGGACAGGTCCAGGGTCACATGGTGAGTCAGGCTAGAGAGAACCAGAGCCAAGCCTCCGGCCATCTCTGCCCCCTTGGCCCGGACCTGGAGTCACCTTAAGCAAATGCCACCACCTGCAGGGGGCCAGACAGGAGAGCAGGCTTCGGACTCTGCCAGAGCCTGGCTTACAGGCAAGACACAGCCCCGTTAAGCCAGGCGTGCCTTACGGGAATCGCTCCTGGCTCCGGCTTAGAAAACAAACAGAGTGCTTTGGTTTTCTTTGGCTGTGTCCCCCGGTGGGGTAGCTGGGAGAGCACCTGAGGACGCAGGTTTGCTGCTCTTCTCCTGGGCAAAGTGGGGCTGCCAGAGGGGGAGGACAGGAGACAGGTGGGCAGGGCCACTTGCAGGGTGAGCCGGGGGGCACATGCCTCCCCCAGCTGCAAACTGGCTGCCTGAGAACGCACCCCACACGGACGCTGATGCTTCAGCTTGGGTGGCAGTTGCAGGTAAACCCTGTACCTTGACCTGCCTCCAAGCAGACCCTCTTGAGTGTACACAAGCTCCATTCCTCCCCTGCAAACAGCGTTTATAGTGGATAGAGACCTTGGTTGGGCTCTTCATTATAGCTGCTGTTTATTGAGAACTCCCTACATGTCAGGCATTATGATAAGTTCTTTATATATAATTCTCATGGGGATTCCTCACAGCTCACTGAGGTAGGAATGATTAATTTGTCCACTTCACAGATGAAGAAACAGGATCAGAGAGAGGAAGTCCACCATTCCAGGCATGCAGCCCTGAAGGTACATAGTAGATGCACAACTCAATCTCAGGTCTGCCTGATTCCTAAGTCCATAGTCCAGAGCCACTATGTAGCACTGCTTTCATGTGAATCAGCAGAACTGAGTGTGAATCCCCACTCCTCTATGACAGGTCGTGTGTCTTTAAGCAAGTGAATTGACCTCTCTGGGCCTCAATTTCCTCCTCTGTAAATCAGTGCTTTCTCTGTCTATTTCACATGACTGATGTGAGGATCAAATGAAAGAGGTTAGTAAACAACAGAGAGATATACAAATAAGAGATTATTGCTGTTATCGCCAAACGCAGCTGTGTCCACACTCAGGGAACCACCATCACACATACACCTGTCCATATTTGTGACCTTGGCCATTCCTGGCAGCCTCTTTGGTTCCCAAGGACTCAGGTGGAGGAGTGGAAGGGGAGAGAGGCAATAATAAGAACCTGTTTATAAAACACTTCACATCTCTCAGATGAAAGCCTCTAGATAAATATCATGGCACCCCATAAAAGAAAGAATATTATTCCTGCCCCCTCCATCCAGCATGCCTGCAGATGCTCTCATCCAAGCTCAGGGCAGCTGGGTGAAAGTCCAAAGAGCAAGGGCTTTGGTGTCAGAGTGACTGGAGTTCAACTCCTGCTCCTTCCACGTACTGTTTGCGTGGCCTGGGCTCTGTTCCTTAGCATCTCTGAGCTCAGTTTCCTCATTAGAGAGTTGGGAATAAAACACATCTGTCACCTGGTTGCTACAGTTATGCAAGCTCCTGTGTGTATCTCTGGTGAAGGACTCATCACACCAGCTACTATTTACCTCTTGACATGCCTGTCATCCCCATTCTACGGTAAAACTCCACAAGGCAATCACTGGCTTCACTTGCATATGATGGTATATACTCAATTAATGTCAACTGCCTTCTTTCATTTTCTTAAAGTCACTCCATCTTCATACTCCCAGGCCTATCTCTAACTTAATCTATTACTCGCCTAGAACAGGGGCTCGAGGCTCCTTACTTTTTGAGACGTTCAGGCTCTGCTACTTACCAGTTGTCTGACCTTGGGCAATTCAGCTCACATCTCTGAGACTCAATTTCTCCATCTCTGAAATGGGGATGATGTCTCTCGTGTGCCCCCAAATCCTCAGGAGGAAGATCAAATATGATACGACCAGTGAACGTTTGCAAAGTAGAAGGGAATGTTATCTGTAATGGAAACTCAGCGTCTATCAGACTGATATAATTAGATTTGACAGCGTCATTTCTGCTAGGTTCTGGGCACCCTGCCCATGGAATCCTTTCACACCATCATCTAAGATTCAGTATCTTCAGCCCTTCACTTTGGGGTCGGAAGACTCAGGCATCACTGCCGTTCCTGCTGTTCCCAAGTCGTTCTCATCAGTGTCTCCTTGCTGTCTTTTCTCGTGCTTTGCCACCAGGGAATCTGAAACACTGCTCAGTTGGAAGCCTGGGGGCCAAAAGTTGAGTCTGGGCCTTGAATCTGATATCCTACTCTGCAACTCAGCTTCTTTTAGTGGAAAATGAAGAGATTCCAGATGACAGTAATCATCACCTCTCACATTGTTAGCACATTTCTCTTCACAGGGACCTAAAACTACAGGGACTCAGAGAGATGCAAGTGGCTTTCCTAAGGCCACTCAGCAGTAAGGTCTATCTGGTATTTGAACTGTGTCATATTTATCTCTTCATCCCCAATGCCTAGCACAGTGCCTGGCCTGCACCCTATTCAGAAAATGCTAGCACAGTGTCTGGCCTGCACCCTATTCAGAAAATGCTTGTTGAATGAATTCTGACACTGACAACATGTGAATTTGCTTAACATTTTTTTTCTGCTAAAAATTAGTGATTTTGAAATTGGATTTTAAGAAAGCTTTAAGTTGTTTATAAAAATCCTTAAACCATGATTTTCAAATATGTTTCTCTGAGCTTAAGAGATCTGTGGCTACACCTCAGGGAACAGCAAGCTGTGTGCGAGAATAGCTGATGGGAGTGGGTGTGGGGAGATATTGGATACAATCTCTTGACCCCTCTCTCATCTGTCTTCATATGGGATGTATGTGTAAAGTTTAGGAAAAGTGGATTCTACTGCTTTGAGATGTTTGAAAAATGAGTGATTTAAAGTAACGAGAAGTCATTGGCATATCGCAAATTAAGGAGTCCGTAGAGAGTGGAGGGGTGTATGTGGAGACTCCAATCCACAGCTCATTCTCCAATTTTGGGAGAAATACTTTCTATATAAATCTTTAGGATACTTCTGCAGGAACACATGTGAAAGTTACAGAACCTCACTGGCATCTGGCCACAGCTAGGGGCTGAAACTCCAGGCCCTCTCAAACCCTCTGTTTTCTTGAGGATAGCCCATGGCCCCAGGCAGGCGGCCCCCCATGCCAGGTCTGGCATCCCTGGCTGCAAGTTGGCACATCTGGGAGCTTGGCCCAACTCTGGGCCAGGAGCTGCTGGGGCAATCCAAGAACATCTCTGGGAAGATGGAAGGAACTGTCCCAGAGGTGGCAGAGGAGCAGGGCCCATCCATGTTTGTTCAGGCATCCAGGGAGCAGGTAGCTGGGCCAGGAGCAGGCCATTGGCATTCTCACCAAGGGTCTTCTGGCTCAGATTCCAAAACAAGCTAGGGAGAATGTTTCTGCAGCTGGGAAGAAAGATGGGGGAATCCCTCTGAGGCCTTTTTATGCTTCATGACTTTTTATGTCCATAAGACAGCCACAAAAATGTCTCTCGGCTTCATCTTCTTTGCCATGTTTCCCACTGATTTGGCTCCTGGAAAATTGCTGTTGTGTTTGCTCCTGTGGTCTAGAGGCCTGCCCCCCAGTGCCTAATCCAAAGTGTGACCTTTGATGTCAAACGTATAAGGTCTGTGAGCCCTTACTCTGTTCCAGTGTAAGCTTCTGATACACCTAAGAACTAATCAAGCAGACAACCCAGGAACAAAAATGTAAAACTGTCAGAAATGTGATAGAAATGTCAAACGCACATTGAATCTATGTAAATAGAGGAATCCAAGTCATCCTTTCTTTTTATCTGGGGTGTGTAAATATAGTGAATCA
The DNA here is from genome assembly GCF_009873245.2 of Balaenoptera musculus. Lineage (NCBI taxonomy): Eukaryota > Metazoa > Chordata > Mammalia > Artiodactyla > Balaenopteridae > Balaenoptera > Balaenoptera musculus. The sequence continues at coordinate 98,677,601 of NC_045790.1, read as the reverse complement.
CCCATAGGAAAAAAAAAAAAAAAACATGGACCATTTCAGGGAAAGACCTACCACTATCATGTCTAAGATACCTGTTTCCTTCGTCAAGGATAATTTTTGATGATAAACATTTTTTTGGGGGGGATGCTGTCCTACGGTAACTTGATTAGGCATGGAGGGCTTCTGAGTTGCTTCCTGTCTCCTCTGCCTAACTATCTGGGGACATTCCATTTTTTTATGGCAAATATCTTCCTTCTCCCAAGACACTGCATATTCCTTAGTATGACTGCCTCAGTGCAAGTTTCAGGGTTGATTCATCATTGAATACTAGAATGTCAGCCATAAAGTGCCCTTGGAGAGTTTTGAGTGCAACCCCCTTACTTTGTAAACGAGGTCCTTTTTGGCAGCTCCTTCCCAAGTACTTCCTCAGGGAATATGATATTGCTAACCCATTCCCTGTTCTCTCTGTTACAACCAGACTCTGTCATTTTCTAACGGAAAAGCCACTGGAGGGTTCAGTCATCCAGCCCAGGTCACGTTGGCTTTGCAAGGAGCGAGGACAAAGTCTGAACTCCAAGTTCTCATTAGTGCTTGTCCAGGGGCCCCATGGCTCGGCAGAAGGTACCAACAGGAACCTCAGAAGCATCATTCTGATGTCACAGATAGTGCTGGGGCCAGCGAGTTTGTCAGCAGGTCCCAGCAAGGAGCTGAGAAGCTTCTATCAGGTCCAAATTCACACGAGAGGAAAACAAAATTCCATCATAATGTTGACCATCTGTGGCTGAGGATGATTTTTCAAGAGAGGCCACTAGAGAGGGGGATGAGGAAAATAAAGACTGTTGTTTCAAGGGAACATGATATGAAAGGGATCACTGATGCAGCTAAGCAATATCGGCTATGGAATAGCAGTACATTATTCTACCTTCCCAAGCTTCTGTTTTTAAAGTAATTTTAAGCTTCTTTTTTTTTTTTTTTAACATCTTTTTTGGAGTAAAATTGCTTTACAATGGTGTGTTAGTTTCTGCTTTATAACAAAGTGAATCAGCTACACATATACATGTATCCCCATATCTCCTCCTTCTTGCATGTCCCTCCCACCCTCCCTATCCCACCCCTCTAGGTGGTCACAAAGCACTGAGCTGATCTCCCTGTGCTATGCGGCTGCTTCCCACTAGCTATCTATTTACATTTGGTAGTATATATAAGTGCATGCCACTCTCTCACTTTGTCCCAGCTTACCCTTCCCCCTCCCTGTGTCCTCAAGTCCATTCTCTACATCTGCGTCTTTATTCCTGTCCTGCCCCTGGGTTGTTCAGAACCATTTTTTTTTGACTCCATATATATGTATTAGCATACGGTATTTGTTTTTCTCTTTCTGACTTACTTCACTCTGTATGACAATCTCTGGGTCCACCCACCTCACTACAAATAACTCAATTTTGCTCCTTTTTATGGCTGAGTAATATTCCATTGTATATATGTGCCACATCTTCTTTATCCGTTCATCTGTCGATGGACACTTAGGTTGCTTCCATGTCCTGGCTATTGTAAATAGAGCTGCAATGAACATTGTGGTACATGACTCTTTTTGAATTATGGTTTGCCCAGGGTATATGCCCAGTAGTGGGATTGCTGGGTCATATGGTAGTTCTATTTTTACTTTTTTAAGGAACCTCCATACTGTTCTCCATACTGACTGTATCAATTTATATTCCCACCAACAGTGCAAGAGGGTTCCCTTTTCTCCACACCCTCTCCAGCATTTATTGTTTGTAGATTTTTTGATGATGGCCATTCTGACTGGTGTGAGGTGATACCTCATTGGAGTTTTGATTTGCATTTCTCTAGTGATTAGTGATGTTGAGCATCCTTTCATGTGTTTGTTGGCAATCTGTATATCTTCTTTGGAGAATGTCTATTTAGGTCTTCTGCCCAATTTTGGATTGGGTTGTTTGTTTTTTGATATTGAGCTGCATGAGCTGCTTGTAAATTTTGGAGATTAATCCTTTGTCAGTTGCTTCATTTGCAAATATTTTCTCCCATTCTGAGGGTTGTCTTTTCATCTTGTTTATGGTTTCCTTTACTGTGCAAAGGCTTTTAAGTTTCATTAGATCTCATTTGTTTATATTTGTTTTTATTTCCATTTCTCTGGGAGGTGGGTCAAAAAGGATCTTGCTGTGATTTATGTCATAGAGTGTTCTGCCTATGTTTTCCTCTAAGAGTTTTATAGTTCTGGCCTTACATTTAGGTCTTTAATCCATTTTGAGTTTATTTTTGTGTATGGTGTTAGTGAGTGTTCTAATTTCATTCTTTTACATGTAGCTGTCCAGTTTTCCCAGCACCACTTATTGAAGATGCTGTCTTTTCTCCATTGTATATTCTTGCCTCCTTTATCAAAAATAAGGTGACCATATGTGCGTGGGTTTTTCTCTGGGCTTTCTATCTTGTTCCATTGATCTATATTTCTGTTTTTGTGCCAGTACCATACTATCTTGATTACTGTAGCTTTGTAGTATAGTCTGAAGTCAGGGAGTCTGATTCCTCCAGCTCCATTTTTCTTTCTCAAGATTGCTTTGGCTCTTCAGGGTGTTTTGTGTCCATACAAATTGTGAAATTTTTTGTTCTAGTTCTGTGTAAAATGGTGTTGGTATTTTGATAGGGATTGCATTGAATCTGTAGATTGCTTTGGATAGTAGAGTCATTTTCACAATGTTGATTCTTCCAATCCAAGAACATGGTATATCTCTCCATCTGTTTGTATCATCTTTAATTTCTTTCATCAGTGTTTTATAGTTTTCTGAATACAGGTCTTTTGTCTCCTTAGGTAGATTTATTCCTAGGTATTTTATTCTTTTTGTTGCAGTGGTAAATGGGAGTGCTTCCTTAATTTCTCTTTCTGATTTTTCATTGTGTATAGGAATGCAAGATATTTCTGTGCATTAATTTTGTACCCTGCTACTTTACCAGATTCATTGATTAGCTCTAGTAGTTTTCTGGTAGCATCTTTAGGATTCTCTGTGTATAGTATCATGCTTTACTTCTTCTTTTTCCAATTTGGATTCCTTTTATTTCTTTTTCTTCTCTGATTGCTCTGGCTAAAAGTTCCAAAACTGTGTTGAATAATAGTGGTGAGAGTGGACAACCTTGTCTTGTTCCTGATCTTAGTGGAAATGGTTTCAGTTTTTCACCATTGAGAACGATGTTGGCTGTGGGTTTGTCATATATGGCCTTTATTATGTTGAGGTAAGTTCCCTCTGTGCCTACTTTCTGGAGGGTTTTTTATCATAAATGGGTGTTGAATTTTGTCAGAAGCTTTTTCTGCATCTATTGAGATAATCATATGGTTTTTCTCCTTCAATTTGTTAATATGGTTTATCACATTGATTGATTTGCGTATATTGAAGAATCCTTGCATTCCTGGGATAAACCCCACTTGATCATGGTGTATGACCCTTTTAATGTGCTGTTGGATTCTGTTTGCTAGTATTTTGTTGAGGATTTTTGCATCTATGTTCATCAGTGATATTGGCCTGTAGTTTTCTTTCTTTGTGACATCTGTGTCTGGTTTTGGTATCAGGGTGATGGTGGCCTTGTAGAATGAGTTTGGGAGTGTTCCTCCCTCTGCTATATTTTGGAAGAGTTTGAGAAGGATGGGTGTTAGCTCTTCTCTAAATGTTTGATAGAATTCGCCTGTGAAGCCATCTGGTCCTGGGCTTTTGTTTGTTGGAAGATTTTTAATCACAGTCTCAATTTCAGTGCTTGGGATTGGTCTGTTTATATTTTCTATTTCTTCCTGGTTCAATCTCGGAAGGTTGTGCTCTTCTAAGACTTTGTCCATTTCTTCCTGGTGTCCATTTTATTGGCATATAGTTGCTTGTAGTAATCTCTCATTCTCCTTTGTATTTCTGCAGTGTCAGTTGTGTCAGTGTCAGCGGAGAAAGTCTTCTCCCTTTTTTTCTTGATGAGTCTGGCTAATGGTTTATCAATTTTGTTTATCTTCTCAAAGAACCAGCTTTTAGTTTTATTGATCTTTGCTATCGTTTCCTTCATTTCTTTTTCATTTATTTCTGATCTGATCTTTATGATTTCTTTCCTTCTGCTAACTTTGGGGTTTTTTTGTTCTTCTTTCTCTAATTGCTTTAGGGGTAAGGTTAGGTTGTTTATTTGAGATGTTTCTTGTTTCTTGAGGTAGGATTGTACTACTATACACTTCCCTGTTAGGACTGCTTTTGCTGCATACCATAGGTTTCGGGTTGCTGTGTTTTCATTTTCATTTGTTTCTAGGTATTTTTTTCTTTCCTCTTTTATTTCTTCAGTGATCTCTTGGTTATTAAGTATTGTTTAGCCTCCATGTGTTTGTATTTTTTACAGACTTTTTCCTGTAATTGATATCTAGTCTCATAACGTTGTGGTCAGAAAAGATACTTGATATGATTTCAATTTTCTTAAATTTACCAAGGCTTGATTTATGACCCAAGATGTGAGCTCTCCTGGAGAATGTTCCATGAGCACTTGAGAAGAAAGTGTATTCTGTTGTTTTTGGATGGAATGTCCTATAAATATCAATTAAGTCCATCTTATTTAATGTATTATTTAAAGCTTGTGTTTCCTTATTTATTTTCATTTTGGGTGATCTGTCCATTGGTGAAAGTGGGGTGTTAAAGTCCCCTATTATGATTGTGTTACTGTCTATTTACCCTTTTATGGCTGTTAGCATTTGCCTTATGTAATGAGGTGCTCCTGTGTGCATAAATATTTACAATTGTTATATCTTCTTCTTGGATTGATCCCTTGATCATTATGTAGTGTCCTTTGTCTCTTGTAATAGTCTTTATTTTAAAGTCTATCTTGTCTGATATGAGAATTGCTACGCCAGCTTTCTTTTGTTTTCCATTTGCATGGAATATCTTTTTCCATCCCCTCACTTTCAGTCTGTAGGTGTCCCTAGGTCTGAAGTGGGTCTCTTGTAGACAGCATATATATGGGTCTTATTTTTGTATCCATTCAAGCCATTCTATGTCTTTTGATTAGAGCATTTAATCCATTTACATTTAAGGTAATTATTGATATGTATGTTCCTATTACCATTTGCTTAATTGTTTTGGGTTTGTTATTGTAGGTCTTTTCCTTCTCTTGTGTTTCCTGCCTAGAGAAGTTCCTTTAGCATTTGTTGTAAAACTCGTTTGGTGGTGCTGAATTCTCTTAGCTTTTGCTTGTCTGTAAAGGTTTTAATTTCTCTGTTGAATCCTTGCTGGATAGAGTAATCTTAGTTGTAAGTTTTTCCCTTTCATCACTTTAAATGTGTCCTTCCACTCCCTTATGGCTTGCAGAGTTTCTGCTGAAAGATCAGCTGTTAACCTTATGGGGATTCCCTTTTGTGTTTTTTGTTGTTTTTCCTTTGCTGCTTTTAATATTTTTTCTTTGTATTTAATTTTTGATAGTTTGATTAATATTTGTCTTGGCGGGTTTCTCCTTCGATTTATCCTGTATGGGACTCTCTGCGCTTCCTGGACTTGATTAACTATTTCCTTTCCCATATTAGGGAAGTTTTCAACTATAATCTCTTCTAATATTTTCTCAGTCCTTTTCTTTTTCTCTTCTTCTTCTGGGACCCCTATAATTCAAATGTTAGTGCGTTTAATGTTGTCCCAGAGGTGTCTGAGACTGTCCTCAATTCTTTTCATTGTTTTTTCTTTATTCTGCTCTGCAGTAGTTATTTCCACTATTTTATCTTCCGGGTCACTTATACGTTCTTCTGCCTCAGTTATTCTGCTATTGATTCCTTCTAGAGAATTTTTAATTTCATTTATTGTGTTGTTCATCATTGTTTGTTTGATTTTTAGTTCTTTTAGGTCCTTGTTAAATGTTTCTTGTATTTTCTCCATTCTCTTTCCGAGATTTTGGATCATCTTTACTATCATTCCTCTGAATTCTTTTTCAGGTATACTGCCTATTTCCTCTTCATTTGTTTGGTCTGGTGGGTTTTTACCTTGCTCCTTCATCTGCTGTGTGTTTCTGTGTCTTGTCATTTTGCTTAACTTACTGTGTTTGGGGTCTCCTTTCCGCGTGCTGCAGCTTTGTAGTTCCTGTTGTTTTTGGTGTCTGTCCCCAGTGGCTAAGGTTGGTTTCAGTGGGTTGTGTAGGCTTCCTAGTGGAGGGGAGTAGTGCCTGTGTTCTGGTGGATGAGGCTGGATCTTGTCTTTCTGGTAGGCAGGACCACATCCGGTGGTGTGTTTTTAGGTGTCTGTGACCTTATTATGATTTTAGGCAGCCTCTCTGCTAATGGATGGGGTTGTGTTCCTGTCTTGCTAGTTGCTTGGCATGGGGCATCCAGCACTGCAGCTTGCTGGCCGTTGGGTGGAGCTGGGTCTTAGCATTGAGATGGGGATCTCTGGGAGAGCTCTCACCGATTGATATTACGTGGGGCCAGGAGGTCTCTGGTGGACCAGTGTTCTGAACTCAGCTCTCCCACCTCAGAGCCTCAGGTCTGACACCCGGCCAGAGCACCAAGACCCTGTGAGACACACAGCTCAGAAGAAAAAGGAGAAAAAAAGAAAGAAAAAGATAATAATAAATAAAAATAAATTTTAAAACATTATTAAAATAAAAAATAATAAAATTATTAAAATAAAAAGTAATAATAATAAAAAAGAGAACAATCAAACCAATAAACAAATCCACCAATGATAACAAGCACTAAAAACTATATTAAAAAAAAACAAAAACAAAACAAAACAAAACAAAAAAACAGACAGACAGAACCCTAGGACAAATGGTAAAAGCAAAGTAATGGTAAAAGCAAAGTCACACAAAGAAGCATACACATATACACTCACAAAAAGTGAAAAATGAAAAAATATATATGTATATCTATATATAAAAAAAAAGGAGGAAGAGAGCAACCAAATCAATAAACAAATCTACCAATGATAATAAACTCTAAATACCTAAACTAAGATAAACATAAAACCAGAAACAAATTAGATGCAGAAAGCAAACACCAAGTCTACAGTTGCTCCCCAAATCCTCAATTTTGGGGATGATTCATTGTCTATTCAGATATTCCAGAGATGCAGGGTACATCAAGTTGATTGTGGAGATTTAATCTACTGCTCCTGAGGCTGCTGGGAGAGATTTCCCTTTCTCTTCTTTGTTCGCACAGCTCCGGGGGTTCAGCTTTGGATTTGGACCTGCCTCTGCGTGTAGGTCGCCCAAGGGCGTCTGTTCTTCACTCAGACAGGACGGGGTTAAAGGAGCAGCTGATTCGGGGACTCTGGCTCACTCAGGCCGGGAGGAGGGAGGGGTACGGATGTGGGGCGAGCCTGCGGCGGCAGAGGCCAGCGTGACATTGCACCACCCTGAGGCATGCCGTGCGTTCTCCCGGGGAAGTTGTCCCTGGATCACGGGACCCTGGCAGTGGCGGGTTGCACAAGCTCCTGGGAGGGGAGGTGTGGATAGTGACCTGTGCTTTCACACAGGCTTCTTGGTGGCTGCAGCAGCAGCCTTAGCATCTCATGCCCGTCTCTGGGGTCCGCGCTGATAGCTGCGGCTTGCGCCCGTCTCTGGAGCTCATTTAGGCAGTGCTCTGAATCCCCTCTCTTCGCACCCCCTGAAACAATGGTCTCTTGCCTCTTAGGCAGGTCCAGACTTTTTCCCAGACTCCCTCCCAGCTAGCTGTGGTGCACTAGCCCCCTTCAGGCTGTGTTCACGCCGCCAACCCCAGCCCTCTCCCTGGGATCCGACCTCCGAAGCCGGAGCCTCAGCTCCCAGCCCCTGCCCGCCCCGGCGAGTGAGCAGACAAGCCTCTCGGGCTGGTGAGTGCCGGTGCCAGTCAGCACCGATCCTCTATGCGGGGATCTCTCTGCTCTGCCCTCCGCGCCCCTGTGGCTGCGCTCTCCTCCGTGGCTCTGAAGCTCCCCCTTCCACCACCCGCAGTCTCTGCCCGCGAAGGGGCTTCCTAGTGTGTGGACACCTTTCCTCCTTCACAGCTCCCTCCCACTGGTGCAGGTCCCGTCCCTATTCTTTTGTCTCTGTTTTTTTCTTTTTTCTTTTGCTCTACGCAGGTACGTGGGGGAGTTTCTTGCCTTTTGGGAAGTCTGAGGTCTTCTGCCAGTGTTCAGTAGGTGTTCTGTAGGAGTTGTTCCACATGTAGATATATTTGTGGGGAGGAAGGTGATCTCCATGTCTTAGTCCTCCGCCATCTTGAAGGTCTGCCATTTTTAAGCTTCTAAAAAAAATTTTTTTATTGTGGTTCTTACCACTTAACATGTACTCTACCCTCTTAGCAAGTTTACAAGTTTTTAAGTGTGTAATATAGTATTGTTAATATAGGTACAGCATTGTACAGCAGATCTCTAGAACTTATTCATCCTGCCAAATTGAAACTTTAGGCCCATTGATTAGCAACTACTCATTCCCCTCCCCCACCAGCCCCTGGAAACTACCACTCTACACTCTGATTCTATGTGTTTGACTATTGTAGGTACCTCATATGATTGGAATCATTCATGATTTGTCCTTCTGTGACTGGCTTATTTCACTTAGCATAATGTCCTCAAGGTTCATCCATATCGTCACATATTGCAGGTTTTCTTTTTTAAGACTGAGTAATATCACATTGTATGTATATTATACATTTTCTTCGTCCATTCGTCTGATGATAGACATTTAGGTTGTTTCAACATCTTGGCTATTGTGGATCTAAACCACAATGAGACATCACCTCACACCTGTTTGGATGGCTGTTATCAAAAGAACAGAAGTCAATAAATGTTGGCCAGGATGTAGAGAAATCAGAAACCTATACACTGTTGGTGGGAATGTAAAATGGTACAGCCTCTTTGGAAAACAGTATGGAAGCTCCTCAAAAAATTAAAAATAAAACCACCATATTATCCACCAATCCCATTTCTGGGTGTATCTAAAGGAATTGAAATCAGGATCCTGAAGAGATATTAACAACTCCTTTGTTCACTAAGCTTCTTTTTTTCTTTTTGACAATCTGTTTCAAAACTATGTCATAATCAGCAAAAGTGAGTATCAATTTCCCTTTATGAGACTCAAGAGTATGAAGAGCTCCCTCATTTCCTTCAAACCTTTTCTATCCATCAAAAAAACAAAACAAAACAAAACTTGCCAGATGGTCCTTAGGATCCATATTTAGTAGAGCTAATATTCAATTTAAAATAGTCCCAAAAAAGCTATATTGCTGTCCAGCACACATACTATATGACTTTTTGTTTGGAGTGGACACTTCAAAAGAGGAACATCAAGGTTACTCCAAAAATAATACTCTTAAAACAACACTTTGACGAATGGAACTGATGAAGGTCTTTAATAACTCCAAAATGTTACCTGTGTTTCCCAGAATCTATAACTTGGCTTTGTTCAGATTTGCCCAAGTTATTTTTAAATTTCACAGTGAACTTACGTTTTGGGGGGAGACACCCTTGCAATGATCTTTGACCAAAAGTAAAATATATATTAACTTGAATTGATCTGATTTTAAAACAACTTATTCAATGGAAGTGACAGGATTTATTTTTCCCCCCTTATAAGACAGTGGACATTAGAGGATCTTATAAACCATTAAAAGTTTACATTACCTTTTTATTTCATTAAAAATCATATAATAATGTTCATTGGACTTTATTATAGTTTGTTGATTTAATATAAATTAATAAAAGTTTCTTAAAGGAAAATTATCAATATATATCAAAAGACAACATATTTTAGGAAAAAATTTTTCATAAAAGATTTGCATGTGAGGATGTTCATGACAGTGTTAACTATAAAGGAAAGAAAAGAAAATCATCTAAATATTACCATTGAAGAAAGCCAGTTACAAAATAGTATATGAGATGTCTTAATTAAAACACTTCTGGCTATAGTGTGTGGGTGTATTTACTGAGAGCTGAAGGGGAAATGTTGTAAATCAAGAAGACACAGGAACTAGGGAGTTTTTGTGAACCACAGGTGCTATTGTCTTCATCATTTGGAGGCCTATCACCTCAGGCCTCTGCTCACTGAGTAGAGTCTCTGCCCCAGTCCAGTGTTTCAGCCAGCTGCCTCTCTTCCTAGTATCTTGGTATTGCCAGCTTTAATTTCCTGGAGAAAAAAATATTATTGGGCCACCTTGGGTTAAGTTTTTACTCTTGGTTCAATCAGCTATGATAAAAGGGATAGGGTTACCTATGAAAACTACAGCTAAAACAGCCCAGTGTTATGCCTGTTGGCACCAGTTCTCAGAAAGCAGAGCTCCTGTTTGGGTAGATCTCACAGTGGTTCAAACCATTATGGATCTTCTGTGTGTATAAGTGTATGTGTGTACGTGTGTGTATGTGTGTACGTGTGTGTATGTGTGTGCATGTGTGTATGTGTGTACGTGTGTGTGTGTACGTGTGTGTGTGTGTGTGGTATATATATTCAAGCAACAATGACTCTAAGAATATATACTGTTGTTATTGTGCTTTATAAATTGTTTCTTTGTGTTTGGTCTGGCAGATTTATACTTTCCTCTTTTTCCTTTCATTTTCTATAATAACCGTATTTTATTTTTTATGATAAGAAAAATGTTTAAAGTTATATAGAATTAACTGTCATGATGGAAAAGGCTATTGCACATTCATTAGAGAATGGGAATGCAGAAGCAGGAACAAATCACTCAGAACTATACCAGTCTGGGATGATCAGACTTTTGGCATATTTCCTTTCTAGAGAATGCATAGTCCTTATGTCATGGAGAACAAATATATTTTTAAATTTTTTCTACTTTTTTTGTTAGGTAGTAGAATTCCAACCTTTCCTTATAGTGTTAGAAACGTTTCGCAAATATGTTAAGGTCTGTATACTGTTTAATAATATGGATATTCCAGATTTTATTTAACATTTCTCCAGTGTTGGACATTTAGGCATTTCCAATTTCTCACTTATTTTGAAGAGTGCTAAAATAAACATAGGCCTTTGCATTGTAGACAAAAATAATCTTATGCGAAGTCTGATAATTAAAAGGAATCTCAAACCTATTAAAAAATTTACATTCTCTGATTGAGCTTACAAGCCATTCTCTTCCTCCATTGTGTTTCTATTCTTTTTGAAAGTCCTGTCTCTGTGTGAGCTCCCTCTGGGGTTAGTGCTTCAGACGTCCTCGTTGGTGCCCTGTACACAGAGCATCAGGAAGCTACTACAAGCTGGACAATTACACACCAAGGAGAACTCATTCAGGGGCCAAAGCTGCCGCCCAAGCAGTTGGCTGCCGTGGTGCACACATTTGACCACAGGCCCAGAGTTTCCCCTTTTACTGTGTTATTCCACTCACTGTCAGATCTCTGAGGATCTGGTGAATGGATAAAGAAGATGTGGCACATATATACAATGGAATATTACTCAGCCATAAAAAGAAACGAAATTGAGTCATTTGTAGTGAGGTGGATGGACCTAGAGACTGTCATACAGGGTGAAGTAAGTCAGAAAGAGAAAAACAAATACTGTATGCTAACACATATATATGGAATCTAAAAAAAAAAAAATGGTTATGAAGAACCTAGGGGCAGGATAGGAATAAAGATGTAGACCTACTAGAGAATGGACTTGAGGACATGGGAAGGGGGAAGGGTAAGCTGGGACAAAGTGAGAGAATGGCATGGATATATATACACTACCAAATGTAAAATAGATAGCTAGTGGGAAGCAGCCACATAGCACAGGGAGGTCAGCTCAGTGCTTTGTGACCACCTAGAGGGGTGGGATAGGGAGGGTGGGAGGGAGACGCAAGACGGAGGGGATATGGGGATATATGTATATGTATAGCTGATTCACTTTGTTATAAAGCAGAAACTAACACATCACGGTAAAGCAATTATACTCCAATAAAGATATTAAAAAAAAAAAAAAGATCTCTGGGGATCTGGGATTCAGAGAGGATTAAGAAATGAAACTACAGATAATCAAGGGAAAAGTACAAGAAATCATTTTACTTTTCTCTTCTAGCATATTCCTTTCAGGAGATAAATTTAAATGGATGTGATATTTTCCTCTCTTCCTTATTTGTCAAGCCTGTGGTCTGGTGCAAGACCTGATGAATGGTGAATTTCCCACCAGGCATGAATAAAAATCTAAATTAGAACATCTCAGATCCAAGAGGATCCTTAGAAATAAATCCACTATAGAGATTTATAAGCTTAGGAATGGAGAAGGTAAGGGATATATCCAGTATTTCATAGCTAGTCATTGACTGGAAAAACGAGCTTCAAGTAGCTGAGACTCAAATACTATATTTCATCACTTCGAGATGCCGTTGATTTTAAGAGCCACTTTATTTTAGGTGCTATTAAGAAAGAAAAGAAAATGCTGCCAACTGAACTATACCCCAATGCTTTCTTATGAATTGAATTTTTAGACTTATTGAAAGAGCCCATTTATTCTGATTCTGTTTTTATAATACATCACTCTTGTGATATAAAAGTAAAATAAATGTTCAGATAATCATAAAACTTTTTCACAGTAAGCTTTCTGCCTTTTCTTAATCACTTTTTGACTCAAGGTCTTTGAATCCCAGGGTTCTCCTTATACTGTCCTGTTCTTTGCCTGCCAGAGGACTGGTTATGCTGTATTTCTTCCCCTCTCCCCAATAGTTTTTTTTAACTGTTGTATTTAGATATAATTTACATACCATATAATTCACCCATTTAAAGTGTACAATTTAATAGTTTTTAGTACGTTCACAGAGTTGTGTAACTATCACCACAGCCAATTTTAGGAGATTTTCAACACCCTCCCCCCCAAATACAACCATTACCCAATTAGCAGTCGCTCCCTATATTCCTCTCTTTTCCCTAGTCTTATACAGCCGCCAGTCTACTTTCTGCCTCCATGGATGTGCCACTTCTGGAGGTTTCACAGAAATGGAATCTTACAATATATGGTCTTTTGTGACTTGCTTCTTTCACTTAGCATATTGTTTTCAGTATTCACCCATGTTGTGGCATGTGTCAGTACATCACTCATTTTTATTACCTTATTTCTTAAAAGAAGACTCCATTATTCTCCCTGGGATTTTCCTTCAAGTTTTATTGCTGGTGCTTTCTCGACCTTAACAGCAGTTGTCAATGAAGCCCATTGAACAACAGTCGGGTTTCATGTTCCTTCCACAATTAGTTCTTAAGTAGTTTGTGGCCTGAAATATTGAGGGTTGTCCGCATCCAACTGTACCACTAGGAACAACAGCCAAGTTCACACGAGCGCAAGCAGTGACATCTGCTGCCAGGCTGACGGAAGCTGTTTGACGTCATCATCACTTGTCAGGCACAGCTCAATTTCAGACATACTGAAAGATGAAAAAAGGAATGTATTCTAGAATTAATAAAGCATGGAATATATCTTCAGTACTTTTCCTTAGATCACCATGAAGAGAGTTTACTCTGAGCACCAACAAACAGCGAGACTTGGGACACACAGCCCAGGAACTTGAAGGGATATTAGAAGTTCACATGTCACACACCACCCAGAGCAAGAGTCCCCTCCAGATTTGTGGGTCTCTGACCTTGGGAATGAGAGCCACCTGGAGAGAGCTTGTAAATATGATGTCACAGGTCACAGCCATGAAGATCGTTTTTCAGTAGGGCTGGCAAAGAACCAGAATCTTTTCCTCACTCCCTCCATGCCTCCCTCCCTCTTTTTCTTTCTTTCTCTCTTTCTCTTCCTTCCTTCCTTCCTTCCTTCCTCCCTTCCTCCCTCCCTTTCTTTCTTTCTTTCCTTTTTCTTTTGTGCTTGCTTGCTTTCCCTCCCTCCCTCTCTCTGTCTCCCCCTCCCTCCCTCCCTCCCTCTCCCTCCTTCCCTCCCTCTCTCCCACTTGGTCTTTTACTTTCTTTCACTCTTTCTCTTTCTTCCTCTTTCTGTCTTTTCTTTCTTTTCCTCTTTCGCTCTTTTTTCTCTTCTCTCTCTCAATCCCTCTCTCTTTCCTTCTTTCTTTTTCTTAGAAGCTAGTTCAGAACTAGGAACCACAGCTCAAGCCCATTCCTGACAGATCAGCCAGAGGTATCCTAAGCATCAATGAGAAGGTGTCACTAGTGAATATGGAACATGCAGATTTGGTTTCTAATCCTGACATGACCACTTAGGAACAGTGTGACCTTAGGCAATTTATGAAGCCTCTCTGAGCCTCAGTGCCATCCTCTGTAAAATGATAGCAGCCTAGAGGGTTGTTGTGATAACTATGTGAAATCACACATGATAGTGCCTCATGTTTACAGACAATACTTCTTCCAATCCCAGCTGCCCTGGCTCAGGTCTTCTCTGGCTTGAATCGTTACCACCACCCCTCAGTACTTATGACTTGAAATTTTAATTTTTTGATTCTATGCTGGTTACCTATTACACATGTGTAGCAGCTGTCCCAGCTCTTCTGATTATGTGATTGTCAATTAAATACTCTGGTTTCACCCATGTGCAGTAGACACTCTTTCCAAAGTCTGTGCTGTCTTTAAAGCTTTTCTCCAAAGTACTCTGCTGGGTTTTCTGGCTTTGGAAACTCAAGGTCAGTCAGCTTCCATCAGATCTCAATTATTCACCTCCCAGGACTTCCCTGTGTGTTTGCAGCTCCCAATGACCCTACCACACATACACATTAAACATGTCACTTCATCTCCTATATGTCCAGGTCCTAGCTGGACAGGAAATCTGCAGTTGTCAGAAATGTGGTAGAACTGCCAAATGAATGTGAAGTTACCAATGTAAATCGTGGAACCAAAATTTCAGTTATGTTTGTTCCACCGTTGTATAAACCTAGAGGCATTTTGGTGAACAAATAGGCCAAATAGAAGAAAAAAGCAACTATGAGCAAGCAGAGGGACCTTGAACCACATGTCAAACAGAACTTCATAATTGCACTTGTGCTGTTACTGTGTTTCTGCATACATGGCTGTGCATTTAGGACATAAAGATAAATGAAAGGTGGTTCTGTTTTAGAAACCAGAGTCTAGTAGGCAAGCAAACAAGGACACGGACAAATGCAATACAGCCTAAGTGTTTCCATGGAGGAAATGGAGAGACAGTGAGAGTAAAGACTGTGCCCCTAACGCAGACTGGGGGATGGGATGGGAACAAGAAGGTGTTTCTGCTTACATTAATAAACAGTTATTGAATAAAAAAGCTACACTATGACTTCACCTTTCATCTAGGCATGATTTTCTGTTTTTATAAATAAAATTAAAATATCTGTATTTATTCACTTAACAGTTATATATTTAGTGGCTATTGCATGCCATGTACTGTCCTAGGTACTGGATATTCAGTGGACAAAAAGAAATGGTCCCCATCATTGGAGGGCTTTTCAAATGCAGCTGAGAGATACTAAACCAACATATATACATAGACATTTCACACTGTGATAGGTTCTATGAAGGGAACTCTTAGGTGTTATGAAAAGGAATATCGGGGGAACTGTAATTTAGTTGATGGGAAAGGGGTCATTCTCATGTCAAAATAAGTCTTCTGTCCTGTTTCCTGATTCTTGTTTGATCGATTCACTCATTTTTTTCATTTGTTTATTCATCAGACATTGTATTTTCTTTTCCATTAGAGTGTATTACAAGGTATTGAATATAGTTCCCTGTGTTATACAGTAGGACATTGTTGTTTATTTTATATATAGTAGTTTGTATCTGCTAATCCCAAACTCCTAATTTATCCCTCCCCACCTTCCTCTTTGGTAACCATAAGTTTGTTTTCTATGTCTGTGAGTCTGTTTCTGTTTTGTAAATAAGTTCATTTGTATGATTGTTTAGATTCCACATATAAGTGACATCATATAATATTTGTCTTTCTCTGACTTACTTCACTTAGTATGATAATCTCTAGGTGCATCCATGTTGCGGCAAATGACATTATTTCATTCTTTTTTATGGCTGAGTAATATTCCATTGTGTATATGTATACCGTTTCTTCTTTATCCATTCATATGTCAATGGACATTTAGGTTGCTTCCACATTCATCAAACATTTTCTGATCACTTGCACTATGTTAGAATTGGATCTGATCACCTAGGGTACAGATATCAGTCTGGGCTCACCAGGAAGTTAAAAAACAAAAACCAACTGGGGAGGCATACTGAAAATCACAATGTCATGTTTCCAAAATTAACATTTATTTTTTTATTTCTTGTCACATTTGGTAGTCATACCAACCTCATAAGGCGAGGATTATAATTATCCCCATACAACAGGTAAGGAAAGAGAAGTTTTTAGAGGTCTCCACCATATGGCACCATGCCTGTAGGGGGGGCGACAACATGTATGCAAACCTGAGCCTTCTGATGTCTTAGCCTTTGTGTGAATGAAATTAGCACCAAATAATAGAGGTCAACTGTGGATTAGAGAAGAAGGAATGGATAGGGCTGTAGAGAGGGCTTTGGACCAGGAGGCACGAGAAGACGGCATTTGAACTGGACCTTGGAAATGAGTAGGATTTCAGTAAGAGGGACTACGCCAGCAGCAGGCAAGGGGATGGGATGAAGTGACCTGCCAAGTTGAGGGAATAGCTCAGGCAAAAACAAAGAGGTACGAAACTGTGAGCTGTTTGGAGATGAATCCAGAAGGGATGGTTTGTGCAGAAAGTGGGTCTGGAATGGTGGTTGGGAGTACATTGCTTAGGGTGACTCTAAAGAACTTGAACCTTCTTCTGAGACCCATCGTGAATAATTAAGGACCTTTCAATAGGGGAACGGTATGGTAAGAGCTTTGTTTAAGGCGGGCACCTGTAGGATAAAGGAGCAAGAAGCCTCCCTTCGCACCTCAGGAATTCTCAGTACTTCTCTCTGCCACAGCTGTTGAACACAGGTGCCTTGCTTTAATAAATCTCTTGTGCTTGCTTGCTGCCCTGGGCTAACCTTATCACCCAAACCCAAGGACCAGTGGTAGAGATGAGACAAATAGCTTTTGGATGTGGGTTTTAAGCTGTTGCTTGATTTATTAACATGTTACAGTGGCCGTAGAGGGCAGAAGCTGTCCATGGTGTTTAGGCTATCAGGCTGGACAAGGGTAAACAAGGTGAGGAGACCCCAGCCCCTGCGCGGGGAAGTCTCCTGCACCTGGGCTCGGATGCTTTCTCCTCTGTCACACCTTCCACCCTCCACCCTACGCTCTGCCAGCAGGGCCCCAGGCAGAAGCAAGAGCTACTCCAC
The DNA here is from genome assembly GCF_009873245.2 of Balaenoptera musculus. Taxonomy (NCBI): domain Eukaryota; kingdom Metazoa; phylum Chordata; class Mammalia; order Artiodactyla; family Balaenopteridae; genus Balaenoptera; species Balaenoptera musculus. The sequence continues at coordinate 98,660,445 of NC_045790.1, read as the reverse complement.
GTATTGTCTACAAGTGTTGCAATCATCGCTCTCTTTTAGTTCTCTTTATCTCTGGGCTTATGCCTTTTGGAAGTTGGAGCTTTTGGAGCAGAGACACCTGGGCAGCTTAGAGACAGAAGCGGGCACATCTCCACAGAGAGGCCTGGGACCTTGGCCACAGAGCCCTGAGGAGTGAATGCCCACTTTCATGTAGAAGTTGTGTAGGGGGGCTCACATCCTCACAGACTGGAGAGTTACTAACAACTCTTCAAAATTGCACAGGGGCTCTACGGTTTTCAAAGTGATTCTGCAAACGTTATTTTCCTTTAAGCTCAGAAGAACCCAGAGAAGTAGGAGTTTTCATGCCTGTTTGACAGATAAAGAAACTGAGATTCAGAGAATGACTCCAAGGGTCATTCAACTAAGAGATCAGGAAAACTGGGACTGGGACTCATGTCATTTTGCTCTAAATATAGAGCTCTTTCCATTATGCCACGCTGCCTCACAAAAATCAGTGAAAGGCTGCAAAGGAAAGGTGTTTCTGGCACCTCAGCATGGAAGGGAACTCTGACCACATTTTCCCATGGAAACATTTTTACCCAAGGTGGTTAAGATCTACAGCTCAAATAGTAAAGCACTGTGTTTCAGCAACTCACTTGCCTTCCCGTCAATTTAGTTACGTTTCACGTAGCACCTACTAGGCGAGACTATAGAACAAAATTATAAAAGACATTTTCTTACTCTGGTGAAGAATACAGACATTTGCAGAAGCCACTGAAAAATAGGAGCCTCAATATTTATCCCACCAAGAATCACCTTTCTTCTCCTTCCACCAGGGTGTCCAACCCATGTTAGAAACATCCTGTCAATGAAATGGGGAGGCAGCATCTGTGAGGGTCCGGGTTTTAGAGCAAGACAGACTTCCATCCAAATCTGAGCATCTAAGCTTTGTGATTTTTTTTTCTTTTCTTTTCTTTCTTTTTTTTTTTTTTTTTAACATTTTGACCTTTCTCTCCTTGCTAAAAATCCAATGAGCACTGACCAAAAAATATATTCCATGCATCTGCTGCCCCTGAGACAATGCTTTCTTCGTGGAAGTCAGCTCCTACTCTCTGCCTACTTCATGGAGGACTAGTTCTAGTTATGGGAGGCTCTTGAAACAGGAAAGCAATAATTTGTGAAGTAAGGCCTGTGAACTTCTCGGTTTAGCAAATTATGACTTTAGAAAATAATATTTGAAGCTGGCATCAAAGGCCTGGTTAAGTAGGAAGTGCCCATGTCTACACAAGCCAACCCTGCAAGCCATCCCATCTGAACCATTTCCTGCCACCTGCCTCATACATGTTCATTCTTAGAACCTTCCTGAATAATCATCAGTATCAAAATCACAAGAGCCTCCTGTTATTCAGGGCCTACTTTGGGCCAAGGACTGTTAGGGTCTTTCTATATAATATTGCCAGTTTTCACAGTTCTGCAAGGAAGGCGTCATGACCTTGTAAAGCCGAGGAGATGGATGCTCAGAGAAGTTTAGTAACCCACCCAAGGTCAACATACTCTCTTTTCGATACCATGCTGTCCCAGTAGGCTAGGTCTGCTCTGCTTCTAAAGCAAGAAGTTAGCCTTCTTTTGGAAAGTGAGATAGCTCTAGAGTACCTGAATTTTCTTTTTCTTATCCACAGTTAATACCTGTGCCAACTCACCAAAAATATCACGGTTTAGTAGAATACAGAACTTAGGCAGACCTGGCTTTGAGTCTTAGCTCAGGAATTTACTTACTGTATGACAGGGACAAGTCATTCAGCCTCAGTTTCCACATCTGTACAGTGGCAGTCAACCTCTTCTTTCCCCTCCTCACCCACCTCCTCTTCTCCCTTGTCTTCCTCATCCTTTTTATAATCATCATGATCTTTTTCACAGTGTTGTTATAAAGGTTAAATGAGATGATGGATGTGAAAGGAATATATAAAGTCTAAATGATGACAACAGAGATATGGATAATGACAATATTAGTACCTTTTGAGCTCACAAACATGTTAGCCTTGTGGCAGGGGATGAAGACGAGCATCTTTCTGTGCCATCAATCACTGCACCTACGTCATAGTCTCTCTGAGTCTGAAGCCATGGGCACCTGGAATCTTGTATCTCAACCCTTATTTCCACATGACACATGTGAAGAGTGTAGTCAATGCAAGACACCTCCCCAAGAGATTTCCAGGAGTTTGACTTCTCGCTATAGTTCCTCTTCTTTCTTCTCTTGCCCGAGAAATCATATTTATATGCAAATAAGTGTGAGGGACATTATTATAAAAATTGTCTAAATCACTTGTTCTCAAAATGTGGTTCTTACCAACAGCAACAGCAGTATCTGGGAACTTGTTAGAAACTTAAATCCTCAAGCCCCACTACAGATTTACTGAATTAGTAACTCTGGGGGGTGAGGGCCCAGCAATCTCTGTTTTAAAAAGAATCTCCCACCATAATAAATGATGCATAATAAAGTTTCAGAACCATTGGTCTAGATTTTCTAAAAAGCCAAACATTTTTTTAATTGAAGTATAATTGATTTACAATGTTGTGTTAATTTCTGCTGTACAGCAAAGTGCCTCAGTTACACACATATATACATTCTTTTTCATATTCTTTTTCATATTCTTTTCCATTATGGTTTATCCCAGGATATTGAATATAGTTCCCTGTGCTATACAGTAGGACCTTGTTGTTTATCCAAACATTCTTTTTTTTAATAAATTTATTTATTTATTTTATTTTTTGGGTCTTCGTTGCTGCGCGCGGGCTTTCTCTAGTTGCAGCGAGCAGGGGCTACTCTTCGTTGCGGTGCACGGGCTTCCCATTGTGGTGGCTTCTCTTTTGCAGAGCACAGGCTCTAGGCGCGCGGGCTCCAGTAGTTGTGGCACGTGGACTTACTTGCTCCGAGGCCTGTGGGATCTTCCCTGACCAGGGCTCGAACCTGTGACCCCTGCATTCGCAGGTGGATTCTTAACCACTGCGCCACCAGGGAAGCCCCAAACATTCCTAAATATTTTATCTTTCTTATTTGTGACTAATAACTTCTGATGACCTGACTCAGTGGGTCACAACCCCATTACTGAGAACTGCACGGGGTCACAAAGCAGGCTACACATAAGAGCCACCAGGAGGAGTCAGGTGACCTTTGGCTGCACGTAACAGTAACTGTGACTGACAGCAAGTTACACAATAAGGAACTGTATTACCTCATGTTACCATAAGTCCAGAGGTCGGGTGGATCCAAGTGTGACCTCTGGGAGATCCAGCCCCAGTTCTCTGTAATGCTCTTGTTTCTTCTCCAAGCTTGTAGCAAGATGGCTGCCTGGCACCAATCACAAGATCACCAGAGGGCTTTGCAGCATTACATTTGGATATGTTCAAAGGAGGAAATGGACTCTCTTCCTGTGTTTCTATCCCAAGAGAGAGAGGAAACCTTTCTCGAGAGCCCTCCAGCACACTTTCCCTACACCTGGCTCACATGCCCACCACCAAAGCAACCATCGACAAATAACAGTTGACTTATGATGTAGGTTTTGCTGTTTTCTGTCTGTGGTGGCGGGGAGGGGGAGGTTGACCCTAATCAAAATCAGCATTCTGTCTCCAGAAGAAGGGAGAAATCAAGATTCATACTGACATCCAAATGGGAACTGTTTGAAAATTCAGCTTACCAGGGAATTTGTTTGAAAATTCAGAGATGGGGAGAGGTGTGGGATGGAAAGGATACTGCAAAGGCTGAAACCTCCACCCTCACTGCCACCTGGAAAACTGCACCTGGGGGATCTTCTCAACTCCGTCTTGCTCAGGTCTTCCAAACTACCTCTTCCTTGTCCCATAGCCTTGCCTTGTTTTCTTCCCCGTGCTTCCTTCTGTGGAAGCACTCCCCTCTTTGCTCTCTAATCATCCCATATCTTGTGTGGGGATGCTGAGGAAAGGTCACTTGACAGGAAGTTAGCGGAGCTGCATCCGGCTCCTAGATCCTTCACAATTCCATGTCTCTCACTTATTGCTGTGACAAGTCAACTCCTTTTTCTGATCCTCAGCTTTCCTTATCTACAAAGTGAAAGTAAGATCATCTGCTCAGAAGTGTTGCTGTAAGGATCAAAAGAAAGAAAGAAAAGGAAAGTGCCCTGTAAACTGTAAAGTGCTATGATGCATGTGGGCAAGGGCGTCAGTGATGCCTTCATGGAGGAGGACTTCCCAGTGGGTGTCTTTACCACGCACGTGCACACGCACACGCACACGCACACACCCCCCTACCTCACAGTCTGTTGACTGGTCCTGTTGAAAGGGCACTGAAGTTCTAGAAGAGAGAGTGGAGCATGGTGAAACTCCTGCAGGTTGTAGAGCTGGGTGAGATGATGAAGGTGGTGCCTGTGTCAGTACCGCCACCATGTAACCAGTGTCTAATGCCTCCTCCCTGAACTCATCTGACTCTGCTTTGAGCCTGCTGTGTGACCTCAGGCAACTCACTTTCCTTTCTGTGCCTACTTCTCCATCTGGGAAATGGAAGATTCACTTCAGTGGTCCCTAAGGGACCTGGCTCTGACTCTGAGGCTGTCAAATGACAATACCCCAACTCTGCATTTGAAGGGGACATCTTATTTAGAGCCTGGATAGCCCTTGGTTCTGATCCCAACGTGGTTGTTCACCATCTGTATGAGTTGTTGATCTTGTACGTCCATTTCTTCAAGTGAAAAATAAGCATAATAATGCCAGCTTCACATGTTTCTGTGAGGATTAAAGCAATCACGTACGTAGAGCACCAAGCACAGTGCCAGGCTGTTGCATGGGCACGTGACATGGCACATGTTTTTCTCGACACCATCTCCCCCAAACCAATCCCCAGAGTTCCTCTAGGCCCAAGAATTATTTTAATAGACGAGAGAACTGACATCCAGAGAGGGCAGGTGAATCACAAAGGAAGTCAAAGCACAGCCCAAGTCCAAGCCCAGGTTCTTTTCCTCTCTAGGGAACTGAGGAGTCCATGAGTCCCTCCCTCCCATGTCGGACTCGGCCATCCCCAGGAGGCAAGTGGAAACCTCGGGGCGATGAAGTAAGTCATCACCTCTTTATAGAGCGGAAATTGCTCTGAAAGGGTAATTGGCTTTCTCCCGCCTGGCTCTCTGGAGCCTTGGAGAGGCTACAGCAATCCCTGCCTGCCCTCTTCCCACATTCTCCCAACTTGATACCATCCCTTCCTCCACTTGGCTGCTGCTGGCTGGTCTGCAACACGGATGCTTTGCTGCCTGCTCCCAGCCGAGCACCAGTGCTCTGGTTTGTCTACCGGATGACCCTGGCAAGGCCCATGTCTGGGTGGAGAACACATGGGGAAATCACTCCTCACACCTCCATCTCCTGCGACATCACCTAAGCAACAGAATCCCAAGTAACGCCACTCCCCAGGGTTTACTTGGAGGTGAAGGGGAGCGGTAATGGGAAATACAACTTGGTTGGATAGAAATGACTTTGGATTTAAGTCTGACAGCTCAGCTTGCCAGTCCCTCCTCTGTCATTTACCAGTGGGAGGCCTTTGGAGAAGTTTCTTCACATCCCCAGGCCTCAGTTTATTAATGTGTAAAATGGGAATCAGAATGCCAGCTTGGCTAGCCTCTTGGTGTTTTGTGAGGAACCATGAGTTCATTCAGTACACACTTGTTGAACACCTACTGTGTACCAAACACTATTCTAGAAGCTGAGGACATGGCACTGAACAACAACAACAATTGCCTCTCTATCATGAAGTGGGAGAAGGGGAGATGATGATAAAATAATAGATAAAAGAAAGCAGGAGTTGGGGATGGAGGCTGGGGGATGCCATTTTTGTTAAGGTGATCAGGGAATACCTCTCTGATGACATGACTTCAGAGTCATTGAAGCAGAGTCAGCCAACGGAGAGGGCAAGGGGCTGTAGCTGCAGCAGTAGTGCGGCCCTGGACCACTTAGGTCTTACAGACCATGGTAAGGAGTTGATGGATATGAGATGACACGTACATTGTAAAGTTCTAGCCCAATATGAGTGCCCCTAGCCGAGAGCCACTTCTCCTTGCCTTGGAAGCATATTTTATACGTCAAGGGCAAGCATTGGGCCAGACACTTTACATCACATTAATTCCTTAAAACATTCCATCAAAGTGGGAGTACTTATTCCCATTTATACAAGAGGATGCTGAAGGCAGGAAACCCAGTTCTGTTGGTGTCCAAACACAGTGCTTTCTTTGCCTGTAGCAGCAGACTTCTGCCATTGATTTTGTTTTGCCTTTCCTTTCCCTCCCTCTCTCCTTCCCTCCCTCCCTCCCTTCCTTCCTTCCTTCCTTCCTTCCTTCCTTTCTTCCCTTTTATATTTCTGATGACTCTTCATATCCATTTGCATCATTGGTGAGGGAGAGGTGGAAACAAGGAGGCAAGCTAGTTACCAGGGAAAAGCTGAGTTGGAGCCACTATAGTGTCTGCAGAGCAGACACTCCATGAATCCAGATGGCTCCATTCATCAGCAGCCTCAATGTGATTAAAGGAATGGGTAGACTGTCGGACACTGGAAAACACACAGAATGAGAAGTCAGAGAGCTGCTTTCATTCTTTTTTTTTTTTTTTTTTTTTTGCTGCTATCATTCTTGGCTGCTGCTTCATGTGATATGACTTGAGGCAAATCCCTTCCCTTTGCTGGATATTGATGCCCTATATACAAAGTAGGGTCTGGTGTGCTAGGATGATCAGTAGTGACTGAGTGTGGAAAGCATTTCAGTTATCTTCAGAGAATGCAACATGTGACAATATCTCTACCTCTATCCTTTCCTTATAAAACCCAAATCTCAGCCACACAATTTGCCACGTGACCTTGGCCACCTCTGTGAGTTACTACACCTCTGTGGGTTTTGATATCTTCATCTGAAATGTGGGGAAATAGCTTTGATTCTTGTGAAGCTGAAATGAGCTGAAGTGCATGAAATATTAAGCATAGTACCTAAACGATTGTGAATAATATTTATTATTAATATTAGTTGAGAAGGCATGGAAGAAATGCAAGCAATGGTTAGACATATGTCCTACTCTCAAGGGTTACTGCAAGCATCAGACATGATTAAGTGCTTAATAAACACTAGTTATTATCATTCTCCTGTTAAGCTTTAAGTGAAATGAGTTGTCTTCTTGGACCCCAGCAATCCAGGTTGGTCCCTCCTCATCTGACCTTCCCAACCCTCTCTCCTGCCCTCCTCTCTGCCCTGAACTTGGCCGAGCTCACTCCTAGGAATGCCACATACAGTTGTACAAGTTTTACAGTGCAGAATGCTACCACATGTAAAAGCCCACCATTCCAATTGTAGGCATTGTGGGCACGTATTAATGATTGATCAAGTGTCTTGTTCTAAGAAATCAGAATGCTAAGGCAATTTTCAGATACATAGAAGGAAGGTGTCTTAAGGAAGGGATGCTTGTTTTTTTCTAATTTGCACAGAGGCACCGTATAGGTTAGCAGCGACTCTCTGAGCTTCAGTCCTCCAGTCTGTAAAATGAAGCCCTGAAACAGGTGATGCCTCAGGCTTCCCTTGGCTTTGCATCCTTTCAGGTCCAGAAGTGGGCACTGCCCGACCTGTGCTCATGAAATCAGTCTGCATGACTGTGGAGAGGGGAACTGTGACCGCTTCGAGATCTGAGGGTCCCTGGAGCCTTTGCCTTAACCACAGGTACCAGTAAACTGGGGGCAATAATCCTACCCTGTCTACCTCCCAGGGTTGTTGTAAGGATCAAGCAAGAGAAAGAGAGGGCTTTGTAAACCCTAAGGAGCTGTACAAATTTGAGGGATTGTTTATACACCCATGCATGTGTATGCGTATTTATATGTGTGTGTGTTTATGTGTGTACATATAAATATACGTGTATTGTGTATATATATGCACATATGCATATATACAGATACATTTTATGTATGCTATATAAATGCAGATGGTATATATGTATAATATACTTTATATATATTACAATATATTATATATATATGGCTATAAACTTGTAGAGTTAGGTATGAGTTAGTCACTTATAAACTGTGTTTACCCATTCAGTGTAACCTAAGGCATGTATTAAACAGTAGGAAAAACTGACCAGACAAATTTTCCAAGCTTGAAAACCGACGACGGTTTGTCTTATAGCTTTCATTGTGGATTGAAGAGAGGACTCATTTCCCCTTCTCTATTTAAAGGAAAATTTTAATATAAATGGGGAGGCCAGGGAGTCATTTCAATAGAGAGTGAAAAAAAAAATCTGTGTGTGGGAGGGATAGAAGAGGGGATTTAGATGAGCATGGCTATTGCCTACTCGTTCTCCCTTCTTCACCTTCCAGATCATTTCCCCTGGGGTAGGTGGAACCAGAGGTCACTAAAGTTGCCCTGATCAAATGCTCAAGGGTACCTATTTCTGGTGGAAGCACTTCTGGCCTCTGAGCCTCTTCAGAAAGTCACCTCTCCCCGTGGGGTTTCAGAGGGACCCCAAGGTCCTCCTCCAGTCAGGCTGTGGGAAAATAAGGTCTTTGGCTGTCTTGGTTCGGGGTCCAGAGCTGAAGAGGGGAGGGAGCAGCGTCCGCCCTCTGGGCCAGGGTCTGTGTCCTGTGTCAGGGCGTTGGGTCAGGCCGTGGAGAATGGGAAGAGGAGAAGGGACGCTAGCCAGCCCCGGGGGAGCCACGCGTCCTCGCTCCTCGTCTTGCATTGCTGGACCTCAACGTCCAGCTCGCTCGCTCCCCACATCTCTCTCTGCCTCTGCCCCTGCTGTTTCTTTTTTTGTCTTGTCCTGTTCTCTTCTTGGGTAGTTTCCTTCCTCCCTCCCTTTATGCCTTCCTCCCTTCCTCCCTGTTTCTCTTAATCTTGGCCTCCTTCTGTCTCCATTCCCCTCTGTTTTGGTCTCTACCCGTATCTGTCTTTCTCCGACCCTCTCTTCCCGTCTATGACTCTCTCTCCCTTTTTCTCTCTCTATTCCTTTCTACCGCTGTCTGTTTCTACGTCAGTCTCTTTGTCTCTTAGTATTTCCTGGCTGTGGTTCTCTCTGACTGCCCTTCTCTATTCCTCCCTATTTCCTTCTCTCTGTGTGTCTGTCTCTGTCTTTTTCTCTCTGTCTGTGTCTGTCTGCCTGTCTCTCTCATTTGGACATCTACCTCCTTCTGCCACCTCCCAGGTCCCACCTCCTTCTCAGTGATGCACCTCAGCCTGGTGGAATGGTGTTGCTCGCACAACCGGAAAACCTGACTCATCTTTGCTGGCCTTCTCTCCACCCTCCTGGATGCTCCCTGCTGTGGGGCCTGAGCACAGGGATGGGATGAGGAGAGCAGTGTGCATGCGTGAGGGTGGCGAGGAAGTGGGTTGGGTAATGGAATGGACTCGGGATCTCCAGTCCTCCCTGGTGCCTCGATGGGGTACCCCTGAGGCCACATTTGGAGGGTCCTGGTCAGACTGGGTTTGAAGCTTACATTTCTCCGCAGGGAGAAAGAAGAAAGACAAGCAGAGGCTCCCTTATCTACTGAAGATACCCCAACTATCTGCTCACCCCAGGCTTTGAGGCTTATATTTAGAAAAGGCGAGAAGTTTTGGGCATTCAGCAATTTTTAATCTCTGGGCACATAGTTTGTGCAGTTCTGGTCTGGGAGGAGCAAGAGGTACTAAATTCATGAGGATAATTCACTTTTCCTGGATTGTTTTTTTGTTTTGTTTTGTTTTGTTTTTATTTTTTACTGTGTTGGGTCTTCGTTTCTGTGGGAGGGCTTTCTCTAGTTGCGGCGAGCGGGGGCCACTCTTCATCGCGATGCGCGGGCCTCTCACTATCGCGGCCTCTCTTGTTGCGGAGCACAGGCTCCAGACACGCAGGCTCAGTAGTTGTGGCTCACGGGCCCAGTTGCTCCGCGGCATGTGGGATCTTCCCAGACCAGGGCTTGAACCCGTGTCCCCTGCATTGGCAGGCAGACTCTCAACCACTGCGCCACCAGGGAAGCCCCTCCTTGGATTGTTGAATTTCTCTTCTCTACTTACCCCATATGAAATGTTCCGTGAATTGGTGTTTTTCATAACAGTAATAACAGTAAAGCTGCCATTTGTTGAATGTTTACCAGGTGCCAGGCACTGTGCTAATTGTCTAAATTAATTCTCAGTATGATTCCATTGATTCCTTTAATATAGGCATTTTCACATCCATTTTACAGATGAAGAAAATGAGGCTTAGAGAAATTAAGTAACTTGCTTGGAAGAGTCATTTAGCAAAGTCAGTTTTTAAACCCAGGACTGAGCACAATACTGCCTTTTCTGCTACTTTCCCGCCACCCAGTATTTGATACTGGTGTCTCAGTGAATATAATAGTCTAAGTCAGTAACATGTGGAGGGCTCAGTAAGGGTGAGTGCCTCATAAATGTGCCTTCAGGGCGTGGCTCTGAAGCTGTGTTAGTCATGGTTGGGCTCACAGTCTGGATGAAGAGACAAGAGCACGTGGTACAGCTGCTAATGCACTAGATCAGGAGTCAGGAAATGTGTGCTCCAGCCCCAGTACCTCTTTCCCGAGCTTCAGTTTCCCCTTTTGTAGAATGTGATTTTTCACTTCCATCTTGTCTTGCCCACCTCACCGAGCATTTGTGAAGCTTAAATATGATGCGGAGGCCGGGGCATGCAATGCAAACTGTAAAGGGCTTTACAAAGGAGAGGGCTGTAGGAAGAGAAAGGCATTTCTCGTTGCAAAGACAAGAATCAAAGGGATCGTGGACAGCCAGTGTGGACGCTGAGATGATGCAGCAGAGGGCTTGGCTGCATAGAAATGCCAGGGTTGGGCAGAGATCAAGAGGAGTAATATTAATGAGGGAAGTTTCCTGAGGTGTGTGTCGCGGGCTGACAACTAGACAAAGAGCTCAGGGAAGCTAAGACTGAGGAGGCAAAGTGATAGGCACGTATAGAGGAAAATAAAAGGGTCACAACGCTGGGGTTAGCTGCAAGATCAGATCAGGTAAGGGATGGGAGGGTGCTTGATGCCCTTTGTTTCTATCATGGCCATTTGCATTGGCAGAGAGAGATGAAGTGATTTGTACAGAGTCTCACAGAGAGGCAGGGGTGCAGCCTGTGTCCTCTTACTCTGGATCCAGGGCCTTTTCACACGAGATCTGCTGGCCCCATGGGATTGCTCTTTCTGACACAATTCAAAGGCTGTTGCATGAGGAAGCCCTAGCGCACTGCTCCCCTCGTGGGTCTTCATCCTGCTTGTTCATCAACTTGCTTATTTTGCATGCCCATCGCAGGGCTCAGACGATGAATAAGGCAGGTAGGTCCCTTTCCATAGGTCCTCCCAGTCCACGGGGGAGGGAGACACTGAGTAGGTGATCGCAGGACAGTGGGTTAAGGGCCACAATGGTGGGAAGCAAGGCCACACCGTGGGAGCCCAGAGTAGGAGTCTGACTCTTGCTGGATGGAGGGGTGACCAAGGGAAGCTTTCAGAATGATATTGGGTATGAGCGAAAACTTAAGTTGTCTCAACACATTTACAAAGCCTAGCTGAGTCATTAGTTACTTTCTTCTCCAGCCTCACCTGCCCCCGATTCAGTCAGTGGATCTTTAGTGAATGGCTGCTGTGTCCCCCCAGACTCTGCCAGCCACTGAGGAGACAACGAACAAGATGGACAAGGCTCTTGAACTCATGGAGCTAACATTTTAGTAATCAAATGGAAATAAAGAGGAAAGCAAACAACTGTAGTAACTAGCTTGTCACTAGTGCTCAGAAGAAAATCACAAGTTCTATGATGAGGCATAACTGAGAATGGGCAGTATGGGTTTCCTTCAGACAGGGTGGTACAGAAGGCTCTGAGGATGTGGAACTTCAGCTGAAATCAAGGAAGAGAAGCCAGTTCTCCAGAGCTGAGAAGAGTTTGGAAGCTCCAATCCCAGGGAGCTAGCCCTAGATTTCCCTGCCCTATAGCATCCTCATTCCCCTGGCCCCTTTCTTCTTTGCTCTGTGTCACCGGTGGTTATGTTTTTGGGCTCGTAAAGGTCCTTCGTCCTCACACTTTGTTTTCCCTGGTGCGTCCTTGGGGCTGAACACCGACGTACCTCATTACCCCCCAAAGGACGGTCTCTTCTCCCTCCTTCTAACTCCAGAAGCACCCACCTGACGTTTTAATCGTCTTACCTACACTCTGTGGATTTCCCCTAACAACAGGTGCATCACTCTTTGCCGATTATAAGGCACATATATATATATATATATATTTAATGGACTTAATTGAATTCACTCCTCATGAGCCCCTTGCAGAGTAGATGCTGACATCCTCCTTTTAGAGACGACGAGACTGAGGCCCACAGAGATAGAACAATTAGGAAGTGCGTGTTGTGGTGGAAAAACCACAGGCTCTGGCACCGGATCAGCCCGGGTTCAAGTCCCAGGCTCGCTGTGTACTAGCTGTGTGGCTGGGCAGTGTGCCCCAACTCTGAGCCTCTCTTCTCCTCTTGACAAAATGTGAATAATAACCCAGCTCTGCCAGATTATATGCTGTTTCATCACAACTGCGGTCAGAGGGGCTATTAGGGCCCACCGTCAGCACACAAGTTTTCTGCCTTTTTGCCCAGAGAGGGAGACGCTGAATGAAGACTGGAGCCTGGAGAAAGTAGGATGTGTTAGAGGAACCAAGAGTCTGATGAGAAGCACATCGTGTACAGTTGGTTCTTTCCGCTTCACAACAATGTAATGTTTAGGGATATGATTTAGGAAAGAAAGGAAAGAAAGCCCTCCGTGGATGAGTGCTGTGACGGCAGTGAACACACACTGTGGCACTCAAAGAGTGATGACGAGGGGGATGGGGGGCCTGGCTCTCCTTCCACGCCCCTCCTCTTCCGCAGTCCGGTCCCCAGACCGGCTCTCCTCACACAAGTTAGCAACACCCAGTCTAGCCAAATGTATTAGCATCATTTGTCCTCAAGATGGTGGGGATGACGAGGGCTTTTGCGGCCCTACTGAATCCAACTGTAGAAAAGGGCAGGCTCTATTAGCCAACTGCATATTAATGCTGAGGTTAATATTACTAAATTCTGTATTAATAATAAGTTGCAAGACTCTTTGGAGGGTTGCTCACGAAAGCGGCCATTGCAGTTCTGCCTTGTTTAGCTGTGAGCACCCCAGGGAGGGGGCTTTGCCTGTGCGGCTCAGGACTGTGTCTGCGGTGCCCAGTCCTCTCCCTGGCATGGAGTGGGTGTTCGGTAACTGTGGACTGTTTCAGCAGTGGAGCTATAGGGTCTATCCTAGACCTCAGTGAGGAAGGCTCATCCGTGGATCTTTCTATCAATTCCTCAAAGGCAGAGATTGGGTCTTTGTAGCAGATGCCACTGGGGCAGTGACATAGCCTCTCGGCCCAGGGTTATTTCAGCTGCAACTGTGGTGCACACCCAGGCTCACCTTGTGCTGCCAGTGACCTCAAATGCACACTTGTACTTTCTGTGCCATGGCCTTGTATGAGACTGAGCTCCCTAGGCCTGGGGGCAAGCCGCAGTAAAAAACGTGTGGGGAAATTCACTGTCCCGGGGAGGCTCTCCACCGATGGCCATCAGGAATCATCGGCGGATATGTGCTCCAGCCCCCCAACTTTCAGCCGAACAGTTCTGGGGGAGACATCCCGTTCACTCCTCAGAAGGTCGCAGTAGGATCGAGCCCCCATGACTCACAGCGGCAGATTTAGTGATGCACCTCTGTGTTGACTGTTCCTCTTCCCTACCTCATTCTTCCCATTTCCCCATGCCTGCTTCTTGGAGCCACCTTCTAAATAAACCCTCTGCACCCAAGCCCTTCTCTTAGGCTGTGCTCTCCAGGGAATGCAAACTAAGACATTCTTCTTCATGTTGCGTTCACAGCCCTCAGCTCTTTTTACAGTACAGAGTAAATACACTCATTCCCTAGACAAGTATTTATGGAGAACACGCTGTGTATAGGCAGCTTGCTAAGTGAAGAAAGTCTCTTCATCAGGGGGCTTACAGGGCGGGATGCAGGCAGTCCAGTAATTCATCAGTATAAGAGAGAACGATATGTTTTATGAAGTGAAATAGGGGATAGAGAGGGATTGGATTAGATTGAGTAGCTGGAGAAGGCCTTTCTGAGGAAGTGACGTTTAAGCAGTGATCTGGCTAAGGAGAGGGAGTGAATCACGCAAAGCCATGGGGAGGAACTGTCCAGGTATGGAGAGCACAGGTGCAAAGGCCCTGTGTTAGGAGCATGGTCTGCATATTAAGAGGAGGAGGGATACCAGCCTGGAGGGAGGGAGGGAGGGAGGGAGGGAGCACAGGCAGTGAGGTCGGAAGACAGGGCCAGAGGAAGCAGGACACTGGACATAACTCGGTGATTTGTTGAATAATAGAATCCTTTTATCCTCTGCCCTAGGCAGTGTTTTATGATGGGAAAGGCTCCGGTGTTGGCATCTGACGGCTCTGGATTTGAGGTCCAGCCTTGTTATTTAGATGGAGTGTGACCTTGGGCAACTTGCTTAAGACCTGTGACCTTTTTTGTTTGTTTGTTTTTCATTTATAAAATGGCAATCACAAAATCTACCTCATAGGATTTGTTATCTGGTAGGACTCCTGGTTGCAAGTAACGGAAAACAAATAGAAACTAGCTTTGGCAGAAAAGGGAAAATACTGAGTCATGTATTTGAAATATCCAAGGGTATATCTAGCTTCAGACACAGCTGATCCAAGGCTTCAAGTGACGTCATCAGGACTTGGTCTCTGTCCCAGATGTTAGTCTGATTGATCAGGCCTGGGTCACTTGTTCATCTCTTGCTGGTCTCTGGTATGGCATATCATGCCATTGATCACATGCTCATCTCTGAAGGAGGCAGGAGGCCATAGCTCCACCTAAATCATATAGACTGAAATTGGGGGAGAGCTGGCTCCCCGGTGGAAATCCGGCATGCTATAAGTGGAAGGAGACAGATTTTAGAGCAGGTCAAACCTACAGATGTCCACCTGAGGGCTTGTATGAGGATGTGCCAGAAGTCCCTTAGCACAACACAGGCATATAGGGGCTCTCAGTAGATATCTGCTAGACCGCCATGGCCTTTTTTGGATCCCTTACGTCTTTGGCAGTCCCTTCTCTCCGGTACCATGGGAGTCCTATGCACTCCTGAAAGAGATCATGCAGGAGGCAGCCTGATTTCCCAAAAGAAAGTTCTAATGACAAGTGCTAGTGTTGGGGAGATGAGTGTGGATCCAGGCTTCAACCTCTGAAGTTTGGTTTCACAGAATTCCGCAAATACCTGCATGGCCAGCCCTATGCTGGGTACTGGCGACACAGAGGTAACCAAAATACAACTCTCACCAAAAGCATCTTACAGTCTGTAGGCAAATGTGTAGCAGGAAAACCACAGGCTTTGGATGACGAATGTCCTGGTTCTTGCCTTTTCTCTACCATTCTTCCTTGGTGGATCTTGTTAGGCAAGGCATTTAACCTTCTTTGAACCTAATCCCTCATTTGTAAACGTACAATTAACCTAATTCATTAGGTTGTATTGAATATTAATCAAGACAGGATTGCTTTGAATGTTTAATCAAGATAATTAAGTAAAAATGTCTAGCACTGCTGATGCCATGTAATAAGAGCTAAATAAACATTTTCTTCCCCTCTCTCCTTGACTGCCTACCTTTCTTCCTTCCTTCTTTTTAAAATTACTTCATTTTGCAAAAAATAGGGAAGGTTTTAGGGAGTTAGGTATTATGTAATGTTTCTAAAAGCAGCTGAATTTGACCACTAAAAATTTTGCCATCAGGCAAACTGATGAGACATGATGGGGATGAGGCAGCAGGGGCAAGGGAGCGCTAACATTGGTAAACCATTCATGTAGCAGGTATACTGCATCTATTACTTACTCCTTGCCCAGTTCTCTGATCATCTGCTTTCCAGATGAAGAAGTGGTCTCTCAGAGTTTAATCATCCATCCCTATGTAATATAGTTCATAAGTGTTGGAGCCTGGCTTCAAAACCGGGTGTCATCTGCCCCCCAAACACACTCTCTTTTTCGTATCTCATACTGCCTCTCTCAATGAATGTGAGAATCGTCACACACTGGTTCTTCCGATTTAAAATAACATTGTTTTGGAAGAAGTGAACCAACTGCAGTTGAATGGTGTGAGGCCCTCAGAGATGCATTTTGTCACTGACAAGGTCTCAGAATGAATTTCTACATTTGTCCAAGTAAAGGAAAGGTGGGGAAATGCAGAGCCCTGCCTCTCCCTGGGCACTGCAGCAAAGAGCATCTGTAGGTTAGAGAGAGGCCAGGCCCAGAGTAGCTCTAAATCCCCTTGGTGTTTCTTGAAAAGAGTGTGGAGTCCCAAGCAGGGACCTTTCTCCCCACCTGGGCTAAATAACTCACTGCTCTGGCCCCTTCCATTTTGGAATTTCTTTGCTGCTTTTCTCCCAACCTGTTTTCAATTTGCTCTTGTGGCCAGCTTTGACTGTGACCTCAACTCAATCAGAAGCGAGAGAGAGAGAGAGAGAGGAAGAGAGAGAGAGAGAGGGAGAGAGAAAGAGAGAGGGAGAGAGAGGAGAAGGAGAGGGAAAACAAGGAGGAAGAGGATGGAGGGAGTGATGAAAGGGGAGGGAGAGAGAGAGAATTGAGGCAGGGGGTGGGGCCTGTAGAAAAATCGCTCTGTGCTTTGTTGGGTTGGTTCTGTAGCTTCAGCAGAATTGTGATTGACCTTTTCTGTGGATGGTAATGAGAGCAAGGCTCGAGTCTGAGTGGATAAAGAAATGTGTGTGAGGGTCTGGCCCAAGCCCACTCGGGTTACAGCCCCAGAAGAGCCATAATGGGGAACAGGCGCATTCCTGTACAGCGACTCCCAACTCCCTATCTGTTTTCAAGGAAAGAAAAACAGAAAAAGAATGTTAGAGTCTTGGACAGGCATGGGCGAGGCGGCAGTAGCAGCCTGGGTCCAGGAGGGTTCTGCCATGTGGCCATAACGACTTCCTAGAGAGGAGGGGACAGAAGTGGCCTGGGCAGAGTGTCCTAGTGGAAGGCGCATGGCGCTCAGAGGCAGAAGAGCTGGATTTGGGTTCTGGCCTCTGCCTGGGAGTAGCTTCGAAGCCTTGAATGGGGGTGTAACATTCGTGAGCCTCTATATCCCTATCAGGGAATGTGGCAGAGTTTTAGGATTCAAATATTTTAAGCAATAAAACTTTTAAGCCGAGATTTTTAAAACAGTTTTTATTTTCAACCTAAATAAAACATGGACTATTAGTATGTAAATTAGATCAAACTGGAGTTGATCTGGTTGAAGGTTAGTATAGGTATAGAGGAGACAGACTTCAGCACCCACCATGTCTGCCATTTCTTCTTATCCCCAGAGTTCTAAATATTCTAATTCTCAAGCCACTGTTAGAATTTATTACATGTGTGAAGCCTGTTGAACGTCTTCTGTCTCTCCTGGGCGTTCTGTCTTTCTCAGAGATTTCAAGTTTAAGAAGATGACAGGGTAGAGCTGTGTACCGTGTACATACAGTGCCCGGCACATAGTAAATGTCCAGTAAATAAAGCTCACATTCGTGTTGAATAAAGTTGGTCACAAATTGAGGAGCACAGGCTCCTGGGGCAGCTTTGGAAGATCTTCAGTTCTCAGTGATTTTATCTCAATACGCTGGCTGATATGAATTATCTCACAGGCCATAGGAGTTAAGAGTCCAAGTTTTGTTCCAAGTCTACCTCCCACTTTGTGTATGGCCACAGACATGCCACTTTCTTTATCTGGGCTTTACTTTCATCACCTGGAAAAGGAACAATTTGGATAAAAATAATCTCTAAGGGTCCTTATATCTCCTCTGTTATGATGACACAATAATAACAAAAACAATAATGATAGCTGATATATTTTTTGAGCTCTTACTGTATACCAGACATTGTGCTAACAATTACAAATAGTTGTTATTTGTAAACAATATATATTAGATAGCATTATTATACCCATTTAACATATGATAAAATAGCTGTAGAGAGTCAAGGAACCTGTCTAAAGCAAGCTGTAAGTGGGGATGTACCAGGATTTAATTCTAGACAGTGTAAATGCAGAGCCCAACCTCTTAACCACTGCACTTTATTATTGTTCATTCAATTATAGTGCTGCGTGGAACATGGTATACTGTGGAACCACAATACATGTGTTGAATTGCACTGGTTCACCTTTGTACATGGAGAAGCCCCCAGGCCTTTCTTAGTTCCCCCTCCGCTAGGAAAGGAAAGACAGTGAGGGTCGCTGCATTCACCTGTCCCCTTCTAGGTTGCATTTAAACCTTCTGGAATAGAGTGCCAAAACAAGCAATCTTACAATTCACTTTATGGGTCTGTATTTAACAACCCTTCCTGTTGTCAGATTACAAGCTGTAGAAGGTCTTTTATTGTTTCATTTCCCAAGCCCATAGAGCTAAGAGAGTGGCATGAATTCAATCTCAAATTGAAAAGAATTGAGAAAGTTCCCTTTCTAACACTATCGGTTTTTTTAAACATTCTCTAGGAGGCAGCATAACATAAAAGAAAAGGTATGGCTTTGGAATTAGGATGATATGGGTTCAAATCTCAGCTCTGTCTCTTCCTAAATTTGTGAGCTTAACTTCAGCTTTATAACAGAGATACTAACATTTAACTCATTAAGATTGAATGTTGTGAGGATTAAATGGGAAAAACAAAAGTTGCTACTAAAATATCAGTTTCCTTCATATTAACTCTTTTCATTTGAAGGTTATTATGTGTATATAGTCCCAAACAGAATTGGACACTAAATATCCTTATAATGTGCTTGATATGACTATTTATATACTCCACATTATCCAGTTTCTTCACTTGAACTAAACCTATTATAAACCTTAGAACTGTGTGCCAGTCTTACTGACCAGACATATTTATGGGGCTTTTATCCATGGTCTAAATTATTCTGAAATGCATGGAAATATCTGGAAAACTATGTCCATTTGAAAATGAATGTCAACCATCTTTTGGCTTGAAGACAGTTAATTAATACAGGCCACAGGCATACTGAGTTCCCTCACGAAGGGCCAACTCTTTCAATGGCTATCTGGAAACAAATTGAAAAGCAGACAGACATGTATCCAAGCTCAAAGAAAACAAATGCAAGCAGCCAGATGTGGAATCGTGAAAAACCAAGAGAAACAAAGCCCTCACTCCATCCAGTGAATAGTCCCATGTTTTTTCTCCTTTATTTTTCACCCCATACATTATTCTGCTTTGATACCTATTGGAAGACATTGTTGGTTTATGATTTTACTATGGAAGAAGCTTGACATAAGAGGCCTATAGAAGAAATAGGGATGCCAAAAATTGAGATAAAAGAAACATTGAATTTACCTCTTCATTTTTTAATAGCAAAATCTCTGGTTCTAGACAGACTTTCTTCCTGGACTCAGCCTTTCTTTCTAGATTCCAGACCCATAAAAGAGTCATTGACCCCTTGCTACAGAAAGGAAAACTGAGACTTGAGAAGTTAAGGGACTTGTAATAAATGGGAGAACTCAAATTCAGTCCCAAGTCTGCCTGGCAATAGCAGCTGAACTTGTATGTCACTGACATTAGCCTGATTCAGACACTTGTTCTGGCATCTACATATCGAGTCTATGAACTGTCTTTGTAAAAAGCAGAAAACAAAAAACACTACTCATCAGATCTGCTTTGTTGGACCATAGGGACAAATACGTTTTAGAACTGTTGTCCGTCTGAATCCCAGGGCCATCTAGACAGTTCAGTCAGACACATGTCACATGGTTCACTTGTGAGTGAAGGATGAAACCCTTCTTTACAAGACCAAAAGGAAGTGATCTGTGAATTCTGTCCACTCAGTTCCCTGGTAGAGAAGCACCGTGTCTTCTCAGACACTCGGCCAACATTATTGTTTCATGATGGTACCATCACGTTGGATTGTCCTTAATCCCAAGTAGAGAGAAGATAGTTAACAGATGTTCTCCTCCTGTTTATTACCGAGAATCTAAGCGAGGAGAGACTGCAAGGCCCTCCATATCAGGCATGAAGAAGAACAAGGAATCAACAGTTGGGAGGCCTCATATCATTTCATATCATGTGGTATACAATACCTCACGTGCCTCTAAAATCATCCTGTTTTAGAACTGGAAAGGAACTTAGAGGCCATTTAGTCTGGCTCATTTACTTTATTTTTAAGTCATTTTTATTGATTTTTTTTTCTTGCTACAAAAGCAATACATGTTCCTTGTAGATAATTTTAAAAAAGAGAGATAAGCAAAAATAAGAGAGAAAAAGTACCCATTATCTAACTTTCCAGACAAAGCCACTATTATTCATTTGCTATATTTTATTCCTTCTTCTTCTAGATAGATATATGTGTAAAATGTCCACCAAAAATTATTCTGTAATAGTGTAACCTATCTTCTTAAACTTACTATGCCATGAATATCCTTTCAAATAACTTCATATTTTTCCACAATATTATTTTAATGGCTATAAAATATTCCATTGCATCATTGAACTATAATTGATATTACTGTTTTGATATCATTGAACATTTAGTTGTTTTAAAATGCTTGCTAGTTTAAATAGTACCGTAGTGTTTACCCTCATAACTTAATCTTTGTGCACATCTATGTTATTTTATTTTGTCAGAAATCCTAACAGTGACTCTAGCACCTTCACTCTACAGAGGAGAAAGCTAGAGTACAGAGATGGGAATTTAGTTCTCCAAAGCTATACAGCAAACGCTTCACAAAGCTAAGACTAGATCCCAAGATCCCAGATGTTCAGTTATTCTTTCTAGTCTTCATCTCGTCTTCTTTATTAGCTCTGTTTCTAGTAAACTTCAGCAGCCTCCTAAAATCCAATGGCTAGACTGACTTTTAGAAATCATGGGGTTTGGGGCACTTTCTCTTCTGTTGTCCCTTCCTATCTCATGACCTTCATCACTAATCAGTCATGGAACTCTTTCCCCCTTAGCTGGACCAGTCTCTGCCCATCTCAGCATGACACTCCCTGAATCCAGTACCAGTGCGTAAGAGTGACCGTATGACATGAGACCTATTTTACATCCTTAGTCCAACTCCTTCATCGTACAAGGAAGGAAACAGCAATTCCAAGGAGGCTTGCTTAAGGAGTTAAGAGGAAGTTAGTGGCAGTGACAAGGCCAGAATAGTTATTCTAGACAGAAAGCCCTGTCCTCCTGTTGCATTTTCATGCATTTTTATTACACAGTAATTTACCTCATTTGAGCTTTGCTACAATCTTATAAAGGTAGGTATTAGTATCTCCACTTCACAATTGAGAAAATTCAGGCATAAATTTAAAAACGAGTCATCAGGAGTAGACACTGACCTGTGTCATTTTCGTATCCCGTGCTTGTTCCGTCCATTAATCCTCTTAATAATGGTATCCAGACATTTGATGGGTTTGGACAATAGCAGGAATGTCTGCTCACCAAGGCCTGAGCTGGGGAGCTCATCTTTCTTTGTCTCCCTCCAGGAGAATTCCTGAGTTTTGCCGATGACTTACTCTCTGGCCTGGGTACATCTTGTGTAGCAGCTGGTCGAAGCCATGGAGAGGTCCCTGAAGTCAGTATCTACTCCGTCATCTTCAAGTGTCTGGAGCCCGACGGTCTCTACAAGTAAGACATACTTTGTGTGTGGGGAACGTGAAGCAGACAGGACAATTTTAAGTCTGGGAGGCAAGGCTTGAGTAATCTGTTCAGGCCAGCCGAATGGTTTATAGGCCACTCTGTGTGTGCACCTTAATATGCTAAGGCTTAGAAGTGTCCATTGGAGACGTATGGCCACAGTGAGTCACAGAATCATACAAGGTTAGTGCTAAAGGGTCCGTGGAGGCCAGTAACTTAAAACCAACCCTCCTACTGATGAAGAATCTGCAACCCAAAGAGGGAAAGTGGCAAGTTAGCAAGGAAGTCTGTGACAGGAGTCCCTGCCTGGTGTTCTTTTCTCAATTCCATGATATTTCCTCTGAAAAAAGTTAGATTAGCATATCAGAAGTGTATACGTATATGTAGTATGTATACATATAATTTTTTTATTAGATTCATCCAGTCCCTTAGTAATAGTGTCATCATCACTCTTTCATAGAGTAGATTAGAGTCATTGCATCCAAATTTCTGGAGATGCAGAGGAAGTCATTCTGAGACTCATCTGTTCATCTCAGAGGGAAAAGGGGCTCATTTTTTCTCTGTTTCCCAACTCAGTGAGTGTTGCCACATTCAGATGCAACCATCATAAGCTATAACATACAGTTCTAGCAACCAGCTCTCTTCATTCTCTAATTATGAAACCATAGGCCGCCTCCCTTACTAATCTAGAAAGCTGCAGTTGTTGACAAGGTGGGCATTGTTTTTTTTTTTTTTCTTTTTAACATCTTTATTGGAGTATAATTGCTTTACAATGGTGTGTTGGTTTCTGCTGTATAACAAAGTGAATCAGCTATACATGTACATATATCCCCATATCTCCTCCCTCTTGTGTCTCCCTCCCACCCCTCTGGGTGGACACAAAGCACCGAGCTGATCTCCCTGTGCTATGCGGCTGCTTCCCACTAGCTATCTATTTTACATTTGGTAGCGTATATATGTCCATGCCACTCTCTCACTTTGTCCCAGCTTACCCTTCCCCCTCCCCGTGTCCTCAAGTCCATTTTCTACATCTGCGTCTTTATTCCTGCCCTGCCCCTGGGTTCTTCAGAACCATTTTTTTTTTTTCGATTCCATATATATGTGTTAGCATATGGTATTTGTTTTTCTCTTTCTGACTTACTTCACTCTGTATGACAGACTCTAGGTCCATCCACCTCACTACAAATAACTCAATTTTGTTTCTTTTTATGGCTGAGTAATATGCCATTGTATATATGTGCTACATCTTCTTTATCCATTCGTCTGTCAATGGACACTTAGGTTGCTTCTATGTCCTGGCTACTGTAAATAGAGCTGCAATGAACATTGTGGTACATGACTCTTTTTGAATTATGGTTTTCTCAGGGTATAAGGTAGGCATTGTTGACCAAATAATTATTCAGCTCATTCATTTTTTTCTTTTATTCATTGATTCATTCACTTATCCATCCATCTGTCCAACCATTTATCCATCTCTCCATCGATCCATCCCATTCATCTATTTGTTCACTCTTATACTCCATCATTCATTCACTTATTTATTCATCAATTCTTTCATTCATTCACATTTTTATTTACTCATTTGTAACTCATTTACTTTTTCAGCAGACATTGTCTGAAGATTTCCTATGTCTTGGTACTGTGCTAGAATGCAAGTATAAATGTGCCTAAGACAAAGTTTCTATCCTCAGGTAACTTATAACTTAATGGTAGTAGGGAAGACCACGGGCTGTGGATTCAAATCCAGCTATGACATATTTAGTTGTGTAGCCTTAGATAAGTCGCTTTACCTCTATGAGCCTCAGTAAAAGAGAAATAATAAAACCCAGGTTGCAGAGTTGCATGAGAATTAAACCAGGAGCAACCTAGCATAGTATCTAAGTATGTGCTCAGTAAATATTAGCCCCTTCACAATCTGTAAATCTCCCTCACCTCCAAAACACATCCTATCCCCACTTCCTCTGGAAGACCATGACTCTTCTGAAGACCATGGGGCTCTTTTGAACATGTGACATATTCAGGCTCATTGGTAACACCCAATGCGTTCACATACCAAACTCAGGAATATCACCGTAAGATGGAAATCAGGGCTTCTGACTCTGGCTTTGCCACTGACTATCTCATAGATGTTAGGGCCCAAGTTTTATTTTATACAGAAGGGCAAAATCAATTGGGGACAGTGAGAGCTCTAGGAATGGAATCCCAGAAATACAGTATGCTATCAGGTGTCTTCCAGTGGGACATGTGGGCAAACTTCACAGAGGCGATAGCATTTACCTCAGGCCTTCAATAATGATTTGATATTTAGATCTTGGGAGCAAGAGTCTATAGCCTCTCAATCAGTAAGCTCTGACACCAACCCCTTGGGCTTTAGGGTCACTGCATCTATGAATCACAAATATGTGACTAGGTTATGAGCTGTATGATCCTCTCCAACCCTAAAGACTATGATCAAATGAAGAAAACAGCATTTTTGAAGGATTGCCTATGGCTGGCTTCTGGATCTTCTGTCCCTCATTGAGGGCATAGACTGGAGGCAGACAGAGCTGGGTTCAGATCTCCACCCTGCGCTTTATCAGCTTGGCATTGAGTGAGCTTCTCAACCTTCCAGCCTCCGTTTCCTCCTTTGTGAATACGTAGGTAATACGGTGTCTGGCTCACTGGGACCCCAAGAGGTTTGATGAGCTCATAATGCACAGAAGTTCTTCACTTTGTCACAAGCCCCCAGTAGGAGAGTGAGAAGTGTTAGCTGTTATCACCATTGCTCTTGTTGCCCTTGCTGTAGTAATAATTAATTTCAACTCCCTCCGCCTCCATTCTCCAACTGCTGGGAGAGACAGCATCTAGCAGAGAGGGACCGAGCCCTGGCAGGTGATTCCTGTCTGCTGAGACACCAGGAGTAACCCTGTCTCTGGGTGACATTGTGGGGACTTGGCGTTAGCCAGGCTGGAATCCCACAGGCCCATTATGTAGAAAGCAGTGAAATGTTTTATGGAACCCTGAAAGCAATTAACACTTAGAGCTGACAAATCAGCTGCCATCCTTTAGATAGAAGTGATGAGCGCTTTCCCTCGCCTCTTCTTTTCCTCACTGCCCTCACTGCCCCCCCCCACACACACACGCCCCCATCTCCTTCCCACCTCTTGAAGCAAGAACATCCTTTCTTCTCCTGTCCTGGAAATGTGCTTGTCACGAGCCTGTCATCCCTAACTCTGAGCACTTCTCTATTTTATTTTTGAAATCGATTTTATTAATGGCCCTGGGACCTGGGCACTCTGACAAGGAGCCAGGGTGTTGTTTGGACCCGTCTCTTATCCCACTGGCGGCTCTCCTTCCCTGAAGTCTGACCGATTCGGTCTCAAATTTTAAAATAGTTCCAGTGTCAGTTCTTGAGGGTTTTCATTTTCTGCTTGCTTGTTTCTTACCAAAATTAGTTTTCTTCTTCTTGGGCCAAAAAGGCCATGTGTGGCAGTGGAAAGAGCGCAGGCTTTGGAGGCAAGCGGAGCTGGGTGCAAATCCTGATTCTGCTGAGTACTCACGACCTGCCCTGGGGCAAGTCATTTTTTCACTGCTCTATGCAACAGCTTCTCCCGCTGGGAAAGGGGGGCTGGTAATCCTTCCATTCTCGTAGAGTTATAGGGAAGAGCATTAAGTAAGAAACTCCACGAACGGTTTATCAGAATGCATGGCATACGGGAGGTCTGCAGGAAATGTTAGTTACTTTTGCTTCTTCCTGTTTCATTCTCCTTAACTCAGTTGATGGTTTTCAGTGTCTCTTTTTTCCAAGGACAATCCCAGAAGAGCTATTCTCTATGAGGCAGGTTGGGGTCCCACTAGCCCTGAAAAGAATGAGTACCCAGGATCATTTGGGCAGAAATAGGATGAAAAGAGAGCATGGTCCAGACCCCTGAGTTTTAATTAAGCACAACTGGGCACCAAACCTTCCATCCATGCTGCCAGAAGGTGTGATGGAAGGATTCAGGTGACACAGGCATGGAGGCGCAGTCTCTCAGGCAGAAAGTCTGGGTTCACATCCCACTACTGCCACTCCTGCCTCTGGGACCTTGGGCAGAATGTTCACATCCTCTCCTTGTTTCACAAGTTCAGGATCTTCAAAATGAAGATGCATTAGATCTACACTAGCTAGAGAGTTCTGGGAATGCGTACTTCTGCCGTGGGAATTTTTTCTCATTCTCTCTCTTCTCTTCCTGGGCTCTTGCCCTTCCAACTTCACCTTTGTTTTACCCTATCGTACCTCTCTGCATCTCTGTCCGTCTCCCCTTTCCTTTTATTCCCTCTCCTGTGTGAGTATTCTCTACATAGTTCACTGTCTTTGTCTGTCTGCCATTCTCCAATCATTCCTTCTTTGCCTTCCTATCTGTTAATCTCTTAATTTCTGTTTCTCTGTCCTGTTTCTTATTTGAGTTTTGGTTCCTCCTTCTCTCTCTCTGAATCGGGCCCCCCTTGATCCCCACTCCCTCTCTCCACCCCACCTAGGAAGGCAAAATGCTTTTGCAGCCCCTCTATCCATGTAATTTTACACAGCACCGCCGAGTTGAGACCAGTTGGAGGAGTGAAAGTCAAGGCTGATTCTCTCGTCCTAAGCTCACCCTGGTGTAACAAAACAGAAACATCAGCACTTGGGCCTGTTTAAATTGAATTTCCTTGTTTGTTTCATTTGTTTTACTTCTGAATGAAAACAAACAAAGAG
The DNA here is from genome assembly GCF_009873245.2 of Balaenoptera musculus. Classification (NCBI taxonomy): domain Eukaryota; kingdom Metazoa; phylum Chordata; class Mammalia; order Artiodactyla; family Balaenopteridae; genus Balaenoptera; species Balaenoptera musculus. Next base: position 98,634,104 of record NC_045790.1, on the reverse strand, counting down.
CAGCAGAGGGAGAGGGTCCGCAGACGTTCTGACGGTGTGACCAGCTCCTGCACCTTTGGGTTTTTGGAGTCCGGGGGTAACCCTGAGCAGGAACCTCCACTCAAGGTGGAAGGGTCAGCCCAGGCTGGGCACTCACCATCCCTGCCCTTGCCTGGCCGGAGGCCTAGACACCCTTTTTGTCGCCACTCCCCAATTTCCTATTGTCCAAGGTAATTAGCCTCTGTCTTGTCTTGGCTGCCTTGCCTTTCTCTGATCGTGGACGACTGCCAAAGTGTCCTGCGCAAACACACAGCAGCAGCCAGGCCTAATTCCTGGGGTGGGAGCTCATTCCCACACATTCAGAGGCTTGCTCCAGGCCCGCCCTCACCTCCTTGGCCTCAGCTCTGTGAAAGGAATGCCAAGGGAGCCTGCGTCCTGCAACCACGTGCCAACATCCATGGTGCGACCAGAGGCTCAGGGGAAATGTTCCTTCTTATCAGGGGTGGCTGGAGTTGGAGGAGAGGAGTACAAGGAAAACCAAGGCCCTGGAGGAGGGAAGAGCCTGAGGTCAGGAGTCAGACAGCAGTTCCCACGCTTGTTCCCAGCGAGACCTGGGCCCAGTTCCTCCTGCTCCTCTGGCCTTGATGTTCTCATCTGTGAAATGGAAAAGTTAAACTCAGTGAGCTCTCTGACTTGCACACTGAGGTAGAGATGGAGACTCCAGACCAGTGTCCTGATTCTCAGTGCCCCCAGTACTTCCTGGATACCAGGAGTGTAGTGATGATAATAGTTTATTGAGCACTCACTATGTGTCAGGAACAGTGCTTAAGGATGTTACATGTGCTGTCTCATTTCATCCTCGCCATAACCCTGGTGTCATCATCATCATCATGTTTCATTTCACAGAGGGAAAAACTGGGACTTAAAGAAGTAAACATTTTGCCCAAAGTCACAGGATAAAAAGCGATAGAGCTGAGAGTCATACCCAAGCTGACCCACCCTTCCCTTCCCCCACATGCTGCCCCTGTCCTCGTCCACTCACACATGTGGAGTTGTCAGAAGTACCTGGTAGGAATAGTGGAAGAGTGGAAGAGGGCCTTCTAACTGCAAGCAAACGTTTGCAATGGAAAAAACATTGGGGACAAGAAGACCCAGATCCTCAGGAAAGGTACTTCACACCTCATCTTTCTCATCTGTAAAATGGAGCTAATTCATTCATCCATGAAATGGAGCTAATTAATTATACCTCCCCAAGTTTTTGCAAAGATTAAACTGGGTAGTATATGAGAAAGTGCTTTGAATTTGTCCTAAGATTGTGTGCACATGAAAAGTTATGATCACTCTGTCAAGAAAAGCAGCCAAGGGACGGGCAATAGATATCTTGAGTCCACATCCCTTCCCACACCCCACCACAATATACATATTTTTAAGTTAGGCCTTTGAAATCAGACAGAGGTGAGTTTTTACCTTGGCTCCAATACCTGCGCTGTGTGGCCTTGGGCAAATTTCTTAACCTCTCTGAGTTTTAATTTTGTCAACTTTAAAATGGAATCATAACAGGGCCTATTTCACAGGATTGTGGGGATTTGATGAACTGAAACATGTAAAGAGCACAAGAGAGTGTCTAGCTCATTGTCAGTACTTAATAAATGATGAGAGGGGGAAGGATAACCACTGTTATTACTCTTTGTGATTATATACTTTACCTAAGCATCGGGCCTGGTGTTGCCACTGTTGGCCACTGTGTTCTCAGCATTCCAGTGGGGAGAGCAAGTTAATCCTTCATCTGGCACTGATTCCTTTACTCATCACTCCCTAGGCACACTTGCTAGAATGTACTAGAATGTACCTTCCTTAAGGTCTTTGCTTCTACTGTTCTTTCCCCAGAATAGCCTTCTGGCTCTTCCCATGATCAGTACCTTATTCTCCTTCAGGTCTAGGATTAAATGTCATTTCCTTAGAAAGGCCTTCTTTGACCACATTATTTACAACAGATAACACCTGCTATACACACAGACGCATAAAGCCGTGGCACTTACTAAAGCTGTAGTGATTCAGTATCTAATTTATTGGTTTGTTGTCTATCTTTTCACACTAGACCGTCAGCTGCATAGAGCAGGGTCTATGTCAGCCTTCATCATCCTGTATTCCTGGTGCCTAGAACAGCGTCTGATGCCAGTAAAGAATCCAGTAAATTGTTGTTGAATGATTTGAACAAATTTCTAAGTCAGTGCAGAAATCTGAAGATACTGACTTCTCCCCTTCACTCACTCACCATCTCTAACTCACTTTCTCACCAAGTATTCAGGAGACAGCCACTGTGTGTCTAGCTATGGTCTGGTACCATATCCCTATACCTATCTCTAGGTTTCTATGTCTCTATATCTATCTATCTACCTATCTATCCATCTATCTATCTTAAATCTTACCTAATTTAATCCTGAAAACAACTCTCTAAGGCAGTGACTGTTATTCTTGTCCAACAGATTAGGCTATTAAGGCACGGAGAGGTTAGATAAGTTGACCAGAGCCTCAAGGCTAGTAAATGGAGAAGATACAATTTGAATTCAGCCAGCTTATTTCCAGAGCTTGAACTTGAAATTACCACACTAGTTTATGAGAAGAATTGGACATGTAGAAGTGACAAGGTTCAGGGGTGGAAGCTGTTTACAGGGATCTTTTGTGCAGAGATCCATACTCAGATGAGCTGGAAACACTATGGAAAACAGATTTTGAGTCCTGACACCAAAAGCTACATGACTCCCACTGAACTCCAGACTTCTCCCTGCCTCTGCAATCCTGGTGATGCCACGTAAACAGTTGAGCCCTGAGTCTGCACAAGGACCCCTGCTCTTCCTGGGGATGTACTCCCAATGCCATTCTTGAGATGCCCAGTATCTCCAGCTCTCATCTGCTGAGTTGTTTCCCAACGTCCCCAGTCTGCCATGTGTTTCTGCAAACAAGTCCAGGCTCCCTGCCCCAAAATACTATTCCAAAAGCCCAGGGGGCCTTGACACCTTGGATGGAGCATTGCTGGGCCCCCCATCACCTCCAGGACCCCCCCACCCCCTGCCCGGGCAGAGCCAGGGCAGCACATCGAAGAAGCAGCCAGGGCCACCGCCATGGATACTATAATTACATATTAGATGGAATCCCAAAGTTTCCTTTTATTTACATTCCTACCCTACCCTCTTCATTTCCTCTCTTTGTGCCAAGAATCAGCACAGAATTTACTGGAAAAAGCATGAAAGTCATCAGGAGCCCTTCAGGTCTGGCGTTTATGAATGCTTGCCCAGATGAAGGGAGGCGAGAGACTGGAGGGTCATCCTGTGTCTGGCCCTAAGCAGCTATGAAGCCTTGGACAAGGAGTTTCCATTTTGGAGGCCTGTGTTTCTCCCTTTGTAGAAGAGGGATCTAATGCGGCCATCCCAAAGAATGTTTCGTGAATTCAGATGAATTCGGAGGCTGTGTATCTCAGGAGATAATGGAGGCAAGGATTTGGACTCCAACCCCTGGCGATCAGAGAGGGAAAGGTTGGAGTCTGGGCGGAAGAGTATCATTCAGCTTAAGGCTCCATGCTTCTTCCCTCTTCCAGCTTCAGTGACCCCCGTCTATGCAGTGGGCCTCTTGAGCCAAGTCCCAGCGTGACCGGGCCAGCTTCTCGGGGGACTTTCAGCTCCTGGGAGGAAGGAGATATGCACAGAGGAAGCCTTCCATGCTGACCGGGGCCTGGGCTGTAGCCTCTGAGAGCTGAGGCTGAGGCCCAAGGTTGATCCAGGACACAGAAGGGAAAGAAGCCAGGACGGGCCTGACAATTCCTGCCTCGCTCTTTACTGGCTTTTTCTCCCCACTGTGAAACTTTCTCAGTCCTTTTTTTTCTCTTCAACCCTCTCTCCCTCCCACAGCCTTCTTCCCTCCTTCCATCCTCCCTCCCTCCCTCCCTTCCTTCCTCTTTTCTTCCCCCCCCTTCCTCTCTCCCTTCCTCTCTCCCTGAGTCCCCTCCTGTTTTTCTAACATCTCTCCTCTCCCCCCCCCCCCGCCGCCCCTTTTTGTCCATTTCTTATTGTTTCTGACTCTTCTTTCCCTCTCTTTCTTCCCATCCCATCCTTGCTCTCCCTCTGCTCTGCGCAGGGATGCTGCCTTTCTCTCAGCACTCTGACTTCTCGTCTGTCTGTCTGTCTGTCTCAGTCTTTTGTGTCTGTGTCTCCTTCTCTCATACTTGCTCTCTCTGTATCTGTACATCCTTCCTCTTTCTCCTTTTCTTATCACTTCTTAGTCTCTGTCTTTCTTGGTCCCATGATCTCTCTTCTTCCATGTTCCTGTGCGTTATCCACCCGCTCTACCCCTCCTACCACAGCCTAAGAACAAAGGTCTGGACCTATTATATGACACTGGGGTGAACAGCCAGTTGGGTGTGGCCAAGGGTCCCAGAGCTCAGCAGGGGCCGGGCGCCTCTGATGTCCCATAACCCAGATGGAATGTGAACTTTCTCTGGCTGCGGTGCCCTGTCCTATTGGTCAGGGGGTGGGGTGACGGGGGGCAGCCTAGCTACTCAAGACTCAATTCCATCTAGCGTCAGGTCACACTAACCTCTCCAAAGTGTTCAGTTGGGGCCCCAGAGAGGGAAAGAACTGTCCTCAAGCCAGAAGCAAATACAGCCGTGAGTCCCAAGCCAAGAGAGACTCGTAGAGGAAAAATAATGCTGTTTTTCAGCCGACAGACAGTGAGGCTCCTAAAACCTGCTGGGGACTCTCAGGCAGGCTGTTCTTTCCTCAAACTGCATCAGGATTTCATCCAGGAATGGGACGCCAGCCAGGCTTCTAGAGGGACAGGGCACAGACTGCTTGTGCAAACTCGTGGAGGGTGGAGAGATGGGACCTGAGGCCGTGCTGGGGAGCTAGGCCTTGAACGCCGGGCATAGGAGCTGGACTTGGTCCTGCAGGCAGTGGGGAGCCAAGAAAAGCTGTTGAGCAGGCCCAGGCTATATTTAAACCTGTGTTTTTGGTGACGACCCTGACTGGGGTGTGGAGAACAGGCTGGGTTGAGTTGAGAGACAGTGAGGCCATTTGGTGCAAGTAAAGGCGAGGTCCTCACACATTGGGGATCCAGTGAGTTGGTGCCCTGAGTAGGGCATGTGCTGGGCCGAAGTGGAGAAGCATGGGCTCGGCTCAGTTCTGGAAACATCTGGAAACAGCTTTTTCCTCTTCTTAACAACTGGTGGCTGTGCCGAGCACTCAGGAAAAGGACATATGTGTTGGGTATCCACAATGTGCCTATACTAAACTAGTCACTTGGGGTTCAGAACTAACCAAGCCGAACAAGGTCTCTGCCCTCATGGAGCTCACAGTCGTGGTGGGGAGGCAGAGGAGACTAGCTCTGTGATGCTTCACGTCACGCTCTGCTGGGAAAGACCGGGGGCTGTGGAAATATCAAGGAAGGGTCGCTAACCCAGACGGGTCTAGTGCAGGGCTATTTTGCAGACCTACTGTGAGGTCTTCCTGCAGAAGTAAGAGGAGGTGTTGCCCTGGGTTGAATAGCATCCCCCCCAGAATTCATGACTACCTGAAACCTCAGAATGTGACCTTCCTTGGAAATAGAGTCTTTGAAAATGTAATGAACTAAGGATCAAGATGAGATTTAACTGTAATTAGGTTGGTTCCTAAGTCCAATATAATATAGTGGCTGGTGTCACTCTAAGAGGAAAAGACACACAGAGAGAAGAAGGCCACGTGAAGATAAAGGTGGGGATTAGAGTTATGTTACCACAAGCCAAAGAACACCTGGGGCCCTCAGGAGCCGGAAGAGGCAAAGAAGGATTCTTCCCAAGAGCCCTCGGGGGGAAGCCTGGCCCTGCCGACACCTTGATTTCAGACTCCTGGCCTCCAGAACTGTGAGATAATACGTTTCTGTTGTTTTAAGCCACTATGTTTGTGGTAATATGTTATGGCAGCTACAGGAAACTCATACAGGGGTTTCAGGCAGAGGATAGATTATGAGAAGCCTGGAAACTGAGAGACAGCATGATGAGGCAGAGAGTAGATCTGGAGTCAGGAGGGCGAGGGGAAGTAAGAGAGCTGGGCCTACTGAGCAGGCGAGGGCCTCGCCAGCCGTGTTGGAGCCCCAAGGGCAGCGTGGGAAAGATTCAGTGGAGGATGGTGTGAACGAGCCTCACGGCTGCAAGGAGAGTTGGCTTGCAGGGGGAAGACTAAACATCTGAACAATGTCCAGAGGAGAGGAAGCAGGTCAGCAAGGGCCCTAGAAACGATGCCCCTGGGGAACATTTCAGGGGCCTGGACGGTTTGTTCAAGTTAAGAGAGGACCCAGGAGGATGGCCCACCGTCTTCAGCCCCCTGTAGAGCCACACAGGTAGCAGAGGCACAGCTGTGTTCACTCTGACCCCAGGGAGCAGGATGAGGCGAAGGGTTGCGAGGAAGGCCAATTTCAGGTCACTGTCAAGAAACATTCCAGTGCTGGCCCTCAGTGGGCTGCTAATCTCAGGGGATGGTAAGCCCCACGCTTGGGGAGCAGGAAGCTGAGGGAGATGGAACAAACTCTCGGCAGGGCTTTATAAGGAGGAACTGGCAAGTGACATTAGTGGGTCAGTGTGACCAGATGCTTGATAGCAGGGAGCAGTGGGGACAGTGGTAAACGAGAAATGGAGCAGAGAATTCTTAGCTCCGGCTCATCACTACTAGGTGAGAACGTCAGCCATAAACCTAGGCTTAAGTGAAATCTCTTAATTAGTACTTGCTGGAAACCAATTTAATACTGGTCATATAAACCAATTTTGTAGGTCACAATTAGCCTGCAGGTTATTAGTTTAAAATCTCGAATCTAAGTTAACTCTCTCAGTATATAGATAAGGGAGCCGAGGCCCAGAGAGAGCCATAGGCTTCACAGTGAAGGCAGAACCAGGATTAGCACACAGGGGTCCTGACCCCTCAATCCACGGCTCTTACCAGCAGGCCTTGACCCCCTGCCTTTTACCTCGCGGGTGCTTTGGTAGGGGGAAGGCACAGAGACATCTCAGCATGGAGAGGAGTTCCCAGGATGGGGTCACAAGCCACACTAGGCTCTGTGCCCAGCTATACTGCCCATCAGCCAGGGGCCTTGGACAAAGAGCGTCCTCTTCCTGAACATCAGTTTCTTCCTCATCACAGTGAGGGGACTGGATGGCAGAGTCCCTTCCTTCTCTGACCTTTTAGGACTCTGGGAACTCCTGAAATAGGAATGGACCCACACTCAAAGCCAGGCCTCTCCCTGCTCCCATTATCTTGGCTGTGGGTCCAACACCACATGCTGAGGGCCTACCCCCCCCACACACACACTTCTAAACTCCCACCTCCATCTGTGAAGGAGACTGTTGCTATGAGCAGTCTTGAGGTCATCACTGGAAAGGTGTTAACAGACTACAGGAGATCACCATGAATGATGTGCAGAAACTCAGAGGCAAGACAGAATCCAGATTTCTGGCATTTTTCCTTTTGCTTTATTCTCCTTTCCCCCAAGGACAGATTCCCCCATGTACCAACAACCCCATTCTGCTTTCACATTTGAATCACCGCACAATAGAGCTTGAGGACTCAGACATCATGGACCTGATCCTTCTCTCTTTATAGGAGAAACTGAAGTTCAGGGAAGGCAAGGGCCTGCCCTTGGTCACTCAGAGAACCAACATCAGAGCCGGGCTGGACCAGGGCTCTAGATTCCACTGTAGACCAGCTGCTGCTCTCTCTGGTCCTAGGCCCGAGCGTACATGCCCCCAATCATCTTGGGCATCTGAGAGGCTAAGAGCCTAGGATTTTAAGTTAGACTGTCCTAGTGTCAATTCAAATCTCAGTCACTTTCTGGCTGTACAACATACTTATTTTCCTGGGTCTCAATTTCCACATTTGTAAGGTGAGGGTATTGGTACTCTCTACATTAGAGTTTTGCTGTGATACAAATATAGAGTAGTTAACACATGCAAAGCTCCCAGGCATAGCAGGTCCAGCACACAGTAGGTGCTCAATATCAAGTACATACAAGACGTTTCTTTAGTAGGACTTCATCAGGGATGACCATGAAAGAGAATCATGATTGGCTAATTGTCCTGCCCTCTGTGAAGTTGCTTACATGTCTCTGTTCTCTCTGTGCATCTTCCAGGAGCCCTCTGGACATGATGTGGCAATTTTGGTATCATTTTGCCCAAACATTTGACATAACAAGAGATGCCTTCTCTCCTTTTTTTTTTCCTTCCTTCTACGGTTTCTTGAGCCCATCCCTAATGTAGTTCTCACAATCATAGAGAAATAAGATTGTCAGCAATCCAGGAGTAGGACAGGTTTTAGAAACCACGTTTAGGAGTCTGTGAATCCCTAACATATGGCCTGGGATTTAGTAGGTACGCAATTTACAAAACACCAAAGGTCAGGCAGCGGTATAGCGGGTTGAATGGATGGAGTCAGGCCTTCATGTAAACATCTGCAGCTATTAGCCAAGGACATACATAGCAACACCATGACCACTTCCTACCGATCACTGTTGTCATCAACCATTTATCAAGCTCTTACTACCTCTACACAACATGCTAAAATCTTTATGTCCGCTAACTCTCTGAACCTTCACAATATGGTACTTTCTAAGGTAGGTACTCTAATATCCCCACTTTATATATAAGGAAACTAAGACAGAAGGACTAAGTGACTTGTTCAAGGTCACTTAATTAGTAAATGGCAGAACCATGAATCTAAAACAAGATATCTGGCTCCAGAGTCCACATGTGGATATTCTTTCGCATTTCTCTCATAGACAGTGGTGCAGCTGAAATTCGAAAACTTATGGCTTAGACCAAAGGAGTTTTGCCCAGTGTTGGGAACAAACTTGTAAGGAGCTAATCATCCTGGGATAGAGGGTGATTTGCTTCATAATAAAGCATGGGAGTTCTGAGGGGGCTGTGGTCTCTAATAGTCAGTGTACCTTGGGGGCCTGAAAGACCGGATAGCATTGAGCTGGGTCTGGAAGAGCGGATAACATTGACCATTTAGATTTAGGGCCATTATTGCATCACCAGCAGAGGGACCAGCTGAAATAAAGACAAGGAGGTGGGAATTGAAGGGACACATAAGGGAACAGCAGAAAGTTCAGGGTAGTTGAGATACATAGTATGAAATCTTGGAGAGGCAGGACTTGCAGGGCCTTGTTAATGCAGACCAAAGAACCATTGATTCGTTTTGAGTAGCAGTGAGGAGGCCACATTTGGGTTTTAGAATGATATCTGTGGAGTGTGGGTTAGAGCAGGGAGAGTTAGGGGCCGTGGTAAGAGATACTGAATCTGGAATTAGGATGGCAGCAGAGAGGGATGAAAGGAGTAAGTGGATGAAGAGAGTCCTAGGATGTGAGACTGTTGTGTTCACGGTTTTCTTTGGGAATCTATCAAATGACATAAGCCTCACTGAGAAGACTTGGCACAGGATTTGAAATTTTAAAATCTGGGTTCAAATCCTGACTCTACCAGTTTGTAGTTGGGTAGCCTACGAAGAAATGCCTAAGTTTTGAGACCAAGCCTTTACCTGCATCCAAAAAGTGGTAATAATATATTCGACTTCAAAATGTGCATGTGGAATTGAAAATATATGTATTCTATATGTCAGATTCTGGCACCTAGTAGGCCCTTTATTCCTATCAATTTCCTCCCATTCTTTCCATCTGCTTTAGTCCTGTTGCGGTGAGCATTCATATTCATTCTCTCTCTCACTCCACCCCCTTACTGCCCAACTTCCCTCTCTCTGTCCCTCTTTCCCCAGGATGCCAGAAATGAAATAACATTCTTTGCATGTTTGTTCTAAAGCTCCTGGCCGCCTTCCCGCAGACCCCTGGCTGGGTCAGGACTCATTTGCATTAGCATGTGTGAGGCCAGCATGAAGGGGAGGGAGAGGCCCTGTTTTCAGGGATTTTCATCAGGCGCCCCTGCCAGAAAAAGGAGAAGTTACTATTTCTTTCTGGGAAACATTCACAGACTCAAACAGGCAAGGAAGGCCCAGGGAGCTGCCTCACTTGTGGAGAGGTTGATGGGTGGGTGAGCTGCCTGCCTGACTCCCAGAACTGTATCCAACTCCTCTCACCCTTATCACAGGCCTGCCCCCAGAAATCTCTCCTTCAACATGTATAGTATAGTAACTGCAGACCATAAATAGATCTTTCTTAATCCTATCCATGGCCTGTAACAGGGAGAGGAGAGGGAGAGAGAGCACATAGGGGCAAGAAAGACACTCAGAAGCTACAGGATAAATAAACAGCAATTTTGCTGGCTCCTAGAGATGGATATTAAATCCACAGAAGCATCTTTAAAAAAAAAGCAGTGGTAATCCCTGGAGTTTTTTGTTTGTTCTTGCTATAATCCTGTTAATTTTTAAAATAATACGATGTCATGGAGTTATACTTTCTCCCAGGAATCCCAGTAACCTTGTCCAAATCCAGATAACCAATGGCCGGCCAAAGGAAGTCCTTTGGAGTTGTCTCAGGAGTGCCATTGGCACCATGACATGTGCTTACTCTAGAAGCAAGGATTATACCATTTATAGAGAAGCAAATTGAGTTCCTGGTATTTTATTAGACAACCTCCCATTATCTCCCATTACTTTTCTCAGTTCCTAGCCTCGTTATGTCTTCTTCAGGCAAGACTTTTGCCTCCTCCTTCATAATACTATCCATATAAATACTTCAGTGGAAAAATGAACGAATCAATGATACATACGGTTATTACTTAGAGTGCTTTCAATATGTCAGGCACTGTTCTAAATGCTTTACACAAATTAACTTATCCAATCCTCTCAATAACCCAATGAGGCCAGTATTTTGTTATTCCCGTTCTTATAGATGAGAAAACCAAAGCCCAGAAAAGTTAAGAAATTTGCTAAAGTCATGCACTAGTCAGTAACACAGCCAGGATTTAAATTCAGTCAGGTTGGCTCCAGAGCCCAAGTTCCTAACCATTAACTAACCCAGCCTACCCAGAAGTCACATTAGCATTTAATGAGCCAATGCACACCAGAGCTTGCACTCTCATCCATCACAGGGCCTGGGCACATGCTACACCTCTTATTCAGTTCTCAGCCTAAGTGTTGCTTCCTCAGAATGGCATCCCCAGAACCTGTAATCTCAACTAGGTTCCCTGTCCCTTTCCTTTATTGCAGTTATTAAACTTTGCAATGACACGCATTCATGTGTGTTAACATCTGTCCCGCATTAGACTTGGCAGTCTGTGGAGGTAAAGATGGTGTCTGTTTTGTTTGTCTCCATATACTCAAACGCACCCATGCAGAAGGCACTCAGTAAATAGTTATTGGATAAAAAATTGAATACATGTAATATTACATTTAATCATAACTATAATCCTAAGAGACAGACACTTTTTTCCCCTCACTTTAAAGAAATAAAGGCTCACAGAGGTTCGATAAATTGGGCAAAGTCACTGAGAGAGTAAATGGCAGAACCAGTATTTGAAAGCAGGTCTTTTCTGACCTCAGAGCCCATGCTCTGAACCTCCGCACTGTATTCCCTTCTGTGAAGCCCTATAAGGGACACATAGAGGAATGAGACATAGTGTCAGCCCTAAAGAGCTCCCTGTTCTACTGGGAGGAGCCCACCATACCACAAGCCAATTAAAACTGGTGAAGTGGTTCTACAGCATCATACAAATGATGACCTATGGGAAAAAGATGGCGGACAAGGAAGTTTTTGACAGCCAGGCATGACCTCCTGTAGCCTTTCTTAGACGATGTACACTTACTCTCTATGGGTACGTTCAAAGGTAGCATCCTCCCTATCGGCATTGGTGTTCATTCATTCCATTTGTTTTAGAGTACCTGCTTCTCTGTGGGGCTGTGCACTATATCCCGAAGACCCAGAGATGAACACAATCGTCCCTGCCACCTTAGAGCTCCCGATAAAATGTGGCCCATGATATGAGAGCTCAGAGGGCAGAATGCCTCCTATTCCAGTGAAAGTTGGCCAGAAAGGGTGACATTTTAGTTGAGTGTTAAAGGATGAACAGGATCAGTAAGGTGAAGATAGAAGGGAAAATGGTTTTTCAGGGAGAGGAAATCATATGTACAAAGTTACTGAAGAACAAAGCAACTTGGCAATTTACAAACCCTACTCAAGTCACCACGAGGCAATGGGGCAAATCTGGGTGATGAAGTTGAAGAGGTTGATAAGACTCAAATCATAAAGGGACGTTATTGCCAGGCTAAGGAGTATGGACTTTATCTTGAGGGGAAGGGGAACCGTTAAGGGTTTTAAGCTGCTCAGTAGACATTGTCAGATTTGCATTTTAGGAAGAGCACTCTGGCTAATATACTGGCAGTAGGGTGGAGGTGGGAGAGAACCGTTGGAAGCAAATAAGGAAGCTGTTCCCAAGGCCTGGGGGAGAAGCAGTGAGGTCTGGTATAGACCAGAATTGGAAGAAAGAAGGGTGGTTGAAATCTACAGCCTCTGATGAACAGGATGAGAGAGGGTGAGTAGTGGGCCAGAAACAACCCATCAGCATGCACCAGTTTATCCTGCCTGATGCTTATTGGTAAGGACTCAACTTCGGTCCCTTGCTTTTTGGGCTAGCCCAAGATAGAAAGCATTTTCTTTCTTTTCTTTTCTTTTTTTTTTTTCTATTTAGAAAGCATTTTCTAAGCGCCTACTATGGGCGATGACTGTCCTCTGGAAGATAAAAATTAAGTAAGCTAAGTAAGCCTGTGGGAGTTGGCAACAGTCCCCATTATTCTGTTTCTGATTTTTAAGAGTACTTGACTCTCGTCTGCTTCTGAAACAGCAAGAAATGATTTAGAGGTGCCATTACCATGTGAGAGGCTGATGGGGTTAAAAGGAGAATGAGATATGGTTTCTTTCTCCCAGAGAGCTCACATGCCAGGGGGATGACAGCAAGTAAAGGATAGATGAAGACAGTGCTTCCACGGTTTCATGTCCTAGGTACTAAGACACTCAGAGGAAAAAGCAATTAGTCCCATCTAAAGAGGTGTGGGTCTTTCCCAGAGCCTGCAAAAGTGGTTCTGAGCCAGGTAGAGAGAGATCTGACCAAAGTCGCATGACCAGGCAGTGGTAGAGGTTTTATTTGCTGGTCACTAAGCTGAGCTGCGGAGCCGAGCACAGGGACAGTCCTCCTTCTGGGACAAGAATCCACTACAGTCCTATTAACGATGACGGCTATCTCCCCAGCCGCTGCTTGAGCATGTAGAAATGCATCAGATATTATGTTAAGTGTGTGATTAAACAGCATTAGCATGTTTAATCTTCACAATAACTTTCTAAAAGATATTTCAGAACGGTATGTAAGAGTCTGAACCCTTGGATACAAGTAACAGAAACTCAAATCAAAATTGCTTATGAAAAACTGGAATTTATCCACTTATATCAACTGGCAAGTTCAACAGGTGTGCTGGCTGCAGCCCCAGAGACATCCAGGAGTTCAGATGATGTGATATGGACTTTGTGTCTCTGCCCCAACTTTCCTGTGTGTTGGCTGCATTCTGAGGTGGGTTTTCCTTCTGGGGGGACAGAGATGGAGGTGGCAGACCCCACTCAGGTGCAGCAACCAAACTGACAAATGGGACTAGGCGAGGAGAGTCCCCGGAGAATGGCCTGGTGTGAATGTGAAGCAGGGTGCTGTAGAGAACTGCCTAGAAGCCCCAGCCTCACATCCAGGCTTCAGAAAACATTTGCTGAGCCAATGACATCAGGGCTCATTGTTGGAGAGCATAGTGACATGAAGGTACGTAGACTGGCCGAGAAGCTGGAGATCAGAAGTGTCTTGGTACTGTCTCAGGCCTTGGACCAATCCAAACCTCAGAGATTTTTCTGCAAGACAGAACAGTTTTGTCTTCAAAGTCAAGGTGAATGCAACAGCCCTCACCCAGCAGTTGATTAAGTGCCAGCTCTATCACTCTGCCACTATGTGTCTGTCCTTGATTGAAAAGCCCCCTCCTCACCCTCCCGGAAAACATCAAGTTCTCTGAATGTAAAACGCAGGCAATAAACCCTGCTTTGTCTTGCTTTCAAGGTTATTTGTGTAATAAGCTTTGCAAAGTGTAAATTGATAGGTGTCAGGAATGCATTCATTTGTTCGCTTTAATCATGAAGATGAAAATAAAATGCAGAGAGTATGGAGACAGTACAATAAGCCCCCATGTGCCCACCATGCAGGATTAATACATGTCAGGACTCTGTCACATTTGCTTCAGAGCTCTTTTCTCCTGAAAGAAATTAAAATTAAAGATAAAATTGAAGATTATTTTGCCTCCTCCCCACCAGTCTTATTCTGTTCCCTCCTTCCCTGCTAAGATGTAACCACCGTCCTAAATTTGTATCAGTCTAGTCCAAAGAACAGAGTGAGTTTATGTTTGTTTATTTGTTTGCTTCTTCTTTCGCTTTTTAATTTCCACCATCATTCCTAGTCTCATATGTTAGCAAATTAAAACTGCAGCTGCCTCCAACTGATATTTTGCAGCTTTTGTTATTATTTATTATGAATCTTAATTTAATTTCTGTAACAACCATAGTCACAGAAAGTCCCACTGTGTCTTATCTCTCCTGGGAACCTTTTTTCCCCCCTTTTTATGTCAATACCTGTAAGAAAATAAATAAATATGTTAATAATGTATTCTTCTAATCTTGTGCTTACGCAAAGGCTTACGTCTCTGAGAGCTTGTCCAGCCGTGGCGAGGTCTTATCAGGGCCGGATGCCCCAACCGTGCCCAGCCAGCCTGTTCCCTTATTCTGGTGGCTCAAGGTTTCCAAGGCCGTCGTGTCCAATGGACCAGAGAGGCTTATCTTCATGGGGCAAAGGGAGCCGGATGGGGCTCTGAGTTGGGGCTCTGAGATATTAGACGAAGGCTATGTGGGGTTGCCTGAGTTCACAGCAGGGATCAGACCTGCTGGCTAGAGCGAAGAGGGACAGCATACTGGGGAGTATGTGGCCCTGGTGGTGGAGAGAGACAGACCTGGGTTTGAATCCGGTACTCTGCCGCGTCACTGCAGGGCCCTGAGCCCCCAGTCTGCACGTGGGGGAGGGAGGGAGAGGCACCTCCTTTGCAAGTTTCTTGGGATGTCAGGGATCAGGCATGTAGCACCCATAGCCGTTGACACTTACTTATGGCTGATGGGAAGAAGTTGGGCCCTACTGGCAAGCAAAAAACAGGGCGTGTGGCCCAGAGAGCAATCGTCAAAGGAGTGAGAGGAGGAAAAAAAGAAAATCAAAACAGCAACAACTGCCCAGTGTAAAGGCTGTCTGGGGACCTCACTGACAGCTCAGGCTAAGTGGGGTAGAGGCAGGGTGATACCTTTGGGGAATGGCACCCCGCTGTCAGCACTGTTCTTAGTCCTCACTGTGAATCTGCTTACCATTGCTAAGTGCCTATACAGCATCCTGCCTTGGAGGCAGGGGACCTGGGTTCAAATTCTGGATTTGCTTTGAACTTACTGTGTGACCTAGGACAAGTTGATTGCCCTCTCTGAGCCTTAGTTAAACAAAGGGTTTAAATGAACTACTTGATAAGGTGCTATCCTGGTGCTAATAATTGTTCAGCTTATGAGAATGCTTTTGAGTTCTCTTTAGGAACCTAGGGCTGACATAGGCAAGGCTTCCTTCAAGCTTTCTGGGCAGCTGCTTCCAGCCCCTCCACAGTTCCCACCTCTGTTGAGAATTCTGAGATATCACAAGTCCAAGTCCAGGGTGTTTTCATCATCTTTAACCTTTTTATCAGCATTTGGGATTAGATAGTTGATCTTTAAGTCATACTGTTTGCGCCACCCACCTTTACCCACTATTGCTTTGGCCTTCCTAAATCGGTGAAGCTAACAGCTTATAACTCTTGCCTAAGGAAAGGCTTTGTCAACCCCTTTTCACCTCTCTGAGTAGTTTTACCAGTGCTTGACTTTCTGTCCTGTCCTGTTCACCATTGGCGCCTGTGGACATGTCTTATCTGTTCAAGGAGGAGGGTGAGTGCCTTTTGGATTAGGGCTAAAGTGTTGTTAGTTCATGGTGGGGCGCTGTATAACACGAAGACCACAGATTTGGGGTCAAGTAGCCTCTGGGATGGGACCCTGCTCTGAAACTGGCTACCCATGGGATTCAGGAATCTCATTTCATTCTCTGAGATCTCTGAGTCTCTGAGACTCTGCTTCTTCATCTGAAAATACAGATAAATACAGATAATATGATCTAGTACTTAAGACTTGTTGTAAGGAGTAAATTAGATAACGTATAGCCAATGATTGGCAAAGACGATATGTATGTATGAGATTGTGTGTGTGTGTGTGTGTATGCGTGTATATATATATATCGTGTAGTCGAGTATATCGGGAACCCCTTGAAGGGCAAGGACTGTGTTTTATAGTATTTCTCTTTAATCTCATCTCACACAGTATCCACTGGCACATAGGATTGCTGGGCTGCACCTGCTGCACTCAAGGCTCTTGGGTGCACATAGGTTTCTAGAAATACTGTGATGTGAGCAAACAAGTGTTACAACAGCCACAGAGGGAGTAGCGTTCCTGCGTCTTTGAGCTTGTGAAACCGTAATGCCTTCTCCTCCTCTCTCTCTACCTCATCCTTTCCCCAGCTTTCCAAGGGCTGAATGTGGGGAAAAAAAGGATCCACCTTTGCCCTGAGCAATGCACATGTGATTTCTCACATCCTACCCCCCAGTCCACACGCACACACACACACACACACATTTATGTATATACATTTATTTAATAAACATTTATTAGAGGTCTACCATGTGATCTAGCACAGTTTTTGGCACTGGGGATAGTTCAGTGAATAAAACAGATTAAATCCTTGTTTTTGTGAATTTGATATTCAAGTGGGAGTGACAAACAAAATCAGTAAATATAACAAACAAGGAAATTATGTATTAGAAGATCACAAATATTATGAAGAAGAACAGGGAGCTAAGTGAATGATATTCTAATAGACTTCTAGGTGCAGCAGTTGGGGTGGAGTTGAAATTTAAAAGGGAACCTCATCGAAAAGGAGACATTGGCACAAAGCTTGAAGGAGGTGAGGGAAGGAAGTGGGGAGAGAGAATCCCAGGCAGAGAGAGGAGCCAGCCTGCATTGCTGGGAGTACGCCAGAGGTTCAAGGTGAAGCCCCACTGGATTGAACACAGTTGTTTATTTCTGTTTATCAAAGAAATAGGAAATGCAGATGAGGATTATTAAAAATGCTAATTCTAGCTATGGATTGAGAATTTGGCTAAGGGCATCTTACCTACTCTGAGGACTCCTCCTAACAATCCTGTGAGACAGGTGGAAATGTGTTTGTTTTATTGACAAGAAAACGAAGGTGAGGAAGTAAAGTACTTACCCAGTGTCACATAGCCTGTGAGCAACAGAGAGGATATTTAAACACAGAACTTTCCCTACTTCCAAGTCTATGCCTCTGACCTCGGCATCATACTGAGGTTTTGAACAGTTCTGCTGCAGTCCGCAGGTTCCTACCTTCACAGATAAACCAAAGCCATAACTACCCACTTAAGGTTCCATTGAAGGTCCTGTTTCCCCTTTAAGAAACTCTGGGACAGGGGCTGGGGCAGGAGGTGCTTGCTCAAATTCAGACCTCAGAAAGCTGCACATATAAGAGACCCAGGCCCCAAATGCCTGCCATTTGGAGGCAGGATACTTCTAGATTGACACCACTGGTTTTGTTTGTTTTTTTTAGAGAGTTTTTTGTTTTGTTTTTTTTACCCCAGTTCTAATCCACATACCATGAACTTCACCCTTTTAAAGTATATAATTCAGTAGATTTTAGGATATTCACAAATGTGTTCATCCACCACAATAATTCCAGGATATTTTAATCATCTCAAAAAGAAACTCAATACCCATTAACAGTCACTCCCATTGCCCCCTCCTCCCAGCCCTGGCAGCCACTAATCTACTTTCTGTCTGTAGGAATTTGCCTGTTGTGGACATTTCATATAAGTGGAATCATACAATGTGTGGCCTTTTCAGGCTGGATTCTTTCACTTACCATAATGTTTTCAACTTTCAGTGATATTGTAGTGTGAATAAGGACTTTATTCCTTTTTATGGTTGGATAATATTCAATTGTATGGATATACAACATTTTGTTTATCCATTCATCAGTTGATGGTTATTTGAATTGCTTTCCACTTTTCGGCTATTAAGAATAATACCGTTCTGAAAATTGGTGTACAAGCTTTTCTACAGACATATGTTTTCAGTTCTCTTGAATATATGCCTAGGAATATAATTGCTGGATCATATGGTAACTCTGTGGATAACTTTGAGAGGGATTGCCAAACTCTCTTCCAATATGGCTGCACCATTTTTACATGCCCATCAGTAATATATGAGGGTTCCAATTTCTTCCATCCTTGCCAACACTTGTTATTTTTGTCTTTTTTATCATAGCCATCTTAATGGATAAGAGGAGATATCTCATTAGAGTTTTGATTTGCATTCCCTAAATGACTAATGACGTTGAGCCTATCTCCATGTGCTTATTGACCATTTGTATATCTTTTCTGGAGAAATGTCTATTCAAATCCTTTGCCTATTTTTAAATTATTGAGTTGTAAGACTTATTTATATATTCTGAATATTAGACCTGTATCAGATAGATGATTTATAAATATTTTCTCCTATTATTTTGGTTGTCTTTTCACTTTCTTGATAGTGTCCTTTAAAACACAAAAGTTTTTTTTTTATTTTGGTGAAGTCTAATAATCTATTTTTTTCTTTGGTTGTGCTTCAGATGTCATATCTAAAAATCATTGCCTAATCTAAGTTCATGAAGATTTACTCCTATGTTTGTTCCTAAGAGTTTTATAGTTTTTGCTTTTACATTTAGGTCTTTGAGCCATTTTGAATTATTTGTTTTTTATATGGTGTAAGAATAGGGTCCAATTTCATTCACTTGCATGTGGCTATCTGATTGTTCCAACATAATTTGCTGAAGAAACTATTATTAAAGAGACCATTCTTTCCCCATTGAATTGTCTCGGCACTCTTGTTGAAAATCAAATGACCATATTAATTTATTTCTAGACTCTCAATTTTATTCCATTGATCGATATCTTTCCTTATACTAGTAGTAGACAGTCTTGATTACTGTAATTTTGTAGTAAAATTTGAAATCAGGATGTGTGAGTCTTCCAAGTTTGTCCTCTTTTTCAAGATTATTTGGCTATTCTGGGTACCTTGTATTCCCATATGAATTTTAGGAGTAGTTTGTCAATTTCTGCAAAAAAAAATCAGCTGGGATTTTTATAGGGATTGTGTTGAATCTATAGATAAATTCAGAAATATTTTCATCTTAACAATGTTAAGTCTTCCAATCCATGAACACAAGATATCTTTCCATTTATTTAGGTCTTCTTTAATTTATTTCAATGATGCTTTATAGTTCTCAGTGTGTATGTCTTGTACTCCTTTGTTAAATTTATCCCCAAATGTCTTATTCTGTTTGACAGTACTGTAAATGGAATTGTTTCTTAGTTTTATTTTCTGATCATTCATTGCCAGTGTATAGGATACAATTGATTTCTTTATATTAATCTTTTAACCTGTAACCTTAACTGAACTTTTCTTTTAGATCTCTGTGTGTGTGTGTCTGTGTGTGTTTGTGTGTGTGTGTGTGTGTGTAGATTCCTTTGCTTTTCTATATATAAGATCATGTCATCTGCAAAAGAGATAGGTGTTACATTTTCCTTTGTTATCTGGATGACTTATTTTCTTTTTTGTTCTAACTGCCCTGTTAGAACAGAACCTTCAGAACAATGTTGAATAGAAATAGTGAAAGTGGACATCCTTGTCTTGTTCCTGACCTTAGGAGGAAAGCTTTCAGTCTTTACCATTAAGTATGATGTTAACTGTGGGTTTTCCACAGATATCCTTTATCAGATTGGGGAAGTTCCCTTCTATTCATAGTTTGCTGACTGTTTTTATCATGGAAGGGTATTGGGTTTTGTGAAAGCTTTTTTCTCTGCCTATTGAGATGATCATGTAATTTTTGTCTTTTATTCTATTAATATGATGTATTTATATTGGTTGATTTTCATATGCTGAATCCATCTTCTTTTCATGGGATAAATCCCATTTGGTCATGGTGTATAGTCCCTTTTATATATGTTACTATACTTGGTTAGTATTTTGTCGTGTCTATATTTATAAGGAATATTGGACTCTGTGCGTGTGTGTGCGCGTGTGTTTTCCTTGTGATGTCTTTGTCTGTTTTTGGTATCAGAGTAATACTGGCTTCATACAGTTAGCTGGTAGTGTTACCTCTACTTATATTTTTTTTGGAAGAGTTTGTGAAGGATTGGTGTTAATTGGCGTTAACATTTGGTAGACTTCACCAGTGAAGACATCTGGTGGCCCATTGTTTCATAGGAAAGGAAAGCAAAGTCCATGGGGAAGGACTTCACCCAAGGTCATAGTGTTGATCAGGACAAAGTTGGAGCAGCCCAAGGTTCAGACCAAAGTTCAGCCAGTAACTCCCTATATGCACTGTCTCTAATTCTCCTACTGCTATTGAAAGCAGGTATTGTTGTCACTATGTAACTGATGAGGAAACAGGCTCAGAGACATAGTATGGCTTAGCTACACACCCAGTGGCTGAGCTAGAGCTCTAACCAAACCTTATGAAAAGCAGTGGTATTATTGCTTACAACACCCTCCAGGGTGATTTTCTTTGCCCAGGGGGTTGGTTTTCAAAAAAGCAATATTCCCACTTTATCTCACTTGAGTATCATGAATAAGCAAGACAAGCAAGATAACATTTACCTTACCAAGCACTGTTTTAGGTGTTTTCCATGTTACTTCATTCTTACAACAATCTTGTCAGGCAGATATTATTGACTCCAATTTACAGGTATGGAAACTGAGGCTCTCAGAGATGATGGGAACAGGAAATAGAGCCATGATCAAATTCAGTCCTTCAGACTCCAAGCACAGGGGTTGGCGCCTTCTCCCCACATCCATCCATCCATCCACCCATGGGGAAGCAAAGCTCACATATGTGGTAGAGACTGAGCTCAGCCAGAAGTATATAAGGACCACCCTGCCTATAGTGTTCCCTAACTTAGTGTCCAAGGGTAAATCCAAGTTGGTGACCTCTACTTGGCCTCCTTTCCTCTGCACTTGGCTTTGGCAAAATGCAATCTCAAAAGGCACCACAGAAGAAGAGAAGGACTCTAGGGTCAGATGTGGAAAGAGGAGCAATGTCAGTGTTGAAACGGGGTGACGGTGATGGTGTTCCTGTACTAAGATCTCTTCCTTGTCAAAAGTTGGGAACATGGAGTTCATCCTCCTAATAAACTCTAACCTCCTCTGAACTGTGACTCAAGACCAAGTTGGGACCAATGAATACCTAATAATTCTATTTGGAAACAGCACTGGACTTTGAGTTAGGAGACCTACACTGGGGCCTGGCTGAACTACTATCTGCACAGCCTTGGGAAAGTCAATTCAAATTTCCATGGTTCACTTGCCTCCTTGTAAATACGAACTTAATAATACATATCCCTTAGACAGTTGTAAAGAGAACAGAAGACAACTGTATAAAAGTTCCCAGCTTTGTGTTTAATACAGAGTAGGTGCCCAAGAAATGTGTGTGGAATCTCTAAGGCACTTTTGCATCCATAATGACTGCTTGGTCCTCACAGCCTCCCTGTGGAGTTATCAATAGGTACCTGAGGCACAGAGAAGTCAAATCATGTGACCAAAGCCACATAGCTAGCTGACAAGGTTAAACCTACAAATCATGTCCTCTGTCTCTCAGATCAACATATTTCCAAGTTATGCTTTCCTGTAAAAATTTCTATAACGGAAGTCATTTAAAAATTATTGTTTTTATCTGGGTTTCAGAGAGGCTGTCCAGTATGCAATAAAGATATAAGAAAAAGGCCACAATTTGCTTTAAAGATCCCAGGAATACAAGTTGAAGTGGAATTGGGCATTCCATGCATAATTCATTCCTTCACTTGGAACCATAAATTTAGACTGTGTCTGCTTCACCTTAAAGCAACCTATTAAAAGATGAACATCCTCCAACTAAGAGCTGTGGTCAGTCCAACTGTGTGTTGTCATGTTGTCCACTCCCTGAAAAAAAAGAGAAGTAGGAAAAGAGAGGGGGTGAGAAGGGGAAGGGACAGAGAAGAAGAAAAGGAAGGAGTAAGGCAGGAACTGCTGCTAAAGCCAAGTCAAGTGTGGACCAGAATTTTTCTTTCAAGAGAGGTCAGGTTATACCTGATAGGTGAATGAATGAGTTTAGACAGGCCACGTGCATAGTACTTGTGTATTAAAATCCATTGGCATAGTCACGCCTCTAAGGCTTTCTGAGTGGGGAAGGTAAGGATTGTCTGCCATGTTTTTTTGTAGGAGAAAATGAGATTGTTATAGACGGTTGACATTCCCTGTAGGTTGCAGCTGACAGAGGATTCAGGTGGCCCTTGAATGCATTTCCAAGGCTTAGTTCACTGTTTAAAGAAGGGAGAAGGGACACACCTGAAGCAAACGTAGGGACAAGAATAAATTTTTATTGAAGTGCCGTAGCACTGCGTCCCATTTCTTGTTCACTTGACCATCTCCCTGCTCTCCTGTGAGCTCCTTGAAAGCAGGGGCCACACTCTTCTTACCCATGAGTGGTTTCTCCCCTGCTTGGCACAGTGCCAGGTGTCTATCCGATGTTCCACCAGTGGCAGGCACACACAGAGTGGAGCTGCTGTGATAGTCACTCGTTCCTCAGTTGGTTATTGGAGATACCCTCGACATGTTTTCATTGTAAATCAGTTTATATCTATTTCATTTTAAATGTCAGTACACGAAGCATTTATTTCTGAGTTCTGGTATTCTTGGCACTGTGAGTTTTAAGGTAATGCTCATAACCCAGTGAATTTGGGGGGTCTTGGCAGTCAGAGCAGCGCATGTCTAGCACTGATTCTAGATTGTTGTTGCTTCTGCCTGAGCTTAGGCCCACACTGGTTTCCAAACTTGGCCTTCCCCCAGAGCTCTCCCTGCTGGCTCCCCCTTCCCCTGATTCTTTACCTGTTAGCTCATGGAGCTGGGGGGGTTGAAAGGGGTGCAAGTGTAGGGAACTGATGTTTGGAGTCCAACCGCAGACCGCCTCACCTTTGTCCCAAGCAGGGCCTCCCAGTCACGGCTCAGACTAGGTTGTTTTGAAAGTAGAAACCTGGGCTAGAGTCCTTAATACCAGGACAGTTTCTCTGTGCCAGGCATTGGAATTAAATATTTATGTTGGCAGAAAGCATGGGTTGTCAGCCCGAGTTAGGAGATAAGAAGGTTGGGTTTTGGTGTTGGGGAGTAGGTGGGCTGCATGTGGTATCCGTACAGCCCCTGGCTGATCATTCTCAAGTCCTACTTTGATATACCTGGACTAATAGAGATATTTTGCCTGGTGGAAAGCACCCAGCTGGGGGAAACTTGGGACATCTGAATTCTTGCAGCCAGTCCATACCATCTTGCCCAATGCCCTCGTTTCACAGTCTGGGAAACTGAGGGCAGGACATGCTCCAAGGTCACACTGCCCATTCAGTGGGCGAAACTGGAGTCCAGATCTTCAGCAGGCTGTTGAAGATCTGGGGTCAGAATAGCTGCAGTCAGAATTAGACCTGGGGTCAGAATAGCTGTGTGACTTTGGACAAGTCACCTGAACTCACTGTGCCTATCTGTAAAATGGGAATGACCATTTTACAGATCAAATGGGATCAAATGAAATAATGTAAGCAAATGATTTTAATGTTAAGTACTGTCAAAGCTCTAATTCAGGGGTCAGCAAACTTTTCTCTAGAGGTCCAGATAGTAAATATTTCAGGCTTTGTGGGCCATATGTTCTCTGTTGCAGTCACTCAGTCCCATCACTGTAGTGTGAAAGCATCCACAGAAAATAGATTTTAAGAAAACAAGAGTGGCTACATTCCATTAAAACTTTATTTACAAAAACAGGCAGCAGACCAGTTTTGGCTGTGCACCATAGTTTGCTGACTCCTGCTCTAGATGCTTGGAAATTGTTCTAGTGACTACTGATGACACAACAAATGACCCCAGAATTTAGTGGCTTAAAACAACCATTTGATTATGCTAATGGATTCTGTGGATCGGGCATTCAGACAGGGCACAGCAGGTTGGGCTGTCTTTGCTCCTTTAAGTCTGGGGCCTCAGCTGCAAGGGTTCAAATGCTGGAGGTGACTCAACTGCTTGAAGGCTCCTTTGTGCATCTTTCTGGGGATTAGCTGGGATGACCTGACCATCATGCTGCTGAGGTGCCTGACGTAGCCTCTCTGCATGGCGTGCCTTCCTCACACCAGGGTTGTTGGATGTCCTGCATGAAGGCTCAGGGCTCCAAGCGAGAATATTTCAATGAGCAAGGTGGACGTTGTATAGCCCTTTATGACCCAGATTCACAAGTTACACAGTGTCCCTTCCGCTGTGCTCTATTAATAAAAGCACTCATGACCCCGCCTCATTCAAGGTGAAGGGACATAGGCTTCTGCCTCTCAATGGGAACAATGTCAAAGAATTGGGTTGGGGTGGATCTCATTTTAAAATCATTATAGAAGAGATTCATAATTTAAACACACACATTGAAAAATGGTGAAAGCTTATTTAGCACTTACCACGTGCCGGGTGCTCTTTTGAGTTCTTTATTCCTCCAACATCCCTTTGAAGGAGGTGATATTATCCACACTTTAACGACAAGAACACTGAAGAACAGAGAGGTTAACTAACTTACCCAAGGTCATAAAGATAGTACGGTGAGCTCCAAAGTCTGTTCTAATCATGACCCATCCTGCTTCTTTGTGATCATGAAAATGAGAATTCTCTTTCTACTATTCAAGCAGAACTGGGTTAAGAACCTGAGTCTTGGGGCTGCCAGGTGTCTAGCAGGTCTTCCTGCCAAGAATCAGTGGGAAACATTATTGCATACCTACTCTGGGTTCAGACTGTTCTGAGCACCATGGGTAGACCAAGGAAAGAGGTACGGTGCTCAATTTCATTCATAAGAAACCTAAAATTTGAGTGGGGGGATTGAATTCTGATTTAATTCTCACAACCCTGTGAGATGGAACCTTGGTCCCCATTTTACAGATAAGGAAACCAAGGCCCAGTGGTTCAGTTGCTCTTGCCCAGTAGCTGATGGAGTTCAAACTCAAACCCAGAGCCCGATAATGCAAGTCCATGCTCTTTGCCATAGACTCCAATGGAGAAAGATCTGGAATGGATCATCCCAACTCTTTCAGAGGCAAAGCCCCTAGAAGATCAGAGCTAGCCCATCCCTCAGCGCTGATCTTGGTTTAGTTCCCTCCTTGCAGAGACGAGAGACTGAGACCCAGAAAAGGGCAGTTAGGTGTCCCTGGCCATCTGACTACACAGACCCCGAGCTGGAGCCGGGACTCAGTGTTTTTCCCACCACCCCTGCCTTCCACATTGTGCTGGGAATGGCAGGGAGGGGAGTGATGGTAGTTGATGGAGGGGGGTTGGGGGGGGATGAACTAACGGGAAGTTGTTTGCCAAAGCTGTGTGGGGGAAGGAGCATTTTACAAGACCAGGGCCTCTGGCCTGGAAACATCTGTTTCCCTTCAAATCAGAGAGGAGACTTTTGCCTCCCCAGAATGCCTAAATCACGCGGCGGCTGGGGAAGAGCAGGCGTTGGCCTGGAGACTTCAAACGCATTTTCCCGTCCTCTCGGGGACCGAGTTCTGACGTGGGCCTCTGAACGCCTGTCCCTGCTCTTACCCCCTGTCAGATCCATGAGAAGCTCTCACCGCCAATTAATGTCTTGGTTTCATTCTCTCACCCCTGCTGTGACAGGGTTCCGGGGGTCTTGGATGGGACCAACAACAGCTTCCTTTCCACCTCCCTTCCTCTAATCTCCACTAGGACAACTTACTCTGGGTGTGGGGGGAGGGTGTCAGAGCCTTGGGCTGTGGCCTAATAATAATAATAGTAATAATAATATTGGTAATGGTACCCACAGCTCTCTCTCGTTGGCTGCTAACATGCCAGGCATCAATGGTGAGCAATCTCCTGCCATATCTCATTCTAACAGCTACCCTATTTAATGGGTTTTAATATTATGATTCCTATTTTACAGGTGAGTTTATTGAGGCAAGGCCTCACACAGCCAATAAATGGAGGGCCAGAATTTAAAACCAAATTGCCTGATTCCAAAGCCATGCTTTGGGCCACTCTGTTATTCTATCTCCTTTCATGGCCTTTTAATCTAATCACCTTTTGTTCATTTTATAGATAGGGAAACTGATTTCTAGACAAGGGAACTACTGCCTTATAGTTGATTGAGTCATTCATTCAGTCTGTCATTCATTCTGGAAAGTATTTGCTGGGCACCACATGCTTTAGGTGTCTGAGCACCAGATGTAGGTGGATAGAGATGGGCAGGGCCATAGTCCAGTCCTGAAGACACTCACATACTCGTGGGGGCACGAGAGAAGTGTCTGGGCACTGACCTAGCCATGCCACCTGCGCCGTGACAGGGCACCGTGCAGGGAGAATGGCTTCCCCAGAGGAGATGAGGTTTGATTGATGCTCCAAGGACAAGGTGGAGAGGGTCAAGTGGAGAAGGGGTCGGGTGACCCAGATGGAGGGTGCAGCAAGTGTGAAGGCAAAGAGGTGGGATCCATTAGCAGTTGGATGTGGTTCTACTGTGAAACAGAGTAGGAAGCAGAGATTGTTAAACAAGGCTAAATCTGTGGCCAGTTTGAGACTCAATGACAGAGTCTCAAACTGATGGTGTCAAATGAAGGAACATCAAGGAGTCACGCTGGGGGCCCGGGGTAAGGAGTTTGTGCTTTGTCCTGAAGATGGTGAAGAAACACTGAAAAACACTTTGCATTTGAGTCGTCAATCCCAAGGCACTTCCCCACACATTGAAATCCCAGTACACCAAGATCCTATAGCTGTAGGCATCTGAGATCTCACAGCCCACAGTCTCTGGAAAAGCCGGGATGCAAACTCAAGTTTTCAACCACCTTGGCCAGTGTTCTTCCCCCTGAAACAAAGAGGAAGGAGTAGCGAGGGTTTGAGCCTGGGATTCCCCAACTTCATCCTTGGAGTCACCTCTTATTATAGTGAAATTATCCCATAGGTGCAATTGGAGCTACGTCAGTCAATTGCACAAGAAGCAGGGTGGTGTCTAGGAGGAGCACTGGAGGAGGAGTCGGGAAAGCCAGTGTCTTTACTCTGAACTTATTGGCAGCGGGTCCTTGTGCAAGTTTGTTTCCTCTCTGGGCCTTGGTTTTCTCACCTGTAAAGTGAGGCTGTAGAGTTCGGTGATGGCTCAGGAGTTCTCGTCCACATTATCAGTGGATCTCAGCCTGCGTCAGCAGGTAAAGATGAGAGAACCGAGCTGAGTTAGCCGGCACCCTTCCCGACCCCTGAGAAACGCAGATCTGACCGTGTCCTCTCTCAATCTCTCTCTTTCCCCTTTTCACTCTGTTTTGTGGGTGTGTATGCGTATATCTGTTTCTCAGCCTGCCTCTCTCATTCTCTTCTCTTTCCCCACATCAGGGACTGCCACTTTCTGCCCCTCTCAAAGAGCCCCTCCAAGCCCTGCCTGGTCTGCTAACAGCTTTCAGATGTGTCTCTGGAACAGTTCTACAATTACAGCTGAGACAGGCAGAAAGCACATGGCCTTGTGACTTCTGACCCAGGCCCGTAAGGCTGACATCTTCCTCTTTCGGCACCCCTCCACCCCCACTGGCAGGATGGCCTGAGGACTCCTCTATCCTGGGGCCTCTACTGACATGTTGGGTTACTCTAATAACACAAATAGAAGCTACCTTTTGGGGAGCAAAGATTGAACCAGGCATGCTGCAATCAGTATATCATTGAGTCTTGATCCCGAACTTGTGAGATATGGTTAACTTCACCCTGTTTTACAGGTGCAGAGACTGAGGCTCAGAGACAGTGAAGTGACTTCCCAAGAACTCTCAGCCAGCAACTGGGGAAAGCAAGATTCTACCCAGGTTTTATAATTGGAAAACCTAAGACTACTTCTTTCCCAGCATGCTGTTATTCATGCTGCTTGGCTAAGCAGAGAGGTGACCCTGGACCCTCTTGGTGGAGGAAATGTATTACAGAAGCATCCTGGAAACGTAATTGGCCAGTGGGAAAGCAGTGTTTAAAATTTCTTCTAACTCCTCATGTTTGGAGACTCATTCACATATTTACTACAGCCTTCTATGTTCCCCTCAGTTGAAATGCATCTCCTTCTCTTATACTCCAAGAAAGCATTTTAAAAATGTGTACCCTTGTCCAAATAAGTGCTCTTTATATGGCCTTTATTAAAACTTGCAACTTACAAGCCACTTCTCATGCATCACTCTATGTAATCCTTGAGACAGCCATGCACTGTCTCTACAATTAGCCCCATCTTGTTGATGCAGAAACTGAAATTCAGAAATGCGATGGGATATGCTCAAGTTCATTCATTTACTCAAATATATCAAGTGCCTATCATATGCTTAGTACTGTGTTAAGTGCCAGGGATATAGCTGTACCCAAGCTTCAGGCTAGGGTTTGGGTTCTGCCTCTGCCACTTCCTAGATGTCGTGTGGGTAGTAAGTGCTTACACGGTGTTACCCAATACTCTCCTTACCTCCCTCCTTTGTCACTTACTAATTCTCACATCCTGGAGTTTGACTACGGTCTTGCCTCCGACCCTTCTTCCTGGTCGTAACTCACCTTGTATAGCGCTTACATTTCACATTCATCCACGCTGACCTGTGTAATGGACAGCAGCCTTCCTACCACAGATGCTTGATGCGGAGAGGTGAAATAAGCACAGAGGGGTAAAGTGACTAGTCCAAGGTCACAGAGCCAGGGAATAGAATGGAAAGTGAATGCAAGCCTGGCCGTCTCCAAGACCAGACTTCTTCCTCTGTCACCTGCTGCTTCCCTTGACTGAGACAATCCTGGATGTAGTAAGTGCTAGAACTGAGCTCCGCTCACAGTGCTGAGATATGACAGGTGGAGAGAGATAATCCCCACATCGCAATGCTGTTGTTCTCATGCCAAAGGCTGAACCCAAAAGGTCCAGAAAGCAGATGAATAGATTGGCTTGCATCTGAAGATGGGGCCAAAATATTCCATATTTAGGTCTCTTAGTCACATCTATTAGGTTTAGACCCACACTTGTTTACCCTTGCCAGCACTCCAAGCTAGCTGATGAAAGATAAAAGGTGAAATTAGATTTGACAAGATAGTATAGTACAATGTAGTTAAGAGTATAATCTTCGGATTTAGACAGACCTAAGTTCTGGTCCCCCACTGCTACTTACTTAATATGTAATAATAGGTCAATTACTTGACCTCCTTGGAACCAACATCCTTACTGATAAAATGCAAACAGTCACGGTACCTGACTCATACATTAGGAAGATTAACTGGAATAGTGCATACAAAGGACCCAACACCGATGAGCACTTATTAGATGGCAGCCAAGCCTATCATTACATTTAGGAAGTGGGCTAGTTTTCCTGCACTTGGACTGACAATTCTTCAGGGAGGGGGGACTTGTTTCTTTTGGTTCACATTTGGGGAGACTTAGGATCAGAGAGGTTAGTCAACCAGCCCAAGGTCATACAGCTAGTGAACCTCAGAGCCAAGGTTTGAGCGGATGCTGATTGTCTACAAGGCTCCTGCTTCTGGGGCTCTGGGTGACCTGTTCCCTGCTTGACCCCTCACCCCAGTTCCCTTTGCAGCATGTTGGTGGGACAGCTCAGTGCTGACATTCCTGCAGTGCTAGGAGGTGTCTCCGTGGGTCTGTCATGGGCCTAGTGGCAGTGACCCATAGCAGCAAAGAATGTGGAGTGTATATGGTTATGAGGCTCACTGCCAGCCTGGCTCGTGGCGTCATACACACAGACCTGGCATGACTGATGGATGAATTCCCATGTGCACCAAAAACACCAGCTTCCTCGTAAAGGCAGGATGGTGCTAAGGTACTGTCTGAGTTACAACGAAACTCAGAATCAGTATCAAGGAATAAGCTAAAAACACATTCTTGGGATGGCATGAGTACCTCTTACAGTTCTTCAAAAGAGAAATTTAGTTATTCTTAAAAAGGAGACTTTCACACAAGAAAGACAAATGGTAGTTTCTCCAGAAAGATACTGGCTTCTGCTTACTGTGCCCCTTGTACCAAGAAGTTCTGATTTATAGTGCCTTTTATAAAAACAACCTTTGGACGATCATGTCATGAGGTATTAAAGCTGAGAGGCCCTCTGAGACTTCCAGGTTCAGACCCTCTGAGCTAGTAGTGCTGGAGCTGGAGCAGCAAAATGGCAGCTGAGAGTTCAGAGTATGGGTTTTAGAGTGAGACAAACCAGGATACAGGTCTTGGTTTTTTCATTGTCTAACTGTGATTTTGGACAAATTGCCTAATTTTTTGATCTTCAGTTTCCTCTTCTGAAAGATGGAGATAATGAGAGTGATTATTTTAGGAGGTTTTCATAAGATTAGAAAAACATGTGAAATGGCACTGTTTCAACATAGTTGGAGTTTGGCAAGTGTGCCTAATGGATTTGTATCTGTACAGAGGTGATATCCACAGACCTTTGGTCAGAAGATAGTAGCTGATAGTGGTTAAATGCATGGGCTTTGGAGTCAGACACACCTAGACTTAATTGCCAGTCTCAGTAATTACTGTGTGGTTCTGGGCAAGCTGCTTTCCCTCTCTGAGCCTCATATATAAAATAAAGAGAGTAATAGTTATCTTTTAGGATCATCTGGGAGAATTAATAGCAATAATGCAGATAAAACTGCATAGGTCCCTGCTTGACACATATTAAGGACTCAGCACAAATTAATTAATTTGGACAACCAACTCATATTTATTAACTACCTAATATGTGCAGTCAATCAGGGTTCGTCATTCCACAACTTGCAGTCATAGTGTTATGCCCATTTTATAACATGAGGTAAGTTGAGGTTTTAGAGAAGGGAGAGAGGAAATAGGGCCCCTGGGACTGTAGTTGCTTCTACCTGATCCAGAAAACCCTCTTCCCACTCCACACTACTGCTCTACCCTTGAACACTGGTGAAAGAGGATGGCATGACAAAGACAGGATGCTGAGACGCTTAGCCCTTCTCCCTTCTATTCAGATTGTCGCTGGCCTCCCAGGATTACCTCTTCTTGAAAGTTTACTTACTCCTTTGACTTTGTTTAAACTTCAAAACTTGGAGATCTGGAAGTGTGAAGGGTCAGAGAGCCTTCTCAAAGTAGGCCAGACAACCGTGTCTACTCTAGAAAGAATTCTGTGCCCTGGATTGGACCTGAATCCACCAGGTCTGCAGTTTACCAATTCTCTCCGTCGAATACCACAGAGGCTGCCTACTCCCCCCAGTACAGCATGGAGCTGCAGGCAACAACGCGGAAAGCTGGGGACATGCCTTGTACCTAGAATAACTCCCAGACTCTATCATGGCCCACAGGGTCCCCACCCACCCATCTTCCCACTCATCTCTCTTTGCTACAGCCGCACTAACCGTCTACTCCTCCAGCAGTCTGGATCCTTCTCGCCTCAGGACCTTTGCACTTACTGCTTTTCCTGCCTGGAATGCTTTTCCTCCCATAAGCTAGTTCCTTCTCATTTTCATGTCTCAGATCAAACCTCTCAGCAAGAAGGCCTTTGTGGACACACCTGTCTAAAGCAGCCATGTCCCCCTTCACTTTAGTGTATTATCATTCACCATTATCTATTTTTTTGCTTACTTTTTGTTTAGCTTTATGCAGGCAGGGACCTTAACTCTCTTGCTCATCTTTATAATCTTAGCACCTAAAATAATTCCTGGCACACAGTTAATGCTCAACTAAAATTTGTTAAATGAATGAATGAAAGAATATATAAAGCCATGCAAGATAGCATCGGGGTTGACTTCTCAAGTCCTGGATTCAGACTGCTCTGCCCCCCAGTAACTGTGAGACCATGGAAAGATACACAACTAAGTCTCAGTTTTCTCCTTGGTGAAACGCAGGTGATAATAATCCCTGCCTTCTAGGTTTGCTACTTGTAAATTACGAGATTATGTGCAAAATGCCCAGCAAGGCAGTTGGTGTTCAATACATGCTTAATAATTATCTTTTTTTTCTTTCCAAATCATTTTCCTGCAGCCTAAGCATCCCTGAGTTCTTTCAACTATTATTCCTGTGCTATGATTTTGTGTTCCTCTTTGGAACCTCCAGGGCCTTTTCTGAAGTCACAGCCTTGTGCTGTTTTCTTGTTGTGCTACAGGTTCACTCTCTATGCAGTGGATACACGGGGGAGGCACTCAGAGCTCAGCACAGTGACCCTGAGGACCGCCTGTCCGCTGGTAGATGACAGTAAGGCAGAAGGTAGGTGACCCATTTCTTCACTTCCAAGGTAACTCCCATATTCTCGCTCTCTAAATTCTGCACCCAGCAGTCACTAACTACCACTGCTTTCCTGCCTCACACGCATATTGGCACAGGGAGAAGAAAGCCCAGGGACTAAGGAGGAACCTGGAGATAAATTAATCAAAGCCATGAAGGAAATTGAGACTGACCAGCAGTATCTTTGCCAGTAGAAAGACTTGCTCCTCTTTTATAGAATCTGTGTTCTGACTTAGAGGCAAGGAATGGTGGAGAGTCAGAACCCCATGACTGTGTTCTTGCCCCTTGGCCTAGGCTTTTAGGGACCAATCCCTTTCTTCCACTTCAGGCTACGCTAGAGCTGGCAAATCGGTGGCACCTAGAGGACCACTTGGCTTTGCCGCGCTCATGGCAGATATCATTAGCTGATCAGAGCACACCTTCCCATCTAGCCCAGTGGAGGCCTCAGAATCCTCAGCATAGAGCTAGAGTCAGTAACTATCAGTCAGAATTAGCATGCAAGATGAAACCTTTTCTGCTGTTCCTCGTCCATGAAGTTGTAAGCATTAGGCAAAACACCTGTCAAAAAAAATAGAACCAATAAATCAGATCTACCATATACTTAGTTCTTAGACAATGTGTAGATACAGTTTCTACAAAAACATGATGGTAGCTCATGAGACCTGGTGGTCCACTTCAAGTTGAGCAAATATTTTCTAAGAACCCTGGTACAAGCAATGCAGAAGAGACATGCTCTTCATCTTTCAGGAGTTCACATTCTAGGGGGAGAGAGAGAGAGACATTTCTTCAAATGGCTCAGTCATAAGCTTGATGATAGATGTTTGTGTGCTACCTACCAGACAAGAGGAGATGGTGAGCTATTGAGTCTCAAAAGGGAGGGGATTTGAGATGGTTTCCTGGTAATTTTTTTAAGTATTTTTATTTTAAAATAACACATGAACATGGTTTAAAAAAATAAGAACAATAAAGATCAGAGTAGAAAACTGTACAAAGTAAATGCTCCTCCCATCCTGAACCCAAGTCCCCCAGACTGTCCTGAAGGCAATTGCTGTTAGCAGTAATGTGGGAACATACATAAATTTTGTTCAAAGTCTTCAAAGATGAAAGAATGTGCCTCCTATTCAAGAGAGCAGCCCATAATGAATTTTAGTTACATCAATTAGTAGGAATGACTGAAAGAGTAGAAATTGCCATGAATGGCAAACAGAAGGGTCTAGATTTTCTTTGAAAGATTTTTGAATGGAGAGCTTTTAGACCTGATCACAGAAATGTGTTGGGAGTATTGCAGAGAGGAGATAGAAGTTGACTATTGAGATGAGCCCAAGACAGTTTACTTAAGCCTCTGCACTTGTTTGGAATTTTCTGTTAAATCATAGCCACAAAACTTACGTTAGTGAGTGCAATTATAAGCACTAACTTTGTGCCAGACCCTGTGTTGAGTGCTTTACATCCACGTTTTAATTTAGTCCTCCCAATGTCCCTCCAGACTATATATCGTTATCTCCGGTTGATAGATAGGAAAACTGAACACAGCTGGTCAATGACATATTCAGGATGGAATTAAGGTTTGTCTGTCCCCAAAGACCGCACTAGTGAACTCCTGCATGAATATGCCTTCCTAGTTGCAAGGCATGCTTCCGTCCTCCCTTTTTCCTACTGTCCAGTGATCTGTGCCTGCAATTCTTCCTCCCCAGAGATAGCTGACAAGATCTACAATCTGTACAATGGGTACACAAGTGGGAAGGAGCAGCAGACCGCCTACAACACACTGATGGAAGTCTCAGCCTCCATGCTGTTTCGAGTCCAGCACCACTACAACTCTCACTATGAGAAGTTCGGTGACTTTGTCTGGAGGAGTGAGGATGAGCTGGGGCCCAGGTACGTGGGCATGTGAGCGCGAGCGGGGTGGTAAATTCTTCTTGCTTCCGTTTGACTTTACTGGAGCCTTTCTTCCATAGGCTGGGAATGGGCTTTATGAAATAAATAAGAGTGGCAGTCAACCCTAGTCATGTCAGGGTTCGAGAGGGGAAGTGGGTAGGGAGAATGAAAGAATCTTGGAATTTTAGCTTCTTGGACTCCCGGAATGTCAGATCAGAGACCTCAGTGTTCTTTCAGTCAATCCCTCCCCTTATTCACCTTCCACTTGCAGTTTTAGAGATGGGAAGCGTAGCCTCCTTGATGGGATATGTCCTAACCAACATTGTAGAAGAGCATGGTGACAGGGTCATGGCCCCTAATCTAGGGCTTTTCCTACTCTTTCATAAGAAATCCGAGGTTTTTTTTTTTTTCTGGAATAAAGTCCATTGGTAACCAAGACTAAATACATTCATAAATTCAACATGTATTAAGGCACGATTTTTTGTCACCAGCAGTGACTATGCCAACCACTGTGATAGTTGCCATGGAGGATTCAACCATAACTAACACACAGTCACTATCTTCTGAAGCTTCACAAAGTAGTATCTGAAACTGCGGCTGCATTTCATGCCTTGCACCCAACAATGACATCCATTCATTTATTCAACACAAACTTAGTAGCCCCTCTTTTAGGTCGGTAGTTGATAATGCAATGTTAAAAATGTAGAAACTGTCCCTACCTACGCATAGCTTACTGTTGCAGGTAATTAAACAAGCAGTTGGAAAGAATAGGAATAATAAGGGTCAAATGAATAGACGAAAGGAGCCCTTTGGGGAGGCAAGGCATAGACACTCGGTCTAGGTAACCCAGTGAAGCCCCCATAAGGGCTGAGACTCTGAGGCCTAAAGGGTGAGTCGGGGTCAGACCAGTGGAGGGAGAGGAGGATTGGAGGGTTTGGGGCCAAGGGAGTAGCCTGTGAAATGTTCAGAGGAGATAATACTACATAGGCAGGGGTTTTCCTCTTAAATTTTGGTCATTTGCCTGCCACCTTTATGATTTTTGTCATATCGCCATACCATATGCAGTTCATTTATATTCTATTTCTTCCTTAGGTCCACTTATTGAAAATACATTTGGAAAGAAAACACTGTATCATTTTGTAAAGGGAAAACTAGCACCATCTACCCTTAATAAAGATTAAACTTAAGCATTCAGTACAATGGAAGAAAAACAAAACCAGAAAACAATGTAGTTCAAGCCTAGCTGAGCCTGAGGCTTTCCCTTTAAAAAGGGAGATTAGCAAGTGTTAGAGAAGTACTTAAGACACAGTCCTGAACTAAAACTCTCTTTCTTAAAGTAATCTGGAGGAGGGGAAGAGAGTGAAAATGGGAATCTAAATGCTTTTCCTCAGTGTGATTCATTGTTGTTTAATACTGGATCTGTGATCTTCCTGAGTACCACCTAAAATCCTTTCTCCTGCCCCAGGGGAACTCCTTCCACACTTTGGTAAACACTGTGTGGAGGAACTGAAAGAATTTCTGTGTAGTTGGAGCAAAGTGTGTGACAGCAGGAGTGGGAAGAGATAAGAAGGGAGAGGTCAGCAAGGGCCAGTTCCGAATGCCCTCTAAGTAGGGTTAAAGAGTTTGGATTATCTCTCTAGGGTAATGGGAAGCTTTTCAAGTGTTTTTCACAGGGGGGAGATGTTATCAGATCTTCAAGGGATAAAGATCCCTCTGACTGCAGTTGGAAGTCTGGACTAGAGGTGTCTAGACCAGAAGGAGGCAGTGAGGCCATAGAGGCTGTTGTAACACTAATCCAGGAGAGACGGTGCAGTGCCCTGGGACAGGCTAGTGTCCGTGGCACTGAAGAGGATTGCGTGACTTCCTGAAATACTTAGTAGGGCAGCGTGTTATGCCTTAAATAGCTTTAAAATTACCCTGTAAACTAGGCAAAGTAGGGTATCCTCCGCATTTTATGAATGAAAAGGAATTGGAGGCCCCACAGGGTTAAATGAGCTGCCCAGAGTTTGCTGTGGAGTCCGGTTCTGCCCCAAGCTTTCACCCTGAGCCCTTACAACACTTGCAGTAAACCCCAAGAATTCAAGGCTTGGTTGAGGGATTAAAAAGGATCTTTCCCTGGGGCGGGCCTTATCTGTTTTGCTGGGTCCTGGATTGTAACTTTCTCCCTTTCACATGAAAGAAATGTTCTTTAGATAAAAGCTAAAAGAGAGCAGACAGACAGAAACACAGAGCCCCAGATGAAAGCTGCTGCATGAGTCATCTGGGCTGCCATCTTGCCTGGGGACAGGGAAAGGCATTCTACTTTATTGGGCTTTCCCACAGGGTTCAGGGATTTTAGGTGGAAGCTAAACCAGAGCTTCACTCCTGACTTTGTCTTTATCATCTTCTGGGGTCCTTCCAGGACATAAATCTTCTGGAAAGGCTTTCTGGTCACCCACAGAGGCAGAACAACCCACTCAGTAACGGACCCATTCACCTCCGGCCAGCTAGTCACCAGGCACTATCTGCCAACACCCACTGTGCCACCCAACTCCCTCCTCCTTCGGTCTTTCTCGTCTCTTGAGGGAATCTGAGATTTCTCTGATGTCCCACACTGGCATCAGCAGGAATCAAGGCAGCTGCATCCTAATCCATCCTGGCACTGCTAATAAACTCACTGTGCAACCTTGGCCTGTGGCCCTCTCTGGCACTCAGTCTCTTTATCTATAAGATTGTTGCAGGAAGGGGGACCCTTTCCAGAGCCCGAGAGTGAGCTCTTGTCTAACACTCAGAAATGAATTGTCCGAGGAGACACATGTGCTGGCAAAGCAAGAGACTTTATTGAAAAGGGGCGCCTGGGCAGAGAGCAGCAGGGTAAGGGAACCCAGGAGAACTGCTCTGCCATGTGGCTTGCAGTCTCGGGTTTTATGGTAATGGGGTTAGTTTATGAGTTGTCTCTGGCCAATCATTCTCACTCAGGGTCCTTCCTGGTGGCACTCGAGCATCGCTCAGCCAAGATGGATTCCAGCGAGAAGGATTCTGGGAGGTTTGTAGGACATATGGACTGGCTTCTCCTCTCTCCTTTTCACCTTTCCCGAATTCTTCCAGTTGGTGGTAGCTTGTTAGTTCTGAGTTCCTTACCAGGACCTCCTGTTGTAAGATAACTCATGCAAGTGGTTACTATAGGGCTTGGTTTTGGTCAGTGGTTCCCCTAACAAAATGATAGTAGTACTTTTTTTTTTTTTCTTAGCAGTGAAAAAGCTGTTTTCTAAATAAAGCTTACAAAGAACCCCAGGTCTTAGCTAGAAGTCACCTCCTCAGAGAATCCTCTAAAATTTCTACCCATTCACTTTATCACACCTTCATGTTTTAATTTTCTGTGTCGTATCTACTAGTTTTAGTATCCTATATTGCTTATGTGTTTACTTCTGAGTTATCTATAAGGTATTATCCCCACTACAATGTCAGTTTATGTATAGCTAGTGATCCTTTATGCCCCATTCACTCGTGTAAGTAGGGGCTAAACGATTACTTATTGAATCATTGGATAATGGGATGAGTAGATGTGTGAACCAGGTGACTACAGAGTTGTTCTGGTAGAAGCTAGAGTGGGTGGCCTGGAGCCCCCCTGCTGGGTCTCCTCTTCCACTTCCCCCTTCCAAACCTAAGGGTCCCTGAGGTCTACCTAAGCTATCAAGGACCTATAGATCCCCATTGGAAACAACTGAATTCTGCAAACTCTAAGGTTTTTCTAGCTTAAAAATAACATTCTAAAAAAAAAAATGCATTGTCCTTGCAAATATTAAGGGACTTGAGGATATCCTCACTTATTAATTTATGGAGTCATCGATTCATTTAATGTGCTTACTGTGTGCCAGACCCTGTGCCGTGGGCTGGAAACAGATGAGTGAAGAAGACAGCTCCTGCCTTTACCAGGCTCAACATCTAGTGAGAAAAAGACTGGTCAGCTGGCAGATGCAGTGAAATATGTCACAAGAAGCACAGTATAAGAAGGGTGAGCAGTGTGCTTTAGAACGACGTTTATCAAACTTCAACGTGCCGGCGAATCACTCAGGGGCCTGGTTAAAATTCACATCAACTCAGTGGTCTAGGATAGGCCTGAGAGTGTGCATTTCTGCCAGGCTCTTCAGTGATGCCAATGCGGCTAGTTAAAAAGCACACTTTGAGTGACACGGTTCTGGATGCAGCTGTTGGTGCAGCTAATCCAGACCTGGAGCTCAAGGAAGAATTCCTGGAGAAGAAAGTGAAGTGTATGCTCAGAAGTAAAGGGTGAGCAGGAGTCCTCCAGGTGGAAGGGGAGGAGTGCTCTCATTGGAAGGAACAACCAGTGCAAGGGTGAGAGAGGGTGGGGTAAGAGAATATACCTTCGTCAGGAAGGATAAATCTCAGTGGGGCAGAGAGTTCAAGGTGAGAAGGAAAAGGGGAAAAGAACAAGGCTGAAGAGTTCAGCAGAGGTCAGATCATAATGGCTCTAACGAGCCCTGTTCATGAGTTGTTCTTTCTTCCAAAAGCTGGGTAAAGGTTTTAAACAGAGGATCACTGTGGGTAAATGTACCATGCTTCTTAAGGGTTAGCAAGTATGCAGAACATCAAAGTGTAAAGGAGAGAGAGCAAGACCCTGCCTTGAGTTCATGTCCTAGCTTTGCCACCCACTTGCTGTGTAACCTTGGACAAATTTCATCTCCATTCTGGGCCTCATTTGCAACATGAAAGAACTGGACTCCAAAGTCCCTTCCAGCTGCGAAGCCAAGGAACCAGCAAGCCCTGAAGGTCATAGAGACCAGAGAAGAGGCACACCATGAGTGTCCTTTCACCTCTAGCCCAGCATGGCTTGTTTCTCAGGAACCTAGGATGGCTAGGATAATAAGAGCTTTTCCCAGGAGCACTCTGAGGGCTGGTATCATGGGATGAGCTCAATTAGGATTTTGTTGGCCTATAATCACCAAACCCCAAAATGTTCTCTACTCCTCTGTGGATTTGTGGTCATGTACCCCCATAAAATTTAGTGACAAAAGGGTGACTCTTGCTGCTACCTAATAAATCCATCAGGTCAATGTCCTCCAGAGCCTGGTTCCCATGGCAACCACAGGTTACTGCAAACAGCTGTTCAGAGAAGACCCGCTGACACCCAGCTGTCCCAGCCATACGGTTCCTATTAGGAGAATTGAAAAACTGAACTTATAGGTGGCCAGGGACCAAAATTTGCTCCAGTCAGAATACCCTTGACCACTCTTGAGCTTCTCAATCCTCTTCAGTTATGCCTGATTAAAATGATAGAGTAGGGAAAAGAAAGCAAGCACTTGAAGAGATTTGTTTCAGTGGAATTTATCTGGCTAGATTAGAAATGGTGTATTTCTAATGTCAGCCCCTCTTGCTTCCATGGCAGACATTGCTAATAGCTCACAGAAATCATCCCAGGATTGGTTCATTCTGGGATCTTTCTCAACACAGGCAGACAAGAAGTTTTTCCCATCTGAGAAGGATTAGCACATGCTCTGAACTGTCATTGCTTTGTTCTTAGTGAAAATATTCAAGCCTGGGATGTCAGTGTACCTTTTTCATTCCAAGATTATGTTAGCTCTTTCCTTAGATATCTTGGATTCACTCTCTTGGAATTTCTAGGACATTGGGAACAAGAGCAAATTTAGGCTTCTAGAGCCATATTCCTGTCATTTCAGATGCACTTTTATTTTTTTCTGCGTATTTTGGCATTTCGGAAATCATGAAGGATTGTGCACAATAGATTTGCACATTAAGTGTTGTATTCTTTCTTCTTTTCTTGAAAGGCTGTAATTAAATCAATAGCATCTCTTAAAATTGATGATGTCTTAGAATGGATAAATACAAACAAGACAAACTATGACTTTGAACAAATGTCCCACAGAACATTTTCCCCACTGATAATATAGCAATGTACATAATTATCTTGAAGTTTCCATCAGTTCAAAATCGAAATACTTTTGGGTTCATTGAGACTCAGTTATTCTTACCATCAGTTTAGGAATGAATTCTTGGAAGGTCTCATGGTTTCTTATGAGAGAACAAGGAGGAGACAAAGCCAAATGTAAATATTTTCACTAGTCACCTTACAAATCATATTTCAAACCTGGTGTTGAGGAAATATATTTACATGGCAGTACCTGAGCTTCTGGTTTTCTGTTTAGTGGGGGTGGTCTGAGGCTAAACTTGATGTGGATTTATTCTGAAAGTAACCCCAGTGAACCACTGGGAAGCCATAAAACCATGGCTTCATTGCACATACTCATTGCACCAGCTTTAAAATACGTGTGAGTGTATGCATGTTTTCAAAACGGAAATGCCTTTATTGTATTTTATCCTAAAGTAATTCTTGTTCATTCT
This sequence comes from Balaenoptera musculus, assembly GCF_009873245.2. Lineage (NCBI taxonomy): Eukaryota > Metazoa > Chordata > Mammalia > Artiodactyla > Balaenopteridae > Balaenoptera > Balaenoptera musculus. The sequence continues at coordinate 98,593,477 of NC_045790.1, read as the reverse complement.
GTAACATGTAAATGAGACAGATATATATATAATGGCAAGCAAAAATGTTGTACCCCTGAACCCCTAATCCCCACCTAGAGATAAAATTAAGTGTGCACGTACTTCTCCAGATATCGATATGGATGTGACATGGATATGCTTATGAGTAGGGAAACGGGTACAGACTTAAGGATACATTGACATCTACAGACCACAGTTCCATTTCCATCAACTCTGCTATGTTTAAGAAGTACATACACTTTGTTCTGTTTTCTGCCTATTTACGCTTAATAGCACATGTACAAGTCTTTTCCTATGGATGCATGTGTAAATACGTTGTCTTTTTGAAGGGGCTTTTAGCCAGTTAATTATATGAATGCATCACATATTAATTTAGTCCTCTGTTAAAGACCAACTAGATTCCTTCCAACTTCTTTTCTATTATAAACAAATCTGGGGAAACATTTTGCCCACTTGCCCGATTACTTCCTTAGATCCACATGATGCTCCTGTGTTATTTCATTCCCTTTATCAACCTCTGCTAGAAAAGTGCTGTATTTTGAAAGCTAAGGACTGAAAATTATTAATCCCTTCTTCTTGCACAACCAGGAGGAGCTAGATACCAGGGGAACTATACACTGTCCAAGAAGCAGGTGGGAAATATTAGTTGAACATTTATTTTGGCCCAGTCATTTTTATCTCATTTCATCTCCTGAACAATTAATTTTGAAGACGAAGTAACAGAGAATCAGTGGAGTTAAGTAAATTGTTCAAAGTTACACAACTAGTAAGTGTCAGAGCTCAAAGTATTGTCTTCTGATGTCAAACTAGTGTCCTATCCAGTATAACACATTGCATCCCAAAATATGTGCACAACTAACAGATAATATAGTATGAATCTCAACAGAGAAATGAAATGCTTCAGCAACAAAGAGGAACACGTGACTTAGGGTAGCTGGGAAGATCTGGAAGACCTCCTGAGGATGAAATTTTAGCGTGGCTTTGAAACATGAATAGAATCTCAGTGAATGTGGTCCTCTCATCTCAGGAACCCGATGCTATGACAGTTGTCACAGCATGTTCTCTTGTGAACTGCTCATCAGATGGTATTTCTCTATGAATCAAGCCCCTAATTCCTCTTAGATTAAAAACAAACAAACAAACAAAAGCAACAAAGATCTGCTCCAACTCCCACTACCGTTAGATTCTGCTGTGGTCTGAATGTCCATGCCATTGCAAAGTTCATAGACAGTATTGCAAACCTGATGCCCAAGGTGATGTAACTAGGAGAAGGGGCCTTTAGGAACTGATTAGGTCATAGGCGTGGCGCCCTAATAAATGGGATTAGTGCTCTCATAAAAGAGGCCTCAGAGAGGTCTTTTGTCCCTTCTGCCATGTGAGGGGACAGTGAAAAAGTGCCTTCCATGAACCAGGAAGAGGTTCACCAACCACCACGCCAAATCTGCCGGTGCCAAGATCCCAGATTTCCCAGACTCCAGGTTATGAGGAAGATATTTCTGTTATTTGTAAGCTCCCTAGTCTATGGTATTTTGTTATAGCAGCCCAAACAGACTAAGACAGACTCTTTCCTAAGGCATGCTCGATTTGATCATCTCCAGTGAAGGGGAACCCACTGGAGGTATAGAAAGACCCCATCTACATTTAGAAGACTTTAGTTTTAAGGTTTTGTGTGTGTGTGTGTGCCTTCTGTTAGTTTTTGAGTGGTTTGTTAACACTTAGGTGCTTTGCTGAAGCGATCTGAGATGCTGTTCTTACTCTGTTAACCCTAGTCAAATCATATGACCAGCCTGAGGCTTACTTTTACCACCTGACGACTGGGACTAAAGTAGGCACTGTAGAATTGCAGTGAGGATTACACTTAAGACGATGTTGCATAGGTTTCTGGCACATAGTAGGTCCTCAGTCACCTGTAGTCATTATCATCCCTGACCCTCAGGGTTTTCCCCTCTTGTTTTCAGTTACTGGAACAACATAACCATCTTCCTAAATCTCCGCTTCAGTGACACTTGATTCCTGCTTTCAGCACTTCCACAGAAGACTTGCTTTTGAGACAACCTTCAGCATCATGATCTGGCTGCAGTTTGCACATGTCCCTCTTACCAGAAGTGAGTGGGGCTCTCCAGATGTGGCCTGACAAGGGCAGCGTGAATGGAAGTCATTATTTCCCTTAATCTGCCCTCTCTACTTCCAGAGGTTGTGTTCCAGTTTTTTGCAACTACACTATGCCCTTGACTCTCATTAAGTTTGAGGTCAGCTAACACAGAGACGTTTAAGCTCGGCTCAGGAGACAGAGAGGAGGGAGAGAGCCCAATGGGGATGTTTCCTTACTGTCTGTCCTCTTTTTCTCCATTCCAAGGCCCCCTTAGAATTAGGTCTCTGTCTGAGAACTGTGTCAACAGTGGATCGGGTAATGGTGATGGGAAGAGAACGGTCACTCCAAGGTTCTACAGTTCCCGAAGAAGCGGCATCTGAGTCTAGCTGCTGACTCCTTCACAAGCCATTCCTGTCTCGATCTTGCCTGCTGGGACAATGATAAATTAATGTGTGCTGTCCCTCCTTTACCTCTGACTTCCTATCCCACCAGGCCTGGGTCCTGTCTCCAAGGAGGAAGATTTCATTTCTGGTATTTGAGAAAAGTGGTCATTCTGACCTGCGATTTCCCCCTCCAGGCAAAGCTTGGGGCATGCCTGGCCTTTGATTTATGAATCTCCACTGCCTACAATTTATCACCCAGCACTCTCACCTTTTGTCTCTCACCCATGTCCCCCTACTCGGCCTTTGAGCACCTCCAACCCTTCTCTTCATGGCTTCACCTTCTGAGTTCTTCTGCCTTTGTTGTCTCATTGCAAACCAAGGTGCTGAGGCATAGTGTACAGTGGAGAAAGAGCAGGGGACAGTTAGGCAAACTGACATTGGTTTAGTGCGTATTATATGCAAATTCCTGTGCTAGATGCCTATGGCGGTAATTTCACTCCAGCCTAGCAGCAGCACTACAAAATAATTGTCTCTGTCCCCATATTACAAATGAGGAAACTGAGGCTCACGGAGAAGAAGTGGCTTGCCCTAATGGGCTCTGGAGCCTATGTCCTTTCTACTATAAAATACTACTTTGAATCTTGGCTAACATTTACTGAGAAGCTAAGCAAATTACCCAGGTTATCTCATCTTCCAAAAACATTGTTATTCCCATTTTACTTTGCAGTAACTAAGAGTTAGTAGGAAGAACTTGCTTATGATCCACATAGCTAAGTTATAGAACTAGGATTTGAATCTGGGACTCCAGAGCCAAATATTTCATCTTAGCTCTGTATACTTAGGAGCCCAGGTTCTAGCTTTGCCTTTGTTACTAACTTAAGTTGTTCCTTTAGGCAAATTATTTTCTAATTTCAAACCTTAGTTTCCCCATCCATACAAAGGCTTGGCCCAGTTGAGTTCCAAGATTCTCTCTTTGGAAATAGCTGGGCCCTTGGAGACAAAGCATTTGGTCATGTTGGAGGACTTGTCCTTCCCAACCTCATTTTGTATTTATGACTTGTCAGACAATGACTCCCCATCACCCAAAAAATAGAGTACTTTACCATGGCTCAAAAGAGTCTGGATGGTCTGATCTCTACCAAACTGACTCGTCTCTCACCCATTCTTTGCACTTAACCATTTCAAAAAACTGATGCTTTATGCCCTCTTTAGCCCAACTTTGGATGAGCTATCTCCTCTGCCTTCCCATCTACCTGAAAAATTTGTTTCATCATTGAAGACCTAGCTCAGATGTTATGTCCCCTGGCAAGATTTCTCAGAGCCCCCAAACTAATGATTATGTGTCCATTTTATATGTTCCCATAGCACCCAGCATATTTTCCAACCCAGAACTCTCCCCCTAAATTAGAGGCTCTTACTATTTCTGTCTGTCTGTCTCCTGCCACTAACTTATGTAAGTGCTCAAAGCTTAAACCAGTACACAAACCCTGATGGTGGAGGTGGTGGTGATGGTGATGTACTTTCTGACATGTATCAGGGGCTTAGTATGTGCCAACTACTTTTCTAAGAGAGTTTTACACTTATTAACTTATTTAATCCTCACTTCAACTCCATGAGGTGGGCAAATGTTATTCCCTTTTTGTAAATAAGGAAAGAGAAAGAACAAGTAGCTTTTTAAAAGCAAGAGGAGAAACAAGCCAGCACCCCTAAGTACAGTGACAGGAAACACGTAACACCTGGCTGTGTCTGTACGCGGTTCTTGCTGCTGGTCTTGCCCTCCCCAGGTTTCATTCTCCTCAGTGCAGCTAGAAACGTTTTTAAGCAGTTTGTCTCTGAACCTGCTACTTTGTTGCTTGAAAGTCTTCAATAACTCCCCACTTACCCCTATTGAGGGCTCACTATAGATTCATTAATGTTTTGTTTTGTTTTTTTAAATATCTTTATTGGAGTATAATTGCTTTACATTGTTGTGTTAGTTGCTGCTGTATAACAAAGTGAATCAGCTATACGTGTACATATATCCCCATATCCTCTCCCTCTTGCGTCTCCCTCCCACACTCCTTATCCCACCCCTCTAGGTGGTCACAAAGCACCGAGCTGATCTCCCTGTGCTATGCGGCTGCTTCCCACTAGCTATCGATTTTACATTTGGTAGTGTGTATATGTCCATACCACTCTCTCACTTCGTCCCAGCTTACCCTTCCCTCTCCCCGTGTCCTCAAGTCCATTCTCTATGTCTGCATCTTTATTCCTGTCCTGCTCCTAGGTTCTTCAGAAACTTTTTTTTTTTTTTTTTTGATTCCATATATATGTGTTAGCATATGGTATTTGTTTTTCTCTTTCTGACTTGCTTCACTCTGTATGACAGACTCATTAATGTTTCTTTTGTTTTGATTTTTAAAACGACCTTTGTGGTAGCTGTAGTCATTATTCCCATTTTATGGATAAGGAAACTGAGGCACAGCTGCTTAAACAATTTCCTCAATATCACAGAGCTAGTAAGTGGCTGAGGCAGGATTTGGACCTGAGCAACCAGGCTCTAGAGCCTGTGTGGTACACCATTACTCTATACAACAAACGCCCCAGCTTCTAAGCTCCAGTGGCTGGGGTCCTGCCACTTCTCCCATTTCCCACTGTGAGCCCACTTGCACACCGTATTTCACCATGAAATCCCTTCTCTCTGTGCCTTTACCTAGGCTTCCTGTTATGCCTGTGCCCTCTTCTTTACCTAAACCTTACTCATTCATGAGGCTCAGCACAAGTTCCCCTTCTACAGGAAGTCTTCTTGGATTTCCCAATCCTACCTAGGCACTGTCCTCTGTTTCCCACAGCTCTCACGCCTTCTCTTATCATTGCTCTTGCCACGGGTGTTGCAATTTTCCATCTGTCTGTCTTTTCCTACTGAATCGGGAGCTCTGCCATATAATAAATGCTCTGTAAAGGAGCAACCAATGACTTTGTCTCCTTTAACTTCTCAACTGCCCCATTTGTCAAGTGAAGAAACAGGTTTGGAGATGTTAAGTAAGGTTCCCAAGGACACCGAGCTGCTAAGGAACAGAGCAAGAACTGAAACAAGGAGGGTTGAGAGTAAGCTCCTCGGGCTCCCCCTGAGGAGGCGCCTGCCAGAGGTGAAAGAGGCCTGTGGGTCGAGTGGTAACTCGAGTGTGATTATGAAGCTATGAATTCTTGGCACCTCAGGAAATATTCCACCCAAGTGGTGAGCTATACAAAGAGGACTTTTTGAAAGGCACCTCATAAATCGTGCCCACAAAAGCTACACGCATAAGCCCGGCCCTTTTCCAGCCGCCACGCAGGTGCCTAAAACAGTCTCCCATTTGTGGGGTCTGTTGTCGTAAAACGCCCTCCCTCCTGGGGTCTCAGAGGGGCATGGAGAGGACAGCAGGGGAGAGCCTCTCATTTAGCCCCTCAGGATCCCTAGGCATCTTGAGGATGCTGAGATGTAGAGAAAAGTGGATTCCACAAGGAGATGGACACCTGGACAGCAAAGCTGACTTATGGTATGACCCGCGAAAAGGTCATTCCTTTCCCTCTCTAAGCCTCAGTTTCCACATCTTTAATGAGATTAGGTCAGACTAAGTCTCTGGTTCTCAAATGGGGTGATTTTGGTCCCCAGAGGACATTTGGCAATGTCTGGAGGCAATTTTATTGTCATGCCTGGGGCTGCGGGTGCTATTGGTATCTTGTAGGCGGAGGCCTGGGGGTGCTGCTAAATGTCCTGCAAGACTGTCCCCACAGCAGAGAGTTATCCAGCCCACATGTCAATGGTGCTCCTGTTGAGAAGCCTTGGACTAGGTGATCGCAAAGATGCTTGCTTTAATTTTCTCTGCAGCCATCAGGTCTCCCCGAGGATCCGCTATCTGGTGCTACATAAAGAGCTCTAGATAAGTTCCTAATGATGATCACCGCAGTCCAGGGCGATTCTTGCTGAGAGTAGTGTCCAGTATGACCTTGATCCTGAGACATCACCACAACAATTCTCTATAATAGAAGCTATCATTTATTGGGAGCTTACTCAGGGCCAGCCTTTGGGCATTTCTCTTAGTTAATCTCACAACCAGTAAGGCCACCATCACTATTGTAGAGATAAGAAAAATGAAATAGAGAAGTTCTGATTTGGGTATAGAGATAGAAAGGCTTTCATGAATTAGAAGCACAGAGGACAAGATTTGATTCTGACTGTGAGAAAAGAGTATGAGAGAATTAGAAAAGTAAGAAAGCGGACAGAGAGGGACTTGGTGAGTGTTCAGGCCTAGATCCGAATGCCCAACTCCAATGGTCAGCTTGATGTTTGACCTTGGTCAAGTAGTGTCACCTCTCTGAAACCTGGGCTCCATAGCCATTAAATATGTGTGGAAATAACAATATTTTCAGGGCTGTTGTGAAGATTATATACAAATTTTTAAATGTATGTAAAGTACTTACCCAGCATCTAGCTCATGGCGTTAATGCATTTTAGTTTCTGTTCTTGTTGTCATTTATCATTATTATAATAGTTTACACTTACTTGGTCAGAGTCCTCAGGCTGCTCACCTTGTAACGCTTGCATCTCAGAAGTGAAAGTGTTAGGTCAAAGGTTATACCGCTCTTTTACTTTTTACACATTGCACAGTTAAAGAGGACAAGTTCCAAGGTAATTTTGAACAGGTGTTCAAAATACCACATTCAAGTCAGGCGCGGCTAGGGGATTGTTGGGACAAGAAGTCGTCGTCTGCCCACTGACATTTACTCACCCCCCTCAAAGGCCTGATGCTTGACCTAGGCCCCTGCCTTCACTGCCGCCTCCTCTGTCTTCCAGGAAGGCCCACCTGGTCCTGCGGCGTCTGGAGAGGGTGAGCAGCCGCTGCTCCGGCCTCCTCCGAAGCGCCTACATCCAGAGCCGCGTGGACAGCGTGCCCTACCTCTTCTGCCGCAGCGAGGAGGTCCGGCCTGTGGGTATGGTGTGGTACAGCACCCTCAAGGACACCAAGGTCACATGCGAGGAGAAGATGGTGTCCATGGCCCGCAACACGTATGGGGAGTTCAAGGGCCGGTGAGGGAGGTTGCTGCCCTCCGTGAGCACAGAGACTCTCCGTGGGAGGGGGAGCGGTGCTCTCGCGGATCCTGGGGCCTGGGTGGGCTGGGGGACAGCTGAGGACGGGCCTGGCAGATGAGGCTTGCCAGCAAGGCCAAAGCAAACTCTTCCTCTTGTGGATAGCCGACAGAGAACTTTGTAACCACTGGAATTATTCATTTCCCCCTATCTTTTATTTTTTTCTAAGATCTTATTTGACTCTATCAAAGTCTCTCCTTTTTAAACATTTTCTTCCGGATGGTGGTCAGTCCCGAGGCAGGAGCTTTCAGGTGGAGACCAAGAGGCCTTTCCCCTTCTTCCTTCCTCCTGCTACACTCAGCTTCCTTCCTGCCATGGACCCCAGGAGGAGACCTATGGAGAGACAACTGGACCTCTTCAGCATCAGGAGGGCATCCCCGAGGATTGTTGCAGTGAGGAAGCTTGGGTCTTTAGGACTTTGTTTTTCGGACGCGTTTGAGTCTGCAGGACCCCTGCCTCTTCCTGCTGCCTGTGGGTCTGCCCAGAGTCCCTGCAGGGCTCTCCATGCATTAAAAATTCCTATTGTCTCTCTTTCTGCTCGGGTGCTGTTTCTTACTGATGGGGGCCTTCCGTCTATTCACTCAACAGGTATTTATTCATTCTCTCCTATACACTAGGCACGCAACTAAAGGCAGAGACGCTCCCTGTCCTCAGGGAGTGTACAGTCCAATGGAACTTATAGAGAGGTAGCCAGTTATTTCAGCCTGTGGTAGGGGAAGAATGGAGGTTCTCTGAACTCATTGCTGGGTCGTGAGACAACCTGGAGGGGTTCTGAAAAAGTGATGGCTACGCCCAAAAGATGGGGGGAGGAGAATGGGATTTGCTCCAGGCAGGTGGGACACTGTGGGTAAAAGCCCAGAGATAAGAGAAAGCATACTCCTTCGAGGGCTGCAAGCACTTTCATTGGGAATAGAGATCAAAGTAGGAAGAAGCAAGAGGTAAGGCTGGGAGCTAGGCAGAGCACTGGAAGCCGTGGACAAAAAGTTTGACGGTATTTGAAGTAACTGAAAGCCACTGCGGAGCATTCGCAGAGGAGTCAACTTGCTGTTTAAGAAAAACCATTCCAGCGCCAGAATGGAGGTCGGACCGGCAAAGGCTTTGAAGACGGTGACTACTGTCATTTTCCAGAAGTGATGGCAGTTTGGATCCTGAGGTAATGAGGGAAACCTTCCACCATTAAGTCTCCTTTTAAATGGCAATTGTTTACTTCCGTTTTGTTCCCGGGGAGGGTAATGAGTACAGAGAGGCTGTATATGTCCTTAACTTCCTGGCAGTAGCTCAGAGATGCTAGCTTGCTGGAGGAAATGGGATGTAGGTCAGGTGTTTCATAATGTGGGGACGACACCTGTTAGAGTGAAGGGCGCAATGGGAATTCAGAGGGGAAAATACTGAGTATCAGTAGAATAAAAGCAGTTGAAAATAAGCGTATTTCTCGGTTTTGATGAGTGCTGATGAGATCCATAATCCCCTTCCCGAAAACCTACATGCTGAATTCCCACCAAAGGACCGTAATAATCCACATGGAGAAATAAAGCAGAAGGAGATCCTTCCAGACGACTCAGGTGCCTAAAGATCTGCTCAACCTCCAACACTCTAAGCTCAAAGGTGCTCTTTTAAGAAAGTTTATTATTATTGGATTTACATTTCTGTAAGTATGAAGGTGGAATTTAGATGAATAAATTCCCACTACAGTGTAGATGACTACTCTTCCAAGTATAGTATAGTCAGAGAAGAATACGCTTCTTTCAAAAAAAGGAGGATGAAAAGAAAAGGAATAGAGTTCTTGCCTATCTTAGTCAGTTATGGTATAAAAGAACATCATAGATTAGGTGATTTATAAACAATACAAATTTGTTTTTCACAGTTCTGGAGGCTGGCAAGTCCAAGATCAAGGCATCAGCAGATTTGGTGTCTGGTGAGAGCTGGTGAGTTCATAGGCAGCCGTCTTCTTGCTGGGTCCTCACATGGTGGAAGGGGAGAGGGATCTCTCTGGGGTCTCTTTCATAAGAGCACTAATTCCATTTATGGGATTTATGGGATCATTTCTTAAAGGCCCCACCTTTAAATACCATCACAATGGGGATTAGGTTCCAACATATGAATTTGGGGAGAACACAAACATTCAGTCTGCAGTATTGCCACATGCCAGGCCCTACTCTAAATTGCTGTCATGTGTACCCTTTCCAGAGCCCTAGGTCCCAGGCCTTTAGCGAGTCACCCCATTGCTATAGCTTTCCACTGTCTTGACACAACCTGAGGAAGAGTTTAGCTCAACAGTTGCATAAAGTTAAATTCCCCAGTGCGCTGGGGCTGTGGTCTGAGCCTGATTCAGTTTGAATCTGCATCTGCCACTATTCACGAGCTGTTGCCCTTGGATGAGTAATTGGATGTCTGAACCCCTGTGTCCCCATCAACAAAATGAGGTAAATGATAGTCTGTCCCCGTGGCGTTATTGTGAGGCTTGAGTGTGATAGCAACTATAATGCACCCAGCACAATACATAGTAGGGTCTTTTTTTCCTCCTAATGGACAATATGCATAATGCTATTCATCTTGGAGAGATAAGTAGGAAACTGTCTGTGAAAGTCATAGAGAACTCTGATTAAGAGCAGGAATTAATGACTAACATCCCTGTGAGGTATATGGGTTGTAAATAGTATCAAAAGTTTAACCCAGAGAGCAGTGGCCACAGTGGTGGAACTTAACACAATAGCAAGAGCCCCAAGAAGTATGTGCTTTTCTCTGAGGCTCTCACCGATGGCTGTGGCCTCTGGATAGCTGCCCAGTTTGCCAAAGGTGGCTGGCCCCTGTGAATATCCACCATCAGGCTGTGCCCAGCTCGTTCTCCCGTCCACGCCCCTCCCTGGTTTCAGCCTGCTTTTCCTGGCACTGTGGAGCCTCCTGCCCTTCCCAGCCACCATAAGGCCCTCTGGAGTGGGATTGAGGAGCCTGGAGAGACAGGTGTGTGTGTGGGGGGGGGCCTTGCCATCGCAGGCAAGGAGGTTAAACCAGTATTTGTTAAGCTGTTTCATTGGAAAAAGAAAAATTCTTGAGGTGCAAATGAAGCTTCTGGGTCCAGCGCCCTGTCCTCGGCACAGACAGATTGATTCATGCACTGCCACAACAAATGCCAGGGACGCTCATGTCTCACTCTGCTGGCAAAGATGGGACTTTCCATATGGTTTCCACCACTGAACAGAGGAGTCGTGAACACACAGAGGTGTGTGTTAGGGGCGCCCAGGAAATCGCCTCTACATGACTCCCATCCTCTCTCTGTATGGTCAAGAAGTGTCTTCTCTAGGCAGGTTTCATGATAGAGAGTGCATTTCACGGACAAATGCTGATAACTACCATTCGGGGAGTTCTCCTCGCAGTGACTCGACATACTTATCACATTTAACCATGTGCAAAACATGCAAAACACTAGCCACGTGCTAGTGTGGTTACCATTTTTCCAATTAAAGAAAGTGAGGTTTAGACAGGTTGAATTACCTGCTTCAAATCCTGTAGTTAGCAATTCATGATGTTGAGATCCTGAGATCTAAACTTGGACAGACTTTAAGTATTTCAAACTGGTGAGCGCTGTGCTTACTATCTCTAGGGCAAATGGGTGTAATGCCTCCCTTCTCCATCTTAAGTCGGAAACTAAGTCCCTCTAACTTCCAACCAATGCTTGAGTACTAATTTCCAGGTTTGGGGTACTAAGATGAACAGGACCCAGATCCTGCCCTTAAGAAGCTCCCAGAACTTAGCTAACTAAATACAGTGTGATAAAATCAGACATTTTGGAATCAAGCCAATCTGAGTTTAAATATTGGCTGTGCAGTTTATGGTGAGGGAGGGCTGGACCCTGAGAGAAATGTATAAAGCAAACTCAACAGGTCTTGCTAATTAAGAGGCTCAGGTTAGCTGACATTAACTTCTCTAAGCCTCACTTTCTTCATCTATAAAGGGGATGAATGCACTACCTTAAAGTACTGTTGGGAAGATTAAATTAGATAATGTATATAAAGCCTTGAGAATAAGGCTCTCAATAAGTAGTTATTACAGTGGCTTATTTACATGAGAAGGGATGGGTGAGATTAACTCTGCATCAGGAAGACAGTCACCAGGAAAGCCTTTACAGTCAAAGGATGTATAAGTTCAGTAAGTAGAGTGGAAGAGAAGGGGCATTATGGGCAGAGAGACCAGCATATTTCTGAGTGTGCCATGTTTGAGGGATGGTTAGCAATTGGTGTGGGCTGAGAGGGGAGGGTGTGTTTGGAGAAGTTGGCAGTGTAGAGTACACCGGCCATTGGAAGGCATTAGATTGAAAGCAGGAGTGTGACATAGGCAGATAAGCATTTTGAGAACACGCTTCTGGTTGCAAAGTAGGAGACTGGGGAGAAGGGAGAGAGCCAGTGGCACTAGACAGCATAGAGTAGAGTAGGGTAGGGTAGGTTAAGGTAGGTTAGGGTCGGGTAGGGTAGGATAGGGTAGGGTAGGGTAGGGTAAGGTAGGGTAGGGTAGGATAGGATAGGGTAGGGTAGGGTAGACTAGATAAGTGTTGTTTAGGAGGGAGAAGAGAATGCCTGAGCTAGGGCCATTGCAGTGGTGAGGCTGGATCTGAAGTGACTCAGCAAGACTTGCTAACTAAGAGGCCCAGGGACTTGGGTCTTCCCTTTCTTCTCTGGTGTCTGAGTGTTAGACTGGGCAGAACGTGGGACATGAAGCAGATGACAAGTCCACTTGGGCTCAATGGACAGTGCATGGATGAGGCAGGATTTGTATCATGCAAATATAGTCATTGGAAGGTAAGAGAGCCAAGAGTATAATTTAGCTTTATGTGGAAGCCATGCATGGAACTGTGTGTCACTATGCACAAATGCGTTATGAGTTCCAAATGTCCCCTAGTGAGGGACTATGTAAAGCCAGCATAGAATCTTGTGGAGGAGTTAAGTACTGAACTTACGAAAAGAGTGCTGGATTCTTCATCATCTCCTCCTCCTCCTCCTCCTCCTCTTCTTCCTCTCTCCTTCCCCCCTCCCCCTCCATCATCATCATCATCATCATCATCATCATCATCATCATCATTATCATCATCATCATCATCATCATCATCATCGTCACTATCCTTATAACCATTATCATTTAATTGATTGATTGCTTACCATATGCCAGATTCTTTACATATATATTTCATATACTTCTTACAACAACTCTGTGATATATAAATTATCACCCCATTTTGTAGATGAAGGAATTGAACCCTAGAGGATTTAAGAAACTCCCTGGTCTCAGGCAGCTAGTAAGTGGCAGAACCAAAATTTCAATCCAGGTATCATCTGACCCCAGAATTTTAACTACTGTTAGAACAACTCTGTTGCCTTCTGAGGTGGGGGGTGGCTCTGGGCTCTAGTCTTACCTGTGTAGTAGAGCAGCCGGGTGACCTTGAGCAAGCCATTCCCTCTCTGTGGGCCTTGGGTTCTCTGTATGCCCCCACCATAGTGGGGAAGATGTATGTGCCATGGACATGAGGAAGTATATTAGATGATGACTCATGTATAAAGAACATTTTCACCTCTCTCTCCCTTTAATCTTCACTACCTCCCTTTGAGGTTGACAATGGCAGAATGAATGGCTCCATTTGGCCAGTCTAGACAGGCTTAAGGTCCCAGCAGGGCTATAGATCCTGGATCCCCAGCCAACTCTAGTGCCCTAGAAACAACCGCAGTCCCACTCGTGGTCGTACAACCACTGGTTGCTAAGAGTCCAACAGCCTTGGACAAGTGACAACCTCTCCATGCCTTGGTTTTCTCCTCTGCCCAGTTGGGGGAAATAGTAGCACCCCTCGTAAGGTTAGAGTGAGGATTAAATGAGTCCACATATGTCAGATATTTAGAATAGTACTTGGCATGTAACAAGTACTATGTAAGTGTTAGTTGTTGTTGTCATTCTTGTACTCAACACCCTACTCTGCAGCCGCATTGAAAAATCCCCAGAAATGCCCTCTCACACCTTCCTTCTTAGCCTTTGCATATGCTGATCCCCCTCTTAGCAATGCCCTTCCAGCTTGGGCATCTCCAGCTGAAATGTCTTTCACTGGCTCCCTGAGACCTTTTGCCTCTGCCAGAGGGAGTTGGTAACTCTTTCCTCTGGGGTCTTATGGCGAGGATTCCCTGCCTCCATTCCAGCGTTTTCCTCACTCAGTGTCATTGTCCCCCATAGGACCATGAGGAATGCATGTGCATGGACTGGGCAGGATTCTCTCTGTACCTGAGAGCCTTTCACTGGGCCTAGCTCAGAGCAAAGTATATGTTCATCCAGCAAAATCGAGCTTGATGCCTAGAATGAGGGGATCCTGAGGGAGGATCCTGGGAAGCACATGAATGCCCAGGACCCCTTGAGAACAGTGGCCCTTCCAGTCTGCACCATCAGTGCCGCACAGGAAGGTTCTGGAAAGAAGGCCGCAGCCAAACAAAACCCATGGGCTCTGTGTGGGGTGTGCTTTTTAATTGGCGTCCGCCCGTAAACCTGCCAGACCCTGAAAGGCTCTCACTGTCCCTCACTATCCGTATCCCTTTGGAAACTTTGCTGCGTGTATTTGTACACGTTACAGCTGAAGCCAAGCTGCTCTGTTTTCCTGTTTTACAGGAGTTGGCAGGAGGGGAAGGCGAGGGGCCACAGGTGTGCTCTGCTGGACAAGCGTGTGTGTACGTGTGTGTGTGTGTGTGAGAGTGTGAGAGAGAGAGAAAGGAGGAGGCTGGCGAGGAGGTTGTCAGCAAGTGCCCCAAATGGGAAGTTAAGAATTCAGATTCTGGACCCAGCTCCAACACTAACAGGCTAGGGGACCCCGGGCTCGTTTCTCCCCAGTCTTGCCTTTGGTGTCTTTTCATAAACACATCGGTAAGAATAGCACTTCACTGACGAATCCTTCGGCTCTAACATTCTAGGTTCTCAAGCCCTCAGGGCCCACACTGGAAATGGAGAGAGTAAACAATCCTATATATTTGTAGAGGATGCAGTTGTTTACAAGTCAAACCCCCAGAGGAGAAGTGTTACTTATTCCGAGAAAGCTGCTCTGACTGTGACCCCCAAATCCAGAACAGGGGCTCCTCCTTTTGCTTCTCACAATCTCCATACTTCTGTGATGTCTCTGCTTAGTCCACTGAGTTCTAATTATGCCTCTAGGATTCTGTTTTCTCCTAACATGTGAACTCCTGGGTCGGACCATGTTTTATGTCTTCTGTGCCCAGGACTGGTCAAACCATATGGCAGGTGCTCAGAAGATATGTGCTAATGCAGCTCTACATAGCCTTGAAGCCATTTTTATGTGAGTCTTCTAGGACAGGGCTAGAAGATCTGTACCTTTTATTTTATTATTTATTTATTTATTTATTGGCCACGGCATGCGGGATCTTAGTTCCCCAACCAGGGATCTAACCTGTGCCCCCTGCAGTGGAAGCGAGGAGTCTTAACCACTGGACCACCAGGGAAGTCCCGATCTGTACTTCTTAGACAAGGAAACTGAGGCTGGATTTGTGGTCACACAGGATCTCCAGGCCAGAACAGGTCTTTTGGCCTCTTACCTCTGACCCCAGAGCCAGCCATCCCCTTTGGGGTATGCCAAGACATCCTTTGGTGGAGTTGCTGAGGTGCCACTGGGGGGCTGGAAGACCTCTGTATGGGAACTGAAGTCTGTTCAAATGTAAGGCCTCAGCACCCTCCCCCTGGGCCAGAGAGGCTGGTCTCTTGGGGATTCAGATGAGAAATGACAAATTTCGATAACAACAAGAGCAATAATTACCATTTGTTGAGCACTTTCCAGGGCCAGGGTCTGTGCAAGCACATTAGTTGCACTATCTCATTTAGTTGTCACACACACCCCATGACATGGCTACCAATATCCCCATTTTACAGAACACGTCCTGAGGTTCAGGGAGGTTAGGGGATGGGCCTGGGTCACACCGTTAGTAAGGAGCTGGGATGCAGTCTAACTTAAGACATGGTGACTCTGCAGCTCTGTTCTCATAACCACACCAGAGGCCAATGCTCCCATTCTTTAAATGGGAAGACTGAGGGCCAGAAAGGAAGAAGTACCTGTACCAGGTCATGCAGCTGACAGAATCAAGTGTGGAATATTCCGATTTTATCTCCAGTGCTCTTCTGACCCCTTGGTAACCTCAGGCCCATCCTCTTTCCTGACGTCGGGGCAGGTGGGGAGGGGCAGGGAAGAAAGCCTTACCTCTGTTCAGGAGACAAGGCCAGTGCCAAGTCAGGCCGGCCTCCCCAGGCAGTTCTGTAGTCCAAATACCAGCCAGGTTGCGGCTCACCAGGTTTTACGATCGGGGATGACGTAGTTTCTCTACTTGCTTGCAAGCTATTCAGCTCCACAGTCAACGCACAGCCTTCCATGGGCGGAGCAGGAGCCCAGCGTTGAGAGGGACTGTCTGAGGGGATCAGCAAGGCTGGCCCTGCCTGCTTGGAAAGTAAAATATGACTCATTGGCTGCATGGCCTTGGGCAAATGTCTTCCCCTCTTCGTGTCTTGATCTCCCACGTAATAGAATTTGGAGAATTGGATTGAAACGTCCAAATAGCCTGAGAGCTTAGGAGAAATACAGATTTTTAGTCCCCATTTGTTGAGATTCCAATCGAGTGAAACTTGGGAGAGCCCTGGGAATCTGTATTTTTGCATGAGCCAGGGTGACTTCGATGCATGCCATGTTTAAGAACCACAGGTCTAGATGATTTCCAAGAACCTTTCCAACCACAGCACAAAGAGTCTGTGAGCTTACACAGAGAATTCACAGAGTCCCAATCTCATCTTTAGATATTGTAATAGTAGGTGTGCAGCTGGAAGAATGGACTCTTCTGTTGGGGCTTAAGAGAATAGAGTAGGGACCAGAGGTTTGCCCAGGGAGACTGGTTTTGTCTCCATATGAAGGGCTGTTTTTTTTGTGAGGTGGTTACCTTCGCATAACTAGACAGGTACAAATTGAGAGTCAACCAGGTTGAGATTCAAGTCTCTGTGATGAGGGGTAAATAACTACAGAAAGAGGTGTTAAGGGATAGAGTCATTCTGAGGAATGAATAGGGGTCTTTAGAGTCAGGCAAACTTAGATTTAAATTCCAGCTTCACCAAGCATGGGAATTGTATAGACCTGAAGCTAGATTTTCTCACCAGAAAAACAGGAATCACCAGATTCACCTACCTCACTGGGACATTGTATGGAACACATTATAAATAAATAAGAAAGGGCCTGGCACAGAGCTTGGCACACAGTAGGTGTTCAAGAAAGGCATGTGGTTTGCTTTTGCTTTAGTTTTCACTTGCTCATTCCTTTGGCATCACTATTAGTTCCAGGAAAACCTAACTTCAGGGAGAAAGAGCGTCTCACCCAACCACACGATCTTTTACATAAGAAACTGGGTCTTGTGCTAAAAACAAAATCAACAAACAAAAACAGAATAAAGGATGATTATTGGACAGCAGAGGTTTCCTTAGTTGGTTGGGGGCAGGGGGCATGGGCCTCCGATGAGAATTGTTTGCCCTCGTTCCTTTTAAGTGTTCAAGTGAAACTTCCAGTTGGGGACGAGTCAAGCTCAGAGCCCGCTCAGCTCATCTGTAATTGGGTTAATGGTATTTGGACTTGTTTAATCTATTTGTCCCAGTATCAGTGGGCTGTAACAGTTACAGAACACGCTGCAGTCCTTGACGCTGGGCAAAAACAACGTAATATTTCCAGGCAGCAGGGACACAGGCAAGAGTGGCATTCCCTAGCCTCCTTCATTATCCCAGTCACTCCATGGTGCAATTTCATGTTTAAGCATCACCATGTTGTGTCCCTGTTTGTACCATTACTTTTTTCCTCATGCCTTATATGTAAGTAACACCAAGTTGCTTGAAATTCCTTGCCCATTCCTTATTTTTCCAGACCTCCGTAACTTTACTCATCCTGCTTCCGTGAGTGTGCATACTCTGGCTGTCTTTATTCGTCTGCCTGAGTCTGTTAGGTAGTTGCAATGTCTTTTTTGGCTGTTCAGCAACAGTTACTCCTTCTCAGCAACACCCTGATTTTTTTGGAAGGAAAGGGTGGGAACCACCCCACTGGGTATGGTCTTGGTGGAACGTAAATTGCAGTGTTATATTCTCCCACTACTGATGATTCCTCTCATAATCCAGGCAGAGGTGCCAACTAGAGCCTCACTCTCAGGACTCTGAGTCTTGAGCAGAGTGATGCAGGAGAGGAACAGTGGGGGGTTAGCCGCGGAGCCTGGATGAGATTTTTGAGCTCTTCCTGCTACTGAGCCCCTGACCCCACCTGGCTTTCTAGCTCTTTCAAGTCTTGTTCTCCAGCCTTCTTTTCTGCACAGGTGGAAACCTGTGGACCAAGCTCCCCCAAATGCTCATGATGAGTTCTCCTTGTGTCAAATTCTGTTGCTGCCGCTTGCCACCTATGAACCCTGGCATGGATATTCAACCATGATGCAAGAGTGTTTTCCTTGGGGAGCCTTCCTTGAACTCTCAGATATAGGGCTCATGTATTCATTCATGATATTCCTGTGCAGGACCTACTACGTGCTTGGTCCTATGCTGGGCTCAGGCAACACAAAAGCTAGGTACCTGCCCACTCCTCTGAGATTCCTCAAGTGCCAGGGATCCCATCTATGTTAGCCTTGCCACAGCAGTTCAGAGAGCTCTGGGTTTTATGACTGTCTCCCCTCCAGGCTGTGTGATCTTCAACAGCCGGGCAGTGCTTCATTCACCTCGGGACCTCTGAGGCCCCTCACGGTGCCTGGAGCATCCTTGATGCTAAATAAATGTGTATTGAACAGAACTGACTTACTCTGGGGGACTCCCTACAAAGCAGTCTCAGCCTTAAATCCAAAACTGCTTTGAGAACTAACCTAGATGGTGGTGTATTTCGGAAAGCAAAGAGGGGGAAAAAGGTTGGGAAAAAAAATTGCAATGGTTGTGTGCTTCAATTCAATGAAGCACTCTTTTGCTGTTGGTCTGTTTTTAAAAAATCACATTCTAGCAGTAGCCATGACCCACTGAGGGCTTTGGTGACTGGATGGAAAGATTTAATCGAGGGGTTCTAGTAAAAATCCCAGTGAAAGGGATTCCCATTCCCCCTCTCTCTCCACACCCTTCTCTCTTCCCATAAGAAGCCTTAATGGACCTTCACTGCAACTCCAACATGATGGAAATTACAAAGAGATGGAATTTCCACGTTGGGCAGAGAACAGAGGAATGATATTCTTCTTGCTCCAACCCTGGAACTGGCAAGCTGCCCCTGGGTGGGAGAAAGTGAGGGCAGGAACTAGAGCAGGAGGGAAAAGGAGGCAGAGGCTGAGATGATGGAATACCAGGCCTCCAGATGTTTACTCCTTGCAGATGTGCCCGTGATGGCGTGGCCCACACATCTGGGAGATAATCTTCCCCATGGCTGTCATCTGGAGAGCACTTTACAGGTTATGAAGCCCTTTCACTGTTGTCTCTAATCAGACTCCCACAGCAAAGTGGGCAGAACAGATATCACTGTCCCCATGTGACCAATGAAGCTCCTAAAGTTGTCACATGCCCCCGCTTAGGCAGTGATGACAATAGCAATGACAATGATAATAATGGAAGACAACACTTACAAAGCACTTACTATGGGCCAAGCACTGGTCTGTGCATTCTGCATACGTAGTACTCGTTATTGAATCTACATGGCATTTCTGCAAAATGGCTTTTTTTTTTTTAATCCCCACTTTATAGACAAGGAGAATGAATCACACCAGGTTCTAGCAGTTGACCCAGGATCACACAGAGAGCCAGTGGCAGAGCCAAGATTCAAGCCCAGGAAGTTTGCCTCCAAGATCTATGTTCTAAACCATTATTTCATGTCTGCCTGCCTGTCAAAGCAGGGCATAGAAACAGGTCTGACTCCTAATTTCACTTCAATGCTGATAGCGTTGTGTAAAGATGAAAGTATGATTCGGGGGGAGACATTCATTCATTCACTCAAACATGTGCTGGGCGACTACAACATGCCTGGCACTGGGTCAGACAGTGGGGACAGAGTTGAGGGAGAGTGGTCTCACTGCCCCATCCCACTGGTTATAAGTGCCATGAACATCATGACCACTCTGTCTCTAGCTCCTGAAACATGTTGGGTGCTTAATACATAGTGTTGAATGAACGTGTTGTTCCCTCTCTTGAGTGGTTCACAGTCTAGAGGAGAAAGACTTATAAGTGAATATATACTCATTTTTATAATATATAATTATAATTGCAGTATACATGTGTTTATATATACATACACACACACACATACACACACAACACATATATATATTTATATATATGGGAATGTAGAGAGCTACAGTGTGTACTGGAGATGGAATGGAGGAACACGAGTGTGGGAGGTTACTGGCACCGCCAGTAGTTCAACACACCTGAAAATAGAGAGGTATTACAGGTGGAGCATCATGAGATAAGGCTGGACATGTAAGCCGTGATGTGTCCTGAAGAGCTGGGCATTATTTGATAGGGTTGGGTTCAGCAAACTTTCTTTAAAGGGTCCTACAGTAAATATTTTAAGCTTTGTAGGCCATATGATCTCTGTTGCAACTACTTACCTCTACTTCAAAAGTAGACATAGATGGTATGTCAGCGAATGAGCATAGCTGTGTTCCCCCCAAAAATTATTTACAAAAATAAGTGGCGGGCTATATTTGTCCTGGGGCTGTAGTTTGCTGATCCCTGTTGCAGGGTGTTGGGTGCTCTTGAGGCAGTATGATCAGATTAGGTGTCCTGCATTCATCCCTTAAATATTTCTTGAACACCTACTATGTACCAGCTATAGTAGCAGTTCCTTCACTCTTGTTGCTTACAGACTGGAGGGACAGAAAGAGTCAGTCCCCACAGCCTGGCAAGTGCTGTGATGGACTGAAACAGAGGGGGTTGTGAGGTTGCAGAGAGAGGCCCTTAAACCCAAATTTGAAAGGCTGAACACGCACCACACTACTCCAAGGAAATAATATTTGAACTCTGGCCCAAAGGATGAGTAAAAGTAAATGAACTGAAAAAATGTTCCAGATAAATAAGGGCTGGGTAGAGATAGAGGACGTTCAAGGCTAGAAGGCCTGGGAGGAGTTCAGTGTACCTGGAGCGTGGATTGTGGTAGGAAGAGCAGCAAGAATTGAGGCTGAATATTAAGTATTCGTTAGATCAGTGACACCCAGTAGAAATATAGTGTCAGTCATGCACGTGATTTTAAAATTTCTAGTAGCCACATTAAAAAAAGTTCAAAAGAAATGAGTGAAATTAAATTTAATAATGCAGATGGTCCCCGACTTACGATTTTTCGACTTTAAGATGGTACAAAAGTGATAGACATTCAGTAGAAATGCTACTTCAGGTTTTGAATGTTGATCTTCTGCTGGGCTAGCGATATGCGGTCCGATCCTCTCTCGTGATGTTGGGCAGTAGAAGCCGCAGTTCCCAGTCAGCCACAGGATCATAAGGGAAAACAACCAATACACTTACAATCATTCTGGACGCAGACAATCATTCTGCTTCCCACTTTCAGTACAGCATTCAATCAATTACATGAGATATTCAACACTTTATTATAAAATAGGCTTTGCGTTAGATGATTCTGCCCACCTGTAGGCTAATGTAACTGTTCTAATCACATTTTTTTTTTATAACTTTATTTATTTATTTTTGGCTGTGTTGGGTCTTCGTTTCTGTGCGAGGGCTTTCTCTAGTTGTGGCAAGCGGGGTCCACTTTTCATCGCAGTGCGCGGGCCTCTCACTATCGCGGCCTCTCTTGTTGCGGAGCACAGGCTCCAGACGCGCAGGCTCAGTAGTTGTGGCTCACGGGCCCAGTTGCTCCGCGGCATGTGGGATCTTCCCAGACCAGGGCTTGAACCCGTGTCCCCTGCACTGGCAGGCAGATTCTCAACCACTGCGCCACCAGGGAAGCCCTCTAATCACATTTAAGGTAGGCTCGGCTAAGCTGTGATGTTTGGTAGGTTAGGTGTATTAAATGCATCTTCAACTTACGATGACATTTTCAACTGATGATGGGCTTATAGGACGTAACCACATCATAAATCAAGGAAGATGTGTATGTTTTATTTAATGCAAAATATTCAAAATATTATCCTTTCAACATGTGATTAATAGAAACAATTATCAAAATTATTTATTTTTTTGGTGCAAAGTCACTAAAATCCAATGTGTATGTTCCACGTGTGGCACATCTCAATTCAAACTCACCATGTTTCAAATGCTCAGTAGCCACATGTGGCTAGTGGCTACTGTGTTGGACGGTGCCAGGCTAGATCACGCAGAGCGATCTGGGCTGTCGATGGAGTCTGGTCTGTAGCATAAGTGCAGTGGGATTTTTATGTATCAGTCTGGTAGCAGGATAGCCTGTTATCATTTGGTTTGCAGCTTCCTTCTGACCAATTGCCTTAGGATAAGAAGCTCAAAAAGAGAAGCCGAAAGCAGAAGAAAGGAAGAGGGGGAGCATGGCCAACTCCGGGTGGTAAGGAAAAGGAGAGTGTGTGGCTTTATTAGAATACCTGTGAAAATTGAAAAGAATAGAACCAAATTTCCAACTGACCTAGACAGGTGATGGTCAGGAGGTCAGATGTCTGGGATATCCTGTTCACACAATGAGGAGTCGAAGCCCACACGTCCAGTCAATCATCAGCTCTGTTAACTACCTGATAACCAGCAACCCTTTCATTCGGAACCTGAGGATGTCAAGAGAGGCAAGGCAGGTCAGTCCAGGAAGCCACCTCGTTCCCTTTGCTGCCAGTTGGAGGTCCAGACTGCAGAACCTGTCCCAGCCTGAGGCACGGAAGCTTGGCACTCCCTCACATCTGAACCTCTGAGAGCTGAGACCCATCTTCCAACTGAAACTCACTAGATGGCCTGGGCGGGTGGGCTAGTCTTGGTTACAACAGTCCCTTCTCAGATGCTCAGATGTCCTTCCGTTTGCCCAGTTCCCCACCTGCCATCAACACTTTAAGCATAGGCTTCTACTTGATTTTCCATACTTGACTCTACTCAAATACAGGCAATTGGGCTGTGCTAAGTGTTGGAATTACTGATCATTTTTAAAAATCATGTTTCTGTCTCTAACCACATGCTTGTCTTGGTTAAGTCTGAGCAATTGGAGGTCTTCAGGGCACCTTTTTTAATGAAAAAATGAAAAAGGTTGGTAACATAATTTTTGTGTTAGCACACTTTACCGAAGTGCTGAAAATTTTTGTTTTCTCCATTGGTTTAGTTACAGCCTGGAGTTTGTATCACTGACTGGGTTAACATGTGTTTTCTTCATGAATGGTACCTAAAACTCAGGCTCTGTCCATATTTATTCATGTCTTCCTCAAACAACCCCAGAAGACCTATGGTGAGCCAGGAGATACAGGTTGAATGGGAAGCAGCTTGTGTGTTTGGAGAAATGGAAGAAGTAAATGGACAATTAGTGTAGTATGGTTGAGGCAGTTTGGGAGGAAATAGGGGCTGGAGGGGACTCACAGGTCTTCCAGGCTGGGTTGAGCTTGGAGAAGGCTTCCAGGAGCATCATCGGACATAGTTATGTTGGGGGTTCAAATTCAGATTCAGCCCTTAATGGTCTTAAGACCTCGGGAAAGTTATTTAAAAGTTCTTGCCTCAATTTCCTCATGTATAAAACGAAAATACTGATAATTGTATCTATTTCAACGGACTATGTGTGTGCTAAATAAGTGAGTGCATAGTACTTAATTCCATGTTGGGCATGTAGTGAGCCTGCAAGCAGTGTAAGCTATAATACTAATTATTAATACACTTATCTAAGCTGAGATTTAAAGAATGAATAGCAGTGAGCTCTGTGTAGTTAAGGGAGAGTGTTCCAGGTAAAGAGCAGAGCCTGAGTCCAAAGCTCAGATCTAAGAGGACATGGCACTTTACAGTAACCAAAGGAAGTTCAGTTTGGCTGGAGCATAAAGTGAGTGGTGGGTAGGTGGTGGCGGGGATGGGAGCAAAAGACAAGCCTTGCAAGGAAGGCAGAATCTAAAACTTTGGGCAGCTGTATCCTTGAGAGGTGAGCCTATTTCCAAATCTCAGGCTCTGAGACAAATTTACAGGTGAATGGAGTCCCAGTAACTGATGCTTTGTATGTGTTAACATGAGTTACAGGAGAACTGCAGATGTTTGAGATGAAAGCATTTGGCAGGGAGCTTCATGGAAAATATTTTTAAAGTATCAACATGGAGAAAAATTAGTAATGGCTCGACAGAAAGCTATTCCCCTAGTGGAAGAGAAATATCAAGGTTTTGGGTTTGGGTCTTGGATGGTGCACTAAATGTCTGGAAACTAAGTTTTCTCCTTGGCTCCTTGGGAAGAGGTTTTGAAATTGGTCCTTGGGAATTCTGCCTCCCTGGCCTGTGCTTAGAGAGAGAGAGAGAGAGAGTGTGTGTGTATGTGTGTGTGTGTGTGTACAGATGAATGGATGTATGGACACACTGTGTCTGTCCAGGAATTGGAGAAAATGAGATGTCTGGTTACTTCTTGTCCTACACGTGGTCTGTGTTACCTCGGTATGTTTTTAATCCTGAAAAGGAATGTGTTTGTTCAGTGCAAATGTATTGAGGAGAATGAGCTGCTGCTTTTCCTTGCAAAGCCCAGACAGGTTCCTGGTAGGAGCCACAGGGGAGGACCCCGCCTCCTAGACTAACTTTTGTCAAAGGACAACATCTGTGCGCTCCCTCATACATTGAAGAAGGAAGAGGAAATGAGGGAGACAGTATAGGGTCTCTGAATTCAGAGGAACCTGAGGTTTTCTCAGCCAGACTACCCTTCCTTCTCTTTTCTAAAGCCTTACTTGTTCTTCAGGGCTCATCTCAAGGCTCCTCGAAGAAGCCTTCTGGGTTCTTCTCCAGCCCCATCTCCTCTGATTGCCCACGTGTTGACAATATTCTGACTTAAATTCCTCACCATGCGTTCTCCCACCAGCATTCTCTTATCCAGGCTCCTCCCTCTGCCTGGAACCCCCTTCTCTCCCTTCTTGGTCTTCATGTTCGAAGCTCCATTTGATCATCACATTCTTATCCTCAAGCCTGAGTCCCTCTCAGTCTTGGCCTTTGACATTAGAAAACATGTGTTTCCACTCTCATGTCTTTACCAATAGACCGGGAACTCCCTGAGAGCAGGGGCCATGTGGTGTTTATTTTATCCATTTAGAATCCTCGTCACCTAGCAGAGTAGGTGTGTGAGTATATGGACGGTTGAGGGATTGGATCTGTGGTTCTCAAAGTGTGGCCCCTTGATCAGCAGCAATGTGTCTCATGGAAAGTTTTCAGAAATGCACATTCTTGGGCCCTACTCCAGCACTACTGAATCAGAAGCTCTGGAGTGGGGCCCAGAAATCTTAACAAGCCTTTCTGGGGATTCTGATGCACGTGAAAGTTTGAGTGCCACGGGTCTAGAAAAAGGGATTGGACAGCTGTGCTGAGAACACCACTGTTCCTAAGACGTTCTGTTAACACTAGCTTCAGTAGAACTCAGGGACATCATGAACTATGGACAAAAAGTTCTTTACTCTGTGAGGAAGCTAATTTGGGGAACTCTCTGGGCAGTTTTCTGTGGATTTAAACTGTTAAAAGAACTCATGCAACCATCCTTGTCTGTCATGACACATATCCTCAGCACTCAGTTCTCCTTTTCTAGGAAAAATGAATTGCTACTGATTTGACCCCTCACAGCCTTTCTACCTCTTCTGGCTACATTTGGCCCCTAAAAATCCTGGATTATCCAGTTGTCCATGGCAAGTGTGTGTATTCTAAGTAAATCATACCACTTTTTTTTCCCCAGTAGCCATCAATATCAAAATAATCACCGATGCTATCCTACTATTTCCTACAACTCTCTTGATCCCAGCTGCTTTTTTCCATTATTTCCCATCACAGCCAGATCATTTCTCACCTGGGCCACTGCTCCAGCCTCCCATTTGGTCTCAGCACATCCTGGTTCGCCCCTGCAACCCTTGTTCTACACAAAGCGGTCTACCTCAAAATTTAAATTTGTTTCTTACATCCCTTTCCCTGAAAATGTGCATGTCTGTCCATCACCCTCAGAATAATGTTCAAACTCTTTAGTGCTGTACCAGAGCCCAGTGAATTCCTGCCCGTTTCCCTGAGCTTTGCCACCCTGGAGTATTCAGGTCCAACTTCCCATGGTCAGTATCCACATCTCTTTGCCTGAGAGCCTTTTATGATGGCCTGAATCTATGCTTCCCACCAGCATGAAGTACAAATGTGCTGAAGGATTAATGTTCCAGGGGAATCCCTTGATGGGAATGACTGGATAAGTACCCCCATTACCTAGCATCTTGGGTGCTCTCCACTGGCTCAGAGTTCCCTAAGGGGATTAAGCTGTAGTTGCTCACAGTAGTAACATGTTGGATGATACATCCTCTCTTGGCTACCTTCCCATGCTTGTTTCACATCTCCTCTCCTCTACTGTAGCTACTGGGATCATTATACAGATAAACTACTTGCACTTAAATACTTGCCTCGGGGTTTGCTTCTGAAGGAACCCAAACTAAGACACACAATTTCAAAGCTCTTGGCAATTTGGTGTCTATATAATTCTGTCATCAACTAGCACATTTCTTCCCCAATGTGGTTCTTTGATTATTCTTACACCCAATCCAGATTCCAGTAGCCTGAACACTTGCCATTCCCCAAGCAGGCCATGCCCTATTTCACCCTGTTGGTCTTTGCACATAGTGTTAGCTATGCCTGCAACATTTACCATTTTCCCTCTGGGATGGATTCCCCCATTTATGACACTGCACACCAATGAGCTAGTTGCTTGTCTCTCTCTGTATTTGGATAGTACACTCTGTGAGGGCTGTGACTATGGCTGTCTGTCTTGGCTATCACTCTTATCTGTACTTAGTCTAATGCATTACCCATAGTAGTGCTCAATAAACAGTTGTTCAACATGCAATTGAATAAATGAATATCTTTAAAGGTTAATAAATATATTTTGTGAACTATTGCAAATCACTGTTAAGTGATGTGCATATGGAAGGATCTATTTATACTATGATTTCAGCACGGTGACAACCAGAGTTTGTTGAAAGGACTTGGTTAACATCTCTGCAGCCTCTGGGAAGAATTCTGCTTAGCTTGGAGAGCCATGAGTTAAAGAGGGAAGTGAAAGCACTTAGCTAGTCAGGTAGCCTAGGTTGGACGATGCATGGTGCAGCTCCAGAGTAACATGGGGATAAGAAACCTCTCGCTCTCAGTGGTGGACCACAGCCGGCTGTGTGTTCAAGCAGAGAGAAAACAGAGAATCTCAAAAAACCGTGGGCCTTGACTGCCTCCAGTCCCCCTTTATTTTATCTCTAGGCATGGAGTCCAGTCATCCAAGACCCCATAGATCATGCCTCTCATCAAGAGCCCTGTGGGGAGAGCCCAGATACCACGTGGCAGCAAGGCAAGTCAGTCAGCAATGTTACCCTGTCCCCTGCTCAGGGGTTCTGGGCCAGTGACAAGTTCAAGTTCCTACTGAACCTTTGTCAATTTCTCCATCTGTTTAAAAAGAAAAGAAAACAAAAGATCAGATTAGATCAGTTGCTTTACATTATGTTCTTTAGGATCCCAAAGCTCTAAGGAGTTGTCACTGATCGATGATCCTGGTTTTCTTAGAGGAGATAGAAATGGGCTAACTAGGAGGGTCCCTCATCCCCTCTTTGATTAGAGAAGCTCTTTGACTTTTGGTATTTCATATAATATTGCACTTGAAGAATGGATCGCCTGGCCAAAGAGTTTGAAAATCATTGACTGACGTGATTACATCTGAGCCAACCTCCCAAGAATATGAAGCCCAGAGAAGTAAAAGGCAGGCATCAAAATCGGATAGTTGGTGGCAGGGGTGCATTATTATTACATGGAAGCTCCTTGGGTAAAGCAGATGAAAAACTGCTCCAGCTCTGTTTGGGGTAGGATGTGGTTCCCCAGGGAATGAACTCCAGTCTTCTGGTTGCTTCTGCACCCACTTCTCCATGGCACTTTTCACAGCTCCATCACAGCACTCACTCTGAGAGCAAAGGACACAGATCAGCTCATTTTATCTGCCTCTTGGTCATCATTATCCCCAGTATCCGGAGGAGGAATCAAGAGTCTCAGAGGTGAGATAGCTTGTCCATGGTCCCAGTGCTATAAAGCAGAACAGCAGAACTGGAACCCAGGAATCCTGACTTTTCATTCTTCCACAATACCAGCACACATTGCTTCTCTTCCCCACACGTTGGGGAAGAGAAGGGTCAAGCTTTGTTGTATTTTAAAGAATCGTTGCTAATTTGGGGAAAAAATGTGGGTGCCACTTCCTGCTGAAGTGGGGTCTTTTTCCGCTTTCAATTCTTTTAGGAAAAAATGTCTTCTTTCTAATGGAGCATTTTTGCCAGTGGATCTTTTAAAAAACTTTATGTTGACTTATAATATACATACAGAAAAGTATGTGCACTTATGGTAAGTGCTTGATGAATTTTCATAAACTGAGTAGACTTGTGTAACCAGTACTCAAATCAAGAAACAGGACATTACCAGCATCCCCAAAGATCCCTTATTGTCCCCTTCCAGTGACTATCCTTTCTACCCTCTGAAGGGTCCCACTATCCTGATGTCTAACAGCATTGAAGTTTTTCTTCTTCCTCTTCTTCTCTTCTCCTCCTCCCCCCTCCCCCTCCCCCTTATTATTATTATTATTAGTGTTGCTATTCATGTTGAGCTGCTTTCATTCTCTTTTTAAAAATAATTTGAGTGAAATTCACATAACAAAAGGAACCACTTAAAACTGAACAATTCAGTGGTATTTAATATATTTATAATCTTGTGCAATCAGCACCTTTATCTAGTTCCAAACATTTCCATCACACCAAAGTAAAACACCTTACCCAGCAATCACCTTCTCCCCATGTGCCCCTCCCCAAGTCTCTGGCAACCACCAATCTGTGTTATGTCTATATGGATTTATCTGTTTTAGGTATTTCATATGAATAGAATCATATGTAACATTTTGTGTCTGGCTTCTTTCACTTAGCATAATGTTTTGGATGTTCATCCACTTTGTAGCATGTATCAATACTTCATTCTTTTTTATGGCTGAATAATATCATTTGTTTGTGTATACCACAATTTGTTTATCCATTCATCTATTGATGGACATTTGGGCTGTTTCGCATTTTGGCTATTATGAATAGTGCTGCTGTAAACATATGTGTACATGTAGTAGTTTGAATATCTGTTTTCAGTTACTTTGGGCATATATCTTGGAGTGGAATTATGGAATCATAAGGTAATTCTATGTTTAACTTTTTGAGGAACCAACAATCTGTTTTCCACAGCGGCTGAGCCATTTTTTTTTTTTAAGATTGATTGATTGATTGATTGATTGATTGCCATGTTGGGTCTTCGTTTCTGTGCGAGGGCTTTCTCTAGTTGCGGCGAGCGGGGGCCACTTTTCATCACGGTGTGCGGGCCTCTCACTATCGCGGCCTCTCTTGTTGCGGAGCAGGGGCTCCAGACGCGCAGGCTCAGTAATTGTGGCTCACGGGCCTAGTTGCTCCGCGGCATGTGGGATCTTCCCAGACCAGGGCTCGAACCCGTGTCCCCTGCATTGGCAGGCAGACTCTCAACCACTGCTCCACCAGGGAAGCCCCACGGCTGAGCCATTTTATGTGACCACCAGCTTATGTACAAGGGTTCAAATTTCTCCACATCTTTTTTTAACTCTCCCATTTTTTAAAATTAAAATTAAATTTTATCCATCCTGTGTCTGCAGTCTTTGGAGAAATGTCTATTCAAGTTAATCGCCCATTCTTAATTGGATTCTCTGTCTTTTTGTAGTAGTTCTTTACGTATTCTTGATAAATGATTTGGAAATATTTTCTCCAATTCTTTGGTAATGTTTTTTGATGTACAAAACTTTTTTTTTTTTTTTTGCTTTCAATGAAGTAAATTTATTTTTATCTTTTGTTGCTTATTCTTTTAGTGTCACATCTAAGGTCCACTGCCAAATCTAAGGACATGAATATTTACTCCTATGTTTTCTTGTAAGAATTTTATGGTTTTAGCTTTTATATTTAGGTCATTGATACATTTTTAGTTCATTTGTGTATATGGTGTGAGGTAGGAGTCCAACTTCATTGTTTTGTATGTGGATATTCAGTTTTCCCAGTGCCATTAATTGTACTTTGCTTATTCTTGTACTTCATAAAATGGAAAGCATATAGTATGTATTTTTTGTGTCTTGCTTCTTTTGTTCAATACCATTTTTGTGGGATTCATTCATACAAAGTTGTAGATCATTTATTCTTATTGCTGTATAGCATTTCAGTGCATTAAGATGTACTACTTACTTGCCCATGATACTGTTGATGGACATTTGGGGAGTTTCCAACTTTGGTCTATCGTGAATAGTGCTGCTATAAACATTCTAGAACCTGTCTTTTGGTGAACATACATAAGAATTTCTGTTGGTTGTACTTGTAGAAGTGGAATTCCTGGATTTTAGGACCTGCTTATCTTCAGCATTAGATACTGTCATAGCATCTTTTTAATCAAGAAAATACTAAGAGGTCATTGTTTAAATGTCTCTCTTTATGAATGGGTATTCTACCTATTTTTATTGAATATGAGAAGTAAGGCAATGGGGCAGGTAGATATGTGGAAATTGAGTGAGCTAGAAATAAAGGTAACATTTCCCTACCGGGTGCTTTAATTGCCAGCCCAAAGGTTCACTTCACTGTGGACTTCTTCAGTTACAAAATGAAAATTCTATAAATCAACATTGATCCTTTCCAAAAATGGCATAAATGATGCTCTCAAAAGCAGCACCTCTGTGGATAAATTGGAATGGTTTAAACACCCTCCTTCCTTTACCTTAGGTAAATTCTGCCTTTATGTCCAGAACTTTCCAGTCTATCCATCACAGAATCACTAACCATAAAAAATGAAAAGGTTCTTAGAAACCTAAATTTCATACTGTTTTTGCAAATGAGTAAAGGGTGATTTCTCAGCAAATGGAGATTTTTTTTCTTTATCAATTTTTTTAAATTGAAGTATAGTTGATTTACAATGTTAATTTCCGCGGTACAGCAAAGTGATTCAGGTATATATATATATATATATATATATATATATATATGTATATTATATATATATACACACATGTTCTTTTTTAAAATATTCGTTTCCATTATGGTTTATCATAGAATATTGAATATAGTTCTCTGTGTTAGACAGTAGGACCTTGTTGTTTATCCATTCTATACATAAAAGTTTATATCTGCTAACCCCAACTTCCCACTTCATCTCTCCCCCAAGCCTCCCCCCCAACTTGGCAACCACCAATCTATTCTCTATGTCCGTGATTCTGTTTCATAGATAGGTTCATTTGTGTCATATTTTAGATTCCACATATAAGTAATATCCTATGGTATTTGTCTTTCTCTTTTCTGACTTAGTTTGCTAATCTCTAGTTGCATCCATGTTGCTACAAATGGCATTATTTTGTTCTTTTTTATGGCCGAGTAGTATTCCATTGTATATATTGGGTGGGCCAAAAGGTTGGTTTGTTTTTTTCCGTAAGATGGCTCTAGTAGCACTTAGTTGTCTTTAACTTCATTTGAAACAATTTTGTTAGACTGTATGTGACAGTTGTCATATCAGCGTGCATTTAAAAAAAGACTCATCAAAATTGGTGAATTTTTGTGTAGCCATTTTAATATTGAAGATGGAAGAAAAAAGGCAACATTTTTGGCACATTATGCTTTATTATTTCAAGAAAGGTAAAAACACAACTGAAACACAAAAAAAGATTTGTGCAGTGTACGGAGAAGGTGCTGTGACTAATCGAACATGTCAAAAGTGGTTTGTGAAGTTTCGTGCTGGAGGTTTCTTGCTGGACGATGCTCCATGGTTGGGTAGACCAGTTGAAGTTGATAGCGATCAAATTGAGACATCAATTGAAAACAATCAATGTTATACCATGTGGGAGACAGCCGACCTACTCAAAATATCCAAATCAGGCATTGAAAATCATTTGCACCAGCTTGGTTATGTTAATCGCTTTGATGTTTGGGTTCCACATAAGTTAAGCGAAAACAACCTTCTTGACCATATTTCCACATGCGATTCTCTACTCAAATGTAATGAAAGTGTTCTGTTTTTAAAATAAATTGTGACGGGCAATGAAAAGTGGGTACAATACAATAATGTGGAATGGAAGAGATCGGGGGCAAGCGAAATGAACCACTAGAACCACACCAAAGGCTGGTCTTCATCCAAAGAAGGTGATGTTGTATATATGGTGGGATTGGAAGGGAGTCCTCTATTATGAGCTCCTTCTGGAAAACCAAACAATTAATTCCAACAAGTACTGCTCCCAGTTAGACCAACTGAAATCAGCACTCAAGGAAAAGCATCCGGTATTAGTCAACAGAAAACGCATATTCTTCCATCAGGATAACACAAGACCTCATGTTTCTTTGATGACCAGGCAAAAACTGTTATAGCTTGGCTGGGAAGTTCTGATTCATCCAGTGTATTCACCAGACATTGCACCTTCGGATTTCCATTTATTTTGGTCTTTATAAAATTCTCTTAATGGAAAAAAATTCAATTCCCTGGAAGACTGTAAAAGGCACCTGGAACAGTTCTTTGCTCAAAAAGATAAAAAGTTTTGGGAAGATGGAATTATGAAGTTGCCCCAAAAATGGCAGAAGGCAGTGGAACAAAAGGGTGAATATGTTGTTCAATAAAGTTCTTGGTGAAAATGAAAAATGTGTCATTTATTTTTACTTAAAAACCAAAGGTACTTTTTGGCCAATCCAATATATATCACATCTTCTTTATCCATTCATCTGTTGATGGAATTTAGGTTGTTTCCATGTCTTGGCTATTGTGAATAGTGCTGCTATGAACATAGGGGAGCCATGTATCTTTTTTTTTTTTTAATTTTTATTTATTTAGTTAGTTAGGTAGTTAGTTATTTTTGGCTGTGTTGGGTCTTCGTTTCTGTGCGAGGACTTTCTCTAGTTGCGGCGAGCGGGGGCCACTCTTCATCACGGTGCGCGGGCCTCTAACTGTCGCGGTCTCTCTTGTTGCGGAGCACAAGCTCCAGACGCGCAGGCTCAGTAGTTGTGGCACACGGGCCTAGTTGCTCCGCGGCATGTGGGATCTTCCCAGACCAGGGCTCGAACCCGTGTCCCCTGCATTGGCAGGCAGATTCTCAACCACTGCGCCACCAGGGAAGCCTGCCATGTATCTTTTGTATTATAGTTTTGTCCAGATACATGCCCAGCAGTGGGATTGCTGGATCATATGGTAACTCTACTTTTCTGAGGAACCTCCGTACCGTTTTCCACAGTGGCTGCACCAACTTACATTCCCACCAACAGTGTAGGAGGGTTCCCTTTTCTCCACACCCTGTCCAGCATTTGTTATTTGTAGACTTTTTTTTTTTGTAGACTTTTTAATGATGGCCATTCTGACCAGTGTGAGGTGGTACCTCATTGTAGTTTTGATTTTCATTTCTCTAATAATTAGCAATGTTGAGCATCTTTTCATGAGCCTATTGGCCATATGTATTTCTTCTTTGGAGAAGTGTCTATTTAGGTCTTGGAGCCTTTTTGTTTTAAAGATTATCATGAGCGTTGTCTTTCCCACACTAACTGGTCAATAGAAGATAGGGTAGTTAGAGAAGTGGACATATTCCGTTCTCCTCATGGGTTTGGGACATGGCCAGTGCCATGTCAAGAACCAAGATTCTGCTAGTCATGGAAGGCAACTTTTGGCAAAAAATGCTCACTTAGCAGCAGTTATGGTACAAATTGTTAACTTGTTCAAGGAGGTGAGGATAGTACAAAGACGATGATATCTCTAATCAGGTTAGGCAAGAGACATTCTGGTCAAGAAGGAGAGTACTGGTTAGGGAGGCAGACCTGGGGCTCCGTGGCTGCATGATATGTAGCCCTAGAGGATGTCCTCCCCAACCCAATCTTCAGTTTATTGTTTGACAAATAAACTAAACACAGAAAAGCAAATGTAACATTTATACTGCCACTGTCCTTTCCATTTCCATGATGGGCATCTATGGACGAGGAAAGTTCAGAGAGATGACTTTCCCAAGGTCACATTACCTTTTCTCTGGAGCCTGGATGTGTTATAAAAACCCTTCTCCTCCCAGCACTGCAATCACTACCAGTCAATATGTGTTGAGATTAAGTTAAAACAATTTCCATCCCTGGAGTATTTAAATAATTGGTTTTGGCTTAAACAAACTTAAGATAATCATGAGAAGAGAGAATCAGTGTAATGTAGTGTTTACACTTCAAAGAGATTGGGACTTGATTTGGGGCCACTCACTATGAACAATCACTTAAACACTGAGTCTCAGTTTCTTTCACTTGTAAAAATGAGACTCATGATCCCTAGAACAGTATTTTTGTGAGAATTAAAAAGAGAAACTAATCTGCTTCCATGTCTTAAAGAAAGACATCCCTTCCTTACTCCCACTCTTGTTGTTATCCTTTTGAAGTACAAGCTAGAAAGTAGAATAATACTGATTTTGTTTTTTAATTTGTCTTCACCCTGGGCCTGTTCAATTTCATGGGCGAGTAACTGAGATTTGTCATTTCACAGAGATGGAAGCAAGTTTAATACACTGTACAACCTCAGGCCTGGTGGTGTAAAAGTGATGTACATTTTCTCCATGTAAATATTGGAGAACTAGGCTGAGTGTATTGTATCCGTCTCCCTACAACCTCACTTCTTCTGAAGAGTGCTGCCTGCCATGGGAGTCATATTTACCCAAGGATGGGGTGGAGAAGTATACTGAGTACCTGCTATGTGACAGCCCCCTGCTGGGTTCTTTACTTAAATTATGATATATTTTCCTTAGGACAGCCCTTTTAGGACAGAAATGATGAATCCATTCTATAGACAAGGCTACTGAAATATAAACAGGTAGAGAACTGCCCAGGATAACATAACATATAAATGGCTGTCATCCCAGATCCCATCTGACTCTATTCTGATGCCTTCCCCAAAGCCGCCTTCTTTGATCTTAAGACATCATCATGATAAAACCACTGAGAGGTCATAAGGAATATTACTTGTATTTCCAGACCTACACACCTGATCACATGGTTTTAGATTTTCAGAGTTCGTGATAGCTGATCCTAGAAAACAGCTAGATTTCCCTGTCCCAATATTTCATTATTTAAAGAGAAATCTAATAGGAACTCTACTTTCTACTCAATTCATCTGTAAACACAAAAATTCTCTAAAAAATAAAGTCTATTGACTGAAAAAAAATCTAAAATCAGTGAATAGCAGAGGTGTGTAATGACTTACTAGAATCACAGAATGTTAGACACTGAAGATCATTTTGTCTAATTTCACCATTTAATAGAATGCGTAAAATCCTCTGTCCACCTACTGTCACCACTTTCATCCAAACAGCCATCATTTCTTTCCTGGACTACACATTGTCCTCTGACTCCCTACATCTGTTCCTAGCTCCCTCCATTTTCTTCTTCACATTGCCACTTGAGGGGTCTTTCTCTATACAGCAGTTCCTTATTAGTTATCTATTTTATATATAGTAGGCTGTATATATCAATCCCAATCTCCTAATTTATCCCTTCCCCCCTTATCCCCTAGTAACCATAAGTTTGTTTTCTACCTCTGTGACTGTATTTCTGTTTTGTAAATAAGTTCATTTGTACCATTTTTTTTAGATTCCACATAAATTATATCATATGATATTTGCCTTTGTCTGACTTACTTAACTTAGTATGATAATCTCTAGATCCATCCATGTTGCTGCAAATGGCATTATTTCATTCCTTTTTATGGCTGAGTAATATTCCATTGTGTATATGCACCACTTCTTCTTTATTCATCTGTTGATGGATACTTAGGTTGCTTCCATGTCTTGGCAACTGTGAATAGTGCTGCTATGAACATTGGGGTGCATGGATTTTTTGAATTAGAGCTTTCATCTTTTCCAGATATACTCCCAAGAATGGGATTGCTGAATCTATTTTTAGTTTTTTAAGGAACCTCCATACTGTTTTCCACGGTAGCTGCACCAATTTACATTCCCACCAACAGAGTAGAAGGCTTTCCTTTTCTCCATATCCTCTCCAGCATTTATTATTTGTAGACATTTTGATGATGGTCATTCT
Source organism: Balaenoptera musculus (assembly GCF_009873245.2). Classification (NCBI taxonomy): domain Eukaryota; kingdom Metazoa; phylum Chordata; class Mammalia; order Artiodactyla; family Balaenopteridae; genus Balaenoptera; species Balaenoptera musculus. The sequence continues at coordinate 98,557,658 of NC_045790.1, read as the reverse complement.
CAGCAGTGTGAGGTGATACCTCATTGTAGTTTTGATTTGCATTTCTCTAATAATTAGCTATGTTGAGCATCTTTTAATGTGCCTGTTGGCCATCCGTATGTCTTCTTTGGAGAAATGTCTATTTAGGTCTTCTGCCCATTTTTTGATTGGGTTGTTTGCTTTTTTGTTATTGAATTGTATGAGCTGTTTGTATATTTTGGAAATTAAGCCCTTGTCTGTCACATTGTTTGCAAATATTTTCTCCCATTCCATAGGTTGTCTTTTCATTTTGTTTCCTTTGCTGTGCAAAAGCTTCTAAGTTTGATTAGATCCCTTTTGTTTATTTTTGCTTTTATTTCTATTGCCTTGGGAGACCGACCTAAGAAAACATCGCTATGATTTGTATCAGGGAATGTTTTCCCTATGTTCTCTTCTAGGAGTTTCATGGTAGCATGTCTTGTATTTAAGTCTTTAAGTCATGTTGAGTTTATTTTTGTGTATGGTGTGAGGGAGTGTTCCAACTTCATTGATTTACATGTGGCTGTCTAGCTTTCCCAGTACCACTTGCTAAAGAGACTGTCTTTTCTCCATTGTATATTCTTGCCTCCTTTGTCAGAGATTAATTGACTGTAGGTGGGTGGGTTTATTTCTGGGCTCTATATTCTGTTCCATGGATCTATATGTCTGTTTCTGTGCCAATATCATGCTGTTAGACTTAATTGATATCTACGGCACACTACATCCAAAAAAAAAAAAAAAAACTAGAATACACATTCTTTACAGGTGCACATGGAATTTTCTCTAGGATAGACCACACACTAGGACGCAAAACAAACTTTAAGAGGAGATTATTCCAAGCATCTTTTCTGACCACAACAGCATGAAACTAGAAATTAACCACAAAAACAGAAATGAGAAAAAAAGATTACATGGAGACCAAAAAACATGCTACTAAAAAAACAACGGGTCACAATGAAATCAAAGAGGAAGTAAAAAAGTATCTCGAGATAAATGACAATGAAAACACAACCATACAAAATCTATGGGATGCAGCAAAAGCAGTTCTAAAAGGGAAGTTCATAGCGATACAGGCCTTCCTCAAAAAACAACAAAAATCCCAAATAAATAACCTATGACCTTAAAAAATTAGAAAAAGAGCAAACAAAATCTAAAGTCAGCAGAAGGAAGGAAATAATAAAGATCAGAAGGGACATAAATAAAATAGAGATTAGGGCTTCCCTGGTGGTGCAGTGGTTGAGAATCTGCCTGCCAATGCAGGGGACACGGGTTCAAGCCCTGGTCTGGGAAGATCCCACATGCTGCAGAGCAACTGGGCCCATGAGCCACAATTACTGAGCCTGCGCATCTGGAGCCTGTGCTCTGCAACAAGAGAGGCCACGATAGTGAGAGGCCCGTGCACCGCGATGAAGAGTGGCCCCCGCTTGCCACAACTAGAGAAAGCCCTCACACAGAAACGAAGACCCAACACAGCCATAAATAAATAAATAAATAAATAAATTTAAAAATAAAATAAAATAAAATAGAGATTAAAAAAATAGAAAAAAATCAATAAAACCAAAAGCTAGTGTTTTGAAAGGATAAACAAAATCAACAAACTTCTGACCAGGTTCACCAAGAAAAATGAGAGGACCCAAATAAACAAAATAAGAAATGAAAGAGGAGAAATAACAATTGATACTGCAGAAATACAAAATACTATAAGAAAATATGAACAATTATATGCTAACAAAACAGACAACGTAGAAGAAATGGATGAGTTTCTAGAAACATACAGCCTGCCAAAATGGAATCAAGAAGAAACAGATAATTTGAACAGACTAATCACTAGAAGTGAAATAGAATCTGTAATTTAAAAGCTTCCTGAAAGCAAAAGTGCAGGACTCAATGGCATCACTGGGGAATTCTAGCAAACATACAAAGAAGAACTTATACAGATCCTTCTCAAACTCTTCCATAAGACTGAAGAGGAGGGAACACTCCCAAAGTCATTCTACGAAGCCACCATCACCCTGACACCAAAACTGGACAAAGACATGACCAAAAAAGAAAATTACAGGCCAATATCTTTGATGAATATAGGTGAAAAAATCCTCAACAAAATATTAGCAAACCGAACCCAACAACACATAAAAAGGATCATACACCATGATCAAGTTGGATTTATTCCAGGGTCACAAGAATGGTTCAACATACACAAATCAATCAATGTGATACACCACATCAACAAAAGAAAAGCAAAAAACGCATGATTGTCTGAATAGATGCAGAAAAAGCATTTGATAAAATTCAGCATCTATTCATGATAAAACTCTTGCTGAAGTGGGAATAGAGGGAACATATCTCAACATAATAAAAGCCATTTTTGACAAACCCACAGCCAACATTATACTAAATGGTGAAAAGCTGAAAGCCTTCCCACTAAATTCTGGAATAAGAGAAGGATGCCCACTCTCACCACTTCTATTAAACATAGTGTTGGAAGTGCTAGCCACAACAGTCAGACAAGAAAAAGAAATAAATGGTATCCAAATCAGAAGAGAAGACGTAAAATTGTCACATGGTGATGAAGACTCCACACAAAAACTATTAGAACTGCTAAACGAATTCAGCAAGGTAGCAGAATACAAGGTTAATGTACTGAAATCAGTTGCATTTCTTTACACGAACAGTGAAATATCAGAAAGAGAAAGTTAAAAAAAAAAAAATAATAATCCTCTTTAAAATTGCATCAAAACAAAACCCTGGGAATAAATCTAACCAAGGATGTGAAAGACTTATGCAATGAGAACTATAAAACATTGATAAAGGAAATAGAAGATGATTGAAGCAAATGGAAAGATATCCCATGCTCTTGGATTGGAAGAATTAATATAGTTAAAATGGCTGTACTACCCAGAGCAATCTACAGATTTAATGTGATCCCTATCAAATTACCCATGACGTTTTTTCACAGAACTAGAACAAATTATCCTAAAATGTATAGGAAACCACAAAAGACCCAGAATTACCAAAGAAATCCTGAGGAAAAAGAACAAAGCTGGAAGCATCACTCTTCCAGACTTCAGACAATACTACAAAGCTATGGTAATCAAAACAGCGTGGTACTGGCATACACACACACACAAAAGACTTTCTCTCTTAATCTTTCTATTTGGGAAATATTTGCCTCTTTGCATGAACTATTCTTTAAATCTTGTTTCAGTCTTCACAGTGAATTGAACTGAACTGAGTAAAACATTCTCTTTAATAATTTATCTAACTTTAGAAATGGCCAGTTACCTGGTAGAATTTAGCAATGACTCTTGTTTTATTATTTGGTGCCCTCCCTCATGTCTCTCAGTGGCTTGTGTTTGTAAAGAGTCCAAAAAACCTGCTATGGGTAGTTCTTGACTTCTCTCCCCCTGCCCTTTTATGTAATTCACAATGATGTCCCCAAACCACTCTTTTGTGCAGAATTCAACATTTCAAGTATCAGCAGATAAACCTATATTATGGTGGTACTGCCAGCCCATAGCTCAGTGTACAGTGCATGCAATGCCTGTGCAAGTACTTGAATGCTTTAGTGAATCTTGTTTTTATGCTTCTAAAAAACAAGTAGATATTAGAAAACTTAGTGCATTATTAATACTTGTCATAAGCAGCTGTATCTCATAATAATCATAACAAGAGTTAATATAATCTGTGTCTGGCACAGCTCTAAAATCTTCGCATATCTATCTTAGTTCATTCCAACAACAACTTCATGAGATGGGTACTTTTATTTCCATTTTACAAATAAGAAAACTAAATTTTAAAGCAATTAAATAGCTTTCCAAAGATTGCAGAGCTACTAAGTGATCTCATGAAAAATGAGATCCAGTGGGCAGCTCGAAAACAGCAGAACTTTGGTCTCAGCTGCCAGTGCATTTGATAAACTGGATGACTGAGTGTTCAATTACAGTATGAAGAAAATAAATGAAAATAATGAATATGCTGAAGTTTATCATTGGAGAGAGCATCAAAAATATTAGACATGACTGGAAGTGATATTTGTTTTAGCTCCCTGGAAACTGAACTTTCTTATAACATGTAAGAATGTTTTTCAGTTTTTGCATATGCAAAGTGTAGATGCCTTCAGGAATTATTTCTGTAGAAGACTGGGTGTATATTAGATTCAACTTCCTGCTACCATTGATCTTCTAATTCTAGGCCCTGGGATTCTCTTCCATGTTAGTGTGTATATGTGAGAGTCTTTTAGATTTCCACAAGAGACAAAAACCACACCACTACTTTTGAAGCATACAAGCTATTATATATTTTCATAATATAGAACTTTAAGGTATAGTAATCAACAGTGGCAAAATATTTCTGTCTTTGACATTATTTTTTTGTGAGATCTAACCTGTAATTGAGACCAGAGAAAACAGTATGGAAAAACAAATCCATGAGAACAGGATAAAAATATCATGAACAGCAAAATATGTCTGAGTATTTAAAACCGTATAGAAAAAATAAATTAGATGAACAATTGTGTAAATATAAATTAAAAAAGATGACATTCTTAATAAATAAAGTTTACTATTTACATTTTTATATATTGCTGAAAGACTTAACTTAGATCCATAAAAACACATAAACAGGAAAAAATAAAACCCAAAAAAGGAGCAGCAAATTTATGCGCGTGAGGTACAGAAAAAGGATTGGAATTGTGTTTTGTTTTTGGTGCTTAGATTTTCTTTTTTCTTTTTTTTTTCTTTTTTATAGTAGGCCAGTAGAATTCTCTTGAGAACAGATTTTAAGCACATCAATGGAAAGTCATTTTTTGGTAGTTTCCAGAAGATGCGAAACAGATTTCAACATCATAATAATTAGAAATACCCATAATAATTATAACAATAATAAAAAGGTATAATGATACATAAATATGGAAGAGCAGTTTGTAATATGAATACATTTTCTCTAGACGAGATCACAGTTTTATTTTGTAAATATTACATTTAAGTATATATATACACACATATATGTACAACTATATATACATGTGCATATATATGTAAATTTATATTTATATATAATATCTTTATATAGATAGATATCTGCGGACAGGTTATTGATTATAGAGACCCAAGAAAGCAAGTCAATAATTGTTCAAACTTCTCCTCACTGACTGCTGGTGTAGAGTTTAAGAAGCCCCGACTTTGCACTCAGAATGCTGTATCTTCTTTTAATGGAACACTCGATGTGGAATTTTAAGTCTGAGAAGAAAAAGAGATTTTAGGGACTCCCTTCCTCTATAAAGTTGGAAATGGCCCAGAAGTCTTGAACAAGCAGTAAGCTGACTTTTACACTGTAGGAAGTCACTGTTTTCTTTCTTTTTTAATCAAATTATAGAACCGGTAAAGGCCAGAATAAGGGGGAGAAAGTCCAATTTATCTACAAGTGAAATATTCTCAAATGCAAGCCTCTCTCTTAAGGTGGATTTTAATCTAGGAGCTCCACCTTTATTCCTTGATATATCAAAGAGCACTCCCTGTCTTTCTTAAGTGGCCAATGGGCCTGTGCATTCTTGAAAAGTAACCCATAGACTTTGTGTCAAGCCTTGGCTCTCACAGATTGCCACAGCCCCTTTAAAACCTCAGGGCCTCACAATCCCCGCCCTCCCACTGTGAGGTAGGTAAGTAGTATTATCCCCATTTTGCAGCTGGAGAAACTGAGGCAAATGGAGAGGCAATATGATGACTTGTTCAAGATCACTGAGCAAACTGCTGCCTGGAGTCAAGAATTCTGTGTTCTTACTCTAAGGACATGATTCCTCTCTTGGCTATTACACATTTCTTTTAAAGATCAAACAATGGGTAGGAATTTGGTGAAACTTGAGCAAATTACAAGAATAGGCTTTTATTCCTTTGCTTTTTAGTTTTATGTTTGTTGTTTGCTTTGTTTGTTCTGTTTCTCAAAAACCATGGGAATTACCTGTCTGGTCATGTAGCAGCTTTTTAGGAAAGTGGACTGTGCAGTGTGATTCTAAGTGCAGACTTCATAAAGCCCAGTGCTCTAATGGTAAATACAAACATTTTATAATGTGAAAAGTGTGACACAATATGTCCCCTTAATATTTGGAAAAACCAGTTTCAAGCCCTCCCCATTCCCTGCTATCACTGATTGACACCAAACAAATAGACAAAATGCCCCCCCCACAAACAACAACTACATATTAAGGGGAAAGATGCCTTATTTCCTGGACCTACCACAATGTACAGAAAAAAACAGACAGCAATATAAAATCCCACTCTACTCCTGCTAGGGAAACCTTTATGCTTGTGTCTACCTACTGAGTCTGTAGAATAAACAATGTCCTTCAGAAAGCACAAAAATAGGTTTTTAAAAAATTCTTATTTTTAATCATGCATTTTATTTACTTTTAATCTCCTTGTCTTCTATTAATCTCTATCTGTACAGCTTTGTCACCATCAATTTCTTCTTTTTATTTTCCCACTTGAAGTAGTTCCAGAAAAAAAAACATAACAAAACACAAAACCTCAAAACTGTTCACTTGAATTTATGGTTTCCTTCCTTCCTTTCTCTCTGTCTCTCTTTCTTCCTTTCTTTCTTTCCTTCCTTAACACAGGTAAGACCTATAACAAATTGACAGTTAGAACCAAGTTAAATCAAACCTGGAAGGGAGGTAGCCGAAATCTGTCTCAAAGAATTATTTTCAACAAATAGCATTGAAGCATTGGCCAAGGTGGGAAGAAGACCAAGAGAACTGTCTAGGCAGTGACTCAACATGCTGAAGCCAGGAGTAGCAGCTGACACCCTCCATCTTCAGAGCCTTACTATTTACAGTCATTGATCTCTCCCTTTCATAACACCCTAATTCAGCCACCAGAATGGACTTCCCAAGGACAGTCTTCCCTTAAAAGGTGGTTGGCACAGAATCTGGGGGGTAATGCAAGTCCTCTGGCAGCCAGTGGGGTTGCAGCTTGGAAAGTCTTCCTAAGAGAAGGCTTGGAGAACTGTCCACCTTATCTTTTCTTTCTTGCTGTTAACAGGCTAATACTTCTTCAGAACTTCCAAGTTCTGAAGAAGCTAATACATCTTCAGAACCTCCAAGTGCTTTAGGACCTCTGAGCTGCTGACAGACAACAGGGTTTCAGAGCTGCCTCCTTGTGAGTACTCCACTGTCCTCAACTGGAGATGATGATCAGGGGATGAGATACTGAGTTTATCCCCAGAAAGAAAATGAAACCGAGAATCAGTGCATTGCATGAACAGAGCTGACTGTCCTCCACTAAGGTTTGAGAAGGGCCTATTAATGACACCTTGCATGTGGGCCCAAGGCTGGCTGTCAATCAAGCAGCCTCTCCCACCTAATATCCTTGGCAAATATGAATTTGTGAGTAACAGGTTTGAATGATGGTAAGAAGGAGACTCTTTCTTTGCTCATAAGGGCTTGATCAATCTGAGAATCTGAAGGTAGAAGTCAGCCTTCAGAAAACTTTTGTCAGCTGAAGTGTGTGTGCAAGTGAAGGAGGAAAGAGCATGAGAGTCGATTTCAGGGAAGCTGGTGAGGTTCTTCTGTGATTCCTGCCACCCCACCGTTAGTAATGTTGTCTTTGGGTCTCCAAGGCTTTGCACTACTTATTGATGTAAAAAAGCAACTGGGAGGGCTGACTCTGTTATCTTTCTTAGTTTGTTCCTTCCTAGCTAGCACCACCCAGGTTGACAACTCAGCTAGAGCAAAAGAGGGGCTTTAAGAGTTGGCAAGAGTTCTGAGATACTGGAGAGGGGTACAAAATGGGATCAATGCTTATATAATTATTATTATTTTGCCAAGGATTGGCCCTGGTAATTAGAGGGGAAAAAAATGCCCTGAATATAAATGAGATATAAGTTTGTGAGAGGAAACATAAAGGATTTGAGCCAGGCCTTAACAGTGGAGTGCCTAGAACCCAATCTAAGAGTTTGTAATATGGTACAAGCCACACAAAACTACCTAAGCACTGCATCCTTATTTGTGGGCACCTGTGCAAAAAGCACCTTGATATATTTCTTAATATAACAGACCACAGATGGCCAATAGATATCTTCTCAAGTGTTCTTGATCAGTAGGTAATTGCTGTTGGGAGTGATACAGTAAGAAGGTTTCTGAAGTTACTTTTGGTCCCTGGAAAAAGGGCTATAGCTGATTAACAACGCCTGCGTCAGATGCAGGAATGAGGAGGGTCAGCCCATGTGCCTAGTATTTTCCATTGCTATGCTAAACCTTGTTTTTGTTGGTTGTCTTCACTAGACTTGAGATGATCTGTAGCAATCTTTATGCGATATATCTAGTTTAGACACTCCCATCACCTCACTTTCTCAGTTTCAAAAATCACGTCAAACTTAAGCATTCTCTCCACCTCATTCTGGATCCATCTCTTCCCATATTAATTCAAAAGGAGTGGACAGGTAACTGGCTGAACAGAGGCAAAGAGGACCCCAAAGAGGTGGAGGCTTCTATGCACGTTTGGCTAATTTCCTCTTAACTTTCGGAGGCTGAGCACAGGAGAGAGGGAAGGGCTGCCCAACCACAGGTGGGGCTGGGGTAGCGGGAGCTGGAAGACTGTGGAAAGCACGATGGCTGTGCTGGGGTGTTGGGGACCGAGGCTGTGAACTCTTCGGCTTCCCTCTGACAGCCCCTCTGGAACACAGTCCAGACAGATTCCACGCAAGACAGTTGTCTGTTCCAGAACTCTAGCTACTTGGGGCAAAAGTGAGGTCCTCAGGCCTGCTCTAGCCTGGAGGGGCAGGAAGGCTTGGATAAGGATGGTAACTCAAGAGTCCCTAAAATTCCAGCAGTCTCTGCAGGGCTCCAACATCACAGAAACTTAACACTGTTCCATTTGGTTATAAAATCTAACACTGGCTTAGACATTCTGGACTCTCAGTGAGGATTCCAGCATCTTAAGTCCCTCAATTCCCTTCCAGGATGAGAAGCCCACCCATGGGGGACTTCACTTCTCACCATGTGGGCCTATGAGGGGTTTTCTCTTGCAGAAGGGCTAAGAGGTGAGGAGCTGTGGGAAAATGTGGGTCACTTTTAAGGCAGACTGTTTGGTTGTGTGGGGTTTTTCCTAACCTAGTCCTACCATCTTGGGGTACTCAATGTATAGGATAGAGCAGCCGGAAAAGTAGCAGCAAATGTGGTCCCAAGGCAAGATTTGGGGAATGGGAGGGATATTATGGCCTCAAGCCTCAAGCAGGGGGCTGTTATAATACCTTGACATTGCAATCCTAAGCCATTTCTAGCTTGGCCTCGAACCCCGGAGTTGCGGTAAAATCCCCCGTGGCAGCGGAAGAATTTGGGGGCTTTGCATACCTTGGATTCTTTACCTCTTCCTGGGTCCTACTTCCCTAGAAGGTAGGTGATCAGAGACCATTTCACTTCCAATCCCAAAGGACTGCACACTTGTGCACACCTTACGTATTTTAAGCCTCAGGGTGTAAGCTATCTTAGCATTTCAACACTTGGTCTTGGCAGTTTCTGTAACTCTCTTTCTCCCAAGGACAGTGTTGGCTAGGAGCTTGGGAGAGGAAAGACTGAGTGTGCCCCAGTCTCTCTCTGCTCAGTCTCCAAAACTGCCCTCACGCGGATGTTTGCATGGGTGCATACGCGTGCATGCCTACTAACCACAGATGGGCACACTCCTAGATACATAACTCCTAGATACATGTTTCTTGCTGTGGTCGTGTGACAAACGGTTAGAATTTTAGGAGGCTCAGGGACTGCACGCCGCATATGCAATCCATCTAAGACTTTGGGATGGGATTCCATTCCATCATTCAACATGGCGAGACTTGGTTCACGTGCCCCCACTACGAGTCCTTCCTGGGTGAAATTAAAGGCAGACCGGTTGGGTGCTAAGGATCCCTGGTGTGGAGAGGCCATTCCGTTGAGCAGCTGACTGTGAAATCAATACCAAAGGGATGCGGGTCCTGGCATTGGGAATTCTTTGACAACTCCTTGTCCTTCCTTAGCCATGGCTGTATCCTCGGAGGTCTTTCCGGCTGTGTTCTTGGGCCTGGGGGTCCCGACAAGCACAGTCACCCTGTAGGTCACAAGACATAGGGAAGGGGGTGACCTGCAGAGAGAAAGGTAGAAGAAGTGAGCCAGGTGGTTGAGGCCAAAGCAGCAAATTCCAGAGAGGCAGTGCAGGGCAGATCACTGGGTTTGGGGGGCAGCAGATTCAAGATCAAGACGTGGCTCTGCTTCTTACTAGCCCTGTGATAACTTTTATCAAGGTCACCATGGTCATTATCATAGCACGTCCCATTTTCAGGGGCATTTATTACAGGTCAGGCCAAGTGCTAAATGCTTTCCAAACAGGAAAACACGGAATCCTTTGACAACTCTGTAAGACAGACACTAAAACAATCGCCCTTTTATAGAAGGAGAAACTGAGGCGCAGAAAGGGGCAGGCATTTGCCCAAAGTAATAAGTGACAAATCTGGTATTTAAAGTAGGACAAGCAACCTCCCCCTGAGCCCCAGGTTCCTAGCTGTGGAATCAGCAGAATAAAGACCGACCTTGCACTGTGGACTCACTCTGAGGGCTGAATGAAATCATGGGTGAAAAATTGTAATGTACTACACCAGAGTTGGTTAATAGACCTGTACAATGGAATATCTAACTTATAGGGCTGTTGTGGTGATCAAGTGATATAAAGGATGTGACAGGGTCTTTTAAGAAAACATAACTCTCTGCATATATTGGTAATTTTGATTTTGAGAGGCAATGACGAAAACAACAAAAGCATTTGTCAGCAAGCTCAGACCACCTTCTAGGGGGCTGAAATCCTGGTGGGGAACATTTCACAGAGAGATTTTTGCAGAAAATTTGGTTGAAGGATCTCGGGAGCAGATTTCACCATGAGAAAAAGCGAGAGGCACACAACATGACAATTCGATATATGTATGTATTACGAAGGTTGGAAAAAAATTAAAGGAAATTTAAAAAGAGAAAGCGAGAGGCCCAAGTTTCAGTTCCCAGTCCATCCCTTCACACGCTGTGTGACCTTGGGCTGGCTGTCCTTTCTAGAAACCGTGAGAAAGAGCCCAGTAGACTGAATGTCCTCCCCACAGAGCGGAGGCTCTCTTTCCAAAGAGCACAGTGCTGTCCCTGCTTGAGCCCCAGCCTGGGCTGACGCGAGTGGATTTCACCTCATTGCATCATGACATTTGCATATAACTTTCCCCAGAGGGTCCCCCATCTGCACAGATGGATTTAATGACCTCATTCGCCTCCTGCCTGGGCAGGGTCTCCAGTGCTCACACAGGCCTGGAGAGCATCTTTGTCTCTCTAGCTTGTGGGCTCATTCTCTATAATTCTTTTTCTCTCTGCCCCTGTGCCCACCGCCCTCCCTCTTTCCCTCCCAACCTCTCTCCACCCTGCAACTTGTCAACAATTTAAAACGTAGGAATGAACAGGAAGATTGAAGTAGAAGCCCCAGCTCTTCACCTAACTGAGGTGTGACCTTGAGCACGTGACAATTTCTCTGCGCCTCAGTTAACTCCATCGTGAAATGGGAGTGATGAAAGCACACACCTCCAGAGGTCATGACAAGGGGTAATGAACCAACCAATGAAAAACCCCTAGCAGGCAGCGCGTGCCGCATGCCCGGTGCTCCACTCTCTCATGCAGGCGAGACGGGGACTGTGTCAGCCTTGTTCCTTCTTGTTTCCCCAGGGCCTGAGCCACAGAATACGAATGCAGGCCTGTTTGCTTCTCCGTCTCTCTCCGACTCTCTCACTGTGCTCAGGCTAGTGCACTTGTTTCTCTTTTCAATTTAAGCTCACAGGTGCGTGATGCCGTGGTGAGTATCCCCAGAGCTGTTTCCATGCACAGCCTGCCTTGCTGCTTACAACTGCTCACTGTACCCTGTTCAGGACACTTCCTAGCCTCCATGCCTAGGCAGAGGTGGTACCGTCTGATCTAGGGTATTCTTCTGCAACCTCTTCACCTCTAAGAGAAGCAGAGAATGTTAGAATTGGAAGAGACCTAGAGAACACCCTCCAGTCCGTGTGGGGAAACTGAGGGCAGAGCCACGTCCAAATCTAACAAGCAGCTGAGGTCCAGTGGGGAGACCACCACCACGGGAGCCGAGAGGCCTGGATTAGCACCCTCATTTGCCTCATACTCGCTGAACAACTTCGGGAAACACTTTTAGGAAAAACCCCTTCACCACCATCACCCTGAGTTTCTGCATCTACAAAAGGATGATTTAAAAAAAATGTATTTCATATGGTTGTGAGCAAAGATGAAGGATGCAAAAACCCGTCCTCCTGCCCATGCTAACATTAAGATGACCCAGTTATCGCTCACGTCTTCTGCACAGTTAAGTTTTCTCTGTAACTAACTCTTTCCCATTGGGCTCCTCGATTCTTTAGGGACGGCTTCACATCTGGTCTATGTCTCACGCTTCCTGCTGCACCTCACACAGGCAAACATGCAACAGATTCTATCTCTCAGAATAAGACACAAAGTCCTTAGCAAGAGTTCAAGGCCTTGCATGATCTCCACACACTTCTCAGACCTCCCTGGTTCCCTTCGTCCCCTCACTCTCTGTGGCTTTATTTACTGGTTCCTCAAATACTCCCAGTGTTTTCCTGCTTTTAAGCCTTCAGCCATCCCTGTTCCTCCCTGCTCCTGCCCTTTCCTGGCCAGCTCCTCTTCACGTGCCAGGTCTTATCTCAAGCACCACCTCCTCCCTCGTTAGTCTGACCAAAGATGGCACCATCATGCTCATCCCATATCCCATCCTCCTCTCCTTACACCATTCTTGTACGGAATCACTTCTGCACTTGTGTGCCAGGGCAGTCTGGGCAGGGACCACGTCTGTTGTTGAACTGAGTCTTTATCTACCATATGGCAGGCATTCGATGGACCCACAGATGGAGCGACATATGAATGCACAAATATGCAGGAAAAATACAAGTCACGGAGCCTCTGTTCTTGCACTCATGTGCTGTGTGACTTTGTACAAGTTACCTCCCTTCTCTGGGCTTCAGGTTCCCTTCTCATCTGTATATTAAGGGTTGATTGATTGATTTTAATGATCTCTACCTTCCCTTCTGTCTGAAAACCCTTCTCAGTCTGAGAAAGCCAGAAGGCAATGCCCTGGGCAGAAAAGATGGAGAAATGCAGACCTTCTCCACAGCTTGTGTCTTACACGTTCCCCTTTCTGCCATCCCCAGTTCCACTGGCTTCTCCAAAGTTAGCGGCTGGAAGGGCCCTACACCAGTTAGCATCTCAGCCCCGTCTGGCCAGTCTGGCTGTGAGAGCAGTGTGACCATTTGCTTTCCTCCCTGGGCCAGCCCAGGGAGTTTCAGCGTTTCCCTAAAGAAATGGGTCTGGAACCTAACGGAAGGAATTTCAGTCAGTCAGAACACAACAAAGTCTAGAAGGTTTGGTCTCAGGGAAAAGAAAGATCCAGGTTCTCCTTGTGGCCCCCCATATGCTTGTAAACGCAGCTGCGTCTACTGAGCCCTCACTAGGGGCCTGGGAGGCAGCACTGCATGACTTGTGGCAGGTCCGTGGCACCTGCGGACTTGGACTCCCCTCTGTGAGACAAGGGTTCTGGTGAGGAGCCAGTGAAGCAATGCTGTCTCCACACTAGCTCGTGGAGGTCCCAGTGCAGAGGACCAGCACCGGCACCTTGCCCTTCCTCTCGCCTCTCCGTGAACTGCCTGTTCAGTGCCTGCCTCGGGGATCGAGGGCCTACAATGGGGAAGAGAAGGTGGAGATCACCAGCTCCGCCCACTCCCCCAGGTGTTCCCAGGTCTGACCTGGAAGAGACGGGGAAGCCTGTCTGTCTGTCCGGGTTCAAGGCCGTGAACACCACTGTACACACACATACACGCAGGCGCCTCCTGAGGCTGTCCGCGTGTTGGGTGATTCCCATGTGATAGCTCATGGGCTCCACACGACCTCGGTAAGGCTTACAGATGGGAAAGTAGAGGCTTCAGAATGTTTAAAAAGAAACAAACTTGCCCCGGGCCTCACTTAGTAGATGCTGCAGGATTCTAACCCCCACTCCGAACACTGAGAGCCCGTCGGCAAGTGAGAGTAAGGGGGAGGCACCCCTTCACACCCCGGCCAGGCTGGCTGCCGCGTGGTCTGTTTGTTTAACAGCCACTGGCCTTTTATCCCTTATTCTGTGCCTGGCACCCAGTTACTCACTCTTCCCAGCAACACCAATAAGGCAGCTATTCTTACTATCCTCGTTTTATGTCTTAGAGGAAACGAAGATGCAAAGCGGTGAGTCACTGGTCTGGCAGGGGCTTGGGATCTGCGCCCATCTGTAACCGCTCCTCGGCACCACCCCCACGAGGCAGGTAGAATAGGAGTCAGGGTCCCCTTTTCACAGAGGGGGAAACTGATATGGAGAGAAGAGTCCCATCCCGATAAAGCCGGCTCCGAGCCCGATTCCCAGATGCCCTGATTGATTCCCCAAGCAGCTTCCCACCTTATCCCCCAGACGGCCTCCCAAGAAAGCCTACCACCCACAGCACCGATGCCATGGTGGCCAGTTTACATCTGGGATTCCCAGCACCATGTGGCCAGGCTGTCCCATAAACGGCTTGGCCACCCACTCTGGGATTCTGTCAACAAGCCCAGGTCGGTGACTAAAGGCCAGGATTCTCTCTTTTTCCTCTAGGCTGGAGATGGTGGTGCTCAGCACAGGGGTTTCTCCCAGTGGGTGAGCTGCCCAGGATAACACCTCCACCCGCGTGTGTGAGCGGCTCAGGAATGCAGCCTGGCAAACGCCACAGGGCCCTGGCTGAAGGTCTGTCTGAGGCTGGATTCTGACTCAGACTCAACAGGGAGGTCACAAGCAGAGACTGTGCAGTGCGGGGCAGCAGGAGGCACCCTGCGCTGACGGTCAGAATGCCTGGCTGTCCACCCAGCCACCCACCCACCGTGGGGCCCTGGGCGAGTCACTTTACCACAGTGAGTCTGGGGGTCTTCATAGTGTTGACGGAAAGACTTGACGACATCAAGTAGACCAAGGCCTGACGCTGAGGATGAGGGCTCCCCCGCAAGCTCCTTTGGGGTAGGGCAGATCTGTGCCTGGCACGGGGCAGGCAGCCGTCAATGAATACAGAAGCTTGTTTAAACACGGGTAAGTGGAGGAGAAAATGGAGAAAAAGCCTGGGTAAAGTGGAGGAACACACCAGGCTAGATGAGAAGGAGGCTTGGGTTTGATTCCTTGCACTGTTACTCATGTAGTAGTGTAGGCTAGTAGGCAAGTTACTTCTTTTGGCCGGGGGGGGGAAGTGGGGGGGGCTTCACTTTGTCTGTCTATAAAATGGGGGAAATAACAGTCCTGCCACAGAGAAGTATTTTGGATAAAGTATAAAATTCAAGTAAAGCACTTGCACAGTGCATGGTGTATAGTATGTGCTCAGTAAATAATGCTGGTGATGGTGACAGTGGTGATGGCATTGACAATGGATAATAATTTGGGGGGGTAGAAAGGTCTGATTCCTTTCATAGGATCAAGTTGAAATGAGTGTTTAATTCACCCACAGGAAAAAGTCAAAGCTACACCCCAAATGGGGGAAATCATAATACTCCAGAAAGCAGTGAACTTTGGACAAGGAGATTAGTCTACTTTGCTTAGTCATTTGCCTGTCATCTCTTACTAGTCTTACAAGTTGAACACATCCGTCTCCTCTTCCAGGAAGCCTTTTAGGGTCCTCTAGGCTGGTTCAGTGCTTAAAATCATTGAATACCCCCACTGCTCCCTGGATAAAGTTCAAATTCCCCAGCGTGGTTTATAAAAGCCTTGCTCATGCCTCTAGTCTCACCTCTCACCCGTTCCCCTCTTGCACTGTGCTCTAGCCATATTCAAGGATTAGGGTTTCCTTAATGTGTTCCCTTGTTCTGGGCTTTTCACAGACTCTGCCCTCTCCCAGAAATACTCTTCTCTCTCATCTTCATCTCTGGCCCTCCTCCTACTTCTTTTACCTGAGTAAGACCCACTGCACCTTCCACGTCTCACCTCTGATGCTGCCTTCTCTGGGAAGCTACGGTGATGCTCCTCAATCGCTGTGTCTCCATTAGCGTTTACTGTGCTCTTAATGCCTGGCCACTGGTCCCCAAGATATGAACGCGGCACGGATAGGCCCAGGTCCATCTTGCTCATGCCTAGCACAGTATCTATCAATCACACAGCAGGTTCTCAACAATGGGGTACACCAGAACTTGGGATATAACGGTGATCAAAATAAAGGCACCTTCTTGCTCTCATGAAATTTTCATTCCAGCAGCAAGAGGTATAGAGATTGCCAGACAATAAATAATAAATACATTTTACAGTATGTGCCAAAGTGATGTGTTATGAAAGGATGAAAGCATGGAAGCCAAGGTAAATGGGTGTGGGAGTGCCAGAGGTGATGTAAGGTGGGTGGTCAGGGTGGGGCACATTGAAAACAACACTTGGGCAAAGACTTGGAGTGAGTCATGAGGATGAATGGAGAAGAATGTTCTCGGCCAAAAGAACAGCTAATGGTGAAGATTGGAAGGTAGGAGGATGCCTGGCCTGTGGGCGGGATGGCAAGGAGTCCAGAGGGCTGGGGTGAAGCGGAGGAAGGCACCCATGGTGGGGGGTGAGGGCAGAGAGGTCTGGGGGTGGGCAGAGCACGCAGGCCATCAGGAGGACTGGTTTTCACTCTGGTGAAATGGAGAGGCACGGAAGGGCTGTGCACAGAGGTGTGAGGCTGCCTGACTTCTTTTCTGATGACCATTCTGGTTGCTAAGCTGAGATGTTAGAGCTGTTGATGTATATCCCCATCTCTGCAGCTCAACATCCAACCCTTTATCAGCTCTGCGAAGACGGCTGCTTTCCATCTGATGCTTTTGATTATCTTCCCATATCTTATAGAATCACTAGCCTCCTTAGACCAATGGGCTATGTTTGGCTTTCATGCCCTTTCTCAAGAAACCAGGTTTTCCCTTAGATTAGCAAATGCATGTGGCAACCCTACACTTAATGTCATCAGCTGGGTGTGCCATCCTGTGCTGAAACATGCTCCTGGGATTATTTTTTTTATTCTCCCCTGATCCCAGCCCTGATTAGCTTTCAAGTTCCCGCGCACTGACCACCTCACTCAGGAAGCCATGTGGAGAGTCCTTAGACATGAATCTAATCCAGATATCAAGAGATAGAAACCTAAGGTGAACCTGGCCTGCCCAAGGCCTCAGAGCTAAGTTGTTGAACTGGGACTACACCCCGACTCCCCAGACATCTTCCAGAATCAGTCTCTTAGCAGCCGCCCGAAACATGACCGTAACCAGCGTTCCAGGCCACCACGCCTTAGAAAGCCCTGGTATGTCCAATATTTTAAGGTTGTCTCTCCTTCCTCCCTTACACCCCCGACACATGCTTACTTAGAATGATTCCAATTAGAAATGAATATGTTTTTGTTATTGTTACGAGGGGAAACTGTTGAAGCAACCGTTCTGGAAATCTGCTCTGTATTCTAGACTCAAGGCTCCAACAGGAAAATAATAAGCTGGCATGTGAGCAGCTGAGTCCCGCCCCTTCCTGCCTGCCTTGAGCTGCACACAGGTGTCTGGGCAGGAAGCTGGTCACCCCTGTCAGATGGAGTTTCCTGCACTGTCTTGCTCTTGTCGGCCAGCGGGGCCCAGGTCACCCCACAAGGCAGACGTGGGGACCAGCTGGTGTCTATACAGACAAACAAGGGGAGGAAGGCTGGAGAGAGCAGACAGACATCATTCTGGCCCAAGTGACTGGGAGGAGGCCCCAGCTCTGGGCACTGGGGAGAGGTTTAGGTGGAGAGTAGGCAGGAAGGAAGTCCAGGAGAAAAGTGCTTAGCCCTGGGGCTGGAGTTCATACCTAGGACCCAGGCCAGGAGGACCAGGAAGCAAGAGGCCCATCCACTGAAGGAAGGGCACGGTGCAAGCCCATTGCAACTAGATGTTCAGAACGGGGGTTAGAGGCGGGTGCTGTGCGGCTCAGACTCCTGAGCTTTGTGTCTCAGCTCTACCACTTACTGGCTGTATGACCTCAACCCTTCTAAGCCTCAGCTGCATCATCTATAAGGTGAAGATTAAAAAAAGACCACACCTACCACAGGGCTACTGTAGTGATGAAATGAAATGACACATGTAACAACGGGTGACACTATGCTTGGTAAACAGTAAGCTCTCGAGAAACAGTAACTACTATTATTTGCTCGGAGTCAGGAAATCCTAAATCCTACACAGAGATCTGCCACCTGTACAAGTGATTCCACCTGAGTCTCAAATGTGTACTTTGTTGGATGGTTCTGGAGTCTAAATGGAATAATATGCACAGAGATTCTAACCCCTGGCCAAGCACATGGTAAGTAAGTGCTCAATTACTGTCATTTGGGAAGGTGCATGAAGTCAGTCTGTGCTGTCAGTGAGATCCTGAGCACCAAGCTCGGAGTTTACGGGCAGGGAACTTCCCACAATATGGAACTGGGGCCAAGGGTACAGGTGGGAATTAAACAGGCTAGCAGGTGCAGGGCAGGGGGAGGAGAGGAAGGAAGCCTGCCTCTGGCCCCTCTCCTGCCCTGAGAGGCTTCCTGCTGTGGAAGCGGGAGACGGAAACCAGGACTTTTTTGTGTTCAGGGGGAACTCCTGTCTGGGTAGTCAGGATTGATTGGTAAGGCTGGGAGCCTCAGCCATTCCCCACCCTGTCGTTGCTGCTTTCTCCTTCTCAAGGGCAGGGGTTCCCTGGCTGTCTGGGTCCACAGTGAAATGTCTCCAACTGGAACAGGCAGGGTCATGCCCAGGTGCACTGAGGACAAGGTTCTGTCCCCACCTGCTTTCCTCTTCTGAGACTCAGCCCCATGCAGGAGAAGGAAAGAGCTGGGCTTGTGAGTGAGTCAGACAGAACTGGGTTCGAATTTGGGCCTTGGCACTTGCAGCCAATGAACTCAAACAAGTCCTGTAAGTAGTCTGAGCCCAAACTGGTTCCCCTGTGCAATGGGGCTAACAGCACCCTGCTGGGGTTGACATGGGCATTAAGAAGACAACACAGGATGAGTGTCTGGCAGTGTCTGACGTGCGGCAGCTCACTTAGGGGTGTTCCATCTTATTATCTACTATCTACCTCTGTACAGCAGCTCACTGCAAGGATAGTTGGTTGTGGATGAGAGAGTAGAAAGGTTCCAAGAAGTTGGAGTTTATGTAGAAGTTAGATTGGGACATTTAAATTGTAGGAATATGACTTTAATTCAAATCACCTTCCTTCTCCAGAAGTCAGATTTCCAGGAGTCTTAAATCTGAAGAAAGTTCCAAACACTTCTGAACAACAAATAACTATGACAAAGCCACATGCACCATGAGAGAGGTCATCAGCCTCTCTAATACACAGGTCACACATAGTTCCAACAGCTATCTCCACTCTGCCCCCAACCACTATTCACCTTCACCAGGGAAGTTCCTACTCATTCTTTAGGTCTCAGTGTAAATGTCTCTTCCTCAGGGAAGCTTTCTCTGACCTTCACACACACTGTTCTCCAAAAGATCCCACACCTTTCCTTCATTGTCCCTTCTGCAAAGGTAATTAAATACATAGCTGTATACCTCACTGCTTAAAATCTGGCTCCCAAAACATACTGCGAGCTGTACAAGGGTAGGTATGGTGCCTGTCGGGACTCCACCATGTGCACACAGCCTGGTCCAGTGCTCAGCCCATAGAGATACTCCATGAGCACACATCTCCTTTCACGGAGGGAGCCTGGTCACCTGCACTCTGAGGCCTAGGCCGACAGGAAGAAGCGACAATTTAAAGTGGGAGAAGGTAATCTTTTAACACAAAAATCCAAAATTGCATTTATAATGTGAGTAGAAAAGAAAAGGGGGAAAAAAAAAAAGACTAGGGGGCATATTCAGAACTAGCAAAAAGCTAACTAACTCTGGGTCCCTTAGTAAAGAGACAGCACTCATCTCAGGGCCCTGGAGCCTGAAATTGCTGCAGCTGAACCCAGTATAGAAATAAAGAGTCAAAATGGCCATTGGAGATATATATCTATATATCTGTATCTATATATTCAGATGACTGTAATAATTTGGAATCTGCACCTGAACCTCAATCATGACTTCATGTCCCTACCACGCACTCCCTAGAAATAACAATCCATTTAAGGAAGTTTCCCACTAAAATTAAATTAGTTTTATTTTTTAATGTTTTAGTATGTAAGTTATAGTTGGTAGGAAAATGCTTTTAATTGGAGCTGCTCTTTCTCCAGCTGATGGTGTCAGGTGAATAACATTTCATAATTCTACACAAACTTCTTTTTAAAACACAAACTTCATTGTCTGTTCACTGTTAAAGTGGCTGACTCCAAGGGAGTGAAAGGGACACACTGTATTCGTTTGGTAACAGGTATCAAGAGCCTTAAAAATGCTCACACCTGGAGCGGGGATGGAGATGGTGGAAGAGTAGGACGTGGAGCTCACCTTCTCCCACGAAACATTAAAAAATACATCTACAAGTAGAACAATTCTCACAGAACAGCTACCAAATGTTGACGGAAGACCTCAGACTTCCAAAAAGACAAGAAAACCTCCACATAACCAGGTAGGACAAAAGGAACAAGAAAAAGAAGGAATCTGGATGGGGCCTGAGCCCCAGGGAGGGAGCTGTGAAGGAGAAAAGGTTTCCACGTGCTGGGAAGTATCCTCTGCGGCGGGGAGAGCAGACTGGATGGAGGGGGAGGTTCAGAGCCTAGGAGGAGAGCACAGCAACTCGTTTGCGGAAGGCAAAATGGAGCGGAACCTGCACAGAAGGTCGGCACCACTGCCCTGCGATCCCCAGCCTAAAACACTCCTCTGTTAGTGCAGGTGAGGGCTGGGTGCTGAAGCTCAGGCTTCAGAGGTCAGACCCAAGGAGAGAACCAGGGTTGGCTGTCTGGAAACAGCCTGAAGGGGCTGGACTGTGGCAACCAAGGGTGTACTCAGAAGAAGACTGGGCCCACCAGAGAATCAAGGCACCATTATTGGGGGGCGGCGCATGAGGAGAGGGGCGGGACCACCATAAGAGCTTCTTTCCCTGTGAGCATTCCCAGGCAACAGGACACCACCTACAGGAGCTCTGGGGGCGGGCGCGAGTCACTGCCGCCATCGTGGGCTCCAGAGGCGGGCACAGGCCACCACTACGAGACCTGCACGCAGGAGCCTGGCCCTGTCCCCGATGTCCCAGGAGAACTCAGATAGCACCCGCCCTTAGGAAATCCGTGAGCAGGCACCAGGCCCTACTGCCAGTGTCCCAGGAACGTACAAGGGCCGCTGTACCTGCATACCCGATATC
Organism: Balaenoptera musculus; assembly: GCF_009873245.2. Lineage (NCBI taxonomy): Eukaryota > Metazoa > Chordata > Mammalia > Artiodactyla > Balaenopteridae > Balaenoptera > Balaenoptera musculus. Next base: position 98,536,329 of record NC_045790.1, on the reverse strand, counting down.
AAGGGAATAACGGCCAGCATATTCTGAGGAAAGAAAGAGGCACCAAGCATCCAAACTAAAAGCAGTCCCTCGACTCTGGAAAAGAGGGTGGAGTAGAAGGACTTGAGCTCACCTCCTCTCATGAAAACACCAACAAACATCACAACTAACTGCTGAACAACCATCAGTAAAAAAGACTGGAACCTAGCAAAAAAGATATTTTACATTCAAAGAAAGATAAAGAAGCCACAGTGAGACAGCAGGAGGGGTACTTTCACAAGATAATCAAATCCCATACCTGCCAGGTGGGTGACCCACAAGCTGGAAAATAACTATATTGTAGAGGTCCTCCCACAAGAGGATCCTGAGCCTCACATCAAACTTCCCAGCCTGAGGGTCTGGCATCAAGAGGAAGAAGCCCCAAAGCATTTGGCTTTGAAGGCCAGTGGGACTTGAGTGCAGGAGCTCCACAGGACTGGGGGAAACAGAGACTCCACTCTTGGAGGGTGCACACAAGGTTTCATGTACACTGGGACCCAGCACAAAGCAGTAACTCCATAGGAGCTGGGGCTGGACCTACCTTCGAGTCTTAGAGGGTCTCCTGGGGAGGCAGGGGTTGGCTGTGGCTCACTGGGTGGGGGTGGGGGGGAGAATAACACTGGTGGCAGAAGCCCCAGAGAATACTGATTGGTGTGAGCTCTCCTGGGGGTCCCCATTTTGGCATCACGTCCTGGCCCTACCCAACAGCCTACAGTCTTCAGTGCTGGAACACCTCAGGCCAAACAAACAACCAGCAGGATAGGAACACAGACCCACCCATCAGCAGACAGGGTGCCTAAAGCCACCTATAAACACACCGCTTGACGCAGCCCTGCCCACCAGAGGAACAAGACCCAGCTCCACCTACCAGTGGGGAGACACCAGTTCCTCCCACCAGGAAGCCTGCACAAGGCTCAGGATCAACCTCAACCACCAGAGGGCACACACCAGAAGAGGAGCTATAATCCTCCAACCAGCAGAAAAGAGACCACAAACACACAAAGTTAGACAAAATGAGATGGCAGAGAAATGTTTCAGATGAAGGAACAAGATACAAACCTAGAAGAACTAAGTGAACAGGAGATAGATAGGCAACCTACCTGAAAAACAGTTTAGAGTAATGACAGTAAAGATGATCCAAGATCTCAGAAAAAGAATGGAGGAACAGACAAAGAAGTTATGAGAGATGATTAACAAAGAGCTAGAAGATTTAAAGAACAAACGAACAGAGATGAACAATACAATAACTGGAATGAAAAACACACCAGAAGGAATCAATAGCAGAATAACTGAGGCAGAAGAACAAATAAGTGACCTGGAAGAAAGAATGATGGAAATCACTGCCATGGAACAGAATAAAGAAAAAGATGAAAAGAAATGAGAACTGTCTCAGAGACCTCTGGGACAACATTAAACACACCAACATTCACATTATAGGGGTCCCAGAAGGAGAAGAGAGAGAGAGAAAGGGCCTGATAAAATATCTGAAGAGATTATAGCTGAAAACTTCCCTAACACAAGAAAGGAAACACTCAAGTCCAGGAAATGCAGAGTCCTGAACAAGATAAACCCAAGGAGGAACATGCTGGGACATATTAATCAAACTGACAAAAATTAAAGACAAAGAATAACTATTAAAAGCAACAAATAACATACAAGGGAACCCCCATAGGTTATCAGCTGATTTTTCAGCAGAAACTCTGCAAGCCAGAAGGGAGTGGCAGGATATATTTAAAGTGATGAAAGGGAAGAACCTACAGCCAAGATTACTCTACCCAGCAAGGATCTCATTCAGATTCGACAGAGAAATCAAAAGTTTTACAGACAAGCAAAAGCTAAGAGAACTCAGCACCACCAAACCAGCATTGCAACAAATCCTAAAGAAATTTCTCTAGGCAGAAAAGAAAAGGCCACAAAAAGATACAAGAAAATTACGCATGGGGATGCTCATGAGTAAAGGCAAACATAAAGTAAAGGTAGGAAATCATCCACACACAAATATAAAAATCAGCAGTCATGAGAAGAGGAGAGTACAAATGCAGGATATTGGCAATGCATTTGAAATTAAGAGATCAGCAACTAAAAACAACCTTGTACATATAAAGACTGCTATATCAAAACCTCATGGGAACCACAAACCAAAAATCTACAATAGATACACATACAAGAAAGAAAAAGCAATCCAAACACATCACTAAAGATGGACATCAAATCACAAGACAAGAGAACAGAAGAGGAAGGGAGGAAAAAAGACTTTCAAAAACAAATCCAAAACAATTAAATGACAATAAAAATATTTATAGCAATAATTACTTTAAATGTAAATGGATTAAATGCTCCAACCAAAAGACATAGACTGGCTGAATGGATACAAAACCAAAACCTGTACATAAGCTGTCTACAAGAGACCCACTTCAGACCTAGGGACACATACAGACTGAAAGTGAGGGGATGGAAAAAGATATTCCATGCAAATGGAAATCAAAAGAAAGCTGGAGTAGCAATTCTCATATCAGACAAAATAGACTTTAAAATAAAGACTGTTACAGGAGACAAAGAAGGACACTACATAATGATCAAGGGATCAATCTAAGAAGAAGATATAACAATTGTAAATATATATGCACCCAACATAGGAGCACCTCAATATATAAGCCAGTGCTAACAGCCATAAAAGGAGAAATCAACAGTAACACAGTAATAGTGGGGGACTTTAATACCCCACTCTCATCAATGGACACATCATCCAGACAGAAAATCAATAAGGAAGCACAGGCCTTAAATGACACACATTAGAACAAATGGACTTAATTGATATTTATGGAACATTCCATCTGAAAGCAACAAAATATACTTTCTTCTCAAGTGCACATGGACGATTCCCCAGGACAGATAACATTTTGGGCCACAAATTAAGCCTTGGTAAATTTAAGAAAATTGAAATCATATCAAGCATCTTTTCCAACCACAACACTACTGGATTAGAAATCAAGTACAGGAAAAAAAAACTGTAAAAACACAAACACATGGAAGCTAAACAATATGTTACTAAACAACCAACGGATCACTGGAGAAATCAAAGAGGAAATTAAAAAAAAAATACCTAGAGACAAATGATAACAAAACACGATGGTGCAAAACCTTTGGGATGCAGTAAAAGCAGTTCTAGGAGAGACGTTTATAGCAATACAATCTTATCTCAGGAAACAAGAAAAATCTCAAGTAAGCAACCTAACCTTACACCTAAATTAACTACAGAAAGAGGGACAAGCAAAACCCAAAGTTAGTAGAAGGAAAGAAATCATAAAGATCAGAGCAGAAATAAATGAAATAGAGATGAAGAAAACAATAGCAAAGATCAGTGAAACTAAAAGCTGGTTCTTTGAGAAGATGATAAACAAAATTCATAAAGCTTTAGCCAGACTCATCAAGAAAAAAAAGGAGAGGACTCAAATCAATAAATTAGAAATGAAAAAGAAGTTACAACTGACACCACAGAAATACAAAGGGTCATAAGAGACTACTACAAGCAACTGTATGGCAATAAAATGGACAGCCTAGAAGAAATGGATAAATTCTTAGAAAGATACAACCTTCTAAGACTGAACCAGGAAGAAATAGAAAATATGAACAGACCAATCACAAGTACTGAAATTGAAACAGTGATTAAAAAACTTCCAACAAACAGAAGTCCAGGATCAGATAGCTTCACAGGCAAATTCTATCAAACATTTAGAGAAGAATTAACACCTATTATTCTGAAACTCTTCCAAAAAAACTGCAGAGGAAGGAACACTCCAAAGCTCATTCTATGAGGCCACCATCACCCTGATACCAAACTCAAAGATACCACCGAAAAAGAAAATTACAGGCCAATATCGCTGATGAACATAGACGCAAAAATACTCAACAAAATACTAACAAACCAAATCCAACAATACATTAAAAGGATCATACATTGGGATCAAGTGGGATTTATCCCAGGGATGCAAGGATTCTTCAATATCCACAAATCAATCAGTGTGGTACACCACATTAACAGACTGAAGAATAAAAACCATATGATCATCTCAGTAGATGCAGAAAAAGCTTTTGACAAAATTTAACACCCACTTATGATCATGCTCTCCAGAAAAGTGGGAATAGAGGAAACTTAACATAATAAAGGCTATATATGACAAACCCACAGATAACATCATTCTCAACAGTGAAAATCTGAAAGCATTCCCTCTAAGATCAGGAACAAGGCAAGGATGTCCATTGTCACCACTTCTATTCAACATAGTTTTGGAAGTCCTAGCCATGGCAATCAGAGAAGAAAAAGAAATAACAGGAATCCAAATTGGAAAGGAAGAAGTAAAACTGTCACTGTTTGCAGATGACATGATACTATACATAGAAAATCCTAAAGATGCTATCAGAAAGCTACTATAGCTCATCAATGAATTCGGTAAAGTTGCAGGATACAAAATTAATACACAGATATCTCTCGCATTCCTATACACTAACAATGAAATCTCAGGAAGAGAAACTAAGGAAACAATCCCGTTTACCATCGCACCAAAAAGAATAAAATACCTAGGAATAAACCTACCTAAGGAGACAAAAGACCTCAACTCTAAAAGCTATAAGACACTGATGAAAGAAATCAGAGAGGACACAAACAGATGGAAGAATATACCACGTTCTTGGATTGGAAAGATCAATATATTCAAAATGACTATACTACCAAAGGCAATCTATAGATTCAGTGCAATCCCTCTCAAATTACCAATGGCATTTTTCACACAACTAGAACAAAATTTTTTTTTTTTTAATTTATATGGAAACTCTGAATAGCCAAAGCAACCCTCAGAAAGAAAAATGGAGCTGGAGGAATCAGGCTCCCTGACTTCATACTATACTACAAAGCTACAGTCATCAAAACAGTATGGTACGGACACAAAAACAGAAATATAGATCAACAGAACGGGATAGAAAGCCCAGAAGTAAACTCACACACCTATGGTCAATTAATCTACGACAAAGGAGGCAAAACTATACAATGGAGGAAAGACAGTCTCTTCAATAAGTGGTGCTGGGAAAACTGGACAGCTACATGTAAAAGAATGAAATTAGAACACTCCCTAACACCATACACAAAAATAAACTCAAAATGGATTAAAGACCTATATGTAAGACCGGACACTATAAAACTCTTAGAGGACAACATGGGCACAACACTCCTTGACATAAATCGCAGCAAGATCTTTTTAGATCCACCTCCTAGAGTAATGAAAATAAAAACAAAAATAAACAAATGGGACCTAATTAAACTTAAAAGCTTCTGCACAGCAAAGGAAATCATAAACGAAATGAAAAGACAACCCACAGAATGGGAGAAAATATTTGCAAACAAAGCGACTGACAAGGGATCAATCTCCAAAATATACAAGCAGCTCATGCAGCTCTATGTCAAAAAAACAAAAAACCCAATCAAGAAATGGGCAGAAGAGCTAAATAGATATTTCTCCAAAGAAGACATACAGATGGCCAAAAAGCACATGAAAAGATGCTCAACATTACTAATTATCAGAGAAATGCAAATCAAAACTACAATGAGGTAACCTCACACTGGTCAGAATGGCTATGATCACACTGGTCAGAATGGCCATCATCAAAAAGTCTACAAAAAATAAATGCTGGAGAAGGTGTGGAGAAAAGGGAACCCTCCTAATACTGTTGGTGGGAATATAAATTGGTACAACCACTACGGAGAACAGTATGGAGCTTCCTTAAAAAAATTAAAAATAGAATTACCATATGATCCAGCAATCCTATTCCTGGGCATATAGGTGGAGAAAACCATAATCTGAAAGGGTACATGCACCCCAATGTTCATTGCAGCACTATTTACAATAGCCAAGACATGGAAGCAACCCAAATGTTCATTGACAGAGGAATGGATAAAGAAGATGTGGTACATATATACAATGGAATATTACTCAGCCATAAAAAAGAATGAACTAATGCCATTTGCAGCAATATGATGGATGGACCTATAGATTATTATACTTAGTGAAGTAAGTCAGACAGAGAAAGACAAATATCATGATATCACTCATATGTGGAATCTAATTTTGAAAGATACAAATGAACTTATTTACAAAACAGAAACAGACTTACAGATATTGAAAGCCAACTTATGGTTACCAAAGGTGAAATGTGGGGGGGAGGGATAAATCAGGAGCTTGGGATGAACACACACACATTACTATATATAAGATAGATAACCAACAAGGACCTACTGTATAGCACAGGGAACTCTATGCAATATTCTGTGATAACCTATATGAGAAAAGAATCTAAAAAAGAATGAATATATGTATATGTATAACTGAATTGTTTTGCTATACATCTGAAACTAATACAACCTTGTAAATCAACCTTGCCAATAAAATTAAAATATTACAAAAATGCTCACACCTTTTATCCTACTCATGTTAATTCCAAGAATCAGTTGTAAATGAATAATTAGAGCTATGAAATATTTCTGTGTAAGATGTTCATTAGCATCATTATCATTGTGAGAGAATGAAATAACCTAAAAGTTAAAATCAAAGTTGGAGATAAATGGTTACATAAATTATTGTACATCACAACCATATACTAAGTATACTAACTATGTACAGCAAAAAATGCAACCAAAGAAGCCTGCAGCCAACCAGGAGATACAGTAACAGTTCTCCAATTTGAGTTTCTTGGGTCTTGCCCTGTTCACCCCTGTATTTTAGAATCAGAGCATCTTTCTTGAAGGAATAAATTCTCTTAAGGACGCTACAGTATAAAGGGACTAGGATAGGAAGCCAGGAACCCTGCTCTATTTCTATCACTCACTATGCTACCTTGGACAAATCATTCCTCCTTTACGGGCCTCAGACCCCCATTAAGGAAACGAGAAGTTTGGACCAGATCATCACAGAGCTCTATAGCCAAAATGACTGTGATTCTTTGCCCTTCACCTCTCAAAAACAGTTTCCCCTCTTTAAAATGAGAGATAAGGTCAAATGATTTTTCAGCTTAGAATATATATGAATATAAAAATAGAAATAGCTCATAGACCTTCAAGATGATGGAGGAGTAAGACGTGAAGATCACCTTCCTCCCCACAAATACATCAGAAATACATCTACATGTGGAACAACTCCTACAGAACACCTACTGAATGCTGGCAGAAGACCTCAGACTTCCCAAAAGGCAAGAAACTCCCCACGTACCTGGGTAGGGCAAAAGAAAAAAGAAAAAACAGAGACAAAAGAATAGGGACAGGACCTGTACCACTGGGACGACGCTGTGAAGGAGGAAAAGTTTCCACACACTAGGAAGCCCCTTCACTGGTGGAGATGGGGGTGTGGGGGGGATGGGGTGTGGGGGGAAGCTTCGGAGCCGCGGAGGAGAGCGTAGCAACAGGGGTGCGGAGGGCAAAGCGGAGAGACTCCCGCAGAGAGGATTGGTGCCGACCAGCACTCACCAGCCCAAGAGGCTTGTCTGCTCACTCGCCGGGTCGGGCGGGGGCTGGGAGCTGAGGCTCGGGCTTCGGAGGTCGGATCCCAGGGAGAGGACTGGGGGTGGCTGCGTGAACACAGCCTGAAGGGGGCTAGTGCTCCACGGCTAGCAGGGAGGGAGTCCAGGAAAAAGTCTGGAGCTGCCGAAGAGGCAAGAGACCATTGTTTCCGGGTGCGCGAGGAGAGGGGATTCAGAGCACCACCTAAACGAGCTCCAGAGACGGGCACAAGCCGCGGCTATCAGCGCGGACCCCAGAGACGGGCATGAGACGCTAAGGCTGCTGCTGCCGCCACCAAGAAGCCTGTGTGCGAGCACAGGTCACTATCCACACCGCCCCTCCTAGGAGCCTGTGCAGCCCGCCACTGCCAGGGTCCCGTGATCCAGGGACAACTTCCCCGGGAGAACACACGGCACACCTCAGGCTGGTGCAACGTCACGCTGGCCTCTGCCGCCGCAGGCTCACCCCGCATTCCGTACCCCTCCCTCCCCCTGGCCTGAGTGAGGCAGAGCCCCCAAATTAGCTGCTCCTTTAACCCCGTCCTGTCTGGGTGGGAAGAGACGCCCTCAGGCGACCTACATGCAGAGGCAGGGCCAAATCCGAAGCTGAACCCCAGGAGCTGTGCGAACAAAGAAGAGAAAGGGAAATCTCTCCCAGCAGCCTCAGGAGCAGCGGATTAAATCTCCACAATCAACTTGAAGTACCCTGCATCTCTGGAATATCTGAATAGACAACTAATCATCCCAAAACTGAGGCAGTGGACTTTGGGAGCTACTGTAGACTTGGGGTTTGCTTTCTGCATCTAATTTGTTTCTGGTTTTACGTTTATCTTAGCTTAGTATTTAGAGTTTATTATCATTGGTAGATTTGTTTACTGATTTGGTTGCTCTCTTCCTCCTTTTTTTAATATATATACTTTTTTTTTCCTTTTTCTCTTTTTGTGAGTGTGTATGTGTATGCTTCTTTGTGTGATTTTGTCTGTATAGCTTTGCTTTTACCATTTGTCCTAGGGTTCTGTCTGTCCGTTGTTTTTTTGTGTGTACTTTTTAGCGCTTGTTATCATTTTTCGATTTGTTTTTTGGTTTGGTTGCTCTTTCTTTCTTTTTTTTATTACTTTTTTTTATTTTTAATAATCAAAAAATTTTTATTTTAATAACTTTTTAATTTTCTTCCTTCCTTCCTTCCTTCCTTCCTTCCTTCCTTTCTTTCTTTCCTCCTTTCCTTTCCTTTCCTTTCCTTTCCTTTCCTTTCCTTTCCTTTCTCCCTTTTCTTCTGAGCTCTGTGGCTGACTGGGTCTTGGTACTAAAGCCATGTGACTAACAGGGTCTTGGTGCTCAGGCCTGTGTCTCTGAGGTGGGAGAGCCAAGTTCAGGACATTGGTCCGCCAGAGACCTCCTGGCTCCACATAATATCAAATAGCGAAAGCTCTCCCAGAGATCTCCATCTCAACGCTAAGACCCATCTCCACTCAACGACCAGCAAGCTACAGTGCTGGACACCCTATGCCAAACAACTAGCAAGACAGGAACACAACCCCACCCATTAGCAGAGAGGTTGCCTAAAATCATAATAAGGTCACAGACACCCCAAAACACACCACCGGATGCGTTCCTGCCCACCACAAAGACAAGATCCAGCCTCATCCACTAGAACACAGGCACCAGTCCCCTCCACCAGGAAGCCTACACAACCCACGGAACCAACCTTAGCCACTGGGGGCAGACACCATAAACAATGGGAACTACAAACCTGCAGCCTGTGAAGAGGAGACCCCAAACACAGTAAGTTAAGCAAAATGACAAGACACAGAAACACACAGCAGATGAAGGAGCAAGGTAAAAACCCACCAGACCAAACAAATGAAGAGGAAATAGGCAGTATAACTGAAAAAGAATTCAGAGGAATGATAGTAAAGATGATCCAAAATCTTGGAAATAGAATGGAGAAAATACAAGAAACGTTTAACAAGGACCTAGAAGAACTAAAGAGCAAACAAACAATGATGAACAACACAATAAATGAAATTACAAATTCTCTAGAAGGAATCAATAGCAGAATAACTGAGGCAGAAGAACGGATAAGTGACCTGGAAGACAAAATAGTGGAAATAACTACCACAGAGCAGAATAAAGAAAAAGGAATAAAAAGAATTGAGGACAGTCTCAGAGATCTCTGGGACAACATTAAATGCACCAACATTTGAATTATAGGGGTCCCAGAAGAAGACGAGAAAAAGAAAGGGACTGAGAAAATATTAGAAGAGATTATAGCTGAAAACTTCCCTAATATGGGAAAGGAAATAGTCAATCAAGGGCAGGAAGCACAGAGTCCCATACAGTATAATCCAAGGAGAAACACACCAAGACACATATTAATCAAACTATCAAAAACTAAATACAAAGAAAAAATATTAAAAGCAGCAAAGGAAAAACAACAAATAACATACAAGGGAATCCCCATAAGGTTAACAGCTGATCTTTCAGCACAAACTCTGCAAGCCAAAAAGGAGTAGCAGCACATATTTAAGGTGATGATAGGGAAAAATCTACAACCAAGATTACTCTACCCAGCAAGGATCTCATTCAGATTGGACAGAGAAATTAAAACCTTTACAGAGAAGCAAAAGTTAAGAGAATTCAGCACCACCAAACCAGCTTTACAACAAATGCTAAAGGAACTTCTCCAGGCAGGAAACACAAGAGAAGGAAAAGACCTACAATAACAAACCCAAAACAATTAAGAAAATAGTAATAGGAACATACATATCAATAACTACCTTAAATGTAAATGGATTAAATGCTCCAACCAAAAGGCACAGGCTCACTGAATGGATACAAAAACAAGACCCTTATATATGCTGTCTACAGGAGACCCACTTCAGACCTAGGGACACATACAGACTGAAAGTGAGGGGATGGAAAAAGATATTCCATGCAAATGGAAAACAAAAGAAAGCTGGAGTAGCAATTCTCATATCAGACAAGATAAACTTTAAAATAGAGACTATTACAAGAGACAAAGAAGGACACTACATAATGATCAAGGGATCAATCCAAGAAGAAGATATAACAATCGTAAATATTTATGCACCCTACATAGGAGCACCTCAATACATAAGGCAAATGCTAACAGCCATAAAAGGGGAAATTTACAGTAACACAATCATAGTAGGGGACTTTAACACCCCAATTTCACCAATGGACAGATGATCCAAAATGAAAATAAATAAGGAAACACAAGCTTTAAATGATACATTAAATAAGATGGACTTAATTGATATTTATAGGACATTCCATCCAAAAACAACAGAATACACTTTCTTCTCAACTGCTCATGGAACATTCTCCAGGATAGATCACATCTTGGGTCACAAATCAAGCCTTGGTAAATTTCAGAAAATTGAAATTGTATCAAGTATCTTTTCTGACCACAATGCTATGAGACTAGATATCAATTAAAGGAAAAAACCTGTAAAAAATGCAAACACATGGAGGCTAAACAATACACTACTAAATAACCAAGAGATCACTGAAGAAATCAAAGAGGACATCAAAAAATACCTAAAAACAAATGACAATGAAAACACGACACCCCAAAACCTATGGGATGCAGCAAAAGGAGTTCTAACAGGGAAGTGTATAGCAGTACAATCCTACCTCAAGAAACAAGAAACATCTCAAATAAACAAACTAACCTTACACTTAAAGCAATTAGAGAAAGAAGAACAACAACAAAAAAAACCCCTCAAAGTTAGCAGAAGGAAAGAAATCATAAAGATCAGATCAGAAATAAATGAAAAAGAAATGAAGGAAACAATAGCAAAGATCAATAAAACTAAAAGCTGGTTCTTTGAGAAGATAAACAAAATAGATAAACCATTAGCCAGACTCATCAAGAAAAAAAGAGAGAAGACTCAAATCAATAGAATTAGAAGTGAAAAAGAACAAATGACACTGCAGAAATACAAAGGATCATGAGATATTACTACAAGCAACTATATGCCAATAAAGTAGAGAACATGGAAGAAATGGACAAATTCTTAGATAAGCACAACCTTCTGAGACTGAACCAGGAAGAAATAGAAAATATAGACAGACCAATCCCAAGCACTGAAATTGAGACTGTGATTAAAAATCTTCCAACAAACAAAAGCCCAGGACCAGAAGCCCTCACAGGCGAATTCTATCAAACATTTAGAGAAGAGCTAACACCTATCTTTCTCAAACTCTTCCAAAATATAGCAGAGGGAGGATCACTCCCAAACTCATTCTATGAGGCCACCATCACCCTGATACCAAAACCAGACAAAGATGTCACAAAGAAAGAAAACTACAGGCCAATATCACTGATGAACATAGATGCAAAAATCCTCAACAAAATACTAGCAAACAGAAGCCAACAGCACATTAAAAGGGTCATACACCATGATCAAGTGGGGTTTATGCCAGGAATGCAGGGATTCTTCAATATATGCAAATCAATCAATGTGATAAACCATATTAACAAATTGAAGGAGAAAAACCATATGATTACCTCATTAGATGCAGAAAAAGCTTTTGACAAAATACAACACGCATTTATGTAAAAAACCCTCCAGAAAGTAGGCATAGAGGGAACTTACCTCAACATAATAAAGGCCATATATGACAAACCCACAGCCAACATCGTTCTCAATGGTGAAAAACTGAAACCATTTCCACTAAGATCAGGAACAAGACAAGGTTGTCCACTCTCACCACTATTATTCATCATAGTTTTGGAACTTTTAGCCAGAGCAATCAGAGAAGAAAACGAAATAAAAGGAATCCAAATCGGAAAAGAAGAAGTAAAGCTGTCATGGTTTGCAGATTACATGATACTATACATGGAGAATCCTAAAGATGCTACCAGAAAACTACTAGAGCTAATCAAGGAATTTGGTAAAGTAGCAGAATACAAAATTAATGCACAGAAATCTCTTGCATTCCTATATACTAATGATGAAAAGTCTGAAAGAGAAATTAAGGAAACACTCCCATTTACCATTGCAACAAAAAGAATAAAATATCTAGGAATAAACCTACCTAAGGAGACAAAAGACCTGTATGCAGAAAACAATAAGACACTGATGAAAGAAATTAAGATGATACAAACAGATGAAGAGATATACCATGTTCTTGGATTGGAAAAAATCAACATTGTGAAAATGACTATACTACCCAAAGCAATCTACAGATTAAATGCAATCCTTATCAAACTACCAATGGCATTTTCCCCAGAAGTAGAACAAAACATTTCACAATTTGTATGGAAACACAAAAGACCCCGAATAGCCAAAGCAATCCTGAGCAAGAAAAACAGAGCTGGAGGAATTAGGCTCCCGGACTTCAGACTATACTACAAAGCCACAGTAATCAAGACAATATAGTACTGGCACAAAATCAGAAATATAGATCAATGGAACAGTATAGAAAGCCCGGACATAAACCCATGCACATATAGTCACCTTATTTTTGATAAAGGAGGCAAGGATATACAATGGAGAAAAGACAGCCTCTTCAATAAGTGGTGCTGGGAAAACTGGACAGCTACATGTAAAAGAATGAAATTAGAACATGCCCTACCACCATACACAAAAATAAACTCAAAATGGATTAAAGACCTAAATGTAAGGCCAGACACTATAAAACTCTTAAAGGAAAACACAGTCAGAACACTCTATGACATAAATCACAGCAAGATCCTTTTTGACCCACGTCGTAGAGAAGTGGAAATAAAAACAAAAATAAATAAATGGGACCAATGAAACTTAAAAGCTTTTGCACAGCAAAGGAAACCATAAACAAGACGAAAAGACAAGCCTCAGAATGGGAGAAAATATTTGCAAATGAAGCAACTGACAAAGGATTAATCTCCAAAATTTACAAGCAGATCATGCAGCTCAATATTAAACAAACAAACAACCCAATCCAAAAATGGGCAGAAGACCTAAATAGACATTTCTCCAAAGACGATATACAGATGGCCAACAAACACATGAAAGGATGCTCAACATCACTAATCATTAGAGAAATGCACATCAAAACTACAATGAGGTGCTTCCCTGGTGGCGCAGTGGTTAAGAATCTGCCTGCCAATGCAGGGGACACGGGTTCGTGCCCCGGTCTGGGAAGATCCCACATGCCGCGGAGCAACTAGGCCCGTGAGCCACAACTACTGAGCCTGCGCGTCTGGAGCCTGTGCTCCGCAACGAGAGAGGCCGCGACAGTGAGAGGCCCGCGCACCGCGATGAAGAGTGGTCCCCTCTCGCTGCAACTGGAGAAAGCCCTTGCACAGAAATGAAGACCCAACACAGCCAAAAATAAATAAATTAATTAATAAATAAATTTAAAAAAAAAACTACAATGAGGTATCACTTCACACCAGTCAGAATAGCCATCATCAAGAAATCTACAAGCAATAAATGCTGGAGAGGGTGTGGAGAAAAGGGAACCCTCTTGCACTGTTGGTGGGAATGTAAATTGATACAGCCACTATGGAGAACAGTATGGAGGTTCCTTAAAAAACTAAAAATAGAATTACCATATGACCCAGCAATCCCACTACTGGGCATATACCCTGAGAAAACCATAATTCAAAAAGAGTCATGTACCACAATGTTCATTGCAGCTCTATTTACAATAGCCAGGACATGGAAGCAACCTAAGTGTCCACCGACAGATGAATGGATAAAGAAGATGTGGCGCATATATACAATGGAATATTACTCAGCCATAAAGAGAAATGAAATTGAGTAATTTGTAGTGAGGTGGGTAGACCCAGAGATTGTCATACAGAGTGAAGTAAGTCAGAAAGAGAAAAACAAATACCATATGCTAACTCATATATATGGAATCTAAAAAAAAAAAAAAGTTCTGAAGAACCTAGGGGCAGGACAGGAATAAAGACGCAGATGTAGAGAAAGGACTTGAGGACACGGGAAGTGGGAAGGGTAAGCTGGGACAAAGTGAGAGAGTGGCATGGACATATATACACTACCAAATGTAAAATCGATAGCTAGTGGGAAGCAGCCGCATAGCACAGGGAGATTAGCTTGGTGCTTTGTGACCACCTAGCGGGATGGGATAGGGAGGGTGGGAGGGAGACGCAAGAGAGAGGGGATATGGGGATATATGTATATATATAGCTGATTCACTTTGTTATAAAGCTGAAACTAACACACCACTGTGAAGCAATTATACTCCAATAAACATGTTAAAAGAAAAAAAAAGAAAGAAGAAGAAATAGTTCCCCGTGAGCTCGTTCATCACAGGAGATACTTTTCAACTCACATTGGCCAGGTTGGCCACCTCTCTCCCAACTGTCGGCTCGGGCCCCAAACTCTGGTCCCAGCTCTCATCAGGAGGAAAGTGGAGGTGGCCACTCTTCTGTGGGTGGGTGAGATGCATCTCAGCTGGATGTTCCAGTTTCACTATAAATACTCGAATCACTCCTGTAACATCCTGATATACTAAGGAAGAAAATGGCAACCAAGACCACACCCCCTAATTCTATAGGTGTAAACAACAAAAGAGATTATAAAATGCTTAAAGGCCATAACTGACCTCATTGGGAGTGTCCCATCTTCCCTCTTCCCCTAGACTTTAGCCATACCCCCTGAACATATGTGTTCTCTCTAGGATTTTACATGCCAGTCTCCTGCCCCAGACACTTTTCCTGGCCACCTCTCTGCCCCTTCTCCTCATCCCTCAAGTTTCAGCGTTGATGCAGATCCCTCTGCAGAGCTTTCTCCAACCCTTTGCCTGGGCCCTCAGAGAACTCTGTCCTTTCCTTTAAAAAGTATTGCACTTTAGTTTGTCTGCTTCCATAGCTGACTCTAAGCTTTGAGGAAAAGGGACCACATCTACAAAGATCATCCATGAACCTCCACATCTAGTTCAGGGCTTAGCACATGATATTAGCTCAACTACTGACTAAAAGAACGAAAAATACAATGGAACGTAATACAATAAAGCTTGTAGGTGAGTGCTGACACAACCAGGGCAATGGGTTGTCCAGCACGTAGGGGTGATCCTGGCCCAGTAAGCTGGAGAGGCCTGCAGAGGTGGCTGCAGAGGGGGGCATGCTGGCCTACCTTTTTGGTCTTCACTGTAGAAGCGCAGCAATCCCCACCGTCATAGTTGCAGAAAGCTCGGTTGTTGATGGCATCACAGTAATTGTCTCCCATGAAGGGCTGTACGTGAGGAGAGAGGCAGGAAGGAAAGGAGGCCTGGTTAGCATCCTGGAGTAAACGGGGGCTGGCCTCTGTAGATATTTAGCTGTATCTCATCTTCTCACAAACCTCCACAGTCAGCCTACCTGGCTTCAAATTCCTATACCCTTTTGGACAAATTACCAGTCCTAACATTTTTTTTTTTTTAATTTATTTTTGGCTCTGTTGGGTCTTCGTTGCTGCACGCGGGCTTCTCATTGCAGTGGCTTCTCTTGTTGCAGAGCACAGGCTCTAGGAGCACGGGCTTTGGTAGTTGTGGCTCGTGGGCTCTAGAGCGCAGGCTCAGTAGTTGTGGCGCACGGGCTTAGTTGCTCCGCGGCATGTGGGATCTTCCCGGACCAGGGCTCGAATCCGTGTCCCCTGCATTGGCAGGTGGATTCCTAACCACTTCGCCACCAGGGAAGCCCGCTTCTACCATTCTTAAAGGCTCTTATCTAGCCAAGTTTTTCCCAACTAAACTATGCTTATGCTAGGAGACATACTCTTACATGCTGGGTAGGCAAAGGCAGCAGGATAGACCACTATGTCCTCCTGAAGCAGGGGGCTCATTTCACTTGAAGACATGGTAAGAAAATTTGAGCCCCTTTTCCCCCACTTTTCCTGGTAGTAGGTAACTACAAACATAATTTACAATAAATATATATGCAAGTATATTAGGAAGCTGAATGTAAACTACCCAAGAATTGTAAAGACAACGTAAGAATCCATAGGAACTGGGCAGAATGGTTGGTGTACGATTACGGGTGCTTTCCTCTCCAACACAGGAGCACAGATACACTCGATGTCACACACTTTCCACGTCTGCTTTCTTCCTTTGTTCCCAAATAAAACACGTAAGGTAGGCATTGCTCTTCCCACTTCACACGTGAAGACCCTGAGGCTCAGAGCAAGAAAGGGACTTGGCCAAGAGCAACTGGCAGAGGCAGAGTAGTGATTTCAATCTAAGTTGGTTTCTCATTTTTCTTTACCTTTCTAGGCTATACCTAGCATATGTTGATTTCCTTCTTTTCTTCCCTGTGTTCCTCCAACTCTGTGATGCTTGAAAGATGGGGAAAAGATGATGGAGTTAAATTATTACTGATCTGAACCCAGAGTCATCTTAGGGGAAAGTCAGGGGTTTCTGCAACCCCCCAGCACTTGCATTTCCCACCTGGACACTTAGCACGCTGTCTTCTACGGTTTATGAACCTGTAGTTGGTGCAAGACTGTGAGCTCCTCAAAGACAAGGCCAGTATCTGGTTCGTCTCTGTCTCCCAACCGCCTGGGAGTTTAATGCTGGGCACAACTTGGCTCTTAAAGATGTTTTAGGGACAGATCGTAATCGTACTGGTATAGTGGAAAGGCAGTTGGCAGGGCTTTAGAAAACCTGGATTCTAGTCTTCCAAACCTCAGCCACTGGTTAGTTACTTGGTAATTTTGACTAAGTGGCTTATCTTCTCTGGGTCTCAGGACTCACAGTGGTGAAATAAAGAGGCAGAATTAGACCACTGATTTCTCAAAGCAATGAACATACCCCTACCCTCATCAAAGGTAATGTTGTGCAACCCTTTAATATAAAAAGCAGATGAAAGTGAAGCCCCTTTAATTAAAGTTCGGGTTGGGGGTCTCTAATGCTCAGTGACTCGTTGACTTTTTGTGGGGTCCCATGAAAAACCCTTCTGTGGGTTTTTTTTGGGGAGAGCCAAGTTCACAAGGAGTCCATCCTATGTGGCATCCCTGTCTCTCGCATCTATGCTCCAAATTCACAGAGTCTTTGTGCCCCCAACTCATGATGCCTGATTCCATTTCATCACTGCCCTATTAGGGTCTAAAAAAGATGTTAGCAAGACACAGCCAAGAACAGAGAGAGAGCTGTACTCAACTGTGGGTACACATGCACATGGCTGTGAGCACAGGTGTGACTCTGCCGTGTGACCGCCACAATGAATACATTACCACATTCGCATTAAAGCAGAGAGGCACAAACAACTAAAGGATAAAACCCTTTGCTCTATACTACCAAATGTAAAATAGATAGCTAGTGGGAAGCAGCCGCATAGCACAGGGAGATCAGCTCGGTGCTTTGTGACCACCTAGAGGGGTGGGATAGGGAGGGTGGGAGGGAGGGAGATGCAAGAGGGAAGAGATATGGGAACATATGTATATGTATAACTGATTCACTTTGTTATAAAGCAGAAACTAACACACCATTGTAAAGCAATTATACTCCAATAAAGATGTTTAAAAAAAAAAAAAAAACCCTTTGCTCTTTCTGGGCCTTAGAAGATTTGTCTGTGGGCTCTGTTCCCTACGTTCTTTCTCACATTATATATAAAGACTAATAAAGGAAACCAAATGTCCTTTTTTTAAAATAAAAGGAACTGGTTTGGTAAAGGAGTAGCTGGAGAAGAAGAGGAAGAAGAAAAATAAAATAAAAAAGATTCTTTTTTTATTTGGTCACTGAAAAATATCTCCAGTCTCATTACTAGCTACTTTCTTCTATGTACCCTTTCCTGCTGTCACATCCATGCATCCATCCTCCCATCTATCCATCCATCCACCCACCCACCCATCCATCTTCTATTTAACCCTATCTATTGAATGCCTACTATGTGTTACACATTGTGCTAAAAAAAAAAAAAAAGGATGTAATAGTGAGTCAATATAGACAGAGCTCCTGCTCCTCTAAGACCTTACATTCTAGTAAGGAGGCAGACTTTATTCAAATAATCACTTATCCTATTGGCCAATTTCAACTCTGATAAGAGTTAACAGAGGAAAGGTATGTGATGCTGTTAGAGTTAAAAGTAGGAGGATCTGACCTAATCAGAGAGCTCCATGAAGAAGTCCCCGAGGAAATGACGTTTTAGCTGACATCCTAAGATGAGTAGGAGTTAATTAGGTGGGGGGTGGAGAAGGGAGACTTTCTAGGGGGAGAGAATAACATGTGAAAAGCTCTACAACCTAGAATTTGCTCCCGTCTCTGGTATTTCTTATGCTGCTGCTTCTACTAATAGTGTGTTTTGGAAAACAATTCATCCTTCAAGATCCAGTTCAAACATCACCCCTCCAAAATGTCTTCCCTACAACCCCCGAGATGCCATGTGCTTCTGCAGCTTCTTGTACCTGCTTTGGTTATAGCTCTTGGTATATCAGTTTAGAATTCTTCTTTAACTGTATCTCTTTTACTATAATGTGAGTTCCTTATGGACAGGGAATGTATGTCATCCATTTTTATATCTTAGATTTCTTAGCAAAATGCTGGCAATTTGAGCAAAACTTTATTAAATATATCTTCCTTAAATGTTTACCTAGTAAAATGATGGGTAGATGGGTGGATGGATGGATGGATGGATGGATGAACAGCAAGAAGATATCCAGATGAGTCAGGGAGAACACAGTACTGTTTTCACTTGACTAAAACCATTGTACTCTCAGTACCTAGGGCAGTGCTGGGCACGTAATAGGCACCCAGTGAAGCTTTGATGAACAAGTAAGTAAATGACTACTTTGAACACAGCTTGGGGCAGATAGCAGGGGCCTAAAGGGCCCCAAGACCCTTTACCAATCGTGGCTACTGCAGACATTCCAGGTTGATGGCTCCTCCCTGGACCCAGCAGTTGTATCTCTTCTAAGCATACTTTTCAGCCCCAGGTAAGAGACAAGCTATTAGCTCTAAGTTAAGCAGGAAAGGAGACGAGGGGGCACCTGCAAGGGCAAAGGCGATAAGCATCACTGGCAGAGCTCAGAGCCTGACAGGTGTGGGTCTCTTAGGCCTCAGTGCTGAGTCAAAGAAGGGATTGAATTCTGCTGTCACATTGGTTGCCCAGACTGCCAACTCAGCAGAACGAGTGCCCAGGTAATCCAAGCTTCCTTTTTCTGAAATCCTGGACTGATCCAGAGAGATGTAAGGAAGCAACTGCCTCAGGTCCTTGGCTTTGGTTTTGTCACTCCTGCTGAATCTTGGGAGAACGGGAGTTTTTAAAGACTACAGTGTCCTGTGCCCTGAGAAGATGCCACTGGGGATTCCCTAACCAATACACAGAAAGAAATGTGACCCAGGGACTGTCCTGTGACATTTACAGGTCAGGGGATGGTTCGTGGGCAGAAGGTGGCCTAGTGGAGGAGAGAAATCACGGGCCTGGAACTCAGGAGACTTGGGTTCATGCTCTGGCTCCGTGTCTAGTATGCTGTGCAACCTTGGGCCAGTCCATCCCCCCTCTGGCCCTCTTTTTCCAGTCTACACAACAAATGAGGAAGGTAGATCGCATTAAGAGCCGTGCCAGTTGGCATTCTATCAAATGTTAGACCTGGCTGCCGGCTGGGTGTCAGTTTCCCCATCATCTAGAAGAACAGTCTGGTTGTGACAGTTTAAGAATTTCATCAAATACAAAGTTTTCTAGAGCACAATCTAGTCCTTTTCACCTGGATTTTCCTGAGGGGGACCTGGGGGGCACCACAGAGATTTGGACATCCACCTGGATGTGATTTGGGACCTCCTTTCCATGCCAGCTGAAAAGATTCACAGTGGGCATAGGGGTGCACAGAAGGTCTCTGAGTTCCATGGATAGCAGCACGCCGTTGAGAACACAGGTGACATACCAAGTGCCCTGGCCCTGCCCCTCCCCAAGCTTGTCACTGATACCCAGGGACAGAGCTCCAAAATGCCAAGTTCCAGGGAATGGCTCCACCGCCGAGTGAGAGAACTGAAGGGTCAGAGGGGATCTTCCACCTTCAGCTCAGTGGTTGAGTCTAAGGTGTCCAAATTACCTCTGGAGTTGAAGAA
Organism: Balaenoptera musculus; assembly: GCF_009873245.2. NCBI lineage: Eukaryota > Metazoa > Chordata > Mammalia > Artiodactyla > Balaenopteridae > Balaenoptera > Balaenoptera musculus. The sequence continues at coordinate 98,515,752 of NC_045790.1, read as the reverse complement.
CGCGTGAGTGACAAAGACGCGTGGCAGAGGAAATGATCTGCAACTAATGGTTGCAGGAAAAGTAGAAATGAAAAAACAAAAACTGCCTCATGTGGTTCTGTAAAAGTTAAATGAGGCAATGTTGGTAAAATGCCGGGCACATTATAGCTGCTAAATGAATATGGCTCCTCCCTCCCAACCTCCCTTACAGATGCAATATGATGTTGAACACAGGCTTCGGAGCCAGAAACACCTGGCTTGGAATCCCGACTCTTTTAGCCATTAAATGTATGTTTGAGTGTGTTTGCTGATATCTCTGTGCATCAGTTCCATGACCTATAAAGTGGGATTGCTGACTCCTGTCCAAGAAGTCTGTTAAAGGGATATTTATAGCACTTAGTAGGTACAGTAAATGGTAGTCATGATTAACATAACAATAACAGTAATGGTTGTAGGATCATTCTGACGGACTCACCTCACAGCCTTTGACACAGTGAATCAGAGCAGGGTGAGGATACCACTTCAGACCAGCTGTGCAGACAACTCTCTGCAGAGAGAGGGAGAAAGAGGTCAGATGGGTTTGGGGCTGGCACCACATTCAACCACCCACCCCTCTTCTTGGATCTTCCAAGTCCTGACCTCACCCTGGCATTTCCACGGAGACTTTGCCCAGGTACCTGCAATAACAGGACCCATAAGACTAAAATAATGTTTGTGTTCGCCGCAGGTGTCACGATTCTGTATTTCCCTGGCAGGAAGAAGGGCTGAGGAGAAGGAGAATTGGGGGACCGAGACGTGATCAGAAAGGCACTTCAGAAAATTCCTGGCTGACGTCTGCCCCATGGACAGAGTCGGGGATAAGGTGGGAGGAAGGAGGAAGGGTAGAGTGCGTGTGTGTGGCTACAGCAGGAAGATGGAAGAATGGTGTGGAACAGGGCTTCCCAAAGTAGGCGCTGAGGACCACTCTAATCACGATCACATGGGAGCACGCAGAAAAGGCAGATTCTTCAGCGCCGCCTTGGGTCTATAGAGTCCGAATCTCTGAGGCCAGGGCCTGGGACTCTGCATTGTAAAAACAAGCCTCCCAGATGATGCTGATACACATTACGGTTTGAGAGCAGTGGCCTGGAGGATGCATGAACTAACCTTTGGTTCGGAACCCTGGAGATGCGGAGAACCCTTTCTGCATCCACCTGCCACCAGGCCATGCGGGCTAGGCTCACAATTCCTGAGGCTGCCCACACTCATCTCTCTGTGACTTTGTTCCTGCCGCTCTCCTTCACTGAAAGCCCTTCCTCATCTTGTCACCTGGAGAATCTTTAGTTATCTTCTACATTTCTGTTCAAGACTACCTTCCTCAATACTCTGTAATGGTCTATATGGGAAAAGAATCTAAAGAAGTGTGGATACATGTGTACGTATAACTGATTCACTTTGCTGTACACCTGAAACTCTCACAACATTGTAAATCAACTATACCCCAATAAAAAATTAAAAAGAAATACATAATATATAAATTTAGAATTAAAAAAAGACTACCTTCCTTTGTGGTGATTTTCCCAGCCCTCTCAGGCAGAGCTTCAGGTATACATATATGTATTTACTTATAGCCTCCCGTAATGAAATAATAATAATAATTATTATTATTATACTAAAATGTATTGAGTGCATTCATGGTGCTAATTACTTTATTCATTATGTTATTTATTGCTCACCACCATGCAGTGGGGTGGGCATTAACCTTGTATCATAAGGAGAATAAATTCCCCAAGCTCCATAGCTGTTAAGTAAAGGAACCAAGATTTGAAACCAAGCAATTGTTTTGGGAAGGATTTACGGCAGCTCATAACATAAAATCCAACACGATAATTTCTTTTTAAGTGGGTGAAAACAAAAAGATAAATAAAACTAGGAAGATAAAATAGCATTAGGACTAGGGCTAACATAACGATCTTAGAAGCTCCTTTTTCTATTCTGCCCTAGATGCCTTACTTTTCATGTGATATTACAATGATTTCTTTAAAACAAAAAAAAGCAAATTAAAATAACCTGGAGGCAAATGCTTAGATTTGCGATGCCAGGTAACTGTGTCAGGGAGCAGCCGTGGAAGTCTCTATGATCAGGGCTCGCTCTGCGGCCTGAATGCCAGTTGATTAATTTTAATTAAGAAATGAACATTCACATGGGCTAGAATGTGGAAAATCCATGTGACCAGCCCATTCTCTCCCCAAGGGCAGACCTATATGGGAGCAAAACTGTAACTAGGTTTCTTGGTGAACGTGGAATCCCGTGACTCCAAGATCTGGCTGCGTTGGGTGCCTTTCTTCTCTGCCCCACAGCGTCTCTGGTTCACCCTTGGGTTTTCCGTGCCTAGAGTGGTGCCTGGTACAAGGAGGACGACCAGCAAATATTTATGTTATAAATGAATGGATCCATTTCGAGATAGAGATGATTTTACCAAGGGACAATTATCTTCTTTACCTGTCCTCCTCTCTTCTAGAGCATCAGAAGAGCATTTACGATGCCTAGCAGAGCGTCTAGTTTAGAGGACCAGTTTAGTGTAGATTGAATTAATTAAAGATCTTGGACAAACAACTAAACTTGAAGATCTGCCAACCAGTCTCACGATGTGAAATCTACTCTTTAGCCCCTACTGCCTCTGTTGACACTGTCTACCTTCTCCTAAAACACAAGAAGGTGATGTATGGGAAAGACTGAGCAATGAGGCATGACAGACATGGTTGCAATTCTGACTAGAAATCTCCACTCTGAGGTTAGGTTTTCCCATCTCTGAAATGGGTACTGAAAATGTCCTAGGCTTGTTGTGATGAAGCACTGAGATAAATGATGTAGAAGTGGTCAACCCAGGACTAACTCCTACAGGTAAGAGGGCAGGCCCTGGTTTTAGACATCTGTCTCCCCCCCCAGGTTCAGGACGGAGCACAGCAAACAAATACATATTGACCAAGTGAAGGAATGTGAGAACTCTAGTGTCCCTTCCTTCCAGCTCAGCTGCTTTCTTGCCCCTCTGCTTCCCAGCCATGGGGGCCAGAAGCAGAGGGCATCACCTGCTTTCATCCTCTGAGAAGCTTTAACCAGACTTCCATCTCTGGGTCTGAGCGTCTGTTCCTGGCCAAAATTCAGGGGTGTTGGAGGGGCACTTAGGTAATGGTTCAAGTCGTAGAAAACAGCAGAATTAGGATCCCCAAGGGACTTGATGCCCACCCCTCCCCCCCGTTTATCTGAGAGCTAATTTAATCCATCCGTAGGAGTGTCTTGGTGTGGCTGCACAAGTTTCTGTCAGTTGAGGTTTACCTGACGTGAGTTCAGAGAAAGGACTTTTATACTATCTGCATGAGCCTATTTATCTTTCCAAGTCTTTTGGATTTTCCACTATTCCTCAGGGCTGCACGCCCCACCTGTCTCACTACAGGGCCCCTCTGTCTGCAAGGAGGACTGGGAAAGGCGACACGCAGCAGGAGCTGAAGGAAAGGCTAGGCTGTTTACACCATACATTGGGAGATCCCAGTGGGGCCCCTCAAATGCCAGCCTTGTTCCTCTTGATGCCAGTGGGACCTCTAGCCCAGTCAGAGCCCTTTCAGACCAGGTTTTGTAAGACAGCTTTCTTTGCTGCCTTGCTGCATAGGAAGAATAGACCGTCTTGTCTTCTTGGCTGTAATGACCATCAGCACCACCACCATCTGCACCACCACCAGCATCGTCATCAATAACACTATCACCATCACCATCGTCATCTCTCATCATCACCACCACCAGCATCGTCATCAATAACACTATCACCATCACCGTCGTCATCTCTCATCATCACCACCACCAGCATCGTCATCAATAACACTATCACCATCACCGTCGTCATCTCTCATCATCACCACCACCAACATCGTCATCAATAACACTATCACCATCACCGTCATCATCTCTCATCATCACCACCACCACCAACATCGTCATCAATAACACTATCACCATCACCGTCGTCATCTCTCATCATCACCACCACCAACATCGTCATCAATAACACTATCACCATCACCATCGTCATCTCTCGTCATCACCACCACCAACATCGGCATCAATAACACCAGGACCAGCATCATCACCACCACCGGTACCACCACCATCATCCTTATTGTCACAGTACCACTAACAACCCCATCATCATTAGCCTTCTCATCAACACAAAACCTTCTATTAAGGGTATATTATGCTCCAAGCCTTGGGCTCAGCGCTTTTATCTCATTTCATCTTTACCATAACTATGAGATAGGTACGTTTTGTTCAGGTGTACAACAAAATGATTCAGTTACTTTTTTCAGATTATATTCCATTATAGGTTATTATACTGAATATAACTCCTTGTGCTATATAGTAAATCCTTGTTGCTTATCTATTTTATGAATAGTAGTTGTATCTGTTAATCCCATACTCCTATGTGTCCCTCCCTCCCTCTCTCCCTCCCTCTCCCTTTTAGTAACCATAAGTTTGTTTTCTATGTCTGTGAGTCTGTTTCTGTTTTGTATATAGATTCATCTGTATTATTTTTTGGTTCCACATATAAGTGATTATCATACAGTATTTACATATGGTTTTTGACTCTGGTTTACACAAGAGGAAACTGAGGCACAGAGAAGTTAAATAACCTGCCCCAAATCATACACATAGGTAATGACAGTCAGGAATTAAACACATATCTGTCTTATTTCCAGGTCTATAGTTTGAAAACTATATTCTCCTTCAAATTCCTCCAGCCCCCGAACTGGTAAGCATAAAAAAGGTTACTCTTTTGACCGATGGAAAGACCAAGGTTCAGAGAGGTAGAGAGGCTTTGAGACAAATGTAGTAGAGGCAGAGTGTTTAAAAGCTGAAGCCCAGGGGCTTCCCTGGTGGCGCAGTGGTTGAGAATCTGCCTGCCAATGCAGGGGACACGGGATTGAGCCCTGGTCTGGGAAAATCCCACATGCTGCGGAGCAGCTGGGCCCGTGAGCCACAATTACTGAGCCTGCGCGTCTGGAGCCTGTGCTCCGCAACAAGAGAGGCCGCGATAGTGAGAGGCCCACGCACCGCGATGAAGAGTGGCCCCCGCTCGCCGCAACTAGAGAAAGCCCTCGCACAGAAACGAAGACCCAACACAGCCAAAAATAAATAAATAAATTTTAAAAAAAAGCTGAAGCCCAGAGAAGTCTGGCCCCAGGCAGAGCCAAAGACATGAGAAAGTATCTTAAAAGAACCCCCTCATCCTAAGGCCCAGACCTGACTCCCCTTCTGATGTCTTCTAGGATGAGCCCTCTTCTCCCCTTTATTTTTCCTTGATTTATAGGACCTTCTATGAGTGAACTATGTAATTTATTTTTGCTTTTGTTATCTGTTATGGAGTTTCTGGCTTTCTTCTGGGTAAGCTTTTTAAAAACCTAGGCATTTTCCATTCTGTATCCCTTGTTTGAAGAACACCTACCATTTGGAGGTGCACAATCGATATTCATTGAATGAGTTCATGAACAAATGGCCAAATGAGTGAATGTCTGAGTGTGTCCAGGAGTGAACGAGGAATCGCTGGTCTCTGCACACACCTCTCCATCTACGGGCTTCCCCTCCGGGGCACAGGACAGCTCCTTCTGCACAGTGGACAGACTGGACTTCGTATTCAATCAGAACCATTCTACCTCTGACCTTTAGACTCTCGGCAGGGTTTTCCATACTGATGCCTTTTCTTCAAGGAATGAATTTCACATCCTTTGTCTGATGTATTGCATATGTTTATTATTTATAACGTGTAAGGCAGTTTCCTTGCAGAATAGAATGCATGAGAATTAGCCCTGGGTTCTAATCCTGATTCAATCACGTGAGTTATGTGAACTGGGCAGTGACAACCTCTCAGAACCTCAGCTTCTTCATCTGTAAAATGGTGACAATACTTATCTCCTTGGAGTGTGAAGACACAATGAAGGGTATATATGGAACTGCCTCACAAACAGTGCCTACATGTCACAGAGAGTCAATAAATGGTACTTTCCCTTTCCTTTCCTTAATTCCCTCTCTTCCTGCTCCTCCCTCCTTCCCTTTCTTCTTCTCTTCTTTTCTTTCCTCCTTCCATCCCTTGCTTTTCAGGAGCTCTTTAAAAAGCCAGGATCCCAGCTACCTAGAGGCACGATAAGCCTCTGAGGTTGCGAGTGGCACTTCCTATTGGGAGGCTTTCTCGGCACCCTGAGCAGGGGGAGTGCAGGGCCGATTGGAGGTGCTCCTTAGGAGCTGATGGAAGAGAAGCTGCCCCCCCAAATTCTGGATGTCCAGCCTGGAAGAGTCTGTCTCATCCAGAGGTTGTAAGCCAACAGCTTCCGGGCTACACAACCCACAGAAATGTTTGGTTTGGCACACAGAGTGCTTAACAAAAGTCAAAATTAGTTGCCAATATATAAAACATGAGAGACTTCGTATTTTAAAAACTCCAGATTTCTTGTACTCAAGAAAAAAAGGAAAATCTGGCCACACTGAACCCACATTTCCACACTGTCACACTCCGCTAGAGGCTCCCCCTTTGGCAGCCAGCGTGTGTTTTCCACAGTTGACCACAGTCTCCACCATTCCCTGCAGTCTCTCCAGCATTGAGCCTGAGGGATGTTTCCATCTATCATTGAGAGTTTGCATTGTCTTATTAGATTAGAGGAAGGTTTCTCTGTATCTCTACTGCTTTGAAAACTGCATACGTGGGAGGGGGCTTTAAAGGGCGGAGAACTTAAAGGAAATGAAAGGACAGAGTGTTTTTCTTTATGAAGGTAAAACATATGCCTAAAAAGAATTTCATCAGATATATACTCTAAGATTCCAGTAACATGAAGTTCAAAAATAAGCAAAACCAATATCTTGGTGGTGTAGGTACTGCCTGCCATGGAGAAGGGAAGGCCTCTCTGGGGAGTTGAAAAGGTCCCCACCCTGATCTGGGTTTCACAAGTGGACACAAACATAAAATTGATCAAGCCTAAGGCTTAAGATTAGCATGTGAGCTTAATCTCAACAGGAAAAACTTTAACTGCATGTGTAATATCTCATTTCTTAAGTTGGGCAGTATGCACATGGGCAGTTGTTTTATTTTCTTTAAGTCCCTCTGTGTCTGTCTGATGTATTTATAGTAAATACTACTGCTACTGCTACTGCTACTGCTACTGCTATGGGTTGGCCAAAATTTTCGTTTGGGTTCTTCCATAACATCTTACGGAAAAACCCGAACAAGGTTTTTGGCCAGCCCAATCCTATGCCTCAGTATTTAAAATACAAAATCACATGCTTGGCCTGCTTCACCCATTTATCCCACCTGTCTGGTTCCCATCGGTGTGTGAGTCTGTGACTCTTGATTTCAGTCTAGCTCTTGTTTCACAGATGGGGCAACTCTGGCACGTACAGCAAGCAGGTGGTGAACCTTGGTCACCTGACTCAGCCACCATAAACATTTAGGGAGCACCTACTGCGCGCTGGGCACTGGAGGGGTGCACCAGGGTAAATAAGGTGAGCACGGGCCCGCCTTCACGAAGGTCACCAATCCTGCACGTGACCTCAGTGTTGATATTCCACTCGTCTAGGCGGTCCTCGTTCTCGTCATACGTGCCAACACACGTAAAGTGCTTAAAACAGAGCCTGTCACGCAGTTAAGTGCCGGTGGTGAGCCGCAGCGGGCTCGCGTGGGCTTACGAGAGGCAACAGTGCTGATCTCTTGCAACCTGTGTTGAGTGACAGCCACTGGGAAAACCAGAAATCTGCTTTGGTGAGAATATTTACGCCTCAGGAATTGGCAAGGGCTACAAATCAGAGGGTGTATTTTTGTGGAGAGCCAGTTGTGAATTATTTACCGGCTGGTGAGCGATCGTAAACATTTTGCCTTTGTTATTATTACTGTAGAGGCTGCACGGGTAGCTGGAGGAGTAAACGGCAGCATCAGACTGACCTGGGTTCAATTCCTCGTAGGCAAGTGGCTTCTATCTCTGAGATTCCATTTCCTCTACTGGAAAAATGGAGTCTAATTCCCACCTCATAGGGGTGTGTGTGTGTGTGTGCAAATCAAGGCTGGAAGGTGTCTGATCCAATGCCCGATTCACAGCAGGCATCCATTAAATGTCAGTTGTCATCTCTCACTCTCTTATGCTGGGGACAAATGTGACAGTAGCTGGAGCGGAACCTTGGCCCTGACCATCCACCTTGTGCTGGCGCTCCGAGGTGAACCCTCAGAAAGCAGAGGAGCGATCCAGGGCCTGCTTTGGCCTGGCAGTGCCTGCACCAGCAGCTCTGTGTCTGTAGCTCTCACCACAGAAGGGGCAAGGGTGCAGCAGAGGTCAGCTTTCCTGCCTGGTTCCTGGAAATCATCAGTCTCTGCCCTTCGCCCTCCTCCCTTTTTCTAGCACGTTTTTTCCTCCTGGATAATGAGGCCTCCGGAGACCAGTGGAGGTCTGAACCTCGTTATGGCTCTCTGGGTAGGCCGGCATCAATAAAGGCCGGCGGACCAGGGAACTGGGTGGGGGGCTGGAGCGGGCAGGCAGCGGGTGGGCGACTGACGAGGGGGGCGCTTTGCAGACTTTCAAATCCCTGGATTTATTTCACAGTGAATTATAACTGAACTCTTTAGTGCCCGGGCCTCACAGAGGGAAGGGTGGGAATTCACCCGGGGGCACCGAGGAAAGGCCTGAGTGGGAGACGGGTTGGGGAACCCGGTGTGGGTCCCAGGCACATGCGATGTGCGCGAGGTCTCCTGTGCTCTGTGTAGAGTGTAGGTCCCTGCCTTTGCTGGGTGGAAGTCAGGGTGGAGTAGAGGGAGGGCGGGATGGAGTGCAAGGAGCTCCCTGCCAAGATCCTGGCTCTGCTTCCCGCGTGACCTGGCCCAGTCCCCTCCGTCTCTGGTCCTCAGTTTCTCCATCTGTACAATGGGGGGCGTGTACCTGATGATCTCCAACTTCCTCGAGACTCGGACATACAGCCTCTGTGCGTGCGCCTGGGCGCGTACAGCCCATCAGAGTACATGGGGTGCTTGGGGAGAATCTATCTGGGGACTCTGGGTCAGGAGTGGGGAGAGGCAGGCTGAGTGCAGGAAACAGATGAAGGGGCATGAGCTTAGCGAAGCAGGGTGGGCTCGTGGAGGTCCGGGAGAGTCAGGCCGAGAGAGAGGCAGAGACAACAGTGGGGATGGAGGGAAAGAACGTGGGCAGGAGGGAGGCAGAGCAAGGCCACAGAGGTATCTGGAGAAGGAAGAGAGAAAGAGCGTGAAAAAAGAGGCAGGAGAAGGAATGAAGTTGGAGACGGGCAGAGAGCGGTAGGGGGAGAGGAGGAGGAAGGTGGGGCGGAGAGCCCCGGGGTGCACGGGGGAGCAGGGGGGCGCTGGCCAGGTCCAGCGCCAGGTCCACAGGTGCAGGGTGCGGCGTAAGCCCTCACAGCCGTGCTCTCGGCTCATCGGGGAAACAGTGCGCCCGGTATCGGGATCTGCAGCAGGCGGGCAGACGGCAAGGCCTCCAGCGCCCCGGCAGAAAGGCTGAACCCGCCCTGCAGCCCTGCCTCTCTCACTTCCTCCAGCGTGAGGGGCCAGTGCCCAGAGCTGGCACATGAGGCCTGGGATCGTGCTGCCCCAGAGGACAAGAGTGGGGTCCCCACCGATTGGGTGACACCCAGGAACGTGGGAGCGGCCAGCCCCAATGTGAACAAGGCCTTCCAGCAGGGGCCACAGCAGCCTGGCACCGTGGGAAGAGCAGAGCCCTTGGATGCAGGCTTGGGGTCGAGCCCTCAGCCTGGGCCATCGCCCGCTCCTGAGGTCTCAGTGTCCGCAAGGGGAGGATGCAGACAGTGGCCCTCGCTCCACATAACCACCCTGAGAGACCATTGGAGGTGTGAACCTCGTTCAGACCTCGTATGCTAAGCTCTGGGTGCATAAACACGGTAGGTGCTTCATACACAATTGGTGTTACTAGTTCCCCGTATCACATAGTAATTGCTTTCCACCAAATAAGCAAGGCACGAGAAAGATACCAGAAGCCTAGGCTATGGAATATCCGAGAGAAGCCAAGAGCACCATCCTGACAAGTGAGGACTTTCCAGTCAGGCAGACACAGGTTTGTGACCTGACTCTGCTCTTTCTATCTAGGTGTTCTTGTGGCCTCAGTTTCCTCATCTGTAAACTAGGCGCATTAGTCCTCTTACTCCTAGGCTGCCATCAGGATTCAGTGGGACAGTAAATAAAAGATCCTTAGCACAGGCCTGTCAGAGGGAAAGTATTAAACACTTAAGGGCTGGAAAAATGATGGTGAACAAGTCTTCACTCCACAGAGCAGGTGTGGCCATTAGATGCTTTCACGTATGTAGAGGGACTAAGGCAGGACCAGAGCGTGTAAGTGGTCAGCAAGGCCATTTCCCTCCCTGGGCCGCAGGTGGGTGGCCCCAGCCACTCACCTCCACCCGCGTGGGGTTCAGCCAATGGGGGATGTCACGGACGGTCACGTTCACTGGCAGGATGATGGACTCGCTGTTGTGGTCCAGGCACGAGGTGGCACACTCCGACCCTGAGGGGAAGCCGACAGTGAGGTGGTGGCTCAGCCCCCGTCCCCCGATGCCAGGGGCCGCCCCACCCCCAGCGTGGACCCTGCTGCTCCCTGGTCCCCAGTGAGTGGGGACGCCCACCCTCAAGGGCAGCGGGCAGGAGTGAACGCCCCGGCCGCGCCCCCTCTGGTCTCCCTGACCGTTCTCCTGTCTCCAGTCCAGCTGGCACGCACCACCAGGCTCAGCAGCCCTCAGCCCAGTTTGGACTCGCTCCTCCTCTGCTCAGAAACCTTTCGGAGGCTCCCCGCATCCGGGACAAAGTCCAAACCCCTTTGCTCAGCATCCATGGCCTCCCATGGTCTGGTCAACCTTATCTCCCACTAACCGGACGGCGCTTGGCTTCCCATCGGAGTCCCCCACTTCCTCGCCTCTGTACTTCTGCCCCTGTTCATCCTGTCTCCTGAATCGTCCCCCCTGATCTGCCTCTGCACGGTCAGATCCTGCCAGTTCTTCCAAGTCCAGTTCAAATCCTCCAAGGAGCCTGCCCTGATTTCTGCAGCTGAGGGAGGGCAGCACTCGGCACTGAGGAATCTCGCTCCAGGGTTGGTGTTACCCCCCGTCCCTCCCTTCCCCAGTAACAGGGATGCCCTGGGAGGGCAGGGATGGGGTCGGTTCCTCTCTGAGCCTAACCCAGGGTCTGCTCAGCAGGCGTCAACCAAATGAACAGTGAGCCTGTGAAGGCAGCATCAATGTCTCAGCCCCACACCTTCCCCTCCCACACAGCTTGCATTCACGCCCTCCTCTGTGCCCTGAGGACCATCCCCGCTCCTCTCCAACTAGCGTGTGACTAGTTAATGACCCTCCAGACCTCAACCCACGTGCCGCTTGCTCGGAGGAAACCTCCATTCCTGACAGGCCAAACCCTCTCACTGGCACCCATCACAGATTTGTCACACCAGCTTGGTGACTGTTGTACCAATAGCTCTCTTCCCTGCTCGGCTGTAACTCCATGAGGCCAGCACTCTCTGTGCTCCCCCTTCTATGCCCAGAGCCTGGCACTGTGCATGGCGGATGGTAGGCACTCAGTAAGTATCTGTGAAGTGAGTGAAAGGGACAAGAGTGAATGGGTGCATGGGTGGTTGAGGAAACGAAAGAGTGAATGAATGAATGGATGACTGGCACAATGAGTGAATGATGAATGAGGTATCTCATGGTGGAGGAAGTGGGTACCTAGATGGATGAGTGAATGAATAAATGACTGAGTAAGTGGATAAAGGGATGAAAACATGAATCAGGCAGTGAGTCGGTGAAGGCGCCATGACCAACAGGGACGGGGTTAGTACACAGAAGCCCTTGGTCCAGGGACTTCATCAGTTGACTTTCAAGCTGTGGGTGAGCAAGATGACTGTAATTTGACTCATACATTCTCTGTCCTGACCTCACTGATTCTGAAGTCTCCTAAAAATCAAGCTCATCCCGTGGGATGTCCCCAGGACTCCAAAAAGGTGCTCATTCATATGGACAAAGAACTGATGCGTCAGAATCTGACCAGGGCCCTAAGGAGGTCATTCCCCTGCCTTAGTGCCAAGACCACCCTTGAACACTAAATGGTTTACAAGAGTCAACTCTCTTGAAAAATATCCTATGCTGTGAGCCATTCTAAAGGCTCCCTTCCAAACGTGTGTGTGTGTGTGTATACACACAGTATGTATATATGTTTATGCACACATGCAGCTATACATACATAGACACTTGTGTATGTATATATAGTTTATCCAGTGCCCTTCCTGTTGCCACCTCGTCATCCTCTTCAATCTAAGCGACTCACAAAATCTGAAGAGGTAGCAAGGGTGGGGTGGCGGGTCCAGGACAATCTTTGGAACCTCTTGAATTTAAACATGGGGCCACTGAGCCCAGAAGGTGGGGATGGGGGTATTCCCGGCCTTGTCAGTGGTTTTCACCCGTCACTGGTTCCCCTGCACACCCAGTGTCATCACGTGCATCCCAGAGGTGACAGCGTGCCGTGTGTGAAGCTCGGGTCACAGAGCTGGCGAGTAGGGGGACATGAATGAAAGCCTACGCCCCTCTGAACTCCAAGCCCAGCGGATGGATACGGTGGAGACATGGAGGGAAGAGAAAAGAAGGCAGCAGTGGAAGGGGACAGAGAGGGGTGAAGGGTCAGAAGAAAGAAAAGAAACGGGGGACACACAAAAAGACAAAAAAGACAAGTGATGAGAATAAGAGGGATGCCTAAGCAGTCAGAGAGGCTCAGTGGTGTGTGTCTGTCACGAGATCAGCTCTGAAGATTTTAGGGAGCAAGCATGAAACAAGGCTGCGATGATAAAATCCTTCTGAAAAAAGAAGATGCAGCCTCTGACAAGTAGACAAAGGTTACTTATCCCAAAAGGGGGGAAAAGAAAGATCAGGTCAACACAGGAGGCCACCGCCGCCTCACGAAGCAGTCACATCTTAATTTCTCTTTCCCCACACCTCCCCCTCTGCACTGCCCTCCCCCGTGCCACAGCTCTGGGCCTCAGGACCAGGCTGCTGTGTTGTGATACACGAGCCCTAATCGGCATCATTACAGAGTGGTGATCTCACCGGTCCCCGCCTCCCCTTCCCGGGAGGAGCAGGGAAGGTGGCAGCGGCCTTGGTGGCAGTAACAACTTTCTGAGGACTCCTCACTGCCACACAAGCCTCCCCAGGCTGCTGGGGGTGGCTCCAGAACGTGGCCCCCAGCCACCAAGCTGGACACATACTTCACCCCTGCCCTGCTTACGAGGCCTTTGGTCGAGTCCCTCTCCTTGGTGAGGTGGGCTCTCCCCAGGGAGGGGCTCAGCCTGCGGGAGGAGGGAGAGCAGGCTGGGGAGTGGGGGAGAGAAGCCTCTCCCCTCCCTCCTCCGGCCACCCCCCCCTCAGTGCCCCAGGCCGCTTCTACTCTCTCAGCTCTCCCCATGCGCCCTCACCTGCCCACCACCCATCCCGGGTCACCGTATTCATAAAACTGGCATCTGCACGGCCGTGGGAGCCATGAGGAGGGGAAGGAGATTCAGGTTCCGATGTCAGACAGACTGCTTTCCCTTTCTGCTCTGACCATGAAAAAGCTCAGTGGGTAAAGCAAGCGCTACCATCACCCCCTCCTCCTACCTCTTGACCATTCTGTGGGCCAGCAGAGAGCCAGGCATTCTGGCTCATTTTCATGTGCCTGTGACAGGTACACACAATACAGGTACAAAGGGGCCACGAGGTGTGCTTGTGTATGTGTGCGCGAGCTACACGTAGGTTTATGGGTGACGGATCTGTGTGGTGCCTCGCTGAAGCGTGCGTGCTAGGCATGGGCTCACCACATGATGTGTGTGTTTGCATCTGGTTGTTAAGCATTTGTGCTTGTTTATTTGTGCCTATATGAATATATGTGCTTGAATGTGTCAGTGGATGCAGACGTGCAGGAGGTCTGTTTTTCATCAGAATTTTTTCTCCCAGGGTTGCTCAAGGCCAGTCATGAGTGTGACTGAGTATTCACGTGCATGCCCTGACTGAGTTGGGGACAGGGACCCCATCACAGACAGAAGTGTCCAGAGCCATGAACACCCCTCAGGGATAATGGAGAGGAGAAAGCCTTGGCCTTGGGATGGAACAGCCAAAGCTACTTGCCATTGCTACACCTGTTGCCCCAACTTTCTAGAAAGCTTATACTGGCAGGCCCTATAACTCCCACCTCTCTGCAACCCTCCTGGTCAGGGTCCTTTGGATCGGTGGCTCGGCAAGATCTTAAAGTACCTCTGGAATCAGCAGGGACAGCAAACATGTCCATGGGTGTTTTCTGACCCGTCCTGGACTAAGACGGAGGGTTGATCCCTACTCTAAGTTCAGGGGAAGAACCTCTGCACTTGGAGGCTACACGTTTCCATCTTTAAAAGGAAGTGGTCAGGCCCCCTCGCGCCTCTGCTCTCCAGCCATGGGCCTCCCTCCTGGACATGAAACGATAGCTCGTTTTACTAGCTGAGGAACACATTGTGTGGCTGGGAATGAGTGTCTGCACAGATAACCTTCTGCTCCAGACACCCCTGGTGACTGTCCCATAAATCACACTGGCCATGAGAAAGGACGTCCAATTCCCTGGGCTTTTCATCATGGTCAATTAGGGAATCAGCCCAAGAGGTCAGTATCACTGCCCTCAACTGAGGTTAGACTCAATGCACACCCAGCTCCCCAGAAAGCCACGGGCCTGTGATTAATGCGTCTGTCCAGACACCTGGTTTCAACCAGGCAAACTCCTGGCATCAAACCCCAGGTTGTCTCCCTTCACTTGGCAAGCTGGCCTATCACCACGCAAATAGTATTCTGAAAACACTATTTATCCTTATTTAGGAGGCAACTGGAATGCCATGGAAAGAACTCAGGCTTTGGAGCAGGAGAGGTTGCAAAGATCCCTTTGAGTCTCAATTTCCTCATCCGCTAAAGGTTATTGAGAGGATACGAGATAATGCCTCTACAGTGCTTCGTGCAGCACTGACCCACAGCCGGTACTACGAATGATCAGCATTACGTAAACGTTAAGATTAACAACAAAGCCTGCCACACTGGACCACTATTGCTTCCCTAAATAGGATGCGTGTTTTCATACCTCCCTCCCTTTGCCTCATGATTCCTTCTGCCTGGAATGCCATTTCTCACCCCACAAGCTCTTGCAAATCCCTGTATAAGCATCCCTTCCTCTGGGAGCCTTCTGTGTCCCCGGAGGCACCGGTCAGCTGTTGTGTACTCCAGCGTAACTGTGCACGCTCACCCAACACTGCTTTGCCAACATCCGTGCCCTGAACTCTCTCTCTGGGAGGACACGGTCTGGTCTCATTCCTCTTCGCTTCCCCAGTGCCTCATGCAAGGTCTCACATAGTACAGCTGCCCAACTCCTTGGCAAAGCGTGAGCCCCGAGCTCCTGAAAGGATGCGCCCTCCCACTGCTCACCCCGACACGCCCGTCGTACCGATGCCGTAGCCTTCAGGGCACTGCAGCTTGAGGTTGCTGTTGAGCTGGTCCGGGGCTGAGCACTGGCCTTGCATCTCCTGGCAGACGTGGAAGGAGCCGCTCCAGGTGCCATCCTTCCGGCAGTGGATGATGTTGCTCCCGCGCCCCTGAACGCCACAGAAGCACAGTCAGGACCAAGAGAGACCCCACCCTCCACAGAAGAAGCCTCTGAGTGTTGCATCTCCCCAGAGCTCTGAAAATGTTAAAAAAACAAGTTCTTAACAGTGGTGGAAACCCAACTGCCCTCAGACAGAGGAACTGTAATATCTCCATTTTACAGACAGGGAAACTGAGGACTCAGTGTGGGAACAGACTTGCTCAAAGCATCCTGGAGAGTTTAACTCCCAGGTTTCCTAAATCTTAGTAGTGCTCTTTCGGAGATTTCAATCGGAGAAATTTGTTCTGCCTGTTTGGTTTTTTCTAACTGAGAAGGTGGGGCCCATGTGCACCCCCAACGTGTACTGTGAGTAAACATGGGTCCTGGAGCTGTCTGGAAGGAGACAGGCATACGCCAAGGCTCGTTTCCTCTCAATCGATGAGAAAGCGTCACAGGCCAGGGCTCTGCCATGTGCTAAGCAGGCAACCTTGGCTCTGCTGAGGAGCTTTCTCTTCCAGGGCTTCCCTCCTCTCCTTCCCCTTCCCTTCCTTCTTTCTGCTCCATTCCATTCCAGCAATAATGGCACCGAGAGGGTGGTGGGGGGATACTTCCATCTGTGCCCTCCCCCCTGATTCTTTAAAATAGGCAACGTTTCCCATTTCTCAATCTTCTGCAAAGTCACGGGCAAATGCAGCCTGCAGACGTGGTCCTTCCTCCAAACCGCTTTGCACGTCTAAGATTCTAACGGGAGGTGTCCAGCTTTGTCGAAATTTCAGAACCACCCTTAAATCCAAAGATTGTTTCTTTAGTGCCCACTCTGGGTTCAGGACCGTGGGGTCGTGAGATGAAGTGAGCCAGTGTGAGCCCCAGGAAGCTGGGAGGAAAGACAGTCCCGTGAGCCGCCAGCCACGCCAGCGTGACCGTGCTCAGTGACTGCGCTGTGTGCACCTGGCGAGAATAACCAGATGTGAGGGGAAATCTGGGAAGGCCTCTGAGAGGAGGTGACATACGGAAAAGAGTTCTCAAGATTCTGTGTGGAATCAGGCAGAACAGGGAGGGAAGGACATCTGTGGAAGGCCAAAGGGCAGGTGCAAGTTCGGGAGGGAGGGAGTCGGGGAGGATGAGCTGGTACAGCAGGTAAGGTGTGGAGCCTCAAACAGCCGCTTATGGAGTCTGGACCCTACCCCTGGGAACTGAGAACCACGGGTAGTCTCTGCACAGTGGGGCCTCCTGTGTGAGAACAAGCTGTATATCGTCTCCCTCTTTCACATTTAGGATGAGAAGAGAAACTCTACATGAGGCCAGAGCAGCTGACCACGCTCCACCAATGAAAATGTCGGCAGAATGGCTCCCATGCCCTTCAGCTGCCACTCAAGCCCCTGCGTCTGGCCTCCAGAGCCCTCAGAGCCTTAACTCTGCCTGATCCTCCAGCTCCCTGCTCCCCACGGCACTACCGCTAACCTTGAACTCCATCAATTGCCTGCATTCTTGAATGCACCACGTGAGGTGTCACACAGCCGTGCTTCTCCTTCTGTCTGCTCTGTCCCTCTCCCCTGCCCTCTTGCCCAAACACCGGCACAGACCTTTTCTGGCACAAGCCATCCTGTCCTAATGCCACCCCGGTCTTGCAGAGAACACTACCTGAAGGTCTGTGACACCCACTGCCTCTTTATCATCTGCTCCCTCCTAGACGATGAGCTCCTTAATCATCCCTGCGTCCCCAGGGCCTTCCACAACACTTAACAGGTCCTGGCCTTCGGTCCATTCATTCGTCACTCAGTATTTTTGTTCACTCAAGAACTGTTTAACAAAATATGGAGTCAACAGGTGACAGTTACGGAAGGAATTTGTTTAAAACACAAGAAGAGAAATGAATGCATGAATCAAGAAATGAGTAAATGAAGAAATGAATGAATACGGGAATAAATGAATGAGCGCACACGTGAGAAAATACACTCTTGGAAAGGGCTGATGGCAGGCTGAAGCTCCCGTGTCTGACGAAACAGCTGCAAGGAGGGGGTTTACAGAGAAAGGGGGCCCCTCTCTGGGCCTCACGTGGACCAGCATGAGGAGGGTCCAGCTGTGGTGGAAGCCTCTGTGGCCACGGAGAAGGGTGGCCCATCCCGAGCACGCAGCTGTGGGATGATTGCTGAGTCCACCCAGAGGTTCCATGTGAGCTCAGGGAAAGTGTAGGCAGCTTCGTGTGGCTTCAGAGAACCCCGACTCTCCCTCCCAGAGCCCCAGGCCCCGTGATTCTGCTGGGCCCTCATGGGAGTAGGAAACTGACCCCAATTTCCTGGAGCCTTGGCCTGGGCCTATGATGCATTTGGCCTCCAGCCCCTGAAGGGCTGCAGACCTCAGCACTATGTGGGCCAGAGCTGGCTGGAGAGCTCGGTTTGCAACAGAGAATGTATTAGAACTGACTGGAATCTGCTCAGGGAATTTCAGACTGGGGAGGCTCCACTATAGAAGGTGGGAGCGTAAAGGTATTGGTCTTGCTACCTCTTGACTCTCTCCCTCCTGCCCAGTTCATCGGACACTTCCTGCTGCTGACTAAATCGGCGTTACAGGGGACGGAATCCTTCTGGACTGGACTTTCAAACAAGGCTTACTTGAGGGCTGGCAGTCCAGGGCGGGCTTCTACAGTGGAACCCAGATGACGTGTCCAGCCCCATCTCTTGCTACACACAAGCCCTTCCTGCTAGTCTGTGGTCACCTGTCTCTCCTGCGCACTTCTCTTGCTTCCCACCACCATACCTTTGCCCCTACTGTGCCCTCTGCACGGCAGACCTTCTGGAGCCTCTCCCGATTTTCGAATCCTCCTTTGGGAATAGATTTTGGTGCACTCAGGGCTGCCTACCACCTGGTGCAGACCCTCAGAGTAGATCCATGACGCTGAATCTAGTTTGATCAGAGATGACCTGACATTGAGGATCCAATCTGGGAAGACCAGAGACCACAGAGCAGGGGACCCACTGTGTGTACTTGGCTCCAAGTGCACAGTGCTGCACGCCAGGGTGAAAATTCTCACCAGGGGGCTGAGCATCCCTCAGCAAAGCATTTTGCCTCTCTGTGCCCGTGCATCCATCTGTAAAAAAGCATACTGTGCTCTCTCGACCCCTCTTTAGCTACACAGGTCCACAAAGAGCCGAAGGCATATAATATAGTATCAAATACCTATTATGTGCCAAGTGTTCTACGCACATTTAAAAATGCTTTTAACAATGTAGTTAGTGTAGAAATTATGTCCCTTTTACAGATTTGGAAACTGAGGCTCAGCTAGGAAGTGAAAGATGAGTTTTTAAATGATATTGGTGTAATGGTTAAGAGTATGGACTTAAGCCAGCTGCCCAGGTTCAAATCCCATCTCTGCAACTTTCCTACTGTGTAGACTTGGGGAAGTTCCTTAACTTCTCTCTGCCTCAGTTTCCTCAACTGTTAAATAAGCCTGCAGTTCACGGCCTGAGAAAGTCACCGCGAGGATTAAGTGAGTTAGGTTACGTGAAGCATTTAGAGCTTAACACACACATCAAGCTCTCGAGGGGTTAGCTGAGCTCTTTAACCACCCTGTTGCACTGTCTCTAAGGGAACTTCAGAATCAGCCCAAGCATCACCCACATTTTAGAAATGGCAGCCACCAAAATAGGGAGGCAGCAGGTCCAAGTCACGGAGGTCATCGGGGCCAGAACCAGACCTCTTCCTGTAAGCCTCTGAGCTTTACTACAATGCAGGGGAGGGGAGGTGGGGAGGAAAGGCTGGGGGATGAGTGGAGAGGGAGACCTAGACTTTTTCTACTTAGCAGAAATGAAAATAAACAAAATAATGGCAGAGAGAAACATGGTAACGTCAGAGCAAGGCAGAACCGCAAGGTGCAGTGCAGGATATAAACAGTTAAGCTTTGGAGGCAGCCTGACCTAACAACTGGGGTCTCAGTTCTACCTGGACTTCCTAGTTGTATAAGGTGGGCAAGCCACTGTACCTCACTGAACCACATCTTCCTCATCTTCAAAATGGGACAGTAATGCCAGATGCTGTGGGGCTTAAATGAAGTAGTCTGTGTGAAGCACTGAGCCCAGACTGAAATGTAGTAAATGCTCAATAAATCACAGCTGCTGTTCACTCTTTGCCTACGTGTCCAGTCAATGGCCTTACATGCATTTTGCTTCCTCCCAGTGAGATACAGGGGTGACACGCAGCTCCAGGAGTAAGGATGGGCAGAAAATGAGGCTTGTGCAATGACTTGGTTAGGAGATCTGAGACTCTGTGCCAGATCTGACTCTGCTGGTATCAGTAACTGGCTGTGTGACTTGAGGTACGTTGCTTCCCCTCTCTGGGCTCCAGTGGTCCCATCTATAAGGTAAGGGGGTTGCAGTAGAAAAATCTCTTGAGGTCTGGCCCACCTCCAACATCACATGGGCCTGGGATGTCTCTGACTTCCTCTAGGAAGCCCTGCGTTCTCGGGCAAGCACGTGACAACCCTGAAACTAGAAGCTGCCCCTGCTCCGGGAGGCATTATACATATGAGAGCTGTGCTGTGTCCAGAGCAGACCCAGAAAGGCAGGGCCAGCTGCACACCACTAGTGGCAGAAAGGCTTTTACATCCTTCCTCTGTGACCCGTGCAAAGAACTGGGTGCGTTCCTGGCCCCACTCCCACCCGTCCTCTCTGGCTCCCGCTGCGTTGCTGAAGTCCACCGCTGAGTGCATTGCTTCCTTCCGAAAGCACCTTCAGCTTCTTCCTCTCCTGCTGCAGCCCCTGTGCATGCATCTCCCACAGACCCTGCCCCCATCCCAAGACAGCCCACTCCCCTAATCACCTACAAAGCCCCCCACGGCGCTTCTCACTGTGCTGTCACCTCGGACAGCTCAGGAGCATCTGAGTTGGATTAAATGCTGAGACAATTAGCACTTCTCCCCAGTCGCCTGGAGATGGAATCCCTGTCCTTTGCCACTCGCCTGCCCTGGAAATGTCTGGAGACAGTGGGAAAAGCAGGGCCCTGGAGCCAGTCATCACCACCTACTAACTCATAACCGTGGGCAAGAGCTTGGCTTCACAAGCTCTTTCTTCCCTTATCTGCAAAATGGGCATGTTGCTTCTTTTTTCAGAAGTTTATTATGAGGTGTCAAAGTGAGAGAAAATCCGTGGTTTCAGTTTGGCAGTCAGGAAATACTTAAAAAAAATTTTTTTTAAAGCTGTTATTGTTAAGGTTCTCTGTCTTGGTTTACAGGGATAATAACACTATAAATTCTAGAGCTGAACTGTTCAATATGGTAGCCACTATACAAGTGTGGCGGTTTACATTTAAATTTGAATGATTTAAAATTAAGTAAAATGTAATATTTAGCTGTTCAGTCACTTAGCCGTGTTTCAAGCGGTCCATAGCCACACATGGCTGGAGCCCACCATACTGCACAGCGCAAACATGGAACATTTCCATCACAGCAGAAGGTTCTACGGCGTAGTGTTCATCTAGAGAGTCTATATATTCTACAGGTTTATGTGAGCAAGAGGTCAGGTTCCTATAGTTCCTATTGGTCTCCCCAACCTAAATCCTGGCCTAATGCATGATGGTTGACTTTCTGGGGCTAGCTACCGACAGAGGGCTAACTTTCAAGCCATTGCCTTGGTTTCCAGGTTCTGTAAGAGCCCACGTGGCACATCATGAGGCATGTGGCATCTCTCCACTAGAAGTGACCTGAAAGGCAGGCTAGTTCACTTGTGCCTTCCACAAGGCTGCCATGCATGGTGGCATAGGTTGTACGCTCTACAATTCCAGGGGTTACTCATAGACATGCCTTACTTTCATTACCTCATTTAACCCTCACAAATAAACTGTTAAGGTAGGTAGCATTATTTCCCCTCCCCCATTTTATGAATGAGGAAACTGAAGCTTAAAGAGTTAAACAACTTGCCCAAGTCCTCCAGCTAGTAAGTGGTGAAGCCAGGACCAGATCCAGCATCATACTGGCTCCCAAGGAATGAATGAAGTCGAGGTTAGATTTGCTAATTTGCTTTTAGGGGCAGTGGGAAGGAGTATGTGAACCTCCCCTGCAACAGCCCCTGTCCTCTCTCGCCAGGATCTGGAACTTGTTTGGAAAGCAAAGAATTCTCGCTCCACACAAGCTGTTTGATTCAAGATACTCTGTGCCGTACGTTTCAGCTGTGCTTACAGGCAGCAAGAGGGGATCTGAGGTGAATACTAGATTTGGCTCTCAGGCCCCTGGTCTGAGGGTAGAGGAAATTCATTTGCAGTACAAACTAGAAACGTCAATTGTATTAGGAGCCCATTTGGCATGCGTTCCCTCATTCTTTTAGCCGGCGAGCAATACCCTGCTCCTTTGTGTCTGGCCTCTCTGCCAGTTGCCAAACAGAACTGCTTGAGTCGTCTGATAAATTTACATTTTCCTCTCCTTTAAATACAAACTGGCCATGAAAGGTACTTGGCAGGCCGCAGGCAGACTGGGTTTCGGTTTGGTAACGTGACCACGGCCAGAATATTATTCGGCTCAGCAGTTCTGGTAACTGTTAGCAACAGTCTTATGTAAGGGAGCGAGAGGGGAGTTGATCGGCTGCGTGAGGCCGTGGTGATCTCTGGCCTTTGCTTGTTCTCGGCACTGGCTTCTGTTTCCCCGGCAGCCGGGGATGGGAAGGACTCGGGTACACAGACATCCCTGAGTTTTTCAGGTAGTGCCTATTGGATTCAGTCTGTCCACAGCTGGGGGGGACCTGGGTTCCGATTCTGACTCAGCCGACACCAGCTATGTCACCCTGGGTGGGTGAGTGACTCTCTCATCTGGAAAATGAGGAGACTGGCCTGCATGCTCACGGCAGCTCTTTCTCAAGCCCGGTCACTTCCTGAGCACCTATTAGGTGCCTGGCACTGTCCCAAGTGCTGAAAACACAGGGAAGATGAAAACTGTGGTCAGGCATTTCAGAACCTGGCGGGGGGAATGTGAAATGAATTACAATGCAGTGTGGTCGATGCTGTGAATGGGGGGACCCCCTAGGAGGGGCACGGAGCCCACAGTGGAAGGGTCAGGAAAAGGTCCTTGGAAGGAGGGCTACCTGGGCTGAATTGTGAAGGATGGTTAGGAGTGAGGTGGCTGGATAAGGTGACAGGGGCTTTTTCACAGAGAATGCCCAGGTGAAGGGGAGATCCGTCTTACTGCTGATGGGGGAGACGTCCTGAACGCGCAGGTGGGATTTATCCTAAGGGAGATGGGGGTCGCTGGTTCACAAAGGGCTTTGAGCGGGGGAACTGTTATGATCACATCTGTGCTCTCAACAAACCACTCTGGCTGAAATGCGAACAGTACACTGGAGAGAGGCAAGGAGAAAGCAGGGAGATGGTCAGGAAGCTGCATGGCGGCCCGGGAGAGCGAAGCTGGTGGCCTGAGTCAGGGTGGTGGCACTGGAGACACGTGAGAACAGTTCAGGAGCTGACTGAGAGAGAGGACGGGTAGGACTTGGTGGCCACTTGGATGTGGGAGCGGGAGTGAGAGGGGTTGAGGATGTTGCTTTGACAGCGTCTGGCGTTTGGTAGATGCTAATAAAGACTAAGGACTGACAGGGGGAGAAACCTGCACTGGGGCCCAGCTGGCTGAGCCCTGGCCTTGCACACGTGTGAGCCATGGGGCTTGAGGCGTCAGCCCTAAAGGGTTGGTTCTCTCGGGGGTGGGGCTCCTTGTGGGCTCAAGTCTTCTTTGGAGCCAGCTGGCTCCTCATCCTCTTTCCCATTCTTGATTCCCTACCCGTCTTAGTGGGCGGAGGTGGGGGAGTATGTGTCAGGAGGAAGGAAAACGCGGTCACAGAAGTCCCTCCGCAGGGCCGGCAGGAGTGTTGGACTCTGTCTCAGTTACATGTGGATTGAGATAAAATTCCATCTCCCTCTGTCCTTCCTTCTTCCACGGTATCCTCAAAACTGTCCATCTAGTCTAAATACGGTTCCCTTTCTCTTTATGCTTGAGGAGCCAACTGACGTCTCAAGATAGTGAAAGTCATGATTTTAAGTATTTCAGGGACCAACATAAGTGGTGATGGTGGTAGAAAGTTGGCAAAACAGCCTTGGTCACTCCTTAACTCGGATCGACTTCATACACTGGGATTCCACACATGATTTCTTTCACAGGCGTTCAGAGCTAAGAATCTCTGAACCAGTAAAAGGCAGTGATACAGGTAGGACAACACGGCTCAGAGAGATTACAAAGAAAGATGGCGAGAACCCAGCTCCTTACGTCTGCACTGCTGACGTTGCGATTACACACTCCAGGCATCCGCAGAGAGTCGCCTAGCGGGCGTGGTTCTTAAAACACTGGCCGGTCTTTGGTAAGCAGAGAGGAGCGGGACCTAAGTATAGACCTCAAGTTCAAGGAGTCTCACCTGGGTGGCATCGCTGTCTTCACACTTGACCCTGCACTCGCTGTTGAACTGGAAGCCGTCCGTGCACTGGTACAGCCCGTGGAACTTCGGTGGAGGAGGGTCACACGTCACAGGGACACAAGCCCCCTCCTGCCAGCTGCCGTCCTGGGTGCACTGGGTCTTGAAGGCCCGCCTTCAAGGAAGAGATAAAAGAAGAGACATCTCAAGGACCCGACGGCTGGAGCCGTGCTCTGCACCCACGTTTCTCTGGAGCCGGCTGGCCTCACGCCTCCCTTTCCCCTTCCTGATTCCCCGCCTGCCCTGCTGGGTGGTAGGGGTTAAGGTAAACGTTCCTCTCTCAGGGCCAAGCAAGAGTTACCTGTGGACTGAAATAAAATTCAAGCCCTGCTGGCCCATCTCCTCTGATGGATCCTGGCGCAAGGATGGTATCAATACCCACCATTTGCTATACACCAGGCGCTTTGCAAGCGCTTTACATATATATCTTCGTTCATTTTTCACAGCAGTCTTGTGTGGTAACTGTTACTATCATCCCCATCTTATTGCTGAAAAACAGAGGCCCAGAGAAGTGAAGTCACTTGCCTGAGGGCACACAGCCAGCAGGCAGTTGTTAACAATATCCTCCTAGATTCCAGCCGCCAAAGAGAATGGGAGGAATGGTGGGTATTGTCTCTAGCAGAGAAGTGAGCACTTCCTTCTAACCAGACAGCCAGACCTGGCTCTCCTCCCCCCAGGCACCTGTGAGTTTGCCTTTGCAGCCCCACTTACTTCTTTGACTTCCGGGAGGAGCCGGGCACGTGGTATCCGGGTCTGCACTTGTACTTGCAGAAAGAGCCCACCTTGTGCTTGTTCTCCCGGCAGCGGGCCGTCTGGAGGTCTGCGTTGGGCACCGGGGGTGGAGCCAGGCACAGGAGCTCGCACAGGGCCTCTGGGAAGGACCACAGCCCGTCCTCCATGCAGGTCAGGAGACTGTTGTTGCCTGGAGGACACAGGCAGGCAGGGTTAGCGGGGGGTGGGTGGGGTCGGGATGGGGAGGGTGGTCTCTGATAGCCCAATTCAAGCACTGCCTGGACTGAAGCCAACGTGAAGAACCAGAGGATCGCTCACATATAATTCCAGAACCTTCCACTTACAACTGAAGAACCTAGGGAGAGAAAGAGCTGCCACAAAAACAAAGGAGATGTAACTCGGGGAGTGACGTACCCCATGTCTACAGTGAATTAAAATTCAAGGCTCCTGACTCTTGATTCTGAAACCTCTTATACTGCATAGAAAAGAGAACTCCATAATCCTTCAATCCATCCTCCCTCCTTTGCCATGGACATTCGAGCCCAGAGGTGAAGGCACTTGCCCTCTCATAATTGGCAGAGCAAGCTCCTATCAGAATCATCTCCGACCTCTGGGATCAGTGTGCTGTGTGACCTCTAGCTGCCACTCCCTCTCTGAGCCGTGTACCCCTGTATTTGTCCTAGCCCCCCTTATGCCTGGAAGTGAGAGCGTTGTGGTATCTGGAGGTTTGATCTTCTTTTCAGGCCCCAGTATTCGGTGAAGCTTTGCCAAAGCGGCTGAGAAATGAGCACGTCCCCCATAGCCCGTGCCAGCTCCAATAGACGTGCTGATTGCCATCGGGAAGCCGGCCTGATGGGGAACGTTACACATGAAAGTAAAACACGGGGACTCAGGCTTTTCACTGCCAGGTCATATATTATCGATACACAGCCTGCCCCAAACCTCCCCAAGACAATTAGAGACGGACCTGAAACTTGGATCTCTCAACCAAACTCTCCTCTTCCCCGTTATTCTTGAAAGGTGTTGACAACTAGGACTGGAATCACATGGGAGGCTCCGGGATTGGGAAGTTGGAGGGGTGACTGGGATGAAACTGACATTTACTGATCATTTACGACGTACTGAGTACTTCTGCTACGTGATCTCGTTTATTCTCACCACAGTGCTCTTGGTAGGATGACTCCCGTTTGGAAACAGAGACTTAAGAGAGACAAGTGACTTGACCAAGTTCTCCTGGTTAGTAAAAGACGAAAGTGGGGTTTAAAGCTGATTCTGTGGTTTTTAATGGCAAGTTGGCTATACTTGCTCAGCAGAGCTCTCAGGATCTATTCTGAGAGAGCCAAGCCCCAAGTCTCCTATCTACAGAGAGAAAGCAAATGCTCCTGCCTTTCAGGGTGATGAGAAGATAAGATGAAACAACATTTATGAACTGTGCTGTCAAATTCCTTATTTGCTTCTTCTCTCCCGCCTTCCCTCCCTTCTTATTTTCCTCACCTCCTCCCTCTCTCCCTCCTAAACTTTGCCTTCAGTAGCAGACCTGAAAGGACCACAGGGGTCGCATGGAAGGCTTCATTCATTCAACAAGCATCTATTTAGTGCCTACTATGTGCCAGCTACTCTTGTCTACGTTGGGACAGCGCAGTGAACAAAACAAAACCCAAACCCTGCCCTCTTGGAGCTTATGTTCTAGTGGAATAGGGACGAACACATAAAAATATCCTTAAAAAGCAAACTACTTAGTAGGCTAGAAGGTGGGAAGTACTATGGAGAGAAATAAAGCATGAAAAAGAAGAAAGGTGGGAGGGCATGTAGGCTCCTCTGTTGCTTCTCTCCCCGTTCACTTTCTTCTTTCTCCTCCTGTGTCTGTGTGAGTTATCTGGGGAGTACAAGACAGTTTAGGGTCTGCAAGCCCCACAGAGGATTCCACGTTGATAAACTGTGACACCGCAAACTACAGATATTTCTACGTCAAGTAAAAAGAAAAAAGGGTGTGGAAGGATGACTCATTTGGCTTCCACAGAAGCAGAGAGGGCTCCAGAATACCAGAGACCATAAACTGCTTTTTCGCTTGGCCCTTGTGACGGGGCCAGTGTTTGGGAGAGCCCCGGCTTAGCAAGCACTTAGCGGGGAGGGGAGTGACAAAAGATAAGGGAAGCACACCTTCTCTAAATTTCCCAAGAAGGATAAAATACCTCTGGAAAAAGGGCTGAGGTGCTTTAAAAGTACACCCTACCAGCTATGCAAATCATAGATCGCGAAGTGGAAGTCATGGTTCCTTTGTGGCAAACTAACATAAAAATCGCAAAATGTTAATCAAGAGAGAAAATGCAAACCAGAAATGTACATTCTGGGAGAGGGTAAATAGGAGTTAGCCGTGTACCACAGTCAAAAGAAGAAGCACGCTAAAGCAGGAACCGGTGATTCAGGACCATGGACATGCCCCACCTCACAGCAAGCACTGAACTGTGCAGAATCAGCATTTCCACGCCCTAGCTGTGGCCGCCACCCTGCAGCCGCCCTGGGGCTTTGCAGAAAGTAGGGTAGGACACCGCTGTCCATGCCCTGCCCTCGTCCCCTTGGCTCTGACCTCTATACGCTGAAGGATGCCTACCGCACCTGCAGCCATCTGTCACTGGAGGCCTTTTGTTCTGACCAGGCAGGCTCTGCTGCACACAGGGCAAGCTCACAGCACTGAGGTGTCAGTGCTCCTGGAAGCAGCACTCAACCAGGGAAGGAGCTGCGGCATTAACAAGACAGTTTCCAGAGGAATGTTCTACCCTGTCTCCCACTCTTCCCCGGCGGGACTAAGCTCCAGCTGCCCACAGAGGTAACGGGCATTAGAAGAGATCCTGACGCTTCTATCATTTCCCTTGCCTCCTTTTCTCATTCCTCTCCCTGTGTTTCCTGGGAGAACATGACTCAGGACACGAGGTGAAGGCATTTCTGAGCCTGGAATCCCCGGTTGAGGGGAAGAGTGCCGATGTCAGAGACGGTGTCAGAAAGTTACGTGACCCTGTACTTTTGTTTGTTCATCTTTTAAAGTCAGGAAAATGAATCTTGTTCAGCCTGTCTACAGGCTAAGGAAATTTCAATCTCTAGTGAGTATTAAAATAATTATAAATGTACTGTCAAAAGAAATATATCTTTTTTTATTATTGTATTTTGAAGAGTATCTAGAAGACCACATTTCTTTGAGAGTGCCTTTAAGATTGAAATTAACCTAGAGTAGAATACAAGGAGGGAAATGCCAGGAGACCTATGTCTGGTTTTCTTATTGCCTTGTATACGGTGTTGGCATTGCCCACATCCTAAGGTCTGGGACTTGGTCTTGTTTCTTCTTTTATTCCCAGAACCTACCCTGTGGCAAGCACACAGGAAGCCCTCAGTATCCATTTGTTAAATGCGTGGAGTATTATGAATCTACGTGTGACCTTGAACAAGTCACCTAACCTCTCTGTCCCTAAACCAAAGCCGTCTTTAAGTTCTTGCCCAGCTCTAATATTTTAGGATGTGGAAGGATATTGGCCACTGTATTAAGAAAACAAAAATGCAGCTAGCTGGACCAGGATAAGGACAAACCAGCACTCAGGAGGTTGCATTAACCAAAGGTAGAACTGGGAGGAGATTCAGCTTCTTTGCTCCTGTTAAGAAACAGACCTTGACAGAAGTGACAGCTCAAGAAGAAGAAGAAGAACAAGGAAGACAAATAGAGAAGAGGCCTCACCCAGTGCTAGGGCTGCATAAAGTCAGGGAGAAGCTGAGGCAGGAGAAATGGAGGTACCAAGAGAAGCATGCAATCATCTGCCAATTTTAGTCCTGAAAGCACATTTCTAGGCTCCTAGAATCCCAAGGAGTTAAAGAGAAAATCTGAGCTGGGCTTGGCAGTCCCAGAAAGCATCATTTGCTCAGTAAAACTGGGCTCTCTCAGCTCCAGCCTGGGTGAGTCAGATTACATTTTGATTATTTAATTGTCCATTTCCCCCCCTTAAATGTCTGAAAGGAATTCTACCAATAGCTGTCTGTAATTGAGTCTATGAGGCAGGCCTAGGAAGAATTACTGGCGCCATCTCCTTGATCCTCCTAATAACCCAATTTGTCATTAATCCCATTTTGTAGGTGAGAAAAGTGAGTCCCTGAGTGGGAAAGTGAGCTGCTCAAACTACAGCTGGGGCTCACTCCAGGTCTGTCTGACTCCTGCGTGCTCTCTTGGCCCCGCTACAGAGCTTGCACCCAAGAGCATGGCCAAAGAGGAACTGCTGCCTAGAGAAAACCTCATGGAATCAGGAATGTGGACGAGTGGAGTATCCCAAAATCAAAACCAGTCACAGAGTAAGATTTCACCACTCCCTCCCCTTCCCCGCTGTCCAGAACGGTGTCTCTCACTTCCAAATTTCTTTACCAAGAGGCCCCCCGTATGTTAGACACAAAGAAAAAGAATGTGCTAAGATGCAGTCACAGACAGGGATAATTGATGGAGAATGTCCTAAGAAGAGGGAGCAAAGAGGCTGGAATGTTGGACACCTGCCATATAGGAGGGGCTGGGGAATGCAAAAGTGGGATTGTTTCACCAGGTTGCTGGGAACGGCGCCCCTAGCAAGAGGGCACCATTTCTAGGGTCAGGACCCCTGGGTGACCTTCTGGCCCCAGTGCTGATGGTAAGTGATACGTGACCTTGCATAAATGCCTTCCTCTCTTGGACCTCAGGTTCTGCACTGCACAGTGAAATGATTAGCCTTGGTGACCTCTAGGCTTCTCCCAGCTCTGCCCTCTGTTTCAGCGTTCTAAACCATGAGGGGCATGGTTTAGAAAAGGCCAAAGGGATTCTGGGGCAGCAGCTAAGAACCCTGAAGTACGACTAGGCTTGACTCCTGAAGCTTGAGCGACCACTCAGCGTGGAGTGGAGTTGGGGTGAGGCAGTGAGGGAGACGGGAAGAATTCTCTAAGACATAAAACTGCTGCTTGGTCTGTACTCTTATCACTGGTCATATCTAAAGGCGGCTTAGTAAGCAGCTGCGTGATCTTGAACGAGTTTCTTCTCCACAGTGCTCCTCAGCTCCCCAGGAAGGATTTGAGTAGTACTTTGTCATTAGCACCTAGTGGTGGTCTGGACCCAGGGACATCCCAGACCCTGTTATCTCCAAAGTAGGAGAATGATAAGAGGAAGAAAGCAGCATTCTCTTACGAGTGGTATGAGAATTCCTCTTTGGGGGTGACCCCTGTTTTTATGAGGAAGATGCCCTGATGAGACCCTTGGGATAAAGCGGAATCCTCCAGGGCTGGCTATCTGCTTCTGAGAAAGATGAAAGGGTCTCTGCCTGAGAGAGGATGTGAAATTCCTAGAGGAAGGGAGGTCAGGACAGGATTCTGAGGGAGAGGGTAAGGGGTGAGGAAGACAGCGGAGGTTGGGCGGGAACCTGGACACTGCAGGTTGTGGGCACACACCTCACGTCCCTATCTTCAGGAGAGTCTAAGAAATCAGAAGATGCTCGATGGTATTAGGTATCTTCTGGAAACTAGTGAATAGACTGAGTTGAAATCTGAGGTTAGACAGAAGTAGACAGTGGGCCTTTTAGAAAGATTTTTTT
The DNA here is from genome assembly GCF_009873245.2 of Balaenoptera musculus. Classification (NCBI taxonomy): domain Eukaryota; kingdom Metazoa; phylum Chordata; class Mammalia; order Artiodactyla; family Balaenopteridae; genus Balaenoptera; species Balaenoptera musculus. Next base: position 98,485,372 of record NC_045790.1, on the reverse strand, counting down.
TTTTTTTTTTTGGCTGTGTCACGCGTCATGCGGGATCTTAGTTCCCCCACCAGGGATCGAACACACGTCCCCTGTAGTGGAAGCACGGAGTCTTAACTACTGGACCGCCAGGGAAGTCCCTAGAAAGATTTCTGTAGGATGAGCACATGCTTGCTTCAGAAGCCCCACTCCAGAGTTGATATCCAGGGCACCCCACATGGTCGAGGTGAGGCTGACGAGGTCATGGAAGTAACGTTGCAATTTTAGCCATTTAATTAAACGTTTATGATTCTGATTTTGAAGTTATTTTTTTTTTAACTTGAGAGTATTTTTTCCCTCGTGCATGTCTGCAGGTTTGGTCTGTGCTTTTAGTGGTCATTTGATAAAGGACCTTGGCGGGAGTGATTCTAGGGCTGTGAGTTCGCAGGGTATTTTGCGTACACCTGGATTCTAAGGGGGCAAGTGAGTTTGTGGTGCTACCCTCATTACACCAGTTTTAGGGCCACACTCAGTGCTTCTCCTGGGTGGTGGCTGTTTGCCTGAGGACACTAACCTCCAGGTCCTGAGAGGAGCACGGAGGATGGACCGCGTCTCCACAGCTCCCAGGACTAAGGCCTCCGTGGGACAAAGAGGCCAGGGGCCGAGAGGGTGGCCACTGCCGGGATTCTCATAAGGGCGCCCCTTGGAGATGAGTATTTACGAAGCACTTTCTCTGGCCCTGGCATTTTGTACACACCACTTGTTTAATTCTCAACATGACACTTCAACGTGGTTGCTCCTACAGCCATCTTACAAGTGAGAGTCTTGAGGCTCAAGGATGTGAAATTGCTTTCCTAAGATCAAACAGTTGGGGCAGAACCAGGAGTGGAATCCCAGTCTGTCTGACGAAAGCTCACATTCTTTTTGCTTAAATCACGCTGCAGGGAAAGGAAAAACGAAGGGAGGAAAGGGAAGCAAACAAGAAATGTGGTAAAATTTTGTTTGGATCACCTCTTTATCTTCTGGCTTAAGAAGCATCATTAACAAGCTCAAGAGAGAGGGAAAAGGACCTCTGCCCAGTTTTTGCTGCCAGAAGATCCAAGCCAAAGCATCAAACCTGGAATCTGAGCATCAGATGATGCTGAGAACCAAGGGCATGGTATGCCAGTGGGTCCTGGTGGGTCAATGTGGCCGCTGGGGAGATGCTGCCCTGTGTTTTCAAGGGAAGAGCAAAGTGGGTATCAACAACTATCAAAATGGCGGTCCTCCTGGGGCCATGCCTACATGGTGGGGTCACCCCCTCCTCCAGAGTCAAGCAGAGGAGCAATGGCAGAAGGGCCTGAATCATTCTGATTAAGGATTATTATTAGCCACAATGAGGGCTGTAGCAATCAATGCTAATTTATACACCTCCCTTTCCCAAGGGTCTCTGGTTGAGAGGTGAAATGTGATTTCCTAGCCTGGAGTTATTAACAGGCCCCACTTCTGGGCAAATGGGGCCAAGGGAAGGGCTCAGGTAACCTGAAAGATGGAGGGTTTACAATTTCCACTGGTCTCTTCACCTCTCTCAGATCTCAACCTCTATAGCAGCTCAAATAAAATGATTTTACATTCAAATCTTCTTGGGTAAAAAAAAAAATGAGGGGACCTAAAGGATGTATCCCAGAAGTGTCTCCTGCTTTTCTTTTGGGGCAGTTTAGTGAGACTGCCGGGTCCTTCATTCATTTCTTAGAAGAAACATTTCTTATGGTATTACTTTCATCAATGTATCCAGCCACCCAGTCTATACACTTGATTGAGTCTTACCATGTGTAGTAATCTTTTGAAGATCTATTATTTCCTTGAAAATTTGGGGACACTATTGACTTTCTCTAATCATCAAAATGCCTGAAACTCATGAATTTGCAATATGACATCTAAGTTGAAGGGGATTTACACACCTCCCTCCAAACCGCCCCCCCTCCAACTCCACAGAAGTCCACTCATTCCCACTCTATAGAATGATGAACCCCAAGGTAGGACACCTGCTTAGTGAGATACCATTTGGGGTGTCTGATAAAGGGGCAATGTTTTCTCCGATAAACCAAGCAAAGGAGAGAGTCCTGGCACCTGTGAGAATTGAGTATAATGTCCAAATCCAATACGGAACTAGAAGCCAAGAGCGTCGTTCTGATAATGCCGCTAACTTGTTCTGCGATTTTGTACAAGTTCCTTCCTTCCTCTCACTGGACCTCAGTTTCACCATCTTTCCAATCATCAGTTATTCCTGACGAGTTTAAAGAGCCCTTTTAGTCTTGACAGTCTAGGTCACCCAGGCCAGCCTCTCACTCATTTCCAACATAAGTCCTCTTCTCCAGTTTGCCAGACTATGTCTTACTCACCTGAATACCCCTAGCGCCCCGCCCACGAGATCCCCGTAAGCACTTTCCGCCCAGAACCACTCCTCTCTGGGCTAGCCCTTCCTAAGGAGCAGTGGGCTTTGGGAAAAGACAGACCTGGGCCCCATGGTGGAGCCCCCCACTAACAGCATGATCTTGGACAAGTTCTTTCACCTCTCTGAGCCTGGGTCTCCTCCTCTGTGAAAAGGAGAATACTACTACTACTTACCTCTCAGGCTTACTGGGCCCTAAACCTACCCAGTGAACTAGTCATCTCAGTTCCAAATGTTACTTTCTTAGAATCTTTCCCTTCCTTCTACCCTCCTCCCCTTCCTTCTCGTCTCCTTCCTCTTCTGCAAGATTTGAAAGATCTTAGAGATGCCATACGTATCCATACTCCACTTTCCCCTCAGCTGCACAGCAAGGCAGTCTACGTAAATACAATGGGCAGAAAGGAATCAGAAGCACAGATAAAATCCTGTCCGCCCCTTGGTGTTTGAGCCCCAGCTGGAGGACCTGGAAGCAGCCTCCAGGCCCCCCGCAGGAAGGGCGGTACCTTTCAGCTGCGCCGGGTGGCGGCACCGGAAGGAACACTTGCTGCCGAACGTGGTGCCCTCGAGGCAGGAGAACGAGGCGGCGTAGACGTGGTGCTGGTCTGGGACGCCGCAGTCCACGGGCTCACACGCCACCTGCTTGTTCCACTTGCCCTCCGCGCAGGTCACCGTGACACTGGGTCCTGTCTGAAAGGCGGGGGCGGGCACAGTGAGGAACGGCAGATGGAACCCCCAAGACGTGGCGAGACCCCCTTCTCCCCCAGGCTATGGTTCAGGGTCTTGCCAGGCGCCCAAAGATCAATGTTTAGTGTTTCTAGCTCCCTTTCCAGGATCCCAACAACTGTTTGAAGGAGGTGTTTCAGTTCCCACTTTACAGCTGCAGAAACTGAGGCTGAAGAGACATGAAGTGATTAGCTCCAAGTTACACAGCTGGAAAAAGGATAAGTGGGAATTGAGCCCAGCCTCTTCACTGCTGTCTGGAGAGTCTCTCAGATCATTATTTCCATTCTGTTGCTGAGAGTCTTAAGACGCAGACCTCTCGGGGCCTGATGACTTCACGAAATAGCCTCTGAAACACGGCACAGCAGTGGGACACTGGCTGTTGATCTTTGTATCTTTTCTTGGCCCTGGAGGAGACTGTGTGTTTCACCCTCTAGTGCTTGGCACAGAGTGGGCATCGCCAGGGGAGACTGGAGAGCTGGATTTGGTCCTGTGTGCTATGAGATCGTGGGCAGGTCCCTTTGCTTGAGTTGTCCCTTGGGCGTTGAACCCAAGGATCGCTCTAAGAGCCACTCCCTACCCTGAGATGTGATGGCTCAATAGCTGGGAGAGGTAGACGCGAAGAAGGAACGAGCCTGGGAAAATGAAAGGGTCGACGGGGATTTGACCCAAACTAGAAGACGGCAGGGCTAGGGGTGGAAGGGCGAGGCCACGCTACAGAGCCAAGGGAGGGACTGGCATTGACTGCCAAATCCCAGGGGATCGCGGATGCCAAATGTTGAGTTGCGATTTTAAAAGCATAGGACACTTTTCCCCTCTTAAGCACACATCCAAGGGAGGAGAGGTCCCTCACTGCCAAAACCAGCTTAATTGTTTCCACAGGACTTCAGACCTTCCGTGTCTGACACACAGAAGCAGGTGTCTAAGACAAGCAATTGAGGGTCCCAGAGGTCCCACGGGGACTGTGCAAACAGGTGTTCCCAGCAACAAGGAACGCGCCCTGTGTACCTGGAGCACAAAGTGGGAGTCCGCTGGCAGGGCCCCCCAAGAGGCTGCACCTGGAATCCCCAAATCTCAGGGCTTAACTAACTGCCACTCCCCTCACCCACCCGAGACCCCATAGCCACACTGGCCGAAGCAACGTTCTGCTACATCTCAAGTCCACTCGCTGCCACCACCCTCATGCAGGACTCATCCCTCTTCCACACGCTCTTCTGATGACTTCCCGATGGCTCTCCCTGCGGCCAGTCTTCTGCCAGACTCCAAGCCACACCCAGGTGGGCCGCTGGAAGGACCTTTATCCACCATGATCTGACCACGCCACTTCCTTCAACAGCTCCCTGCTGCCCTAAAGATGACCCTCAAACTTCCTGACCAAGCTAACAGGGCCTTGCACCAGCGCAACTTGCTTGCCCCTCCAGCCTCATTGCTTGGGTGAGTTCAGTAAAAGAAACATCTGTCTGTGGCGTGCTCCTTCCCACCAATGGGCATCCACATACCATTCCTGCCTGTGCCCAGAGCCTGCCTCCTTCCCTCCCCACAACATGCGCCCCTCTGTCTGTCTCTCTAGTTCTCAGTTTTCATGTCGCTTCTTCCAGGGAGCTTTCCTTGACTCCCCCTGTGCTTCCACAACACCTTGCACTTCCCTTTACAGTGTTTAGCACACTGTGAGGCTATCACTCACTCATCTTCTGCTCGTGGTCACTAGTCACTAAGCTCCTTGAGAGGAGGAACTAGGTTTAGCTCAGTGACCTTTCTTCTCTAGCACCTACTATAGTATCTGGTTCCCAGTGTGCAGATGTTCGAATGAATGAATGAGCACCTCACTGACAGAGGGTTCACCTCTTCTGAAAGCAGCCCATTCAACTGTAGCAGAGTTCTGACTGTGATGGTTTCAGTACAAAATTCATGCTCAGCCCACGGTTTTCCAGATTTGCAACCTATATGGGGACTCTGGTACATGTTGTATGTTCCTCTGCACAGGAATCCCAGATTGACTCCCTCATTCATTCAATCCACACCTATTTATTGAGCATCTACTATGGGGCAGCAGTACTTTTAAGTGCTGAGGATTCAGCAGAGAGCAGGTTCCACACCCGCTCAGCCTCTCCTGGGCTGGGGAGGAGCTCTGGGCCCGGCACCTGCGCACACCTGGCTTTTGATCAGCTCATCGTCCCGCTGTATCTGGAGCACGTAGCCCGTGCGGCAGCTCACGGTGCACCGGGCACCGTGGTAGCGGTCACTGCTGGAGCAGTTGAGAGAAGCGTTCTCCACGGCCAGCTTCGGGCAGTCATTGGCCTCACATGCGAAGTGCACGCAGCTGAGGAGGAAAGAAACAAGAGGGTGAGTGGGCGCTTTCTTGCAGGACGACTGCACTCCAGCTGGAAGACAAAACCTCATGGGCTTCCTCTCCAAATCTCCGGAGGCTGAAACTGGAGACACAGGGAGTGAACAAGACTCTGGAGGCAGTGGTCAAAGTTTATCGCTAAAAGCACAAGTTATGGAAACAGACAAACCAGAGTTCAAATCCTACAGCTTAAAAACCTTATATGTTATGAATCTTCAAACCTTGCAGAACCTCAGTTTGTCCGTCTGCAAAATGGGGATCATTACGATTACGGCAAGTATTCTTTGAGTCTCTTATCTGCCAGGCACTGAGTTGAATGAAAGCCTCTTCATATTTTATAATAGTACTCACTTCCGAGGGTCGTTGTGAGAATTAAATCAGATAGTTCAGCAAAAGCACAGAGTGGAATTCCTGGCACACAAAAGCACTCAATAAATGGTAGCTAATGGTATGACTAAATCTATGCTCTATTACCTAGAAGCTGTCTAACTTCGGCAAAGTACATCACCTCTCTGAGCTTCAGCGTACTCTCAAATTCGGCCAACCTATAGGTCCGTGAGATTCAACTGAGGTACTGAAAGTAGAAGTCTTTTATAAACTGTAAAGTGACTTGTGAATTGTTAGAAAAGTTGTGCAGAGATCATGCCATTCATCTTCAAGTCCGAGCTCCATGTAAGTTTCTACAGGAAGCTTTCTCGTGTCCCAGGCAAGTTCCCTTGCCGCACTGGGCCCTCCTTTCTCTAAAAGCCTGGTCTCTTGCTTCATGCGTTGAAAACACAGGTCCTGGGTGCCCACCATGGGCCAGAATGTGTGCTAACCCTTAAGGAAACAGAAAAAACATAAAACCCCTGTGCTCAGGTGATCTTTCCCCTCATATTACTGTCATGCAGACGCTTAATAACATTAGTGACTATTCACCGATTGCTTATATACATGAGCTCACCCATCCTCATGGCAACCCTATGAGCTAAGTGCTATTCATTTTTACAGTTGGAAAAATCGGGGACCGGCAAGATCAAGTTACTTGTTTAAGTTCCCATCCAGATGTGTGCCGCCCAAGTCCTTGCTGTTAACCTCACTCACACCTGGACAAGAGCTTCCCTGAGGGTAGAGATAACGCCTGTTTCACCTCCGTATACTTCCCACTGCCAACAAAAATGCCTCGCATGAAATAGCTGTTTCCTAAACAGCAAGAAACAAATGGTGGCAGTGTCTTGCAATAACTCTTAAGCACTTTGCAGACGTTGAGATGCTGATTTTGAACACTGACGGCTTCCAGGAGGCAGTTCTCTCTAACTTGCCCCTCTGACTCTGTCTAACCCAACGCCTGGCATACAGTATGCGCAGACAGCTAGGTTGCCATCCAGAGCCTCAAAGCTTTCTTTTTCCTGTTTCTATCTAGGACACAAGGAGTGGTGGGTGGTCAAACCAACTTAAGAAGAAATTCCCAACTCTTTTCTTGGTGCCAGTTTCCAGGATACCCCACTGAGGATTTTATAGGAACATGGTTACTCAGGCCCACTCTCTATCCCCTGCTCAAAAGTATGGTAAGAATTAAAGTGGGATAAGTGGGGTGGGCGGTGTGGGGGCGGGTGTGAGGAGCTAACATCTCTAAAACTTGTCACAGACAAATTCACTTTTAAAATACGCAGACAAGGGCAAGCCTTAGCTTCAGGTCTCAGACCTGCACCGATGTGAGCTTTGCAGTCTCCACACACCGCTCCCCCACCCCTTTCAGAAAGGCAGGGTGAGTGGGATTAAGTGACACTTGCTGAGACGTTCTGATTCTCCGCCCTCTTTCCTGCTCCTGACAGCCTCTGCGGTGCTCCATGCGGAGACTGTAGCTGTGGAGTCAACGCAAGGTCTTTGACACCAAACAATGCATCTGTTCACGTTGTGTAAGCGCTGGGGGAAAGAGCCACATGGTTCCAATTTAAATAGATTTACTCTGTAAGCTACCAGCTTCCAAGCCAGTCTTCTGACCTTTACCTTACAGTTTGGCTGTTCTCCGCTCTGCACTCCCAGGAGGTCCCTGGGCTCCCATCTGATGACCACCAGGGGGGCTCTGGGAACCCTTTTTGAAAGACAATGGCTCTGGGGCTTCTCTGGGCTACGGGGCCATTAAGATAAAAACAGCACCCTCCTTCCTTCTGTGCTTATTAAGGTTCTTCTTTGTAGGAAAAGGATAAACTGGAAAACTCGGTTTCCTAGAATGGAAAGAACCTAGGGCTTATAGCAAGTGGGCAAATTTTGGGAGCCCCAGCTCTGCCATTTATCAGTTGTTTGATCTTGGAAAGTTATGTAACACCCTGAGCCTCAGTTTCCTCCTCTGTCAAGTGGAGGTGATAAAATGATCCACCTCTCAAGACTGTCAAAACCAGGGGACGTGTCAGCCACTGGCTCATCCATTCAACACACTTGCCTGGGGCTCTCACTGCGCAGCAGACACTGTTCTAAACACTAGGGCTACCGTGGAAGAGTCCCGTCACCGTGTGTATTTGAGGAGGGAGGACATGTGCCCAAAAAAAGTAATCGATAAGCTTGTTTTAGATAGTGATGCATATTGTAAGGGCACTAAAAACCCAGGTGACATTATAGAGAGTGACTGTTGGGGGAGGGGTGGGCAGGACACTACGCACAGAGGGGTCAGGGGAAGCCTCCTCGGGGACACCTGAACTAAGACCTGGATGAGAGGAAGGGATTAGTCATACAAAGGTTTGGGGCAGAAGGAATTCCAGGCAGAGTGAAGGGCATGTGCAAAGGTCCAGCACAGGCTGGAGCTCAGCGTGTTTGCAGAGCTGAAAGGTCAAGGCATGAGGAATGCTTTAGCAACTATGACACTCCATGAGAAGGCGGTCTCTCTCCTCTGGCTCTTCCTACTATGAAGGAAAACACTCACTGGTCATGAGTTACCGGACCAAACAGGTCTATGCTCTAATGGGGAGGGCAGCTTTGGGTCAATGAGACCAGTCAGTTTTCTTCATTGCAGGACTTCTCAGAACCTTGAATGTTCTAATGCACGTGGTGGGTTTTCAGAAGGGACTCGTGTGCGCATCATTTTCCAAGCTCTGATAACCTTTCTTCGTGGCATGTTTCTTAGGACTAGTGTCCTCCAGAACACACCTTAGGGAATGCGGAGTCCCTGCTTTTTCAGCACATTTGTCTAAACCTGGCCTACAGGAACAGGAAGGAAAGGGGAAAAGGAATTAATAGTAACAGGTATCGGCAGCTGTGTTTTACCTACGTTATCTTCTCTGCATCCTCACCATAACTCCATGAGGTAGTATTATTGTTCCCATTTTTTTTTTTGAATGATATATATTTTTAAAATTATTTATTTATTTATTTATGGCTGTGTTGGGTCTTCGTCTCTGTGCGAGGGCTTTCTCTAGTTGCGGCAAGCGGGGGCCACTCTTCATCGCGGTGCGCGGGCCTCTCACTATCGCGGCCTCTCTTGTCGCGGAGCACAGGCTCCAGACGCGCAGGCTCAGCAATTGTGGCTCACGGGCCTAGTTGCTCCGCGGCATGTGGGATCTTCCCAGACCAGGGCTCGAACCCGTGTCCCCTGCATTGGCAGGCGGATTCTTATCCACTGTGCCACCAGGGAAGCCCTGTTCCCATTTTTGAGAAGAAGAGATGAAGACTAAGCGAGTTTAAATTGCTTGTACAAAGGCACTCGGCATGGACAGGATTCCAGCACGGATCTGCCTGTCTGTCCCTAAGTCCCTGCTCTTCCCTTTGCTGTCCCGTTAGTTGGAAAGGGTTGTGTGAACACAGTGTCCAAAAATGATAAACATTACCCCAACTGCCCCTCCCAAATAACTCCCTGACATAGCTCTGTCATTTCTGAAACACAAAAACAAAAATCAAAACAAGGAAAACAAAACAAAACAAAAAAGCCTCTGCCTTCATTAACAAAAAAGTGGGGGGAGGATTTCATACCAGTGATGGGCTGTCAGTAAAAATAACAAAAGAAAGGGAAAAAAGAAGACATTTCTCAGAAGGGAGGAAAGTGGCTGATGCCAGTGGGGGAAGGGACACAGGTAATTTTACCAATAAAATTCTCACAGCCTGGGTGAAGGTGGAAACACCCCCTCTCCCCATGCAGAGATAATCAGATACTTATGAATTTTCTTTTCTTCTTATACATATTCAATTCATTTACTTAGAGACTCAAGTTCCATGTAGAGGTAGGTCCTTAAGTGATCCCACAGTCAGTTCTTTAACTGCTGCCCCCGCGGTCAACTGAAAGGGCCCCCAGTCGTGCATAATGGGGGATAGGATGTACCCCTCAACTGGGACAGGCAAGGCCTGAGGTTAAAGGGCTGGTGGGGGCTCCTCTCCTGGCTCTGTCCCCTGACCCACGGCTTAGCTTCTGTGCCTGCTTAGCTGCAATCATGCCACGCGCCGTGGCGATGACAACAGGCAGATTGTTTATAAATCATTCTGAGCTGCTCAGATGGGGACAGCCAGAAAGACAGCACGCTCAACACTGGAGAACGAAGGGCAAACTACTCTTGGCACACCAGCTTCAGGACCTCTAGAGAAGCGAGGCTGAGAGAATGATCGAGATAAGACTCGTTTTCCTGCCCAGAAACGAGGCTCCTGCAGGAAGGGGCCCTAAAAGGCTCTTCTACCTTATTGCAGTTCTAGAAGCGAGCCGGTGATGTGCTGGGTGCAGCCCTGGGAGGCGAAGTCAGCAGCTGTGGGTCCGGCTGACCATCTGAATGGCCAGGTGAGCCGAGAGGGGTGTGGCCAGTGGGAGACCACCTGCCGGCCAGAGCAGGTTCTCCCGTCCCGCGTTGCCGAGCGGGACCGAGGGCCTGGTGTTTCCAAATCCTCTGATGTGTTCAAGAGGAGGAAGAACTGTGGTCTTTAATACTTACTCTCCTGATAGTTAAATGCTGCAACTAATTAAAGAAGGGGCCGAATGAGGGCCAAACAAACACAAGTTGTTTGTGGCCTAGTCTGGCCTCCGGGACACAGCTGTTCTGACACCTCTGATGAGGAGGGAAGAGCTTTGACCTGCAAGTCCTGAGAACTGGATTCCAGTGCCATTGGGCTCTGCATCCTAACCCACTGGGCGACTCTGGGAAACACTTCCCCCACCTGGACCTTCGGTTTCCCATCCTCAAATGAGGACGCAGAACCAAAGAATCTCTTCCAGCCTCGCAGCTTTCAGGGATCAGGTTAGCGTCAGGACAAAACAATATATATAACATATAACTTCAGAGCCCGTTGCAATGAGAACACACGACAGACTTTGATAATCCCACGATGGCTGCGTCTCCATCACTTAACTCAATCTCACTGACTGAATGCTCACAAGTGAGCACATGAAAAATCCTTTTCTCTCCTGGATGTGCCTGGTCCTGCTGGGCACAGTGTGGCTCTTAGGGGCAGACAAAGCAGGATTTTACCTCCCATTGCCTGGATGGCCTTGACTCGCTCACTCTGTCTATACCTCACTGGACGGGGGTGATAATGAAATAAGATAATGAAGCCAAGGTGGGTCCCTTCCTCTTCCCTCTCACCCCTCCTAGTTCTTGAGAATCACAGACTGTTCGAACTGAAAGGAGCCACAGAGAACACGGATCCATCGCCATCGTCATTTCACGCGTGGGGAGCCTGAAGCCCAGAGAGGAGGAAGGCCTGGCTCCCAGCTCCACCACCAGCCAGAGACAGGGCAACGTTCTGCGCCAGTTCAGTGTTCTTCCACAGCAGGTCAAAGAACTCAACACATACTTATTGATGGACTTGTTTCCAAGGTTAGACACTTCTTACTGTTTACTTCGGGCATGGGAACTGCTAATTAAGGATTCAAAGAAGCCAGTGCTGGGCTCAGTGAACTCGGGGATGGTCTTGGTGGCTGGCTAAGGATGAGAAAGCATTGCAGAGAAGGTCTGATGGATTTGCATTTTCCGTCGACATTGTTTCCCTGGGTTCTGAGAATTAACTTACTTTTATAGCCTGGAGAGCCAGGGATGAAAAAGCCCTCTCAGGGTGAAATACAACAATGAGTGATATTTAAGGAGCTCTTTTGCCTCCGAAGGATTGCGACAGACTTTGTACCACAGAAGCTAGAGACAGTGGGTGCAAAACAATGTGGGTTTTGCAACCACCTTTTGTGTCCTCTGTGGTAGCAGGGGCGTGGGAAAGGCTGGGGTCCCCCTCCCCACTCCTCTTTCCTCTCCTGCTCCCAGGTATACAGGTCAGGGCTGAACTGCTCGGGACTCGAGCAGTGCTGGGTGCAGCCCTGGGAGGCGAAGTCAGCAGCTGCGGGTCCGGCTGCCCATCTGAATGACCAGGTGAGCCAAGAGGGGTGTGGCCAGTGGGAGACCACCTGCCGGCCAGAGCAGGTTCTCCCATCCCGCGTTGCCGAGCGGGACCGAGGGCCTGGTGTTTCCAAATCCTCTGATGTGTTCAAGAGGAGGAAGAACTGCGAGAGGGACTCGCTCGGGGGGGAGCCCACAGAGACCCCAACTCTTTAAACAAATGTCAGAGATGATGTGGGACCCTGAACCAGTCCTTCCGCTTGTGAAAACCCAGAGGCTAACATGGAAGTTTGGACACTGTGGATGTACCAGACGAGCTCCGAGGCTTTTCCCGGCTCAACTCTAAGAACTTTATGCAGAATTCTGTGCAGAAAAGCACCACCATCACATCAGAAAGTGGTGATGAATACTCTCTATCAACACATTACCTTTGCACAGTGCTTAATAGTTTGTAAGAGCACTTTTGCCTGCAGTGCACCATTTAATCCTCACGACCACCCTATGGGGTAGATACTATCACCCGTTTTTATTCCAAAACAGACAACTGAGACTCAGAGAAGTGAAGTGCCTTGTCCAAGGACACAGTCAGGAAGGGGCAGATTCAAACCCAGGTAAGAGTATCATTAAAGCTCATATTCTTTCTAGGAGACCGTATCCTCTCTTAGCTCCAAACTAGGTGCATTAACAGATGCCAGATCAAAGGTACTGATGGAGCAATGTCATGCAGTTAAAAGACAGACACCGAGACCACTGGGAGAATCTCTCAGGAGCTAGGTGTGGGGAAGACATAGAGGTTTACCCAACCCTGAAATATACAGTGAAGTGGGATGAAGCAAATAGTAGTCCCCCGGCATCCCCCTAAATTTAGGAGGGTTATGACTCTTGCCTGTGCTACTTAGGAAGCAGAATATCCCAGTATTTCAGAGCTGAAAGAGAGCTAAACCACCTCTCCTCTCTTCATTCAAATGAGGCTGCTGAGGCCCAGAGAGGGAAAGTGATGTTTCCAGGGTCATCCCACAGGCCACCGTCAGCTCTGGGACTGCAAGCCAGGAGAAGGAGGTCTTCTTTCCACAACATGTTCCTGCTGCCCTCCCTCACCCCTGGAATTCAGAGACGTGTGGGCCTCCCGAGCCCAAAGGCAGAGTTGACCAGAGGCCAGAAGACAGGGAAGGGAGAGACACACAGACTTTTTACTGCAACACATATGGCTGCCCGGTTCCAGAATCCCTTCTTCTCCACTCGGCTACAAAACGGCCCAGGGCGAGCCGACCCAGGGTGCCTTACCTCTGCTCGGCAGAGCTGTAGGTCTCCCCTCTCTGGCAGCTGCTCAGGGTGACGGGGTCAAAGTTGTCGAAGGAACGGAGGGCCACCCCCGAGATGGCGACCAAGGGTGAACTGAAGCGCACACGTACCGCCTGGCTGTGGTAGAAGGGCTGGCTGAGGTCGTGGACCACGGGGATAATCAGGGGATTGTTCCTGCAGCTCAGAACATGGAGGCCTGTCAGGGGAGACAGAGGGCCGAGGGGCCAGGCTCATTACTCACGGCCAGTCACGCCCTCCCCAACGGGCCCTACCCGAAGCCCCCAGACCCTTTCATGTCACTGCACAAAAGCACCATTGGGTGGCCAGTGGGGATTTTGAGTTTGATTGAAAGTTTCTTTGTCTGCCTTTTTCTCTTGGTTCCAAATCTTTCCAATCCCCTTGCCTCACTGCCCCCTAAGCTTTCCCTTCACCTAGGGCTCACAGCCCCTCCCCCTCCCCCAAATGGCCACCCCTTGGCCAAGCACCACTGGCCCTCGCTTCCCTCCCACATTGCGTGAGGGCTTGCTGGTCTGAGTTGCTAGTTTTCAGGCTGCCTTCCCGGTCTGTCATAAAAATGATGGAAATAATTCACAGGAATAAGTCATTCCCGGGGTAAAAAGCCTACTCTCATTTTTAATCTAGGAACCTGGGAGCAGCTCTTGTGAGGTAAGGACCTCTGTACCCATTCTGCAAAGAGGAGACAGAGAATCATGATTAGGAGGTGGCTTTCCAGAGGGATACAGAAAAGCAAGCCATACAAAGTCCAAGGAAAATACAAACTTGCTTCACTCAGAAGCTCTCAGTTCTTTCTAGAAGTCCCCAGGCTTCGAAAAGGAAGGGGGGAGGGAGAGGGACAGGGAGAAAAGGTACATCAGAAGGGGAGGGAAGGGAATGATGGAGTGGGTTGGAGTTCAGTAAAACCGAAGCTGGCTTTGGTGTTTGATGGACATCAGTTCAATTTTTGGCTTAGCCGCTTCTTTACTACGTGAATGCACCAAACCCCTAACACTCAGTGCCTGCATCTGAAAAATGGGACGATCCTAACCATGTCCTGGGAGGCCTGCTCTTTGGGGACATGAGGTTCCCAGTCCGGCAGGTCCCCTTCTGTGGTCTACTGTCTTAGAGCTGCAGAGCCTCTGCAAGGGGTGCCAGGATGCTGAGGACACAGGACAGGAGACCCAGTGGGGAGGGACATGTGGACACCCCAGGCATCAACCAGCAGGATCTAAGGAACTTCGCTGGAACCTGACTCTTCCCTACTCCTCTGAAAATCTCTCCGCAGAGCCCTTTGCGATGCCAGGACAGCTATGAAAATATGTGCTTCTCACTTAGGGACATTTCCCAGGAATCCAGATAAATCCAGAAGGGTTTTCTTCTTCTTCCTTATTAACGTGTTCCCCCTTGCCTTGAAAACTAACCAAATAAGTAAACATAAAAACAAAACAAAACCCCTCCTCCTGCCTTGGCTTCTGCTTGACCCTGAGGTGACCCCTTGCACGCTTGCTTCCTACGGGTCTTTGAAATGAGCTCCCTGTGGAATGGTGCGAGCACAGCTTTGAAGCCTGGACTTCAGCACTGGCTTGGAATTCCAAACTCCTGGCCTGGCTGCCCAGAGGTAGACGGGGCAGGGTGTCTGGGAAGTGTGGGAGGGGGTGATGGGACTTCCTGAGCGCTGGGTGCTGTGCTCTGCACGGGTCACAACGCCTCAAGCAATGGCTCGTTTGCTATCACGGACACCACGGCTATAGGGTAAAGAGCGGCGGGCCATGATTCTGAAAACCTGGCTCGCCTGCTCTCTTGCTGGCTCCTTCCACGTGACCCGGGCCTCTCGATGCCTCTCTTTGGGTCTCGGGTGATGACACACATAATGGGAAAGAACCTTTACTCAGTCTCCTTCCCAGGGTCTTCTGAGGATCTCACGGGATGCCTGAGGGTAAAGGCGTCGGGTAGAAGGGAGCTACCGAAAGGAGGACTTTGACATGAAACCCCTTATGCCCATACCTGTCAGATTCGGGCTTCTCTGGATACACAAACACATCCTGATTTGAAGGCAGCCAGAATGGCAAGTAGAGAAGCAAGAAAGAGGAAAGGGGAGGGAAGAACTCATCCTCAGCCGAGCCTTACAACCACCCGCAGGCATACGCAGAAGCAGGTACCCAGAGCACGCCGCACCTGAGGGCAACGCTCACCTAGATCGTGGCTCTGGTCTTTGGTATCAAGCAGCTGGACGCTGATGGTTTCCTGCTTCTGATCCCCGTAATAGGTCCCGTCGGTCACCAGGTGGACGATGACAGCTGCAGCAACCATCGGCTGAGAAAAGTACGCCTGAAACGCAGACGACACAGGAGGCTCACTCAGGCAGCCAGGCACGCGGTGTGGAGGCGGCCACGGGGCGGGGCTTTTGAGGAGAATCTTCCATTTCTGGAGCTGGACTACTTACTGCGGTCCCGTGATGGGAACAGGTGGGCAGTGAAACCTCAGAGGGAAGAGCACAGGCTCTGAGGTCAGAGACCGTTCTAACGTTGGCTCTGCTCTTTCCAAGCTGTGTGACGTCCACTGGTGGCTGGGCTGCTCTGGGCCTAAGTTCCCTCACCTCCAAGTGATGGATACGTAAATAGCTACATCACAGGATGGCTGGGAGGCTCCAGTAAGAATACTGATAGTAAGGGGTCTGGCATACATTATAACCACGCAAAATGGTACTTATTATTATTCATCACTTCTCCATGCTAACTAACCTCTGTACTACGCGCCGAGGAGACAAAGGTAAATAAGATATTTGCCCTTGCACTTCTGTGGACGGTGGAGTTCAATGTAGGTCAGTAACACACAAATCAAAACTTGAAACAATCACAATCCGTAGTCAGGAAGATGGGCCCGTAGACAGCTATGGAATAACAGGGCACTTGACAAGAGCCATCCAATAGATGACCACACGTGGAGGACTAAAAGGGAGAGGACAGTCCCTTCTCTCTGTGGGGGTCAGCGAAAACTTCAAGGAGAAGGCAATTTAAAAGGCCTTGAACAATGATGGTCTTCCAGGCAGATAAATGGTATCTAAACTCTTGGCCAAAATAAGAGTGACTGAAGGCATCCCATGAGCAATTAGGGGATTCCATTCCAGGAAGCATCCCGCTGCTAAGTGTTTTCTTCTCTGTCCTTACAATTAACACCCTCAGTGGGTAGACAAAACCATCTTGAGAAAGGGTCACAGGAGGCAGTGCCTCCTGGGGGCCACTGCTGGAGAATCTAAGGCTCTCAAAGCTTTGACTTACCCGGAGCCAGAAAGTGGTCTGAGCCAGCTGGGAGTACGGGTAGCTGATGGTGCAAGGGTACCAGGCATGCTGGGAAATGCCTTCACTGAGATCTATCACCTTGGTTCGACACACCTGGAAAAAGATAAAGGGAAACAAATGTTTTAGAGGGTCTCAGAGGTTGAGTTAAATTCAACTTGACAAAACTTTACTATCCACCTATTTCGTTCTTGACACTGCAGGAAGAAATAGGGATGAACTGACAAGAGTCTATTCCAGGAGCCCACATTCTAATGTAGAAGAGAAAATCTTCAATGTTATTAAGGAAAGGACAGATAACACGTTTTGGTGGTAGAGATGTCAGAGACATTCTCGTGGGGACGAGTCCTGGAAGAGTTGACATTTGAGTCGGGTCTGGAAGAATAGGGTAGCTATGAAGGGAAGGGCATTGCACATGCAGGGAATACAAGCAAGGACTCAGAGGAAAGCAGAAGCCCAGAATGATTAGTGACAAGCTGCCTGGTATAACAGAGCTTGGGGAAAGTGGCATCAAAGGCAGGCCTGAGGGCTTGGATCTCACAGACTCTTGAATACCAAGCAGACCACTTTAGAGCAAATCCGTCAATTGTGCTCAGAGTTATATTAATGACAGAACAAAGACTATGACATTGTGAGCATTTGCTTTCCCCAGAGAAAATCAGCTCTACCATTTGTATAGATTTGCATATACACACACACACACATTCATTCTCAATGATAGATATATCAAATTGTATTAAAAGAAACATGAAGCATGTATAGACAAGTAGTATTGTTCAAACTGAGGAGTATCTTGTGTATCCAAATGTCATTTCATTCCATTGGTTCAATCATTCATTCCAATAACATTTATTGAGTAACTGCTATTTGCCGAGTACTCTGGGACAAGACGGCAGATGGGTCAGATGCTACGGACCTTAGAGTGACAGTGTGTACAGACATTCATCAAGTAATCACATATGCATACATTACTATAAATTGTAGACTAGAAAAGAGCTATGATGGAAAAGGAGAGGAACAGCCGAGGTGTTCTTGAGATTGGTCAGACTTTTTGCAGAAGGTCATCCCAAATTAGAGCTTTCCCTCCGACCTCTAATGCGGCTCCTCTCTCCAATCTTCCCCGGGAATTTGGGCCTGTCATTCCACACCTGCGGGTCTCAGGCTACGCATCTGAAAAGTAAGGCCAACCTAAAGAACTCTAAGGTCTTATAAGCTATGAAAAAAAGTGAGATAATCTAATCTCAATCATGTAAAACAAACATACACATGTAGAACAAACAAAAAGAAAAGGAAAAAAATACATATACAAGGATCAAGACTATCTATTCCAGCCATATCTATAGTAGCAAAAGATTAGGGAGAGTTTATATGTTCACCTGTTGAAGAAGGGATGAATAAAACATGATATATTCATATGATAGGATTCTGTAAGCAAAAGAATATTAAGAGGACTGAATGAGATTCAAATGTAGCGATGGTCCTAAGAATATTTAACACCTGGTTCAGTATGGACCCTGGCCAAGCAAAATGGAAGCCCTATTTGTGAGTTCATAGATCTCAACATGGGGAGATTGCAAAAGCATAACACTGAGTGACTAAAAAAGAACAAGGTGTAAGTGTATTATGACGCTATTTATAAAAATCATGCAAAGCAAGACTATACCCAGGGATTCATATACATGAGTGTAGAAGAATTAAAAATAGCATGGAAGAGTTACACATCAAATTCACTAATCAAAGTCAAGCTAAAACACATGGCTGCCCTGTAATCCACAATTGCAAGATGCAATGCTTTTTTTAAAAATAAACTTTTTGTTTCGGAGTAATTTTATATTTACAGGAAACTCGCAAAGATAATACCAAGAATTCCATATATGCTTTACCCAATTTCCCTTAAAGTTAACATCTTCAGTTTACTCTTGAAACCTCAGACAGAAGAAGAAAAGTTTTTTGTCACCTGGGGAGTTCTGCCATGGTGAGCTGGATTAGAGACTTGGTTCTGGTTCAAACTCCCTCACAATTTGATGTGTGATTGTGGACTAGTTATCCCCGCTCTGTGGACCTCGGTTTACCTTTCACATCTGAATGTTGGATTGGGTCATAGGTTTTCAAGGTGTTGCCTATGGATTCCTAGGGCTGCTTGGAGACGTCAGTCTGAGGGTCAGGATGTGAGAAGATGTACTTAGCTTCTGCTCCGTTGTTTCAACCAGCGCATCTTCACTCAACTCTTTTATATATCAAGCTGCCTTGTAATGTTTCATAAGAGCTTCACTGCTTTCAAAACATTGAAAAGTACTGAAACTTGTTCATTGCCAAAGTTTCCCTCCCCCCTCCCCAAGGTGTCAGTGGGTCCTGGGAATACAGTATTAGTTTCCTGAACGTCACAGGTAACGTCCTAAGGAGAGTGAAAGTGCCAAGAATCAGCCATCTCACTGGCCAGGAATGAGGTGTCGGCTTCGGTTACTCAAATCTCTAGAAGCCTAATACCGAGGAGACTATGGGTAAAACAAGCCACTTTAACGGGCTGGAAGACGTGTTTCAAGTTTATTTATTTTTTCTCGAAAACAACTGAGACTGAGCTCATGCAGATCTGCCAGGGGATTGTGTTACATTTTTACAACAGTGCGAGAGACTTTGCATAAACTATCTATGGCATTTGAAATCCAGGCCAGCAATTTGACATGTATCATCTTGAAATTCTTTCCCCTTGTGTTCTTAGCTGCCTGTCCCCCAGCAGAGAGTGGTGGAGCACATCTCTGGAGGGCTAGAGCAGGGGGTTTATCTCTGCATCTACAGCATTCACAGGCAGAGAAGTCTCGGACTTGAACAAAGCCCTCTCGCTACTTAAACACAGTTTCCTCTTATCTTGTCAGCTCTATCAGCACTAGACAGGACTTCAGAGGAACGTGCTGCTGTTATTTTATTCTCCTGGTTTCCTACTTAGTTTTGTGTTTGTTTCAGGCTGGCTGCGATCCTGACCAGGGACAGTCAAAGTAGATCAGAGAGGAACAAACAAATCCAGCTGAACCTTTGCCCAAAGCCCCAGCTGATCTTAAAACCATCTGTGTTCCTGGGGAGGTGCGGGAAGGCTGCAAACACACACAAGCCCCCAGCTTTTATAGACCTTGCATGAATTTGCTCATTCAGCAGCCATTTATGGAAGACGTATGGCACACCAGGCTCTCTCTGAGAGGAAAAGAGCCTTGCCTTTGGCCAAAAGGATGGTCACACACCTAAGTGTGATCCCAAGGTACCTGTTTCTGTGGGGATGCCCTGCTTTCATCCACCCACTTTTCTGCACCTTCTAAAAAAGCAAATCCAATTCCATAAAATATTACTGAGCAGTGTAGACTTTACTGAACATTTTGTGGGGGAATGAGCAGGAGAGTTACATTGCACACCCCATGTGGACTCAAGCTCTCATACCATCACCCCAAGTTCCTCCTCACTCACCATCACCTTCGCCCAGTTTCTTCAGTGACCTTTCCAAGCTCTCCCACTCCCTCTCCCTTCCCAATCTGCACCTCTCTCAAATCCCAGGCAGAGCCGTTCTGCTCTACCTCCCATTCTCTGACACACAAATCCTTCACATGATGCCAAGGGCTCTACCTTGCCGCCCCCAGCCCCAGAGACGTCAGGGGGGTGATAAGAGTAACCTTTTTGGCCTCTCTGTCATGCTGCTATGAACAAGATCTCCTCTTTCCCTTTACATCACTCACTGGTTTGTGGAATACATCACGGAGGCTCTAGAAACATATTGGCAGCCTCTAGGCTTCAGATTCTTCTAGAAAGATACGGAGGGGGTCTCTTCTAGCTGAAACTGATCTTTCTGCACTGCCTACTCCCATCTTCATTGCAGCATTATTCACAATAGCCAAGATGTGGGAACAACCTAAATGTCATCAACAGATAAATGGATAAACTAAATTTGGTATATGCATGCAATGCAATTTGTTTGTCCTTTAAAAAGAAGGAAATCCTGCCATATATGACTACACAGATGAATCCTGAGGTTATTCTGCTAAGTGCAACAAGGCAGTCACAAAAGGACAAATACTGCGTGATTCCACTTCTATGAGGTATCTAAAATAGTCAAACCCATTGAATCAAACAGTGGAATGGTAGCTGCCAGGGGCTGCGGGGAGAGGAAAAAAAGGAGTTGCTAATCAATGTATAAATCAACAAAAAGTTTCAGTTAAGCAAGATGATTAAATTTTAAAGATCTGCTGTACAACATTGTATCTATAGTCAGTAATATTGTATTGTACACATAAAAACTTAAGAGGGTAGATTTCTTTTAAAGTGTTCTCATCACAATAAAATGAAATAAAACAAATATTGTTTTGAATGACTAAGATATTGATATTTACTGAATTATTGAATACATTAATAAATAAACGATCCAGTGAAGGGGCAAAAAGAGAAATTCATATAATGTTGCTAGGCAAAGGGCAGATGTGGTTGGGCTGCAAGCACCCTCACTTAGGTCTTTTCAGGGTTGGAGGAGGAATTACCCAGCATCCTCCTGAATACTTCATGGACAGAGAACTCACTTCCATTTATAAACAGCCCAGTTTACCTTTGGACAGATTCTTCCCAACAGCCAGGGGAAGATGTCTGGCTGCACTTTCCCCTACTCTTTTCCCTAAGCAGCCAACACTTACATGCTACCTTATTTTAGAGTTTTAGAGTTAGAAGGACTTAAATAGGTTATCTGCTGAGACCGTTCCCTTTTCAGTGGTCAAGGGAGGGCAGGTGTCTTGCACACTATAAGACAGCAAGTAAGTGGCAAAATTAATATGAAAATACAAATTTTTCTGGTTCCCAGAACTGATGCCCTGCCCTCACCTATGTTCTGCACCCTCTAAATCCTACCTTTGTTGTGTAGAACCATCTCCAGTGAGATTTCTACCCCTCCCCCAAGAATTCATGGCAGCAATTCTGGTGCCCATGTCGCTCTCTTCTGCAGGAAGCCCAGCCCTGCGTCTTGGATGGAAGCTGAGAAGGTCACTGCCTTTCATCCCCATCTTAGGGCCTGCAGGAACCAAGGGGCGAGCAACCCCGTTTTCCCCTTGACCTTGAGGGGGAAGGTCTCATCTTTAGCGCACTCCCCTAGACTCTCTGTCATCTTCAGAGATATCTGTGCTTACTTCAAATACCAAACAAGAGACACAGGGGACCTGGGCTGGTTCTGGCTGTCACTTATTAGCTGGACATCTCTCCCACCCTGTCTCCCCATCTGTGAGGTGCAGTGGTTGTCCCCGGCGCTTAAGGACACCCACAGTAATACTATCCACCAAGGTCTCACGGTCACAGTATCATTTAATCCTCTCAATTACTCTGTGAGGTTGGAATTATCCCATTTTTCCGATGAGGAAATGAGGCAAAGAAGCTTTAACTAACTCAAGGTCATATATCCAGTTGTGTATGAGAACCGATGCTGGACTCTGATCCCTCCGATTCCACGTTCTGTGTACTCAATCACGTGGCACCACAACTGTTGTCGTCTTGGTTAAAACCTCCGCTTCCGCTGATGGAGAAGAGGGTACCGATGACCACTCTCTTCGTCTCTAGTCACTCCACACACTGCACTCTCCCTGCTCCAAAGGTCCCCATAATTAACTTTCCAGAGTGAAAAACTCATCACATCGCCTTGCTACTTATCCCACCCTCCACGGCTGTCCGTGGACCACAGGATGGAGAATTTCCTAGACGCGGCTTACAAAGGCCTTCGGGAGCTGGTTCCAGCCACACCCCCACGTTCACAGCCAGCTGCGCTCCGGCCTCACGCTGCGGGCAGGCACCCATGCAAGTACACCGGGGTGCTCGCTTCCCGCTGGACGACCCTTCCCCCCAACACACCGTGGACTCCACGACTGTGAGGTTGTGCCCAGATTTCCACCCCACTGCAGTGGACGGCCCATTCCGTGAAATACTACACACACTTCAAAGCCAGTCTCAAATATCAGCCCTCCTCGGAAAGCCGTGGCTCGCCCCCCAGGCAGAATTAATCGCTCCCTCTGATGTGTCCATATAGTTCTTTATATATGCCTCAGTTACAGCACTTGTCAAGTTGGATTATAGTTGTTTAGAGCGCAGTCTTAGCCCTTTAAACCCTGAAGGCTTCCAAGGTGAGAACCACGTTTTATTCATCCTCAAATAAATCCTAGCAGATTGCCCAGCACACAGGACACAAGAGGTACCCAGTACCTCTAACAACAATAACAATAGCAGTGTACACCGTACGGACTGCCTGTTCTATGCTGGCCACTGCTTCCAGGACTCCATATGCACGAGATCACGCAACCTTCAACTCTGTGAGATAGGTACTGCTATTATACCCATTTAATAGATAAGGAAATATAAATATAAATATAATATATTTATAATATAAATATAATATACCTATATTTATAATATAACTATAATATATGTATAATATAAATATATATTATAAATATATTACAAATATAATATATTTATATTATATAAATATAAATATTATACCCATTTAATAGATAAGGAAATATAAATATAATATACTTGTATTTATAATATAAATATAATATGCTTATACTTATAAATATAATATACTTATATTTATACTATAAATATATATTATAAATATATTACAAATATAATATATTTCTATTATATAAATATAGTATAAATAATTATACCCATTTAATAGATAAGGAAATTGAAGCCCAGTAGTTCACCTAAGGTCACACAACTAGTTAGTAGAACCAGGATTCAAATCCAGGCGCAAACTCCACTCTTACCTGTAGATGCAACTTGAAAAGGGTCTGCCTACACATTGCTCAGGGCTGTTCCGGAGGACGGACTTGGGAATTTTTTTTGTTGCTTCTCCGGGAAGCCTCTTCAGCAGACAAAAGCAGGGCCTTACAGCTCTGCCCTGGGGAGGGGCTGTTGGCTGAAAGAGCCCAAGATCGCCAGGCTCCGGGACCTGCCTCCTAGAGCTGACTCAATGGCTGGCTTCCTCTGACACTCATCCTCCCCACTTGTAGAAGGACAGAGTAAGATGGATCCCCAAAGGGCTTTTCTGTTCTGACATTCGGCCAGCTTTTGACGTCCAGCTTCTTCCAGCGAGGGCTGCTGAAGAGAGTCTTGATTCTGCAGTGAAGTGTGATCCTCCTGTGGGCCTGAGCTGACTCATGGATCTCATGTCTCTGATACTCTGAGGCCAGAAGCTAACTAATATCACAGCCGCCTTTTCTGTCTAAGACAACTGGAGAAGTAACCTAAACGTTTACTGCAGCCATTCCAGCAATGTGTTTCCTGTTTTATTTTTCTTTTCTTTTTGTGCATGCTGCAAAAGAGCTGGAAGTTCTTCTCCCAAAGTTTTGACATCATTGGATGTTTGAGCTGGGAAGCTCCTCCGAGACCTGATTCTTGCCATCACATCTGATAGACAGGTGGGGGACAGAGCTCAGTGGGGAACAGAGAGACTGGCTTTAAAGAACGCTGTAGGGTCCCCTGGGACGGGCCTCGGCTGACAGCAGCAGAGGCCTCTGTGGCCCCAGGACTTGGGCCCTTTCGTCCACCCCAGGCACCTCCAGCCACTACATCCAGCACCCGCCTCCAAACCTCCCCCCTTGC
Source organism: Balaenoptera musculus (assembly GCF_009873245.2). Lineage (NCBI taxonomy): Eukaryota > Metazoa > Chordata > Mammalia > Artiodactyla > Balaenopteridae > Balaenoptera > Balaenoptera musculus. The sequence continues at coordinate 98,461,426 of NC_045790.1, read as the reverse complement.
AGAAGACTGCTTTCAATTAGAGGAGTTAACGATGTCTTGCTTTCAAAGGGTTTTTTAAATCCAGTTTATCTTCCACCCACACACGATGTACACAAAGGCGGGGGATGGAGAGAGAAGAGGGGGAGTGGGAGTTCTGGTATTTTCCCACACAGGGGAGATGCCTTGAGGTTTCTATTGAATTTCACTTTTACAGATTTACATGCCCTTTTGTCAATCACAGGAGGGAGGAAGTGCTCGTCAAACCTCTAGCCCATCCTCTCCAATTTCCTCTTTCAATTCAAAGGGACCTGGGAATGGGCCTCACAGAAAAAGAGAGGAAAAGGGAGTGGGGAGGGTGGGGTGCATGCTGACAATAACAATACACATTAGCGTAGGAGTGCGTGCACGAGAACGCACACGCACACACACGCAGACACACACACGCAGACACACACACATGTAGACACACACACGCACACACACACGCATACACACACACGCATACACACACACACGCACCCACACACACGCACCCACACACACGCATACACACACACGCATACACACACATACACACACATGCATACACACACGCATACACACACACACACGCACACACACGCATACACACACACATACACACACAAACACACACATACACACACATACACACACGCATACACACACACGCATACACACACAAACACACACACACGCATACACACACACACATACACACACACGCATACACACACGCATACACACACGCACACACACGCATACACACACACGCATACACACACAAACACACGCATACACACATACGCATACACACACAAACACACACACACGCATACACACACAAACACACACACACACGCATACACACACACGCATACACACACATACACACACATGCATACACACACGCATACACACACACACGCACACACACGCATACACACACACACATACACACACAAACACACACATACACACACATACACACACGCATACACACACACGCATACACACACACACACACACACACACACACACACACACACACAGTCCCCAGGCAGTGTTTCCGAATATTTCTACTTAGGCCACATTTTAACCTCAGGTTTACAGGTTCAATGCCAAGTTATTTCCCCAAGAATTGCAAGGTTGAAGAGGTGGGCAGGGTTCCTTGATATGAAGACTGCAGGAGGGAAAGCCTGCCTCAGGAGACCGGGACACAGAGGGGTCCAGGTGAAATAAAGCCACCTCTGTAAAGCTGGCTTGGCAGTTCCTTCAAGAACGTACTGCCCCCTCCTCAGAGCTCCTGTGGGGGAGGGAAAGGGCACCAACTCTTCGGGACAGCCTCCCAGTACTGGCACTGCCCGTGTATTATCTCCTCTGGCCCTCATAATAACCCTGAGGAATAGGCGGTTTTGTCCCTCTTGTAGAGATAAGGACTCTGAGGTCTGGAAGGCATTGGTCACTCCCCTATGGCTGAGAGGTCAAAGTCAAGTGGTCTGACTCAAAGTCTGTCCTCTTCCCACCCTGTGGCTGGACTTTCCGAGAACTCTCTGTCACAGCCTTTGTGCAACACACTGCACTGCGGTTTCTCGTCTGTCCATGTGTCTACGTGCATGAGCTTCGAGGACAGTGCCTTCCTTAGTGATAGCTAAAGGAAGTACAAGGGCCCTTGAGCCCAGCGGACCGGTTGAGGCAAACACATGGGATCAGTGCTGCCGTTCCCCCATCTCTTGCCCAGGACAGATATCATTAAACAGTGCCTGCTGTTCCCCTGAGTGTAGACCCCTGAAACCATCTTAACAAAATGTTAAGCCACTCACGATGGGTTAGGATTACCCTATGTGCAATCCTCGAACTTGGCTGTTAGCGCATTGAGGGCAGGAATGAGGTCTTACTTGTTATATCTTCAATACTAAGAGCAGAGGAAGGCCTGGAGTAGGCGCTAAGCAAATATTTAGTTGAATGAACTAACAAAAACCACAATAAATGTTATTGATCCTTTACTATATATCAGGCTTCTAACATGTGCCCCACATACCTGGTCTCCATTAAGGTGACATGGACACAGGCACCCAAACGCTCCGACTCCGGCTCAGGGCCTCTTTCACCGGCTGGGAGTACTGTAGTCCTCTCCCACCTGGCTTCTTCTCCCCACTCCTCTGCCCAATCTGACCTCCTTCCTATGCCCCTGACTCCAAACTGACCCTCTGAATATGACAACGACAACAAAAAAAACTTTAAGGGCAACCGAGGGTTAACATTACACAACACGTGTGTGTGCGCGGGCACACACACTTTCAATCCCCTCCTCCAACCTCCTTTTTACACACTTAATAGTGAGAGAGACAGACAGAGAGAGAGAGAAAGAGAGACAGAGAGAGAGAAAGGAAGGAAGAAAAGCCAGGCTTTCTTTAGTGACCATTAGAAACAATGATCACTTTCCCTAGGCCCCTAGAGCAGTTTCCCCTTTGATACCTGCCTTAAAAAGATAGAAGGGAGGGGGAGGGCTGGGTTGCCTGTTTCAATTTCAGGATTTATTATTTGGCATGGACAGACAATCAAGCAAAGAAGCATTTCCTGTGCACAGGGCCCGCGGCGCATGGAATGTAGGGATACCTCCTCCTCCCACCCAGCGATCTGGAAATAGCAGCAGACCTCACGGCCTCCACCCAGGAGACACTTCCAGATAAGATACCCCGGCATTAGATGCCCTCCAGCCTTGGGGCTCAGCTCTGGGGTGATTAGTACCTCATTGCTCCCAGGGTCTGTCCCTAACACATCAGGCATTTCACACTCCTTAGGGGTCTAATACCCTCCTGGCCTGCACCTCCCCACACGTCTGGAATCCTGTGGTTTGGGGTTCAAACTCCTGGCCTGATGAAATGGTCATGGAAAAGAAGCCTAGGCTCTCAAGGCGAAAGGAGCAAAGAAATCATTTAAGACACCACTGTTCCGCAGCATACTGACATTTTTACAGGTGGAGAAACTAAATTTCTTAAAAAAGAAATGGGGCTGCCCTGGTGGCACAACGGTTGAGAGTCTGCCTGCCAATGCAGGGGACACGGGTTCGAGCCCTGGTCTGGGAAGATCCCACATGCCGCGGAGCAACTGGGCCCGTGAGCCACAATTACTGAGCCTGCGCGTCTGAAGCCTGTGCTCCGCAACAAGAGAGGCCGCGATAGTGAGAGGCCCGCGCACCGCGATGAGGAGTGGCCCCCGCTTGCCGCAACTAGAGAAAGTCCTTGCACAGAAACGAAGACCCAACACAGCCATAAATAAATAAATAAATAAATAAATAAATAAATAAAAATTAAAAAAAAAAAAAAAAGAAATGGTTCAGAGTCATAGGATTGATGGGGACTGCTCACTCAGTGGCTTCATTTTATAGACAGAAGCTCAGGATTTCGAGGGGACAGAAATTGGATGTTCCAACCCTCTTCCAAGGGAAAAATGTATGCAAGAGGCCTGAGAAAGCATCCATGATAAACGGCAAAGACAAAGTGTGTTTCTTTGCCAACACACTTAAACCAGCGACTGTGTTCCAAGTACAGAGCCTCTCCTTCTTGTGTAAGGCAGGAACTGCCATCCTCGCTTACCCTACAGGTAACGCGCCCGAGGTTCAAAGGGCATAAATGGCACCCCGAAGCCGCAGCTGTCAGGAATGTGAAGTCCGGGTCTGATTCCTGCCTGTGTTACTGTAAGGCTGCCTCCTATGACACAGATGAGGAAACAGGCCCACCCAGTGTAAGTGCTGATGCTGGGAACGGCAGTGGCAACAGTGGTGACGGGAAGCACCCAGCTGCCTTCACCTCCGTCAAGCCCATCCTTGTGTCCTTTGTGAAGGGGAGATTCCTATTACCCGTTTACAGGTGGGAAAACTGAAGCCGAGGGAGAGGACGAAATAATCACCACCATGGCAGTGGGGGCCATAATTAAAATAAGGACACGGGTCAGCCATTGAGTTTGTATGAAACGCGAGTTCTCACCACTCCACCCCATGGGGTCGGCGTCATCTCCGATCTCACAGACAGCAGAGCCGGGCATCGGGCCGTGCTCCTCACCGGAACCCAGACACCCGTTCTGAGGAGGCGCTGGCCAGGGGGCTCGGGCTCCTCCAGCTAGTAAATCCTCTAACAGGGGAGAGTGATTAGTGTCGGATGTGGCGGTCGGCTTTTGTGCAGCTGACAACTCGTCCCTTTAAAGGCCTGGCCGGGCTCATTTCACACGGGCCCTCCGCAGGCCTGCTCCCCATCTCCCTGTAATTACGCCATTCACTAGTCACCCAGGCCTGCCTCTGAACTCCTGACCCGGCACTGAAAGACCTGGGATCTCATTACTAATCTCTTAAGCCACCTAGTTCTCCAAAATACATCCATTTAAGTTGGAGGCCAAGGCTTTGGGGGTGGGAGCCAGAGAGAGGGAAAAAAGTCCAGCACAGGCCCTTCTCGTGACACGGCCATGTACCCGCTCTGGGGCCTGGGGCAGCTGGTCTGGCTGCCCAGCTCAGGGCAGGGCAGGCCTTGCCGAGGCTCGGGACCCGACTTCGAGACTCGGCCTTTGGAGGGGAAGGGCATCTGGGCCCACCTGTTTGTAATTTCGGGGGTGCGGGGAGGGGATGAGGCCTGTGTTTGTTTTAATTATTATTACTGTTGCTGAAAAGGGAGGAAAGAAATGAGCAGAAACTGCTAACGTCCAGCTTACGTAATCTCCCGCAGCAGAGGAGGGACACGGGATCCCCGGCCAGATGGTCCGCGGGTGACTTCACGGCACATGCGTCTCCTCCGACAGTAAGATGCTGACAGGCTTAGAAGAGTGGGTTGCAGGACCTTCTTAAAATTCTTTAGGGGTGAGGGACAGGGGTTTGGGGGTTCCCAGAGATCTCAGTTTTCTTGTGGAAGACAAACTTTCTTCCAGCCAAAGCTCAAATTTTTCTTATATTCCTCTCTCACTAACTCATTCATTCATTCATGCACTTATTCAATGTACACTTACACAGCACTTATTACGAGTTAGGTTCTTTACCTCCCATGGTCTATATGAGGAAAATGGATCCCAGAGGGGGAAAAAAGGCAATAAAGATAAAATCCCTTCTCCCAAAGAGCGCCCAGACCCCTGGGGGGATGTGATGGAGTGTAAAGGATTGTCCCAGCAAACACCCACACAACAGCGTGGTGGGTTCCGTATTCGAGGTCCGTTCAGGTTGAGGGGGGCATGGAAAAGGAGGGACAGTCCATGCCCAAGGGCCGGGCCTGAAATGCAGAATCTTAATGTCAAGTGGGCTCTGAAGAGCAGGGGCTGGAGAAAAAAAGGCAAGAGAAGGAGAAAAACTGGGCCACAGCTGAGCCATGACAAACCCAGTTTCCCAGATGATGTCAATAACAGAGGCATGAAGGATAAAGTTCAAGATGTAGAATCTTGCTGCAAACACAGTTCTGAACACATTATATTTTTAAAAACACATTGCTAACTTTCTGTGTTTCCAAATCTCTTTTTTAAAAAATTTGCACTGAAAGCAATTAACAACATTTCATGAATTCTAGGTCAGGATATAAAAGCAGCGTTGACTCTGGATCAGATCAAGAGGATGCTGTTAGCTTCAACCAGAACGTTCACTCAACTCTGGATCGAAACCCAGAGATACTGCCAGCACAAGATGAAAATCCTGAGGCATTGCCAGCTTCAGATATGAATCCTGAAGCATCGTGATCTGTATTTCAGAGCCCAGAGGCATTGTCAGTTCTAAAACAGGACGTTCAGCATGGAAACATTTCCAGTTCTAGACCAGAATACCAGGATATCATAATTCTAGAATAGGAGCAACCAATGCTGTCTGCTCTAAATCCAGCACCCCAAAACTTCCTGTTGAGAAAATCAGATACCAAAGACTGAGAACACAAATCCAGTTAGCTTCACTCTAAAATGCCCTCTTTATTGGCTCTAGAGTGGAATTGGGAGACACGGCCAACTCAGGAGCAAAGCACTGAAGCACGGAAATCTCCAACTCTCAGCTCAGAGCTACTCAACTGAAGCAGGATGTTTTAAGAAACCACCAGACCTCTTCTTTGCCTCCTCTGGGAGCCCTGAGATATCCATGGGTTAATCAGGAAAGTGGTGACCACATCCAAGCTTGGTGCCTGGTCACCGAAACCCTTGGTTAAGGATAGTTGAGCAGTGGTTAATGGCAGTCTTGACCACACTGGCCTATTCAAGAAAGGTCAAAGGAGTGATTTTTCACTTAAAAACATCTGTGTGTTAAAAGAACAAGACTTTCTCAAGTTCATAAAACTAGGAGTTTCCAGGTTGTTTTTGTGTTTTTTCTCCCTTCTTCCCCTTCTTCCTCTTCTCCTGCTTTCCTAATAAATACCTGTGTGTTCCAAGCTGTGACCAAGATGAAATACGAGTCACACTGCCTGCAGGGAACCCCACTTGATGCCAAGGTGCCTTGTCCTTGGGTTCTGCCCTTCACTGCAGACCTCAGGGTTTTCTGATCCTCTCCTATCACCCTGGAAACCACTGAGTGATTGCCTCTCCTCTTTGCTTTTCGAAGAGCAGGCGGTCATCTTGCCAGGGCTGCCTTCAGTTTGATTTCTCCTAGGATGCAATGTTCTGACGCATGCAAGGAACAAGAGGATAGGGATCACTTATGCTTTTATCGGTGTCCTGCTGACCTTCCAGCTCAAATAAGGGCGCTCATTCTTAAGGAGAAGGGTGGCATTTCTCTCTGGCCTCCCTCTCCAGATTTCAGAGGTAGGGATAGTGACCCTGATATGCAAACTGGGGGCTTTGCCCATCAAATGCCCAATAGATACTGCTGACGTAAGTGTCCACCACCCCACCAGCAGATTCCTCTGAGGGACGGAGACTATCCGCAGTGATGCTTTCCCCTAGTGGTACCCTTGGACAAGGCGGTACACATCTGCAAAAAAGGCAGGGTGTTGAAGCGGCTGTTCTGAGACACTGTCCATGGGAACCATCCCAGCATGATCTGGGATCCACAATGTGATCTCCTCAACAATCCTACACCTGCCACTTTCCTGAACTTTCCGTGAGCAGTGGAAGTCACACGCATTGAAGAGATGTGGGCTGGAATCTCATATTCTGCCATTTATTGACATCATGACCTTGAACGCTTCAAGGAGCCTAAATTCCTCCACTGCAAAATCAGATGATGGCACCTACTTTGAAGGGTTGTTTCAGGATTCAAAGAGCTCTTGCACATGCAAATGTTTACACACAGCCCTGCATGCCAGAAACACACTTAACATTTCCCTCCTTCGTCCCTTCCTACTTCTTTCCTCCTGGCTCTAGAGGAAGACAGTCTTGGGGTCGAAGTCTAGATTTCCTTGCCCCACCCCTAGGCTAGTTGTAGAAACTTGGGTAAGTTACTTAACCTTTGTGAGTCTCAATTTAGTCCTCTGAAAACCAGTGAAAGTTAGCCACTACCTCGTAGAGGGGTTGGTGGGTATAAATGTGCCAAAACAGTGTGAACCTCTGGGTAGAGGTCCTGACATGGAGTAACCGCCTTGAGAGCTGGACCATTCACACTGCTCCTATCATTATTATCAACTATTGTTAGTACTATTATATCATTGGTATTACTGTCATTTATTATTGTTTAGTCATTCTTTTTCATCTCTCCCTTCACTATTTTTATTATCAAGCAACATTCCATTATATGTATATACCATAGTTTATTTATCCAATTCACCAGCTGATGGACATTTGGTTTGTTTTCAGTTTTTGTCTATTATGAATAAAACTGCTATGAATATACATATACATATACATATATATATATCTCGACCCTTAGAATGGACATGTTTTCTTTTAATACCTAGGAATACAATGGCTGGATTACACTGCCAAATTGTTTTCCAAAGTTATTGTACTTTTAAAATTACTACCAGCAGTGTATGAGAGTTCTAGTTCCTCCACATCCTAACCAACACTTGATATGGTCAGCTGTTTTAATTTTAGCCGTTTTAATAGATGTATAGCAATATCTCACTGTAGTTTTAATTTTTACTTCTCTCATGACTAATGATATTGAGCATCTTCGGTGAAGTGTCTGTTCAAATATTTTGTCCATTTGTCAAAATCAGTTTTCTTTATGTTAGGAGGTCTATTTTCTGAACTCTCTATTCTGTTCCATTGATCTGTTTGTCTATCTTTATACCAATACCATGTTGTTTTGATTACTGTAGCTTTGTAATAGGCCTTTTTTTTTTTTTTTTAAGTATAGTTGATGTTAATACAATGTTGTGTTAGTTTCAGGTGTACAGCAAAGTGATTCAGTTATACGTACATATATATATATATATACATATATATATATTTTTTCAGATTCTTTTCCCTTATAGGCTATTACAAGATATTGACTATAGTTCCCTTAATTTTGTATTCCTCTTCCCTTCTCCCACACCTCTCCTTCCTCCCTTCTTTCTCTTGCTCTTTCACACCTTCCTTGGCTGGGCTTCTCACTGGGAGGCCTGTCTGAAGGCGAACCATACACTCTCAAGCCAGACAGACAGCCCTTTATGTTTCCATCAATATCCATAGAAATCTAGTCACGAGACCATCCCTAAGACCAGAATAATAAGAGGCAAAAGGGTAGAGCCTTTTTCCTGGGGTCTGGCCTCCAGTAGCTGTTTCCTACTTTCTGTGCAAAGCTGTTAAGAGAACAAAGTGCAGATTTAGTTGTAAGTATTTATCGCATGCCTACTATGTGCCAGGCCTTGTTCTTCATCTTGGAACACATAGCAGTGACCACACATTTAAAAAAAATCCTTGGGGAAAGTGGTGTGTATCCTGGAAAGTGCATGGGCTGTGGAGCCTGAAAGCACTGGCTTTCCTCCTGTTCCACCACTTGGAGGAGGGGACCCTGTGTGGAGCTTTGCTTCCCCATCTGTGAAATGGGAACACAGTTCTTACTACACAGATTGGTTATAAAGGTTTAATGCAATAACTGAATTGAATACATGTAGATAGCAGTTATTATATGCCAAGCAATGTTCCCAGTGTTTTATGTGTGCAATTTTCTGGAATGCTCACAACTGCCACTTGATTTTCCTATTTTACAGATGAGGAGACTGAGGCTGAGAGACCATGTAACTTGCCCTAGATCTCACTGTAGGTGGCAGCACTGGGATGTGATAGACTCTAGACCTGCTCCAGTAGGGTAGCTCAGTATCTCCCTGTGGCTATTTAATTTTAAACTAATTAAAATTAAAAATCCAGTTCCTCACTTTCCTGAGCCACATTTCAAGGGTTCAAAACAATAGGTGGCTAGAGGCTACAGTGCCAATATAGACTACTTCCATCGTCAATGAAAGTCCTATCAGACAGCTGAGCTGGAGCCCGGGCTCTCAACACTGACACAGTTCTGCCTTCTCTGGAATATAAACTCCTGACCATAGCTCCCTGATGCATGTCGGTTTATCTCCTTCCTTACATTGCTCTGCATTGCTTTTCTCTTCCTGGACCCCTTGGCCCCAGGAGGCTACACTGCAGACCTGGGCATCACCCAAGCAGCATCCACGTCCTTGAGAGCAGTATCCTGCCAGCAGACCAGATCTCTCCCAAACTCATGCTCTTTCCCAGGATGGAGAGAAATGCGGGCATCAGCCAAGCATCCCCTTCCACCAGCTGCATACGTAGGTCCGGTTTGGGTAAAGGGTTCCGGGGTGGGCAGGAGCCCCAGGGAAGTCTTTGTTGGACCACCCTGGCAGAGAATCATACCTCTCAGCATGGGTGCCTTTCATTTGCCTCTCTCAGTCCATCTCTCCCTGAAAAATGAACACGCACCAATATATCCAGGAGCATCTGGCACTTGGATCTGGCTGAAGAATTAGGTGCATTTTAAGAAATCCGTGCCTAAGGTGGCGGAGAGGGTGGAAAGCCCTTTTTGGTCTGGTTCTATAGATAGCATATACAGGTTAATTTAAAAAGTAAGGATGGGCTTCCCTGGTGGCGCAGTGGTTGAGAATCTGCCTGCCAATGCAGGGGACACGGGTTCGAGCCCTGGTCTGGGAAGATCCCACATGCCGCGGAGCAACCAGGCCCGTGAGCCACAACTACTGAGCCTGCACGTCTGGAGCCTGTGCTCCGCAACAAGAGAGGCCACGATAGTGAGAGGCCCGCGCACCGCGATGAAGAGTGGCCCCCGCTTGCCGCAACTAGAGAAAGCCCTCGCACAGAAATGAAGACCCAACACAGCCAAAAATAAATAAATAAGTAAATTAATTAATTAAAATATTTTAAAAAAAAACATTGTTTAAAAAAAAAAAAGTAAGGATGTTGGGATGGAGAGTGGGGGGTAGGGGGTTTGAAGAACACACACAAACAAATGAACACACACACACACACCAAAAGCAAAATCCTATGCACAACCAATATCCAACTCCCCTTGGAACCCCATCCTTTGGGCCTGGCTTGAGAAAGTTTACTTCCAGACTTAGAGAAATGAGCATGTGGTTTTGGGGACAGAATCCAATACCGCCAAAGCAGCGGGCTCAGCAAGCTCGACCGGCCGCTGCTTCCTACGCGCATTACAGTCTCTGAGAGCGAACGCTGTTTACATATTTTACATGTTTCTTGGGTACAGGACACGAAACTAAATTACACAGCAAAGGCCATGCTGGCTAAACACCGGTGCCCCTGCTTAAAACAACAACAATAATTAAAAAAAAGAAAAGAAAAGAAAATGAAAGACGAGGATGGAGAAGGGTCTTGAGGGAGTCTGAGTGGATGGCAGGGATGGAAGGCAGGAGTCTGGTCCTGAATGGATCAGGAGGGAGAGATGAAGCGGAGGATACAGACAGTGAGATGGGAGTGGGTCAGGCTTGGAGAAGCAGGGAACACGAAGGCCTAGGGGTCTTCCTAGAGGGGCTGTGGGGTAAACTGGCCCAGCTGTGTCTGCTCTCCGTGAAGAGCCAGTGGAAGCAGCTCAGAACCACAAAGCCTTGCTTGTTCCTGGGCTGCAAGACCAGAGTCAACTGGCAACTGAGAGCCTTCCCTGCTCCATGTAGCACCTTCCCTGGTAACCCACGCATGTCTGCTGCAAACGCCAGGCGTTGTATTCACGCACATCCGTCCCCCTCAACGTATGTCCCTCTAAGGGTTATTCCGTGTGTCCATGTATCACAGCAGTTTGCCCAAGTTTTTCTTTTCTTCTTAGAGGTACCTATTCCAGTGTTCCCTTTCCTCCGTGGACACTACAGACAGCTTGAGGGCAGCGGTTGAATTATTCATCTCAACCCCAACCCCCTGCTGAAAAGGATGCTTTGGACATAGTAGGTTCACAAGAAGATTATAGTGGGTTTTGAATCCAAATATCAGAATCCTTTCATAACAGATAGGGGATGGGGGGCTTTAGGGAAGTTATTAAATCAAAGCCAAATCTTAATTAAGTGAAGTAAGACCAAGAGACTTTCAAAGTCTCTCTCTCTGCTTAGATTTCTGTGTCCCAAAGAGTGTTCCTTTAAAAATAACAACACAAAACTCAATTGGGGCTTCCCTGGTGGTGCAGTGGTTGAGAATCTGCCTGCCAATGCAGGGGACACGGGTTCGAGCCTTGGTCTGGGAAGATCCCACATGCCGCGGAGCGACTGGGCCCGTGAGCCACAACTGCTGAGCCTGTGCATCTGGAGCCTGTGCTCCGCAACAAGAGAGGCCACGACAGTGAGAAGCCCGCGCACCGCGATGAAGAGTGGCCCCCGCTTGCCGCAACTAGAGAGAGCCCTCGCACGAAACGAAGATCCAACACAGCCAAAAAAAAAACAAAACAAAACAAAAAACAAAACTCAATTGTTCCTAACTGGATCCCACAGTTGTTAAGCTTCATGGGCAGAGAGAAGCATTTCTTTAAAAAGTTTTCAGCTGCCATCAGAAGGAAAACCACATTTGTGGATCAACTGTCTCATCCTTGACAAGCATCTGCCACATGGATGTTATCACTCCTGTTTTGTTGATAAGAGATTGGGTAGAAGCAAAGAGAACCGGCTCGCCCAAAGTGACAGAGCTGGTAAGTGGTGACCCCGGAACTGGAAGCCAGGCTGAGCTGATCCTAAATCTCATTTTTTTCTATAAAACTCTCATCACTCAAAGTTTTGGGGGGCCAATCATAGCATCTGACATTTCATAAGTTTGAATAAATATCAAAAGAGTGAAGGAGTTAAGGAGGCAGAGAAGAAGAGGGGGTGGAGAGTCTGTTGGAGTCCTTTGCTGGGGTCCTGAACAGTTTAGTAGATTTAAAGTCCCTCCCAGCCCACGTTTTGAGGACAAGTTCGGGGAGTTACAGCCACCAGTGCAGGGGGCCCCTTTCTGATGCAGGAGCTGGCTTTTGATCTCCTGGAGGGATTTCTGGGTGCCCCACACCAATGGGACAGACTGTAACAGACCATGGGACTTTCTGTTCTGTCTCCTTAGATGACTCACACATGTGCTCTTGAAAAATTATTCAGAAACCACCAGAAGAAAGCAGATCCCTTGAGTATTTGGGAAAACTGCTTGGAATCTTCTCTGACATTTCGGCACATCCCCTTGGCCTCCCTCCTCTCTCTCCACTGGCAGATGCTGTCCCATTTCACCAGTGAGAAGACCTGCACACGCCGGTGAAGGGACACGTCTCAGCGGTGACCTCAGCACTGGGTGCTGAGACCACGATTGCCCCCTGCCCTTTGCCAATATAATCATCTGAACAGCATTAGAGAATTGCTCGTCCATGCAAAATTTCCACGTGGGGCTGTTTCAATGTAATACCAGTAGCAGGTGCAAGAAAAGAAAGAAGTAGAACAAAGAGTGGCACAGGGGAGATCCTTCACCTCCCGCACTGAAGGCAGCTCTTCATTCTGAGAGACGAGAAGCAAAACTTCTCAGTTTCAAAATGTGCTTCGACCCACTCATCCAGGGTCTGACACCCAGGAGGTGTTCATAGATGTCAATCTTCATCCCCAAATGAACATCTGATCTGTTGGCCCCCTGCTTAGAACCTGAGAAGCTCCCCCTCGAACTTGGGATAAAGTCTAAATTTCAAGCATCTGAAGGACATCCCCGCATCATTTTCAGAGCCCATCTCTCTTGACTTCCCCTGAATTTCTTATCGGCCTTTTGTTGGATGTCTGTCTGTCTGTCTGTCTGTCTCCTTCTGTCTGCCTCTGTCTCTCTCTCTGACATGCTCTTCCTTGCACACCCCTCTCCTACCCCCAGCTTATTCTTCCAGTCACCGCTCAGCAATCACTCCCAAAGGAAATATCTCCCCACCCTCCCCTCGGTTCCCCTGTCCCAGCACTTCCTACACTGCATTGTCGGTGCTTGTGGAAACACTTCTCACCCTTATGTCCAGAGAACCCGGTGGATTTCTGCTCCCTTCCTCTGGACACAAGGATGCAGAAGGCACAGATAAATGGTCCCTGCTCTCCGGGCGAGCCATCAAGGAATACACACATCTTGCGATTCCCTTACTGACATCTCAGGGTTTCCTGGGTACAACATATGGTTTGTGACAAACCTGTAAATGGAGCAAAGTTTCTTCTTCCATCTACAATTGTCCTGTTTGTGCTTTCCTTCATTTTCTCTCCCACAGCCCAGAAGTAATTAGACATGGACTGGATCCAAAATCTAAGAAATCTTTTTTTTTTTTTACACTCAGGGTTTGGCAACTTAAAACATTTCCTATGTTTCTCCCGTATTTTCATGTACGCTTTTTAAATGACTTTTTGGAGAGGGCAATACTTAACCCAAAAGAACGACTGCCCTTAGACAGAGATGTAGGAAGCATGGCAGAAACAGTAGGGCAATATTTGGGGTCCTGGAGAGGGGGGTTCCCACTTTCCTTGTGTTCCTTGAAAGCACACTACGTAAGAAAAGGTGCAAAAGACAGCTCTCCTCGCTTATTTTCCTGTGTCAGCCATGGCAGCAGGCGTGAGCTGCCTCGTCCTGCACCTGGGCTCCTATGATGAACACAGCGGCCTGAATCCTGGTTCTGCCTCTGCCTCTTAGAACTGTGAACCCCCAAACTCGTCAGTCACTCAGCTCCCTCAGCCTTAACTGTCCCAATCTGTAAAGTGAGACCAGCGATTCCTATTCTTGTAGCAGTTTAAGTAGGATTCAAGGAATTTGATGCAGAGCCTGGATGAACTTGGTAAATGTTATTTTTATAATTTGTCCAGGACCTTCTGAAAGTGGGCAAAGGACTTTTCCATCCCTGCATGCTGGCTTTCATCCCTGCTGGCTGAGTAAGCTGATAGCAGTGTGGTTTCTTCCTCAGGGAAACTCCCTCTAAATCTCATACTCTTGGGTCTTGGCTGCTATTTCCAGTTGGACACACCCCTCCCATGCAATAGTGAGCACTTTGAGGGCTACAAAAGGACCAGCACTTCTTTGGAGTTTCTCAAAATGTCTGGTAAAGTCCTGAGCACGCAGGAAGCATTTGTTAATGCAACTGTGCTTATTCACTCAACCAGATGTTGACTGAGCTTCTGTGCTGTGTGGGTCACCGTGGGTGGCTCTGGGGTTGAGGGCGTGCAGCAGCAGGCCTAACATGAATGGAAGAGGGAATTAACATTTGCACTACCCAATGAGTGGAAAACGAACAACAACAACAGAACAGTTTTCTCTGCATTTACTCCCTTAGTCCCCACCAAGTAGAGGCTATCATTCCCTCTTTCTAGAGGAGAAAACTGAGGTCCCTGGAGGAGTGATTTGCTCAAGATTCCCAAGTAAGAGGAAAAGCTACGAGGGCAAAGCCACATCTGCATGATTTCCACTTGACCCCACGAATGCCCACGTTCTCTACCTGCTCACATTTCTCAGCGGAGGATTCATATATATTTCCACTTAATCCAATGAATAAATGAATTAATCCCTAAAGACAAATTATGATTTGCATTTTAATAGAGGCACACAATCTTAGGGACATGCCAAGAAACAGGTAATAGCGACTCAAAGTGAGGTGGCAAAGAACTGATATGCCTCACCATGGGTTGGTGGATACAAAGTCAGAATCAATCACAAAGCAAGGAGAGATGCTCAGGCCTTGTCCTCCTTCTAATGCAGGAATCTCCTGTGCCATCACCAGCTCAGCCTGCGTGCCTCATGATGGGGAGCTTACTGTATCACAAGGCACTTCATCTCACTGCGGACAGCTCTCATTCTTAGAAAGGTTTTCTTAACTTTGGCCCTTAAACTACAGCCCTGGAAATGCTTAGTCTAAATGTTACCCTCAAAGGATCAACCAGATACACTGGTTGGTTGACTGAAGGTCTGTAATCCCTGGGAGAGCACTGTGCATTCTGATAGTCTTCATGCTTCCAATGCCCCCGTAGGCCCTTGCAGGAGGAGGGAGGGACCCGTTTGGACAGGAGGAAATGGGCTTGGGTGGAAATGCAGGCGGTGGGGGCGGGATGAAGGAATGTCTACATCTCACTTTGGCGGCCTATGGTGTAAAGCACCGGAGAAAGGTGAGATGTGGAGACAAAATGAGAACAAGACGAGATCTCTGCAAACACTTAAACCAAATCGGGCTGAGGTTCCCAGAAGAGAGATAACTCAGTACTTTCGACTCGTTTCCATTTTTGTTCTGTCTCAGGGACCTCTTGAAATCCAGCTGGGCCAGAAAGGTGCATGGCCAAAATATCCAAAGAATGTCTCTTATTACAGAGTGTTCAGCTCACTGTGCAGAGCTGGGAAGTTTTGATACTTCTGATAACATTTGGATAGAAGACTCAATATTCGGGGTGGAGGAGCTTGGCTCTAACCAAATTTGGGAGAAGAGAGACTGGGAACTATGAGAAGTGGAGGGCTCACACAAAAATGAAAACGGAAGTTTCAACCATCTTCTAGACGCATCTACCACAGAGAGTGCGGCGTCTCCGCAGTAGTCACGGTGATCACTTGCCCTCTTACTCCGACAGGGCTACTCCTCTCGAGAGCAGCCTCACACTTAAGTCTTGCACGCTAACAAGGTCAGAGTTGGGTCTCTGACTTCTTTGGTTTCTTCCGCGGGCTCCAGCACAGACCTCGGCACAGACCTCCAACAAACACCTGCACTTATCACTTGTGCAGCATCAGGGAAAGACAGAGAGTGGGACAAAACTGGTTTGTAAAAAGGAAACGGACACAACTGAGGTCATTTCATCACTCCCCAACCTGATGGAGCATCCTAGCGAACACCAGGGTACCAGGAACAGGGCCACTGAGACAGGGAATGGGAGCTTCCTGCACTCAAGGTGTGGGCAGTGCCCGGGAAGTCTGGAGGAGGAGAATTCAAGCACTTCATGGAGTGTGCACAGTACCACCAACACGAAGATCTGTCCATCCACGACTCTCTCTGCTTGATTCACAGTGATATTTTGCAGGAATCCAGTTACTTGCAGCTCTTGGACAGGACCACATATTCCCAAGCTCCCAATGTCACCTTCCATGAGATCCTTTTAATCCTAGATTTTCCACTATGGGCTGTGTGACCCTGGAGAAACCACTCGACCCCTTAGTTTCTCAGAGGTAGGTAATAATTCTTTCCTTGAAGAATGGCGAGGGGGTTGGCTATGAAGTGTGTATGAGGGCCCAGTACAGTGGCTGGTGGACCTCGACAACCGCTGGTTCCCTCCCCCACTCTCCTCCCTGTGCTTCGGTACTCACTCTCTGGATAGGGGTCCCTGCATCTACATGGCCTGTTCCTGTAGGATGTTCATGTGTTTGTGCGTGTGCGTGCCTGTCTGTATGTGTGTAAAAGAAACAGAAAGAGAAAGAGAGAGAGGAGGGAGGAGGAGGAGGAGTGTATAATTGTGTTGAGGGAAGGTAAGGGACACACGGTGCGTCTAAACACCACCCCCCAACTCGCTCTCTCAAGCCATCAACCTCTTCACTGGAGGCCCTGACAGGGTGAAAATTAACCACCAGCCTCCTCTAATCACTGTACAGGGTAATGAAGGCCACGGTTAGACTTCTTCCTCTTCTCTGTTGTCAGAAGGGAGCTACGTTTACACGCCAGGAAGAGCCTTTACTCAGAGTTATGCAGGCTGTGCGTGTGTGTGCGCACATGTTGGCTTGCGCATGATGGGGGCGGTGTGTGAATGACTTCCAGGCACTTGCTTTGAGACAGGGAACTGGGGGGGACTTTTGTTCTGCAGGCCTCCAGGCCGCCCTGCCCAGCCCTGCGCCCAGACGGCACACACATCCCCTACCCTGACCCTGTATTCTCCAGTGAGCTGATCTCATTACGGCAAATTTAGTTACAGCTGAAGTCTCCTTGTAACAAAGATTATGTCCAAGCCCAGAGTAATGGAACCTAGTCGATTTCATTAAAATAAAATTGGTTACAATGAATAATTCAATAGGATGATTTTGTTTCCTCATCTCCTCTTTGTAGATCGAAGAGCCAGTATTTATAATGATTTTTTTTAATTGGATTTTTGTTTAGGAAGAGATAATCACCCATGATTCCTGACAGCCCCCTCCTTAGGAGACTGGAATAATTGCCCCGCAAAGTCTCTTTTCAAATGCTAAGACTGGAAAATTCTTTCTCTCCTTTTCTCACATTAGTAGCAATAAACTTTGGGTGGTTTTTAAGCACAGCTGCTACCTCAACACTTGCTCATGTGAGATTCTGAGTGTGTTAATAATACCCTTGTTTGAATGATGTTTTTAAAACATTTCTAGGAACTGGATGGAGGTGTTGAATTTGGAATTCCTGGCTCTATTGCTGGCCAGCCCTGCTGTTCCTGAAGCAGGACACTCTGTGTGAGAGAGGTAGCAATGTGCGTGTGTGTGTGTGTGTGTGTGTGTGCGTGTGTGTGTGTGCGTGTGTGTATCTACAGTCAAGTAAATACACATCTCCTGAACTCCTAGTCTTATCTAGACCTGTGCTTGAAGATGGGGGAACAAAGTGAATAAAACCTCAAAACTGTTTTCACAAAACTAGCAGTCTAAAGGGGGAGCCAGACACAGAAACAGGTAATTAGAGTTCAGAGCACGGGTGCAACCAGAGACGGATACAGCAAATACAGAGGTGGCACGGGGCAGGATGAGGCCTACACAAGCACTCATTTATTCATTCATTTGTTTGTTCGTTCATTCATTCATGCACCTGGCTGGCACTACACATGGGAAACATCAGGGAATACCACGCTTCCATTTCTTTCCATCCTCCTTGGGGCAGTCAGAAGCAAATGAATAAATAAAGAATCTAATGCATCTAAACACAATCAGATAAATGAAACAATGATCAAATAAACACTGTAAGTGAGGTTGGACTCCTTTTGTACCTCTTCCGATGATTTTCACTGGGCCCCAGAAGAAGGTCACATTTCTCTTTCATCTAGAAACCAGGCCTCCCCCCAACCACCCCACCGACCCTGAGTCAGGGAAGCAATATTAGAGAGGAATGGCTAGGAGTAATGGCTCATCTGCAAGGCCAGGAGGGAGGCCGGCCTCAGAAACGGCTATGGGGCCAGGCAGTAGGAAGCACTGAGTCGTGTCTCTGGGAAACAGGAATCTCAGAAGAAGGCAGGTGCTTGTTCAGCAGGATAATTGGAAAGGGGGCTCTGGGGACAGTATGGCCATCCCTAGAATCACATCAGCTCTGGTGGCCCCAACACTCTTGCTCCCTCAACTAACCTGACAGTCCCTTGGGGAAGAACCCTGGGACATAAATAGTGCATTTGGGGACTAAGGAACGAGTCACAGCGTTTTAGAGTTGGGAAGGTCCTTGGAGATCATCTAGCTCAACTATTCTCTAATTTAAAGATGGGGAAAATGGGGGCCCAGAGAGGTGGGAAGACTAGCCCAAAGTCACACAGCAAATTCATGGTAGAGGCACTGTTAATTCACGGGAGAGTGATCAAGGAGCACACAACTTGACACTCTGCCCCCCTCAAAAGTGAGACTCTCCCCAAGAATTTGTTCTTATCCCACTGAATTCCAGTGGTATATCCAAAATGGGGAGCTCTCCCCAAATATAACTTACAATAGGTAGGGACACAGGAGGACAGTCATTACCCCTACTATGCTGATGTCTCTTGCCCTTAACTCTTCCATGTCCAATTGCTGACAAACAGGTCTCATGAGACCTTAGAATTGCATTTGGCCATTTGCAGCAACATGGATGGACCTAGGGATTATCATACTAAGTGAAGTAAGTCAGAAAGAGAAAGACAAATACCATATGATATCACTTCTATGAAACAGAAACAGATTCACAGACATAAAGAGCAGACTTGCGGTTACCAAGGAGGAGGAGGGTAGGGGAGGAAAAGATTGGGAGTTTGGGATTAACAGATGCAAACTAGTATATATAGAATAGAGAAACAACAAGGTCCTATTGTATAGCACAGGGAACTATATTCAATATCCCGTGATAAATCATAATGGAAAATATTATGCAAAAGAATATATATGTGTAGAACTGAGTCACTCTGCTGTACAGCAGAAATTAACACATCATTGTAAATCAACTACATATCAATAAATTTTTTTAAAAATACGACTTTATAAAAAATTTTGAAAAAAGCATTATAAGCAAAGTCAAAAGAAAAACTGCAGACTGGGCGAAAATATTTTCAACATAGATCACAAACAAGAGCTCATCTCGCTGGTATATAAACCACTTTTAAGTATCAAGAAGAAAAAGACCAAAGTCCCAATAGAAAAATGGGATAAAGAGACCGCTCACAGAAAAAGGAAGGAACGTGACCATGATACATACAAAAAGAATCTCAATTTCACTATAGTAAAAGAAATGCAAATTAAAACAACGAGATGACATTTTCTTACCTATGGAGATAGTAAAAATCCAAAAGTTGACAATACACTCAGTTGTTAAAATTGAAGAGAAACAAACACTTTCTTTCATACATTCCTGATAAGACTATAAAATGGTACAGTCCTATGGAGGAATATTTGATAAAAATATAATAAAGTTATATACGCCTTTTTTTTTTTTGGCCACGCTGCGCAGCTTACAGGATCTCAGTTCCCCCACTAGGGATCGAACCTGTACCCTTGGCAGTGAAAGCGTGGAGTCCTAACCACTGGACTGCTAGGGAATTCCCTATATATGCATTTTTAAAAAATTACATTTGGCTAGAGATACGGTCAAGTGGCCATGTCCAGTGACACTGCCTTTGTGATGCGCAACCTTGAGAGGCAGAGCAGAGATTCAGAATGTCTGCAGGAAATGTCACGTGTGGCTGGGAGCTTACCTGGGATGCTGCTGGTTGGCCGATGACGACCCAGCCTGGGCACTGCTGGTCTTGATGGGATACGGAAGCGTTGGATGCCCATTGATCCAGGAACCCCTGGGGCGTGTAGACACCACAGTCTTTGATGCTAGTTTTTTGTTCAAACTCCTCACATACCCCATCACCATCATGGAAATAGCACCGGCTGGGTTCATCTACAGGAGACAGACATAGAAGGGAGAGACCAGATCAATGTTTGTCCTTTGGCCTCATCTATCAGCAGCAGCTATAGAATCAGATGAGCAGAATCATCAGCGTGGTCAACCCATCACTGAGAGTCACAGGTGAATATTATTCAGTCTTTCAAAAGAAGGAGGTCTTGCCATACGTGACAACATCAATGAACCTGGAGGACATTACATGAAGGACAAATACTGTATGATTCCACTTATATGATGTATGAAAAACAAACTCATAGAAGGAGAGAGTAGAATGGTGGTTGCCAGGGGCTGGCAGGAGGGGGTTGAGATTTCAGAGTTACTGTTCAATGGGTATAAAGTTGTAGTTATGCAAGATGAATAAGGTTTAGAGATCTGCTGTACAACACTGTGATTATAGGTAACAAAACTGTGTGTACGCTTAAAGATTTGTTAAGAAGGTAGACTTTGTATTATGTGATTTTTACTACACACACACAAACAAAAGTTGACAAACATTTCCACCTTCATTACCCCAAATAAGCTCCACAGCAAGCTTGTGAGAAAGATGTTATTATTTAAATTATTATTTTAGTCTTCCAGATTAGGAAACTGAGATCCCACATATCTTTAATGATTTGCCCAAGGTCATTCAGTGTGTTCATGCCAGATCCTAGTTTCAAACTCAGGCTTTCACTGTCCAAGTTCTGGGTACATTATCTGCCACCACAGAAGTTCATAGTCTCAAACTGAGGTTTATTTAACTCTAGAGAGGATTACAGTTTGACATAAAGAGTGCATGATACATGAGAGACTCTGGCTTCAGTCCCAGGTCTGTAACTAAATTGCTCTGTTCCTTTAGACAAATCTCTTTCCCTCTCTGGGCTCAACCATCATTGAAGGGGACGAAACTACCGAGACTCCAGGAGCCCTTCCTGTCTAATGCGCTAGGCTTCTAGGACCTTGTTGGATATATTAGGTGTTTCAGTTAAAGGCCAAGTGAGTTCTCAAGCTCCCATGTAATTCAAATCCAAGCAAGGAGTTCTGCTTGGGACAATTTAAAGCTGCAGCTGGCTGCAATGATGCTCACTTAGCTGCAAGAGCAAAGATCAGAGAAGCACAGAATTCACTGGATGCCTTCTAAGTAAGTAGGACATATACAGTACATGTTTCTTGGTATTACAATATAGAACCACACAAGGAGAAATGTGGAGGTAGCCGTCCAAAAGAGATCACCCTGCCCATCTTTTAATAACTTGAATGTCAGGTATTCTGTGATACTTCCCCAATTCTTCTAGGAAAAGCTAAGTGCCCCCTCCTATGTGGGTTCCTATTTTACAAAGATCCCCATCTTTACACTTATCACACTGTGTGGCCATCATGTTTACATACAGCAGCTCCTTCAAAAGGCAGTGAGCTCCTCAAAATCTAGTCCCTATCCAGTGTTTTGGAGTGACCTTATAATTTATCATCCAAATAATGCACTTTGAGAGTGAGAGAGAATGCTAGTAAAAACTGTCCAGGCAATAGGCACATATCCTGAGAAAATCTAAATACCGCAGAACATATGGTCACCCTGAGGATACTGCTTGATCTAGGCCATCCTTCCCCTACTTACTACAAAATAATGGAGTGAAGCCCCATTTCTAACCAGGGTTTGGCTTCTGCCCCTTATATAAGCTATGTAACTTTGCACAATTAGCGTCACTTCTCAGCTTCTGGCTTTCCATCTGTAATACAGAAATCACTGTCCCAGCCAGGACAACCTCTCAAGATAGCCATACAACTTTCATAAGAAATGGACAGGAATGAGCTTTATTCTAAAATAATGGTCAAAGGACTTCCCTGTCGGTCCAGTGGTTAAGACTTTGCCTTCCAATGCAGGGGGTGTGGGTTCGATCCCTGGTCGGGGAGCTAAGATCTCACATGCCTCGCGGCCAAAAAACCAAAACTTAAAACAGAAGCAATATTGTAACAAATTCAATAAAGACTTTAAAAATGGTCCACATCAAAAAAACAAAACAGAAAAGAAAAAAAACCCTTTAAAAAAATAAAATAAAATAATGGTCAAGAGAAAAAATACTCTTCTCCTAAGGGTTCAATTTATTCCTAAGTGGCTGAATTGAATCAGCTTGTAAAATCAGTACTCACTTGAAAACCTTTCAAGCAGCATTCCCCCAAATAGAAAGAGCCCGGGTCAAGTAGAAATAAGACTTGGATTTCTGTGACGCTGACTATCTGAAAAAAGGAATCACTGAATTCAGGGGCAGCAGAATGTTGAGCCCCTTCCAAGCTCCAAAATCCCTTGTTTATTTCTGCAAACAGTTTACATAGTGAAATACTATCAAAAGAGCCAGAATAAATCAATCCATTATAATTCAATTATTTAAGGATGAGTTTGAGCCAGCTGAGGACTCCAGTGACCAGTAGCATGCCTGGCAGTTCAAGCATGGAAAGAATACAGGCTCAGCACTTCTCAGTAGCTCCAACCTCTTGGTGAATGTAGCCAACTTACATATAATAAAACTCAGGCCCAATCCACGAGTGATGAGCCATCAGTCCAGAGTTTACTCTTTAGAAACCCAATAAAGGGAACTGCATAGGGCATAGGTTTTGGCATCAGGCTAAACTAGGTTCAAATCCTAATTTTGCCATATACAAGCAGCACAGGGCTTACATAACCCAACCTCTCTGAACTTCATTTCCCTCATTAAAAAAAAAATGGAGGTAATATTTATCCAGCATTGTTTCAGTGGTTTCATGAGATGATGTGTACAATCCCAGCCCCTTCACCTATTTTATCGAATGGAAAACTAAGAGCCATAGGAGGTAAGGCATCTGCTTCCAGACAACAGAGAGAGTTGGAGGTAGGGCTAGAAGTAGGATCCTGGACTTTTGATATCCAGCAGAGGGGTCTTCCCCCTGCACACCGTATCTGCAGAATGATGAAGGCACACCCTCTTGAGGATAAGGTCACGGGGTTGCCAGACTCTTGGTACCACCTTTCTTTTCCTCGAATATGAAGACAAATAGGGTAAGATTATCATAAGATCACCCATGATCTGCTCTCTGCGATAAGTTGATTCATTTCCTCATCAAAGAGACCTCAGAGTGGCAGGAACGGGGGCTACAGTTGAGTTCTTGTGAAGGCTAATTTCTTCCTGATTATGTTGAAGACCTCAATCTATCTGTCTGCTTAGAGCCAGTGGACCCTGGAGGTTCTGGAGGAGAGACAGAGGTAGACATAGGTAGGTAAATATGTACTTAGATAGGCAGGTATATGTAGTATGTAGATAGTTGATATATTGATAGATAGGCAGAGGGATAGGAAATTGGGGGAAAGGGGAGAGGGAGGGAAGGAGGAAGAGAGGGGAAGGGGGAGAGAGAGAGAGAGAACTGTTTTCTCCCCCAAGACTCTGCTGACAAAGCTACTGTGAGTCCCTTTTTTTGAATAACATCCCTGCACTCTGCTATTCAGTTTCTCTTGCTACTAGAGTCCCAGGGGCCCTTGAGCTGCATCTGCCAGTCTTCATCTGGGGAATTCTCTCTCCCACTCTACTCCCATGCCCCCAGCACTGAAGAAAGGAGGGTGAGGAATGGAATACAAATGTGTGGCCAGGAAAAACAAAGGCAGCAACAACAAAACAATAAAACAAAACCAGCCTTCCTGTTTTCATTACACCATTTTACTTGGTGCTTCTTGAATGCTTTATGCTGGGAGCTGAGCAGGTTTCAGGGAAAAGAGTTTGAAGTCAATACCAAGGTCCACTAAGCATCCTGCCCCCTGCCTTCTCAGGTAGTAGCTAGGTGGCATTGATAATAATACATCCCACAGGGAGGGGTATCGTGAAAACAAATACTTGTTGAATGAATGAATGAGGAAAATTCAGCACCCTCGATGCACATACTCTCGTCCAAATATAGTTTAGGCTCTGTACCTTTTGAAACGTTTCTTTAGACTGGGTCTCGGGGTGAAGGGAAAGGAATTGGGACACCAGTGGTGACTAGCTTACAGCGGAATTCCACTGGGAAGTCCAATTTCTCCATCTTACCCCACCATCCCCTGGTACGAGGGCACTCCTCATTTCAGATTCGCTCTCTTTCATGTAGTGAGACACAGAAATCTGCTTTCACCAGCTAGGAGGTTTGATGTTGGTGGGGAGACACTGCCAGGTCTGTCTTCCCTGGTTGCGCTTTCAGTTGCCAGAGATGAGCTCAGCTCCAAGAGACCAAGGCAGATGGACACTCTGTAACTGGACAGACACAGCGGATGCCGATTCTCAATGACTTAATTTTCAGTTTCCATCTGTTTGGAGCATCAAGCTGAACTGCCATGCCTCTGCGCTCCTGAAGCATGTCTGAAGGACACTATCTGAGATAAGCAGGGATTGCCACCCCTGTTTGAAAGCTTGGAAAGCCAAGTCTCAGGGAGATAAAACAAGTTTACTTTTAAGTATAAGCAAAGGCTGGCATTTGAGCTATTGTTAAGAGTTTTCATCCTTGAAGTTAGAAGCCTTGGATTCAAGCTCCTTATCTGTCCCTGATTAGTGGATAAGCACGGGCTTATGTCATGTTATGTCATCGCCCTGTGCCTCAGTTTCCCCATCTGTAAAATGAAAACAAGATTAGCTTTTAGACTGCCTCGACAAAGTGCTGGGTATGTTCAAACAGCATAATAGACTTAGAGATGGAAAGTGATACAAGTCTTAAAGGAACAGGGCTTATTCTTAACCATGATGATACTGGGGTGAGGTAGGGGTTGGAGGAGAAGTCTTCTTAATTAGAAACGTCTACTTTCATTTACCCAGCCCTAGATCCTAAGGAATCTTCAAGAATAGAAATGATTGAAGAGAGTGCATGGGCTATTTTCAATATAAACAGCAAGGAACCAAGTAAACCAAAAAAAAAAAAAAAAAAGGGGGCTGGGGGGAGCAACAACCTGAGGAAAAAGAAAATAATTACTTACAGCGCAACTGTTTCAGCCCAACTGGGGGATGCTGATTAACTTACCTTGATTAGGAACTTTGGTAATTTGTGATACCACTGGAATCCTGAGGATCCCACAGAACTTACAGACTAATGGTAAATGCAGGTAAAGCACTTTATAACAGGTGATCAATAAATGGTCTATGATGATGATGATCGTGATGATGATGACTTTGGAGTCGAACACGACCATTTCATGTTACGTATGGGGAAACTGAGGTTCGCAAAGTTGAAGCAATTTTCTGAAGCCTTTAGAAGAAAATTTGCCAGAACGTTGGTTCTTAAGCCCATAATACAATGCCTTTTCTACTGCACCATGCCACCTTACCAGATCGGGTTTCCAGTATATAATTCTGGAACAAAATAGCTTGTTATCTTTAACAAAGTTTCAATACTACTTTTGGGAATCTCTGATTTCACTTTTCACAACAGCCCCTGGTATGGGCTAAGTATAACAAGTCTGAGAAGCTAATGGGGTTACTAAGTCAAGAGCCCACTGAGAAAAAATAAGACTACCTGCAGGTGGAGAGATGAGAGTTATAAGTAATAGGAGATGGCTTTGGTTTAGGACTCAAGGAGGACGCAAAGAATTTGAACACACACTTTTTTTAGAGGCCTGCCTTCCAAAGGATGGGTAGATTTACCTATCTTTCTAAACTTCCTGTTAATGAAGATGGGTCAGCTTTTGAGAAGTTAGCATCTGTTTCTATTTCCAGCTGAGAGAACAGGATTGGCATTAGGATATTCTCTTTTAGTCCAATGATTACTATTTTTTTCTATTTTTTAAACACCAGAAAAAATAGTATTTTTTAAGTTCAGTTGTTGGTTTAGGATGGGTCCAACCACAACAAACTTCATGCTGCATAACAATTCATCCAAACAACAACAAAAAGAGACCAAAAAAATGCACAATCTTTGTGTCCAAATAATAGCTTCTTGGAACAGGGGAAATTGGGTGGAGTGCTTAACCCCTGAAGGTTTATAAAGGGGAAGCTGGAGGCAGGGTGGCAGCTGTACTGGTAAATGTTTCCTCTGGAACAGAAATATCTGGATTTTACATTGCCTATCTTTTAAAGGCTTCAAGGCAAACCCACATCGCTGACCTCACTTAGTTCTATTCAAACCAAGGTTTGTTCTTAACCTCCGCCACCAGATCAGCCGGTCCAGAGTACAAAAGGCAGGGTGGTGAAGGGCTTCTAAAGAACCATGAATCCGCTAACAAGCTTCAGATGCCGATTAGGTCTACTGAATCTGAGGAGCTTCAGTGGGCTTCTGGTTCCTTCAAGGGCCGGCCACGTACCAAAGTGGGCCAGAAATTCCTTCCTGTGTTTCACTGTGACAACCAGGCACCATCTAGCAAACCCAAAGCACCAGGAAAAGAAGAGTGAATCTGGACGTAGTCGCAAATGATCACTCCAACTCCACGCCCACAGAGAGCACCGTCAGGACAGCCCCTCCTCTGTCCACTCGTCCCCTACAACACTCTCATAATTGGCTTTGGGTCTTCCCCACTTCAACACCTTCTCATAAAGCAGCCTATGAGTGACTAACCTAAATCGGACCGTGTCTGAAATTCTTAATTGACTCCTGCAAAATCTGAGCTTCCCCATCTAGCACTCAAGTCCTTTCGTAATCCAGCTCCAACTTCCCTGTCTATTCTCATTTCCAACCACCCCTCCACTCTAAAAGCATAGAGTTCCTTCCCAGAACTCACGCCTCAGAGCTCTCCACTCCCCTCTTATTTCCTTAGCCTGAAAGGCTACTAGTCCTTGCCTTCGCGTCTTCCATCAAGATTTAACTCTAGCACCTTCAGCCCCATGAAGCCTGACCTGTCACTCTTTTGCATCACTACTTGTCTAGCACAAACCATTTCCCTTTATTCCCTGAGTCACGATTCTCTTTTTCCAAACCAGCAAAGCAGGATATTTATTGCCTATGTAAAAATTGTTAATTAAAAAAGGGAGCAATGTACATTTTAAAAATTAAAAAAATTAAAGCCTCCCTTCAGTTCACATATCCTTACCATTCTGTCTTCTACTTCCCATTTCCCTTTCCATGATTCATAGTGAAATTTACTGAGGGTTATCTAAACTTGCATTTCCCACTTTCTCTCCGACAATTCACTCTTCGGTTCACTCCCATCTAGCTTCTGAACTCACCGCCCCACAGAAATCAATCTTGTCAAGGTCACCATTGACCTCAGCATTGCTAAAACTAACTATGACGTCCAACAGTCCTGAGACGTGTGAGGAAATCGCCCACTCCTTTCCTCTTGAAGTACTTCCCTCCTGGATCCCACAGCACCGTGTCATCCTAGCCCCTTCTGGCTCCCAGCTCTTCCCACACAGACTCAGTTGCTGTCTTCTGCTTCCCTCCGCTAAATGCTGCCAGCTTTCAGGGTGAGGTCTTGGGCCCTCTTTTTCTCATCTATCTACAGTCTCTCATCCAGTCCCAATATTTAAATAAAAATGTTAGAGTATGGATGTGCCGACGACGCCAACATCTCTGTAGGTATGACCTCTTCTCTGAGTCCCAGCTGCCTGCAATGCCATCTCTACTTAAATATCTATTTAAAGTCATCACAAAACCAACATGTCGGAAACAAAAGTAATGGATTCTTCCCACAGTCCTTTCTTCCCCACCTTAGTAAACGATAACATTGCCTGGCAATGGCCAGACTAAAACCTTCTGAGTCATCTCTGTTTTTTTCAGTTCATCCTCCAATACCACATAAAGTTCACGAGCCCATCCTGTAGACTCTTTTATCTCAGGATACTCCAAAAAGATCCACTTTTGCTCCATCACTACCACCCTAATCCAAGCCACCATCACTATGGCAATGCTTATTTAACCAGTCTCTCTTCTATGTCTGCTCCCAATCCTCCCTCCTCCAGAGCACAGCTAGAGTGCTCTTTTAACAACATAAACTACATCAGGCCACTCTCCAACCTAAAACTCCTCGCGTGGAACAAAATCCAAAGACTGTATCACGGCCAAGTCCCCACTTTATCTGACCATCTCCTACTATTATCCTTCTTGCTCACTGCCTTCCATTCATTTACTCATCCATCCATCCATCCATTCAACAAGTATCTATTCCTTAAATAAGCCAAACTTGTTATTGCTCCAGAAAACTCGAACTTGATATTTACTTTACCTGAAACACTTTTTCTCCCCTGGCTTTTTTCACAATCTCTTCTTTTCTGCACTTAGGGTTTAGTTCAAACATTACTTCCTCAAATAACAACCCTGCCTACTTACAGTAAGTTCACATCTTATTCCTCCATCCCCATTAGAAAGTAGCACACAATCTTATTTTATTTCTTCACAGTATTACTCACTATCTAAAAATAAATTGTATTTATTATTGTTCTCCTCCTTCTAGATGACATGAGTTTCATGGAAGCTTATCTCAAAATGTACCTCTTTCTTTAGGATCAAGAAAACTGCCTCCCCATATTATGTAATTGATATTTAAGAATAAATGAATGAGGGACTTCCCTGGCGGTCCAGTGGTTAAGACTCCTCACTTCCACTACAGGGGGCATGGGTTCGATCCCTGGACAGGGAACTAAGATCCCTCATGCAGCGCAGTGTGGCCAAAAAAAAAAAAAAAAAAAAGAATAAATGAACAAATGAATGAATGAATGAGTGATTGTGTATAGCTCTTGGATTGTAAGATATTTCTGGGCTGGCCCCAATCACACTTCTATCTGCACCCCTAATTCTTAGGACAATGCCAGTCTCATAGCAGGTACTCAGTAAATGATGAATTAACAAAGTTCTTTCGAGTTTCAGAATCTCTGTTATTGATTGTATTGAAGAAGTCTCAAACCTGATTTGAATCTGTTTCAGTAGATTGTACTGTAGAAAGATTTTAATGAAAATATTAATTATAATGATATCATATTATAAATCCTAGCACATACTGAGGAGGAAAATCCAATTCTATATAAAGCATCCCATGTTATTTTTTTCCAATAAGACATCTCACCATCTGTCCTACATATTGTTTTATTTTCTTTCTTGACTGAATCTGCAAAGAAATGGAATATCTGGAGAGAAAAGGTGGTGCACACTAGACTGAAATTTAATAAAGAGATTTGATGGTCTTATGAATTGAAACTTGAAGATACATTTACATCACCTTGAATTTAGTATAGTTTTTTGAATGGCCTAAAAAGATTGTAAGCAAAGATAGTGATCCTAATAAATGACAATACATCCAACAGTGCAGAATGTTCAAAGCCCTGAATGATTTTCAGCTGGGTCTATTTTGGTTGCCAGCGTGATCTCATAATATGAAAGAGGGGTAAAATTCAGTACCACAGTGAATGACACAGTGGCCATGAAACAGGACAGGAGGAAGGGTGATACCTAGGACCCAAAGGCCTTTAAAAGTATGAGCAGGAAGTAACAAAATGAGATTTGTTTTGCATGATATAAGCTAATAATAAATGCAGAAGAATAATCTGAAACATTCATATGCAGAAAGTCGGCAAAAAATGGTTAAAAAAAAAGGGTGATAAAAGATAGCAAACTACAAATGGAGTATCAGCGGTTTTAATGTGATCTCGTCACTCCACACCAAACAGAGAGAGAGAGAGACAGAGAAAGGAAGGGAAGAAGGAAGGAAGGAAGGAAGGAAGGAAGGAAGGGAGGGAGGGAGGGAGAAAGAATGGGACACTTCCTCAAGATCAGCAGCCTGGTCAAGAGAACTGGAGTCTAAAATAAATGTCCACTAAAATACCCATAGCTCTGACCAAGTCATTTCCCTCTCTGGGCTACAGTTACCCCTTGAGTAAAAAAGAAAGTTAAATCAAACTGTTTTATGATTCCCTTCAATTGATTCATTCTAAAATGTATTTGCAGGCTTCCCTGATGGCGCAGTGGCTAAGAATCCGCCTGCCAATGCAGGGGACACGGGTTCGAGCCCTGATCCGGGAAGATCCCACATGCCGCAGAGCAACTAAACCTGTGCGCCACAACTACTGAGCCTGCGCTCTAGAGCCCGCGAGCCACAACTACTGAGCCCACGTGCCACAACTACTGAAGCCCACGCACCTAGTGCCCGAGCTCTGCAACAAGAGAAGCCACTGCAGTGAGAAGCCCACGCACCACAACGAAGAGTAGCCCCCACTCGCCGCAACTAGAGAAAGCCCGCAAGCAGCAAAGAAGACCCAGCGCAGCCAAAAATAAATAAATAAAATAAATAAATTTAGAAAACAATAAAATGTATTTGATTCTTGATTTTTGTACCTTTCCTTTAATCATTAAATCCATTTTTCAGTCTGAAGATGGGGAAATGGGTTCAGCAAAATTAAAACAGAGAAGGGTATAGAAGAACTCTCCAAAGAATGTAGAAGATGACTATGACAAAAAGCAGATGGAACAAGGGACCGGAAATCAACATCTGAAGCCCAGCTTTGTCACCAGATTATGTTTGGTGCTGGGCAACATACATCATCATTGTGGGGTTCATTCTTTTTGTCTATTAAAAAAAAATGACAATATCACTTTTCCTACCCATTAGAGAAAGTGGTTGTAATGATCAGATAAAATAGTGTTATGGAAAACACTCAAGCATGTTGTTGTTCTACATTTTATTATCACAGGTACAATCTAGAACTCATCTCTCAAATCATCACGTGGCCTTTCCAATTCACTGAGTCAGTCTCAGCTCGATTATCACCGCCTAATGAGGTCTTCCCTAACCATGCTAACTTCACTCCAGTCTCTCTCTACTCTACTAGTCTATTTTATTTTCTACATAGTATTATATTGCTTCTTCAAAGTTTCCTTGATCACTGCATTCTCTCAAAACAAAATGGCAGCTCCAAGAGAGCAGAAACACAGGCTGTTTTGCCCACTATTGCATTCCAATCCCAGAACATAGAAGACAGTTGGGAAATATTTGCTGAATGAATGAGTGAATGAATAAAGGTTTAGCACTGCAAAAGTCTTTAGAAATTATCTAGTCTACATGCTTCCTTTTGCAAACACAGCAAGTGAAAGTTTCAGAGTTTCAGAAAGGTTAAGTAACTCACTGCATGCTGCACAGCTCATTGTTATGGGCCAAGGGTTTGATTGGCTAATTAAGGCTCATTCTATAAATATTGGGAATATGCAATATTAAACAGAAATTGGTCTGTGAGAAATCCATGTATGTGAGCATAAAGCAAAACAGTGCATTCAAATAAAAGTCAGTATATGCACATATGCATATCTATTCTTCAATCCTGCAAAACAAGCAGCCCACCAATCTGTTAAGGCATCCTCAAGATGTCAGAGAAGAGAGAATTTTGGACAAGTGGATGCTATGTTAACAGTAGCCAAGGAATCGAAGGCACCACATGAAAACCAAGCCAGTTACCCCAGTCTGGCATAACTGTAGTGACTAACGTGACCACAGTGTGCTGGGTTCTTGGTGGGGTTCCCACGCAAGAAACTGGAGTGTCAAAATGGATCCCTCTCACCCTGGGCCCTGGTCGGTTTGGCCAGCCTTGAAGACTGTCCCCCTGCCAGATGGTTAAGATATGACCAAAAAGATGAGGCCTTCAAGCCACAGTTTCCTTATTCTCCGAGTTATAACACATGCTGCAGTGCTCTAAAGAGCAGAAGCCCAGTCAAGAGGCAGAACTGCACT
Organism: Balaenoptera musculus; assembly: GCF_009873245.2. Classification (NCBI taxonomy): domain Eukaryota; kingdom Metazoa; phylum Chordata; class Mammalia; order Artiodactyla; family Balaenopteridae; genus Balaenoptera; species Balaenoptera musculus. The sequence continues at coordinate 98,429,420 of NC_045790.1, read as the reverse complement.
GACGTAAGTTTTCTTTATCTTGCATGATGGGTAGACCACTCTTCTGTTCCTGGAGAAGATTTCATGTTAATTTGAATCTATATGTTTGATTTGTATTATTGAACTGTATTCTTTTTGTTTTTTATAGAAATGTGTGTGTATGTCTCTCCCTTTCCTCCCAATAAGGAAAGAAGAGAGGAAAGAAGGAAGGAAAGATGGAAGAGAGAGAAGGAGAAAGAAAGATAGAAAAGAAGGGGAATTGGTCCTAAATCTTAAGAGTTAACCTGGAATATTTGAAAATATCAATCAAAACCACTGTTGTTTTTCATCAGAGATGACAGATAAGGGTCAGCATAACTATTCATGCTCAAAAAAAGTCCCAAAGAGTAGCAGTCACTCTGAGATCGGTTTCTACCAACTGGAGAAGGTGTTGGCCCAAACAAGAATGTGAGATCGCAGATTACGTTACTGAGAAGACAGTCGATCCTAGACCAGAGGTCACAGAAGCCCCCTCTGATCCTAGAGATGGCTGGACAGACCAGTTCTGGGCCACTGATGAACTAGGATATGGTCAGAGGATGGGGCCCAAGGTAGGCGTCATCACTAAGCAATGCTCATATAGGTATGGAGATGCTTAACCTGAAGGAGAGAAGGCTCAGAGGGGACACAGCAAAAAACTCTTCTAACAAACTACAGTTGGCCTGAAAATGAAATTGGCTACCTCAGAAGGTACTGAGTTATTCATTCAGCATTTTCTGACAGAGGCTTGATGACAATTAACAAGGCATAATCTGGTCCTTGTCTGCTTCTGCAGCCTTCTTTCTAATGTAATCTAATTTTAGCTCCAGACAGGCTGAACGGACCATGTTCCCTCTCACCTCCCCACCTGTGCAGAAGCTCCCTCCAGATTCCCAACCCTGCTTTTCCTATGACTAGTCTCCATTCATGCTTTATCCATATTTAACCAGACACTCCTCTGGAAAATCCCTCTAGCAATCCACTCAGGAGGGCTACTTGCCCCTCTCTTTGTCTTCCAACAGAAGACTGCTTCTACTGTACTTCTCTACTTCTCTAATTAAAATGATAGCTACCATGCAGATGTAAGCTATTATATATAGAATGGATAAACAAGGTCCTACTGTATAGCACAGGGAACTATATTCAATATCCTGTGATAAACCATAATGGAAAAGAATATAAGTAAAATATATATATATATCTATATATATATATAGATATCTGAATCACTTTGCTGTACAGCAGAAATTAACACATTATAAATCAACTATACTTCAATAAAAACAAACAAACAAAAATGATAGCTACCATGCAATAAGGGTATCTGCTAAGTGAATGACTGGATGACCTGGTCCGTGCCATGCACAATGTTAAATGTTTTTAAATATGTAATGTCATTTAATCCTAGAAGAGTCCTATGTATTTGGTGCTATTATTATTCCCATTTAACAGACAAGGAAATTGATGTGTAAAGACGGTAAGGCATTACCTAAGGTTTCAGGAATCAAACCCTGACTACTGTGATTCCAAAATCCATACCCTCCCATCCACCCCTGCTGCCCAGTTCATGTCTTTTGTGTGGATGTGGATGCTGAGGAGGAGCTAATGAGACAAGCTGATCTGATTCTCTCTGAGATGCCCTGTGATTTTGTGGTACTTGGGGGCTCAGGGGTCTGACGGAGCTGCGGGCACATCCCTGCTCTTCACTAATTAGCCGGGTGTTGATGAGCAGAGCACTTCATCTCTGAGTCCCAGTTTCTTCTTTGGCAATTGGTGAAATAATGACTCTTCCCAGACGTTAGGGGGATGAAAATGAGAAGCAGTATAGAAAACGCCTAGCACGGCGGGCATCTAGCATGAAAAAAGATTCTGTGAAGAATCAGGAGTCTCCCTTCCCTAAAGGAAACAATCTGTCTCGGCTACCTTGTGCCAGTTAAACTGCACGGGCTCAGTAACTCATGTTTTGGTTAAACCTTTAAAATTTTTTTTTCAAGGGGAATCTGAGTTTTTGTTGGCAAGGGATCGAACAGGCGTGGGCCCAGCCTCTGGGCCCACAGTCCATTAGGGAATTTATGAGGGGAGATGAGGGACCGTCAACTCAAGTACTCCCTTCAGAGGCAGTACTTACAAAGCCATCAATTTCCTTAACAAAGACCATTGGCTTAAATGCCCCTTAAAGCAGTGTTATTTACACAGTTCTCCACTTCCCTTTGAATTCTCTGCCTGGGAGGCGGCCTACCTGCAGTTCTTTCCAGCTACTAGTTAATTAGGCTCCCGCCCAGAAAGGAAGCCAGCGGAAACTGGGACTTGGTTTTGAAAAGCAGCCCGATTTGGGGGTTATCACAGAGTTCACCCAAGCCACTGGTACTGCCTGCCGCTTCTGCTAATGTTCTAAAACGTGTGGACCTTGTCAGAGTTATGACCATGGGCGGTATTGTGAGATAGAGAAGGAGTGACCATTCCAGCTGTCTCTGCTTTGCAGGAAAGTAAAATAAAGCTCAAAGAGCATTAATGGCAAACACTCCTAGGGTGCTTTCTAGCTCTGTGGCATGTCCACAGTATGGTAATACTGCCGTTTTATAGATGAGGAAACTAAAGTAGCCCACACCCCTTTTTGTGGCACAACTGGGATCTGAACCAAGCAACCAAGCTCCGGAGCCTGGGCACAGAACCACCATACTGAGCTACTCAGACTGAGACGTCTGGCCCGAGATGACAGCTAGAAAGTGGAAAGGCTGTGAGTCCAACTGAGGTTTGTCTGACTCTAAAGACCAACAAAGCTCTACCACACTTTGTTGCCTGAAGAATAAAATTGTCTCTTAAGAAATATATCCTTCTTTCACTCATTTATTCTATATTTACTGAGCTGCAAATTATGTGCCAGGTCCTGGACTGAATCCTGGGAAGTCAGATGAATTAAACTGGGGCTCAGCACTCCAGGAGCTCAGGGGCTACTAACAGAGGCAAGTAAGTAAGTTATTGACTGCACCGTAGTTTGCTCTGAGGTAGGAGATGCTGTAGGATCACGAGGAGGGACCCCCCCACCCCGACTCAATCTTACCCAGATTTGAGAAGGCTTCCCTTAGGAGGCAACTCCTGGGCTAAGTCTCTGGGAGGAGGAATGGGGGTGGGGCATACATTCCAGGTGCGGTGGGGGGGGGGCCCTCTCTGAGCAAGTGAGAGGAAGCTGGAAACAGGATGGTAGGTGCAAAGCACAGAAGATGCTGAATGCCACAGTAAGGAATTGAGACTTATCTCAAGGGCAATGCAGAGCCACCTGATGCTTTTAAAAGGAGGTGGACAGAACGACATTTGCATTTTAGGACGCTTGCTCTCATTATACTGGAGGACAGATTGGTGCAAGCAAAGATGGGGAACCAGGAACCTGTTCGAGTTCTCGTACAGTAGTCCAGGCAGGAGCTCAAGTGAGGGGAGTCGGGGGACTCAGGTGGGGAGAGAGAAGCAGGACTGATTTGGGGGGAAAAAGCGTTCCAAATAAAATGGGCAGAATGGCGACTGTTCGGATGTGGGAAATGACAGAGAGGGACGAGTGAAGTAGGTTTCCCAAGCTTCTAGTTCAAATGTCTGGTTGGCTAGTGGCATCAGCAGTTGAGATTGAGAAAAACAGGAGTTGCAGCAGGTGTGGGGAGAAAATGGTAAGCCTTGTATCAAATATGCTGGGTTTGAGTGCCTGCAGGGCATCGGATAGAATCATTCGATATACAAGTCCATAGGTCAGGAAAAAGGCCTCAGACTGCAGACAGAGATTTTGGAGTCTTTGGTTTTGAATGATGGGGTCAGGGAGAGGGTGTGTAGAAGGGGTAGTGAGCTCATCATGGAACTTTGGAGAAAGAATATTTAAAAGGTAGGCGGAACATGTCTGTGTAGGGATGGCCAGAGAGGTTAAGGAAAACTGGAAGAAGGTAACATTTCAGAGGCCTTGGAAGTTAAGTTCAAGAAAGAACCAGGTAAGGTGAGGGAGGAAAAATACTGGAGTATGTCTATGTAATCATGCTGTTTAATAGAAGCCCCTTCATGGCCTCCCTGAGTGATGGTTCTGAACTTTCTGCTTGATCTCTTCCAGGGACGGGGTGTCCTCTACTTGTGAGTAAGAACTAGATTATTATTTTTAATAACCCTAAGGATCGATATGTATTGATCACTTTCTGAAGAACAGGATCTGTCCCAAGCCCAGCAGATCTGGCAACCTCAGTGCCTTAGCGTGAACCTGACACGTAAGAGGTGCTCAACAAATATGTCATGAATAAATTCAGAAATGTATGAAAGACTATATCACAGCTGCCCTATAAAGTAAGGAACAGAGCTCCCACTCCACAGCCGGCAAAAGATGCTTGGGGACCAAGCCTGGAGCTAGAAGCAGTCCCCTGTGCTGCTGCGTCAGGTCAACTGGTCTACTCACAGTACTGCAGGAGAACCCTCATTCTGGACCTTTGTATCAGCAGAGCCCCTGCACCCTATCTTACTGAGGCCAGCTGTCCAGGAAGCTTTCACAGACTCACCACCCCCAACCAGGGGTTTTCCCACTCCTTCTGGGGCCCCCTCACACCGATCCCTGCACGTCTTTAAGGACCACTGCCCTCTGGAGTCCTCCAATGAAGGACTTCTTCTTAGGCCAATTGTCACTCCCATCTGCATCCTGCCTAGTACATAGCTTTGTATGCAGCAGGAGCTTAATAGAGACAAACACTAGTGTGAGATGGAACACATTTGCTTCCAGCTGTCTTTGCAGGACCCCTGAGGCTGTTGCCTTGAGGCCAGAGAAGCCAACCCTAGAGTTTGTAAGGGGAGCTGCAGACACCGGGTGTGGAATATTTTATCTTTCTTCCTGGCAAATTAAAATTGAAACTCCAGTCCCTTAAAAATTATTATAATTTCAGATTTGCTTTATCTTAATTTCTCCTTGGTACTTAATCAGTAGCAGCCAAGAAAAAAATCGCTTTTAGTTCTTCCTCTCTTGAGGAGTTAATGATCTGTAAACAAACACTTCAGACAGTGTTTCTTAAAGAGACCCTCGGATCCTTCTGTCATGTGAAATTCCTTTTGCACCTTTCATTGTTTCCCCTTCTCATTATCTGTTTGCTGGTAGGCTCTTCAGCTCTTGAGAGTACACATTTTTATTAGATAATCTTAATGATGAAGAGGTAGCATAAATTAGTGGTTCAACCTGAGGGTTTAAGAGCCAGACTTCCAGGGCTGGAATCCCTTACTGGGAGCCTTGGTTAATTACTTAACATCTCTCTGCTTTTTCCTTATCTATAGGGTCAACACAATTAGTCAAAGGAGTTAACAGAGGAAAAGCATTCAATTCATAACGAGCAATTTCTACTGTTATGACTATTTGAGATGAAGAGATGGAAGAGGGCTGGAAACAGATATCCATATGTCATCACTTCTACTGGTTCAGAAGGTCTGGTATTTTGAAGGAGGGCACTGGCTCCTCTAGTTTTGAAGTTGGGCAGTTCTTGGTTCAAATCCCAGCTCTGCCACTTAATAATCACCTGCTTTAAGGAAGTCATTTCATCTCCCTGATCCTCAGTTTCTTTTTGCGTAGAATGGGAGTAATAATCCCTGCCTTCCAGCAGCCCCGAGAAGATTGAGAGAGGAGAGAGGAGAGCCCTGTGTGTGGCACACTGCTGGCATGGGATGTGACACTTGCGAAAGTTTGTGTCCTCTTGTGTTGGTTTTCCAGCTCAATAAACGTTTACTGAATGGAGGTCACTTTCTCAAAAGTCACTTAAACACTGGGGGCTCTGCTGTGTCATCTGGAAAGCGGTGATGAGAATGCCTGGTTGTCAGGGATGTTGTGGGTTTGAAATGAGACCACGTAGTAGGTTCTTAATAAACATGAACGTGCCCCTTTCTACAGCCCAGGTAGGATCCAGGCTGCTGTCTGAAGCTTTAGGCAGTAAGCTGCCTGGGCTCCTCTGGCCACTCTTTTCTGCTTTGAAGTATCATTTGATTCAGTGCATCAGACAATGCCTGGCTCTAGCTGGATGGTGGGAACACAGGGATGGGCAGGATGACTTCTTTCAAGGGTGAGGGAAACTGACGTGTACACAAAAAATGTGGGGAGTGAATATAATTACTGCTATGCTGCTACAGGCTGAGGGGCGAGATGGATGAGGTGATAGTCTCACCTCTCTGTCTCTCATCTGCCTTGACCTCCCTAATTGGCTATTCTTTCACCCACCTACAGACTCATCCATCTATGCCAGCAGTTGGTCAGCAACTTTTCCTGTAAGAGGCCAGATAGTAAATATTTTGGCTTTGTGGGCCATACAGGGTCTCTAGGAACTACCCAACTCTGTCTCTGTAGTAGCAAATATCTAAACCGAGGGGCACAGTTGTGTTTCAGTCAAACCCGATCTACCCAAATAGGCAGCACCTGGGGTTTGGCCACGGGCAGTAGTTTTCTGACCCCTGATCTAGGCAAGCGTGCATTTGCCTCCTGTGCCCAGTACAGCGCGTGGCTGCAAGTATAGAGTGCACACAGAGGACGTGCCTCCTCCTCCTTTCATGCCGGAAGCAGCAGCCTCCCTGGGGTCCTCGGGGACTGGAGGAGCAGAGCCTGCAGGGTCCGGCCTCTTCTCTCCCCTCCCTCACTAGCATCCAGCCATGATGACTTTCTCTGACCCCCTCAAAAGCTCTTTCCTGCCTCGAGGATTTAACAGTCTGAACTTCTTGCAACCCTCACTCCATCACCCTGCTCCCCATCACCCTCATTTGTCCACTTCCTATTCAACCTTCAAGTCTCAGCTTGAATGTCTTGTCTCCAAGGAGGCCTCTCCTAGTCCTTCGACGTGAGGAGGTCCCCCACTTACAAACCCCCATGTATTTCCACTCAGTGGCATTTCCAACAATTACATTTAAATAGTCATTAGTGTCATTTCCTTGGCCTCCCTGGCCTTCCTTGTTCACTGCCACTTCCCTCGCAACTAGCACAGCGCTCGGCACACAGCAGCCTTCAATAAACGTGTGAATAAATGGCATGACGTGACCCAGCAGCCAATCTGCACCATCCCCTGCCTGGGTCTGATGGCATATGTTAGAGCACACAGCCGCTTTATCCTGCAGACCACAGCAGTGGGGTTTCACAGAGTCCTGACTGCTCATCCATCATTTTATTTTAAGCACATTACTTCTCTGTCCAAAAAAGAAAAGGAGGATACAATTAGGCCTACATCCCTCACTTGCTTAATATTTCAATTTCCCCCAGGGCACTCCCTTCAAGTGGAGATCACAGCTCATGAATATTGAATGTCTCTTCCAACCCACCATGGTCCCCAAGAAAGCGCAGAGAGTCCGGAGCTAGGAAAGGCCCCTGCCCCCCAGGCCTCTCCCCTCTCCTGGGCTTCCTGGGTCGTGACTGTACAGATGCAGACGCACATCAAGGCACCTGAATGGGCAGGTGGATTTCTGGTCACTTTAAATGCCACAAAGAAGCCCTGGTTCTTGGCTACCCAGATTCACCTGCCTTGGACGCTGCGTTTCAAATGCGCACATCAAAGTTTGGTCTTAATTCCTTGAATTCAGGAAAGCTCCGAGGCCTCCTGAGCCTGACCCCTCCCTGGGAGTCAGGAGGCCAACCTGGACTGAGGGTGAGAATTCCTCCCTTCTGGCATCTGAGGCCATCCTGTTTCTTTTCATTCCTGACTGGCCTCTCTGTGGGGTAGGCCTCCCGGGCTTCTAAAGGAGGTGGTAAGCCGTGGTCTGAGGCTGGATGGCAGGCTTGATCCTAACTGGTGCTGACTCAAGGGTGTTTGAATGCGTCCATCAGACCTCCCGGCTGAGGACTTCAGATCTTTGGGCCCACCCTGCACGGCAGCCGTCCGCCCCATCACCTCCCTTCCCTGAGTCTTTGTCCCCTCAGTGACCCCCTCTGACCCTCCGGGGTAAAGGAATTCCTTTCTCCTCCCCAAGCCCTCATTTCTTTTAAAATGCACAGTTTAAAAACAATAACGATCTGGGATTTAAATTCTGGAAGTCGGGGCTGGAAGGGCCTGGGGGAGCTCATCTAGCTCACCCCCATCACTTTACAGCTGGGGAGACTGAGATCAAGGGGCCTCAGCCACTTCTCATGATGGCAGGACGTAGATCAGGACCATTTTTCCCAGAGATGGACAGGTGGCCTTTGCATCCCCCACAACTGAGATGGGAAGTGAGGAAGGCGAAGACAGCAGAAGTGTCTACTAACTCTGCCAGGCACTGTGCTAGACACTCTATAGGCGCTATTTCCATCTTCCTCTAAACATAACTGTGTTGTGATTATGTCCGTTTCCCAGAAGAGAAGACTGAGACTCAGTGAGTGGGTGGGAGATGCCCAAGATGACCCAGGTAGTAATTACAACCAATAGACCTTTGAACTCAGGCTCCTCTGTTGCCAACACATTGCCATGACAACGGGACAAAGTGTCAAACTCCTCCTAGGCTAAAAAACAGTGTGGCCATATTCAATGGAGGGAAAGCTGTTAAAATCAAAAATACAGTCCAAAACACAGAATGGCGCTATGTCAGGGGCATGGGCTTTGTGCAGTGGAATGTTCACAGGGGGATAATAACTGAAAATTGTCGTCTTCATGACTCATGAAAAGGCACAGGAAGGATATATGCATTCACTTTTGTTTCCTGCTGTGTCAGTGGCAACAAAGCAGAAATAGTGAAAAAGAGAGGCTATCTACTGCTTTTGCGAGGGTTCGTCTGGAGACTGGACACGGTCTTTAGAAGCAGGCAGACGGGATTTAAGGTCTCCTTCTCTGAGCCTCTTGCCTGTATGACTTAGGGCAATTCACCTCAGTGTCCCCGTTTCCTCGTCAGCAAAATGGGCATTCTTATTCTGACTAAATGGAGTTGCTGGAAGGGTAAATGGAATCATTTGAAAGAAGGGTTCTAAGCACAGAAGTTGGTACAGTTGGGTGCCTGATAAGTGAAATAACTTCATGGTTAAGTGCGCAGACTTTGCCTAGGTACTGTGAATCCCATCTCTGCTTTTTCTAGCTGTGTGACCTTGGGCAAATTATTTAACCTCTCTGAACCTCATTTTCGTTCCTCTACACTCCTGGGATAATAACATTATTTATCTCATAGGGTTCCTGGGAAGATTGATATAGCTTTCAAATTAATGATATTAATAACAATAATAATTGCAGCATTAGCAAACACATACATAACACCTACTAGGTGCCACTGTTTTAAAATGCTTTACCTACAGAGCCTCATTTCACCTTCACAACAACTGTGAGAAGCAGGAACTATTACGAACCCATTTTACAGATGAGGAAACTGAGGCACAGATAAAATGGGTCTGGGCCTGGCTTCTCACCCAAAATCCATGTTCTTAATCATTACGGCATGTGTCATTATGCCAGTACTAAGCATGTCACCCATGCTAGCTGACAGATCATCACCATCATCACCTTCATCACCACTCCCATGACTACCACTAACATTTCTCTTTTCTTCTTTTAAAGGCCTGTCTTCATGTTAAAAGAAGCTTTATTTCAAGAAGGTATTTTGGTGAAAGTCACTATATTTTCCACAGAGGGAGGTCTGAAGGACTACGTGCAGCCAGGAGAAGTTTTATTTTATTTTTTTTCAATTTCAATTTTTTTTTTTTTTAAGGTGAGAGGTGGATCATCTATTATGATTTCATGTTGTTAGAAAGAAAAATAATAATAAACGCAACTCCCAGCAGAGCCCATTCTTCCTCCGCTTCCACTCCCCCTCCCCCTCCCAGATGCTGTTTTCCTTTTCAGTCACTGTTGTTCTGAAGTCTCATCAGAACATCCACCAAGAAGACATGGCGATTCATCTTCTTGTTTTCCTTTCTCGCCTTGGCTCGGAGCAGGCCAGGGCAGCCTGACAGAGGGGCCACAAGGCTCAGTGACCCCCGCCCCTCCCAGTGACTGGTGGGGAAGTGGATTGATCCCTCCTCCTCCTCCTTATCTGCTCACAGATAATTGAGTTATTGGCCCTGGCTCGAGGACAGGGCTGGAGATGCTGTGTCGGACCAGAGACAAAGTAATGCTAATGGCAGGGAATGGGGGAGAGGAGGGGAGAGGGGAGGGAGCGGGAAAGAGAGACAGGCAGGGAGTATGTGTGTGTGTCTGGGAAAGACAACGTGGGGGTCCGTTTGCTTTGTTTTCTTAACTATATATCAGCATCAAGCAGGATTTGAAACCCCAAAGCCCTTAAATGGATGTTTGACAGATGGAGGATTCCTCCCTGGCAGACAGGGAAAGAAGCCTTAGGGCCCTCAGCATGATCACTCTCATTTCACAAAGGGAGAAACTGAGGATCCGAGGGGAGATGCAAAGCTGCAACCCAGGCTCTCAAGTCTGAGCTAAGACCTGGACCCAGCTCTCCTGAAAGACACAGGGTGCTAAATCAACACAGCATGAGAAGTCCTCCACAATCGCATCTCCTGTAATGGATTAAACGCCATCTCCGAAGGTAGCATATTTCCAGCACCCGCTCAAGATATATTACTGAGTATAACCCCTTTTGGGGATGCTTCACATTTTGTCTGACTAATTTGACCATTACCTTCCCTCCTTCAGCTTTTATCAGCAGCCTGTCTGTAGTTTATGACTCAGTGCTTTAGAAACAGAATTCCCAACGCTGCGAACAATGCCTCCAGCCAGAGCCTGTTGGGATGGGGTGTGGGGAGTTATCATTTCACTGATACCACATTTTTTAACTGAAACCTCAGGCCTGGTGTATGTTATATTTTAAAAAGGGGGGAAAAGGACAAGATAAGTTCCACATTGCCGGGGATGTAGACTCATTGCCTAAGAGGTCTTGTGGGTGGTGTTCCTTTTAACAAGCAACTTATTATGTGTTGGGGATGAGGGCTCTGGGGGTGGGAAAGTGGGAAAGGGAAGTCCCAGGGTGTTGCATAATAACACATTGGCACCTTGGGAATACTTCCGGATGTGTGGGCTCCTGCAAAGTGAATGAGAATGCCACCATAAATCTGTCACCCACCTTCACACTGGTGTTACCAAAGCCAGGGAAAACATTAGCCCGACTAAACGGTCGGTGACAAAAAAATAAAAAAGAAGAAAAGGAAGGGACGAAGAAAACATGGAAGGAAGGATGGAAGGGAATCATTCAGCTGGGGAGGCAGAGTTGCAGAGTAGAAAATGCTGAGGCTCTCCGTCTGGAGATGGGATCATAGCTCTATGAACTGTGTGACCTTGGGCAAATTCAGGCAGCCTAGTAGGTCTCAGATCCCTCATCTGGACATAAGAGACCTCACACAGGCTCACATTAAACAAAGGTGCATGACATAAGGCAAGCCACCTGGTGGGTATCCATACATGGTGGCTGTGGCTGATACTCACCCCCCACCCCAACACACACTGAGGGAAGTAATGGTTAGTGTGCAGTAAGCACATCCAGCTTGCTAGGAATGGGGCTAAACCTCACAGCATCTTATGACAACAATCTTCGGTAGGGATTCTAAGTGACAATCAACAGAAACCAACTTTGGCTAACTTAAGCAAAACAAGCAAACAAGCAAAATCTATTCAAAGCATATTGGATACTTAGGGAAGACTCCCTAGGAGGGTTGGAGAGTGTTTTGAAGCCTGATTCCAAGCTCAGGATTAGCCCCCAGGACTGCTCTTGTGAAGACATCTCAGAGCTGTGGCCACACAAAGTCATTTCAGCACTAATACTAGATGCTGTCATTGGTACTCTGGAAACACATGGGTTGTGGTCACTCCCGCCATCTTCATCAAAATGATTTCTGCAGGGTCCCTACGTCTTATGATTCAGTCTTGGGTTGGTGTGTATGATTGGGGGTCAGGGGGAAAGTGTAGGTCACATGCCCACATTCAGCTACAAGGGAGACTGGGAGGAGGAGATGCTTGCATTACCAACTTCTGTCGTGGGGCTCTGCCTCACTGTTATTACAACAAGGAGAGTTCTTTCCTAAATCTAGGAAAGGGATTCAGATAATAAGTGCCCACAAATGTTGGTAAATATCTTCCACAATTAAGTCCCAGGATTGTTACCATTTTCTGGATGAGAACACTGAAGCTTAGCCAAGGTCACATGTCTAAGCCAGGGTATCAACCCAAGTCAGTCTCGTTCAAGCTTGTTCTCTTGGCTACCATCTTGATCACCGTCTTGACACATGCAGTGATAAGAACAACATCCACCCCAGCAAAGCCTCCCACACTCCAGTCTCATTTCTCTGACTCATTAAACCTGGATCTTCCGGGAGCCACGGATTCACTGTCTATTTTCCAACTATTCTTCTTTGAGGAAGATGCCTTTCTAGACTCAAAGCCATGGAGTGTGTCCTTGGAATATAGTTCCTAGGCACTGGGATCTCTGGACAGACTCCTTTCTTCCTGGCATGTCCTGAATCTCTGTGTCTCTATAATGGAATTCTAAATGGTGAGCTGGGGGCTGCATAGCTGAGGTCCTTCCTCTAACACAACCAAACTCAATATGCAGGGGGAACAGACAGCCTTCCCTGGACACCATCCACACCACCGACAGTTCTGTATTCCATCCCATTAATTCATTACACGAACTGTTCCACAGTAGTATGTTCCTCGCTCACCGCCAAAGGCCTACAAGACCAAGAGCTGTCCTGTAAAAAATATCTTGCAGGAAGCTCACCACAGTAAGCTCTGGAGTCAGGCTCTCTGGGTGAAAGTCCCAGCTCTACCACTTCACTGAATATCCTTAGTTAGCTTCCCCATGCCCCAGCCTCCTCTTTTGAAAAGCAGGGCACGAAAAGAGTTGTTAGGAGAATGAGAGTTATAAACGTGCTCGGTATACAATAGGTGTTCAGTACATATCATCAGCAGCAGCAGAACACTTAGGATCTACTAGAGAATAACAGTATATAAAGTGGATCTATGAGGCTCCGAGTCTCATCCTCTTGGTGACTCCCTCATCTTCACTCCTCTCCTCTTAAGCCTTTCAGTTAACACAGCTTGAAAATCATGATCTATTCCAGTCATTTTGGCCAAAGTGTAGGTGGGGAAGGAATACCCAAAGAGCTAAAGCAAGATAGGACCGGACTCACAGTCTCCGAAGCCCTACCACTGTATGTAGAAAATACAGTTATTTTTCTAAAAAATGGTGAACCACATCATAACCTTCACCTCCTCTTTGCACTAGGCTCCAGCAACCAATAGTATCAATGACCCCCAAATCCGTGGACCAGCAAATGTTGTCTGTAAAGGGCCAGAGAGTAAATATTTTAGGCTCTTTGGCCCATAGGGTCTCTATTGCAACCACTCAATTCTATGGTCGTAGCAAAAAAGCAGCCATAGATAATAAGAGATGGGTGTGCTGTGTTCTAGAAAACTTTATTTACAAACATAGGCAGTAGGCCAGTTCTGGCCCAAGGATTGTAATTTGCAGATCTGTTCCATGGACAGTACCATATCCTAACTTAACCACATCGTACCTTCTTCCCATAAGCGCTTAAATCACATGCCATCTTAGTGCCAGTAAAATAGGTGGAAATCTTCCAGCAGGATCTGACAGTAATGTTGGGCGTCATGAGGATGATGGCAAAGGCAAGAGTTGGTTCAAGCAGAACTCACGATTATGAGAAATAGTCACACACTTTGGAAACCATACAACAGAAGCGCAGATAAGGCTCTTAGAGACCACCTAACCCAATCCTTTCAATTTATGGGAGGTAAACTGAGGTCCAGTCTAGGGAAGTGACTTGGCTAGCTTCAAGCAGCAAGTTCTCAGCACAGCTGGGACCAGAGATCCTGGTTTTCTTAAATTTAGTCCAAGGCTCTTTCCACCCTACCACTAGGCTCATATCAAGGTTTCATTATGTATCATACTCAAATCAACAGAGAAGAGGAAAAAAAAATCTTCTGCCCTTTAAAAACCCAAGACCCTGACAGGAAACTCTCCTGTCCTTCCTCCCTCCATATCTTCCTTTCTTTCCATCCACAAACAGTTTCAGGACACCTCTATTGTGTTGCTCAGCCCACACTTGGTGCCAAGGAGATAGTAGGTGCTCAATAAATGTGTCTGAGAATGGAATACAAGGTAAATGATACATGGTAAAAACCTCACAGAGCTCACAATATACCAGGGGAAGAAAGGTCTAAAAGCTCGCCTGCAACGTGCGGCAAACGCGAGGAACCGATGACATTTCCTCCCCTTTAGCTCTCCTAGAAAATTGCCTTTCAGGGAGAAATCTTCCCACCAACGTTTTCATCCCTTCCTTAGATGGAACACCTCTCTCTTTTGTACTTGCAAATGAATTGTGATTAGTTTTCACCTCCAGCCCAAGGGATTAGCCAGGGGACCTTTGATCTTCAGGTATCGATTTGCATCTTAAAGGAAGCATGATCTCATCTGGGCCAGCTCAGAATTCCATCCCTGCCCCCCAGCCCCCGTCTGTTTACCAGCCCCAGGCTGACCAGGGCCTCCCAAGTGGGGCTAAAACAACAAGGTCAGCCAGACTCCTGGGGAAGGCAGAGGAAAACAAATTTCCCATCTGACTCCATAAAGGTGGGAAAAGGACATTTGCTTTCTAAACACAGGCTGGTCTGTTATTTCTCTTTTCTCAAGTCAGAGAGACTGGATCCTGGCTAGAGGCTGTAGAGCAAAATGAACTGAGCTTGTGTGTGAGCATCGGACAAAATCAGGTTCGAGTCCTGGTTCTGTCTTTAATCCTAACCTGTGTGACTCTGGACATGTTTTATAATCTCTCTGGCTTTTGATTTTTCTCATCTCTAAAGTTAAGAATAAAAGCCTTAAAAATCTATGCTAATAATTATCCTGGAAGTTGGCATGAAGAAGAGCAATAATGTATGTAAGGTAAAGCTTGATCAAAAGGGTTACCCATCATCACCATCATCTATGAGATCATAAGCTCCATGAGGGCAGGGATACCTGCCATTTTGTTTGTTTCCATTGCTGTATTCACTAGCACCTAAAACAGTGCCTGGCCCCCTAGGAGGTACTCAGTAAATATGTGTACCATAAAGGAGTGAATTATCATTTAGTTATAACTATTGCTGTTACTGTAACTGACTAACCATTCTGCACTTCTCCAGCCCCGCCCAGAGAAAGGACAAAGACTTACCGATGCAATTGAAGGAAACTTCCTGTCGGCAGAAAAGGGAGCAACCATCCCCATTGATCTTATTCATGTCATCACATTCTTCACCTTGGCTTCTGCAGAATGGATATAGAGGGGACATTTGTCAGCTCAGCTTCAGACCCACAGCTGGACATGGAAAAGTCCCTCTCCGGGGCCATGAACTTTCCGGTGAGGCCTCGGGCAAGTCCCTTTCCCTGTCTGAGTTTCCTGTTTCTTCCAAATGAGATGCGTACAAGGTGAATTTGTGAGATTCTATTATGTTTGCCTTACTGTGTTTCTGATGACAAAGTAGAATTCCTGCTTCAAACCCATTTGCTGAGATCTCCTTAGTTAAGTTAGCAAGTCAGATGGGAGTAAGAGGATGAGTGAATGAACAAACGGATGCACAGACTTTGCTCCAGTGTGTCTGGGAAATCTCACTTCCATTTTATTTTTTAAATTTATTTATTAAAAAAATTTTTTTAATTTATTTTTGGCTGTGTTGGGTCTTTGTTGCTGCGCGTGGGCTTCCTCTAGTTGCATTGAGCAGGGGCTACTCTTCGTTGTGGTGCATGGGCTTCTCATTGTGGTGGCTTCTCTTGTTGCAGAGCATGGGTTCTAGGCACGGGGGCTTCAGTAGTTGTGGCACACGGGCTCGGTAGTTGTGGCGCATGGGCTTAGCTGCTCCGCAGCCATGTGGGATCTTCCTGGACCAGGGTTCAAACCCGAGTCCCCTGCATTGGCAGGTGGATTCTTAACCACTGCGTCACCAGGGAAGTCCCATCACTTCCACTTTAAAATTGAGGACTTGAAGGAAATTTTGGAGCCTCTAAAGTATAAATGCTGTTCTTCACTATGCCCTGCCTTAGCCCTATCCCCATACCCCCAGTGCACTTAAAGGTAAAGATTTTTTCCATCCACATGTTCAGGTTTGATCTTCCTTAGATCAGAAAGCATTGCCTTCTCCATTGGGTGTGTCATTTCACAGTGTCAAGAACTCTAAGGCCTGTGTCCTATGCTGTTAAGAAATAAAAACGCCTCCTCTCATTTTTTTTTAGGAATTATTTCCATCACCTAAGGATGATTCTGCAGTGGTTAGGATGGGCAGAAAATGAGCAATGCTCTCTGAATTGGACCTAGGGAAAGAGAAGGAGGAGTAACAACTGAAAGTTTGGATGGGTTACCACTTTCTGGAAAACTCCCATCCATTTGTTTATTTATTTATCTGCATTTTGTCTGCGTTGGGTCTTCGTTGCTGCACGCGGGCTTTCTCTAGTTGCGGTGAGCGGGGGCTACTCTTCGTTGCAGTGCATGGGCTTCTCATCGCGGTGGCTTCTCTTGTTGCGGAGCACAGGCTCTAGGAGCGCGGGCTTCAGTAGTTGTGGCTCGTGGGCTCAGTAGTTGTGGCTTGCGGGCTCTAGGGCGCAGGCTCAGTAGTTGTGGTGCACGGGCTTAGTTGCTCTGCGACATGTGGGATCTTCCCGGACCAGGGCTCGAACCCGTGTTCCCTGCATTGGCAGGCGGACTCTTAACCCCTGAGCCACCAGGGAAGTCCCTCCCATCCTTTTAGTAACAGAGACTTGGGTTTAGAGCCCCATGTTCCAAACTGTGTGATCTCGGACAAGTCCCTTAATCTCTCTCTCTCTGATATTTCTATCTTTGACAATTTACATCAATTAAAATTAAAAATAATTAAACTTTCCATTCCTTAGTCACAGTAACCACATTTCAAGTCCTCCATAGCTGGATGTAGCGAGTGGCAAATATATTGGACAGCACAGAATCTATCTCCAGTATTGTAGGAAAATCCACTGGACAGTGCTGTTCGGGACATTGAATCTCAGTCTTCTCATGGGCTAAAATGGAGGTAATTACACCTACTCCTTAGTGTTGGTGCAAAAATGGAATGTAACTTAAGGTGGCTGGCCTGGCGTGTGACATACAGTAGATGCTCAGAGAGCCACAGTTCCCATGCCCACCCACCTGTCCTGGGAGGTCTCCGCAGAGTGTGTGGCAGTTGCCCCTTCATCCCCAGAGACCAGCTGGGACCTGTCCCAGCATGGAAGAAGCCTCAGACTTTGCCTTTCACCCGGGCAATTACACTGGGAAATGTTTGTTGCTCTTAGGAGGTGTCAGAGTAGCAGGATGGTGCCTTGTAATCAATCCTTACAATGACTAGGACATTGCATTGATCTCTGAAGAGCCACCCAATTTCTCTCCTGTCTGCAAACCCATGAGAAAAGAATTCTGTTGATATATTCCAAGCTGGGCCCATATTCCAGTCTCTGGAGCAAATCTTGCACACTGGAAATTGGTGGTGGCCTCGTGCTTCTTAGCTATTTCATGGGTTATCTGGGGAGAGATTTTTTTTTTTTTTTTTAAACCTGGGCTGGTTTCCCTAAGCCACAAAGAACACTTCTAACCCGTTCCCTCACCACCCAAACAATATGTTCTATTGGTTTAAGCAAAACATTAGGGTCACCACAAATATCTTCTAGGCGTGACAGATCTATCATTAGATAGACAGGTTCTGAGAAACCTTCTTTGACCTCCCAGGCTGGAGTGGGTGGCCATCTTCTCTGAGTCCAAAGACAAGGGGCTCCATCTATCAGAGCACTTGTCAAACTGACTGCCTTTGCCTGTTACTTGAGAGCACCTTATCCTAGGCTTTAAGATGCCAAAGGATGTGACAGAGTCTTTGTCATCCTAGCACCCTGACGCCTGGCACAGTGTCTGGGACAGAGCCGATAGCACGCGGTTACTCCTTCACTTGTTAGTTTTGCAGGGCTGTCAGTCACAGCAAGGCAATGGGAAATCCAGATGAGAACCTGGGCCCTGGGCTCACATCTTGCTTTTGCTCCTTACTGGGTGTGTAAGCTTCAGAAAACCATTTTAGTCTTTGTGTGCAGGTTGTCTCTTTCGTAAAGTATGGTAATAAGACCTATCTCACATGGTTGTTGGAAGGACCCAAGGAGATCATAATGTAGCACAGTGCCTCCTGCCTAGTAGAGTCTCAATAAATATTTATAATTATCATTATAAGATTCATCCAGTGCTTTCATTCATCAGGGCCCTCACTGAGTGTTGAGTCTATCTGTATTTATTTGTAAATTCCTTTGCATATGTACAGTAAATTAGCATGGATCAGCCCATGAAAAATCCAATTAGCGAAGATGGCATCCTTTCTTTCCTTCAAAGTTTATTTTGTTTTGGTTTTTTTTGCTTAGGGAATCATCCATAAGCTGCATTCAGTTTTCTATAAAGTATGCCAACAACTATTTGGTACCTGCAGGTAATTCAACACGTATTTGATGTCTATGCAGGATATTAATTCTAGGTAAAAAAATACTAAAAATCTTTGTTAAGAATACTATTTAAATTACTACTACTACTACTACTACTAGTAGTTTTAGATCAGTGAGAAGAACAATATTGTTTGCAGTGTTTTACCAGTGTACCTATATCTGATTCCAAAATGGACAGACTGAACCATGGATCAGTTCCTACATCTAGTGAGTTTCTTTTTTTATTCCTCGTGCTGAATTAGAAAATCCCAAATCACAATTATGGGTTGTCAGCAATGACCGTGACTGTTTCCTGGATATTCTGGATATGTAGCTCAATCTTGTACCCACAAATGACAGGGCACTTTCCCTGGAGATTGTCTTGCTCAGTTGCTCGGGGTTCCATCAGACAACAGCTGCATCAAAAGCTAGAAGTCGATGTCTTAATGTGGGAGAAAACAGTGACTATCTTCCCTTTGCCCACTTTTGTTACATTAAGCACCAGAAACCATATCTTCATGTTTGGTTGTTGCATTTGGAGGAGGATCTTAAGTACACATGACAGCACGCCATCAGTTTCATTCTCTGACAAGTGAGGAGTTTTATCTTCTATGCTTGAGGAGTCAAATTCTTGGCAATCAGGTGGTTTGTATCATAATTCAGCCCTTAAAAATCCTTATATTATCTCCTCCGTATGGAAATCTAGATAATTCAGCTTTGAAATTATAGATGCAGGACATTTAAGGCATGAATATATATCCCTGAGATACATCCCTTCGGCAAGCCACTTGAAATTGTGCAAATAATCATTACTGGCCTTTATCAATGTCAACATTAAAAAAAAGTCATTCGTTATTTCAGAAACTTGACTTAGTACCCTTCTTGTAACAGCTGGCATACTTCAGTGTGTATGGGGGTGCAGAATCTTACACATACTGTTATCTTTTTGCACAGTAAGTTGGGCAGTTGTAACTCACTGGCCCGCATCTGATCATATTCTGGACATCTACTTTTCCCTTCAAGGCTGAGTCATGATCAGAAAGCAAACTGCTGGCCAATAACAGATGTCTGTGCAGATGGGTATTCTTGTACAAACTCTTTCCTTGCAACACTGTGTCATCCTTGCTGTGTTCCTATCTGGTCCTTTCATTCCATAGCAGGTTTCCAGTGTATATTACACACCACAAAATCATCAGTACCAAATTAAGTTGCTCTTGACCTCAAGCACTAGTGTCAATGATAAACCAAAAGAAACAGTCATCGAGCCCTTCTCTTTCATATATGAACTATACCTATGAGGCGATTCATGTTCTGTACATCAGTGGTTTCATCCAACTGTGAAACAAATTCTCTTTAGAGTGCCCCTCCCCCTGCAGAAATAGTCATGGCAATTCCATGTTGCACAGATATTATGTGACGCCCAACAGTGCCATTTAATGAAGGAACTTTGCCAACAGCTTGTTGTGTCATCTCCATACGTAACGTTTATCATTAAACCTGCCAATAGTTTTAAAAGTCCCTTAGCAATAGTGTGACTCGTGACTATATTCACAATAAAGAACACAATTTTAGCAATAAGGAACTTAATTGTGCATGATTCTTGGTCTCTTTTTCATCTCTAGGGAGAAAACCATTCAATTTAGTGACCGAAAATACTTTTGTGCTTATTCTGGAGGAAAAAATACTCAAAGATTTATTTTATTTTTTTCCAACAATGCAAAAGTCTTGGTGGCTTCTCGCAACTATTTCTCAGTTGCATAACATCTTGCCCTGTGGACAGGGGATGGGTGGACTGATGATCCAATAAAATCCATTTTTTAGACACACAGCTTTACATCTTCTAATCACACTTTTCCTTTTTTGGCTGCTCGTGTGGAATCTTTACACTTGCCTCCCTGAACTTATAATCACATTCAATATTCACTCTGGAGTACTGTTTACTATTATGGTTTCAACATTATAGAGAGTTGAAATATTTTGCTGTTTTTATAAGGCTCTGACCCAGTTTGTAAATTGTTGATATAACACGATACAACAGAAATAATAAATAAACATGCAGTTTTAAGAAATGTAAATGGTAACCAGCAAAGAATGTAAAAGTGTTTTAACCTAGGTGCACTGTGTCCTGTTAAGTGAATGTGGCCTGGGGTGGAAAAAACTAATAGAATCCTTGTAGTACACATAAAACAATTAGGAACAAGAGCATACTGGTAGTAAGTGCATAATGGTAGCTCTATGGAAATCTTATATTGTATTACATGCTTGAGAAACGTGTTTGTTCAAAAAAGAATCATTGCTTTTTCTCTGAGGCCAGCGAACTGCTTGCAGACAAATTGGCAGACTGCTGAGGATCCCTCGTAACTCACAGCTCAACCCTGAAGAGTGCCCCATAAGCTCTTCTATTTGGCACCCTGACCATCTCTTGGCCTACTTAACGTCGCTCCCACCCCTCTCTTTAGTTAGGCCTACTTACTTCTGGATGATGCCATCACCGCAGTACCCACTTCCATGGATGTATGTGGCAGCAGGTGATGGCTCACTCTCTTCGTTTCCTGAAATAGTGATGACCCAGTACTGGTACACACTGCCAAGATTTAGATCCCTGGAAAACATAAAGAAGACTATTAACTATACAGATGCAAGGCTGGGGACAGACAAAATGGATCCCCTTGAGTACATGTCTACCAGTCTTCCTTGTTTTTGATATCACATGCACATTTAATTATCCAATAATTTTATTTGTTTTTTTCTTTTTTTAATTTTACTGAGGTATAGTTGATTTCCAATGTTGTGTTAATTTCTGCTGGACAGCAAAGTGACTCAGTTATACATATATATATTCTTTTTCATATTCTTTTCCATTATGGTTTATCACAGGAGATTGAATAGAGTTCCCTGTGCTATACAGTAGGACCTTGTTGTTTATCCATCCTGTGTATACTAGTTTGCATCTGCTAATCCCAAACTCCCAATCCTTCCCTCCCCCACCCCCCTCCCCCCCTGGCAACCACAAGGCTGTTCTCTATGTCTGTGAGTCTGTTCCTGTTTCATAGATATGTTCATTTATGTCGTGTTTTAGATTCCACATATAAGTTAGTTATCCAATAATTTTTAATGTCTACTGTCATTAAGGCAATCTCCCACGCACTATGGACTACACTAAAAAATGTAGCATCTAAATGTCACTAAAATGACATATTACCGTGACTATTACTAGGCCCTTTTTATCTTTAATTTAACCCTTACAATAACCCTGGTGGATAAGAATTGTACGGTATGTGGCCCATAATGAAGGTGTCTGCGAGAACGCCATCCAGGAAAAATAAATGGGAGAAGCAAAGGCACAGAGGTGGGAAAGCGCCATGTGAGATTCTGTGGGCACTGTCTGATCTATTGCCCTCTTTTTAAGATCTGAGCAGAAACCCCATCACAAGCAAGCAAGCCTTTTCCTTACATTTCACATCCAGTGATTCTCCATCTCCCTGCCACTTGCTCCTCCCTGTGCCTCTCACTCTTGACTAAAATAATAATAATAGCAGCGTCTATTAATTGAATGTCAGGACCGGGGCTAAGCACTTTCCACGTGTTTTCTCATTTGAGAACCAAAACAATACTACATGTGTACTAGTAGTTTCATGTTTATTTTACAGATGATGGATCTGAGGCATAGAGAGATTAAGCAAAATGCTTACAACCATATGACATTAAATTATATCTTGCATTCTGCCTCCCTAATCCCTAGTTCAGGTTTGTTTTAACAATCTCACTCCTTACAAAGGGGCATCTTGTCCTGGAACCGCAATTCCAGGCATTGGTTCCTGCTAGCTTTCCAATTTGCCTAGATTGCATCTCTTCTTTGCTCTCAAGACCTCCTAGAGCAATGCCTGTTCTACCTTCCTCATACTCAACCTTACACCAGATTACCTCCCTCCCCTTCTTATCCCCTCTCATCTCCCTGCTTGAATTCCCCTGCCATCAAAGGAATCTGGCTACTGCCAATTATCTTCTAGGCAAAGATATATTTATCCACATGACCAAATCACCATCCTCATTTCCTTTTCGACCATTTTCAAAAGGAAATGTTATTCTCTTTCATCTCCCTCTGCACCAATTATTTACTTTTTAATAATAAAAATGTGTCATGGGAAAAAACACAAAATGGTCATGAAGAGAATTCCTATCAGATTCCAGAGTTGGGGTGAGGGGGGGGATTCCATAAACAAAAGGACAGTGTCAAAAACATCTCAAGTCCTCCTGCCCATCTGTTGTTTCAGCTGCTCTGAGGGCTAGGGCTGTCTGGATAAGTCCAATAAGATAGCAGGTGCAGCGACAACAGTCAGACAACGTCTCCTGACTCTCAACGCAATGATGAGCTGGAGTTTATGAGCACTGAAGGAGGCTGGTGAGGAACACAGCCTTCCTGAGAATGTTGGGCTTATTACCCAAAGGAGAGTTTGTTTTAGCAGTGCTGGAGCAGATAGGAATATTGAGGGTAGACCAGAAGTCCCTGGGGATTCCAGCAGTGCTCTGTCAATGAAAATTAAGTGGATGAAATGCATAAAAATCTTGAGATACTGTATGTATAAATGTATGAATAACTGGTACCTTGTAAACCTCCGAAATGCTAATTTGTTGGTATAATTATAGGCCTTTAAAAAAGTTTACTGGATATTTTAACCACCTCTAGACTAATGAATGTATACATTTTCAGATAATGCTACTAAAGGTGGAATATTGTGGCAGGGGGAAGAGTGATTTTCCCAGGGGAAACATGAAGGTACAAGATAAAGATGACATGCATTCTACTGTACATTAATTTTCTCTAAAATATGGAGGTACATTTTATATTAAACAGTCATGGCCGTGTTATGGAATAAAATAAAGAAGTTTCTTCAGGCTACCTCCCAGGCCACTGGGGGCATATGGTCACCGTCTGAAGCACACGGAGCACTTCTGTGGAAAAGTGTGAGAGTGTGAAAATTACTTCTCTACACTGTGTTTTTCATTTGTGGTGTGTGTCCAAATGATTTATGGATGATAATATTTAGGTGCTCTGCTAATATTTGTGAATGCTCTCCTCCTCCCCATACCTTGCCCTCCCTCCTCTCCTCCTCCCCCCCCTCCTCCTTCTCAATAAACACCACTGTGAGGCAAGCAAACATGTGCTTCCATCCTGGCTTCATCATTTGCCAGCTGAGAAGTCATAGGCAGGAGCCTATTTCAAATTAGTCATAAACCTAGTTTCACAGCATTTTCCCACAGATTGAACGTAAGAACATATATAAAGCACCTGTGTGCCCAGCCAATGATAGATAGTTAACAAATGTTAACCCATTACAATTATTGCTGAATTATCAACATTCTCACTCACTGGAATTATGCTATGCTCTCTTTCCTAGAGGGGAAGAAGTGACAGATAACTATATATAAACTTGGTTTGGTAAACCCACGAAGATTAATGAGGCCACCATCTATCATGTGTGCCACAGGTTGGTGGAAAGTCTCTTTTCTACCATATCGTTTGGCTAGAACACTCTCATTGCCTGCAGCTCTCTCTCTCGGTGGCTATTCTCAACTTCTGCAATTTCTGGATCCCAGAAGGTGTGTCTTTACCCTGGGGCAAAATCTGTCCCCCAATAACTTCCATCACTGTCCTCCTTGTTACCCACCAGCACCATATAGAACATATCTGATTGGTAGAGAAACCTTAATAACCCTCCTTACAAACTGTGTGTGCATGGCACATGCATCATTATCTCACAGAAGCCTGAGAGTGGCTCTTTGAAGCAGGGGTTGTTATCCCAAGTTTTCAGATAGGAAAACAGAAGCCCAAGTCATTCCCTTCATAAAAAGCTAGGGAAGAAAGAACAGGATACAAATGCTATTAAAAAGATTATATTTTTCCACTGAACAATTCTTGTGATAAAACTACATGTTCTCCAAGTTAAGGTTACCATTAATGCTAAACTAGGGCTCTTTTCTCAAGAGCCTAAGGTAGAAGAGAGTTCTTCCAGAAGGACAGGGTAGTGGCTTCTGAAGGCTTTGCTGGAGGTTAGGACCTATTTCATGGTTGGTCTAAAAGTAGGACATTTATGTCAAGTTGTTCCTTTCAGCTGCTCTGAAAACCATCTGGAAAGTCTTAGCTGTCACTTGAACTCCTTCCCCTCCTGAGCCTCCCACGTCCAGGCAGACCCTAAGCCTTGTCAATTTCCCCCACCCAACAGCTTCCATGTCATTCCCTCTGCACCCCTGCTGCCACCTACATCCCAAACTTGATGGCTGAAGCAGCCTCTGGCTTGCCCTCCTGCCTCTAGCATCTCCCATTTCCAGTCTTTCCAACACCATCAGAATATTCTTAGATCCAAAGCTACTCTCCAGCTCAATATCTCCCCATTTAGTGCAGTGATGGGAGCATGCTACCAAGCTGAAACTTCCTATTTACTCTTTGTTTGGAACTAAAATTTTACCACTTCATCTGAAACATGATTAGTTTCATCACTTCTGATTTCTCTCATAGAATTCTGAGGGCCATTTTATTTTATCTTTATTTAAAAAGCTAACCTCCACTAGTATTTAATCATTAATTCTTCATACTGCATCTCAGATTAATTTCATGTTTTTAGCTAGTAAATTTAAATGACAGTATTTAAATGTGATGAGATTATTTTGAAGGGTTGTTTTTTTGCAGCCTTGGTATGACTTCATTTTTTTAATGTTTAACCATCATTGTTTCACAAATGTCTCAAATGACATATCTGCCTTAGGTTTGCATTTCTGGCAATTAGAAACAAAAATACTGACATTCCTAAGTGGTATGATTTTTCAGTATTCCTCCTCAGAAAATGTATTGATGGTAATGTGTATTAAATTTGGAGCACAACCTTATAGAAAATTTAGTTATATATTATAAAATCATTATCTTAAGAATATATATGTAATTAAGGAGCCTAAGTACCCCATGACTTAGCTTGTGGCAAAAACGTCTATTTCTTAAAATTATGGTGTGTAATTAATATCACGATAGGTCAATTAAAAACCCCTCTGAAATCTACAGGCAAGTCACTTTACTTCTTTCGGTCTGTTTTTCTATCTTTTAATTGAGATATATGATTCTTGTCCCATACCAATGTGAAGATAAAATGAGAACTATGAAAGTACAATAGGAGAAAGAGGGAGGGAGAACCTCATTGCACAATGGAAATATTCCATTTTGCTTCTTCTAGGAAACTCTCTCTGAGCCTCTTGATTACTCCTTGTTGACCTCCTATTGTTTCCATATTATAGCATTCATTTATCACACTCTATGTTTCCAAATAGTCTGTGTAACTAAACTGTGTTATACTTTTTTGATATTCCACCTTCTGCAATAATTATAGCAATTGTAGTTTCCATTTGTTTCCTATTTATCATATGCCAGGCACTATGCCTTCATATGAATACTATCATTTAATCAAAACAACAGTCCCTTGAATAATTACTATGAAAAGTTTTCAGATAAGGAAACTAACACTTAGGAAGGTTAAGCTATCTGCCTATAGTCACACTGCTTTTGTCAGAGGGCAGGGACTTGAGCCAAGTCTAATTCCATCCCAAGACAGTGCTATCTGGAGATGGAAGCCACAGCTGTTATAAACTGAAAAATACAGCAGAATAGAAGTTAAAAGACCTAGTTTTGGAATCAAGTAGAGTATCCATACAGAGACCAGTTGGAAAGTTCTAGAAGTCAGGAGAGACACACATCCTTTTAAATACCACCACTGACTCACTAACCATGGGCAAGCCATTTCCTCTCTCTGAGCATCCATTTCTTCATCTACAAAATGGGAATCTGGGAAGAATGTGACGAGTAGCTCTAATTTAATGAGGAATGTAGTGTTGCATCTTTCTGCCATGAGATTTTCTACAAGCTGGAAGCTGCCTCAGCAGTTAAAATTCTGCACTGAGAATGGGTGTAGTTCAAGATCTACCACCCAGATTGACTGAGCTGGGAGACATGGTAGGGGGACCACCCAGGATGCCTCCGGCTTAGGAAGAGCCCAAGTATTCCAGTGCTGCCTTGGACTAAGGGTGAGAGGGTAATGCCTGGGCACTCTGTATACCATCTTCCAGCCAAGAATGGGAAGAGAAGGAAACGATCACTTTTTGAGCCTGAGATGATGTGCCAAGGGACTTTATACATATCATTACGACTGTTTTAAATAGAAAATATACTAATCGCATAGAACAGTACAAAGAACACTATAACAAATGTCTGTACACTTACTCCCCAGCTTTGTCAAATTATAACCTTTTGCCATATTTTCTCCATATCTTTTATTTTTGGTGTAAAAGAAATAAAATATACTGTTTTATATATTTGTTTTCAACCTACCCGTGTGCTCTTCCTGTATCCCATTTCCCTCTCTCCCATGAATGTTTTTATACTTCTTGAACGTACGTATTGTTTTGCATGTTTTGAACTTCCTAGATGTTTTAATACTACATTTATTATTTATGCATCTGGCTTTATTTTTTTTTACCAAGCATTGCTTTTGAGATCATACATATTGATCATGTAGATGATCAATAGATCTGCATGTGGATCTAGCTCATTATTTTCACTGACCTAAGTCTTTTACTGTATGAACATAACATACTACATCTGACCATTCTTTCCTGATAGGCACCTGGGTTATATCTCTCTTATTAGTAGTATCATTACTATGTAATCTTTTTTGTTATTTCCAATAATGTTGCCTTAAACATTTGTGTTCATGTCCCTTTGCACATAAAGCAAGAGTTTCTGAAGGAAATATATCTAAAGTGGTACCGCTAGGTTGAAGATAATTGCATCTTCAACTTTATTAGATATTGCCAAATTATTATCAAAAATCAATACCAATTAACACACCTACCAGCAGATTTCCCGTTGCTCCAGGTCCCTGGCTGCACTTGATTCCACCAAACGTTTGACTTTTGGCCAATCTGATGGGTATTAAATGGTATTTAATTACTATTTTACTTTGTGTTTCCCTGATTACCAACAAGCCTGAGTATCACTTCATGTGTTTGCTCACCACATATGTTTCTAGCATGCTGATTGCTTGTTCATCACTTTGGCCTATTTTAAATTGGGTTCTTTTTCTTTATTGATATGTCATGCATTTACAGATACTGGATACTAATCCTTTGTAATTAAAAGTTCTGCAAATACCATTTCTAAGTCTGTGACTCCTAGTTTTGTTTTGTTTTTTTCGTTCTGTTTAGGTTGTTTTGTTGAATAAAATTTTTTAATCATTTCCTTCTTGATTTGTCCTTTTCATGGCTTGTTGAATAAATGTTTCTTTACTCCAAGGTATTAAAATAGTCTCCCCTATTTCCTTTCAATAGTTTTAAGTTTTTATTTTTACATGTATGGCTTCAATCAACTACAAATAGTTTTTAAAATGATGTGTGGTAAGGATTGTTTTCCCCCCAAATAGGGATGAATCATTTGTCTGACGTTATTTATGTGAAAGTTAATCCTTTCACTACTGAATTGTGATGCTGCCTTTGCCATATATCATTCAGAACTTAGATAAGTTTTTTTTTTCTGGGTTATCTTGTTTCATTAGTCTATTTTTTTTCTATTATCTTATCAATAGCAGTCTGTCTTAATTTCCATAGTTTTAAACAAGTCTTGATTTATGCTACAAGTCCATTCTATACTTTGGTTTTCTCCGTCAAAAGACCCTTTTGCTCTCTCATGTGAAATTTTAGTTTCATGTTTTGAAATGCCTGTTGGGATTTTAATTCCAATTTCATTGAGTTTATAGATGCATTTGAGGATAAAAGACTTCTTTATGACATTGTATCCCCCATTTATACACACAGTTTATCTCTTTATTTATTTAGGTCTTCTTTTATGATTTCAGTAAAGTTTTAAAGCTTTCTTCATAAAAATTGTGATGATTTTTTATTAGGGATATATTCCTAACTCTAAGCATTTTATAGATGTCAGTACTATAGTAAATGATAGCTTTAATCTACCTATCCATCCACACACATGTATGCACACATGTGCATGTATATCTATATTTGTATCCTCATGTCTTGTAGCTGACAAAAAATAATTTATAAATTGATATTCTATTCATATGTTCTCACAGAGTGTTTTATTCATTCCAGTAACTTGTTGATTCTTATTAATTTTTCTTTGTAGTCTCTTACAGATGAGGATAATGATAGTTTTATCTATCTATCTATCTATCTATCTATCTATCTATCTATCTATCTATTTATTTATGGCTGCGATGGGTCTTCGTTGCTGCGTGCGGGCTTTCTCTAGTTGCGGCGAGCGGGGGCTACTCTCCGTTGCGGTACGCAGGCTTCTCATTGTGGTGGCTTCTCTTGTTGTGGAACACAGGCTCTAGGAGCACGGGCTTCAGTAGTTGTGGCGTGTGGGCTCAGTAGTTGTGGCTCGCGGGCTCTAGAGAGCAGGCTCAGTAGTTGTGGCTCACGGGCTTAGCTGCTCCACGGCATGTGGGACCTTCCTGGACCAAGGATCAAACCTGTTTTCCCCTGCATTGGCAGGCGGATTCTTAACCACTGAGCCACCAGGGAAGTCCCAAGTTTCTCCCTTTTCAATCCTCAGAAATTTTGTTGGTATTTCTCACCAAGCTGGTTTAGGTAGAGCCAATGGTGTTACTAGTTTTGTTTCGTTTTCTATCATGAAGGGACCTGATTTTATTAAGAGTTTTAAAATTCTGCATCTAGTAAGACAATTTTATTTTAAAACATCATTTCATACGCTGGTATTGTGAATTACATTCATAGACCATCTAACTTTAAAGTCTCATCTTATTCTAGGAAAATCCAGCTTTGACACAATGCGTGTGTTTGTTTGTGTGGGTTTTAATACATTGATAAACTCTGTCTGCTAGTAACTTGTGTAAGATTTTTGCTTTTTGGTCATCCATTTAATTGACCAAAATTTTTTATCTTCTTCATTTATTTACTTGTCCACTTGTTTACTTGTTTATATATTTATGTGCTGTGGACAGAAATACTGTTCTATGTGATACTGATTCTTTGATATTTGCTGAGATCCATTTTTTGGGCTGGGACATGGTAAATTAAAAAAAAAAATGTTCTACATATCCTAGAAGAAAATATTTATACTTAATTCAGTAGCAGGGTTCTATATAGTTTTATCAGATGACATATTTTTTGTGTTGTTCAAAATCATCTATATCATTATTTTAGTTTGCTTGTTCTATTAATTATGGAGAAAGGTATGTTAAAATATCATAATATTATAGGTTTATCACTTTTTTTAAGGTAAGAGTCATGTTTGATTTATATATTTTTCAGGTCATGTTATTTGGTATATCCAAGCTCAAAATCATTATATAACTTCCTTTTATCTTTATATGGTGAACTCTTTATCTTAGAATTTTTTTTTGTCTTAATGTTTCCTTTGCCTGATAATAATATTAATGAACATTCTGGTTAGTATTTGCCTGGCAAATATTTTGCATTCCTTTACCTTTTACCTTTCAGTGAACTTAGCCTTAGTTAAATCCAACCTGAGGGTCTTCATTTTCATAGTCGACTTTAATCTGATTAGTATATTAGATTTATTTCTCCCATCTTCTTTGTGCTTTCCATTTATCATTATTTTTCTCTGCTTATTTATTTTCCCCCTTTCTCGCTTTCATTTGGGTGTACTGGATTTCTTTATTTCTACTCTTTAGCCCTTCTTAGTCCATCCATCTAATTTTTGCAGACTATATTTTCTAATTATATTTCTTTTTTTGGTTATACTAAAATACAAATATGCATACTTATTATCAAAATCAAAGTTTAATAAAAACTCTGATGTTGATTTCTGACCCTTACTCTTATATTTTTGCATTTTTGTGTGTTTTTAATTTTGACATGTCAAAACTCATGTTCATTGGGTTTTAATCTGTGACAATCATGCGTCCCCAAGGTCAAGTCTATATCCTCCCTCAGAGGATAACTTCTAGGTACCCTTGGAACATTACTTGTCTAGAACGATTTCTTCTTCTTCTTCTTCTTTTTTTTTTTTTTTCCAGTTAGTTTTTCAGTTTAGGCATTCCCAGACCATACTAAGCAGTGTAAACTCAAACCTCAAATCTTTCTGAGGTATAGGACATAGACATAGATATGTTTTCCCTAGTATACTCTTTCACTAAGCATGTAGACTTTCGGAGGTCCTAACCTTATTTTGAAGCCCTTAGTTATAAGTCCCCACCCTGCAGAGTTTCAGGGCCAAATCTCCACTCCTAGAATAAGCAAGCATATTCAATCCACTCAGTTGCCAAAACTGATGGCTCTCCCTTATCCAAACTACATCAATAAAACTAGATTCAGGGCTTACCTGTCTAGTTCTCAGTTCCATTTTTTTTTTGCCTTTAGCAACACATTTTTCGACTTCTCTGATCTCAGTCATGCATTTTAAAGGATGCTAGTTGTATCAATTGTATTTTATCTGGAATAGAGGTTTGTACTGGAAATATTTTTAGTTTGTTAGTCCACCATATTTCCACATACAATTTCTAAAATATACCTGTAAGGTAGAAATCATTTGCATTGTGCAGTTGAGGTTCAGTGTAGTTCAGTGATCTGCCCAAGGTCAGGGAGATAATAATTATAAAGCGGAATTTAAATCATGCTGTTTGACTCTAGAACTCTTGACCTTTCCATGATATTGAGATGACTCCTTGGGTAAGTACATGCTAGTGAGCAATGCATTAATATCCAATGAAGCACAGAACACTACAACTATCTGAAGATAACGCAAGCTCCCCATTATAGTCCTAAAGTCTTTTAGGAAGCTGCAACTCAGACTAAAGTAGATTTTATTTCTTATGTAGAATTATAGAGCAAAATAGCTTAAGCACTAACATATTGCTAGGTGAGAGCCGATTTTTTTTTTTAATTGAGTAGGGATAGTATATTATCCCAACTGCTTTATTTTTTTTTCTATCCATAAAGATTACCTATACTTGCTTTAACAAATTGAAGCACTATGTAAAAGAATTAAAATTAAGTAAAATTATATCAAATTCCATCACCTTGAGGCAGCTATCAAGAACATTCTGGTCAGCATCCCTTCATGTATCTTTTTATGTATAATCGTACACAAACACATACAATTTTCTATGAATATAAGATCACAAATATGTCAATACCACTTCATCTCTAGTGTTCACGAATAAAGGAGCATAGGAGGGCTTCCCTGGTGGCGCAGTGGTTGAGAATCTGCCTGCCAATGCAGGGGACGCGGGTTCGAGCCCTGGTCTGGGAAGATCCCACATGCCGCGGAGCAACTGGGCCCGTGAACCACAACTACTGAGCCTGCGCGTCTGGAGCCTGTGCTCCGCAACAAGAGAGGCCGCGATAGTGAGAGGCCCGCGCGCCGCGATGAAGAGTGGCCCCCACTTGCCGCAACTGGAGAAAGCCCTCGCACAGAAACGAAGACCCAACACAGCCAAAAATAAAAAATAGTAAATAAATAATGAATAAAAAATTAAAAAAAAAAAAAAAAGGAGCATAGGAGAAGTAGACCCAGCTAGTTAGCTTTATGCTAGTTAATCACTTTCATGGCTTTGACTACTTTTTCAAATTCTGGATAAATATATTTATATCATTTCATTTGTTCATCCATTCATTCATCCAAATAGCATTCACTGGGTTGTCCCAGCTTCTCCGAGGTTTCTTAGATTCAAAGATCAGTAAAATATAGTCCTGCCTTTAGGATGCTCATAGGCTTCTGGGGAAGAAAAGACTTTAAAATGAATGGCTTTAACGCAGCCTAAAAAGTGTAGGGGTCTGTAGCGAGCATGAGTAATATCAGACACAGGCTGAGGAGGAGTCTGAACTTCTCCAAGAAGGTATACTGGCTTGACAGGAGGGGTAAGGAGAAGCCACGTCATGAGAAGGAGGACAGAAATGGCTTTTGAGTCAAAGGGCATAATAATATTTGTTTTGTGGAAGACCATTTTGGTAGCAGTATAGATAACTGGTTTGGGGGAAAAGTAGAAAGACCAAATATCTGCCCATGGGATGGACTGATGCAGGAATAAATTGAGTTCCTACCAAGTTTTGGCACTATGCTAGACGTTGTCATATTCTATTTTGATTAAAAAGAACTAAAACTTACAACAAAATATCCTTCCTCACTGAATGACTGAAGCTGTGTGTAGACTTCTCCAAAGAATTTCTTAACATTCATACATTAAGGTTACATACACTGTTTTTTCCTACATGTGATAACAATATACTCCTTAATTCCAATTTTGTTTGGGTATCACCCTGAATTCTTAAGAGAACACTTTACTTTTGTTCTAGGTTGAGAGGTACTTTGGTCTTATGTTTTATCGGAAGAGGGCTGTTGTTGATTATTTGAAGTAGAGAATATCCTCTGCCCTTGGGAAGGGACAACTTGAAAGGCAGTTTGACATCACTGTGGATATCACCTGGACCACGTCAGGAAAAATGACTATGGTTATTCCATTAACTTTGGTTGTGATTTTCGATGAATTAGTTCTCCTCTCTGGACCTTGTTTTCCTTGTGCAATTCAAATAAAAAGCATGTATGGAGCTTCTGGCAGGAGTCATTCCAAAGATGAAGAAGATACCACCATCACTGGTCTCAAATAGTTCAATGGGCAAAAGGGAGGATAAGCCAAGTACAGTTTGACTGTAATTCAAGGCAGAGCTTGAAGAGCACCAACAGAGAGGAGGGCCCAATAGTGGTTAGAAGGATGAGAAAGGGAGAGTCCTGACACCTAGATTAGGTTGATTCCTTCTACAAGTGTCCATATCCCCCCATACTTTATGATAAAACTCACACCCTTTGTTGTAATCAGATGCCTGTCTTCCATGGTGTACATTAAGCGCTCTAAGGACAGAAAAAAAACATTAGCCTTTCATTGCTACATCTCTGTACCTAGCACAGCGCTTGGCACAGACTAGGTTTCCAACAATATCCGTTGAAGGAATTAATAGTTTGAGACAGTGCACATGAGGAGAATGTCAAGACATAAATGATAAGCATGTTATTCTGAGCAATAGGAACAGCACAGAACAGGACACAGGTTAACCTTCTGAGATAAAGAACAGTGCATTAAGACTGGCCTGCAGGGTAAGCCAAAGGAAGTGCTAAAGTTTTACTAGAATGGTCAGTTGAGAGGGTAAGGTAGATGGCAGAAGGTTCCGAGGCGAGATATTAGGGCTTGAATCATTGAGTGATGGAAACCCACTGTTGTAAAAGCAGGGGACTGGATGCAATGATTTCCCAAGTCTCACACCTCCAGCTGTAGAAGTCAGAACTTAGATGTATTAGCAGTAGTCGAGATACTGAACCAGCACCCAGGTCTTCAGACAGCCTGGGTTCCCTCCACTGCCACCTACCCTGCTACCGACCGGCACTCAGTAGACTGCGGCCCTTTCCATTCGTGTGGAAATTAAAGCTTTGCTTTAACAAAATCTTAATCTCAGAATGGTGAGATTCCATAGCCAAGAAAAGAATCTTTGTTTGGGGAAATGGACTTCGGTCTTACAATATCCATCCACTATTATTCCTGGTGACCACTGTGAGCTCCAACCCGTGGTCTGGATTAAATGAATGAAGAATGAGAAGGCAGGGATCTGAGAATCCACTGGGCATGTGTATCCCTCCCGATGGGACTAGGGTCCACCCCTCTCGCACAGGTAACACACAGCTCATTCTTTTCAGACTGACAATGCCGCCCTCACTCCGTATAAGGCTCAGGAAGGAGCAAATGTATACACGCAACTGATTAATTCCAGCAGCCTTGGATATAATTGTACAAAGATTTGCCCTGGTACCAATTTAAAACTCAGTAGCACATTTAATAAAACTAACAGTTTGCAGCCAAGGCCTTTGTTATTTTGTTTTAATCATCTTTTACCACCAACTGAAATGATTTTCTACTTTCTTGGTGCAGTGAAATAAAATACAAGAGAAAGAATGGGGGGACAATGTGGAAATTATAAAAGATTCAGAGTTTCAAATCCTGGGATAAGGTCACAGCAGCCCTGAGAGTTAACTGGTTGTTTGTGTCAGGCTGAGATTTGAAGGGAAGACATTTACCAGTTTGGGGGAAACGCCACACCTGGATAGCATTAAAGAAAGGAGAGAGGAAAAGAACTACAAGGGACTCTTGTTTTTCCTGAACGCAACCAAAGGTGATGTGTGACAGCTTCCCCAAACACCCCTGCTGGTGATGGACAGGTCTCTTGATTGCAGAGCAGGGGCTTGTGACAAACTGACCGGTCGCCAAGACCCCTGGGAGCCAAAACCCCAGATATAGTTGGAAGTAAACAAGGCATGCAGCACAGTGTGAAAATGGAGGCCACACGGGGGCCAGGAGTCAACAGAGGGACCCAGTGACAGCTGGTGATTGAGCGGCACTAACTGAACACAGTTGTTGAGGACCAGGGGCCAGTGGGGAAAGCAGCCTCCCTTCTCCTTCCTGTGGCCTCTCTGGGTGGCCAGCGATTTTATTACTGGCAGAGGGTGAGCCCAACAGCATTTTCGAATTTGGCATCACATCTAAAACCATTTGGGGGCTGGGCATCTCTTTCTTCGCCCCCCTAGCCCCACCCTCCCCATGAATGCTTTGGATTCGGTGAAAGTCGGCGTGCAGTTAGCAAACTACACTTCCCCTCGAATTTTGAAACCCATGTGCGCTTGGGGAAAATGTAATCCTTATGTTTCTGATTCATTTACACTTAACTCATCAAAACGCTATTTTGTAAGAGCTATTTGATGTCCGCGAAGTCTTCTGAGCCCTTTTGTAAGCCTGGCTTCTTAGAAGCAGGAAGTCACGTTTCTGACGAGAGGGGAGAACTTGAACTTAAAAGATTGAGTTTGTTTTGAAATGAGGGCTCTTGGAGGGTCACGTGGACCCGGAGCTTGGCCAAATGCGTTCTCTCATTTCCTATACCACCCCCCTCACCAGCACCAGCTGCCATGACGTTACTAATGTCAGCGCGCTATGATTTCACTCTGAGCAGCCAACGGAGACTTCTTCATGATCAGAGAGAGCTGAGCTCCAAGCTGAATCCCAAGGTCTGGCCAAACTCCAGCACTCTGCGATGTTGGGGGAAGGCGCACCTGGATTGGGAATCAGGAGCCCTAGGTTCAATTCCCTCTTCGGGCACCAAAGCGCTGTGTGACTGAGGAAATGGCCTCCCCTCTCTGGGCTCAATTCTCTCATTTGTAGAGTGTCAGTGCTTCAATGTTCCTTCCAGGTCTGAGAGGTTTTGAGTCTAATTCCTAGACAGGAGGAGGTGTGAGCACCTCAGAATTCTCTCTGCTGAAAACTTTTGGGGACTGAGTTTGTATACAAGGAGCTTAGCTCAAGAAGGAAACACACAAATGTAGAAATCAGGCTTTGGATATTGGTTGCTCAGTGTCTCACTGTGGGATGGATGCTAGAGCCCAGGGAAGGAGGGAATAAGTGGCCCCAAGTCATGCAGAAAATTAATGGCAGAGTCCAGCTTTCCTGGCATTTTGTGACTAACATCCTTGGATGGAAGAATTCAAACTTTTCAGTTTATAGGATATTGAAGCTGAGGCAAAAAAAACCTACTTCCCACTCTGACAACAAGAACGCGAAAGCAGCATTAAAATGGAAGGGGGCACTGGCATTGCTCTGCATGAGGCACAGTGAGGTGGTGTCTGGCTTGTATTAAAGCCCATGAGTGAATGATTAATCCTGGGTGGAAAACAAAGCCCATGCCTTGTAACGTTATAGGTATTAGTGTGGCGGAAGATTAACCCCACGACCCCAACAGGGGACCTTTCAGAACACTGGACAACACTTTGAGAATCGATGGATGATGAAAACAGGTGGTCTCACAGGTCTTGTGTGCCCACCCCACAAAACACACACACACACACACACACACACAGAGTCATGCATGCACACACACACACATGTGCACATGCACAAGCTCACCGCACCTGCTCCTGAATCTGTACACACAAATGTTATGGCTCAAAGCAAACTGTAGCTGTCTGCCCCCACCAATTCACAGGCTGATAATGGGAAGACAGCTTTGAACTCCTCCCCTCTCATCCCAAACCAAACATCCCTCTATCTCCACAGTACGCCTTTCAGTGACGCCAGCAACACAGGCACTTCTAGGACCCACTCACTTGCCTCCTCCCTCTGACCAGTCACGGGGTACATCCATCCCATCAGTACTGCTCAGCCCCATCCAGTTCTCTCCATTCCCACCTTGACTACCCTAGACCAGGGCCATCTTCTACTTCAGTATTGGCAACACTGTCTTACCTCCCTCATCATTTACAGTCTGTGCCTCTATCCCTACATCTGCCCAGACAGCCACACAGCCGAAGAGCTGTCCTGAAACCAAACCCGACCAGGATTCTCTCTTACCCCTAACAGGTCCTCACCACCCTCAGGATGAAGTCCAGACCCTCTAGCATGGCACTCTAGAACCAACGCTGCCAGCCTCCTCTCAATCCCTCTGGCCTCTTTGCTCAAACTCTTCTCCTCAAAATTGACCCCTCAGCCACCACGAGCAAACAGTCCCCCCTCCCTTCCCTGGCTAAATGGTCTGGCCTTAGTGTAGACGCCACCTTTCCCAGGAGGATGTCACTGACCTTTTAGCTGAGTGAGGATTTCCTAGCCCTTGTGCTTCTCTTATCAGAACACCTTTCTCACTTTTGTTACCACTTAGGTGTCCCCTTCTCATATGAATTAGATGAAGCTCCCAGAGGGCTGGGACTGTTCTTCATTGCCCGGTTTATCTCTCTCCACTGCCCAGCACGGGGCCCATTACAAAGACAGTGCTAAATAAATGCCTGTGGAGTGAATGGTAGACTGACTGACATTGTCTGGCCCCATCCCTTCCCTTTAGGGGGACTGTGGCCCCAAGAGGAGAAGAGACTATGCTATAAGATTTTCTTTGATCCTTTTGCCCCTCTGGTAACTAATTCATTTTAGACGTTTAAAGGAAGACCTCCAATATACCAGCTATCATCTGTATTACCACAAATTTCTGACCACTTATTGATCTGCCGAAGAGTTTACTCATTCATTCATTCATGCCTTTATTGACCTGTTTATTGACCATCTACTTCATGCCTGTCCTTGCAAAGAAGCTGAAGATAATATGGCAAATGTTACCTAGTTCCCATCTCTGGTATCTCACTGTCAAGTCAAAATGCCACTGACCAGGAAAAATACACCAGTACATTCTGAAATTGTCCCAAATGGAAACAATTGGTAAGCCCTAAGAGAGAGAGAAAGTAGGTCAAGAAGGAGCTCTGAGGGCCCCAGTGCACCTGGAAGGCTTTCTTTACAGATGGCCAGTCTCTGAGCTCGCACGGGACATGTAACCTGGTCCCTCTACTCTTACTGAATTAGACATACTCGGGGCAGGTAAGAACTCCGGGAGGGTCTGAATAGAATGTCAGAGCTGGAAATGACTTTCGGAGTCATTAACCTAGGCCTTCATTTTATAGAAGGGGGACTTGGGCCCACAGATGGGGAATCATGAGCCAGTAATATAGCAAAATCTCAGGAGATCGGTCCTTGAAGCCATGTCTCCTGATTCCAGGGCCAGCACTTTGATGGGTTTTCTCTCTTTTTCTTTAGCTCAGCTACAGAGATTAAAGTGCAATGGTCTTTTCTTTCTTCTAATCCAGCACTGAACTCTGCGTAGAGTTGAACGGGAAACTGTTTCATGAGTGTGTCTGTGTGTGTCTGTGTGTTTGTCTTTCACACCTACTCTCCGGCCTGGCCAAGAACAAGCCTAATGAAAACCAAACAATAGGAAGAATCATGAACATTTAAATCTTTATAGTTACCCCACATTGCATCATGTTCTTGCAAGTCCATTAGCTCATTAGTTTTTCAGGACACCCTCTGTGAGACTATATGGATAGGAATCTTCACCCACTTTTTTCCAGGGATAGGAGCTGAGGTTCAAAGCATTGAAGGAATCTGCTCAGGGTCATGCAGCAAGACAGCTGTGTGCTGGCCTGGGAATCAGATCTCCTGGTCCCAAATTCAGCATCTCCTAAGTAATGTCTGAGGTTCCTGCTTTAACAGATACAACATAAACCCACTATGTTCTGTCCTGAGGATTCTCATCATCTCTGAGCACAGACTGAATGGATTTTGTCCACTCCTCTTGCCAATGCCCAGTGTGAGATAAATTCCTCCATTATTCCCACATCTGTAATTACTCTGACGGCTGTTATTTTCCTTCTCGTTCCTATTCATTTACTTGTTTTCTTAAAAATCAGGAATCGGTGCCCATACAACCAAGTCCAGTCCGTCCTACCTACCCACAGGGAGAAAGGCAAAAGAACAAAGAAGCAGGTGACATCAGGACACCCACTGCAAGCCGACTCCACTAACTCATTGTTTTCCAAAGGAGCTCTTGATCTACCCCACCCACTAACAAAACACTAAATTAAAATCTGTTCCTCCATTTCAGGAAATAACATTTCCCTCATTCCAGATACTCAAACCAGAAACCTGGGAGTCACTGGACAGCTCCTTCTCAGAACCCTTGCATCCAATGCATCTCCAAGTCCCGTTGGTTCTACTTTTAAAACATTCCTCCAATTCATCCACTTCTCCTGCAGATAGATAACCATAATCTCTGGCTTGCACTTTAGCAATAAGCTCTAAGTGGACTTTCTCACTCTTCCTCAATCCTCTCTTTACACAGCACCAAGAGCAATTTCATAGAAACACAGATCTGATTGGTTTAGTCCTCTACTTCCCAATGAACAAATCCAAACTCCATAACATAAACTCCCTTCACAATATGGCCCCTGCTTACAACTCCAGTCTCGTCTTCTGTATATCCCCCCTTAATTTAAGGGGGCATTATGCTCTATTATAACCTCCCATAATAATAAATCTTCAGGTTGTAATTATATTTTTATTTGGGCTATTACTCAGACCAGCCCCCCTATCCAGTTATAAGATTCACGATTACAGTGCCAGCATGGAGACGGACATGCAGAAGGCACTTATTCTTAAAAGACTGAACAAATGAATGAATAAATTTATCAACAGAGGCTTGGGTCCATCACTTAACTTCTGTGAGTCTTAATTAATATCTGTAGAAGAGACACTAGAATGTAGAAGAGTCACGATAATGGTCCAGTAATGCATCAGACTGACCCACAGAAATTTAGATAAGTGACCTCAGTAGTGTTAGTACCAACCAGGGGCCCTTCACACTTTCAAAATCGTGAAGGTACCTGGAGACAGTCAGCACTTCTACGGCTACTGCTGACCCCAGAGATCTGTGGATTTTGCTAAACCCTTTTGTTTACCCTAATGTTCCCGGAACCTGTATTTCGTTCTGAGAGGTACTTGGCCTAAGACTGATGAGAGGGAGTTGTAGGTGGATGACGCCCGGCTTCCAAAAACAGAGGAAGGTTGTGCTGACTATGTACACTGCTAGCCTGGGCTCGGAACGGAAGTATTTGTTCTGGACTTGGAGGAACAGCTATCAATCCTGACGCTGCTCATCCGTCCTGGTGGACATCGGAACACAGGCAAGGCCATGCTGGAAAGGTGTGGGGAAAGGCCCTGCTCAGAAAGAGGGCCAGCCTGGAGCATGCATTTCAACAACAGGTTCCTGGAAACCATGCTGGTCTGACCATGCCCACACTGTGCCAAACCTCTTCCTCCTCATCTACTTAAATGTTCAAAACCTAAATGAAAAAAAAGAAGTTCTCTTCTGTGTGTTTATTCTGTTGCTTCTTGGAAACGAGAAAAGCTAGTTTTAACATCTACCTTCTCCATCCATCAAGATGCCACCTTGGGGCTTCCCTCGTGGCGCAGTGGTTGAGAATCTGCCTGCCAGTGCAGGGGACACGGGTTCGAGCCCTGGTCTGGGAAGATCCCACATGCCGCGGAGCAACTCGGCCCATGAGCCACAACTACTGAGCCTGCGCGTCTGGAGCCTGTACTCCGCAACAAGAGAGGCCGCGATAGTGAGAGGCCCGCGCACCGCGATGAAGCGTGGCCCCCACTTGCCACAACTAGAGAAAGCCCTCGCACAGAAACGAAGATCCAACACAGCCAAAAATAAATAAATTAATTAATTAAAAAAAAAAAAAAGATGCCACCTTGTCCTTTTCCCGTCATAGCAATGATTATGCTCTATAGTTTGCCAGGCATGCCCTTTGGGGTCAGGCAAGGAAACGTAAAACTTGACTCGAGCATCTATTAACTGTGGGACCTTAAATGAATGACTTTACCTTTTTGAGTCTGACCTTCCCCATCTAAAAATAAAGCATACTGATAACTACACCTCATTGGTAGGCTTATAAAAAATACTGAGCATATATGAAGTATTTACTACATGGTAATTATTAGCAGTAGGGATGCTAGTACGGCTAGTAGTAAATGCTACCTGCATAAGTGATGGTGGCTAACATGGTGATTAAATTTACACTCCACTGAGGTCACAAACTGGGTTGGTTTTTGGTAACCATTGTATCTTCAGAATGTGGCATGGTTCCCATCCAAGGAACATTTGAGAAATATATCAATGAATAAATGATTACTAAGAGTAACTTCTTCATAAGTGCTAGTTCCCTCTTGACTACCCGTTTTACCCTAGATTCCAGTAACACTGATGGATATGCAGGGGGGCTGACATTAAAATCCCAATTTAGCAGATGGGAAAACTGAGGTGTGAAAAGATTAGCAACCAGACACCACTTAAAGATATTAATAGACAAGTAACAGAAGAGGGAATGTAAATAGCCAGTCAGTATTTGAAAAGATGCTCATTCACGATGCTCAGTCACAGGAACACCAATGAGAAGTCATGTTTTACCCATCAAATGGGCAAAGACAAAGCACTTCCATTTTGTTGAGTAGTCATGACCATGGATACACCTAAATAACCTGTAGCACATTCCTACTGTGGAATGTTATGTAGCAGTTAAAAGGAATGAAGTAGATTTAAGGACCAAAGTGGATAGATAGCTCAGATTACTACATTTCTACATTTGATCTGAGACTGAACATGCTCTTCTGACATGAAGTAGAGTAGGTTGGTTCATTCATTCTTTTGTTTATACATTCATTCATTTATCAATTTTTGCTAAGCATCCACTTGGTTTCAACCATCCATCCTATGGCAAACTTCTTCAACGATCAACTTTTATTCATCCTTCAGGTCTCAGCTTAGACATGACTTCTTCCAAGAAACCTTCCTAAACCATCTCAAGCTGGGTTAGATACCCTTCTTGTGTTTTATATACCCTTCTTATGATCCTCACACCATACACTTTTCATGCTGCAGTATAATCACCTGATTTCTTTGCCCGTTTCCCCCTTTAAACTGTGTGCTCATGAGACTAGGGATCTCTAGTTCCAGCATAGAGCATGGCACAGAACAGACACCTAGTAAATATCTGTGAAATAAAGAAAGTATCACTGAATATGATTAAATTAGATTTTCACTATTTGGTTGATGAATGAATGAAAAAATGAATACATACAAGAACAAAGAATGCATGACTAGGTGACATACAGAAAGAGCCAGGAAAAGAAATGGGGCTGAGACAAAAAAGGAAATGTTGACTCACCTTGAGAGCCATAGAACAGCATGAAGGAGCCACCTGTGCTTCAGTTGACCCCGATTTGGTCTAACCTTTCCCAACCCTCTGAGGCTTACTATGGCATCACGTGTCAATACTATGGCTAAGACGTGGAAGCAAGAGACCCTTTTTCTGAGAGGTTCTACTGCTGACTCACTCTTCACTCATTTACCTGACAAGCATTCATGGACCCTTGACTCTGTTACGAATGAGCATGCTAAATTTTGCATTTAAGAATCTGAACCAGGTGAGAGAAAAAAAACGCAGGCACAGTTAAATCTAAGATAAGCCAAACGGTGATCAAGGACCAAGGATCACGTTATAAGACATCTATGTTCCAAATAGGCTGGGATCTCAATGATGGCAGGTCACCCAGCCTTTATTATGAGTCACTAGGAGACTCTTCCAGTCTCTGTTCAAATGTCACCTCATCACAGAGGCCTTTCCTGACCACCTATCTAAAATTACTAAATCCTACCCAATTGAGATATTATGTAGTGTTTTCTGGTTTGTCTCTTCCAACTACATCACAGGGATCAATGAGAGCAAGGATCTTCTCTGCTCCGTTCACTACTGCATCGTTAGTGCCTTGAAAGTACTTGGGTTCATGGTGGAAATCAACAAATATTCACTGAGAAAATGAACTGATGAGTGAACTAGAAAGTTTTTCGGCTGATTGACGGGGGTTCTGAGTATGTGGAATCCAGAGGAAGAGATTTGAGATTTGATTTGTAAAATGTGGACTCATATTCGTGACAATTTCCACCCTGATCATATGAATATGTCCTTCCTTTATGTTTATTCATTTACCCCAAGACTTATACTGAGAATACTGAGGAGGTGAGGTGAAATAGAGATTATGTTGGCAGCTTAACAGGTCTGAATGTGAAAGAAGAATCAACAGATTAATTAATTGGGACACACAAAGAAGCTCGTTGGGAGAGATGACTTCTAAGAATATTTCTAGCTCTAAATCAACGATTCTAAGAACAGAGAGGCACAAACAAAGTAGGCAACACAAA
Organism: Balaenoptera musculus; assembly: GCF_009873245.2. Taxonomy (NCBI): domain Eukaryota; kingdom Metazoa; phylum Chordata; class Mammalia; order Artiodactyla; family Balaenopteridae; genus Balaenoptera; species Balaenoptera musculus. The sequence goes on along the minus strand of NC_045790.1, from coordinate 98,386,385 downwards.
CATAGTTGTTCAACTAGAGAATGAATAAGAGCACTAGCTTTGGAGTTGATGGATCTATGTGTAAACCCCAGTTATAGTTACACAGCTTGATAGCTGGGTAATCTCTGAGTTTCAGGTTCTTATCTGTAATTTGGTGATAGGACCACCTACGCTGCAGAGTCCTTGTACAGATTAAGTCAAATGAGATTACTTAAATAAAGCCCTTAGTTAAGCATTTGACACATAGTAGGTACTTAGTAAATTACCGCTTCTCCATTTCTCTTCAACTGCTAAACTCCTTCCCATTCTTTATTCAAAGAGCATATTTATTCAAATATTCAAAAGTATTTACTGAGTGCCTACTTTGTGCCTGGAATTGTTCTAGGCACTGGGACTGCACCAGCAGATAAACCAGCAAAAATCCAGTCCTCAAGGAGTTTATATTCCTCAATTACAGCTCAGTTCTTCCAAGTTTGGGTTAGAAACCACTGACTTTCTGTTTCTGTTTTCTCCATCAGGGCATTTACTATACTGCAGTGCTACTGCTTTCCTAACCCCCTCTCTTCCCAAAGAGTGGGCACACCATGTGGGCAGACTCCATGCCTGTCCTGGCACCACTGTATCATCATTTCCTAACATGGTGCATAGTGTGTAATAGACATCCAGTAAATATTTGCTGAATGAATCAACGATGGATAGACGAACAGATGAATAGATGAATATTGAAAGTGAGCTGCTATTCACTGTTCCTGGTTTGCTTTATATCTCATTTCCTCTAAGCCAAAAAAAAGGGCTTAGTTTTATCCAGAGTCTTTACTTCTTAGAGAAATCTGGAGATTCCATACAGACCCAAGTAGCATGGTGCCCAGTGCAGAAGCACTTGGCAGTCAAGTTTAGAAACAGAAGTATCCCTGCTCCTTCTTCCCAGCCAGACACAAAAAGACCTGGCCATGTACCTCATGTTGCCGGACTTTCAAGAGTGGGTCTCAGGAACGGATTGTGGGTTGGTGGCCTGTGAGTTGTAATCCTGCCTTCTCCCTCCTGTATCTTGAACTGTAGCCAGCTTGGATGCATGTCTGAGCTCTAAAATTCTGCCTTTGCATTATTACAGCAGGAGGTGGTATGGTACTGTGGTTGAGAAGGTGGAATTTGGAATTAGACCTGGGTTTTAAACCTGGCTCTGCCACTACCAGCTGTATTAGGTTGGATAAGTCACTCTTCTGAGCTTCAGCTTTTTCTCTGAGCTTCACCTGCCTCAGAAATATGTGTCAGGCACTTAAAACAGAGTCAATGTTCAGTAAATGGTTATTGGTATTGTTACTATTATCGTTATCATCATTATTCACAAACTACACCTTTCACTAGGCCATCCAGAACCGGTGCGGTCCACGCTGGGTACTGATTCAGAGATAAACAATCTCTGCTGAGTCCCTTTTACTACCAAAAAAAAAAAAAAAAAAAAAAAGTCACCTAAGAACAACTCCTATCCACAGAGAAAAGCTTCATATGTTGTCCCGTCATTTTACAGATAGAAAAAATAAAGCCCCAAAAGGTGATGCAATGTGTCTTCATGTCACATAGTGAGTTAGAAGCAGAGTCAGCACTGGTTCCGTTTTCCCCTGTCAGTGTCAGTCCTCACTCAATGCAGAGGCTTCCACTTAAGGAAGACAGTCCCCATTTTTCCCTTGTACCGGCCAAAAGCAATCAGTCTACGAGAAGCATCCATTGGGTAAGCACAGAAGCCTCTCCCTTCATCAATGTCATACCTTGGGAAACTATCTCCAGTATAGATAACAGAAAGAATAAATATTTTTGTTGAGAGAAAAAATGAAGACAAAGGTCAAAGGGAATCATGTAATGGGTTGAGCCAGGGAAGAAAAAGAAAGCATTTTTTTTCTCTCTCCTCTTTTTCTCCAAAACAGTCTTTATATAGAACTTGTCTAAGAGCCAATTTATTTGATATGGAAAAAATGTGAGAGCAGTAAAATACACACACACACACACACACACACACAAAGAGGTATTTGTGTTGGAGTTTAGAACTCGAATTACCAAGAGATAAAGGAGCTGAAATGATAGGTTGACTTGGAATGATGTTTTACTTTTTCAGAGTCTCACAGAACTTTCAAGTCAGGAAGTGGAGCCTAGCCCAGCCCAGGTCTCCAATAAATTCCTTGGGACTCAAGAAAGACAAAGAGGAAGGTCAATGAAGGCCTCAGTCTAGACCTTGTGCCTGCAACACAGTGGGGACCAAAGAAACATTTGTTGAGAATGAAAGAACAAATGGTACACAATGTAGACCTGAATAGTGGTGGTTTTGGAAGCAAACTGGCATAGGAATTGGCGTTTTTACCAAGTGGTTAAGGTCTTCAGCACTGAAGTGTGAGTGTCTACAGGAAAGGGGCAAGGGCTGAGTCATCCCTGAAATCTACAGCTCTCAGCACAGACTCTGGCACACAGAACGTTCTCAGTACAAACTTGTAAATTGAATGAGTAGTCACTCATATGAGTAAAGAGACCTTGGAGGTTCCTGGGCCTTAGAGATCATTTAGAGCAGTAACTATTAAACTTCAACCACCATCAGAATCATCTGGAAAGGTCCTGTACTCAGAGTTTCTGATTCAGTTGTCTGGGCTGGGACCTAGGAACAAGGCCTTTCTAAATTCTCAGATGCTGCCAGTCTGGGGCTACACTGTGAGAGCCTGATTTAGTGCAGTGGTTCTTAAACTTGGCTGCATGTTAGAATAATCCAGTGAGATTTTAAAGTCCTAATGGTTAGGCCTTATCTTCCTTACCAGTTAGATCAATACCTGGGGCAGGGCCAGAAGGAGGAAGCAGGCAGGGATGCAAGTGAGCTGGAGGTGATTTTAAAGCGCCCCCAATTTTTGTAACATGCAACTGACTTTGAGAACCACTAGTCTAGTACAACTTCCTCCTTATAGATTTAAGGCCTCTGAGCACGGGAAAGAGTAAGTGACTAGCCTAAGAATGCACAGCAAGTCAGCGACTTAGCTGAGAACAGAATTCAGGGTGCTTTTCCTCCTTCAGTTTAACTTCCACAATTCCACACTTATCAACCTGTGTCAGCTCTCACAGGCTCACAACTCAAGGCTAAAAAAAAAAAAGCTGTGTTTAAGCTGAGGTTTTAAGACATCTATTATTTCTTCACCTCATTGTTTTATACAGAAATGTTAAGTGGATGCATATTTATAGAACTTTACCGTTCTAGACAAGTGAGGAGATGAAAGAGACAGGGTCATAGAATATTTTCCAGGCAAGACGATCTTTTAAGCACATTCTCAAACACAAACCAAGTGCTCCCTCTGAGTTCTTAAACAGCTGTTCTTCATCTCTGAGTCCATGAATGGGTAAGGGTTTGCTTGCGATGTGCATGTTAATTGCCAGCATTGTAAAAGGAAGTGCTGGTAAAGTGTTTGAAAGTGGTTCTGTCTTTTAAAAAGATTAAAAGTTTCCTCCAGAACTTGGTTTCTATTAATAATATTTGGCTTAGCAAATATTTTCAAGTAGACAGAGCAGAGATTGCGTCTTGTATCATCTTAGAACCAAAGAAAGTGCCACAAAAGGCCCAGAGAAACCATTGACTTCAACATTTTCATCACACAGAAGAGGAAATCAAAGCTCAAAGAGATTGACTGATTTATCTAACATTAGTAAGTGGGCTGGCTGGGGCTAGACACAAGGTGTCTGACTCTTGAACTATTGTTCTTTTCAATACTCAAAGTGTTCCCCCCACCCATGTCACTTGTACATAGAAGAGGTTCAACCAATGTTTGGTGGTTGACTTCATAGACTCTTGGTACCCAAATTCGGTGTAGCTAAGGCTCCCTCATTTGTTAGATTAAAGCAGAAATTGGAATCACGTTTTTAATTGAACAGCGGTTAAGTGCACTGGCTTAGGAGTCAGGATGAATTCCAATCCTGATCTCACCACTTCCTAAGTATGTGATCTTGGACAAGTGACTTCATATCTCTAAGCTACAGTTTCCTTCTTTGTAAAATGAGAAGGAGACTAGGGCTGTGGTTGTGGGGAGGATGAAATAAGTAAAAGATGCAAAGACCTTAGCCCGTTGTCTGGCATATAGGAAAAGCACTAAGGACTTCAAAGTAAGGCAGCCCCTCTCATAAAACATAAATCCTTAGGATATTTGAGGAAGAGGTGATAGAGAGGTGGGCTGAGAAAGGAATATTAAGCACAAACAGTATCTCACATCAAAGCAATGAGTATCCCAAAAGAATCATGGAGACCTAGAGCTGCCAAGGCTCCTAAGGATCCAATGGGTATGAGCCTCTCTTCCACACCGGAAAACAAGGACTGCTACTGGTTACGTTCACCTTCCAGCAATATTCTCATGCAAATATCCAGGAACACGCCCAATTCCCAGCCAACCTGCTATAACTTCACCCCCTTCTCACCCGCTGGAAAAGCAATCACAATGCATGAATACTCTTCAATTTAATATAAGAGGGAAATCATTAGCAAACTTCGGTTCTTGTACTTTCATTAGTAATACATGACTTTCTCATTGCTACTCTCATCCAGCCTCCCTCATTTTACTGTTGGGAAAACTAAGCTGCAGAGAGGTCAGAGAGGCTTAGAGTTACATGTTAGGGCTGTCACCAAGACTCAGGACTCCTGGTTCTTTGTCCATTGTTCTTCCCACCATATCAACTCTGCCTTGTTAAGACAATTCTACACCCAACAGCAGGTTACAAATCCCTAGAAGTGAGTCTGGCTGTGATGAACCTCCTTCCAGTGCAGGCATCTCCGACCCTCCTTACATCCCTCTACAGCCCACCCACTTGATCCAGAGAGCGCACTTACATGTCTGTGAATCTTCTACTGAAGTGTAGGGTGGAGGCCACGTCCACCTGGAGAGGAGGATCCCGGACCACCTTGTACTGCAAGGGCTTACACTCCAGGCAGAGTGGGCTGTCTGCAACAGAGGTCAACATGGCCGCATCTATCTCCAAGTGCTCATCCAACGTGTAGATCTGGATGCCATACACCTTCTCGTTCACATCCCGGAGTTTGATGGTCAGTGGGACATCACAGAAGACGTTCTGAGGGCCCAGGGAGATGTTCTTCCCACTGACAGTCAACAGTTTGATGTCATTGACAGCCCCACTGGAGTCCCAGTCAGTGGAGACAAAGGTCACCCAGATGGTCAAAGACTCAGGGACCAAGGGGTAGTGGAATTCCAGTTCAAGGTAGCAGCCTTGTGGCTCAGGGCAGGCTGGAGGGACTGTGTGTGGGTTGACAGCTGAATTTGGGCTCCAGGTGCGTACACTGGACTTACAGGGTTGTTCAACATCTGGATGACCTGTGGACAAGAGATGAGGGGATGAGTTCTGGAAAGTCCTCAGAGTGTCCTGCAGACCTCAGGTGACACTGGCCTGGCTAGAACTCACAGAGAGGGTAAAAAGAGAGGGAAGAGTCTCAGTGTCTTGGTGAATTTGCTGTGTGCACAGCACCCAGCTCATCCCCACACCTGCGATACAGATCTGGACAAATCGCCAGACATCTGGTCAAAACTACATTCAAATAAGTGTCTTATGATTGTGTTGGTGCCCAAAGTGTCCCACCTCATTTATTACTTGTAGGCTTTTCTGCCTCAGATGGAAAGAAAGGAACGCACATTTGCTAAACATTCACTATGTCCTCTGAACCTGTTTAATTCTTGCAAGGACTCATTTCTGAGATGAGGCAACTAAGGCTCAGAAATGTGGAGTGAACTAACCAGAGTTTCACAACTTGAAGTGTAACAGTCGGCATTAGAGCCTAGTTTTGTCTCGTCCTGAAGTTCCTCGTTGCTCTCCAGACTGAATGCAAGAGCCACTAAAATAAACTAGCATCCCTGTGGCACTGCCTTTGGTACAACCTGCTTGGAATGACAGAAGGGCCAGAAACCTCCAACGAAGAGGAGGTAAGTAACGATAGCTTCTGCCCCTTGGGCTGAGTATTCTGGGAGGAAACTGTCTAGAACCATGAATGACAGAGCTGGAAGACAGCCCTGGAGCCATCTTATCTCTTTTCCTCCCCTTCTCCACATGAGGTCATTCCATACCACTGAGCTTCTCTGAGCTCTGTCCAGTCTGACTCAGGAAGGGGAGGGATGGTTAGGAGGGGGAAGAAGGAAGGAGAGATTCTTCTACTCTTTCCCCAGGGAGACGATGCCTCATCCCCACTGATCTCAGCCTGCAGCGACTTCTGAATTTTTCTCTGCTGAGATCATTAGTCCTAGACCCTCAGAGAGCTCTCCTTTGCACTGCTGAGAAAAGTAATCAGGACTCAATGCAGTGACTGCCTCTAATTTATTTAAGGGTGTCTAGCAAGAGATACACATCAGCTGGTGAGGGAAGGATGAAGGATCTCAGGTTGTCCTATCAGCCACATTCTTTAGCATCAGTGGTTGATGCGGGGTGGAGATGCTGGACATTTCTAAAGCAAAAGGGAAAAAAATCAATCTTTGTCCGAAAAGGTTTTGATAATGTTACAGCATAATAGGAATCACCACAGTATGAAAACTAGAAAGCCATTTTGGGTGGAAAAGCCATTCCAGTGAAAGCTGTAAATGCCTCCAATCTCCTTGCCTCTGCCCAGCCAAGGGAGAAGAGAGAAGATGTCCAGTGGAGATGGAAAAGAGAAGAGAAAAAGAGATGGGAGCAAGGGGGCTGGGGGGCGGAGAACAAGGAAAATTCAAAAGACTTTTTAGATATAACACATCAGAACAAGAAGAGATGGATGTAACTACAAGATTCCCTCCACCTCTCCTTGGTCAGGTTCATTTATTATTTGCAGCAAATGCTGGATAGAAGAGACCGGTTGTTTAAGTCAAAGGCACAAACAAGACTCCCTACCTAGGCTGAAGCCTTTCTTCTTATCGATTCTCCAACCCAAAGAGTTTCTGATTCTTTTGACTCTGTGGGTTGTTGGTACTCATATATCACTTACTCATTCAAAAAGCTTTACTGAGGGCAGCGTTTTAATACATACAGAGCACATTCCCTAGCCATTAATTTATTTATCTGACTCTTACCAAAATCCTGTAAGATAGTTGTCATTTTTGTCTCTGTTTTGTAGCTCTGTTTCACTCAATACCATATTCAGTCTTTAACACAGTGCCTGGCACATAAATAGTGAACATAGTGGACATTCAATAAATATTTGTTAAGTGAAGAATCTTCTATCTTGTTCAAATATGGAGCTAAAGAAGAAAGTGAAGGCTCCATGGAGTATTAGAGCCTGCTGTGCCATGGCGGGTGCCAGGTGAACACGCCCCCGCCCTCCACCGTGGGCTCTCCTGGAACTGGCAAGGAATGGGGCAACCTTCCTCCCTTCCTCGGAGAAAATGCCTGTCGGTGGTGGGGAGCCCCAGGAGAGCAAAGATGACAAACCTGTTTGGCTCATGCTTTCATCCCTGGTTTACTGTTAATCAACAGAGGGACCAAATGCTTTCCAAAGGACAAGAAAGTGAGCTTGGTCATTATGCTCAAGTAAGTAAACAGGACTAGAAATATTTGCAAAGTGTGTGCTTGTCTGGTTATCAGAGACCAACTTTTAGATGTACAAAAGAGCCTCAAGGGGCACTGAGTCCAAGCCATCAAAAAAGCAGCAATCCCTTTAATAATACCAGGCTTCACGCACTGATCATTCACTGTGTGCTGGGCACTGTGCCAGGCACGTTACATGCCTCAGCTCTTTTCATCCTGGCCATAAGTCTATGACGTTGGTCTTATGAAACTCATTTTACGGAAGAGGAAACAGAGCCTGAGATGGTTAAGTAATTCCTTGATGGGGAGTAGGATACTATGTGATACCGTTGGTCCAGGGATCATGCCAAGCTTTGAAGGAATGAAAGATGGGTTAAAATATCAACTATACAGTTTCTCACTGTATCACCTACTCTAATGATGCCTACCCGACAGGGGTGCTATAATACTCAAATGGGATGAGATATTTAATAGAGGAACATATTCACAAGTACATTAGCTCTGTTTTGAAACATAAGGAAGAATTAACAAGGGAAAGCTTGGGAAAAGGAGGTATTCCAAACAAAGGGAACAGTTGAGAGAGAATGTGAAATAAGATGACTGTGGTTTTGAGTGCAACGGGAAAGCAGTAAGTGGTGGTAAGGCTGGCATGCTAAGCCGAATCCAGATTATGAATGGTCTTGTACGTCACTTTAAGGAAACTGAACTTTATGCTGAGAGAGCTGGGGAGCTACTGAAGAATTTGAAGCAAGCAAATGAAAGTTGTCTTTCAGAAAAACCAATGTTTAGAGTCACAGGTACTCTCCATCCATCCAGGGAATAATTGTTGACTGTCTGGTCTGTGTCCAGTGTTAGGCTATAGTCCCTGGAAAAACAGGTTTTGCAGCCATGGTCTCTGCCCTCATGGAGCTTCTACTCCAGTGAAAACAGTTAAGAAACTGCTGTACTAATTCAGATAATACACAACTGCTGCTTGTACAAAGGGAACATCAGAGATGAGGACAAATCAGTGTCCCTACGGAAGAAAAATGGATACAGCTGGGAAACTAATTGGATGTGTGGTGATAAATCTGGGAGAAGGGTTGAGAAAAGGAAAGGGAAGGAAAGGAAAGGGAAGGGAAGGGAAGGGAAGGGAAGGGAAGGGAAGGGAAGGGAAGGGAAGGAAAGGGAAGGGAAGGAAAGGAAAGGAAAGGAAAGGAAAGGAAAGGAAAGGAAGGGATGAGGGAAGAAAGGAAGGGGGAAGGAAGAAAAGTACAAAGGAACTGTTACTTCATTACCAATACACATCTTTTTGTATATATGCTGACAAAATGAAAAGTTACATGTTTATATAAGCTATCCACTAGAGATGAGGCCATATATGTATGTGAAATATATTTATACATACTTATGCTGATTTAAATTTACATTTATCATGATCTATACAGACATCTATTACATATCGTTGTGTATATACACTGCAGCTGTTGACACAAATATAACAACTTGGTGCCAGGCTTTTTCTAGATGAATACTTTAGCACACCTGAAATATTCTGGGCAGCAAAATGGGGAAAATATTCATACAAGTAAGAATGAAAACAGCCAGTGCCATGTGTTAATCGCTCATGGAAAACCCAGGAGTTGCAATGTATTATAGGCTTGCATAAGTGATCTTCACTGAAATTTGAGTCGATCAGATCTAGCTATCTAATTCCTGAGCTACAAGCATATCATGGTATTGAATACCTCAGAAAATATTCATCTATGAAATACAGTTTTTGCTCAAGAGAAGGGAAAATAGGTTTCTTCTTGGTACAACCATGTTCTGTGGCCAAAGGCAAGAATCTCTGTGATTATATTTACCTGAAGTTCATGAAATGGAGTTAATGGAACATAGTGAATGTGCAGTAAATATCTATTAAATGAAGAATTTTCTATCATGTTAATATGGAGTTAAAATAATGTTAAAACATTAATAATAACGTTAATATGGAGTTAATATCATGTTAATATGGAGTTAAAATATCACAGCTGGAAAGGACGTTTGTTCTACGGATAAGATGCTATCTTCAGAGAAGCAAAGTGACTCACTCAAGGGCACAGAGCACACTGATGGCCAGACTCGGACCAAAATCCCATCCTCGTCATCCCCCCCACACCCATGCTCTTTCCCCAACCCCAAAGATACTCTGGCATCGCTCACAGACTGGGGAGTTTTATGTTAGTTTGGGAAGTCCAAAAACTTAAACACGCAAAGATAAATAGGATGAAAATGAGTTGAGAAATAAATTGCAGAGTTTGGCTCATGGAAAAGTTTATTTCTTTAAGAATATTAAAAGGGTCTGAGCCAAATGGATCACAGAGTCTGTAATAGGATGCTCTAAAAAAAGAACAGAGCCTTTTCCTGGCCTGCCTGTACTAAATTTGCATATCCTGAAGGAAAACCCGGGGCTGCTGGGTTTCCTTGGAGGCCTCAGTCAGCTCAGGGTACAGGGGGCGCTCAGCACTTCAGTGGGACCCCACTCTGCATATCATGCTTGAAGAGGGTCAGGGATGAACCAGGAACAGACCTAACCAACTGACAGTTTGGTTGGATGGAGGTGTGGGGAGATACCAGGAAATTATTTCTTTCATTCAAGTGGTAGAACAAACCAAGATGATTTTAGCCAGAAACGTCTCAGGGTAGAGTCTTGTTACTGCTTCCTCCCAAATCTCTCTCAATTCCATTGATTCTTCTCCAGTATCACCACCATTGACCTCATCCAGGCCACCGCCATCCGTCTGCTGGATTCCTGAAACAGCCACCTGGATGCGCCCTTCCCCCCATCCACTCCTCCCCTGATCTCTTCGCCACAGAGCAGCCCAGACGATCTAAAAGGCACACCTCACCATACTCCAGGCACCTGCCAAGGCACGTGGCATCTCCTCACTGCCCTCAGAATAATCCAAACCCATCCTCATTCGGACATTACACATATCACCGCAGTCCAACCTCTCCCTCACCCACACCTCCCTTTTCATACTCCAGACCCACTTAAGTTCTTACCCCATTATTGAAGAGCTTTTTTCTATGTACATTATATCTATTAGTCATTACCACATTGTGGATTAAAACTGAGAAACTTTAAAACACAGGAACACCTAAGTATGCGTCCCATAGCTATCAGAGCAGTAAAACATCGCATGCCATGCAGCTGCTGGGAAGCTCCACTGTACACTCAGGAAAGAATGAGCGTGAAAAAGGTCAACAGCGGCATAGCATTATTATGAAAATACCTCTGGACTTTGAGGACACACTACAAAGTCTTAGGAACCCCATAAGCCTCCAGATCACGCTGAGAAAACCAGTGCTCTAAACGTATCCAACTTCTCTCACATTCTTAAATGTAACTTGTTCACTGGTGTGTTAACATTTCCTGGGTGGCGTGAGTCTCCATTCGGGGTGAGGCCCCCTACGCGGCACAAGCCTCATCACACCTGATGGTGATCGCCCGCGTACTCATCTGACTCCCCTATTAGACAGTCAGCTCTGCCCAGTCCGTGTGCCCAGGACCGTCCCTACGGTGGGCAGAGATGAGATGGGTTCACTCCTTGCAGGGAAGAGACCCATACCTTCTCCTGTGAGAACCCAACGTGGGTTCGGTTTGGGTGAAAAAGTTACCACTGCAGATTTCGGGAAGAACTTTCTAACAGATGGAGCTAGAACGGGAAGGCCAAGGAAATACACGAGCTGGTGCCGGGAGAGCCTCGGTGAGGGAGGGCACAAAGGGGATTCCTGCCCGGGGTGGGACCTGGGGCTGGATGACCCCAGGCGTCCCTTCCGCGTCTGACAGCCTGTGGTTCTGTGAGGCTGAGCTAAGGGTTTCTCCCAGGCACCCCTCTGGCTTTACATTCCGGATGAATTTGTTTAGAGTTCCCCAGTTCGACTCTCATTTTTATTTTAAGCTATTTTAGAAGATAACAGAGCACAGCGCTGTCATTTTTCTCCCTCACTTTCCTCTCTGATCCCTCTCCCTTGCTTTATTCTATCTCTGGCTTTTTCTTTTTCAAGCTTCTTTCTAAAAATATAAAGGGAGACGGGGGAGTTCTCACTGAACCTCAGTGAAGAGACAGATTCTGCTCCCTCTGGTGGACTGGGGTCCCCACCCAAAGACAGCTGCCAGGAGCCGACCTGCAGAGCAGAATGAAGGACAGAGAGGGGGCTTCTACGTGGAAGTCTCTGAAGGCAACGGAGGGCGAGACGGAGGACTGAGAGGAGAATGCGGGATCTCCGCCAGCCTGGCTTCAGGGGCTAGACCTGTGCCCCCAAGAAAGAGACACTGCAGGAGGAAACGGAATAGGCAGTTTTCCATGAGACTCTCTAACTTGCAAGCTCTCTTCCTTCAGGGCCAAGTGACAGTGCAACAAAGCATTGGGTGAAAGGCAGTTTCTTAATTTCTCTAGAAGACGGAGGGGCAGTGAACTGTACTGTAAGGTGGCACAGAGATTGTTGGCTCCTGGGGAGGGCTGGGAGACGTCCCTGTGCGGGGAAGGTCTGGTCATGGGTGGAGCCACAACCGTGGCAGTCATGAGGTGCTTCCTTCTAGCGCCTTGCGGATAAATGGATCCTGAAAAGGCGGTTTCATGGAAGGAAACCGAGAGGAAGAGTTGTGACACGTGTAAGAAGCCCCTGGGTACCCCAGAAGTAACTGTAGGAGAATCAAAGGCTAGTGATGTGTATTGATTCTAATGTGACCTTGTTTATTTATGCCCTCCCAGGCTGTCAGGGTCTGGGGCATATATAAACATACACATACTGTGTCTTATCAGGTGTGTGGCCTTGGGCACTTACTGAATACCTCAGGGAATTTGTTTCTTCATATGTAAAGAGGCATGACATGCTTAGGACAGTGCAGGTGCTCAAAAGACTCGTGTTGAACAAATGCATGAATACTGGCCTTGATGTAGGGGAAAGGGTACAAACTCCTAGTTATACAATGAACAAATTCTGGAGTTCTAATATACAGCATGGTGACTGTAGTTAACAATACTGTATTGAAAATTGCTTAGAGAGGAAATCTTAAATGTTCTCACCAAGAAAAAAAAAAAACAGAAGTGTGAGGTGACAGATGTGTTAACTAACCTTACTGTGGTGATTTTGAAACACATACATGTATCTAGTCATCACATTGTACTCCTTAAACTTACACAGTGTTATATGTCAATTATACCTTAATAAAGCTGAGCAAAAAAAAAAAGACAAAAAAAAAAAATTACTGGCCTTGTAGGGCAATCTTCAGATCAAATGAGACAGCACATGAAAAAGACCGTTAAAATCATAAAACTCCAACTACCTCGAAAGTGTTCTTTGCGTACCCAACCAGCAAAAGAGCTTCCAGGCTGGCTTACCTTCTGCTTCCCGAGGACTCCAGTGTCCTGATGGGCCACAGGGCATCGGGGAGGAGGCGTTGAAGGCATACTGCACCAGGATTCTCCCTTCCAGGCAAAGGTCACATGCTGATCCCAATTCTCTAGGAGGCCAAGGAAAGAAGGAAAATGCACCGACTTAGGAACAGTTGAATGAGTCCCTGGCTTGACTAAGCCAAAGGCGGAGGTTACAACCAATCTATGTTCTCCGATCTTTCCTATCTTTCCCAGAGCTTCCAGAATATGACGATGAGTGAAATTCTTCCCCATTGCCCATGAGGGCCTTGTTTGGGCCTAAGTGGCTTCTGTGCTGATGGGGGATACACTTTAATTCTAAGCAGCCCAGAATCAACAGAATCAACTTACTACCTGCACTAATCTTCATTTCATCAATCATTTAAAGTTCCCTTGAAGATTTGATGTGTGGTTGTGAGAAAATCTTTTGCCCCATTGGACCTCAAATTTTATTCTTTTAACAATATCTGTCAGGTACCTACCATATGCAGGAACCATCCAGTATCCTAGGTATTAAATAGGAAGAAGGCGTGGTTCAGTTCCTTCACCTGAAAATGAGTGGGCTGAACTAGATGATGCCTAAAGAATCTTCTAGCCCTGACATTCTGGGGCTGGATGAGTCACTCTTTGATTTTACAGTCAAAAACGGTTTCCTAACCATGCCATCTAATTCATTTTAGCAGCTTTCCAAGGGGCAAGCCAATCCCTCAATGGGACCAGCCCAGCCCCAGAAGTAGAATATTACGGTGGCTTTCCCTATCATCTAGTGTCTTATGTGTCTGGATTCAATCTCCCTTTAGCCACAACAGCCTCTGGGATCCTACTTGTTCTCCAGACTTGGCTCCTGTTTAGGAGACAGTTGCTGGGAAGGGAGGGGGATAAGCCCTCCCCTCATGTACGAGGGTGAGCGAGCCCAAAACTCTGTAAATCTGAGCAACTCCTACAGAGGGACTGGAAAGGGAAAATGTCAAGAAATGTCATAGCCCAACCCATTATTTCTCAAAATGCAATGGTCCTTCCAATACCTCTTTCCTAGAAGAATCACTATACTTTGGCTACCTGAAAGATACAACGGAGGAACCCTATCTCAAGCCTTAGGGCTTTTGCTTCATAGGGAACCTCCGTAGACCCTAGGCTCACATGCTTGTCAACATCACAGTCTGCTGGTGGTCCTTACTCCTCCTCCACCCAGCTGCCAGGGAGCTCAGCCCCAAACCTAAATCTGAACACTTCATGTCCCTGCTTATCTGCTTACATGGTGGTCAACATATGTAGTTTAACGTATGTATGTATGTATGGATGGATAAATACCAGTCACTCCCATATGTTGCTAAGACCCATGATTCACCTAGTCTAGACCCTCAAATTGCAGATTCTGCATCCTCAGCTTTATCACTGTAAATATGAAAACATACACAGGTAGAAATGTTATAAGCACACTAATATTCAGTGATAGGAGAATGATTAAATAGCCTAAGGTTAATCTGCTCAATGGAATGGTAAGCAGTTTTTATAAAAAATAATTATAAAGATGACTAAATTTTATGGAAAAAGGCATTAGCTATCATGTTAAGTGAAAGAGTCATATTCAAAACCGTATCTATAGCAGCATCTCAATGCTCTTCTAATAATCTTAATGCAACAAAATATGATCAGCAGTAATTTCTAGGTGATAGAACACAGGATGATTCCTCCCCCCCTACTTTTATTCCTTCTGGTTTTCTGAACTTTCTATATATTTTCAGTATGTATAAGGTACTCCCGGACTAGCAATAATGATGATTATACAGATATGCTTGCAGGCAGGGGATGAGGAGTGGAGAGAGAGGCGCTCAGCACCACTCTGGTTCCATTACAATGACCACAATCCATGCACAGCAACTCAGAGTCACAGGACTGGCTTTATGACGACAGTGAGATTACAAACATCCTTGTATGGAATCGGGAGTCACACCGACCTTAATGGTAATTGAGCCTTTCTACTTCTTTAGATGCTTTGTTTTAGATGATACATATATAGTCACCTGCACTTCACTGAGTTCTTGACACAGTGTAGGTTCCCAATAAATACTTTGATGAGTGAATAAGCCATCATCCACCTGACAGTAAATGTGCCTAATTTACACAGAGCTCTACCCAGTGCATTCCCTCATGTTCAATCACTGGTTCATGTGTTCATTCAATATTTCATCTATTCATTCAGCGGATACTCATTGAACAGCCTCTGGTTGTTAGCACTGTACAACTACCAGACATTAGCCATCCAAGGGTGAGTACATTTGGTGTGGCACCTGCCCTCATAAGAGCTTTCCATCCAGCAGAGGCAACGGTCTCTAAACAAACAGATAGATAGATATAAAAGTACAGATTCACCATTTCTAGAAGGAAAGTTGATAGATGATGTAGGAGAGAATAATGGGGTGGAGCGTGCTGGGCTTATTTAGATTGGCATAATCATAGAAGATCTTAGTCAAGGTATGGTGAAGAATGACACAAAGAGTGGGAGTAAAGCATTCCAGGTTCAGTCTAAAGGTATGTAAAGGACCTATGCAAGAAAAAAGGGCTTGGTCCATAGGGGTCCTGGAAGAAACCTGAGTGGCAAGAGTCACAGACGAAGGAAAGAGCAGTGAGAGGCAAGGGCCTGATCATGGAATGTGCTGCCGACTACGTGTTAGATTACACATAAAGGTAATGGGAAGCCACTGGAGGGTTATAACGCATGGGTGACGTGACCTAATTCACATTTTAAAATGATCAGTCTGAATGATGAAGGAAGAATAAGTTGGGCACAAGTAAGAGCAAAGTCAGTAACTAAAAAGCAAAGGTGGATGATCCTGAGTATGGTGGGTGATGTTCCCATTTTATAGTTAAGGAAACTGAGAATCACGAGTACAAAGTAACCACACCAAAATCATAGCTCAGAAAGTCATAGAGTCAAAATGGGCTTTACCAAAATCAGGCAGGATCCTACACACATTCAGGGAGTGTACAATATGTGTTTCTAATCTTTGGCATTTCTTTGATTTTAATGGGCACCTGTATCTACACAGACACACACACACACACACTCACACACACACACACACACACACACACACACACGCACACACTGAAATCATAGAAATACAGGATGCTAACACTGGAAGAGATCGTCTTTCTTACCCAGGTTCCATGAGAATCAAAGTTTAAAGCTCCAAATCTGTGCTGTCCAATACAGCAGCCCCTAATCACATGTGGCTATTTAAATTTAAATGAATTAAAATTAAATAAATGTAGAATTCACTTCAGTTCCTCATTTAAACTTGTCACGTTTCAAATGCTCCACAGCCACAGTTGACTAAGTGGCTACCATACTGGACACTGCAGAATGCTCTATTGAACAGTGCTTCTCTAAGGCATCCACTGTACATAATGAATTAACCTCTCTCCTATGCATCTACAACGGTACTAGTTATGTACCATCCTTAGGAGAACTGAGAAAACAGTCACTCAAGTCATTTTCTGTGTTCTGAGATTTGGAAAAGGAACCTTGGTTGAGAAAGGCTAGATCCCCTTGAGCTTACAGATCAGAAAAGTGAGGCTGAAAAGGAAGAAGAAATGGATGAGGCTGCAAAGACTTCAGACCCAGGTCTCTTGGTCCCCAGTCCAGCATTCTTTCCAATACACCACAGCCCACTGTTCAACCATCTAGTCAACACATGTTTGCAAGACAGATGAAAATAAAGGAGTTAAAAAAGCCAGGGGTGGCCTTGAATTATTTATTCAGTTGCCCATGTGTGAGGACACAGGCTGTGGGAGGACCTGAATATGTTTTTTTAAGGAAAACCCTTGTATTCTCTTAGACCACAGATGTGAGGAACAGCAGGAGGACATGAGGATGGCCAGGGGCGAGAGGTTGGCATTGATGAATGTAGTGGAAAACACCAGAGATTTTGCAGGGAAAGAGAACTTTTCAAGTAGCTCAACAGCTCTGGAAAACTGTACAAGAAGGGAGCTTGTATTTCCTGAACACAGAGCGTGTGCGCTAGGCACAGCACAGAGGTCATCTTGTTGAATTCCCCACAAAAGCCAGGTGCAGTGAGCATGTTAGCACCTTTTATGGAACAGGACTCAGAGGGCCAGAGAGGATCAGAGAAGGGAGATGACTTGCCCAAGGTCCCACAGGCTGGGAGTGGTGAAGCTGAGACTGTAACACAGACAGCTTGACATCAAAGCTCGTGCACTTTGTACTAAGCCAATTTCCACCAGTATGAACTCCGTGTGTACGGGAGAGTGATAGTTCCATTCCTTTACAACGATTTATTGAACTTGTTGACCTACTTCCTTTAGCCATAGACTATGGTCTACATAGCTGTTAACCCTAATTAGACATGTTTCTAAAATGTCAGTTTGAATTTAACATATGATAACTCCGCTGTGAAATCTTAGACTGAACAGAATAGCTATTGTATGAGCCTCAAGTACCAACTGACTATAGGTTATTAAAAACATATTGATTGAAGCTGAGGGCACTATGTAATAAAGACATATCTCATTACACAACAATTAACCCTCCAATAGGTTTCCAACAATCAGATGGTATTTATTTAATGGACAATAGCCGCTTTATGAAATGCAAATTGAATACATACACAGGAAGCTTCATTTACAAAACTTCCATTTTTAAGTGGAATCGAGGCCAAGCCTTGACCAAAAGTCTGATACTCCTCATTGCCACAGAAAAAATAAATAAATCTACGGGCTGCTGGAAAGCCTGCTCTGAAGTGTCACATGAGGTTTCCCAACCCCAGCTCTAAGCTCCCAGTGAGGATGGCTGGGGAAGAGGAAGGGGGGTTTCTACAGAGGGCCTAGGGAGTGCATTTCCTTTCCCCGTGATCACATCCATCCAGCTGTCAAATGAAGGTTCTAGATTCAGGGACTGATAGTAGTGTGGAAAATTGGAGCCCGAATTTAATGTGATGCCATGATCTAATATGTTTTTTACACACACACATGCACGCACACACACACACACACACACACACACACGTATACACCCATACTTGTGAGAGCTCCTTGACACATTTTGTGGCCTTTTTTGAGGGGAGGGGTATAACACCTCCTTCATAATTCAAGGTTTGGAAAGACTTAATGAAAGAACATGAGAGCCTCAGATAAGACACTGCAAAATGTGAGTCGAAGCCCAGCTCCCACCACCTGCAATGGGCTTTTGGTCAAATCTCTCCACCTCTTTGTGCGCCAGTCCCTGCCTCATCTGGCAAATGCAGAAGTTGATTCCCCTTTTACAGAATTACTGGAAAGATTAAATGAGACTGTATAGAAAGCATTTAGTACAGGATCCAGTGCAGAGTAAGCACTTGATAAACGGTGACAACCACAACCATAGAGTAATAATTAATCTTTAGCTGGTTATTATTTCCACCATCATCAGTGTTGTATCATCATTATTGGATAAAACATCCCCAAGAAGGGCTGGAAGGGGGGCAATATACTAATCTACCCTAAATTATAGCCACGTTCTAACCAAAACAGAGGTCAACATCGTAGTACGTTTCATGACCCTTTAAAATCCCCTAAAGCTTGAGGTCCTCAGGGAGTCCCGATGCTGAAAGGCAGCACAAGAAACCGTTTGATTCAGGTTTCCACCTTCAGGCCATGCAGGCATCATTAGACCCACTTTTCAGCGGAGAATAAGACTCAGGGAGGGAAAGTGACCTGCCCAAGGCCATGCTGCTAGTGAGTGGCAGACAGGAGCTGAAGTGAGGTATCTTGTGTCTCAGTTTATCATCCTCTGATTTTCTAAAAATTCTACCTTCAGTTCTATAAAACAACACTAGGCACAGGCACAGATTCTAATTATACAAAAATATATGTGGGACTTCCCTGGTGGCGCAGTGGTTAAGAATCCGCCTGCCAATGCAGGGGACATGGGTTCGATCCCTGGTCCAGGAAGATCCCACATGCCGTGGAGCAACTAAGCCCGTGCGCCACAACTTCTGAGCCTGTGCTCTAGAGCCCATGCTCCGCAACAAGTGAAGCCACTGCAGTGAGAAGCCCACGCACCGCAACGAAGAGTAGCCCCCGCTCGCCGCAACTAGAGAAAGCCCGCGCGCAGCAATGAAGACCCAACGCAGCCAAAAAAAAAAAATCAGTGTTGAACCCTGCTCAGCTTAATGCTGATTCAAGAGAAAGCTAAAAGCCTTAAAAAAAAAAATTATATATATATATATGTATATATATGCCTGTGTATTCATGTATAATGTACCCTTCATATACTATACGTATAGGAAGGTGTTTAGCCCATTCACCAGAGGCAACTTCAACTCCCAAGCTCACGGAGATGAGACCAGTACCTCCAGCCCAGAGGAGGTTCTGGTGACAGAGGGTTTCCATGTTTTTAATAATAAAATGAAGCTACATATTCACCACTTAAAATATGCATCATTACTCATTAATTTCTGTTAGCAATCATTCATGTATTCCCTGACCCCCGAATCTACATCGTGCCTCTATGGACCAGTCACTGTGTTAGTCGTTGCGGGCACTCGTTAAACAAGATCAAGAACAAAAACCACAGCAAAATCCCTCTCCAAGGCTGCTTCCCTTCCAAGTTTCCCTCTTCTTGGCAGGAGAGAGAGAGGGGCCTCAACACTTCACAGGCCACACTCACCTTTCAAAGAAGTGGCCGTCGATGGGTGGGAACCACTCCAGCATCACGGAGTCGGTCGTGTGGCTCACGATCTGGGGGGCAAGGGCGACAGGCGCCGGCTTCCTGGAGGGCTGCCAGCTCTGGTACACCAGGTCCAGGTAACAGTGCATTCTGGCGACTTGATTGGGCGTGAAGGAGTCAGTGCAGTCGTCATCTGCAAGCGGGCAGAGGGAGAGATAAGAACCTCGCTGCAACGGGCGGGCAGGCAAGAGAATGATGTTTCCCGGTGGACCGAGAGCCAGCACCCCAGCCCTTGCCAACTCAGAGCTGGCCTCTTCCAGCGCTCAAGAGTTAATGGTCTGTGAACAAATTAGTGCAGTCATCACTTCTGGAGACAGGTGAGAGGGAACAGGAGGAAGGGGAGGGAGGACAGAACTGAAAAGGCACGTCTGAGCCTGGAGAGGGAGGTCATGGATAAGGACAAGGGCAAGACAAGCTGCTTTCCACGGGGCCTGAATCCACTGGTCAGTAAGTCACACATTCCCTTATCCGCTCCCTCCCCCACCAATCATTCAACCTCTCTCACTCATCCACTCATTTTCTTGTGTATTCACTCATTCACCCACTCACTCCTTCTTTTACGCACTCACTTGTTCCTTCACTCACGCCTTCACTTTCATTCATCCACTCATTCATTAATTGTGCTATTTACTGATGCAGTGATACTGGCCTTCAAACAAGCTTTCTGAGCATCGATTCCATAGTCTCTGCTCTAAGCCAAGGGCCAAGGAAACGTAAAACATTCCTGCCCTCAAGGAGCTACCTGCCTAGTTATAGAGTGAAGGTCAGTTCGCTGTGTGGGTCAAGGTGGTTATAAGGCTGTTCAGGTCTGTGACGCTGACTACTGATGAAGAGGAGTCGGCATGTTGAGGAAGGTGGATGCACCGGAGAGGTTTCTGGAGGTCAACCAGGTTGCACAGCTAAGACTGAGAAAGCAAGCTGAGGCAGGGCGGGAGGGGGAGCTCAGGCCTGCAGAGCCGATGTGTCCTATGCAGCAGGCACAGGCCAGGAGTCAGGCAGACGCAGAAGCAGTCCAGGCTCAGTGTCCACGGCGGGAATACAAGACAATGACGTCGTCTGCACGGTGCTATCACCGGGAAACTCCCAGGCATGGGGCATTGTGCTTTGGACACATATAACCCTCCCACTAGTCTTGGAGTAAATACTGTGATTTCTGCATTGTACAGAGGAGGAAATTGAGGCTGAGAGAGGTCTACCTGCTTTTTAAAGAGCACAGAGCTAGGGGCAGATCTGAGATTCGAACCCAGGCAGTCTGGACTCCAAGGCCACGTGTCTAATCAATATGAGAACTTCTTTCTGAGGGTACATGAGACCTTGTCTGGGCAAAGTATCCTGCAGGTGCTTGATAAACAGGAGTTGAGCCTGAGTCTGAGGGGGCTGGAATACAATCTCTTAATGTCTTTAGATCTAACGACCTTCAATTCTAGTCTCTCTTTTCTAGGATGCGGAATGAAGGCCACGACCCGAGACTTATCCACACCCGCCTCCAACTCCCCACCCCAAGGAAGAAGCTGGACTCCCATCTCTCCCTCCAACAGCTTTATTCAGCTGCCCCAGGGGCAGAGCAAGGCGCTGTTTTGGCTTCGTTTCCAAAAACACCCCTTCCCAGACGTGTCCGCCTGGTCAGGGTTTCCGCAGCTGGGCCCCAGACGGCGGAGCACGGAGATCGCCAGATCTTAAAACAAACCCGCCACTGGGAATCCCGCAGCATAAACTCACTTCCCCTTATCAAACAAACAGAAAATAACTTTGGGCAGGTGCTGGGCAGTTGGACATGACCTTGAGAATCCAGCTTTGAGAAGGGACGGGGTACAAGGAGGTTATACACAGAAGCTGCCTCTGATCCCCTTCGCAATTTTTGACAGTCTCCTTTCCAGCACCCTGGGGAAGTCTTTCATACATTGGGTGTCCTTTGGAAAACACTGTAAAAGAGTGACTAGTTACACAAATCACTCTCAAGCCCAGATACCCCCATGTAAACCCCTGGATACCAAACGTTCTATGGGTCCCCATTGCCTGGAGAATAGAGTCCAAATGCACTTGATGGTCTAAGAAGGGTTAGATCTTCAGGTGCATTTTCCTTTGTTACTATGAACTCTGCACTTCATCCTGAAAGCTTTGGAAAAGCCACTGGATAGGTTACAGGCAGGAGAAGGACATGATGGCAAAGGAAGTAGGGGTTCTGTAGTTAGATCCATGCATGAGGAACCTGGAGTCAGGAATCCGGAGTCAAATGATTTTATGCCCTCAGTGCTTCGGTTTCCCCATCTGTAAAGTGGAGATGATGAAGATAACGAGAGTGCTTATGTCAGAACACTGCTGAGGGTTATGAAAAGTGCAACATCAAGAGGTATGACCAATGCTCAGTGAATGCTCACTGCCTCGGGACCGGGAATAGTGCCTGTGTGTGTGCGCGCATGCATATGCGCTGAGGTGGGTGAGTGCTGGAAAACTAGAAGCAGGAACAAATAACAGAATGTAAAGTATTCATTCTCTTTGATCTCACAACATCCCATTTAGGAATTCAACAGATCGATACTCATGAACAAACACGAGGGAAAACATACGTACAAGGATGTCTTTTGAAGCATCATTTACATAGTAAAAATATTAGAAATAACACATCCATGTGTCAATAGGGGGATGACTCTGTACCTTGAGGCACATGCACAGAAGAGAATTCTAGTCAGTCACTTCCAAAACAAGGAAGTAACTTTAAAACTCAGGTCCCTTGTGTGTAAACTGGGGACATTTAAATCAACCCCACTACTTAAGAGTTGTGGTGTGGGCTCCACGAGCTGGAACGTATAAAGCATTTATCAAGATGAATGAAGAAGAAAAACTGCAATTTTTTTCCTCTCTACATTCTGATTTGTTTGCTTTTCTTCCCCCAAAGAAGCGTATTTTCCTTTTATAACTTAAACATTAGCCGTTTCCATGTCTGTCAATAAAAAAGTTTGAAAAACGGATAGGTGATAGAACCTGGTAGGAGAACAGAACTGTATCTGAACTTTAAAGCTGAAGTCGGAAAATGTCCCTCCCAGGGTAGATCACTTAGAGACTGAACTGCTACCAGAATCTGGGGTGAGGTAAGGGTTTCTGTTTGTCATAAAGGCTCTGCCTCAATTAGCTAACGTCTCGGGTCAGCCCCTCTTAGCTTTCTGCCATCACAGGCTTTCCCTCCTGATATCCGTGGCCACTTGATCCTGGTCTCTAGGACCAGCCAACCCATCTTGTTCTTCTGTCCCCACGTTGTCCCCAAGCAGAAAGGACTTTGGGGGGATTTCAGTATTCTGGAAGTCTGCACCAGTCCCCATGCTGTTGAAGTTGTGCCCTGAGTTTTCTAATCAAACTTTGTTCTCAAGAACAATTTCCATCCGTAGCTGGAAGGGCACAGAGCATGGAGGTTCAGGGCCTCCACTCCCTGTGGAGCCTCGGGCACAATGCTGACCCCTGACAGCCTCATTTCTACCCGCTGTTAAATAAGGAATCATGATGCTAACTGCTTCCTACAGCTGATGAAAGCATTTAACAAGCTAACCATTTCCAGTGCGTGAATAACTGAGTTGCCCTTTGTAAAAGTCTCTGCCTTTTTGTTGTTTTAAAAACAATAATAATAGCAACAGCAATAAGTGATTATATTCACTGTAGAGCATTTGGAATGTGCCAAGAATACTGCAAAGAAATAAACATTACCATAAACATTACCTAGAGAT
Organism: Balaenoptera musculus; assembly: GCF_009873245.2. Taxonomy (NCBI): domain Eukaryota; kingdom Metazoa; phylum Chordata; class Mammalia; order Artiodactyla; family Balaenopteridae; genus Balaenoptera; species Balaenoptera musculus. Next base: position 98,363,046 of record NC_045790.1, on the reverse strand, counting down.
AATACAATTAATATCTAGTATACACATATATGTATGTGTAGATGGATGTGAATATCTACAGTGAATTTCTGTAATTCTTATCATCACAAACATCATATATATACTTGTGATGATATATGATATATATTCCAGGTCTTACACTATACATTAGGCTCTGGGCTGTTTTCACGCTAAACAGTGAACAAATAATCCTACTAATCGTCACTTATTGAGCACGAGTTATAGTACCAAGGACAGATCTAAAGCCTTCACCTGTACCATCACACCTACTGTCATGCAAGGTAAGGGTGACTAACCTCCATGGTATCGATGAAGTAACAGGCTCAGAGAGAAGTAACTTGCCTGAGGTCAAAGGCTAGCGCACAGAGGATTCAAGCTGGTCCCCACACTCCACACTTCACACTCTGAACCACCATGTTACTCTGCTTTGTGCCCCTCAACCATCTGCTACACATCTTCAGTGGTCACATAATGTTCTATCATATAGGTACCTTGGGATTTACTTCAGCAACCCATTCTCTTTGGACTTGTAGGAAGCTTCTATTTTTTCACACGTATAAAAGCCCTTCTTTTCTATGCTTGGTAGACAGTAAATGCCTAATTAATATTTGGAGAATAAACATTGCTAAGAACATTTTTAGGACTAAACCTTTAAACACATCAACTGATTTATTTCCTTAGGATATACTTCTTAGAGGTGGGGCTGCTGGGTCAAAACGTATGTGCATATTAAAAGAGACACACAGAACAACAGTGGCAAGGCACTTGCTCCCAAAGGCTGGAGAAGGCCTGGTTTCCACACTCTTGAGGAGGCAAGGCCTGGAGGGTCCTCTTAGTTGGCTCCCTATGGCCTATTACCTTCAGGAAGTAAAATCTGAGCTGCTGCCCTTCTATCTGCCTGGGGATTATCCAACAGCTCAACGTGACCGCACTCACCCGGTGCTCGACCTGGCTTGCCCTTGCCCCATCACCTGCCTGGTGCCTGCTTAACCTGAGCAGTTGGGACTCTCTTAAACTTCCCCAGTATCAGAAAGGGAGCCAAATAATTCTTGCTTAAATGCAGGCTCTGCAATAGAAGGCATACCTTGTTTTTGCTGTGTGACCCTGGGAAAGTGACTTAAAATCCCTAAGCCACACTTTCTGCATCTGTAAAATGGGTGCAATAGTAAATAGCACTTACTCCATTGGGTTATTTTGAGGATTCAATGAGACAAGCCTAAGAAGTGTTTCCTACAGTGTCTGGCACACCACAGGCACTCAGTAATTTCTGTAGACCTGCCACCAGCCACGTTCAATTAATTAAAATTACTTAGGACTAACAATTCAGTTCCTCAGTCTCACTTGCCGTGCTTCAAGTGCTCAATAGCCACAAGCGGCTAATGGCTACCATACAGGGCAGCACAGACACAGAACACATACAGCTCTGCAGAAAGTTGGAGGACCCAGGAAGGAAGGAACTTGGAGCAGCTGAGCCGGCAAGGTCTCCACCCTCTTGCCTTGACTGCAAACCCCCTGTGCATTGCTCTCCCCAGCCCTGAGAACCCGATCCTGGTCTGCATTTTGAATTTCATCCAGCTGCTTTTGTCACCTCATCTATCAGAGATCCTAAGGAAAACAAACATTTCAAAGTTCGTGGTTGCCTTGAATATGCTTTTGCGGGTGTAAGTTTGTTATCGTAGCTCAGTGAATTAGTTCTGCTGTTAATGGGTCACTGAGCTGAGGGGTTCCTTTAAAAAAACAACATTAAATCAATCACCCTTTAGATCTGTACAAAGGGGAACAAAAAAAGATTTAGTTTATGGGGGTCTGGTAGCTAGTGGCAGCTCCTGACCCCTAAGAGGCCGGCAAACTTCCAAATTCATGTTATTGTTTATTTTCCATGTGCATTGAGCTGGCCAAGGAAAGGTGCTATAGAAATGGAACGTAAGCAGGGCCCTGTGAGAGGACAGGGCACCGGATGTGAGATGCAGGCTTGGCTGGGAATGGGAGCCCAGTAGGAATCTGCTTTTGAGGAAATACCCAGTACCCGGGTCTTTTTTAGAGACCCAAACCTAAGGACCGTTTATGGTGCCAAGGGTGGGTACTGACCCTTCAAGAGACCTCAGGTGTGAACTGTAGGAACCTTAAACTGGAGAGGCCCCCAGAGGCCATCAGCCCAAATGGGAAACCAGGAAGACCCACGGGCAATCATCGAATTCACTGGGTTTCAGGAGGGAAATCCTCTCTTCAAATGCAATCTGAGGCAAAACTCCAACAGAAACGGAAAACTGTTGGAAGGTGGCTCCCCTGGTTCAAGCAGAGATGGAGGCCTAGAGTCACACAGCCACTCAGGGCAGCCCCCCGAAGCATCTCTGTGGGACAGAGCTTGAAAGCCACCCAAAATGCTCAATATCCCACTCAGCCATCAGCTATGTCTCATTTGAAGAGAGGCATGAGAGTAAATGAGAAAAAAAAATACTTGGAGTCACCAAAATATACAAGCAGCTCATGCAGCTCAATATTAAAAAAACAAACAACCCAATCCAAAAATGGGCAGAAGACCTAAATAGACATTTCCCCAAAGAAGATATACAGACTGCCAACAAACACATGAAAGGATGCTCAACATCACTAATCACTAGAGAAATGCAAATCAAAACTACAATGAGGTATCACCTCACACTGGTCAGAATGGCCATCATCAAAAAATCTACAAACATATATACAATGGAATATTACTCAGCCATAAAAAGGAACGAAATTGGGTCATTTGTTGAGACGTGGATGGATCTAGAGACTGTCATACAGAGTGAAGTAAGTCAGAAAGAGAAAAACAAATATCGTATATTAACGCATATATGTGGAACCTAGAAAAATGGTACAGATGAACCGGTTTGCAGGGCAGAAATTGAGACACAGATGTAGAGAACAAACGTATGGACACCAAGGGGGGAAAGCAGCGGGGGTGGGGGTGGTGTTGTGATGAATTGGGCGATTGGGATTGACACGTATACACTGATGTGTATAAAATTGATGACTAATAAGGACCTGCTGTATAAAAAATATAAATAAAATAAAATTTAAAAATAAAAAAAAAATCTACAAACAATAAATGCTGGAGAGGGTGTGGAGAAAAGGGAACCTTCTTGCACTGTTGGTGGGAATGTAAATTGATACAGCCACTATGGAGAACAGTATGGAGGTTCCTTAAAAAACTAAAAATAGAACTACCATACGACCCAGCAATCCCACTACTGGGCATATACCCTGAGAAAACCATAATTCAAAAAGAGTCATGTACAACAGTGTTCATTGCAACTCTATTTAACAATAGCCAGGACATGGAAGCAACCTAAGTGTCCATCGACAGATGAATGGATAAAGAAGACGTGGCACATATATACAATGGAATATTACTCAGCCATAAAAAAGAAACGAAACTGAGTTCTTTGTAGTGAGGTGGATGGACCTAGAGTCTGTCATACAGAGTGAAGTAAGTCAGAAACAGAAAAACAAATACCGTATGCTAACACATATATATGGAATCTAAAAAAAAAAAAAAAAAGTGGTTCTGAAGAACCTAGGGGCAGGACAGGAATAAAGACGCAGACTTAGAGAATGGACTTGAGGACACAGGGAGGGGGAAGTGTAAGCTGGGACAAAGTGAGAGAGTGGCATGGACATATATACACTACCAAATGTAAAATAGATAGCTAGTGGGAAGCAGCCGCATAGCACAGGGAGATCAGCTCGGTGCTCTGTGACCACCTAGAGGGGTGGGATAGGGAGGGTGGGAGGGAGATGCAAGAGGGAGGGGATATGGGGATATATGTATACGTATAGCTGATTCACTTTGTTATACAGCAGCAACTAACACAACAATGTAAAGCAATTATACTCCAATAAAGATGTTAAAAAAAATAAAATAAAATTAGAGATTTAACTAAGCAATTCCATTGTAAAAAAAAAAAAATACTTTGTGTCAGATGTGCGACCTGGGGCCAAAGACTTCAGTCAGCCTCTGGATTGTACTGTCTGTCACCTGTGAAATGGTGATAGCTTCTACCTCATAGGTTTCTTGTGAGAATTAAATAAGATGGTGTATATTAAAGTCCTTTATGAACAATAAGCTTTTTTACAAGTAGAAATATTGTTATTGGTAAGAATCAATTTTATATGCCTGTTATTAGAGAATTTATTCATTTTCTTCCCTCCCTGCCTTTCTCTTTCCCTTCTTCCCTCCTTCCTCCCTTTCTTCTTAACAAACATTTTTAAAGCACAAGGCCCTGTGCTAGGTACTGAGAATACAGTCATGTATTAGAGGCAAGCTTCGCCTTCACAGAGCTCGCTTGTTTTGTTTGGTGGAAAGAAACACTTAAGTTGAATATTACAATAGAATTGGATGCTGGGCTACCATGTGCAGTTTTGCAGGTGCTGCCTTACCCAAAAGCTCATGGTTAGGCGGCCAGTAGTGAGGGCTGTGACTGCGCTAAGGAAGGGATATCTTCTAATTTGCCAAAGATGTTATAAGGGCTTGAAGTGGCCTTGATATACACTAAAAGGAAGTACAGGGCATCCTAGAATCCAGAGAATGAGTCTTTAACGCTGTTACTGATGGTATGGAAAAGGGCTTTGAAAGGATATATGCAGTTAGGAGAAAAACATATCCAACTTATGTAATAATTTCATATTTGCAAAACCAAAAGCGTTCTATTTTTTTCTATAATAAAACACTAAAGGAGCATGTGAGAGTTCTGTGTTTTAAAAAACGTTTCAGGGGCTTCCCTGGTGGCGCAGTGGTTGAGAGTCTGCCTGCCAATGCAGGGGACACGGGTTCGAGCCCCGGTCTGGGAAGATCCCACATGCCGCGCAGCAACTAGGCCCGTGTGCCACAACTACTGAGCCTGCGCGTCTGGAGCCTGTGCTCCACAACAAGAGAGGCCACGATAGTGAGAGGCCCGCGCACCGTGATGAGGAGTGGTCCCCGCTTGCCACAGCTGGAGAAAGCCCTCTCACAGAAACAAAGACCCAACACAGCCAAAAATAAATAAATAAATTAATTAACTAAAAAAATAAAAATAAAAAAGGATTCCCCAAAGCCCTATTAAAAAAAAAAAAGTTTCAAATAAATAAATAAATAAAGTTTCAACCACCACCAGCTTAGAAAATTACAGCTGCAAAACTAGGAGGAACCTTGGAGGTCAGTTCCAAAGATTCCATTTTCTTGAGAAAAGCGGGACCCAGAGAGGACATGTGACAGACCCCAAGGCATTAGGTGACCCTGTGGCAGAGCTGGGCCTTCTATGCAGGTTTCCCTACTTTCAGTCCTGGTGAGCTTCCTTCTGAGGAGCCCTCAGATACAACATCTTCCTTGTATCCACGAGGTGCTCACGGAAGGAATATTATCTTGATTATTTGGGATGAGGAATTGTTGGGATGAAGAAATCTTAGAAAAGGCAAGCAGCTTGCTCGAGGCTTCTCTGAGCCAGGACCAGAGGCCACGGGTGACACCCAGCCCCGTGCACCCTGCAGAGTGTTGGCCTTACCTGCATAGCTCATGAAGTTGTTGTAAGGAGTGTTGAAGAAGCTATTAAAGCCACAGGTGTCGTTCCCTGGCCCCGGGTCACCGCAGAACTTGTGTTTTGGGGCTGGGTTGGTGTCACTGCAGAGGTCTCCGGTCTCAAAGGAAGGCTCTGTCTCCATGCAGGGGTCACTGCAAGACTGGATTTCTGAGATGCCTCGGAAGATGTGATAGAGGCCCAGGCTGTGCCCGATCTCATGGATCATGGTGTGGGTGTGCCCAGGAATGCCATAGAAAGATGGATTCAAGACAATGCCACCTGCAAGGGGAAAGCCAGAGCATTAGGCAAACTGGGCATTCTGCTTCCTGATGCGGGGATCCCCAAACCAATCAAGGGTCAGTGGGGTACCGCCCAAAGTAACCGCAGGCTTCTCCACCCTATGACTCCACTGCTGAGAGCTGTTACGACTTGCGGTGTTAATCACTGATTGAGTAGGAAGAAGTCTCAAAAGTCATTTTGTGCAATCCCTTCACTTTTCAGTTGAAAACACCGATGCCTAAAAAAGTGAGGCAACTTAACCAAGGGGATTTCAAACTACTTAGAAGAAGTGGCATAATTAGAATTCAAGGACTCTGATTTCTGGGCTGGCCAACATTTCTGCTGCAACTTCTTAGGAAGCGTGGCACGCCCTGGTTCACAAACACTCTACGCGCATTTGCTTCAATGAAGCCCTCATGGCCAGACACCTCGGTTCCGGTTCTCATTTTGCCTTCACTAACTCTGTGAAGTTGAGCAAGTCAACTGCCATCCCTGAATCCCATTTCTGCAGCTCTGTACCCTTTGAGAGTGAATATTCATAAAGTCCAGCACCATGGCGTGCTCACCATTATAACACTGGTCAAAATAGCCACTGTTTCTTGAGCATTCATTATGTATCCTCAGGCCCTGTGCTCAGTGTTTCATGTGTATAATCACACTGAATCATCTCACAACCCAGTAAGAGCGGCACTGACTCACAGAGAGGTGAAGTAACTGGCCCATGATTGAATTAGTAAATGGGGAGCTGGAATTTGAACCCGAGATCCTTGGGTTCCAAAGCCAGAGGTCTTAATCTGAGTTCTACTGCTAATGTTCACCACAGGGTCCAGAATATGGCATCTCATTAAATGTATGTTGAATATTTGCTGAATGCCGACCCAATTAAAGATGGTTTACGAGGCCAAAGTAATCACGCGTAGGCAGCCAACACAGCACCTGACACACAGCAAGTGCCTTATTTACTGTCTAACCACTTGCTACTCCAGGTGTAGCTCAAGAACAAGCAGCATGACCTGGAGGGTGACTAAAGATGCAGCCCCTTAGGCCCCACCCCAGACCTACAGAATCAGAATAAGTATTTTAACAACAGCCCCAGAGGACTTGCCTGTGCGCTCTAGTTTGAGAAGCAATAATCTACCCCACGTCTTAAAAGATTGAGCTTTGCTCCACTTGGGCAGATAGATGGACCAGATGTCAGGAAAATCAATGGATAGCATGGCTCTATGTTCATTTTTAGGCACTGGAGAAATACATACAGGCTGGCAGAGAGATATTTCAACTGGAAAATCCAAGCGTGGGGAATTTCCTGGCAGTCCAGCGTTTAAGACTCAGTGCTCTCCTTGCTGGGGGCGCAGGTTCGATCCCTGTTCGGGGAACTGAGATCTCACAAGCCACGCGGAGTGGCCAAAAGAAAAAAGAAGGAAATCCAAGTGTGTTTAAGGGAAGGTTAAGAGGCAAGTCTGAGCAACCTGCAAGCAGTGACTGTGTGCAGAGCAGGATCTTACGAAAGAGTGGAGAGGAGCCAGGGCCTTGCTGATTTGTGCTGGCAAGCCTGGAGCAGGCACGGGGGTAGTTTTATCTCGGACTGAGCTGCTGGGAGGGTAAGCCTGCTCAGCCATGGGGCTCACGGAGTCTATGAATTCTGAACTGCTCAGAGCCTTCCAGCACAAAGATAAAGATGTATGAGAGGATGTGTGGGGCTGTGTGCACGCGCGTGTGTATGTGAGAAGGGGCAGGCAGAGGCGGGGAGGAAGAGAAACTGAGACAGGAAATCTCTCTCAATTATTTTCTGTCAATCATAATATGAAACATAATCGCCTTCCCACCCAAGGCTTTTTCCAGGGATCATGGCATAACAGCAGGAAAAGAGGGTGAAAAAAAAAATATATATATATGGTTTTAATAAATTGGGTTTGATTGGGCCTACTGCAGAGGAATTGCTTATGATCGAGATGTCTCAGGATGGGGAGGTGGCAGCCTGGAGGCCAGCTGGAGTTAGCCTGACATGGATTGCAATCTTCACTCTGTCTCGCACTGGCTGTGTCATCTTGGGAAAGTGACTTTGCATCTCTGGCGTGCTCTAAAATAAACAGCTACGACAGATAGCGCCAATGATTCTCTGTCTTTCTATGAAGCTTTAACATTGAGGTAAATGGGGAATGGGAGGCTGGCAGGACCCCTCAGGTATTTCCAGGGATAATGACAGGATTGCAGACTTAACGTCCAGCCTGGCTCTGTCTGGTTCACCTCATCCCCTCCCAACTCTCCCCTTTTCACAGAGCGACAGCACAGAGCCTGAGTCCTGTTCCACTGCTTCTCTTAAAAGGTGAAATAGCTTGAGGCTGACATCATCCTGAAATACTATAACATGCTATGGATTTATAGCCTTCTGTATTCCTGGTCCTGAGCCAGTGGCTGAAATTCACAGTATTATCAGGAGTATTTTTCTCTAATTTTAGAAGCCTGCTGTTCAACCCTTCTAAAACTCTGATCATGACCCTTTCGGTTGATTTTCCAAGAGGACAGAATTTCAGCACTGAGAAGGGTCCTTGGAGACCCTCTACGTCTAACCTATTCCTTTAAAAACTGAAGAAATTGAGACCTGGAGAAGGAAAGGGTCTTGCCTAAAGCCATCCTGTTAAGTCACAGCTAAGAACAACCATGTATTTTGGCCCTGGACCAGCAAGATTCCCATACACCATGTTAGGCATGTGACATAAGCTAATCAGCTTCAGCTTGCCTAAGCTGCACACTCTCTTTTGCCCCGCCCCTGTCTGTCTAGGTCTGCCTGTCTGTCTACCCAGCCATCGCCTATCTCAGGGTTTCTCAGCAACAGCACTACTGGTATCTGGGGCTGGATAACTCTCTGCTGTGGGTATTGGAGGAGATATAGCGGCATCACTGGCCTCTACCCACTGGATGCCAGTAGCATTCCCCCATTTGTAACATCCAAAATTTTCCCTAGACATTGTCAAATGTCTCCTAGGGCATAAAAATCCACCCAGTCAGAACCGCTAGATATTTATTTTTGTTTCTATCTATTTACACAACCACGCATATATGTGTGTGTGCACACACACAGACACACAAACTGGTTTCGCTCTCTTAAAAACAACTAGGAAAAGATAGTGGTCTGGAGGGAACTAAGTCTAGAGTTTGACTCAACACAACTTTATTGTTTGAAGTTGCAGAGTCCCTTATCTCCAAGATATTGTGGATTTAGAGCAGCTACTGGACTCTGGCTGTATCACCAGGAGACCAGACAGGCCCGAGGAAAGATCCAGCACCATCACTCTGCTGAGCCCTAACATTCTCAGATGAAGGTACTCACTGAGTCATCACTATTCACTGGTGTAAATAATAGGAACATTCTAACAAGGGGAAAATAGCCAAATAAATTGCAGTGCTCTCACTCAATGGAACATTATATGGCTATTAAAAAATATCTTGTCTTTAGAGAACTGGACATAACCTAGAGAGATGCTTTCCTCTTGTGATGTTAAATGAAAAAAAGTTGGGTGGGAAGTAATTTTGAAGACTGTTGCAACATGGGAAAATGTAGATAGCATAATATTAAGTGAAAAAAAGAATATTAAGTGAAAAAAAGAACATTAAGTGAAAAAGAACACATGCATGTATGGTATGATTTCAAATATGCACAAGTTGAAAAATGCATGTCTACCTATAGACGTGTATTGGAAGAGAGCATGGAAAAATTAAAATTAAAGAACAACGTTTGCTTACAGGGCCTGGTTCAGAAACCATTGTCATTTCTGACTTTTGGTGACTGGCTTGTGTAAACGTATGTCTTGTTTATGGATTTGCATAATTTGAATGTAAGAAGAGTTCCTGGTGGTGTTGGTGGGTGGAAAATGGAGGAACAGGGAGTTCTTACGAACTCTCTCTTGCCTCTTTGGCATCTTTCAAGTCAACCCATCACTGGCTGGGCCAGCACAATGTGGTTACTAGGTAGAGAAGATATTTGCATGAACTAAGAGGCAGGGGGTATAAGGAGAAAGCAACAGATGAAGAGAGTTGGAAATTTAAATTCCAGTTGTGGTTCTGCCGCTGATTTGTTTGTGACCTTGGATAAGTCCCACTCCCTCTCTAGATCTTAAGTTTCTCCATTGGTAGAACAGGATTAATAACATTGTGATATTTCTCAAAGCATCACTTGATGGGTGAAAGATGAGGAATGCTAAAGAGTTTTGAAAAATTAAAAAGTGATAAGTAAGTAGGTTGTTCACCATCATCACTACCATGGTCCCCATCATCACCATCCTCACTACTAAACGTATTCCTGTACTAATCCAATTTCTTCCTGAAGAAGTTTCTAATTCTCACCTAAATGCATTAGGGCCTCCTTGTCCCACGGCCAAGTTGCTACTCCTGCCAATTCCTCCTCCGAGGAGTTTGCAAAGAAGATATTGAGGTGTGTTGATCCATCCAGTCTAAGAATGTTCTTCAGCTCGTTAACATCCAAGTATGCTCTGTAAGAGAAAAAGAACCTTGGCTGTCATCACCATCCAAAAAAGGTAGTATTCAAATAACAGGTACTCCCAAATTAATTGAGTCATGATGTGCCACGCACTTGGCTAAGCATTTTATAAACATCGCCTCACTGACTGCCTCCAATAATCTTCTATGGTAAGTGAGATAATCCCATTTTACAGGTAAAAAAATTAAGTCCTTGTGAGTTTAAGAAACTTGAAGATTGCTCAGCTTATAAACAATAGCAGAGTTCAGTTTAAAACCTAGATTTATCTAAAGTCTGCATCTGTGCCCCTAAGGACTCTGCTGTATGGACTGATGATAGGGCAACATAACATGGATATAGATTGAGAACAGACCATGGAAGAGATAACATGTACTCTAGCCTTGGCGTCTTCCCTACTTCATTCATTCACTATGGACCTCGGACCATGTATTTGGCAAATACGAAGCTGTACCAGGAGGCCTACTTTGCATCTCTATTCAAATCTTGCAAGGAGGTGTTATTACTCTGTTCTCAAGATAAGCAACATGTGGTCCAAAGTGATTAAACAGGTTGCCCAAAGTTGCAGAACTGGGTTTCAAGGCCAATTCTGTCTAGCTTGGAAACTTATGCTCTTTACGCTGGGGCATTATCTGCCTCCCATAGATGATTCTGCATTCTGTAAGCCTCTATTTCTTTGTCCATAAAATAGGCTAAGGGATACGGTATTTGGGGTAGCTGCCATTGTAGATATTTAGAATACAGACTGACATGTTTGGAAAGTAAATTAATTCCCCACGCTACGATCATCAGCTCTTTAATACACCGAACAAACATATGCTGGAGAGAGAAAGAAATGGCCTTTGGAAAGAGACTGGCATATCCTAGGTGCACAATAAATAAGAACGCTTCCCTTGCGGAGTATGATTCTCCCATCAGAATAGGAATGATAAAGCTTTGGGTCAGTCACAGGCATATTATTCTTATTATTTAACCTCTTTATTGGAGTATAATTGCTTTACAATGGTGTGTTAGTTTCTGCTTTATAACAAAGTGAATCAGCTATACGTATACGTATATCCCCATGTCTCCCCCCTCTTGCGTCTCCCTCCCACCCTCCCTATCCCACCCCTCTAGGTGGTCACAAAGCACCGAGCTGGTCTCCCTGTGCTATGCAGCTGCTTCCCACTAGCTATCTATTTTACATTTGGTAGTGTGTATATGTCCATGCCACTCTCTCACTTTGTCCCAGCTTACACTTCCCCCTCCCCGTGTCCTCAAGTCCATTCTCTACATCTGCGTCTTTATTCCTGTCCTGCCCCTAGGTTCTTCAGAACCATTTTTTTCTTTTTTCTTTTTTTAGATTCCATATATATGTGTTAGCACATGGTATTTGTTTTTCTGTTTCTGACTTACTTCACTCTGTATGACAGACTCTAGGTCCATCTACCTCACTACAAAGAACTCAGTTTCGTTTCTTTTTTATGGCTGAGTAATATTCCATTGTATATATGTGCCACATCTTCTTTATCCATTCATCTGTCAATGGACACTTAGGTTGCTTCCATGTCCTGGCTATTGTTAAATAGAGTTGCAGTGAACACTGTGGTATATGACTCTTTTTGAATTATGGTTTTCTCAGGGTATATGCCCAGTAGTGGGATTACTGGGTCGTATGGTAGTTCTGTTTTTAGTTCTTTAAGGAACCTCCATACTGTTCTCCATAGTGGCTGTGTCAATTTACATACCCACCAACAGTGCAAGACGGTCCACACCCTCTCCAGCATTTATTGTTTGTAGATTTTTTGATGATGGCCATTCTGACTGGTGTGAGGTGATACCTCACTGTAGTTTTGATTTGCATTTCTCTAATGATTAGTGATGTTGAGCATCCTTTCATGTGTTTGTTGGCAATCTGTATATCTTCTTTGGAGAAATGTCTATTTAGGTCTTCTGCTCATTTTTGGATTGGGTTGTTTGTTTTTTTAATATTGAGCTGCATGAGCTGCTTGTACATTTTGGAGATTAATCCTTTGTCAGTTGCTTCATTTGCAAATATTTTCTCCCATTCTGAGGGTTGTCTTTTCATCTTGTTTATGTTTTCCTTTGCTGTGCAAAAGCTTTTAAGTTTCATTAGGTCCCATTTGTTCATTTTTGTTTTTATTTCCATTTCTCTAGGAGGTGGGTCAAAAAGGATCTTGCTGTGATTTATGTCATAGAGTGTTCTGCCTATGTTTTCCTCTAAGAGTTCTATAGTGTCTGGCCTTACATTTACGTCTTTAATCCATTTGGAGTTTATTTTTGTGTATGCTGTTAGTGAGTGTTCTAATTTCATTCTTTTACACGTAGCTGTCCAGTGTTCCCAGCACCACTTACTGAAGAGGCTGCCTTTTCTCCATCGTATATTCTTGGAGGCATATTATTTAATGGATCGTTTTCTAAATAGAGAGAGGGATCTTGCTCACCCTCATGCTTCTTTCAGCCCCATTTTATGTCTGCCATCTTCTATCTTAGGGACCCTTGTGAACAGCTGGTAAGCATTTCTTGAGTAAAGTTGGAAATGCATCAATGAATAAAAACATACATAAATAAGCAAGCAGGCAGCCTGATGTAGTAGGTGAGATAAAGTCTCTGAATAATGATATTTAACGTTTGTTGGGCCCTTTCATGTGGTCTGACTTTACGTGGATTATCATCTTAATCTTCTCAATAACAGCGAGGTTGGTGGTATTATTATCCCCATTTTCCAGAGGAGGAAAAAGAGGCTTACAGAGCCTTCGTACCTCGCTCAGGTCACACAGCTAGTTGGAAGAGTTTCCCTTTCTCCCGGTGTGGTTTCTCACGGGGCTTTGGTGCAGAGCCTGGCCAGTAGAACACGGATGACGCTGCCCTTCTCTTTCCCTCCTGGAATCACAGAAGGGGATCCCACATGCGAAAGAGTAAAGTCAGAGATCCCCAGCAGGGCCTGCAAGACCCTGTTCCCCCCTTTAGCTTCTTCTCTCTCTGTTCCCTCTCTTGAATTTCCCACTGTGTGTTGTCAGCACCCCCCCGCCAGCCCCCCAAGATGCAGTGCCTTTATCCTCAGTGCCTTTACTCATGCTGTTTCCTCTGTCAGGGACTTTGCTCCCATTTTATCCCCTGATGAACAAATCCGAAGTCCATTCTGGTACCACTCCTCCAGGAAGACTTCCCTGAGTCCCATCTCACCTCCACCCCCTTTACCATCTCTGTACTCATCTACCTCCTATGAGTACTCGTTCTCACACCATTCCAAATACTCTACCTGTCTGTATCTACCACTGTTTGTGGCTCCCAGGGGGCAGGGAATGTGCCTAATTCATCTCTGTTTACCCAGTTCTCTGCACAGGGCTTGACACTGGGCAAGCGCTCAGGAGACGTTGATGGAGCTGAATTTACATTGGGAAAGAGAAAATCTAAAATATTTAGGTCCCAGTCTCAGCTTCAGCACTTCCTTCCTATGAGGCCTCAGTTTCCTTATCAATATACTGGAATTAATAACGGCTGCCTGGTGCTTCCCAGGGCATTTCTATGGGTCGCAAACCTACACCTCTACTCCGACGGGAACAGGATATGTCTGAGACCTACAGCGCCCTCCTGGCCACCCATGTGATCAAGAGCCCATGATAGTCAGGTGACCATAACTTTTGCAGCTTTTCCAAAAAAGGTGAGCATGAGTTGGAGACACAAGCAAGGCCTAGAAAGGGCACATCTGTGTGTAGGTTGAGCTGACTAGTAATTCCAAGGACAGCCACAGAAGCTGAAATATTGATTCGAAATTTTGCTGCTATACTTCCTCTCCCCAGAGATCCCAACTTCAGCTTCTTAGACTAGAAGCCTCATAACGAGTTTGAATGAGTTTTCTGATCCGAGTAGGGATGAGGAATGACAAAGACAGCATGCAGTAAGCTCCTGCTGTGTGCCAGCCCCTGTGCTAGCTACACCTGTTGTCCCATCCCTTTGCAGTATTTGAAGTCACGTAGCAGAGTGAGTAAGATGGCTCATTCTCAAGCCAGAGTCCTGGGTTTGAATCCAGCTCTTCCACTGGATGTTTGGGTCACCTTGGGCTATTGACTTAACTTCCTGCACCCCAGTTTCTTTATACACAAAACGAGGATGATAATAGTATCTACCTCCTAGAGTTGTTCTGAGGATTTAGGATGTTAATAAAGAAAGTGTAAAGGGCTTAGAATAATACCTGGCACTTAGAAACCCTCGGGAAATGTTTAGCAATTCCTATTATTTATCCCCATCTTGCAGATGAAGGAACAGGGGTTCAGAGATCACATAAATACAGACAAGGCCAAGTCCAAATCTAGATGTGTCCAATTCTTCCCTCAACCTCACCCTCAAGTCCAAGCTCACTCAGGGCCACTGTGAAAGGAAACAATGCGTGGGAGGAGAATGAAAACACAGAGAAGCCAAGATTTTCCTGGATCGGCCCTTTCCACATTATTTATTATTTTCTAATTGATTTGTCCATTTCCATCAAGCGTTCTCTCAGGCAGAGAACACAAATGCTATTAGAGAAAGTCACCTCTTCGCCCCTTTGCTCCAGGCTGAGAAAGCTTCAGGAGAGGAAGAGAGGGGTGGGGCAGGGGCAGGGAGATGTTTTAATTGGTTGTTTATTCTCATGTAATTGCAGAAACCAATCTTTTCAGGGGGTGATATTCATCCTGGCCCAGGGCAGAGATGTGGGATATTGAGGCCTCTCCCTTGCTTGTATGTGGGTGTTTTTTTTTTTTTTTTCTTCACACTTTGAGAAGCCCCCATTTCCCAAAAGAGGGGCCACTCAGGCCCCTGACCCCACTGGCCCCTCTCCTCTCTGGCTCTTTTTTAGGGGGGGACCCACACAAAGGAAAACGGCTCTGTGGCCAAAAGATTTCCTTCTGCTGGCTGAGGCCTTCCCACCAGTTCAGAGCCAAGCTGGGTGTCTCCCAAAAGTATCAGGGGAAAATCCTAGGGACACGAATCCATGTATTTACCTTCCTCCCCCATCTCTTTAAGGTTTGTTTATTCCCTCTGTTGATGGATGGAGGAGAAAGCAGAGAAGGTCAAAGTGAGAAGGATCATTAGAGTTTAGGGAGATGGGTTGATAAGAGGAGGAAAAGGGTTTGCTCAGGGCCACTTGCTTTCCATTTTGCCACTGCGGGGAGGTTGGCTCCCTGTGTATACTATAAATTGGCGAAATTTCTTTAAAAAAAAAAGAAACTACCCCCCCCTCCCAAATCAATCCAAATCCAAAACTCTGTGTCTTTATTAATTTATGCGCAGGTACTGCTCAGTTGGACAGACAGACAGACCTAGATCCATGGGCAAGTTGCCCTGCCTCTCTGAGTCTCAGCGAGCTCATGGGGATACCAGAGGGATGAAATGAGCACCAGCCTGGCACAAAGTCCCCTCCATATTCTGGTCTCCTATTTCCTCCTACTGGGAAGAAACCTAAACTGACAGTCTGCCTTCCGGGTGGCTCTCCCCGTCTCGGCTTTCAGTGTCTCATCCCTACCACCCAATCTTCTTCTCCCTCCCACAAAGTCCAACTCAAGTTACTACGGTTTCCTCATCCCGAGAACCTCTGGTTTTCCCCAATCATGCCCATTCATGAAGCATGTCCATCAGTTTCTCTTCTCTGCCTTATGAGCGCTCTTCCTGAATCTCAGCCTTATAAAATCTTACCTTCCCTGCTAAGCTCAGCTTACATGTAATGTATACCATGTGTCCACTCGTGACCACCCTCCCCTGTAAAATGGGGTGATGATGTCCACCCTTCAGGGGTGTCAGGAGGACTAGAGGCAGTGCAGAAAAAGTTCCTCGCACAGTGTCTGGCACATTTGAAGACACTCATTGACTAGCCTAGGCTATTTTTTTAATTTTTTTTATTTTTTAGCCTAGGCTATTTTGATTGCATTATTATTATATTAATTACAATGAAAATTATTAGCAACACCAAAATCATCAATACCACCTCTAGCTGAAGATGACTTCTCCCTCCCCAGAGTCCCCTACTTTGGATTCTAGTACCTATCACCCTGCTCTGTGTTATCGTCACCGTCTTCTCCATCAGGCTGCGGTAAGCTTCAAGCAGGTAGAAGTCAAGTCTTTATCAGCTCTGTGTCTCCCCAAAACTTTCCTTCAAGAGATAGAGCTGGGGTTTCCCTGGTGGCGCAGTGGTTGAGAATCTGCCTGCCAATGCAGGGGACACGGGTCTGAGCCCTGGTCTGGGAAGATCCCACATGCCGCGGAGCAACTGGGCCCGTGAGCCACAACTACTGAGCTTGTGCGTCTGGAGCCTGTGCTCCGCAACAAGAGAGGCCGCGATAGTGAGAGGCCCGCGCACCGCGATGAAGAGTGGCCCCCGCTCGCCGCAACTAGAGAAAGCCCTCGCACAGAAACGAAGACCCAACACAGCCAAAAATAAATAAAAATAAATAAATAAATTAAAATTAAAAAAAAAAAAAAGAGATAGAGCTACCTCTGGTTGACAGCTTTTGAGCACCTATCTCTCCTGTAAATTGCATAACTTCAAAACAGGATGAGGAAGCCCAGGACTCAAGCAAGTGAAGCAACTTCCCCAAGGTATCAAATAAGGGGTGTAGACCTCTCTTCACTAGCCTGTATGTGACAGCATCTTTGCACCAACTAATAAAGTCACCTCTCCCTTCGGGGGGTGGGGGTGGGGGTGGGACATAGCTCCTTGCAAGCGGGCACAGCTTGGAGAGTTAGGCATGGCAAGGATTGTAGCATCCACCCTCCTCCTCAGCTGGACACGCTGTGCAGAACCTGCATTGCCTGGATTTCTGGCCCATTCCCATGATGCTCAGCTGCCTAGTCTGCAGCTCAGAGTTCCCGTCTATTCAGTGAGCTTGTGAACTACCCGTGTTTTCTAAATCACGGTCTATAGAAGGCTAAATCCACAAGAAGCAGAGGCATATTTAAAGGAAAAGGGTTTCCAGGTCAGATGGTTTTGGACACGCTCTGTTAAACAAGGTTAAATACATATATTTTTTAATTGCAAGAATTTTCAGAGCCTTTAATATACGAAATGGGAATAAGACAGAGAGCGTATGAAGTATTCCCAAACATATTTGATCGTAATCCTTTCCCCCCGTCCCACCTCTGCCTTTGCCAAAAATCAAATAACAGCATAACCAATAGAGTTTGGGAAACGTTGGGCTAAGTTGGAAAGTCCCTCCTCACTTAGATCCTCTCCCCAACTGCCTGTCAAGAGAGGTGTCTTGGTGTCTCTTTTCTTCCTGCACAGCTCCTGTACCTGGCTCCTCCTGTGAAGGTTGTGGGTCCCCTGGAATGTCAGTTTCAGGGGGGGCCCAGCCAAGGTGCCCAGACTTTACCCCTATGCCAAAACTGCATTTCAAAGCCATGAGAGCAGTTCTGGAGGGAGATCAAAGCTCTCCCAACTCAACTGTCATTAGAATATTTTCTTTATGCATCTCACTCGCTGGTGAGTGCCAGCAACATATTTCCTAAATGCACTGGCCTGAGATGGTACAACTGTAATAATCTCAATGAGAGGGCTGTCAGGGCCTGTTTTATTGAATGAGAAGCAAAAGGGAACTACATTCAAAATGCAGAACAACAACAACAATCCCTCAAATGGAATCATGAAAGGCTCAAGTTTTTCCAATTCTAGAAGCATAATATACTGGCTCTTCCATTTTAAAGATGGTTGGTCAGAGGTACGGATTCCAGTGAGCCCAGATCAAGACTGACCAGCACCTATTTCTATTCCCACTCAGAGCAAACTGACTCCCCACTGCAGAAGTGATAGCTGAGATCTTTGAGCGGTGCCCTGTCAAAGTCCTGCTCCCTGGGCCCTTGATAGGTACAGGTGGGTTACAGGGATAGTGTCAGCCATGTGCTGATACCCTCAATTTGAGGAGGGTCTGTCTGAGCTGCTCCTAGCTGAGAACAGGCCATTTCCAAGCTAGAGGCTGGGGACAACTCTTTCAAGTTAAGGGAAAGGGCAGCAGAGTGCTACAGAAAAAGCCACATCTTTTTTTTTTAAGGGAAATTTATTTAAATATGACAGTGTAACATTTAAATAGAATACCTTGGACCCTTATTTTCCTTGTAGCCCATGTAGAGAACAGTCTTACACAGTAAGACTCTCTGTCACTTTCATAATTAAATGTTCTTGGATAGAATTCTAGATAGAAAAGTTCTGGACTTAAGTCTATTCTTCAATCAATGATATGAAAGTGGGGCATACGTATGTCAAAGTTTGTTATGCATATTTTTTTTTCTTTTTTATTTATTGATTGATTGCTTGATTGCTATGCTGGGTCTTCGTTTCTGTGCTAGGGTTTTCTCTAGTTGCGGCAAGCGGGGGCCACTCTTCATCGCGGTGCGCAGGCCTCTCACTATTGTGGGCTCTCTTGTTGAGGAGCACAGGCTCCAGACGCGCAGGCTCAGTAGTTGTGGCTCACGGGTCTAGTTGCTCCGCGGCATGTGGGATCTTCCCAGACCAGGGCTCGAACCCGTACCCCCTGCATTGGCAGGCGGATTCTCAACCACTGCGCCACCAGGGAAGCCCTGTTACGCATATTTTTGTATTTACTATTTTCTTCTGGAATTACACACCAAGACCTATCTGACTGTCGTCATCCTTGGCCTTACTTTTCTTTTGGAAAAAAAGCCACATCTTAATAGACAGGCAGACTAGGGTTCAAATCCTCCCTCTTCTACCAAGTGGCCCTGTGACCTTGGAGAAGGGACTCAATCTCTCTGAACCTCAATTTCCTCATCTGTAAATGGGGATGATAAAATTCAACCTAGAAAGTGGAATATAAAAATCCAAGGAAGTGATACACAAGAAAGTCCCTAAAAGAGTGCCCAACTCATGAAAAGGCCCCAAGATGCACAATTCTATTTAGCTTGCTCATGGAGCTAGAGGAAAGTGATCTTAGGTCCCAATGCTCACGGTGTCTCCCTCCCATCAGTGAACCCTGGTTCCCATCACTGGACCAGTGTGTTTATCTTCCTCATAGGCAGTTGCCCTGTTTCTACAACTCATAGAGAAAGTCCTGTAACACTGCCTAGTTCCAAATTCTGATTGCAGTCTGTCATTCCTAAGGAGGATCTCAGTTCCGTGAACCACTCCTCCACTTCCAGAACACACCAGACCATTTGAAAGTGATTATCAAATATAAAGATCAAAGCCACTCAAAGCAAGTCATTAAAGCAAGATAAACCTCAGAATGTTTATTGCATCCATATCCTTGTTCCAAATAACAAGATTTCTCCAAACTGTGACCAGTTCTAAAACCTGGATTTTGTACTTTTATCCCAAGGGCCCTAATGATCTGGACTTTATTCTCCTGCTTAGTTTCATTGTCAGAAATGCCTAACGCTGCCTCTCTTGTAAGAAGAGGCACAGGAAAAAAAAAATTGCTTGGAGAGTTTACTAAATTCTCGGAATCCTGAATGATTGGTTTCAAAAATAACAGCTTTTATATGGAAGCTTGACATGCAATCTCAGAAAAATGTAACAGTACCAATGAAGGATCAACTGAAAAATTGACCATTCTTTCATTATTTTACTGAATAAGTCATTCTTTCATTACCTTTCCTCTACCCTCCCTCCCTGCCTGCCTGCCCGCTTTCATTCTTTCCTTTTTAACTTCCTTTCTCCTTGCATATTATTTATTTAGTCTTTTCCTCTTTCATTCTCCAATACTTATTGAGATTATATCATATACCATACTTTAAGCTAGAAACTGGGCATAAAATATGAATGAGAAACACTTTTCACTATCAAAGAGTTAGCAGTTTTATGAAGGAAGCAAGACAAATTATCAGATGATCACAACACAATCTGATAATACTAATAAAACCTGCCATTTGGGGGAGTTTACTATACACTGGCACTGTTGAAGTCCTTTTTTATATTATCTCTTTGAAGCTTTACAAAAACCTTATGTGTTAAGTATGAGTATCCTCAACTTGCAGGGGAAGAAACCAGGGCTCAGTGGGGTGACACCACTTTTCCAAGATCCTCCCTCTTACTCATAGATGTCAAATTCAGGATATGGTCCCCAGTCTGTTGAATCCCACAGACTATAACTATTAGTCTCTTACCTTCTCTTATGATATGTGTTACAACAGAGGGAGTGCTGAATGTGATGGAAGCACAGAGGAATGACACCTATCCAGGTGAAGGAGGATAAGATATCATCGAGGTTTTCACAGGAAGAATAGACCCTGGACCAAGTGTAGGAAACAGGGAAAATGGCAAAAGCTCCAGAAAGCCAAGAGGCCTGAAAATGCATAAGAAGAGTGAGACACTACAAGTCTTCTGCTGTGGTTTCAAAGTTGGGAGCATGGGAGCAACTTCACAAGATGAGGCCGGAGGGGTCAGCGATGGCCGTATCAGGAAGGACCTTGTATACCAGGTTATGGAAGATGGGCAACATCCTGAAAGCTTTAAGTAGACCCTGGCAGATTGTTATGGAAGAGAATAAAATGATCTGGTTCATTTTTTCCAAAGAGCTTTCTGGAGGAATGTGGATGATGGACTAGAAGAGGGATAAAAGTAAAGGCATTGACAGTGGCTTGCAGAAAAGGGGGTGGATATGAGAATATCTGAGAAGGAGAGGCATTTACGCACGAGGAACAATTTGACGTTCAGTGGGGGCGGGAGTGAGAGGCGGTGAAAGGATGGGTCTGGCTTCTGATGAGGTCTACTGGAATGTCTCTCCTTCATGATTCTCAGACTCTATACATCAGCTCCACTCTCCCCACCCCTACCACTGCTGCCCTAAACTCTAGGCCCATCAGCTCTGTCACTCTGGGGCTGTGCCCTCTGCCATGTCAAGTGGAAGGTCAAGGTCAACCCTTAGGAAAATCACTGGCCTGAAGCTCTCTGCACAATAGGATCATAATGGAGATGGGGGTGGGGATCGAGAACCCTGAGGATTTGGACAGGAGGAGAGAAAGGTGCTGATTCAGAGAGGGAGCGTGGGCTAATGGAGAGGTCCTCAGATCTTTGGATCATCTTAAAAAATTGAGGTGAAAGTAGCGATTTCTAATTTTGACAAATAAGTAAAGCATTCAAAAGGTGAAACCCTCCTCATATATGTGGACCCTCACGTAATAAAATAAAGGGTACTGGAGTAGGACTCTAAAGGAAAGAATAAAATAATCTCAGAGTAAAGGACACCAATTTAAAATGAATACTTTTCACTAGGAACTACTCAGCTCCTATTTTTTCATTTGTCTTTTGAAAATGGCTTTTAGAGACTTCTGGGGCAGAAGGCAAAGTGTCAGAACACCTGGTTCCTGGAAAGCTCAGCTCCACTCACTTGGTTAACATGATCCATCCTTCCGGACCCAGCTAGAAGCGACTCTGACCCCTAATGAGTCAAGTACCCATCCTCTCTTCCCTCAGCACCTTGGACCTCTCCACAGCAGCACTTATCCAACTAGCTACCTATTTTACCTGCAGGAAATTCCAGGAGGGCAGAATCACACCTATCTTGTGAAATGCTCAGTGTTGTACCCCCAGCGCCTAGCACTGTGGCTGCACAAGGTAGACAGGCCTGTGCACACGTGTGTGTGCGCGCACATACACACACACACACGCACGCACGAATGAACAGTCACTCTCCTAACATCTTTTCCTGGGGGCTCTACAACCTCTGCTTTGACAGCCCCAGGGACTCCAAGTTTACTTGTTTTCAGAGAAGCCATTAAACTAGAAGAATCCCCTGATAAGTAAGGAAGACCAACAGTCGAAGTGTGATGGTGTGTTCAAAAGTATCAGGACAGTAATGTGATAACTGCATGTCGAATTATTGCTTTCACAACAGAAGCATGCAGTTCCAGGGCCCTCAGCTATTTCTTTCCACCTCCTGGCTTTCTTCTTGGAAGATCAAAACCACAATTGATAAATAATACAACTGACCACACTAAGAAGAATATACACGGCTTGCTGACAGCCTTGTGGTTGGTCTTACACTTGATGTGCAGTTAAATAAAGACAAATCACCTCTATGTTGTAAGTTGTAGTAGCCACAGAGTTCTAGGTACAGGCATATCTCAGTAGACCGTGTAGTTTCGCTCTAAGTTTTAGCCATGTAAAACTTAAGTGATGTGAAGATTGACCCAACAATTTTATATTTGGGGAGGATAGAGCAAGAATTACAACATTATCATCAATACGAGTCAATATGGCAACTTCTGGATTTCAGTCTGGGCCCATACAAATCACCTAGCCTTCAGCAAATCACAGAGGTAGCTGAAGTGAGAACTATACAGTTGTTATAAGAGATGTAGCTCTCTCTGGATGATCTCGAACAAGTCTAGTGACTGCCACAAATTTGGGTCTCTTGAGGGGTTAAAAAAGAGACAGCTCTCAAAGGGTCATGTGACAGTCAGAGGTCACATATGGGGAAATAACGCTGGACAGTATGACACTGTATGTCAGGATGTCGAAAGTAGAATTAAATTCAAATTGATTTTTGGAAAGAGGATGCCACATTCAGGGCTTGAGGGAAAAGAAAATAGCAGACATGCAGACTGCCCAAGGTGGGGCTCTTTCCTTAGGCTACTGCTAGGACTTGAGTGACAGGAGTAGGATTTTTTTTCAACTTGTCACAGAGTAAAATTGTTCCTTCAGTGTTACTGCATACAGGTCGTACTCAATTAGATACAGGGGCTGGCAAACACTTTGAAGGCAGGGACCGTCTTATTGCCCTAATATGCCTCCAGTGTCAACGCATTTGTACCTTTTTCAATATTAAGCCCCTGCCTTTTTTTACTCTAGCTCCAGTCCCACAAGCCTGGTACCAGAATTATAATGTCTGAGCAGGAACAGACCTCAGAACTCTTCTATCCCAATTCTCCCATTTTACAGATGCAGAATTTGAAGTCATAGAAGTGACTTACTCCATGCTGGCTAGGAAGTTACTGGAAGGATCTAGTCACTTCCTTCCTCGAGCCGTGCCAAGCCACAGGCAAACTCCCTCATGTCGCTTTTCCACCCTCTGTACGGTTCTGAGATACTCCAGGCTTTGGTGGAGTGGAAGTCACCATTGCCCTCGGTGGCTGTAAACATAGTTCAGCAGTGAGAAGCCAAGCTCAAGGCTGAGAGCTGTGGCTGGCTGGCTGAGCTCAAAAAAGGCTGGAATCACAAACATCAGAAGCTCGAAACAGAGACACTAATCCCCTCACTCTCCACCCTCCACCACCAGACCAACAAAACGACCTAGAACCTGGAAAAGAGAGAGAAAGAGAAGCAGAGAGGGAAGGAGAAAGAAAATGCCCCTCCATAAAAACGGGTAAACGGGAGCCTGTTCAAGGTCTGCAGACAAACCCGTGGGCAACACGCACGGCTGTCCACACAGTGGTTTTGTGTCCGCAGAAAGTGAGAGCGGAGGTGTGAGGGGTGCCCTCTTAGGAGGTGGAAAATCGGCCAGCGGTGAGTGTAAAGGTACCAGCCGGGCTGAAATCAATTTAGGGAAATGCGTTTCACGGAAACAAAAGGTACCGGTGTCTGTTCAACCCACCCTCACACCCGCAACCGCTTTGCTTCCTAACCTGGGAGGGCATCTGACCGAGCGCTGAGGCTGTCATGAGCGGTCAGCGTCACCAGTGGATGCGGAAAGGAAAATGAAGGTGCTGACCGAGCCAAACCCAGAGTGGAAAAAAACCCGGCTGCCTCCCTCTGAGGCCCTCGAAAGGGCACCACGCGCTCCATCCCTCTGTCCAGGGAACTGGGGGTGGAAACACACCTCTAGGAAAGGCATGAGAGAGGGAGCAGCTCCAATCCTGGCATGTTGGGGGCCTCCCTGAGGTGTCCTGGAGAAAAGGTTCCAACTTTCACATGTAAACTCTGAGATGGGTGTGCTATGGCCAGGGTCCCAGGCGCTAGTGGAAAACGAGCCCCATCCTGCACTGCCCAGAGGGTCCTGAGCACGCTGTGGGCACCCACCTGGCTTGCAGCTCCCTCCCTAGGACGTGTGCGCGTAAACTACTCAATGGGATCCTGGGACCCCAGACGTGGACGCGCCTTTGCTTTTTGTTGGAAATGCATACGCTTCATGTGGCCTGCTGCTTATCTCTTCGGAAAATGAATACATTAGCATTTAGCATTTAGCATGGCTTTGGGAGGAAAGAAAATCTTTTAAAAATGGAACCTACAGGAGCCAAAATCAAAGGGCCCTTGGTAATACAGAGTGATTAGGTCATATCCAACTCCCACTCCGGCCTGGAGGTTCTAACGAGGGGGCTCAGGATCTGAGAGGGGCTGGGAGTTTGGGGATGTGCATATCAGAGGTCAGAAGATTTCCCAGAGACAGAAAATCCCCAAACAACCGTTGTTATTTCAGTGTTCACTAAATGCCAGGTGCTGTCCTAAAGGGCTGACCGGGTGTAATTTCACTGCATCCTCTAAACCACCCAATGTTCCTTTCATTCCCGATTTTACAGAGGAGGCAACTGAGTCTCTGCTAAAGAAAGAGACTCACTCAAGGTCACAGAAATGTTAAGTGGCTTGATTCACATCCACTGTGTCTCTGAAACTTGTATTCTTATTTATTTGCTGGACTGCCTGATCCCCCTTTCTTCCCCGTAGATCACTGTCTTGGGCACCTCCATTAACCACAACTTTAGGGGCCACGAGCAGTTCTTCTCCTGCTCTCCAACACCTCTCTCATCTGCTCTCAAAGACCAAAGTCACATGTGCACAAGGGTCACAGATGGAACCTGTGAGTCAAGGTAGACTTTGTTCGGAAGGAAAGCAGGAGGGAAACCCAGACCGAATCAAAGAAAACGGGACCATGTGGACCAGGGGGCCTGGATAGGGTGTTTGTGTATCTACACTCAAGCACACATGTGGGTTGGACGTGGTCAGAAAATCTAGTAACTTCAACCAAATCAGCATACCACCCGCTATGACCAATCCCAACACTGCCTGGGATTGTTCCATGCTGCGGAAATGCATCCTCTAACACAGTTAGACATTTGGGGTGTTTTCAAAGTAAACTAGTGTGTAAGCTCAATGAGTCTGATGTAAGTTATGTGGTCTTCATTTAAAAAGACCAATTCTGTGGCCAGTCCTTAAAAAAAAAAAGTTAGCATTTTAAGAATGGAAGTAATCTGGGTAAATGCCCTCAGTGTTTGTATTGCAGTTTCAGCCAGACCTTCTTTATCAGCCTGCAGTCTCTGTAAAACCAAGCTGGCAGAGAGGAGCCCACGTGTGCATGCGAGCAGGGAGGGAAATTTCCCCAGCACCTACTATGTGCCAGGCACTGTCCCAGGTGTTTCACACACCACGGCTCCATTTAAATTTCATGACATGACACAGGATAGCTGTTCTCACCCAATTGTTACCGATGAGAAGTCAGCAACTGTTATTGAAAGACAGGCCAAGGTCAGACAAGGAACCAAGACCCAAACTCTGGTCAGTCTCCAACACCCATCATTTCTCCACCACACCAGGCCTGACTCCTGCTATTGCTTTAATGAACGTTAGTCACGTTAAATAAACTCAGATATTCTGATTATAAAATTCCAAGCAATTTCTCTTACATGATTACTGGAAAAGAATGAACAAAGTTACTGAAAAAATAACAATGCCTTCTTCCATCTGTGTGCTGGTTAACTCTTCCCAGAACTCTTTCTGGGATATTTTTTTTATGTGACCCTCAAGGCAACTGTGTGATCCTGGTGGTCAGATATTATTATCATTCCCTTTCAACAGATGTGGAAATGGAGGCTCAGGGAGATTAACAGATTTGCCCAAGACTGCATAGCTAAGAAGCTGCCAAGTCAGGGCTCGAATCTATTTCCCCTGAATTCTTCTTTCATTCTATATCAGTCTGACTGTGGGAGCTCTACAACCTGATGATCGAAAGGGAGCATCTACCTGCATGAAGTCCCAAGCAGACCCGCCTCTTTCTTATATCTTCCCCACAGCTTCCCACCTCAATTCCTCTGCTCTCACCTTGCTCTTTTCTATCACTCCAAAGCCTACAAACGCTGGAAACTTCTCCGCCAGAAAACCTTTCCTAATCTCTCCAAACCACGGTGAACCTGCCTTTTCTCAGAGCTCACGTAAGCCTTATCATCTGTGTGGTTCATTTGGAATTGAATCATCTGCTCTCTTGCCATCTCTTGAATGACCGTAACAAAATGTAATTAAACCACAGCATACAAGTACCTCTAGGACACAGATTATATCTTGGATCCTTAGGGCATTTATCACAGTACCTTGGATGTCGAAGTGCCTTAACAAAATATGGATGATGAGTAAGAACATGACCATCCTAAATAGATTTTTTCCAAGTTTCAAGTTGCCGGCTCAGACATCAAGGCAATGGAGTGGGTTGAAATACCCTGGGAGTAGGAGATGAGACCCCGGGGCCCCACTCTCTCTGTGAGGCGTGGGTCAGTGCTGCGCCTTTCGGGAGCTCACTCTCCGCCATCTACAGCAAGATGGGCTGGACCACTCCGCTGCTCCTTCCAGTGGAGAGTCCCGGATTCCACGCAACTGTGCCAGATTTGGAGGGACCAGGGGAGAAGGAAGTATATGTTCCATGAGATCATTCCAGAAAAGAAGTGACAGATCCCAACAGAGTTTCTCATTAGAAGGCAAATCATCTAATGGCTTCTGATAAGGGGCAGGGGAAGAGACTGAGAACTACTGAGGCCAGCAGAGGGGTCAAGGAGGCTGCCTCAAGGCGTATTCCAGCCCTTTCCGAAGATTCCAGCAATGCCAACTTGGGTCCAAAAAAAAAAAAAAAAAATAGCATGGCCCCAGGGGAATGCCCTTGCTACATTAAAAATAATAATAAGGAGAAGACAAAGAAAAGGTTTCCCTGTGAGCCATCAGGGTGTAAGGGAAGTCTCTTTTTTTCTATCTGTCCTACTCCATATGAACAGATGTTCAAGGACAAAGGTGAAGTTCACTTAACGGTGCCAGAGCTTGTGGTTTGGAGGGGTCCATGCAGGAACTTGGTGGGTGTTTTGCAACACCTTCCCACAGTGGGGTGTGTACAGCCCAAAGTGTCAGCTGCCCCTGGATTTCCTGAAACTGGGGATTTCTATTAATATCCAGGTTTTCCTCTTCATTTATAAAAAGATGTGTGAAGTACACGCTCACTTGTCTGTAGACATTTCTAATGGCTGCAGATGAAGTTCTGCCTACCTGGCTCCTCTCCACTACTGTAGAGAATGGCCAAGATTCATTGGAATGTCTTTTTCTAACTGTCCAGTCTGATAAAAAGACCTGTACTCCGCCCCCAGACAGCTCCTCTTGGCTGAGACTGGGGGTCCTTCTTTCACACCAGTGACAGCAGTGGTGTGTTTATTCATCTGTCTTATCCACTAGATGGTGAGCTCCCATAGAGCAGGGACTGGGCTGGCACAAAAGGAACATTCAACCAATATTTACAGAGAAAAGAAAAGAAGAAAAAAAGGAAGAAAGGAAGGAGGGAAGGAAGGAAGAAAATAAGAAGGAAATGAAGGAAGGGAGAGAGGCTGGCTAGAGTTTTCCATGAGATAAATTGAACCCTTCTCTGCTTATGGTCTGGTCCCAGCCACACTGAATGACTCCTTATTCTCCAAGCCCCTCCTCATCCCATTCCGCCCCCTCCTCCTTGCTTAGGCTGCACCCTCTGCATGGACTGGCTTTCTCTGTGTTCTGGTCGTGTTCTGTTCGCTCATCCACATCCATTCCCTGACCCCTCTCCACCCTGCTCTGTGCCCTTGGGAGGCTGGCCTCCTGGTGTTTCATCGACAGATGCCTCTGCCTCATGACTTCCAGTTTGGTTCCCCAATGGGAAGCAGTGGCAGGAGACTGGAAGGTGTAAGAGAATGATCATGTAAAATCGACATCTCTGGCTCTCTTCTGGCCCGGGGGCTGAAGCTTGCCTCTTCTTCTCTGCTGAGAGCCCCAGCTGCTGCCAAGACACCCTCGCCATTCAGCCACTCTCTTTGGGTTCCATAACTACTTCCTCCTCTTGCCCCTACAGGCCAAGGATGGAAATGGGTCCCCACTGTACCTGACCCTTGCCTTGCTGGTTGTCCTGAACCCTGCCTGCACTGTTGTAAATAGCCTCTCCTTCCAAACAGCCCCTCCTTCAACTCTCCTGAATTATTCCGTTTGAATGTGCCATCTGTTTCCTGCTAGGACCCTGACTGGTGCAGACTGTGTCTCTCTCTCTCTCTGTTTCTCTCGGTGCTGTCTGTTCCCAGATGACTACTCAAATCATGCCTCCTCCAGCAGATTTGCCTTGTTTTCCCTAGTCAGCATACACCTCTGCTTTCTAGGTCTCCTGACCCACTGTGTGTCTCTAAAACCACAGATCAGAGTTTCTCATGTTTGAATATGAGTCCCCCATGAACGTGGAAGCCTCTCATTGGTGAGAAACATGCCCCACTCATTGCAACATCCCCGGTGAACAGGAGAGAGGCCCGCAGGGCTATATATATACCCAATAAATGCCTGTTAGAGAGGATAGAAACAGTCACCATTTGATTCCCTAAAATGACTTGGAATAAGACAGCAGCAAAAAGTTGGGCTGTGCAGTGGTCAACCTTAAGACCATCAAGGCCACCTTCTCCACCTTTGCTGTAATCCTGGCTACAACCTCACTGTGCATGCCTCAGGTGGAGGGAAAGTCACTCACCTGCAGAGAAGCACTCCCCAGGCAGGACCATTCTGATCGGGGATGACATTAGCTGCTACTCAGCTGCCTCCTGTAATTGCATCACTTTGGTCCCAGCCATGGCTTAGAAACCATATAGTATGATTCTGTTCCCTTTTCCATAGGACAGGCCTTTGGATACTTGAAGTACCTGTGTTATGGCCCTATGGCCATGGCCTTGAGAGAATTTTCTCATCCAAGCCAAACATCTTCAAGTAGTTATACAGTACAGCTCCTGGGCCCCCCGCAGCCCCAGTCCCCTTCTTTGTACACATCCTCACTTGGCTGTCCTTAATAAGGAGAACTCATGGCCAGTGTAGCTCTAATAGTTCTGCAGTGGCTCATGAAAACCCAAGGCCCTTATCCGATTCTCTTCCAAACTCACTCACTCAGCACTTCATAATCCCAAATGCTCAGGGATATTAGGGAAGAAGAGAGCAAGGACAGAACATGAGGGGGGCAGGTATCTGGGAATGGCAAGAATGTCAGGGTAGTTCTGAGAAGCTGTGCCACGGCAGACGACCAGGACTTAGAAATCTAGAGCATCCTTACAGGACTTAGAAATCTAGAGCATCCTTACAGGACTTAGAAATCTAGAGCATCCTTACAGGACTTAGAAATCTAGAGCATCCTTACAGGACTTAGAAATCTAGAGCATCCTTACAGGACTTAGAAATCTAGAGCATCCTTACAGGACTTAGAAATCTAGAGCATCCTTACAGGACTTAGAAATCTACAGCATCCTTAGCCCCAGTTTGACCACTAATGAACCGTGTGAGCTCTGGCCTCAGCTCCCCTCTATGGGGGAAAAGGGATTTGGACCCACTGACCTCTGAGGATGTTTCTAGGTCTGACTTTGGACACCATCTCGATGTCTTTTGCAGCCTTCTGCTAGGACGGGGTGCTCCCCTGTAACACATGAACTCCTGCGAACGTGGACTACGGGGCCCAAGGACTAGGAGATAAAGAATGAGCTCAAACGTGTTAGAAGAAATGGGAATTCTCTGATGGCGCCTGCCAATCTGCCCAGCTGCATTACTGGTGGATCTTATTTTACTCAAGGGAACCGTTACATAAATTTTCAGAATGGTGAATTTTAATCAGTGCTACTCAAAGTAAGCAGTGCACAAACGGCTTCTTACTAGTCTATGTCACGATAAGTACAGAAGTGGAGAGAAGGCATGTAGGAACTTTTGGAGAACTCTGACACTGCTTCATCATACTTGGGGTGAAGAATTCATGTTACAGCAATTCATTTTTTCTGTATATTACAAAAGTATTGGTCTGCAACGTATAGGAAACAAAACTGGTTCTTCACCATAGATTGAGAAGTAGTAACTGAACTATTGTCTTTATTGTCTTTACCCATTGAGGGGGGCGGGCAACGCAGGAGCACATCCTGGGTAAAAGATAAGTTCAGCTCTTCATTAAAAATCACCTAGACAATGTCAATCTCATTTTCTATTACAGGTGTCTTCCTTCCTTCCTCCCTCCCTCCCTTCTTCCCTGCCTTTCTTCCTTCCTTCCTTCCTCCCTCCCTCCTTCCCTCCCTCTTATTTTTTTTGAAGTCACAAAGCAAGTATTTCTCCACAAACTTCCACAGGTTTCTCTCTGCACACGGGAGAGCTGATTCAGCCAGAACGCTGTCACCCCAGCTCCATCAGGAGATGACACATTCCCGGTGGGGCTCACCCAGGACACATGACTTTCCAGCCAGCAAACAAATAGGCCCTGGCGTGAGTGGTCACAGCGCTGGCACATGGCTGCTCACGGACATTCTAGGCGTGTGGTCCCGTGACTTAGACACAAGGAGGCCACTGGTGCCTGCCAGCTCTGTCTGCTGATTGTGAGCTATCTGGGACCTGGGGTCCCGCGGCCCCTGCACCCAAGCACAGAGTGCCCGCCACAAAGGCCAGCTGCCCTTGGTCCTGACTCAGTCATACTCAGCAGTTTTCTCCCAAGGCTTTAGGAAAGCCACCCTGCCCGTCAGCCCTGTCCTTTGACTCTGCCTCTTACTGTTCCTTGGACTTAAAAATACCACCCCCACCCTTCAGTGGGAGCTTTGGAGTCAACAGACCAAGATTCAAATCCAAGCTCTCTGTTTATTAGCTGAGTGACCTGGGGTAAATCCCTTCCGTGTTCTGAATCCTGGATTTCCTTCAGCAAAGCAGGGATAAGGGTACCCACCTTCCTGGTACTTGGTAGGTGCTGAATAAACATTTGTTGCATGAACGAATGAATGAATAAATGTACAAATAAGTGGATGACTTCCAGTATTCCTGGCCCCTAGGCCTCCCCCACGCCCACTCTGCCTGGGCACACTGGTTAACTCCTGGGGTCTAGCTCAGTAGCGCACATACTGCATTCATCTCGGAAGGCTTGCATTTGTGATTTAGCCAAATGACTTTCCTGACCTGGGACTGCGGCTGAGTCATCTCACTCTCTAAGGCCCTCTAGTTCCCCATCAGTCAAATGCAAATGCTAACCCTGTCTAGTCTGCCTCATCAAATTCTGTCAAAGCCCAAATGAGAGCAGAGATGAAAGTGCATTGTGACCTCGAAGGAACTGGCCACACACCAAGGCTTCTTCCCACACGGGCTGCTCCTGTCTCTGAGCCAAGGTGAGAGTCCAGGGGCCCGCCCGGTGCCAGGAGGCTGAGCTGACGTGCTCTGTGGCTTGGTGCCAGGCACGACATTCTCCTGCCAACGTCGTCATTCCTTTGCACATAGGTATTTTGTCTATGCATGGGAGGCCCTTGCTCTTGTGAGAGAGACATAAAGAGAAGAGTCAGCACAAAACCTGCAGAGGTCGGCAAACGTGCTCGAGCCATCAGCAAGTCCAGGGTCCTGCGAGTTGGACAGAATGGAAAAGTTCAGCGTGAATCTGGGAAATCAGGAAAGTTGATATGGACTGTCTCTCTGGCTTAGAACTAGTTCCCCTGAGTCCCACCTCAAATACAGATCACCCATGGCTCCCCCTTGGGTCTTTCTTTGGGGTTGCTGGTCAGAGTTGTAGCACAAGGCAGAGGCTAAGTCAGGCATTAGGCAGAAGACTCCCCTTTCCGCCCTCTTCTCAGCAGTATATGAAATTCCTCTGCCTTGAGTGTCCTCCTCTCTCCCCCCAACTTGATCTCCGATGTCCAAACTGTACCTAAGC
This sequence comes from Balaenoptera musculus, assembly GCF_009873245.2. NCBI lineage: Eukaryota > Metazoa > Chordata > Mammalia > Artiodactyla > Balaenopteridae > Balaenoptera > Balaenoptera musculus. The sequence goes on along the minus strand of NC_045790.1, from coordinate 98,330,914 downwards.
CTTCCGCAACATATTCAGGCTGCCAGTCAGCTGTTCCTCTTTGACCTCCTGTACGCACGGCACATGCTGCCTTTCATTGTTCAAGAAATGACAAATACGCTTACTAAGCGGTAATAACCTGCTAGCCCCTAGAAGAGACATGTGCTTTACGTGCCCCATCATTCAATCTTCGAAGCAGCTTGGACAAAGGAGGATACCATTGATTCCATTTACAGATGAGGAAATACCTTGTAAGAGGTCGCAAAGTGAGGAAATAGACCTGAACCCAGTCTGTCTGACCTCAGCCAATCCCAGCTCGACCAGCTCTGCCCAACAGAACCTTCTGCGGTCATGGAAGCGGTCCTATCACTCTGTCCAGTGTGGTAGCCACTATCCCCGGGCGGCTACTGGGTTCTTGAAACGTGGCTGGTGTGACTCAGGAACTGGATTTTAAACTGTATTTCATCTTCACTAATTTAAATTTAAACAGTCACACGTGACCAGTGACTACAGCACTGGACAGCACAGCTCTTTATGATGCAGGTATTTGTCCTCAGCCCAGGTGGCCCGGTTTAGACCCTGAGCCCCTTGCAAAGACAGGGCCCTAAGAGTTCCCCTCAGCCCACAGGAGGCGCTCCATAAATATTTTGGTAAGGGGTACGGTCCCTGTGATTACTTGGTCGATCTTCTGGGTGAACTGGAAGATTCCCGCAACCCCACCGGGCGTCAGGAGCCGCGCAGGGATAAAAAGGGGGAGGAGTCCGGCTCTTACCTGTGCGGAGAGTCGGGATCGAAGCAGGTCTTGGTGACATCGGTGATCTCGGGGTCACAGCACTCCCCGCCGTCGAAGTTGAACCGCTCGTAATTGCAGTCCATGTCGCACACCCCGTTCTGCTGCTTCTTGGTGAAGGCGGGGTGACGCAGGTGGCGGCAGTCCCCGCCATCGTGGCCGGTCAGCGTGTGGTTGCACTCGGGGTCGCAGTTCTCGTCCCCGATCTTGCTGATGTCGCAGTTGGCCAGGACGAGGCGGCGGCGCAGGGACGAGTTGCTCACCTCCAGCACCTCCAGCTCCCAGGAGATGTTGTAGCGCTTGAAGGCCTCGGCCAGCTGCCGGTGCTGGAAATCGATCTGCTGGCGGCTCACCGTGGGGTTCTCGCGGCCATCGTCGTGGAGGTTGACCACGCGGTAGCGCACCACCTTGGGCCGGCGGAAACGCGGCAGCTGGTTGTAGCTGGAGATGACCTTGGGGTTGTCACACAGCGTCTGCCCGCACAGCGGCGGCTCCAGGCTCGTGTCCAGCAGGAAGCCGTGGGCGCCGCTGGCCTCCACGCGGGGGCTGCTGCCGTCCTTCATGGGGGACCAGGCGCGCTTCACGTTGTCCCAGTTCTCCTGGAGGAGGAGCTGAGGTAGAGGAGCGTGGAGGCCGCGGGTCTCCATGTCCAGCAGGACCTCGCGCTGCGTCCTGGCCACCTTCCATAGGCTGAAGTGCTCCACGTAGCCCCGGTAGTTGTGGTTGAGGGCGCTGCCTCCCAGCATGAGGACTTTACACTTCTGGGTCAGTGGGCTGAAAATGCCACCCACCTGCTCCCCAGAGGTTGCCACCTGGGCACCGTTCACATAGAGCTTCATCAGCCGCCCGTCGTAGGTGGCAGCCAGGTGTACCCACTGGCCTGGGAGGTAGCTGCGGTGGGCATTGATGGTGGTCACTTGCCGGGCCCGGTCTGTCTTCAAGGAGAAGAAGTAGCGTGGGTCTCTGTTGCCTTGGTCACTGACGGTGTGGATGCCCACGACCCATCCTCGGTCACGTGACGCATAAGAACATTTGTCATACAGCCCTGTGTGGCCCCAAAAGAGAAAGATGAGTAAATAAAGGATGGAGGAGGGAGGAGGGTAAGTGACTTCTCTCTGATAAAATTTATATCAGGATGTGCTAGACCAGGAAGTTTTCAAACCGTGCTCAGTGGGATCCTGGCAGTGAGTAGCCGAGCCTCTGGGACCACCTCTAGGGCAAGGCAAGGGCTAGAGGAAGGGAGAACACAGGTGAGTTGCCTTTGGGAGGGTCTCACCACAACTTTAACCCATGTGGTTTCACTTTTTTTGGTTCTGAGTATGGGGCATACAAGAAAGATATCTGTTTGCAGAATAGGTACTTGAGCTAAAGAAAACAACAGTGATAATAACTAAAATCTGAAAACCTTTGATTTTGCAAAACTGTTGGATGGGGAAGAGGACTTTTTTAATTAAAAGCGTATTTTAAGTGTAGAATGACATAGGTGGTGAGAGGAAGAGGTGAGAGAAGAATCAAAGAGATGATGACGCATAGAAGATGCTCACTTAGAAGGACAGCTCGGACCACAGTCACCGAAACTTGGGGCGTACGTCAGCCACCAGCACTCATCAAAGATCAGCGGTGGTGGATTGCTGGGAAGGTTCCCTGGAGAAGTGAGGGTCAAGGGCTGCAAAGCTACTAGTAAAGCTTCTGTCTGTAACAGGAGTCCTGGCTAGTCCTGACGTTCACCCCCAAAGAAAGGCGGACATGCTTACTCTCTGAGCTGGAAAGGTTTTTAAACACTTCCAACTCCTTCACTTGAAAGGTAAGCAAGTTGAGACCCAGGGAACGGAAGGCATTTGTTAGGTTACATAGAGTCATTGACAGATTTCCTGAGAGCCAATTCAAGCTTGCTTTTCTCTAACACCAATGCTAATATTTAAAAAAATAAAAAGCATCCTCTTAACACAAAAAGATGTCGGAGATGCCTTCATTAAGTAAAATCGTCCAAGCCTCTATCGCAGGTCAGGCATTATGCTAAGGTCTGTGTATGCATTAATTCATTTAATCCGTGTAGCACCCCCAAGGTGCTGATATTAACAGAGGAGGAAACAGAAATTGAAGGAAGTAAAGAGATGGATGGGTTTGAGGTCAACTGGTTGGTAAGTGGATCCTAGATCCATCAGACCCGGGGTCCACTGTCCTAGGGACTAACTCTATGGTACCTCCCACTCCCTCATCAGTGCCACCAGGGATCTATCTGGATCAAACCACCTGCCTGGGGGTGTCCCAAGGTTTAGTTGGGTGTTTGGGAAAGTTCCAAGCCAGACATCTCTAGACTTACTCCAGGAACCCCGAGAAGTCACTTAGCAGATTCTCTCTGGATCTAATTATTTTTATACTCACCAACCCCCATTCCCAGTCTTTCTGGAATATACCCAGTGTCCTTGGCATGGACAGCCAGTTGGATGGGGAAGAAGACTTTCTAATTAAGAGTGTATTTTAAATGTCGGATGATGTATGAGGCCAGGTGGGAGGAGAAAGAGAGGAATAGGAGAATGAATAAAAGATGCTCATTTAGAAGCACAGTCCCTACTTTTCAGCTGGAGAATTGTTGCGGTCACCATAACTTTGAGTGTGCATCTGCCATTAGCACTCATGAAATGAGCACAGACGGCTTCCAGCAAAATCAGTAGAGGAGGCCCACACAGTCTGTACTCCTCTGTGGTCACTGGGGCCTTAGAATTTGTGTAAATCTCTCTGTTAGCAGCTGACATAGATGGTAGTTTTGGCCAGGCATCTAAGTCTGCCTACACCTCTCCTACCACCCCTCCTGTCCTATAATCTTTCACGTAATGGCCAGGGTCTCCTACAACGTCAACCTGCTCTCACACCTTGACGAAGCACCAAGTACCTCCTCTGGGTCTTGGTTCTCTACCTGGAAAAGGAGGGGACTGAATGAGGTTCCCCCCCACATGCTTGGTCAAGTCTGATTTTCTGTGTTCCCAAGTTTCCCAATGGCTAAAACAGAAACCACCACTACCAAGAAGCTTTCCCTGATGGTCCTCTGAGGAGCAATCATTCTCTCCTCTGAATTCATTTTACTTTTCAGAAACTAGACACCTGTCCTCTGGTTTTGGAGTCTCCCCTAGACTGGATGCTTCTTGAGAGTGATGGCTCTGCCTGGGTCATCTGTACCCTGTCCAGCACCTTGCACTATGCCCTGTACACAGCAGGCACTCAGCAAGTGCCTCACGAATGAGCACACGAATGATTCTAAACGGAGTGGGAGAAGAGAAAAGCACAAACAGAATCAAAGGCACTGAGCTATGTCTCCCTGGATAAAGGACAGAGAGAATCAGAAGACAGAGTGTGTTCTTGGTCAGGTAGAAAGGGCAGGATCTTTGGACTCCGGGTAATTTGATGACAGCAATTACTGGCTGTACATCTGGGGCAGATCGCTTCACCTCTGTGGATCTAAGTTCCCTCATCTGTACCTCTCTTTACGTATGCTGTCATACTTAAAAGACATAGTGGCTATACTACCCTTGGCATACAGTGGCTGTCCAAATGGGAGTTCATTTTTAAGATGCTGGAGGGTCTGGGAGTGATGTCAAGGATGAAAAGTAGAAAATGACTAAAAACAAAATACAGAAACACCAGAGAGAGAGGGTACCCTAAAGGCATCTTAACTGATATATCAAGAGCTGGTAGGATGAGGGCTCAAAAAAGCACAAGTCCTCCTCAAATCCACTGGCAAACTCTACTTAGAAATCATAAATCCCCTTTGGCTTTGCTACTATTATGAGGCTTGCATGTTAAAAGCTACCTCCCCACTGACCGAGGCCAAAGCTCTGACTCCAGGTTTGGAGTGAGTTCCCCCAGGTTTGCTGCTGCTGGCTACGGAAAGCACGAGCGCACAGGCCCCTGGAGCAACCCCCTCTTGTGCCCCCCATCCCACCTCTCAGCTCACCTTCTCTTCCTCTCCTGGCCAACCCCTCCCCCTTAAACAGAAAATTCTTCTAATGAGAAAATTCACATCTGAAACAGGATCCTTTTCCCTCTCTCTTTCCCTCTCTCTCTCTCTCTCTCTCTCTCTCTGCAGGTTTTTATTTTGCCAGGGGCTCTCAGTCCTGGTTTTCCTGTTGCCTTTGGAAGGCGGCTGGCTGGGTTAGCAAGGTAAACTGTTTACACATCTGTAGGGTGCCCTCAGTTCAGGACCTTCCTGGGGCTGGGGACCCGGGCTCTGGCCACCGCCATTTGCAGTTGAGAGAGAAGAGGGTAGCAGTGCGAAAGGCTAGACTCTGTGACACGGAGCGAAGGACCAAGAGGTGGCTTAGCCCCAGGAAGCAGAGAGGAAGGGCAAAGAGAACCCTCTCTTTTCTCGTTTCAGTGGAACCAAGAGGAAGCACATTAAGGGAAATGAGGACCTTGAAGCAGTGGCTTCAGAAGTTCAGAGGGAAATATTTACCTGGAGTGTTAGTGGTGAAAGGAAATCACTGAACTTCAATAGGGATGGGGGTGGGGTGTAGTGGTGAATGGGATTTATTTCTGTACAGAAATAACGTAATCAACAGTAGTCACATTTCAGAGGGCTGGAAGGGAGGCACTGATGTATCACCAGCCCAGAACCAGGTATCTGGGCCCAGAGATCTGGGCTCAGCTTGCTGGATGACCTTGCCTGGGGACAAGTCACACCACCTCTTAAGCTGCCAGGTCTCATTTCCCTTCTCTGAAAAAGGAGGGGTTAGGAGTAAATGATCCCCCCGCTACAATTTAAGAGCTCTTTTGTTCACTGCTAGAATGGTTCCCTGTAAGTAGGAGATGCTTCAAAAACACGTGTTGATTTGAATTGGACGCCTCATGTCACTGCCAATGTTTGCATGCTTGGAGGATCGTCCTCTGTGTGTCTCCATACCGGACAAGGAACAGTGTTTGTTCTCGGGAAGACACAGGTGAACCCCACCACACCTCCATGCCATCCTTCCCCACGGTTCTCCAGGAAGACAGAGAGACACAGTGAAAGAAACAGTGAGAGTTGGTCTGAAGTCGGCACCATCTGTGTGGTACTAGAGGTGGATCTCAGGGGATGCGTCCGCAGGGGGCAAGACGGAAGGCCACAGGCGATCCTGCACACCATCTACATCCAATTAGCATAAACCTGCCTCAAAGCTATAAGCACATGGAAGCAGCAGGCAGTGAAAGTGCCAGAGCCCATTCACCAGCCAATGAGGTGACTGGGGCACCTGCACAGATGGAAAAGTAGAGGCCCAGACCAGGAAAGGGGCTGCCCTGGGTCTCATGACCATCACCTGTCACTTGAACCCTGGTCAGCTGGCCTCTCTAATGTGTCCCTATCTCCCTGCAGCTAGGTTTGCTGGGAAAAGGGCTTCATATTCCAGCAGAAGCTTGATGTTTATTTACTTTTATTGCCTCTTTTTTGTCTCATCTCACCCCAGAGATCAAGAGCATGTATGAAGGAGGCAAGTCCAAAGGCAGAAGGCTTGTAGGGAGTCTCCCAAAACCTATGCCAGGGCCATACTGGGAGAATCCCATGGGCTGTGGGGTCACCCTCTCAGGGCCACTGTAATGTCACTACCCCAGGGCAGTGTTGTGTGACCACAGCACTCCAGCCCGGGTACAGACAAATCTTCCTCCTCCACATCCATCATACTCCTCCCCGTCCAAAAACTCATCACTTCCGTAATTACGCATTCAATGTCTGTTTCCTGAGTATGTCTGTTCGGTTCATTTCTAATGCCCAGCATCCAACACAGCATCTGGTACCTTGCAGGTGCTCCATAGAGCCTGTCATTGAAAGTATAAAATAAAGGAAGGGAGGGAAGGAGGGACACTTCTCTGTTGCTGTGTTCCTTATAAGAGCACATTACCCTTTGTTTAGAAACTTACTAAGCACCACGTGCTTAATAAAGTGCTTAATTCTCTTACTTAATCCTCACAACAAAACTATCAACGCAGCCCATTCTGCAGAGAAAACATGGGCTCAAAGAGGCAGTGGCTTGTCCAAAGCAACACAGCTTAGAATCCGCGTCCATAGGGTTCCCAGGCCCAGGTTCTTAATCACATCACTGCATTAAGTGCCAAGTGCCAAACACTTTACTGTGGGCTGTTTGAGGACATGCCCCCCCGCCAAAAATATTTCTGTAAGTTCAGCAGCGCCAACACAAGCAAGTTGAGTTAAACTGCAAGCCAGGAGGCTGCTTTCTGTGTCGTTCTTCTGCCTGGACCTAAAAGAAATGGACTGAGAATCAGTGGTTCTTTATTACCAGTGCTTCATCTGTTCTACCTGGCTTATCACACTTCACTGGGACCCAAGATTCGCCTGGGCCTGGTTGTCTATCTGGGGTTTGGGATGCCTTCCTGGCCTTGTCCTCCAGCAACTGAACCTCCATCACTAGCCTCCTTGCTTGTTGGTTTCTGACCCAGCTCTGTTCCAATGTCCGGGCTCTGTACTGCAATGTTCTTTTTCTTCATCTTTTCTTCGAGGTTGCCGTCACACGCCTGGCTGCCTGCCGTCTTCTTTTCCATCTGTTACGGGCTGAAACGTGTCCCCACCCCAAAACTCATATGTTGAAGTCTAGCCCCTACCTAGTACCTCAGAATATGAACTGATTTAGAGATAAGGTCTTTAGTGAGATAATTAGGTTAAAATGAGGTCACTTAGGGTGGGCCCTAATCCATTATGACTGCTGTCCCTATAGGAGGAGGAAATTCAGATACAAGGGGAAGACAGTATGAAGACATAAGATGGAGAAGATGGGCATCTACAAGCCAAGGACAGAGGTCTCAGAAGAATCCAACCCTGCAGGCACTTTGATGTCAGACTCCTAGCCTCTAGAATTGTGAGAAGATAAATCTCTGCTATTTAAGCCACCCAGCCTGTGGTGCTTTGTTATGGTAACCTTAGCGAACTATAATACGACCATTCAACAAGTTTTTTAAGCTCTCCCATTGAAATTTCTCTAAAATCTTTCACTGCCTTGTGCCCAGCTCAGAATCCTTCTTGGTTACAACACATTGCCTCAACTTAACTCGATTATCCTGTTGCGAGCAGGGCAAAGTGTATTAGGAGGATACAAAAATGGGTGGTGTCATCACCACACAGGAAACTTTCCTCACAAGAGAGGGATGCTTTTGTATTCCAGCTTGAATGTGCACTTCTGAAGCCCCTGCTGTCTGTTGAGCATGTACATAGCGGCTTTTGGGCCAAGGTGTCTCACATAACCCTCACAGCACCTTGTATAATAGGTGCTGTTTACAGATGAGAAAACTGAGACTCAGAAGGGTTTGGTCACCTGCCCAAGGTCACACAGCACTGAGTGGTAGGAAAGACTGAAATTCAAGACTCCTGATTTCAAGTTCAGTCCCCCCACAGATGAGCACGACCTCAGCTATGGGGACCTCGCCGTGCATTGGCATTTACATTGCATAAGGTATTATAAGTAACCTAGAGATGTTGTAAAGTATACAGGAGGATGTGTGTAGAGTACATGCAAATGCTATGCCATTTTATATACGGGACTTGATCATCTGCAGATTTTGGTATCTGTGGTGGGTCTTGGAACCAATCCACTGTGGATACCAAGGGACAACTGTAATGATAATAATATAACGAGAATTTGCTAAAAGCCTTTAGGTAGCAGTCTCTCTGCTAAGCACAGACATTCCATTTAGTGCTCATAATAACCCGGTGAAGTGGGCTTTACTGATATTCTTGTGACAGAGGAGGAAACAGGTGCAGAGAAGCTAAGTGATTTCCCTCCAAGGATCCCAGCTAGAGAGCACTGGAATCACAGGCGGGCTGACTCTAAAGCCAGAGCTCTCTTCCAGGATGCTTTCCTTCCATGGGAGAAACTCTTAGCCCACGGTCAAGGTTCTTGTGTTCCAGCTCTGCCACTTCACTGCTGTGGGTCGATGGGCAAGCAGTAACCCCCCCTCCCAGGGCATCGTCAAACCCTGCCTGTGAAATAGGAGGGTTGCATCAGATGGCCCCAAAGGTCCCTTCCGCATCTCAGACTCCCTGAGACTCTGAGATCGCAAGTCCTTCAGACGTCCCAGCCTTGGTTCCTACTGTGGGAGATGTAAGGTAATGGAGGAGCAGGGGGAGGAGCGAAAGGAAGGCCATTTCAGGCCCTCCAACTTAAGGATGTCCACTAGCTGTGGAACATCAGCCTGGGGAATATGAGCAGAGGTGAGAGGATGTGGGGATGAAAGGGGGGAATTTAGGTCAACAATCTGGTTTCTTTCAGGAGGCTAAAAAAAATTAAAAGCTAAAGGTTGGAGCTGGTCCCTTTTTTGTTTTGTTTCATTTTGTTTTCCCTTCCATGATTTAATGGCTGGTATCAAAGCCACAGAGAAATGCTTGAGAGAGCAATCCTATGGAAAGCTTTTATCTGTCTAGAGGAGGGTGATTAAAACAGACAGATTTGGGTTAAGTACACCCATGGTCCCCGCACTTGGTTCAGTTGTGGGGGAGGACCACCAAGACGACCCTGGAGGACTCGGCAGCACCAGGCATTCGGAGGAGGGCTGAGACGTCACCGAGGTGGGCACCTGAGGGGCTACTCCTCAGCACCCTCATCCCTCCGGGTCCACCTTGCCTCAAAGGGTTGCTCTTAGGCTCAGTGGAAGGAGGGGGCTTGGAATAAATCATATCAACGCCTGGCTGGAGGCTTATCAACACTCTACTGAGTTCTGGACATCCCTGTCTCCTGGTGTGAGAGAGGCTGGAGCATCAAGAGTGACCCTTTGGAGCAATTGAGCAGGTCAGGATTAGCTCAGGCGCCTCCTGTGTGCTGGCCGTGCAGGTGAATAGGTGGGGCCACATCTGCCTTTGCAGGAGCAGGAGGAAGAGCATGGCCGGCATCCACGGCAGCATCCGTGTCTGCTCTCTGCCCGTGTTCTTCTTCCTTCCCTGCTGGGAACCATCACCTGCAAAACCCCTGACACTCCCTCTTCTACTAGCTGTGTGACCTGGGGTGAGCTCATTCAGCTCTCTGAGCCTGTCTTCCCATGTGTATTCCAGGGATTCAAAAGTCTTCTCCTATATACTTCAAAGGTCTTTTCTGAGAGAGAAAGGAGATAAATGTACGCATACTTCCTTGTAAACTATTTAAGGCCATTCAGATGTAAGGCAAGGTTGACAAGAATATGTCTAAGGCATCCTAAAAACCCATTTGCTGTATTAATACACAGACTTATATAATGTGCTTGGGATGGCAAAGTGCTCTTAAGGGCTCAAGCTGCACCTGTGTTTCCCTCTGGATCTTTCCTCGCCAGTCGGCCTCCTTTGCTCACATGGAGTCAGGCTCTGTGTAAACAGAACGGTCAGGGTTTCAGAGACCAAAGAATGTACACTCAAATGCTGGCTCTGCCATTCACTAGCTGTGCGACTTGGGAAAGTCAAGGCATCTCTCCTTGTATTAGTCTTCTCATCTGTAAAATGGGGATGATACTATCTACCTCTGCTGCTTGTAGGGGTAACTAATGAGATAATGAATGTACCCAGACTTGGCACATGGGCTCTGGCAACATAACAAGCATTAAGCACTTGTACTGTGGAGTCCCCAGCTCTGCTGCTTGTTAGCTATGTAGCCTTGGGCAAAATCCCTTCACCTCCCTGATAATTTCCTCAACTGTAAACTGATAATAACAGTACTTAAGGCATAGTGACATTTTAAGGATTTAGTACGAGAATACAAATACTCATTTGCATAGCACGTGATAAATGTTAGCTACACTTTCTAAATTGGTATTTATAATAAACGGCTGTTCCTTTTCCTCAGAATTGGGAACATTTTTTTTCCCTCTTCTTCTGTGCTGTTAAACGTTAACCTTTCTGACACTGTCCTCTGAAATAGAGACCTGTTCATCGCTCTCTTTTTCACACACTGTCATCAAAATTGGTGCATATCAACTTAAAAAAAGGAAGTGGGAGGAGGAGAGGGAGAAAAAGACAAAGAAGAAAGAGGAGGAGGTGGGGGTAGAGTATGAAGAGGATAGGAAGAGAGGAGGAGGAGGAAGTCACGTATTTTCATCTGTTCACCCTCAAAAGTTACTGTCGCACGAACCAGCCACTGGTGGACTCAGCGGTGCTGATGTTGGAGCTGCCCTGGAGAAGGGCGCCTACCTTTGGTCTTTTCAATGATTTGAGGACCTACAGGCTCTCCCTGCTCACTCACCGACCCTACGAGGCAATGGCACTGCTTCACAGAAAACTGTCAAGACGGAAGCCTCTGGCCACCCTCACACTTCACAGCAGCCCCAAGCCCTTTACTCTTCACATTCATGGAATCGGGCACAGTCAGGACCGGAGGTTCCCTTAAAAGTCATTACGTGACCTTTACCACCCAACCTCCTGCTTGAATCACCTGTACATCTCTACAAGTGACTGTGCATATTTCCAGAACCAGAGAACTTCCGATCACCTGAAGAAGGCCTTTGCACCTTTGGGCATTTCTCAGTGCTCACCTAGAGTGAGCCAAAATCAGCTCCCTTTCCTTTCCACCCAGTGGTGCAGGATCTGGATTGCAGGAACCCACAGAGTTATTCAGTACCCTTTACCCCAGGAGAGCCTAGAGGTGTCTGAGGCTTTCCATTGTGTAACCCTTGGCTCTTCTTTTCCATAAATCAACATCCCTGAGTCCTGCCTGATTTATTAATCTATCCATTCACCGATTCTTTCAACACATATTCACCGGGCATCCACTGTATCAAGCCCTGGCTAGACATTCGAGGCACTGAGCTATACTCTCTGGTGAGAGACCTGCTGTTCCCTAATGCTAATGCCAGGCCTTCTGTTGAGGCAACATAGATACAATAAGAGTTGATACTATGCAATTAGGAAGACCTATTATTACCACACCTGCTTCTTTACATCATCCCTAGGATCATTACTCTGATTTGTTCTAATGCCACTCTAAGCCACATGAACCTACTGAGAAATAAATAGAGCCACCATTGATGATGTGCCATGTTCAAAGCCAAGAACTTTATGTGCATCATCTCATTGGATTATTACAACTACTCTACGAGATAAGTTCTCTTGGTCCCATTTTATGGGTGAGGAAACTGAGACTCAGAGTTGCATTGACTGGGCAAAGGTCACTTGACTTGTAATAACACAAATAGGATTAGAACCCAGCTCTCTGACTCCAAAGCCAGATGCTTAACCAATGTCTTATGTTGTGTATGGATAATCATAAGCAGAAATTATTTTTTAATTAAATATTTATTTCCTCCTACAGTCAATGTTTTAATCTTCTCCATATTAATTATACACTCTGTCAGTTATAACGATACAGGAAGCATTCTTAACACTCTTTGGAGTTTTAAAGTGTACAAAGGATCTTAATTATTTCATTTGCTTCTCCCAGAACTCTCTAAGAAACTGTGATTCTTCTCACCCAAGTGGGGAAAGTGAGGTTCTGAGAGGGTAAAGAGTACACATCTGTTTACCACTCTGAATCTAGAGCCTTCACAGGGTGCTTAGGACATAAGTCTTCAATCAACATTTGTTGAATGGATGAATGAGTGAGTGAATGAACCAATTAATGAACAAATGAAATATATGCCAAGACTTGTGAAGAAACCCAATTTGAAGATTTTGAGGTTTGGACCCATCTTTATAGAACTGGAATAACAGTCCTGACTTGTAGGCAGGATAGGCATCCTTGTGACACTGGGTTAAGCCCCTCTACTTCCTGGCCCTCGAATTTTCCATCCATCTAACAGGAGGTTGGCATGGGTGGGCATTAGGTTGGCTGTGTAAAATACTAAAAAGAGCAACAAGCAGTCAGGAAAGGGGAGTTCCCTGGTGGTTCAGTGGTAAAGAATCCACCTTCCAATGCAGGGGACGCAGGTTCCATCCCCGCTCGGGGAACTAAGATCCCACATGCCGTGGGGCAACTAAGCCTGAGCACCACAACTACTGAGCCTCAACTAGAGAGCGTCAACTAGAGAGCCTGCGTGCGGCAAACTACAGAGCCCATGTGCCCTGGAACCCACGCGTCACAAGTAGAGAGAAGCCCACGCCACAACGAAAGATCCCGGCATGCCGCAACTAAGACCCGATGCACCCCAAAAAATAAAAAGTATAAAAAAAAAAAGTCTGGAAAGCCGTGTGCCATATGACTAGGCTGTGTGACCTGAGGCAAGTCGTGCTTTCTCTGGCCTCCTTTTCTCATCTGTGAAAGAAGACTGTGGTGAAATCACTTCCAGGGCTTTTCTTAAACACAGGGAAAAGATTTCTAAATTGGGAGTGATGAGACATGAACGTCTGTCCTGATTTGCCACTAAGGTACTATTGATCTTGGGCAAATTCCTTTCATTCAGGGTGGGATCATGACTTTCATGGGCCCTGGGGACTTTTTCCTTCCTCTCTAAAAATACATAATTATATTTTATGATTGTATTGGTATAAAGATATATATAATCAAGAGGGTGGATTCATTATTACATATATATTATTATTGTATTAGCTTTTTTCTTCTGATTTTAAAAGAAATTAAGCCATTTTTATGGGCCCCTTGAAAGTACTGTGGACCTCAGGCACTGTGCCAATTGCAGCTAATGGATGAGTCGGCCTTGGGTCCATCCCTACAAAAGATGGGTCTGCATCTACAGAAAGGCATCGGAGGAGGCATGGAGCAGCTGCAGCCAATCCAAGGAGCTCAAAGGGATGGGGAAGATTCCCACATGGGCGAGTCAAATGATGTAAATTTCATAAGTGACAGAGGCCCACAGCAAGTTATGTAAAAACGCACCCCAGACAGTATGAGTTGATCTCTGGAAACAAAAGCTCCTCTCTGGGCCGAGCCTGCCATCACCTCATCCGGCCACCCAGCCCGGGGTGAGCCTTTCAGGGAGAGAGATGGCGAAGGGAGATAAGGAAGGGACGCGGCCAGACAGGCAGATCCCTGCTCTGCCGGGCTGGTGCCATCCGGAATTACTCTCCAAAGCAGGGAGGGCAGTGATATCTGATGTTTGCTAAGCCCTTGCTGCGTGCCAGGCACCGTGCTTAGCTCTTTGCGTGGAGTAGCTCAGGTACCCTTCACAGTAATCCGAGCAGGGAGGTACTGTCATCTCCATTTCACAGATGAGAAAAATGATACTCAGAGAAGCCCAACTAACTTGCCCAAGCCTGAGTAACTCACTGGCAAATGACAGAGATGGGATTCAAACCCAGGCAATTAGTCTCAAGGGTTCACACACTTAAGTTCTGAATTATGCTGCCCAGCCGGGGAAAACTGACTACATGAGGACGAGATGGAGTTTTTAATTACAAATAAAGAAAGCATAATAGAGTAAGTTCTAGTAGAGGTATAAGCCAAAGAGCTCAGCGGAGGGAACACTTGAATCAGACAAGGAGGCTCCGGGAAGTTTTCTTGGACGAGTGACACAAGAACTGAGCTTGCACAAGGAACAGGAATTCGGTGGCGGCGGGGAGGAGGCTGGGCAAAGACCTTCTAACAGAAGACGAAGGATGAGCAAAAGCAAGAGCTGTGAAGTCACCGGAAGATGACTCTGGAGACGAAGAAGACATCTGCTTTTGATGGAACTGAGGGTGCACATAAAGGGAAATGGGATAGCGAGGGGCGTCTAAGGCTCGATTGTAAAGGGCTGCGAATGCCATGCCAAGAGATCTGAAGTTTATTCCATAGACAATAGGGAATCACTGGTGTGTTTTGGGAAAGAGAGTCCATGGGGGTAGGGATCATTAGCTAGCGATTTCATGATGCTCTTATCGATAGGGCCACAGAGCTGAAAGAACGAGGACTCCTATCTCAGGACTCCCTGCCCAGTGCTCATTGGCAATCTGGAGCCATTCAGCCTTAAAGACTTATCATGAAAAGCAGGGAATGTAAGCAAAATTTTGAAAAGAGGGCTGATAGACTTTTCAGATATGAATTTTCTATTGTTTTGATATCTGCTAGAAAATCATAAATTATGACTCAAAGGACATCTTTAAAACTCCAGATGGATAAATGGTATTTAGATGCCGCCTGGGACTTCAGAATTTAAATTTTATTCCGCTAGGTGGAGAATGATCTAGCTCAGCCTTGAGCTTGGTCTCTAATTGACCTTGATGAAATATCATCTACCTTCCAGGGCTTGGTTCCCTCATCTGCTCAACTAGGAGAGAGTGGAGAGTGAATCTCTAAGTTCTTCTCCACCTCTGATAGCCTATCACATAAACTCTTGAGGTGCAGGTATTGTACCTCCTGTGAATTCATACTCTGAGTGCTTAGCCTGGGACCTGACACAAGGTAGAGCCAATAAACAATTGTTGAATGCATGGAATGAACTGAGCTTTTAATTCAAGACTGCTGTGGAATCTTCAGGGGATTCTAAATAGAAAGTTTGGAATCGGTGACCATTTTTTTAAACAGAAAACCATAAAAACAAGCAGATCAATAACCCAGACAGGCTAGTATTTCCTCGCTGGCTGTAAAAGATGTTGAGGAACTGACTCTGGAACAGAGAAAAGACTGATAGTGAGGAGGCCAAGGACCCTGCAAGGTCAAGGGGGAAACTAAATGTGAAAAAGCATGGAGGTGGGAAGAGTGTTCTAAGAACACCAGATAATTCTGTTTAATCAGAAGAGTCCAGGTAAGACAACTGTTCTCAACCAGTGAATATGTGGTGATGTTTCTGCAGACATTTTGGATCACCACAGCTGGGGGTGGTGGGGAGTTGCTTCTGCATCTAGTGGGTAGAGACCAGGGATGCCGCTAAACATCTTACGATGTACAGGACGAACTCCCACGACAAAGAATAATCCATTCCAAAATGTCATCTGTGCTGAGGTTGAGGACCCCTGACATAAGGAACTAGGAAATGTCATGGTAGGAAACAATGTCTGAGGAGGAAGTTGAATGTGAGGCTAAGGAACTCTGACCTGATCTAGAGAGGTTTGTGGAGGAATGGTTAGAACCTGGATTCTGGGGACTAATTCTACCCAGTACTTGCTGTGTGACCTTCGCCAAGTCACTTAACTTTCCCATATCTCAGTTCTCTTATATGGAAAACTGGGATTATAATAGTATCTACATCAAAGGGTCCTTGTGAGGATTAAAGAGTTAATACATGCAAACTCCTCAGAACAGTGTCTGGCGCATATTACGTGCTAAATATGTTAGCTATTATCATTACCATGTGTAGGTAATAGGGAGCTATAGTAGACTCAAGTTTGAGAGAGTAACAAAAGAATTGCTTCAGTTGCTGATAATCCTAGAAAAATGATCTAGAGCTGTATGATCATCATGTGACTATCACATCCACCCAATTAATAATCCTTCTTCAATCAGCTTCTGCTTCAGATGACACGGCAGGCTGGATGTGTGTGGGTCTGCCTTGCTGTTCTCAAGCCACTCCCTGTCGGGGCTCTGTTTTCCAAATATCCATGAGGCCCAAACCAGCATCCAACTGCCTCTGCAGTCCAGGATCCTCACGGTTTTAATGAATAAGTGGAAGGAGACAGAGAAGCCAGACATGAAGACAGATGGAAAGATGGAAAGGCAGGAAGCCTTCCACAAAAGCTGCTGCCAGGGATATACCCTGTTCACAGGGATTCCAAGGACAGAGTTGGGGGCGTGTTTTAGAGGTTTGTTTGAGCTACTGATACTGTTCTCTGGGAGCCCTTGTTTGTAAACAGATATTTCTGCTGACGCTGGGCTTTGTAAGGGTGGACAGAGTCGGGTGAGGGGGAGAGTGTTAGAGAAAAAGGCAGGTTGTGTCCGCGAGCCTTAGACCATGTGTTTGTTGTTGAGAATACAAAGACCTCACTGTATTAAATGAAAATGCTTGTTTTACAAGGCGAGTGGGAATATGATAGGTACATGTCGAATGCTTCGGAAACTGAAACAACCCCATGCCACGAGGGCTTCCTGCTACATCATGCATCCAGGGGCACACACGGATCATGAAGGCTCAGAGTCACTATACCAGGGCTTTGGGGTTTGTGGGCAAAGAGAGTCCCCGGAGCTAGGTGACGGTTAGCTCCCTTTTCTGTTCCCTTTATAAAGCCTGTCCTTTCCCAAGGAGCCCTGCCTCTATTTCACATTCTCTATTGGTTTCCCACTACCTGCTGACCCAAGGGTAGAATCTGTTATTGATCTAAAATATTAGTGTTGATAAAGAAGCCTCCAGGAGTCTAGACCCAGACTCGGAGCTCTACTGGAAATACTTATAATTATGTAACTAAGCAGGCATAGCTAATTTTCTCAAAGCAGTTTTCAGCTTCTGAAGTGAGGTTTTCAAAATGTACTCTAGTAGAAGTGAAGGGTGCAATGGAGGTTTCTCAGGAGATTTTTTTCAAGGTCTCGCAGTGGCAGAAGAATAAGAACTGGAGTCTCCTAACTCCTGCCCTAGCCCTAGCATAGCGCCTGGTAATAGAAGGTTACATGGACAGAAGGATAGATTGGTGAGGGCATGGGTTGATGGAGAGATCAAAGTATGGAGGAGGTAAAGAGGGAGAGAGGGAGGGAGGGAGGGAGGAAGGGAGAAAAGAAGGGAGAGAAGGATGAAGGGAAAAGGAAGGAAGCGAGGGAGGGAAGAAGGGTAGGTGGGTGGATGGTTGGACGATGATGGATGGACGAGTAGATGGATATTTGGATTCACAGATTCATGGGTAAAATCCACAGTGAATAATTATGATCAGGACCACCTAAGGCCACATTTGAAGTGAACTTGCCTAGTTTAAAACTCAGAGACCAGAGTTTGAATAAACAAAGTTGTAGATTATATTTCTAAGGAATAAACTACTCCTCAGAGGGAAAAAAGTCCCCAATTCTATTTACTCCAGCAAGGGTACAGATGAAGGAAAGTGCAATTCCTCAGCCTGATATGACAACTCCACATCAACATTCTCATTTTCACAGATCTCCTAGAATGTTCAGATTTTAGAGCTGGGACCAGGCTTCAGGAAATGACCTCATATGTTCCCTTCTTTTAGGCATTTAAGTCATCATTTGGGGGCCATAGACCCCTTTTAGAAAGTGATGAA
Organism: Balaenoptera musculus; assembly: GCF_009873245.2. Classification (NCBI taxonomy): domain Eukaryota; kingdom Metazoa; phylum Chordata; class Mammalia; order Artiodactyla; family Balaenopteridae; genus Balaenoptera; species Balaenoptera musculus. Next base: position 98,313,140 of record NC_045790.1, on the reverse strand, counting down.
AACTTTCGACCCTCTCCCCAGAAAAATGTGCACAGCCTCAAATTTTTACAGAAAATGTCTTGGGGTTCACAAATCTCTTCAAGTCCTCCTGGAACAAAGTGCACAGAACCCCCCACCTCCTCTATTGATCTCAAATATTAGTGCTATTCAGGTATTGTAGTTGGTAATGATACTAGTAAGGAAATGGTAATGATCTCAATCAAAACACTAAGTCATAACTAAAGTAATAATATCAACAATCAATTCACACCACAATAGTGGTATAATTGAGATTCTACTCTTGGTCTCATGCCATTCATTTTCCACATAGAGGTCAGAATGATCTTTGGAAAACATACACCAGATCCTATAACTTCTTTGTTTGAAACTCTGATAACTGCCTAGTTCATCTAGATTAAAATCCACGTTCCATGACGTGGGCTGCCTTTAGCTCCAGACACACATGACTCCCAATGGCTTGAATATCTGCTCCTTCAACATCCTGAGCTTGTCCTGTCTCATGGTCTATGTGTTACCTCTTCCAGCTCTCTCTCTCTCTCTCTCTGGAACTCTGGAACTCTCTTCACTTGTCTTTTCATATAGCTTGTTCCTCCCCATCTGTCGTTCAAGCTACAGCTTGGTCACCTACAGAGATGTTCTTAAACTCCAGTCATTCTCCATAGCACCCACTTCTATCACTTGTCACTATTAATATACAAGCCCTTACAATTGTTTTCCTGTTTATTGTCTTTCTCTCCTCACAAGAATAGAAAGTCCATGAGGGCAGGGACCTGCTCTGTCTTGCTCCGTGCTGCAACTCTAAGAGTACTGGGCACATACTACATATTTGTTGACTCTATGGAGACACATAGAGCTTTTAAAAAATTATTTTTGGAAGCCTTGGGGTGGTCTAATCTCTTCCGCTCTTTGGACTTTAGACTCCCCAGCTGTAAAAAGGATAGTTTGGGCCCTATCCAACTATAGGATTCAATGATCTGAAATCTTTGTGACCAAGTTCAAGAGAGCTGGGCCCAAATTCCAGGACAATATGGCAGGAAAGAAGGAATGGTTAGGAGGACTGGACTCCAGTCCTTCTCTGTCCGGAATTTGGAATGGAACTTGGGATCATTTCCTTGCCTCCTCTGGAAATCAGCTTCTCTCCATCTGTGAACTGAGCAGACTGGACCAGATGCATTGCAAATTTACAGCATCTATTCATCCAGAAGTTCACTCAAATATCTGCTGAACCCCAGCAATGCGCCAGGCCCTGGGAAGGTGCACTGAGCGTGGCAGACGTGATTCTCGCCATCACTCTGCTTTCATATCCTCTGGGAGGTCTCCAAGGCACAGGTGAGGGTTGCAGGAACAGCATGGGCACATCCCACACAATTGCACCTGCTTCTTTAGCAGCTCTCTCCAGGGATGGGGTTGGAGAAGCTGAGAGAAAGCCATGGGGAAAAGGACTTAAAACCAACAGAATGGTATACTGGCTGGCTCAGTAGGAAGAAGGGAGGCTCAGGAATAGGGAAAGGTGGGAAGAATATATACAGGTAGCGGGTCAGCTCAGAGAAACCAGAGCCATATCGAATGGCTAATATCATTCATAACATATTTGCCCACATTGCTTGGTCCTTCCTAAGGCTCATATCATTTCTCGAAGCACCTTTCCTTCACAGCACCCACTTTCAATCACCCTCTTTTCTCCCTTATTTGGAGCCATCTCCAATTCATTTAACAAAGTTTACCAAGCACCACTGGCATGGCTGGTACTGTGCAACAGGTAGGAATCAAGCAGGGATGGAGACAGAAATGGTCTCTGCTCCTAAGGAGCTTGGAGACAAGTGGAGAAAAACAGACAAGTATGAAGGCACCACAACAGAGTGATAAATGCAATAAGGGGCTGTTGGATTGGATTCGGGTGGTGACAGATTGAACTGTCCAATCATTTCCTAGTGTCATACTCCTAAAAGCTACTCTACGTCAAGGTCCTCAGCTGAGACATGAATCGAAAAGTGTTTATTGTTCTACTTTGATTTGTGTCTCTACATTTAAAATGGCACGCATGGTATATCCACATGCAGGGCAAGGCACACACTACACGTACATGAACATGTTCATTGTTCGTGAACAATTCTCCAACCGTTCCAGGTGGAAGGGATCTCTTACGCCTCTGAAATCTCAGAGCACATTATAGCCCCCATAATAAACACGGGTGTGCAACAACGCAGTTTTTCTGCCTCTGTGCTCTTCCAGGACTCTATTAATTGCTTAGTTATAGCAGTTACCATGTCATGTATCTGTTTACCAGTCTGCTTCTGCCACTAGGACTGGGAGTTCCTCAAGGGATGGAACTATGCCCTGTTCTTCTTTTTAATCCCCATTTCCTTGCTTGATGTGTAATACACAAAGACATAAAGATTGCTCAATAATTATCTATCAAATAGATGGATAGATGGATGGATGGATAAATGGGTGGGTGGAAGGAAGGAAGGAAGGAAAGAAAGAAGGGAGGTTTACCTCTCTAAATGAACTGCCATTTACTATTGAACTTCACAGAATGCCTAAGACAGAGGTTTGTCGCGTAAGAAATACTTAAGAAAAGTTAATAAACAGCTGTACGACATTTTCTAATAAGCTCGCTGCTGTGAACCCACAGATGTAACCATCATCCAACACTGTAGAGGAAAACAAAGTGGTCCAGTGGAAAAAGCACTGATTTGGGAGTCAAGAGATCTGAATTCTAGTTTCAATTTTGCTACCAGTTTGCTGCTTAACCTTACTCAACTCAATTTAGCTTAATTTAACAAGTTAACTTGCCTGGATCTCAGTTTCTCCATCTATAAACTGAGCAGATTTTAAAAAGCAAACTAATGTCTTGGGAAAGGGATGAACAAGATACCATATTTGTTTCTAGCAGATCAGCTCTAATCAGCCCAGTGGGGCTGTTCTGTAAAGGGGTCATCCTGAGAGCTTACCACTGGCTCTACAGGGGCCTAATCGGCTCCAATGAGAGCACATCACAAATCAGCCTTGTTAACTCCAGAGTCATTCTTCTGTTCAGAACCCCATAGTTCATGCAGCATGATTACATGCATAGGTCCCACACTGGTTCAGAATGTATCAGGTCCATCCTCAAAGGGTGACAGTGTATTTCCTTTGAGAACATTTGGGGGAATATGCCCCAGGCTTTGATTCCCGAAAGAGGAATCCAGAAATGTTTTTGGCAGAGAGAATCTTTGAAAGTGTATTATCTCCTGGTAGACTGGGAAATGCTCTGGTGGACATAAATGGTCTGTTTGCTCAAAAGTCACTGGCAAATAAAATATATTCTGCACAACAAAGAGATTTCTTAGCCAATCTCTTTAAAGTCTTATAATGTTCATTCCAATTTTTCTTCCATCTCTCTCTCCCTCCACTCCTTCCCTTTTTGTTCTACAATCTCTAGATGTTTGCATTAGCCACTGGGGGTACCATCATCCATCCATCCAACCATCCATCTATCCATGCATCATTCACTCATATATTCATCCACTCATGGAACCTTTACTGAACAGCTACTGTATTCTAAGCAATGCACTAGGCCCTGTGGATAGAGATAAAATTAAACTGGCCTTGACTTGAACCCCAGCTCCACCATCCTTAAGCTGTAAGGTCTTCAGCAAGTCATGTCACTTTCTAAACCTAATTCAACGGGTCCAAAGTGTAGCACTCAGCCCAGTGCCAGAACATAGTAAGTGCTCATTATAAGCTAGCTGCTTTTATTACTCTTATTACTGCTGAGAATGCATGCTCTCCCCCAAGGGTACATAAACAGCAGATAGAGGATTCCAGATCCCGAGGTCACCACAAGGTCTCACAAGATCAAGGGAAGCAGAGGGGAAGAAGGCCCGCTGATCAGAAAGGAGGGAAATGGATGAAAACGCAGGCAACAGATATGACTGCCAGGACACTCGAGACCTGAAAAGAACCTGATAAGGGGAGAGGGGTGAAATCTGAGAGGAGAGCAAAGCTTGGGATTACGTGCTGCAGTTCACACACAAAATAAATGCTTGCAAACAGGCGAAGGGCTGAGAGGGCAAGACCAAGGCTAAAACGTGGCTTGGATTAGAAAGGCCAAAATGTGAGTTGAGGAGGCATTTAAATACACTGCCCCCCCCCCACTCCGCCCATTTTGGAAGGCCGGATATCTTTTCCCTTCTGACTTCTCTGCTCAAGGGGAGATGGAATTAACCACTGTGTAATGTTTCTGAGTGTGACGCACGGGCCAGGTCATGTGCTTTGGGTTACGTAATGCAACATGCCCAAGCTCTTTCTCCCAGAATCATTAGAAATTTAGCTGGTTCTCTTATCCAGTCATGCATTCATTAAACAAAAATACCTATAGTTCCTTTATAAGCCAGGCACTTGGCTAGGCAGTGGAGAAGTTGACAGGACCCCAAATATGCAGAGAATGAAATGTGATAAAGAATTCCAGGTGTTTCGATAAACGTGTGCAGAAGGTATAGTAGAGATAGATGGATAAGGGAAGGGGGGAACCAGTTATACTTGGGGAAGAGTCAGAAAGGGCTTCCCAGAAAAGCGGAACATTGAGCAGAATCCTACAGAGACTTAAGTGTCCTGCAAAATGGTGCCTGGGGATTTAGGAGGTATGTTATATAATGAAAATGATGGGAAAAAAGCCTAAGGCATCTATCTGGTGGAACTGTAGATAATTCCAGTGCTACTGAAAGGCCTATAGCTAGAGGCAGTACAGTCAGATTTGCATTTTAGAAAGATTTGACTGTGGGAAGTTGAAGGATGTGTAGGAGTTGAGGCTCAGAGAAGTGGGCATTTACAATACTAAGGAAATAGTCAAAGCAAGAGATGAAGAGGGCCTAAGCTAAGAAGGGGGAAGGTTGGCTATAAAAATGTTAAGAAGACAGGATAGACAGGAATTGATGACTGAATAAACATGGTGGGAGATATATCTAGAGCAGGTGACACTGGATGAGGATGGAAGAAATTTTGGAGGAAAGACAATTCCATTTTGGATATGTTGAGTCTGAAGTGCAGGTTGACATTTCCAGTAGACAGCTGGATCTATGAGTCCGGAGTCCAGCAGAGTCTGGAGATAAATGATGTTCATCAGCAGAGAGATGGTATTTATTCCATGGGAAAGCATGCCAAGTCAGGAGAGAAGCAGACCTAGCGCTGGCCTAAGACTCAGAAGACAGAGGATCTTACCCAGCAAGGTCACTGCTTTGGACAAGTCACTTCTTCACCACCCCTTGGTTTCTCATCTTTGAAATAAATGGTTTAGATTCTGACCCTCACACACCTTGGTTCTTTGGACTTACATGAATGTTTCTTCACCAAACAGAGTAGAGTATGTATTCCCTTTTTACGTTTTCTGTGTACTCTGCATCTCTTAAGGCAAGGCCACCTTGTTCCTGATTGGTCTGTTATCATACCTTTCTCTGTACTCTCATCAGCCTTTGTAGCTGAAAGATCTCCAATCTCATGGGGGGAAATAACCCCCTCTTTACAAACACATCTGGTTATATTCTGCTCAGCCACATTTCATGTTTATAGAGCAGAAAGAATTAAGAAGAGATGGATGTGGGACAGATATAGGAAGAGTTTCTTGATTACAAAGGTGACAGGTACAGGTTAGACCACCAGTTTCTTGAAGGCAAAAGATTAGATCAGGGATCTGCAATTAGTCATATGCTCCCCCTACCCACATACTCAGATCCCAAGCTGTGACACCACCCCCCCCCCCCACCTCCTAGAGTTTCTGTCTCTGTTCCCTTCAAACGGACTGGAACCTGGGACCTTCTCAGGTTCTGCAAAACTGAAACAGGGTCGCCTCTCCTACTCTTCCAGGTTCTATGGACCCTGGGTTTGTGACAAATGATACTGGAAAACATTTTCTTTCTCTTGTTGGAAGAAAAATCTGGGGATGACAGTGCTAGGGATTCCCAGAAGTAAAATAGGCAAACAGATGGCTACAGACTCAAGAGTTTTAGTATTTTAATCATGAAGTGACGTGATTAAAATGATAAGCATGACTAAAAGGCCAGTGGCTTACACCAGTGTCCAGGAACTTGCCTGGAATGGCTTCAATAGAGTAAGAAATTATGAAATTCGAGTACTCTAACCATTAGCCAAGATGTGATCACTGGGAAGGTCACTTAGTGAGTTTTTTAAAAACATTTATGGCAGCTATTATTAGCATTATTATTAACGAGATGGCTTCCAGCTCTTGGGAAGTACCAATATTCCCTACATAATGTCTTCAGTCAGTCTTTGACTGACATTCTACCCACTGGTACTTTGCTTTTGGATAGGAAGCTTTTTAAGGAGACATTAAAGTATATATGTCCCTGGAAGAGCAACATTCTAGGTTGGTATCAGTCAATGATACCTTAGCAAGATAGAACACCATGGCCTTTTTCAAGAATGAGTGTAGGGCTTCCCTGGTGGCGCAGTGGTTGAGAATCTGCCTGCCAATGCAGGGGACACGGGTTCGAGCCCTGGTCTGGGAAGATCCCACATGCCGCGGAGCAGCTGGGCCCGTGAGCCACAACTACTGAGCCTGCGCGTCTGGAGCCTGTGCTCCGCAACGAGAGAGGCCGCGACAGTGAGAGGCCCGCGCACCGCGATGAAGAGTGGCCCCCGCTTGCCACAACTAGAGAAAGCCCTCGCACAGAAACGAAGACCCAACACAGCCATAAATAAATAAATAAATAAAATTAATTAATTAATTAATTAAAAAAAAAAAAAGAATGAGTGTAGCTGAGGGAGAGGAAGCAGGAAGTGTGTGGGCACTTGGTCCCTGAGGGGCACAGGCACCACCGAGCGGAGGAAGCTGCACTCCTGGAACTACTGCTAACATTGCAGTTCTGTGTTAGGTCAGTCCTGATGGGGATTATAGAATCTTCGGGAATCTCTGCTAGATGGGTCTCAAGGACAAAGACAGATACACTCCTCCTTACTCCCATTGTTCAGATGAGGAAAACTGGCCCCAAGAAGGAAAGTGAGCTGTACAAAGTCACACAGCAAGCTAAGGACTAACCTGGCTGGCCCTGACATCCCCCAGCCCCACCCCCACTCCTCCTGCTCGATGCCCCAAGGCCTCCTCCCTTCTCTACTTTATTTTTCTTCATAAACATTCACCTGACATCACGTGATATATCTGCTCACTCATTTATCTTCTGTCTCCTCCTCCTTCTCAACCCCCGACTCCAGAATATAAACTCCCTGAGGTCAGAGATATTTTCTTCTGTTCCTTGCTCTGTACTGAGGACCTAAAAACTGTACCTGGCATGTAGCAGAAACTCACCAAATACTTGTTGAATGCCTGGGCAGGGATGGACAAATTTTACTTTGTCCTTTGTTTCTAATCTGTATTTCTTAGATTCTCTACGATGAACACACATTGCTTTTGTAATAGGAAACAATGAAATGTTTATTCTGTTTGCCTTTCCTTTTAGTTTTTGTTTTACGTTAAGATAATAGGAATAAACCTTTCCTGAGTGGTGAGGGAGGGAAAGGCAATTCCTGGCTCTGCTAAAGGAGATAAACACGTCTAATTTATAGAGTTATTGAGAGAATTAGAAATAATGTGTAGCGAGGCCGGACACATAAAACCAATATGAGTTAACGTTTACTGGGTGCTTACCCATCGTCTAGATTCCATTACTAAGCATTTTCCACATGGAGGCCCAGTTAATCTTCAAAATAACCCTATGAAGTTGGTGCCAGTATCATCCGCATTTTACAGAGGGGAAAGTGAAGCTTGGCGATATTAAGTAACTTGCCCAGGGTCATATAACTGGCAGGTGGGAGAATCAGGAAATCAAACTCAGGCACTCTGACTCTTGAGTTCTACCATCAATCACTACAAAATACTTCCTCAGTAAACATATGCTTCTTTCCCCTGTTGCCTGAGCGTGTCAATTCTTTCTGAGATCAGTCAACTGCAGCTCACCACCCCCCATGCCCACACCAGGCTTTACAAGGTTCTAGAAGGCTTCCAGGGCAATGGGAGATGCAGAGAAATAAGGAGCCAGAAAAATGAGAAATAGGGGTATGTGGAAATGTGAGTGAGTGTGTGTATGTGTGTGCCTGGGCGTGTCAGTGGTCACAATGTGTTTTGGATTGTCACAATGATTAGGAGATCCTAGGCGATTCTTATGCACAAAACCAAGGATGTGAAATGCTTCACAGTGTGTGGAAAGGTTCCACACAGCAAGGAATGCCCTCACTCAAAAACTACTTATTGTGCTGCAAGAGCCACTTGCCCCTCCGACATGCCCCTCCTAAGACTCCCGTCCTTCCTTTCCTTCCCCTCCCCTCAAGCTCTCCCAGGATGGTCAGTCACCTGCGTTTGCAGGTGTGCAGGGAGACGGGCAGAGGGAGCTCCTAGTGTCAGAAGCCTGGACTGCACGCTGACTTTCAGTTATTCTCTGTGTGACCTTGGGAGAGTCCCTAACCTGCTCCAAGTTGCAGAAATGCATTTGGAAACCTAGCAGCTCACAGAACACGCAGGGATCTAAGACTTCAGCTCCTCCTGTGGCTCTCAAACCCTTTTAAACTTTTTATGACGGAATTCTTCAAGCACACACAGAGGGACAGACAAAAAAGTATTGAAGCCTGTCGTTTCTGTCACCTGGTTTCAACAATCATCAGTCTGCCAATCTTCTTTCATCTACCACTCTTCCTCCCAACATCCTATTTTTTTTTTTTTCTGGAACACTTTAAACAAACAAAATAGACATAACGTCATTTTACCCATAAATACATCAGTACACATTTCTAACAGATTAGGATCTTTAAAAATATATAATCACGATACCGTTATGATGCCTAACAAAGTTAACAACGTCAGTCCATGTCTATTCAAACTCTGTCACTGAGAAACTTGCACATTCCTTCAAAAGAAATCCGAAGAATCACAGTTTAGGCAGAAGAGGTGAAGGGAAGATGCGGGGAGACAGAGGGCTCCCCTCCAGCCTCTCCCCAGGGCATTCCTAAGACTGTGGGGCACAGTTTGAAAGCCCCTCTTCCACTGCGACCCCTCAGTGTGCACCCTGAGAACACTGAGGCACAGAGAGGAGCAGTTACGTTGTCAAGGTCACACAGCAAGTAAGGCAGACCTGTTAAGTTCCAACATCAAAGGACTCCAGGCGAGGTCACGCGTAGGAAAAGGTTTGCTCATTCGATCAGTGTTTATCATTTGCAGTGTGAATAATGATAATAAAGGTGCCTTTCCAGGTATGACCTTGATTGTACAAACCCCTCACATCTCTCACTTTCTGGATCCTCCAACCACTGTCGACCTATGGACTGGGCCCTGATCTTGGCTTAGAGCTTTTCCTGCCATCGTCTCACCTGGTTCCCGTGACAACCCGCAAGATATGGATGTTGAATGTAACCACACCTGAAACTCTCTCCCCAGAGGCCCCAGGTCACACAGCTCACAGGAGACCAAGCCAGGACTTGAGCCCAGAGCTCCTAGGTCCCAGTTCCAGGTTTTCAAAGGAACCAAGGGGCCAAGACCCACAAGTCAGCTCTGAGTTGAGCATTTCCAGTAAATGCATCAAGGCATGAAGGAGAGTCCTCAGTGCAGCAAGAAAAAAGATAAGAGACACTGAGGAAAAGGAAATTAAATTCCAGAGAAAGGGCGGCAGGTGAGGGGAGAAGCAGGCACCCGCTAGATTCCTAAGTCCTGGGCGATAGGTAGACGAGGAACAAGCTGCTTGTATAGGGGGTCCTCCTACCTGGGGTCCTTGGGGAATCATCTCTCTTCCTCATCTAAGACACCTTGCAGCCAGTGCTGGTTTCACAGTGATCTCAAGGTGAGGGGGTTTGAAATAATAGGAACAGTTGCCTGCCTTCCGAGGGACTAGCCTGGGGCAAAGTGGGGAATGCCTCACAGCTGGGCTTTCCCGCCTTCCTTTACACTCCTTATTCCTGCTCAGAAAAAAACTCCCCTCTCAAGCACGGTGAGACATCCATTTGAAATCAGATGCATGGAACTCCATGCGTTACCCCCTTCTAGGACTGTCTGCTCCTTAAAGGAGGCACCAGAAGGAGAGGGTGTAGCTTCACATATAGGACCAGCTTTGGAAAAATGGAATGTCAGTGCCACCCCCCCCACCCCCTGCCCCCCTGCTCCTAGGCATTTAGGGTCAGCAGGGGAATTGGGAATGGAAAAAAGGTCCTTTCTGGTGTTTGGCCACTCAGAATTGGGACAGCTAAAGTTCTCTCAAAGCTCTGCCACCAACCAGCTGGATAAGCAGGAAATGCTACTCCCCTCTTGGGCCTCAGTTTCTCCACCTGCAGAGCAGGGAGACATCAGACTGGATCAGTGATTCTCCCCACTGGCGGCCCTTCCACATTACCTGAGAAGGCTTTGAAAAACACGAGTGCCCAGGCCAACCCCTGAGCCACGACATCAGAATCCGGGGGGTGCAGCCTGGGCATCAGGATGTTTAAAAAGCTGATGATTCTCAGTGCTGTGGGGGACGGGAGCTACTGGACTAAACAATCTCCCAGGCTACCTTGAGAGGGGCACTTTGTGAATACAGTTTAGTTCTCAGCCCCTGCGTGACACTGGTCCTCAGTTTCCCTGTTGTACCATGAGCTGCCTGATTCAGTCCATTCCCAGCTGACCACGCAAATCCCGTGTTCCTGAGCCCCGCACCTCTGAGCCTCAAGTTTGCCTTCCTCTGCGTAGAGGGGCAAGAGCAATGCAGCCTCCATTACCCCATCTGTCCACATGAATGGCTGAGTGGGGGAACGTGAAGGTCGGAGGGCGTCTGGGGAAGGAGCAAGAGGCATGTGACAACACAGCTGTGACCTGGACCCCACTGTGACCAGTCTGGCTTCTGTTCCTGAGAATGCTTCTGCATTCTCCCTCTGGATGCTAACTGGTTTTCCTATTCATTGGTCCAGTGGTTTTGGACCTCCTCTGGCTCTTATCACCAAGGGGTCATCCAAATAGGTCAAAGAAGAGGAAATCAAAGTTCAAGGAAGGGATCTGAAGGGGTCCAGCTGTTCCCCAAGATACACTGTCTACTCTAGATAGACTCCCCAGCAACGTAAGAGGGGAAGCCCTAACAATGTACAAACAGGTCCTACTTTCTGAAGGCCAAGCTGGCAAATTGGGAAAGGGAAGGTGGTTACTTACTGGATCCGACTACCATTGACTGAACCCCTAATATGAGCTGGCTCTGTGTCAGGCACTTTCTGCCTGTTTATTCCACTTCAATGTCCTGATATCATTATGCCCATTTTACAGAGGAGGAAACCAAGGGATAGAGAGAGAAAGTGACTTGACTCAAATCACACAGCAAGTCACTGGCAACAAAAATTCCAAGCCCCGTCTGCCTGATAATTTGACGTGAAAAGAAACACAGATCTGCCAAGTCAAACCCAGAGCTCCATGTGAGACTTAGATTCATGTCTTATTCCCTTTAATCTGTAGGCATATGGTCAGCACAAAGAGATGCAGGAAAGAGTGGCGACATTCTGCAGCAGGTCTAAAGAAGGGAATGGGGGTCATTCCTTCTCTCTCCAAAAAGACTGCTGAAGAAGAAACAGGCACTTAAGACTCGAGTTCATATCTGGGCTCTGTCCACCGGAAGAGCCCGTGGGACTTTGGACTAAGTCGCTTCAACTTTCCGAGACTTTGTTTCCTCATTTGGAAAACAGAGGTGACAACGTCCACCTTCCAGGGCGGTTGTGAGGGTGAAACTCGCAGACACAAGGCAAGCGCAGTACCCGGCACCTCGGAGGCACCCAGAAAGAGTTGCTTTCCTTCCTGCCTTTAAGTGTCCTCAGTCCATAAAGCCAAGACTGAGGTCATTGGAAAATCATGTCCAATAATAAGATCAAAGTTTATTGAGTGCTTACTATCTACCAAGTCCAGTTCTAAGCACTTTCCACGTATGAGCTCATGTAACGCGTCAGGTACTCGTGCTATGCTCACTTTGCAGATGAAGAAGCTGACGCCCAGAGAATCAGTTAACTCTCCCAAGGTCACACAACCAGTTAGGGGCAGAGGTAGATTCACGCAGAGGCAACCCAGCTACTAAAACTGGCTTCTAACCATTGCAATATCCTAGACCCCAGGTGTCACTAATGAATGTTGTGGGCAGAACCATGTTAATACATGAACTTGTTGAAATCTAGCCTTCCCCGTTACAATTCTGAAGTTGGGGAAATGCAGGCACTCTTTTTGGGGGGTTGGTTGGGTTGCGGGAAGTAGGGGCTGCAGAAGGGAGGAAATAAAAAGTCTCTTCTGAGTAGCCGGTAAACTCAACAGTCCAATATTTAGAACAAAAGAAAAAAGCATGGAAAGCGGAGGTGCTGGAGGGGATTCAGGTAAATCCCTTTCTCCTTCTGAGCAGGGATTCTGGATCACTGAGGGCTGGGGGTGGGAGGAGGGCAGCACTTGTGGGGTCCACATTTCACTTATCTAACAGGTCAGGAGAAACTTTAACAAGATTAACTGCTGCTCAGGGCCTCTGCTCCACGGAGCAGCAAATTGGGTCTATTGTTTTCTTTTTCTTCCTCTTTTCTCTTTCTGTCAAACTGGAGGGGTACGGTGGGGGAGGGCAGCTGGGGATGAGGGGCAAGGGTCTGGATCCTGCCTGGTATGGTACAAAGGCGAAGGGATGTGTCAGGAAGCCCCCCGCCCCCAGACTTGAAAGGGAGCCCAAATTGCCGAGCACCGAGGCTGCGGGCTGTGCCTGGGTGGTGGGTCTGTGAGGGGTCGGAGGTGACAGTGCTTCTCAGACACATTCTCTCAGCAGTGCAGCGGGTAAGGTCTGGAAGCGGGGATGCCCAGGATCAAATCCTAGCTCCTGGCACTGGGGAGCTGTGCCATCCAGCACACATCCCTTCCCTCTCCGCGTCTCTGTCTCCCTATTCGGCCAAAGAGAGAAGAACTGGCCTGGGTAACCTCCAAGGACCCTCTTCACAATCTCCTTAAAGGGACTCTTCAACCCTCAGACCATCCATCGCTGGTGGGCTCTTCAACCCTCAGACTCCTGCACACAGGCACTTTCTCACTTTAGCTTTGTTTATGCCTGCATAAGCCTTCCCATTTTTATTTATTAATATATATATAAAATATATATATATGTATTTATATATATTTCTCTTCTTCCCTTTTGGAAAAAATAAAAGGCATGTTTTCTGAGCTTCAGAAGCAAACTGCTCCTTCACTCCTTCCCTTTGCCTCTCCAAGCGCCTGTCTGAACTGGTGTCAGTGAAGTTTGAACCGGGGCAGAAATAGCATCCCAGGCGGATCTGGGAGCATAGCCCGCCTACCAGGAGCGGCAAGGCCTGCCTCTGCCAGACGACAAACCCGGTTAACAGCACCATAAAATTAGACCTTTACGAAACCCAATTGAATCCTGCAGCAAAGAGTGATGTAAGGCAGCCTGGCCTGACAGCAAGGCAGCAACCCTCTGCCTGAAATAGCAGCGCGGTCCCTGCTGAGAGATGCCTGCTCTCTCAAGATAGGTGACCAGGGATTCCTACGAAAGTGGTGACGCCCAGCCAGAGAGAGCCAGCAGAGGTCAGGCAGCAAACTGGGCACCCGAGGTCGCAGCGGGAGGGCACGGTTTGGCACCGGCATCCAAACTGCCCACCTCGGCCCGGCCTCTCCCAGCCTGAACTTACACGAAAGAAGGAGCTGAAAAAGTGCTTCTGCAAAGAACCTCTGTTTGTTTGCTTTTTAATTCAAGGAGAAGCAGGTTCTTTTTAGTCCAACAGTCTGTACCGTGTGGAGGATACGCAGAATGAGTCTTTTCTGGCTCAAGGCCAGGTGTTTACACACCGCAAATCTGGCTCAGACTCAACTAGGGGAGGGAAAAAAAAAATCCACCAGAATCCTCGGGAGAAAAGCTCTGAGCTTTCTGGTGCTACACGGCAGCGGTGACTTTTTTTTTTCCTCGTTTTGAGAGGAATGTTATTTCCACACATAAAATGGACCAGGCATTTTATACAAGCAATAATAACGTAACGTCCCCCATCCAATTAAAGGATTTTACTGCACAATCTTTGTGTGAGAGAGCGAATGAGTCCTCAAAAGAGCGTGTGTGAAGAGAGGCTCCTTGTCTGAATTACAGACATTTATAAAGCAGGCTCCTGTGGAATCCCAGGTGCTATATTTTTTTTTTTTGAAAAAATGTATTTACTACCTTTTCATTGATGATACCTATATAACCCTGCACTCTCCTCTCTGGAGGAGAAGCCTTCCAAATCACTGGTATGACAGGTAAAGACTAGGAAAAATCAGATCTACTCATTTAAAACAAACAAACAAACAAACAAAAAAACCCTCCAATCTGCAGGCTCTGTGTTTTTCCTATGTTCCGAAACAGAAGTAAACATACCACAGCCCTGAATTATAATCATCATCATTATTATTATGAATAACGTCTCCCCTCTACTCTACATTATAACCCCCTCTGGCTGACTAGGGCTTGAGGGCTAAAAGTGAATAAGCTCAGTTTCCCTCTCCTTCCTGGGTTGGGGGGGGGGGTAAAAAAAAAAAAAGAAAAAAAAAAGCAGCATGTGATGACGTCAGGTATGGGGGAAAGTCACTTTCTAGCTCTCGGCTTGGTAGCGGGAGAGTGGGAGCTTTGGGGGCATATTCTTGGTATAGCAGCGGAGTTTGGGTCCTCTAAATGGACTTGATGTAAATAGGACAGAGTTAGCGCAACGGTTGAGAAAGTCCACGCCAAGATAGAAAGAAGCGGACTGCCGGAAGAACTCAGAGCTTTCCCTTCTAAGAAAGTGTGTGTAAGGGGGTGGGATCGCAAAACGCCTCCACACGTTTCCTGGCTGCAGCGAAAGGGGAACCCCTACTCTCACTTTGAGACGTCCTAGGACATGGCAAGATTGTTTGTGCAGGAAGGGAATCTCCCAGCCAGAAGAGGCAAAACTTTCCTTCTCTCCTCCAGCGCCGCCCCCCTCCGCCCCCCAGTTTTATTAAAGGCATTGCCACAGATTCATTAGGAGGGGGAAAAAATGGATGTTGGTGCATTTCTAAGGTTTGCAACCCTCCCAAAGTGTCCGGTTTCACTACAGGCTTTGCTGTAGAACGGTGTGTGTGTGTGTGTTTGTTGGGCGGGGGGCGGCGGGGGGGGGGGGGTGGGGGGGTGAGGAGGGAGAACTCAAATTCATTACGGGCTCGTAAAAGTCCCAAATGAGAAAAGCGCCCCGTTTCGCAGCCTAGTCGGGGGAGGACTGGCGGGGTGTGCGTGAGCAAAGTCTCACCCCAGCCCCGAGTGACAGGCTTTGAAAGCGAGGACATGGGATGGCAGTGTGTGTGCGCGTGTCTGTGTGTGCCTGGGGTAAGGGGGTGAATCCCAGAGGCAGGCAGCAACCACAGAGCAACTTTGGGGGCACTTCGAGGACTTCTAAGTCCTGGCGATCACAACCACCTTGTCCTTGTAGGCTTTCAGGGTAACGGGGCTAAGTAAAGGGGGAGGGTCACCTCCATTAAAAAGCCAAAGAAATCAACGGTCCCCTAGCCACTTTTCACATGCATCCCAACTGGGTCATTCCTCCATCCCAAACGGAGACAGTACCTCTCACTATCCAAAACACGGTTCACGTGCACGAGGCTCCCTGGGGACCAGCCCTCACCAACTGCGGGTCTCCGGGAGGCCGGGAGCGCTCCCTGCGCTCTTCCAGCGGGACTAGGCGGAGACGCCTTCCGAGTGCGCCCATTCCGCAGATGGGGCAAAGTGAGGCTCGCAGCTCGCCCCGGAGCCGCCGCGCCGCCGGCACAGCGGCTCCCGCACAGACACACCCGCCAGCCCCCAACGATCCCGCCACCAGCGCCCAAGCACCCGCGCGCCCCTGGGGCCGCAGGGCCGGTGCAGCGCCTGCCTGGGCGCCCTCGCCTACCTGTGATCACCGCCGGAGAGCTCTGGCCCCCCTCCGCTCGCAGCCACACTTGCAGCGTGAACGCGTCCCGGGGCAGCTCGAGGTCGGCCCGCAGGCGCAGCTGCTCGCCTCGCCCGCTGAAATAGAGCGCCCGGCTCGGCGGGCTCGGCTCCTCCGCGGCGCCCCTCGTCTCCCGCTGCTGCCGCCGCCGGGGGACGCGCACGGCTTCCCAGGCACCGCCCGGCGGCGGCGGCGGCGGCGGCGGCGGCGAGGCGCGGCGGCCGCGGGCCGCCCGGGTGGCGCAGGTGGCCGGGCCGGCGGCGGGGCGCGGGGGGCGGCCGGCCCGCGGGTCTCTCCGGGCCCGGCGGGGGCGCTCGGCCAGCCCGCAGCCCAGCGCGGCGCTCAGC
This sequence comes from Balaenoptera musculus, assembly GCF_009873245.2. Taxonomy (NCBI): domain Eukaryota; kingdom Metazoa; phylum Chordata; class Mammalia; order Artiodactyla; family Balaenopteridae; genus Balaenoptera; species Balaenoptera musculus. The sequence continues at coordinate 98,296,860 of NC_045790.1, read as the reverse complement.
AGCCCCAGGCGCAGCACCCAACTCCAGAGCCGCATGTCCGACGGTCCCCCCCGCCCCCCCTTCGCCCCTGCACCGCCGCCCGGAGCTGCCAGCTTTAGAGGAGCCTCGGCGCCTCGACTTTCTTCGCTTCTTCACCCTTCTTGGGCGAGCCCCCCCGTCCACTTGCTTTTTTCTTTTCTTTCTCGCTTTCCTCCTCAAGGTGTGTGCTCCACTCCCCCCACCTTTGAAAAATACAGCCCAACTCCTCCTGGTTGGCAATTAATTTCTCTCCCCGCTCCTTTATCTGCCTTATTTCCCCCCTCTAACAGCTGGTTGCCTTCCTCCTTGTTTTATTTCATTTTATTTTATATGATTTCTCGCTCTTAAAAAAAAAAAAGCTCCTCTAAGACACTGATCCGCTGAATTCCCTCCCCCCAAAAGATGCTCTAATTTATTTATTTTTTGCGTCCTTTATAACACAAGCCACAGCCCCCTTCTCCCCCCCCCCGTCCCCCCTCCCCTCCCTCCTTCTTCACAAAATGAAAGGAAAGAGGGGGGAAAAATCCCTCAGAAGATGAGTAAACAAGCGTATGCTAATCTGCTCCCGAGCGCTCCACCTTCCCAATTGAATGAGTCCCAGTTAAAACTGCGGGGATCATGACTAATCAATCAGTTTGGAGAGGCCGAGCTACCCAGCCTTCCTCCACTTTCCCGTTTGCCTCCTTCGCTCCGCTTCTCCACCCCCTCCTTTTTTTTTTTTTAAGAAGACAATCTTAAAGTAACAATTTAATGAAATTCTGTACACACCCCCTTATGGTCCTCCCAGCTCTCCTCATTCCTGCTCAAAACACACATTCCTGTTTTTGTTTTGGTTTGCTTGCTTTTTTCCCTCCTTCACTCTCCCCCCCCCCCTTTTTTTTTCCTCCTGGCGGGAGAAAAATCTATCTCTTCTCTCAGGATCCCCTTTGCACTTTGCTGGTAAACCTCATCCTTCTCTATAGCACATAAAGAGTCTTGAAACTTGATTCTCAGATTTTGTTGTAATGCTGTCTCTTTCTCTCTCTCCCTCTTTCCCTTCTTCTTTCCCTTCTCTTGCCTTCCCTCTCCTTTTCTCCCTTTCTCCTTTTCCCTCTCAGAATTCCCTTAAAGTTATACAATGATGAACGTGCCCCTCTTCTCTGAGCCCCGGGTGCTTTCTGGCTTCAGCTAGTCCAAATGTTGTCCCAAAGCCCTCACGGAACCATCAGAAGCAACCAGGAAAGGCATTTTCTGAGGCATTTGCCTTCCCGAAGCTTTACGCTCAGCACAACTAGGTCTCTGAATACTCCTGAATACTCTTAAAAATATTCTGTTGGTTGTTAGAAATTATTTTATTTTTATATAAAAAATGAAAAAAAACCCCTATTATTTTGCCTTCTTTTTTTGACCTAAGAAATTCAGGTGCTCTGACATTGTTCAAGTCACAGGTAAGGATCTAACCATTGGCTGCTTTGTAGATCTGTTTTGAACTGGGACATATATGTAATATATTTTTGTTCTTTTTTTCCCCCTCTTTGTAGAACTCAAAGGCTCCCCCTTATGGCAAAACAGTTCTTTTTTTTTTTTTTTTTTTTTTTTTTTTGTTTTTGTTTTTCCCTTCCAAGTGTTTAATAAGTTAAAATGAGTTAGCAGTGGTGGATTACAAATTATTAGTTACAGGTCTGTTCAAATAATGTAGTGATAGAAATATGCTGTGTGAGGTTTGCATGGGGATAGTGAGCTGGAAGAATTAACTCGACTTTCCTCCCATGTATGTGTTCCTGTCCTCAGGGCTGCTCCAGATCCTGCCTGAGAGCTGGGGTCATTCTTGCATGCTTCAGGGAGAGTGAACACCGGTGGAGAATATGTGTTGGTGAAAGTATGCGGATTTGTAGAATGAGCGAATGACTCAGACATCCCCTATAAAAGCCGGAATGTGGTGTGCAGGGATTATGGCACCATTCTGAAGACGGGAGATCCCAGATTCAGATCTTGGTTTGGGAAGAACTTGCCATATAGTCTTAGACTAAGAATGTATGAAATCAGCTTCTCCAGTTATAAAATGAAAATGGCATTATATCCTAAATATGTTTCCAGAGACTGGCTGAAAGAAGATGATCTTTGGTGCATAATGCCATGGATAAGGAATTTGCCTAGGCAAATCTTTCACTTTCTGCAACTCCAAGTCACTTATAAAAGTCATAAGATTGACATTCAATAATAATAATAAGACCTATATTGAACTACATATATTATATCCTGCAAAATCCCCCTGTTTTCTCAATAGAGATTGGAACCTGACTACTAATTCACTTCAATTGTGGCTACTAGGTATTTGGAAACTGTATTCCTTCCAAGGGCTTCTAAGTCATTTTATACAATAGTTTTGGATATTCCTAGACATTTGGGACTTTGTCAACTCTCCCACCAAGAGTGAAAACACGGGACTTATAGTTCTAAGTCCCACTCACTCCACCATGTATCAGCGGAGCGAGTCGCTTAGCTAGCCCTGCACTTCCGAACCTTTAAAATGGGATATGTGTTTCACAAATGTGTTTTGAGGTTAAAATATACTTTGGGGTATAATATTTTGTAAACTATAAAAACGCTATATAAATCCATTTTATTCCACTGTTGTTGTCAAAGACGAACAAAAACCTGGGAGGCCAAGTCACCATTTCTGTCCTGTGGCAGGCATGATGGGAAGGAATGGACAGATCCAAGTCTCATTGCTCCTTGAGCTTCTGGACCTCAGCCCCTAAATGCGTTGGAAGCAACTGGCAAAGCCTTTCACTGGTCTTTTCATGGAACATACATTTATTATTCTATCCCACCTGTCTTGGAAGCCACACTTACTTTTATGCCTGTATGTATCTAGGTGTGCATGTATGTGTTTGTTTTTAACGGAGCGAATAGAACTGGATGAAATGTAACCCTTGGTTCATGACCCACCCTTATCATTGGCTTATGCATGACATTCTTATTTATTTATATATAACAAATAATGTATCAAATGCTGCCATCCCTCTTTTACTCCATCCCTTAATCTCTCGTGGATTTGGCCCGTCTCCTTTCATCATTTGTGCTCAAAGAGCAATCATCTGAGAGTTAGGAGACTTGAGTTCTGATTCTGACTGTGAATTCTTTGACCTCAGTTTGCTCCTGTGTGAAATGAAAGATCAGGAGTCGAAGATTCCTAAGATCACTTCCAAACCTGAAATGTAATGGAGCCCCTAATTACTGGAATATGGCAATAATTCCCATCTAATCATCTCATATTTGGTCAATTCCCTCCCACCCCCCCAAAAGGCCCCTTGTTTCTGGGGAATTTCATTCTAAAAACTACTTTTTAGAACGAAAAGAACTGTTCCTCCCCTCTTAGGATACACTCCTTCAATATTCATTTTATTTGGTAATAACTAAAAGCAAGGCATTTTGCCAAGGAGGTATAAGGGTTCACTGGAAATTTGGAGGGCAATATCTAAGTGGAGTCGTAAAGTTTGGGAAGGGCTTGAATGAGTGAGGCTGGTTCAAAGTATGCATTTCAGAGTCACCCCGTCCTGGGTTCCTATGGCCTTCAGCAAGTCACTGGATTTCTCTGATCTCAGTGACCTTATCACGGAGCTGTCCTGAGCATGCTGTGCTGTGTGATATGCTGGAGGAGCTCATTAAATGAGCAACCTTTCCTCCTTTCCAAGGATCTACATTTCACGGCCCCTGAGGCTTTTGTCAGCTTTCATCTATAGTCCGAGCCCCACCTATTTCTTACTCCAAGCCAGAAGGATTATTCTTACCTCAGAATTCCGAGGCAAGCATTTGTCTGTCTGGTAGAATCTGGAACTTGATTAGATAGGATCCTCCTTTGTTCCTGGTGTCCTGTTTATGTTTTTTTCCTACAAGATTAGAACCCATCTAGGGTAAGGATCTTCAAGGGACAGTTATATCACCACACCCCTCCCCCACCATCCTGAAGGGCTCCCTCCTCTGGTCTCTCATAAAACTTCCTCTGAATTTCTCTGGGCACATCCCCAAAGCCAACTATCACACTTAATTATTTATCTGCTTGTCTCCCTTTTCGTGTGGGACAGAGTCTGTTGCATTCATATTTGTGTTTCCCCAAATGCCTAGTCCAGCACTTTGCACATAACTATAGCTGCTGGTTCAGGAAAAAAAAAATACACACACACCCACACATACACACACACAGAGAGACTTGTAAATCCATATACATGTGTAGATGTATGTATGTATATATTTTTGCTTCTCTATGCTTCTTTAGTTCTTCCTATGATGCCAATAAGGTCAGTGCTATGAACATATTAGGCTCTTAGTAAATGCATAATTTCTTTATTTTGCCAGCCTCCCCTTCCCCAGATGATGCATCTGTGGACACCCAGACAGATTTACTGAAGTTCACTGGCTGCCCATGTGATGGTGACTAAAAAGAATGTGGGCTTTGGAGAAGAAATTGGATTCACATCTTACCTTTGCTAAAGAACAATTCTAATAACAGCTTACATTTATTGAGTATGCACTATGTTCCAAGCAATATTTAAATGCTTTTTATAGGAATAAGTCCATCTAATCCTCAGAACAAGCTGACAGAGGAAGTCCGATAATCATCCCATTTTACAGGAGAAAAAGAAAAACAATCCTGAATCACAGAGACTAAATAAATAGTAGAGAGCTCAGCCAATCTGGATCTAGCACTCTGGGCTCTAGCTCTGGGGGCTAAGAAGAATCACTTAACCTTTTGAATCTCATTTTTCATTTTCACAGATTTCACGGGGTTATCTGGGAGATTAAATGAGACGATAGGGATGGGTATCCTATTGCATAGTGACGAGTACATATGTCAGTGGGTGCTGGAGAAACATTAGCTTCTTTACTTCCTCCCGTACAGTAGTTTAATTATGCTAATTTAACACATGAACTAGAGTTGACAATTGTAAGAATCATGCCAGCAGTAATAACAACTCGTCTGCACTGAGCATCAGCTATGTGTCAGGCACTGTACTGTTTCAACTTTTCACAAAACTAGGAGGTAGGTTTGAACCTAATTTATCTGAATTGCTCAGCAGTTTTCTGCCTATCCTTCTATCTTCTTAAATCATGTTAAAAAATAAATTTTACTTTCAGCCCTGAGTATTTTTTTTTAGCATCTCCAAGCTCCATCTGAAAAAGAAAATTAATCTCAGGATTTAATAATTGCCTGTTCTACAAAGCCACAAAGAAAAGAGAACTGATGATCACACTGTCATGCCTGAGGTGGGGATGGCTAGATGGGGGTTAGGGACCACTCTGGCTGGAGGTGCAGCTGGCGAGCTCCAGATGCTTTCCTCTCTAGTTTTTGAAACTTTTGTGTCCCCGAGTGGTGGCCCTGGAATGAACTGGAGTTCTCTTCTAGTCTTCCTGCAGATTTATGACCAGGAAGCTGAAACAGCAACTTCTAGACTCCAACCCTGGTCCTTCGGCTCACGCACACCAAAGAGCTTCATTTTATTCAACTCAGATGCCCAAGGCATTTCTTAAGCTGAGAATTTTAGTTGAAGATGATCACTGCTTGACACTGCATTTTTTTTCTATTTGTAGAAAAACATATAATTTTAAGAATTCTATCTTTTATTCTCTTCACTAATAATAATTACCTAGAATTTATTATGAAAGATACTATCTTGAGTGGTTAGATGATTTCATAGATGATTTCATTTAATCCTCAAAACTACAATCTGTAGCTTTTCTTATTCCCATTTTGCTGATTAAAAAAAAAAAATGAGGCTCAGTAAAGTTGGTTGGATTTTATGACATTTGAACCCAAGTCTATCTCACTTCAAAGTCCACATTCTTAACTGCTTGGCGGGTGCCTGCCCCAATCTACCTTTAATCTTCGTATATTTTAAATTGGAATCAGAATATCTCCATAATCTTGCAGAAAAGGATGCTTTGTGAGAAATCAGAAATGGGCAATGGTGGGAGTTTTCTTCATTCAGTATGTTTCACCTTTTTTTGTTGAATGGAAAATAAAATGTGTGATAAACCCTTCCGCTTAATTCCAGGACAAATGTATCCTGTGGCTTATTTGAGAAGAGGCCTTAAGTCACATAATGGACAATGCTTTCAACTCTGTTTTTTCCAGAAGTTGCAGAATCACTGTCCAATTGCCCACATTTTATATCATCTGAGATTGAAGGCATGCAATTAATTGTTGTTCAGTGAAGACCTTTCCATGGGAAACTAATCCAGCAATGCTTTCTGATGAAATCAATCTATACCAATTAAGAATAGCATTACTTGTTGAGTGCCTTCTGTATGCCATTCATGGACCTGTGGGTACATATTCTCACAACTCAATTAGGTTGGTTTTGCTCTGCTTGTTTTAAAAGATGAGGAAATCCAAGTTCAGAAAAAGGGAGCAGTTTACCCCAAATCACCTGGCTAGAAGATATATGTCCAAACCAAAACTCTAACCTACATGCTTTTCTCCAATCTAGTGCAAATGTCACCTTCTCCATAACATTATTCTTTATTAAATATTAAAATAAATCATTCCCAGAGGATTATTTAGCTTTGTTTCCTCTCCTATACTGTTGGATTTATGTCCTTGTCTTGCTTTCTGTGACAGGTCTTAAGCTTCTTAAAGATGAGCCTGAGTTTTCTGCCTTTTGAGATCCCCCATGGGGTTAACTTCCTATGGTTTATGCTGAATAGATCAGTGAACACTGGGTGAACTCTTTGGGAACCTCTGTAACTCCTGCCTACGTGTGACTTCCAGAATAATGCCCTGCTTCTTTCATCTTACCTCAGCTTGAGTCCTTCAAATTCTTTTCTGTTGTTGTTTTTTGTTGTTGTTGTTGTTTTCTATTCGTTTGCATGTACCTTTTATTTATTTATTTTTAAAATTTTATTGGAGTATAGTTGATTTACAATGCTGTGTTACTTTCAGGTGTACAGCAAAGTGAATCAGTTATACATATTTATATATCCACTCTTTTTTAGATTCTTTTCCCATAAAGGCCATTCCAGAGTATTGAGTAGAGTTCCCTGTGCTATACAGTAGGTCCTTATTAGTTACCTATTTTATATATAGTAGTGTGTATATGTCAATCCCAATCTCCCAATTTATCCCTTCCCCCTTTTCCTCCTTGGTAACCATAAGTTTGTTTTCTACATCTGTGACTCTATTTCTCTTTTGTAAATAAGTTCATTTGTACCACTTTGCATCAACATGGATGGACCTAGAGACTGTCATACTGAGTGAAGCAAGTAAGACAGAGAAAGACAAATACCATATGATATCACTTATATGTGGAGTCCTTCAAATTCTTAAAACCCAGCTGAAGAAAGCTGTAGCTCTTTCAGGAAAGCTCACTCACAACCTCCACCAATCAGTTAATATTCAAACCATTCAGCCAGCACTATCATGCATTACCTTGTATTGCTACTTACCTTGTCATGTGGACATAACTCTACCTAGATCGAATATGAGGATGATGTTAGTATGTGCTGCATCAGCCCATTGACATATATATATATATATTTTTTTTTTTTTTAAATTAAAAGTGCCTTGCCTCCTGTTAAGTCTAGCCCTCTCACTTTGCAGATGAAGACTCACAGAGAGGAAGAGATTCTCCCAAAGTCACACATCTAAACCACTCCAAAGAGATAATTGTCTGGTTTTCTCGTTCCCAAGCCAATATTTTTTCCACTATAATACTGCCTTTCTTAATACAGATGATGATAATTTACTTATTCATTCAACAATTATTTATCAATTATCAACTATATGCCTGGCACTGTGCCAAGGTCTGGCTAGCTGTCTAACACGATTTTTCACTTTCAAATTATCATCTTTGTCTCTAATAGTTGAAATTTATTGTTTGCTTACAGGTGGTGAGTGCTTATATATAACATCATTTAATCTTTGTAACAACACTAAGAGGCAGGTAGTATGACTACCTCCATTTTACAGAGAAGAAAAGGAGCTTTAGAACACCCATGAATTTGTAACAACAAAAAACCAGGTATGCTTGCCTCCAAAGCCCAAGTTTTTAACCTTTAGGATAAATGACATCAATGAGAAATTTAAAAGTTCCTTTCAAACAGTTGGAGATTTACTGTGCAGTGCCCCAAGCCTGTCCTTAGATCCACAGATACAGAGAATCAGCAGTGGCCAGCCCTCCACAGTGAAATCAACGGGCAACACTACTGAAATGAACATCGAGAGAGAACACCACTCAATCCTCAGAGAAGACAGACCATCGACTGACTTGGACCACATATGAAAGCACTAACTTCAAACAATTAACAGATACCACCACCACCACCAACAATAATAGCCTTAGGCAATGGCCCTAGTATATGTGGAGAGCTTTGTGTTCTTCAGAAGAAAGGGGCATATAAAGTTAAGGTGCAGGGTCATGTTGAGAAGTGACCAGTTTGTGCTTGGACCTGTTTCTGTGGTGTTCAATGACGACCATGAGGGAGACTAGACTGGTTGAAGAGTTCTTGTAAGAGCCAAGAATCTGGGCTGTGTTCTCATTTTTGTCACTAAATTTCTGTGTTGCCTTAGACAAGTCCTTTCCCTTTCCTTTTGAGAATCTATCAAAAGAAAAACTTGATAGATTTTGGAGGCAGAAAATTACCCAGCCCCCAGTCTGATAGCCAACACACATGCACCGGTACAGCTGTGCTCTAGGACCATAGTCTATTCTGTTCTCTAGGGCCAATGTTCTTTCTGATTGGTTGATGCCTGTGACCAACCAGTCGTTACTCCATGTTGATAATTTACGTCTGATCTTAGAGGGCTGACCATCATCATCCTGATTCCAATGGGAATCCTGTTAAGACCCCTGGATGATGTGCCCCCTAAGAGTCCTTGATTCTTCCCTCATTCTCATCGACACTGTGGAGTCACTCCATGTTACTTTTGGCACAGTTCAGAATGGTGGGCTAGGTCTTGAAGTCCAATGGGCTCTGTTTTTTCTAGAAATTGCAGAATCACTGTCCAATTGGCCACTTTTTATATCATCTGAGATTGAAGGCTTGCAATTAATTGTTGTTCAGTGAAGACATGGGAAACTAATCCAGCAATGCTTTCTGATGAGATCAATCTATACCCATTAAGAACAGCATTACTTGTTGAGTGCCTTCTGTATGCCATGCATGGACCTGCGGGCACATATTCTCACAACAACTCAACTAGGTTGGTTTTGCTCTGCTTGTTTTAAAAGATGAGGAAATCCAAGTTCAGAAAAAGGGAGCAGTTTACCCCAAATCACCTGGCTAGAAGATATATGTCCAAACCAAAACTCTAACCTACGTTCTTTTCGCCAAGCTAGTGTTTGCTAAGACAATGCATTCTGCTAAGCTTGAACTCATCAAATCTTCTCAATGCCCATTTGAAATAAGCACGATTCTTAGTCGTTCTTTTCGGATGGGGAGCCTGAGGCTTACCAGGAGAGGCTAAATGACTTTTTGGGGGCTGTGTGGGATTTCAGCCAAAGGCACTGACCTGAAGACTTTGCTCTTAATTACTCTCCACTAATGCTTCCATTTTCAGTCATCAGAAGGAGAAAAGAGACCCTCATCGCCTCACCTTCAAGGCCAACCCCCGAGGAAAAGTTCTTTGAACACCTGAGCAGCCATCCCACCATTATTCTTCTGACAATCACTCTAACCATCTGCATCTCAGTTTCACCATCTGAGAAATGGAAATAACAATGCCTCCTTCACTTCAGAGTGTGGTTATAAAAATGAGACGATTCCATATATCCACAGACCCTGCTCATGGGAGTATCTCCTGCAGAAGCAGCTTTCTAGCTTTGCAGTCTTATGCAAATGCCCTCTCCAGCCAAGCAGGATGCAAGGATCTGGGGAGGGTTCGTGTCTTGGAAACAGGCTTTGGAGCATGACAAGCATGGGTTTAGTTCCTGGCTCTGTCCATTACAAGATGCATGCTCCTGGGCAAATGACCTCACCTCTCCCCGGGTCTCTGTTTCCTCATCTGTAAATGGGCTTAAAATTGCCTACTTCGCAGTGTTGTGAGGCAAGGCACGAACGAGATAGTGCACTAAAGCCCCTGGCACAGCGCCTGGACCAGAGTATGTGCTCAGTGATGTGGCTGTCTGCCTTTGGTGTCTGTATCTCACGCCGCAGCCAGCCTGTTGCCAATGCCTGGAACCCATGGAATGATAGACGGAGAGTTACGCAACTTTTAAAGGAGCAATTTCAACCACAGATATGCGTTCCAAGGGATCCCATTCTATCCAAATGGACTCATTCATTCTCAGTCTATAGTTCATGTGGGAATTAAGAGAAATGACATTCTTTATTTTCATTGCAACTTTTTTTTTTTCTCTCTCTCTTTTTTCTTTTTTAAAAGATTTCAGACTCCTGAGGGACTAGGGAAGGTAACCTGGGAACCTAGAATTTGATGCAAATAAATATATAATTTCTGCATTTCCACCTGTCATTTTCTCTGTGCTACATCTTGTGTGTCTGCCCTGCCGGGCAAGCAGAGAAGAAACTGAGACACCCCCTTAGCAAGCGAACTTGAGTTGTGAACTTGATTTGTCCACTAACATGGCTCCCAAACTCTCTGCCCAGGTATCATACTCTGCTATAAATACAGGTTTGTCCTTTTGTCTGTTACCAGGGAGGCTAAATATTAGTTTGATAATGGCAATAGAACCTTTGCAGGAGGTGCTGACATTCAGATCTGTAGAATGAAACGCTGCTTACTTGGGACCACCAGCAAGGAATGCTACTGGACTCATTTTTCTTTCTTTTCTTCCTTTCTCTCTCTCTCTCTCTCTCACACACACCTTCCCTCTTTCTTCTTAAGTAACATGCCATTATAGGAACAAAACATAGATTCAGGAGTAAGGAGAAGTGGCCTAAAGCAAACTTGGTCAGTGGGCCACTTGGGACATGAATGTAACTGTTCCACCTCCCGCCTGCCTCACAGGTCACACGTAAATGACAGCAGTTAATCCCACATTTACCAAGCACTCACGTTATGCCAGATGCTGTGCTGTAAGCTTCACAACTATTATCCCCTGAAATCACACAGCTAGTATCTGTCAGAAGAGGACTCAGCCCTGCATAGCTTGCTCTCTTTATCCACTAAGAAATACCACGTGTGAATTGAAAAGTCTTCTGAACATAATACAGAGGCAGACAGGAATTATCATGGTCAGTATTAATAATCTGAGTACTGAACCAGGCCACAATGGCAACTAGTTAGTCTGCTTAAGTACAGTTTGTGTACTTGATTTGATCCCTTACAGTCATAGTAGTTGTATAATAGATATTTTCTATCACCTGCTTGACATGGTTGTCATTACTTTCGGGAACAATTCAAACACTTTAATGAACATCAGACTTCACTAAAGTGGACTGTAGGGTCTAAGCACCATAGAACTCAGAGCTCTATAGTCCTGATCTCATCAGTGTGAAAATTCTGATGTTCTAATGAAATTCCTCTGAACATTTCCTTACAATATTTTATTATACTATCACTGTGGAGTGAGATGCAACTGAGTTAATAAAACCCGTGGAAACAGATGCCAAGGGAGGCAGAACTAGAAAGAAGCTTATCTTGTCCAGTAGCTCCCATCCCCATTTTAAAGAATGGAAAATAGAGGAAGGGGGGGATGTCAACTAACCGTGGGCGTAACTGAGACAAGATCCCAGGATTCCTGAGTCCTACGAAAGTGCCCAGTCCTCTCTACCTTAATCCCTGTAGATAGCACTAGGCCAGCTGAATCTTTTTTTGTGGGATATGCTCATGAAACACTTTTAAAGCCTAGAAATTTTGTTAGGATAATGAATAAGCCCAACTGGTTGTCAGTCATAATAATGACACTGTTAGGAATTCTATGGCTTCTGCAAATGGCGTGGTTCTGATCCAAGGAGCTACACGTCTCTACAAAGCAGAAGCAAGTCTGCCACACAGATTAACATGCCATTTAAAAAGTACTCATTAGTGTTCCTCGTCCTTGCAGAATGGCTATTATGCCCTTCACGTTGTTCTCAATGAATAGCCACCTGCTCAGGGAAGTTATGCATGGGTATCGCAACTTTCACCCCACCCAGATAAAATGTTGAGGTAATTATATATTTTGTTGTTGTTGTTTTTCTGAATTAATAAGCTCCAAACAACACCTTTATCTCCTGGGGGAAAGAAATCTGACAGCTCCAGATGGTGACCCATCAAAGGCTGGATATGCTCCTTGAATCCTTCTCCTTCATGATGATGGGGTCCCAGGTGGGGCAAGGTGCTACTGGCTTGCGACTTCCACAGAGGAGGAGAGAAGCCCTGGCTACTGCCCATATGCCTGCCATCTGAACCCTGATGGGCAGAGTCGAGATTTTTGTTAAAGATCAGCAGCTCACCCTTAATCTGTGTCCTCATCCCACAGAAACATAAATGGGACTATCTCTTGTTGAAGAAATGTTTTGCTCATGACGTGGCTTCCGATAGTCATGCTTTCCATGCCCTCAGGTGGCACAGGAAAATGAAAAATCTCGCCTCACTTGATTATTCTTCAGATCTCCATGATGACACTAATTATATAGTCTAATTAGCAGGTTCCTGTCCGGAGATTATGAGCTACTTGAAGAAAGAGGGTAGATCTTAAAATCTGCTTGATTTTATCTTTGGCTCAATGCTCAGTGCCTGGAACTTCTTATAGAATGAAAAAAGCCTAAGAATGAATACGTAAGTTTGCTGATTATTTTTTAACATCAAGTGGTAGTTGGGCAGTTTCACTTCTTAATTGAAAAACACTATGTCAGGCAACTGGGAATGCAGTCTTTGGCTTCAGAGACATCACAGTGTAGAGAGAAAGATACTTTTGTAAAGAAATGAGTGCAATGAAGCATTTAAACTGCTCCAGTAGAGGTGCACGTGGAGTATTGGAAATCCTCAAGGGATAAATGGTTAATTCTAACTTAGATGAGGGGTGAAGAGGGCAAAGGTTAGGGAAAGTTTGAAAGAGGAAGAAAACACAAATTTAAACATATAGGGAGAGGGCTGACATTTCCCAATAGAGGAAACAGCATGTGCAAAGATCTTGTGGAAGGTCTCAGACAGACAATTTGAAAGGTACCGTTGGTTTGGCTGACCAGGGCATAGTGTGCATGTTGATCAAAAGCCCTTATGAGATGTCCAGCAAGCTTGAACTTGATCTTGGGGCCAATGGGAGATAATGAATGGTTTCATATAAGGGACTGATATTATGAGATTTGCATTTCTGAAGGATCACTCTGGCTATTGTTCAAAGAATATGGTGGATGCTGGAAGTGAAGAGACAAGACTAGACACCAAAGGACTAATGTGAGAGATGATGAGGTCTGAACAAAGGTAATGCCTGGAGGATGATCAAAATATGTTTAGGAAGTAAAATCAACAGGACTTGGTGATGAGAGAAGGATAAGACAGAAGGAGGAGTTGCAGAAATTTTAGAAAAAGGAACTTTGGAAGCAGATCAAGGGGCACTGGAGAATGAAGAGGGAAATTGCCCTTCCTCCTTGCTGGTGGCCTAGGATGAAATATTCTTAATCAGGAAGCCAAGGCCAGCGCAGGGTCAGGGGTGGCCCTCCTGATCCTACTGGTCGGAGTAGATGATTCTTCAGCGTCAGATGGCTGCTGGCTTCCTGACTTTGACACACTTTCTATGTTCTAGAACCAGAATCAAATTCACTAATCTTATTGACAACAAGGTGCTGTAAATAAGAGATCCTCAGGCATTTATAGGCTTCACCCCAGTGCAGGAATTTCCCTTTAAACATTCCTTATCCAGGAAGCCATCTGGCTTCCTTAAATACTTCTAATGACCAGAAGCTCAACAACTTACAAGATTGCCCTGTGTGAATCTGGGACAGTTTAATGGTGGACATTAACCCCGATAAATCGATTGCAAGTTTACAAAATGCTGTTGCCTATATTAAATCCTTTTAGGTCCACTCTCATCATGCCAGGTAGGTTATGAGATTTACTCAAGATCACTTCATCAGTAAGTGGTAGTACCACGTGTGAAACCCAAAAAAGATGCCTTGATCCTCTGCTCCCACGATGCACGTGTGTGTCATTGCACTTAAACACTGCATCTTCTGGTTTTCTGTCAATTTTCCTCCATTTCACCGTAAGCTCCTTGAGAGCAAGAACTCTGTCTTATAACTGCTCTTCACATGCCTTGTTGAGGGACAGGCCCAGAATGCATAGGTGTATCGTAAATGTTTGTTGCAAACCAACAACAACAAAAATATCTTCTGATTCAGTCCTTTTTGTTGCAAAGATAGTCTAAAATCATCTTCCCTGAAACTTTTGATCACAACTTCATTCTCTAAAGTCATGGAGGAGAAATATTTGCCTTTCACCTGAGAATCCTCAATCATGCCATGTGAATCCAGCCTTCGCTGCCCACAGCTTTTACATATGGCTTCCAATTCTTCCTCCCAGTCAGAAGCTTTCCTTTTTCCCTTTACTGGTTCCACTTTTTAAGATGTTACTAATTAATAGTGGGTGCAACAAATAGATCCCCCACCACAACCAGCTGTTCCCTGATTAAAAAAGCCTCGCCCATGTATACAAGTCTTTGATGATTTCAAGAGACAAGAGGAAAATTGTCACGGCATCAGGGATTCAGTGCCCAACCTTCAGCAGTCCTAACTAGTGCCAAACCATGTGGATGAAAAGAAAACCAAGATGAGTCAGTTGCCCAGATGTTTTGTTTTCAGGTCACCAAGGATCTGGGTGATTGGAAGCCTAGATGCCAGGATTGGTGTGGCCATGTTTAGCCATGGCTTCTAAGTGAACACAAGTGTAGCACAGCAAAGACTGGCTCCAAAACTGATGGGAGGTAAAACAGAAGGAGAGGAAGAAAGATTTGTGCAGAAGGAGAGGGTCACAGTGGAGGGGAATTAGGCTCTCAGATCAGTGGTGGGGGACAGAGAGATTGGTATTGGGGAACTCACTGGTCATGGTCTTGGGTTGCCATTCCTAGATGGAAAGGCACAGCACCAAACATTTTCTGAGCACTGACTCTGTGCTAGAGACTCTGGGATATGCTGGGAGCAAGTGGTGGACGAGACAGCCATGGTAGGTGCACGTGTGTAGCTTAGTGTTTAGGGGAAACAATGGACATTAGAAAGCGTTATGGTAAGTGTTCCAATAGGGAGGTACAGGGCACTGAGGGGTCTCAGAGGAGGGTCACCTAATCTAGATCTGTGAGTGTGTCTGTGTGTATACATATATCAGAGGGCATCCCAGAAGTCTTCCTGGAGGAAGTGAAATCTAAGCCAAGGCTTGAAGGATGAGTAGGATTTAGCCAGGCTGTGTCAGGGGAAGCCTGCTGCCGTCAAGTGAACAGTACTGTGAAAGCCTGGAGGTAAGCTATGAGAGGTTCAAGAACGGGAAGAAAGTGCGGGGATGGGGGTGGGGATGGAGAGGCAAGAAGGGGACCAGAAGTGTACCAGGACCAGATGCTGTAAGATCCTGTAGACCATGGCGACACTAAATAAACAATGGAGTGGCATGGATCTGCATCGTCTAGAGCCCTCTGCTATGCAACGAGGAGAGTGGGTGAGGAAGGACAAGATGCGAGGCAAGGAGGTCAGTCAGGAGGCTGTTACGGGAATTCAAATGAGAGATGACAGAGATCTGGATGCATCCCAGGTGACATTAATGGCACATTTCCATTCTACTTCAGTCTCTCCCGATTTCCTTTAGTGCTAGTGCTTTCACTGCATCTTAATCCTTCGTGTACCCCTGCATCTAGGGCAAGTCCAGGCACATAGAAGATGATCACAAAACGGTTGTTGAATGAACAAACAAACTAGTTCTGGTCCTCCAGACTGGAAATTTTCATCACTTGTCTCCTCTTTATCTCTTCCTTTCTCTCTCTCTCTCCCTCCCTATCTCTCTCTCCTGTTCTTATGAACAATTCTCAACTTCTGAAAAGGATGTGGAGCTCTCACTGAAAGCATCATTGAATCCACCAGGTGGATTCCTCATCGCTAGAGTTGTTTTTAACTTTTTCATTTGTTTTCACCATCCCCTCATCCCCACTGCAAATGCATATATAGACCTTCAGATTTAATGATCTCCCTGTGGAGTCATGTTATCCCAGAATTGGAAGGGACTTTAAAGATCACTTCATCCAACCTCTATAATAGTTATAATTGTGACTATATTAAATGACTACCAGGTACCAGGCACCATTCTAAGTGCTTTTTGCAATTTTACAGTTTAACCTTTACAACAACCCTACAATCAGGTACTATTATGATTCCCATTTTATAAGGAGAAAACTGAAGCACAGAAAAGGGTAAGAAGAACTCACCCAAGAACACGCAAACTAGTAAGTGGTAGAGCTAGGCATCACACACCAACGGTTTGGTTCCAAAGTCTGTTCTCCCAAAAAGCTGTCAACCAGGACAGCATTTTGAATCCCACTTGGAGACTGAGTTCATTCAATGCCATCCCCAACAAATGGGCTTTCAGTTTCTTCAATGTATTTAATGACAGGCAGGCTGGAAATAAACTGTGTTTTGCCTCTCCCCAAAACACAAAGCTGGAATTTATTAAAATGCCACCTATTGGGATGGTCAAATGATAACTTCCCTCTTCCCCTTGGGAATGTGCGGTTTGGTTACAGACTCCAGGGAATGCTGTCCTCGTCATCCATCGATCCATCACCCTCCTTTGTAACTCTTCCTCAGGCTTGGAAGGCTTTTTGTGACCACTAGGCTGGGTTATGTTCCTCACCTCTGCGTTCTCATGAATCCTTTCACTTTCCAACCCAGCTCTTATCACATCATTGTACAACTGCCTGAATATTTGACTTTCCCTTCCTGGCCTTGGCGGACATTTAAGTTCACCACCTCTGGCCCAAATGATCTCAAAGGTCTTCTCCACATTTAAAATCCTTGAAAGCCAGGCCCTGGTTATTGGACATAATCAGGCGCAAATATCATCTACTGATTGCTTCTTCCCCCGAAAAATAAACATTTTCTAAATGTACATTTAAAAATGATCTTTGAAGGCATCACTTAAAGAAATCTTCAAGAGGGAGTCAGAATCATTTGGAGAAATGAAATGATGATCATTTTGTCTGACTGTTAAGGCCCTGGCTAGTCCCCCACCCAATATGATGCCCTCAGCAGATAAGTAAGTGTAGTGAGTAGCATGAAAATTTAATATGCAAGCCCACTTAGGAACGAGTAAGGAAAGGAAGACCTCTAGGAGACCTGTGAGCATTATTTGGTGCTAGCCATAGTCAGGACTTGAATGACAATTTTTCTTCCAAGGTATGGTTCAAAATCTGCAAGACAAGATGGACTTGAAAGAAGAAGTCAGAGGGAAATCCCAAAAGCAATTCATGAATTGAAAGTAAAGGCAAGAATGAGATCTAAGATGTGCAGTCAGCACGACATCTAGCACACAGTAGGCAGTCAGCAAGACAGTGACATACATGGGGAAAATGTGTGATATTAGCTTTTGCAGGAGAGATGCACAGATGTGTGTCAAGGAGAGACGTGCGCATAATGTAGAGCTGGACCACCTCTTGCTAGCATACCCGAAGGATCATCTCATTTCCTACGTGTGTAACTCTGTAATGTGTTCATTTTACAAGTAAGGCTCCTATGGCTCAGAGAGGTGAAGATAATTGCCCCAAATCACAGAGCAGATTGTACCCAGGACACCTGGCTCCAGTTTAGCATTCTTTCTGTGGCACTTGGGCTGCTCTACCTTCCTCTAATTCTTCATGGCATTTATTTCTGACAACACCTTCCATTTATTCACTTGGTTTGTCTTCTGGTGTCATCTCAGCAGGCATTAGGTTCCTGGAGTCCTACTCTGCAGCAAACATCCTCCCTGGTTTCCAACCAAGAGTGGTCCAGACAGGTCTCTGGGCTGGTTCCATTCGCAGACATTCCCTCTCGCTCTCAGGAAGATGTCTGAGCTCCTGGTCTCTTGCCAAGTATGAGGGAGACTTATGGCAGACTGTCCGTTTACCTGAGGCCCTAGGAGTATGATCACACGCAATGAGAGAGATGGAATTTCCCTGATTCAACAGAATGAAATGGACAAGAGTTGGCCCAATTTTGTCTCCTGGTACAAATAAATATGTGGGTTGTATGAAATGATCTCACAGACCTTCTGGTCATTTGGGTTTGACAAACAGTAGAACTGGTCTCTGTTTTATATGAACCAGAAGAGGACAGGTATATCATTTTTTAAGAGGAGAAATGCAGCTGAGAAGTAATCCAGAGGAAGATGGAATGAAGACAGCGACTGACAGGTTGGACAGTGTGGAAATTTACCCCAGAATTCTGTCCGAACTGGATTTGAATTTTGCCTCCTGTTTACATATTATAGAATTTTTAAATGTGATAAAATATGCATAGCACAAAATTTACCATTTTAACCATTTTCAAATGTACAGTTCTGTGGCATTAATCCATTCACGTTGTTGTGCAGCCATCACCACCATCCTTCTCCAGAACTTTTTATTTTCTACAACTGAAACTCAGTGTCTCTTAAACAACAGCTTCCCATTTTCTCCTCCTCCAGCCCCTGGCAACCACCATTCTCCTCTCTGTCTCTTCGAATTTGGTGACTCTAGGTACCTCATCTAAATGGAATCATACCATATTTGTCCTTTTGTGAATGGTTTATTTTACTCAGCATAATGTCCTCAAGGTTCAACTATGCTGTAACATGTATCAGAATTTCCTCCCTTTTTAAGGTTGCATATTATTCCTTTGTATGTATATATCACATTTTGTTTATTCATTCATCTGTCGATGGACACTCGGGTTGCTTTTCGGCAACTGTGAATAATGCTACTTTGAATATGAATGTGCAAATATTATAAAAATTGTTTGATCACCATATATATATATAGTTTGAAAACTAGTAGCTTACATTATGTAGCCTAAAGAGGAGCCCACTGAACATACTGTAATGAGTGGAATAATTTTTAGCATAATATAAAATTGGATGTTACTATGGGGATTATGGGAAATTGGTCTTCCCCATTTGTAACAGTAGTCTCTTTCTAAAAGCAAAATATCACCATGTCCTTTCCTTCCTTTAAAAATATCCCCTAATGCACATTAGTTTCCGAACAAAATACAAGTTCCTCAACATGGCATGCATAGTCTCAGCCAAACGTCCCACCCACATCTGTTGTCAGTCCATCCATCCTTAAGCTCCCGGTGCAACAGTCCAACTGTATGTGGGGCATGACCATTCCTGATGCCTCAGGACTCTGCACTTCCTCTTCCCTTCACCTTGGAGAGTCCCACACTATAGCACTTATGACACAGTAGGGTACAGGGGTACCTTCCCATGTCATTACTCTATGAAGCTACTAGAGGGTGGGGATTTTATCTTGTTCATTTCTATAATGCTTATATTTAACATGGAAGGAACTCATGTTTTCAAGTGAGTGAATAAATGAAGGTTTGCATCCCTTTCAGTAGGTAAGATAGGATTTGAACATCTTGATTGGACTTGATTAAGCATCTTGATTTGCTGTAGAAATACCTTTTCAAGACACAGTACAAAAGGAAATAGAAGTCCCAGATGTATGTGAAGCCTGGGGATTTTTATTTGAGGGGTCAGACAAGAACTGGAAATCCTGGAAGTCTTTTGTTTGGTTGTTTTGTTTTTCAAAGCATATAAGCAGTAGGATTAGGTCACTGTAAATGTACCATTTACATTTATTCGGAGCTAGAGTCCGAATTAGAGAGAAGGGGAAGGTAAGACAGTTCTTGAAGGGCTGCAGCGTGTTCTCTGAGATGGTCTTTCCCACGGGCCTTTCATAATCCCATAAAACAGGTCATTTAAACAGAATTTCGTCGTGGCGAAAGACGGAAGGTCACGTGACAAGTCGTGCTCTCTGGGCTTTGGATCACTCATTGATAAAATAAGAAGGTTGGCCCAAGATTCTGAAGTGCTCCAAGTTCTGCCAGTTTGGCAGGGCTCTCCCAGCACAACATCCTCAGTCTAAGTACTTCCTAAGGCAGCACTGAACAACTTTTATGGCTAGCATTTTTTTTTTTTTCTGGGCCCTAAGCTGTCCAGCATATGTACCCATCAGTTTAATTTTTCTTCCCTGATGCCAAAATAAGTCTGTTTCCTTGTTTTCCTGAACCTATAAAACATTTGCCTCCCCTGAGCTCCCTTCTCTCTAGGCAAAATGATCATTTCCTTCTTTTTCATAATCTTCAGGCTCTTTCCCATGTTGAACATGTCCCATCTGTCCTTTCCATCTTCAAGTGTGGTACCAGACATCGGTCCCAAGACTCCAGGGGAACTCAACCTGGTACATCTAAGAGCTTGATTTTGCTGTCTCTGTGCATAACAGCAGGCCAGTAACATCACCTGAGATTTCATCCAGAAGCTGGGACTAATTTGAATTTTAAGATTGGTGTTACTTGAGAGAAGAATAAAAAGTTCTAAGAATGGAAAATCAGGCATAAGAGATGGAGGAAGATTGAGGGTGTCACTGTTTGCAGATGACATGATACTATACATAGAGAATCCTAAAGATGCTACCAGAAAACTACTAGAGCCAATCAAGGAATTTGGTAAAGTAGCAGGATACAAAATTAATGCACAGAAATCTCTTGCATTCCTATACACTAATGATGAAAAATCTGAAAGTGAAATTAAGAAAACACTCCCATTTACCATTGCAACAAAAAGAATAGAATATCTAGGAATAAACCTACCTAAGGAGACAAAAGACCTGTATGCAGAAAATTATAAGACACTGATGAAAGAAATTAAAGATGATACAAATAGATGGAGAGATATATACCATGTTCTTGGACTGGAAGAATCAACATTGTGAAAATGACTCTACTACCCAAAGCAATCTACAGATTCAATGCAATCCCTATCAAACTACCACTGGCATTTTTCACAGAACTAGAACAAAATATTTCACAATTTGTATGGAAACACAAAAGACCCCAAATAGCCAAAGCAATCTTAAGAATGAAAAATGGAGCTGGAGGAATCAGGCTCCCTGACTTCAGACTATATTACAAAGCTACAGTAATCAAGACAGTTTGGTACTGGCACAAAAACAGAAATATAGATCAATGGAACAGGATAGAAAGCCCAGAGATAAACCCACGCATATATGGTCACCTTATCTTTGATAAAGGAGGCAAGCATATACAGTGGAGAAAAGACAGCCTCTTCAATAAGTGGTGCTGGGAAAATTGGAGAGGTACATGTAAAAGTATGAAATTAGAACACTCCCTGACACCATACACAAAAATAAACTCAAAATGGATTAAAGACCTAAGTGTAAAGCCAGACACTATCAAACTCTTAGAGGGAAACATAGGCAGAACACTCTATGACATAAATCACAGCAAGATCCTTTTTGACCCAGCTCCTAGAGAAATGGAAATAAAAACACAAATAAACAAATGGGACCTAATGAAACTTAAAAGCTTTTGCACAGCAAAGGAAACCATAAACAAGACCAAAAGACAACCCTCCGAATGGGAGAAAATATTTGCAAATGAAGCAACTGACAAAGGATTAATCTTCAAGATTTACAAGCAGCTCATGCAGCTCAATAACAAAAAAACAAACAACCCAATCCAAAAATGGGCAGAAGACCTAAATAGACATTTCTCCAAAGAAGATATACAGATTGCCAACAGACACATGAAAGAATGCTCAACATCATTAATCATTAGAGAAATGCAAATCAAAACTACAATGAGATATCATCTCACACCGGTCAGAATGGCCATCATCAAAAAATCTAGAAACAATAAATGCTGGAGAGGGTGTGGAGAAAAGGGAACACTCTTGCACTGTTGGTGGGAATGTAAATTGATACAGCCACTATGGAGAACAGTATGGAGGTTCCTGAAAAAACTACAAATAGAACTACCATACGACCCAGCAATCCCACTACTGGGCATATACCCTGAGAAAACCATAATTCAAAAAGAGTCATGTACCAAAATGTTCATTGCAGCTCTATTTACAATAGCCAAGACATGGAAGCAACCTAAGTGTCCATCGTCGGATGAATGGAAAAAGAAGATGTGGCACATATATAAAATGGAATATTACTCAGCCATAAAAAGAAATGAAATGGAGGTATTTGTAGTGAGGTGGATGGAGTTAGAGTCTGTCATACAGAGTGAAGTAAGTCAGAAAGAGAAAAACAAATACAGTATGCTAACACATATATATGGAATCTAAGGAAAAAAAAAAAGGTCATGAAGAACCTAGTGGCAAGATGGGAATAAAGACACAGACCTACTAGAGAATGGACTTGAGGATATGGGGAGGGGGAGGGGTAAGATGTGACAGGGTGAGATAGTGGCATGGACATATATATACTACCAAATGTAAAATAGCTAGCTAGTGGGAAGCAGCCGCATAGCACAGGGAGATCAGCTCGGTGCTTTGTGACCACCTAGAGGGGTGGGATAGGGAGGGTGGGAGGGAGGGAGATGCAAGAGGGAAGAGATATGGGAACATATGTATATGTATAACTGATTCACTTTGTTTTAAAGCAGAAACTAACACACCACTGTAAAGCAATTATACTCCAATAAAGATGTTTTTAAAAAAAAAGAAAAGATTGAGGGTCTCCTTCTTCATGGGCTCCTCTTAGATGAGCTCTGTCTCTTATGTTAGTCTTCTATTGCTGCTGTAAAAAAAAAACATGATGCCATTAGTGGCTTCAAAAAACACAATGTATTATCTCCCAATTCTGTACGTCAGAAGTCCAGTTTGGCTTGGCTGAGGCTCACAAAAAGTCCAATGGGCTCTGCTTAAGGTCTCACAATGTCAAAATTCAGATGTCAGCAGGGCTGTGTTCCTTCTTGGGTCTCTTGGGTGACAATCCACTTCCAGGCTCATTTCAGTTACTGGACAAATTCAGTTCCATGTAGTTGCAAGATGGAAGTTGCTGTTTCCTTGTTGGCTTCCAGTCTGGGAGGATGGTGGGAGGTGAAGCTGACGGTGAAAGCAAGGGCCAAGTTTTGCCTTGTAGGTGCTTGAATTCTATTCTAAGTTCAATGGATAATGCAAACACAATGTCATCTGTGTTTACAGACATCACTCTGGACTCTATCTGGGGAATAGATTGTAGGAACACAGAGCGGAAGCAGGAATATCAATCCCAGATATGTTGCAGTGGTCCAGGCAAAAGATCATGGTGTCTTGGAGTCCAGTGATGGATTCCAATAGCTAACCTCTCAAGCAGTGCTGCTTCAAGTTTTGCATTACAGTCTGAGAACCTCAGGATTGACTCATTTCGTTTTTGAAGTTAGAGTCCTAAAGAACATTTAGTACAACTTTGCATTTCAGAGACAAATAGACAAGAAAACTAAACTCCAGCCTGGAGTAACTTGTCCAAGTTCACCAAGTCAGTTGGGGCAGAGCTGTGATTAGAACTGGTGCCTCTTGACTCCTAGCCCGGTGCTCCTTTTACTGCACTTACATGCTCAGAATTGGTCCTTGTATTTCACAAGCTCATTGCTTGCGATTTGAAATTGCTCATGAAGTGCAGAGGTTATTTTTTTTCCTGGCTTACAGAATTAAGGTATGCTGTTCTTGATGTTGATTGTAATAGGTAAAATAAAATTATGGATCAAAGGAAAAGAGGGCCTGTCTGCAGGTATCAGGGAAATTAAGAAAACTTCCTAGAAACATGCAAGCAGAAGCAGGACTGATTTACTTTGATGCCACTAGGATGGCCTGGCAAATCTGGGGCTGTTCCCCTACTAGGTACCAAGAATGGATTCCTGGAAGGTCAAAACTTCTCAGGTATACTTGGCAAAATTATAAGACAAGATGCAGGCACAAAACCATTGTTAATTATTATCCTGCTAATTGAGAATCATTAAGAAAAATTATGAAGGTATGTGTGATGTGAATGTATGACAGTGGCCAAAATAGTAGTGACACCTGCTCTCAGTAGTAACAATGTATTTTTGCGTAATGCAATCTTCTCTGACTTTAATCTTCACAATCTCCTTTGCTTATTCTTATTGATTTAATCTTCCTGTGTCTGTGTAATTCCTACAAGTCACATCTGTGTGTATGTATGATATACTAGTATGTATCAATTATATTTACATATCTTTCTTTCTTCTGTTGTGAGATCCTGGCTTAGCCTAAAGGGAATTTAGCCTTGTCTATGTATGCCTAATGAAGTGATAGATTTGGTAGACCCATAGGCAACTATTTGCATGAATTAATTTATCTGAGTGCTTTGTATTTCATTTTTTTTTCCCTCTTAGTGAAGGAGGAGCAAGTAGGTTGGTACCCTGGTGAATGTGGGAAAGAGAGAGACAGGGAAAGAGGAGAAAGGGAGAAGGGAGAAAAGTAAAGAATACAAGGGTAGAATGGGTAACAGGTCATCTGCTTTCTGATAGCATCAGAGGTTAGTTTCATACGCAGATCTCTGGGGAAAAAGGTGGAAGGAGAGGGCAGTACAGGAGGTGGAAAGTAGAGGACGATGCTTCTTTCTCAGATGGGTTCTGACCCTTTAGAGAGAAATGTTGCTGGCAAGAGCTAAGCAATCTGTTTTCAAGAAAAATTTGTGAGACATAGCTCACAATAAATAAATAAGTTAGCTATAACTATATAACAAACCACTGCAAAAAAGTGGTGGTTTTAAATAAACATGTTATTTTTCACAAGTCTGAGTTGACTGGGCAGTTCTTCTGATCTTCATGGGATTCAGGTGATCAGCTGAGTGTTGGCAAATCTACAATAGTCTTAGCTGGGCCAAATACCTCTGCTTCACACGCCTCCTTCTCTAGCAGTCTGTTCCAGGCATGTTCTTGCAAGCACTTTTTCAAGCCTCTGCTTACATCAAGTTTGTCATTATCTCATTGGTCAGTCACATGGCCCAACCCAGAGTTAGTGGGTTTACCATAAAAGGATATTGATGCAGGGGGGAGTGAAAACTTTTGCAGTCAATCTATTGCATACAAGCAAACTTCCTTCAGGCTCAGGTGATGGAGCCGTGCAGAGTTGAGGAGTGGAGTATCCTCCTTATTTCTAACTGGAGCACAGCTTGGCTCTGATGTAAGTAAGGTGTACTGTAGACAAAACAGCCGGGTTTGGCAACTCGAGGAGCTCCTACTGATTGCTGAGATGGTGGTGAAGACATGTGATGAGTCAGTTACTGCACGAGCAGAGCCTCCCTGGTGATCCACCTTGGGCATGCTGTGGAATTAGAGTGTTAGTCTTTGGCGATGTATTCTGTGGGACCCTGGGATACACCATCCTCAGCAGGAGCACATTACTCCCTTTCAGGGTCATGAATGCCATGTTAAAGGTGAGCAACTATCCCAAGTGACTTTGTGCAGAAGACACCAACAAAGGGACCAGTATAGAGGAACAGGAGTTAACTAACTACTGAGCGAATGTTGATACCAAAAAAAAAACTAGAAAGACACTGCAGCTGGATGACGTGGGGTCCTTCAGTCATGCAGGCAGAAGCCTGTAATAGTAAAATTTGGGTGTTCATGATTTATAAAGTTCATGCAATGCAAAATACATTACAACCTAGATTTCCTACCAATTATGATTTCTTTTTTTGAATTAGGAAGGTTGTAATCTCATCAACTGGAAATGAATACTTAGTGTTTTGGGGGTTTTTTATTCATAAGTTTTTGCAGAAAGAGGCATGGAAGAGTAGGAAAATATTCTGTACTGGCATCAGGCAGACCTGAATCAGCATCTTAATTTTACCTCTAAGTGGTGTTTAACATTAGCAAACTGCCTAATCTCTCTATGCCTCCGTTTCTCATCTGTAAAATGGAAATAACCATATCTTTGTTATGAGGTTGGAGGAAGGATTAACAAAAAAGTATGCAAAATATCTGACACATCACAGGTGTTCTAATAAATGTAGTTGTTTTCATTATTGGATATTTATTGCATGTCAACTAGTGACTAGGCATGGTCCTACATGTTACAGATTCAAAACTAGTCAAAAGTCCCAGCACTTCACATAGGGATTCAAAGAATAAACAAATGAGTAATGACATGTCTATCTCCCCCTACATAGCAATGTATTTCTTGAGTTCACAGTCAGTGCTGTGTTCTTCTTTTTAGACCCACTATCTCCAGCATCTAGCACAGAGCTTCTTGATGAGGCAATGTCTTTTCAACTGAATTGTATGGTATCTTAGAACTCTGGTCTTATCATAATTAATATAGAATCTCACACAAAATAGCTGCTTAGTACATTCTGGAAGAGTGATCAAGGGAGAGAATGAGAAAAAGGAGGAAAAAAGAAAAGAAAGAAGGGAGGGAGGAAGGAAGTGAGGAGGGAGAATGGGAAATGGGAGGGAAGGGAGGAAAGAAGGAAGGAGGAGAAATAAAAGAGATTGAAAGAGAAAGAAACAAAGGAAGATGGAAAAGAAAAGTTTCCTCTTTGCATCTTTCCCGCCAGAATTCTTGACTATTTGCTCTAGAGAAATACCACTGACCACCTCTGGTTGAGATGCAGCTGCAGGAGTAAAGGGGCAAGCAACAAAACGCAATTACGGCCCCCCGCAAGCAGGCGAGCTAGGAGACTGCCTAATTCTCTGGTTCCCTATCTTCTTGGAATAAAGTTGCCTGTTTTTTCTTCTATTTTCTTTAGCCTTCTGATTGACGGCCGACCACCCCCCGCCCCCAGTACTCAAGTGCGCTCATCTCAGATACCAAGCTCTCCCCCAGTCCTTCTCTCTCAACACCAAGCACAGGGGTCATTTATCTTCCCCTGGCTACACCCCTCCAGGGAGCTCCAATCGCCCACTCCCCTCACCCCCTGCTATACCTTCACCTCTCACCACCCAGCCACTGCCCGCCTCAGCTCTTGCTACTACCCCTCTGTTGTCAGAATGTGTGGAAATTAATTGATTTGGGAAAATAGAATTCAGGGGGCCTGTAGTAAATCAAAACATTCCATTCATTCTGCCCCAGCTTTCAAGGAGAACAGGGAGTCTTCAAAAAAATAAGGAGGAGAAACTAGCACGGAGGGGAGTTGGGGGGTGGGGGGAGGAAAATCAGAGGAAGAGGAGGAGCTCTGAAAAATTGGATTTAGGGTTCACGTATTAGAAATTTGGCCTGTGTGCCTCTTGGGGCAATGTCGCTGCATGAAATAAATACTGTCTTGAGCTTTCAGCAAAACTACTGCCATATGTTGTGGAACTGGAAAGTTGCAACCCCTTCTCTGCACCCCTAACTCCCTTCTTACCCCCACCCCTGTTGATTCGCTTAAGCCTCTGATTAAGTTTGGTGAAATCCATATCTTTGCCATCACTTTCCTAAGCATTACAGAGGGACTGGAGAGGAAAGGCTTGCTGCCAGCCAATGGAGGAGAAGGGGGACCCTCTCCTCACTGGGTGTCAAAGGTACAAGAGTTCAAATACTTGCAAGGGTTCTTGCCTGCTTGTATGAGAACACTGGGCCACCCCAACAAGGTCTGGAGGCTGCCTTGAAAGAGTAAGCAGACAAGATCTTTCCTAGATGGAAGAGTGGAAGTTGCAGGGAGGCAGATTTCAATAGGAGGGAAAAACAGGAACCTTCATGGCAATCAGAAATATCTTAAAATAAAGCAGACTTCCCCAGGAGGTAGATGCTTTCTTGAACTTGTCATGTTTCAGCACACATGTCAAGAAGTTGTGGAGGGAAATTATAAATTGTATGAGGACTTGACCTAGATCTATGGTTTATAAACTTTTATGGCTATGGAAACCTTACTGGTTGTTGGTTAATGTTTAATCAAACTATATTGGAACCCCCAGCATATACCTAAGAAAAAAACAGCAATTTGTGGTTTTTTCCTGGAAATGATTTCATATTTTCATTGTCTTGATTAATATAAAAATCAAGAAATTTGGAGCTATCACATGGTGACACAGTATTGATAAAGTCCTGATTGACAAAGATATGTGGATATTTATAACAATGTTAAAAAAAAAAAAACACACCAAACTTGCCTTGGAGATTCTGGATATTTTCTAATAGAGGTAACAGGAGAAACTGTGACCAGAGTGCTGTACCAAAAGCAATATACATGTGTAGAGTCCCCCAAACACTGGGGAATCTACGGAACATAGTTTTAAAACAACTGCTCTGTAGTTCTGTGAGCTCCCACTTACCTCTGAAGTTGTGCAGTTTTATGAGTTTTGAGTATACCAAAGAAAGGAAGGTTTCTTATCTATGGGATAGAGTGAAAGAATCCTGTATTTCTTTAAGAGTCTAGATTATGTTCATGGATTATGTTCATAGTATTTAGGAAGTTAACTGACCACAGACTGCTTGTGGGGACAGGTAATCTTTTGTAAAACTAAGGTTGAGAAGCAACTTAGTCTAACATAACTGATCAAGGTAGGTGGTGTCAAGCAGTACTCTAAGGGATAAAACATAATCTCACATACGTTCAAGATCCCCAGAAATAGACCCTGAGGTAAGAATTTGAGTGGAAACTGTTTATTTGGGAGGTAAGATGAGGAAACACCAGTAGACAAGCAGGGAAGTATGACGAGGAAGGGAAGGAAATGAATAAGGAAGTTACCATTGCATGTGGGCAACTGGGATTATTATCCCGCTAGGGGACTCTGGGAGCCAGTCTTGAACATGCACTAAAAATTATCCAATGGTACCTACCTCACTCATTAGGATGGCTACTGTCAAAAACAAAACAAAACAAAATAATTGTTGAGAAAGTAGAGAAATTGGACACCTTGTTCACTGTTGAAGGGAATGTAAAAGGTGGAAAATAGTATGGCAATTCCTTAAAAAGTTAAAAATAGAATTATCATATGATTCAGAAATTCTACTTTTGTATATATATACCCCAAATAGTTGAAAACAGGGACCCAAATAGTTGAAAACAGGGACCCAAATAGATATCTGCACACTCATGGTCATAATAGCATTATTCACAATAGCCAAAAAGTGGAAGCAACTCAAATGCCCATCTACAGATAAATGGATAAAGAAAACATGACATATATATAATGGAGTATTATTCAGCCTTAAAAAAGCAGAGAACCCTACCATTTGGGACATGAATGGATGAACCTGGAGGACATTATGCTAAGTGAAATAAGCCAGACACAGAAAGACACATCTGTAATGATCTCATTTATATGTGGAATTTGAATAGTCAAACTCATAGAAGCAAAGAGTAGAATGGTGGTTGCCAGGGGCTCCGGGAGGAAATGGAGGTCAAAGGGCACAAAATTTCAGTTATATAAGCTATAAGTTCTGGAGGTCTACACTATAGCATAGAGCCCACAGTTCACAATACAGTAGTGTACACTTAAAGTTTCTAAGAAGGCAGCTTTTATGTTAAGTGTTCTTACCATAAGAACAATAATAATAGTCATGATACTGTGGGAGTAAACTTTGGGAGGGGATGGTTATGTTTCCGGCTTGGATGGCAGTGATGGTTTCATGGCTGTATACTTATCCCCAAACTCACTGAGTTGTATACATTAAATATGTACAACTTCGTACATGTCAATCATACATCTATAAAGTGTTTTTTTAAAAAAACTAGCTATGTAGTCTTTGGACAATTATTATACTTCTCTGAGACTCGGTGCTTTCATCTATAAAATTGGCATGATAGTACCTACAGTAATTATCATTTGGTCTACCATTGATATAAAACTGTTCCCAATCTTAGGGACCTCATTGTGAGTCTTGGAGGGAAGTAGGGAAGCCAATGTGGGGATACGCATCCCTTTAGGTGTCCTGGTCTGGAGGGCATAACCTCGATCTGGCTGATTGGATGCTCCTGCCTTGGCGTTTGGAGGCTGAGTGAGTGGTTCACATATGAAGGAATGAGGGAGAGAGGTTGCTCAGGTGAGGCAGAGACGTCCAGGAGTAGAGTCTGCATGCATAGGTGGTAGAGGCCCACGGAGGACTCTGTGTCTGCTGCCCAGCAAAGGTCTGTTGCTTAAGACAAGCAGAGGTGACTTCTGTTGTTGCTGACACAAGTCCCACTTCCTAGGGTTCTTGTGGGGATTAAAGGAAATTGGACACGTAAGGCATTCCGTACAGCCTCCGGCAGGGAACTGTATGGTTGCTTTCCCTCCTTGACCAAGCGGAAACTTCAACAGAACTACAGACTCTTACTGCTGAGTTCAGGCTGCTGGCCTTTTCTCCATCTTGCATCCATCCATCATGCCTTCTCTCCCATGTATCCTTCAAATACCCTTCCAGGAAAAACAAAAAGGTGAATGCTCACACAAGTTTTTTCCATGACTTAATTCTATCCAGAAGGAGGCACAGAACGATGAGTGTTTAAAGTTTTGTTGTAGTTCACTGACGTCATCTGTCACAGTGGGTTTTGGTCTTTTTTTCCCCCAGTTTCTTACCAGTGGATACATCGTTTTTCTTCCAGTGAAATTCTACATAGAACTCCAATATATGAATTAAAATTTATTGCTACTTTGAACCTGCTTTGCAATATATTTTTCTCCTTGCCAAGAATGACTTTCTGCTTTGTATAATAATAATTTGTGTTCTGTCTTATTCCACCTCCTTGGTTCTTCATCTGGATAAATACTTCTATACCTTTATTCCCGTCTTTACACATACTGTGACATTATGCACATAATAGACATTCCGTGAAGATTTATCAAAGGGGAGGATCTACTATTGACAGGGAGCAGTGCTCTTACTGTTAGCTTAGTTACTAGTACATTTTTATCCAAAGTAGCACGTTTTTGTTGTTGTTAAAAACTTTCTCTATGACAGCTGGGCAAAGGGAGAGGTGAACTGCTGAGATTATTGGAAGACAGTAGCTTATGGTCTCATTGGAACAGGGAAAAAAGGAAAAAAAAATCAATGAGAGTTAAATGACAATGAGTAGGATATTCAAGTTTCTTTTCTTCTTGTATTTTAGGAGTTTCAAAAACAGTAAAGAGAGTTCCAACATGCCATTCATCCTTCTTCCCTCAATGGTAACATCTTACATAGTGACAGTACATTAAAATAACTAGGAAATTGACACTGGCATAACACTTCTAAACTACTGACCTTATTCACACTCCATCAGTTTTTTATATGCACTTTTTTGGGTTGTATAGTTTCATGAAATTTTATAGTATGTATAGATTTGTATAATCACTACCACAATCAAGACACAGAACTATTTCATCATCCCCCCAAAAAACTCCCTCATTCCTTCCCCTTAGTTGTCACACTAATCTCCCCAACCCTGACCATGGCAACTACTGACCTGTTGTCTACTACTGTAATTTTGTCACTCCAAAAATGTTATATAAATGGAATCATACAGTATGTAATAATTTAAGATTTGTTTTTTACATTCAGCCTAACAACGTTAAGATTCATCCAAGTTGTTGGCTGTATCAATCATCTGTGCCTTCTTATTGCTGTGTAGTATTCCATTGCATGAATGTACTACAGTTTATTTATTCATTCTGTTGTTTGTCCATTGAATTGTTTCCAGTGCCTTGAAATTGCAGATAAACATGCTATGAACATTCACATACAGGCTTTTGCGTAACACTGGGACATTTCTCTAGGGTAAATACCCAGAAGGGCCATTACTGGGTCACATGGTAAGTGTATGTTTACCTTTGTAAGAAACTGCTTGGCAGTTTTCCAGGGTGACTATAACAATTTACACTTTCTCCAGCAATGTATGAGCTATCTTCACCACCATTTATTATTACTGGACATTTTACTTTAGTCATTTTATTAAGTGTGCAGTGGCATCTCATTGTGATTTTATTTATTTATTTATTTTTAAAATACTTATTTGATTGTGCCGGGTCTTAGTTGTGGCACACGGGATCCGTTTCCGCGTGCAGGATCTTCGTTGCAGAGTGGTGGATCTTTAGTTGTGGCATGCAGGATCTTTAGTTGCGGCATGCGGGCTCTTAGTTGCAACATGCGGGATCTAGTTCCCTGACCAAGCATTGAACCCAGGCCCCCTGCATTGGGAGCGTAGAGTCTTAACCACTGGACCACCAGGGAAGTCCCTCATTGTGATTTCAATGTGCATTTTTCTAATGACAAATGATGCTGAACATCTTTTTATGTGCTTATTTGACTTCTATATATTCCATTTGGTGGAGCAACTGCGTAAGTCTTTTGTCATCTTCTAGTAGGATGGCTTGTTTTCTTATCTTTGCATTTAAAGCATTTTTTGTATATTCTGGGCACAAATTCCTTGTTAGATAAGTGATTTACAAATATTTTCTCCTAGTCTGTGGTTGGTCTTTTCATTCTCTTAATAGTGTCTAACATTTTTAACTTTTATCAAGTCTAATTTAACTTCTTTTTTCTATTGTGGATTGTGCTTTTGAAATCACACAACAATTTTTCAGTTAACTTAGGTAACAGGGTTTTTCTCCTATGCATTCTTTTAAGAGATTTATAGTTGCATGCTTTACATTTAGATCTATGATCCATTTGAGTTAATTTTTTGTGTAAGATTTGAGGCTTAGTTCAAGACTCCTTCCTTTCTTCCTATTGTTTTTTCTCCCTCCCTCCCTCTCTCCCCCGCTTCTTGTATCCAGTTGTTCCAGAACCACCTGTTGAAAAGGATATCTTTTCCCTATGAAATTGCTTTTGCACTTTTTTCCAAAATAAGTTGAGCATATTTGCGTTGATCTATTTCTAGTTTCTCTATTCTGTTCTATTGATCTATGTGGCTATCCCTCCATCAGCACTACACTGCATAGGTTATTGTAACCATAAAGTAAGTTTTAAAATCAAGTAGTGTAATTTCTCCAACTTTATCCTTCTTTTTCAAAATCATTTGAGCTATTCTAGTTACTCTGGCTTTTCATATAAGTTTTGGAATCAGCTTGTCTGTATCTACAAAAATCCTCAGAGGATTTGATAGAAAAAGCATTAAACTTATAGATCAATTTGGGATGTACTGACATTTTTACTTTGTGAGTTTTCCAATCCATGAACATAGTATGTTTCTCCATTGAAGGTATTTTCTAAAAATTTATTTTACAGGTGTTTTGTAGATTCCAGCTATGTACTAATAGAGATTAGTACATCCCTAATGATGTACCAACAGTGCAGAGGGTTCTCTTTTCTCCACACCCTCTCCAGAATTTATTGTTTGTAGATTTTTTGATGATAGACATGGAATTGGATTTTTAATTAGAGAGATAGTTTTCCCCAAACTACTTACAAAAATATCCACTGAAAAATAATGATGATAGACATAAGTATCCAGGAGAAGCAGGAAAATGAAAATTTCATTGTATTTCTTTGAGAAGCAGACATGGTGCTAAACTAAGAGACACTGCAACCACCTTCAATTTTTTTAACCATGTTTTTAACCATATTTTAAGGAGAACCAAAAAAGAAAACAATTGAGTGAATAATGTATGCAGCCAACAATCCTATCAAGTAGGTGCTGATCTCACCTTGAAGATAAAGCTCAAAGAGGTGAATGGACTTCTTTCCAGTTGCTCAGCCAGTAAACCATAGACTTGGTACCCAATTCCAGGCTCCCGTGATTCCAAAGATTTGCTCTGTCTAATGCTTCATATTGACTCTCAAAGAATAAACAACATTTCTCCTGATTTTGATTCTGAGGTGTGACTTACTAATATTTCAAAGGAATTGCATAATGGATACACTGTGTGGCATTATCACCACTGGCAGAGCCGATGAATCATTAACATCTCTAAGTCCGTGGTGTAACTGTTCCTGCCATGGTTATCTTGTCTGCTTTCCAACCAGAGTTTTGGATTAAATATTTATTCGCCATTAAAATATTAATGCAGCCCCACTGTTTCTGTAAAAAATATTAATTTCTTATGGCATTTCCAGGCAATGCCTAAGTTATAAATTTCATATCCCACAGGAAACTGCTTATCTTCTGGCCCCTTTTGTTCAGTTCTCTTCACTCCTCTTGGGTGCAGGAGTCTGGAAGGGACAGGAGGGAAGAGGCAATTGATCTGTCAACCAAGCCCCTGCCCAGTCACTGCTTTCCCTCTTTCTTGCCACTGTGTTGTCTCTGGTCCAAGGAATGCTCCAATTAGCAATTCAGGAAGCCAGTAGGACAAAGAAAAGTAAGATCAGTCTGATAAGAATCCACTGTTTAAGTTAAACTAGAAATCACTGAGTGTCATGATTTCAGGAAAGATAATTTCATCCTCCTTCAGTGTCCTAACCTCACTCACTTTTCCTCTCTCTGGACATGGATTTTTTGTTTGTTTGTTTTCAGTTTTTCAGCTTTTTTTTTTTTTTTTTTTTTTTAATTAGAAGGAGACCACATTCACATTTTGGGGACAGGAGAAAATTCACACCAAGAAAGGGCTCTCTTTATAGTCTCAAAAAGTTTTCTTTGCAAATATAGTGCTCAGAATTACCTGGTGGTACTTGTCAAAATATAGATACCATGGCCGACATAGACTCACTAAATCGGAATCTGAACTGGGGTGTGTGTTTAAAGCCTAGGAGATTACAATACATTTCAAAGTCTGAGAAGCCTCAGGTTAAATATTGGGTTAACTAGGCTTTGATTTCAGACAGATTTGGTTTGAATTTTGGTTCCTCTCCTTATTTACTCTGGGAATCTGGGCCAGTTGGCTTTGTAGTTTCCCTATAGATAAAAATGGGAATAATAATTCTTATTTCAATCAAGATACTAATCTTAACCATCACCTCCAAAAGCCTCCGCCTGCTCCTTTGTGATTTGTCGTTGCTGCTGTTGTTTTAAAGATGTTTAAAATGACAATAATAAAACTTGAAAATATGATTTGATCATTGGGTGATGTGCATGGCACATAAGCATTCAATAAATGGTATATCTTTATATGATTGACAGTATCAAGAATAGCTTGGCCAACCCCAACCTGTACCCAGGAAAATTACACCAGCAAGCCCTATGTAGCTCCTCCATCACTGCAGGGGTAACCCCAGGATCGGAGGAACTTAAAAGAAGGAACAAGAGAATTTCAAAAGTATAGTTCAAGGCAGCCTAATAGGAGGCCTCCAACATGTTCTCTATAAGCCTTTTGATTTTCAGAATTAATTCATGCTGGGGGAACCGAGAGAGAGTTCCTTTTTGGCAGGCTGTGAAGGGGGCTGATTTACTGGACAATTGCTCATGGCTATCTCAGGTCTCTGTAAGCTGCGCCTTGCCCAGGACCGCACGCCCCGCCCTCCGCCCTTGGCTCACTGACTGTTGCTGCTCTATCCCAGCACCACTGGGATTCACCTAGGCGTTTTGAGGAAAATGTCTTAGAATTATAGAATTCTAGGGCTTTAGGATCAAATATACTTAGGCAGAAATCTTGACTCTATAACCTACCAGCTGATTAGAACTGGGCAAGTCTTTTAACTTCTCAAATCCTCAGTTTCTGCACATTTAAACTAGGGATCATATTCTCTTTTAGATTATGTTTAAAAGAGGAGACATGTAAAACATTAGTTATACCCTCTTCTTACTCTTATTTTTAATTTTTTTTTTTGGTGTATACCTTAAATTTTTTTGTCTTTCCTGCGAAATTTGCCAAAATGATTCCTATAATTATCCTTTACTCTTCATTACGTCTTCCCCCAGACCACCCCCCCTCCCCGCCCCTTAACTTATCGACTTCTCTAAGAATAGAGAGATCTCTTTAGGCCAGCAAAATATTCCTTTGGGGTCAGAAACATACTGAAAAAACCTTCATAATCACTTATATATCTGCTTTCTTCAGAAGTCGCCACTGTCAACAGCCTCCCTCTCCCCTGCTCCCACAAAGTAATAGCTATCTAGGAGGCTGAATTGTTAATTCCTAGTGTGCTGCAGCTGCAAAACCAAAATTGTCCCAAACTAGGGTGTGTCGATAGAAATGGAATGTTTAGAGTGAGGGAAAGTCTGGTTCTGTCCTCATCTATGCTGATCAGCTCACATCTGGAAAGGAGTGTACAGTTCTAGGTATCACACTTTAATGACAAGACAGACCATGAGTAACACACTAAAGAGAGAATCATTTTGAGAATGAGGCAATGAGAAAAACAAAACACCCAGATAAGAGCAGGTGAAAAACTTGGACCTTCAAGTGTAGGGATAAGATGATGAGGGATGGACCAAGATGTGACCACTGGCTTTAGAAATCTGAAGGGGTAAGCAGCATTCAATACACTATGTGAAACTACAGATGGGTAATATTAGACTCAGTGATTACATGCCACAGGGATATGTGGGTTAAATACACAAGACACAATCCTCTAACAACGGGAGTGTCTTAAGATGAAAATGGCTGGCCGGCAAAGGTTGGAGGCCATGTCAATCTTTCAGTGCAGGTGATGTTAAACACCATTCAAAAACTCCTGAGATTCCATGGATAAGTCATAAAGACACTGTACAATGAACACAGCATTTTTCAAAGTGTGTTCCTCAGAATAGACAGGTTTTAATTTAAGCGTTCTATAATTAAATAAGTTTGAGAAATGTTTACTTGGCTTGGTAAAACCTTCTTCCAGAGGATTTATTTAGTTAATGAATATCGTGAATTTTCAAAAATGTACAGACTATATAAAATGTTTCCCAAAATTGTTTGGTCATTGAACGCTTTCATTTATTATGCAGTTTTCCCTAGTGGAACACATGATACTAGTGCATGGCAAACCCTTGTGTACAGTTGAAGTGGAAGATTGGGCTTTGGAGTACGAAAGAAAAGGGCTCAAATCCTGGCTCTGCCATTCACTAGCCATGTATCTTTGCGCAAGTTACTTTTATTTCTCTGAGCCTCCTTTATCTCATGTGTAACACCCCCAAGGTTTAAAAGGTACAGAGTAAAACCTGGTACACTGTAAGAATATGATAATTGTTAACCATCATCAGCATTATTATCATCAGTATTCTTGACAGGATCTAACAGGGATTTTGCTTCTACAATAGTCTTCAGTTCTTTGAGATTTAATACAGTAAACTTTTTATGACATTAGCTTTCTGGAGGTAAGTTTGGCAGCACTGATTTAATTTTAAAATATGCATGTGCCCCGACTCCTCCAGTATTCCCTAAGCAAGCTACCTCCAAAAGTATTTGCACACATATATTTGCCCAAATATATCAGTACACTAGAGCACTGTGTATAATATCTAAGACTAAAAATAACCTCAGTATCTATCACTAGAGGACTTGTTACCAAAACGAAACAGAACAAAACAAAACAGAACTTTCCACTGAGGAATTTGATGTGGTCATTAAAAAGAATGATATAGATCTGTTGGTGTTGACATGGAAAGATTCTTCATGGCTGTTTTCCAGTGCCTGTAGCATAGTGCCTGACTCATTGCAGGCAATCACTAAATATTTCTGAAATACAATGAATCAATATCACTATTTATTTCTGAGTGAAAAAGCAAGTTGCAAAACAACAGTACATATATATATATTTGTGTGTGTGTATATATTATATGCACACATACATGTGTAAACATGCATATGCATATATATACACGTATAATACAGCATATCAGCAGCTGAGAACCCTTGATTCTTCTTTTTTTTACAGTTTTATTTTATTTTAATTAGTTTTCACTGGAGTACAGTTGCTCCTCAATGCCGTGTCAGTTTCCACTGTACAGCAAAGCAAATCAGCCACACACATACATACATCCCCTCTTTCCTGGATTTCCCTCCCATTCAGGTCACCACAGAGCACCGAGTAGAGTTCCCTGTGCTATACAGTAGGCCCCCACCAGCTACCTATTCTATACATAGTATCAACAGTGAATACATGTCAATCCCAATCTCCCAACTCATCCCACCCTGCCTACCCCCTAGAACCCTTGATTCCTGAAGCACAGTTAATGTTGGTCCTAATCTAAATTCCATGTCTTAATATTTAAAAATCTTCCCCATGGTTTCTGCAAGTTTCAGGACTTTTCCCCCCATGTTTTGTTCCATATGCATGTTTCTACATATACTCATGCTGCTTCCATTTTACACCATTTGAACTTGGGATACAAAATTCCATCTTTTTACCTATATCTCCAAGAATCAACTCATATCCAAGTCTTTTCTTGTTTTGGGTTGATGTTGCTAAAGATTTGTAGAGTTATTATTGAGCCTAGAGGGTGGCACTGAAACAAGTATGGCTTTCTGCCATCTGTCTGGCTTCAGTGTCACTTCAATGTCACTTCCTTCCCTTCCTCCAGCCCTCTCCCACCCCGTCCTCCACCTTCAGGGTAGCAGCCTAACTCCTGAGTTTATATGTTTCCTCCCAAACTCTTCTAGCCATACTAGGGGCTCCTATTTTCTTTCTTACATATTCCCAAACAAATGTCCTTTATACAATGAATCCTACCAAATACAGCAGCTTTTTTCCCTCATCTAATTACAATTATAAATTTATAGACAAAAGTGTGGAAGGTTACACATTATACCATTAAGAGTCACAATCTTTGGGGTTATGGGCTTGTAGAGGTTGGGGTATATGGTTGGCTAAGGAATTTTACATTTTCATGGGCAAATTTCTACGTTGCTTGTATTTTCTTATATAGTATGTTTTATGTTGATAAATAACCAAATAAAAAAAGGAGACACACAGTCCCAGCTCACTGTTTCTACCATCTGAATAGAAGGATATGAGACAAGTAAGAAACTGAGCCTGTTTGGTGATAAAATGCTGCAAAATGAAAGGAGAGACCAACCAAAAGAGACTTGACTCTGTTCCATCTGACAGAACGTAAGCACCCCAGTGTGTTAGGGAAGGGGAGCTTAGATCTTCTTGGGTGATCTACTAGCAGAGACATATGGGCAGCTGAAAACCAGCATTTCCATATTAAGCAGCCATTGTACCCTGAAAGTAAAAGCCCTTCCATTTAGGCATGAGAAGAGCACGTTGTTCAAATAGAATCCTAGCTAATACCGTGGTTGTACACCTGCAAGTGAGAGCTCTGCTGAGAAGCTTGTCAGCAACTCCCCATCATGTTAAATAGCTGTGGAAGCGCTGGGTACCTGGCTGCTGAGATAATAACACTGATGGCGTCTGAACATTTTAAGGCTGTGACTAATCTTTGTTTCCTTCTTTTTTCTTATGTTGGAAATTAAATACTTCTCTCTTTGGGGGAGTTGCTTTCCAAAGAAAATATTATTAATCGATAGCCCCGAGGATGGAAAATATCCATTTTTCTTGGAGGCCCAAGAAGTCCACAGGGATGCTATTTTGCTTCACATCTTTCTCTGTCCTCAGAGGCTCATGGGGCAGCAGAAAAGGTATAATGATCAGAATAAAGACAATGCTCCACTGTATATATGTACCACATCTTCTTTATCTATTCATCAGTCATTGGACATTTAGGTGGCTTCCACGTCCTGGATATTGTAAATTGACATATACACACTCTTATATGTAAAATAGATAACTAATAAAAACCTATTGTATAGCACAGGGAACTCTACTCAATACTCTGTGATGACCTATATGGAAAAGAATCTAAAAAAGAGTGGATATACGTATATGTATAAGTGATTCACTTTGCTGTACAGCAGAAACTAGCACAACACTGTAAATCAACTATACTCCAATAAAAATTAATTAAGAAAAGAATGAAGACTGCAAATCATGATAACAATGGCAGCTAAAATCTGAGTACTTGGTGCTAAGTTCTGCAATAAAGAATTTTACATGTAAGAACTGACTCTATCCTTTCAACAAGGTAGAAGCTAAGTGCCATCATTTTATGCTTATCTTACAGATGAAGAAATAGCCTCAGTTAGACTAATCTGCTCAAGGTTAGTGATACAACTAGCCTGTCTCACCCAAAGGAGCCCTGACAAGAGCTGTTCACTTTACTAAGTGACTGAAATCCATTCAAAGGATGTTCAGGGACAAGAGATCAACCTCCTTGTTTTACAGATGGGAAACTGACCTCCAGAATAGTAATGGACATCATGACATCACAGATGTGAGCTAGCTGTGATGAGGCCAGGAAACTGTATCTAGGACATCTCTGCTGCTCTAGTGTCTAACAATGGGTCCAAAAGGAGGGAAGTCCCTAAGATTCTTACTGCCTCACTGAGTCCCACCAACATCTGTGCAAATCAGGTCCCAGCATTCACACTGAGCTTCTCAGAAGAAACCTTTCTCCACCTTCTAGGAAAAACCCTCCTTTGCCCCCCAGTAAGACTGCCCAAATGGATCAGGCAGACAGGAAGAGTGCTGGCTTGGTGGCATCTGGTTTGAGAATGGGAACAGATTGCTGGCATATTCTGAAAGCCCATTAAATTTCACTGAATTATTAAGTTCCTTCCT
Source organism: Balaenoptera musculus (assembly GCF_009873245.2). Lineage (NCBI taxonomy): Eukaryota > Metazoa > Chordata > Mammalia > Artiodactyla > Balaenopteridae > Balaenoptera > Balaenoptera musculus. The sequence goes on along the minus strand of NC_045790.1, from coordinate 98,256,587 downwards.
TGCTCCTTCATCAGAGTCATCTGTCTTCTACGGTTCCATTCAGTTCTTTCCAACTCTCCAATCCTCAGGAAAAAGCCATGCTTTAAAGTGTTCCTGCATAGCTGAGTGTAGAAGCAAATGCCTTGATTAGACCAGCTTTGATCCCATTTCATCTTACTGCAGCACAGCCATTGGGGTAGAGAGGTGGCTGGACTGGGATGGAAAAAACACTGGTGTCAGTGCATTCAACATCCAGTTATGTTTTCTAAACCACTTTACTGAAGTATGATTGACAGCTCTCGATGTTAACTCAATAAATTGGGCATGCTGCTTCGGCCCCTCTGAGTCCAACTTCTTCACCTCTAGTTTTACAAATGAGCTACAGTATCACTTTAACTGTCACGCAGTGTCGAGAGGGCTAAGTAAGAAAGAAGTAAACACAAACCTGCTTGTAAATAAAAAGGCACAAAACAAATATAGAAAGATGTTGATTTACCCTATTATTACAGTGTTGTGGAACATGAAACACCTGAGGCAGAGTCTTATGATTTGTCTAGATTCTGTCTTTAACTTTTGTGAGTTTTGATACATCTCAAAAAGTAAGAAAGCTATCATACATGTAAAATTGACTTCAAAGAATTTTAGATCATGAGGGTTTGAACTAACTGACCTCCTTAGCACCATGGTCCAGGCTGCTGTGTTTACTATTCAGAAACTGAGTCCAGAGATCAAGGACCCACTGTTTTGCCTCCCTAGGTTTTTTGGATATTATCCTAAGTTACCATTCCTTCTAGCTCATATCCACTTTTGCATAAGAGGAAGAAAGACACTTAAGGGACTCAAATATATCACTTATGTTCCAAATTACCCCTCTGAGCTAGAAAGGTCATCCTGGAATTAGGCATGTAGAACAGAAAGGCTTATAGTTTTGGAAGACAAACACGGAATGAATAACAGAGACATAAATGTGATAAAGACTGAACAGGAGAGAGCTGAGCAATCGACTAACATGACTCATTCTTACCTCATTCGTATTTATTAACAACAACAACAATAATGGCCTGCAGAATGGCTCCTATGTGTTAGAGTTTTATTTGCATCATCTCATTTAATCTTTCTAATAAACCTGTGGTGCAAAGGTTAATACCCACTTCTAAGGGATGAAGAAACTGAGGATCAAACATATTATGCAATTTGCTCAAGATCGCAAAATGAGCAAGGGATAGAAACATGATTAGAAATCAGTGTTGCCGAAATCCAAACACTCGTGTACAACACCACAGTGTTTCTCCTAAGGTGGACAGACTTCTCATGCCTTCCATTTTTGAATTATGCTTGGCAGGTAGTCAACATCCATTAGGTATTCCTTGATTATATTCGGTTAGCATTGCTGCACAACAGAATGAAAAGCTGGAGAAATGTGAGAAACTGCAGAATAGATGAGGTTGAATGCTAAGAGGATTGAACTATTGCTGGTCTATCAGTCATAAATCCTTAGTTTTCTTTTCATCTGAACATCACTGTATTCATGTGACCTCGAGCAATCCACTAAAACCTCTCCATGCCTTGCTTTTGATGCCTGTAAATAGGGACTATTGTACCTGCCTCACATATCCATCAGGGTGGTTCCAGAAATCAAATGAGCTGTCAGGACAAGTACTTGGCAATAAAAAGACATTGGTATTTTTTGTTGCTATTTATGACTAAGCATAAGGGTTATAGTATCTCTCTCTGAAAAATAACTATGATAAACTCACATAAGCAAAAGGCTGGAGGAGTGTGGGCAAAAGACATGAGTGGAGGGGAGTGGGAGGTGTGTGGGTGGCAAAATGAGTAACATGGGCACTTCAGGGCATGGAAATATTACAAGAGTTCATGAATTCAACCCAGGATAATGCGTCTGTGGGGTGAACTGGAGGTGAGGACAGGTGAGCCACGGAAGCCGGGTGCTGGGAGAAGTCAGAGATGGGAACGAATGGCCTCATCGTCCCGCTTCTGGCCCCATCTCCCGGGAAACCACAAAGTATGTGCTAACCCCACATAATAGCTTGGGCAGGAAACAAAAGGTTCATTTCAGAGATTTTTATTGGGCGCCTACTAAGTGCATGGGAATGGGAAGACAGGGAAGAGTAACATTATAGATAGATAGTTGCAAGGACAAGGCGATACATTGAAAAAGTGATTAAAACAGAACCTGGACGAGTTCGACATTTGATAAATGGTGGTGATGATAGTGCTGGTGTTCATTTGATGCTCAGGAAACGGGAACATAGAGATGTATCATATGTTGTGCCTGCCTCAAGACGCTCACAATCAGCTGGACCAGAACTAGAGCAGGACAGGAAAGACTTGAGAGGGGAAGAAAGAAGATGGGACTGCTTGCAAAAACAGCTATGTCTCACTCATTCCTGTATCAACACCTTTTGTAATGCCACTTGACAGCTTCCCCCCATCAAGAGGTGGAGTCTACCTTGCCAACCCTTGAATCTGGGCTAGTCTTGGGCCTTGCTTTGCCAAAAGAATGTGGCAGGAATGACCTTGTGCCAGTTTTGACTTAGGTTCAAGAGGCCTTGCACACTTCTTACTTTCTGTCTTGAATCCTTGCCAGCTGCTATGAAGACAAGTGCAGGCTAGCCTGCTTGATGACGAAAGACACATGATCACGTCTCCCCTGTTGTCCAAGCCAACAGTTTGGCCAACTGCTAAACAATGAGTGAGGCTGTCCTAGACCAGCCAGACCCAGTGGACCCACCTGCCGACTATAAACACATGTGTGAGCCCACCTGAGGTTCTCCAGGCCTGGCCAGATCAGAAATTTCCAGTGGATTCTAAAGACTTGGGAAAACAGTAAGTTGTTTTATTTTGAGCCACTAAGTTTTTGTATTGGTTTGGTATGCAGCGATAGCAGCTGATCAGGACCTGATAATTGTGCACTGCCATCTTCTCCTAAGATCGTCCACAACCGGTCTGTGATGTTTTTGTGTCACTGACCCTGTTTTACAGACGAGAAAAGGAAGATTCACGAGGGGAGAAGTAACTCACCCAAGGTCACAGGGGATAGAAGTGGTAGAGCCAGATTTTACTCAGTATATCTGACTCCAAATTCTGTGTGTTACACTATATCATGTTACCTTAAGTAAGGTGAAAAAAATTGGTTTATGCGTTGATCAGGGTGGTTGGCATGGGATAAGACAGCAGGACAGGTCATCCACTAGTCAGGGGTGGGGCTCCTGGAAGCGTGCACTAAAGTCTGAGCAAGAGAACACCAGGAGTGAAATCCACAAAGGTCAAATGGGATGATTCTTGTCTAACCTCCTTTAAACCATGAGAAAAAGGAAAGCTGATTAACTAGAAACAGTTCATGAAAGAGGAGGGATTTCAGGAAGAAAGAGTGACACAGGTGAGGACTCAGGACATGGTGAATCACACCCTCCATCCAAAAAGATGTGACCCTTAGATGGGAAGAAGAAATGGTGAAAAGTTAGAATATCATAGCCAAACTTAGACTGCACAGAATTTCCAGTAATCCCTGTTTGCCCTTTCCAAGGAGAAAGAAATTGAAAGAAAGCTTGGAAAGAGTGTTTTAATATCAGAGCCCAAGAAAATCTGTTTCTTGAATTATGCTTCGGAAATCCTTCACTCCACCTCTCTCATTATCCCTTTGTTCAAGATTCTTACTCTTGGTCTATACGTAGAGAAAATTTCTCAAGGTTTTTTTCCTTGGGATTGATGTTACTGGTGCTCCACCAAATAATTCTAATCGTATGGTAGGATAAGCCTTCTGAGCACACAGTAGGATCACATTCCCATCTTCTTGTGGTCAAGTGGAACATAAGGACTAGTCCTGGACAATGAGTTGTAAAGATAAGTAATATATGCCTCTTCCATGCCAGGGAATTTAATGGATGAACTTGAGGACCAACCAGAGGTCTTTTTTCCTCTGATGCAAAGACCAACAACATTAAAGATGTTGGCTGCTCTACCAATCTGGATCCCTGAGTGACAGCAATTAGTAAAGTTCCTCCACCAACTGATGATGAATAAGCAATAAATAAACCTTTGTTATTTTAAACCCCTGAGAATTGGACGTTGCTTGTTACTGGAGCAAACCTAGTTTGTCTTCATCAATAGAGTACCTTCTCTTTGCTGGTTCTAGGTCAGAATTTCTTAAAGTATGTTCTATGGAACACTAATTCTGAAAGGTTCTCTATTGAAAGAATTCTATGATGAATAAACTCTGGGATACACTACCAACCCTATTTTCATCTTAGGAAATCCCCAGTAAAGATTGTGGAGCATATTGGAATATACTATTCTAGACCCTTACCTATCCATGGCAAAGCCATCTATTCTTAAGATCTCAAACCCACAATCATGTAGCTTATTTCTAAATATATTACTCCTATATCCTAGATATCCCCACATAGAATCTTCTTCTGGCATTTCAAATTCGGTATGGCAGTACCCAAATTCATGATCTTCCCTATAACTCAATCTGCTCCTCCTGTTTGTTTACCCATTACTCTCCTAAGACACTAAATTACCTTCCATTTTCTTTATGTATACACATTTAAAAGCTCTCTGAAGTCATGGAATTATCTAGTCTATCACTACCTATGCCTACACCAAGTACAAGAGTGGCACATAATAGATGCTAACAATGTTTGTTGAATGACTGTCACCTGGGAAGCACCTTAGAATCTTGAAGGTGTTTATTATGTCCTTTGAAATATTACACTCATAAAAATATACAGGCTTTGCAGTCGAAGAAAGTTAGGTATGAATTTCAGCTCCCCCATGCATATTTTTGCAAAATTGGTATGTTTTCAAAACTTATCTGTAAAACTCGAGCTTACAACATCTACCACATAATGTTATAGTAAATATTAAATGAAGTTCATTGTGTTGTCTCACGGAGCATGAAAAATGTACTCAAAATTTGATCTCTCTTGCTCTCCTCCTGAACCAGTAAACTATCATTTGCCAACATTTAAGTCCTGCTGATAAAACCTGAGTTGTTATTTTGGGAAAATTACACAAGTTTTATGAAGATTGCCTTCAACCTATCTTAGAAAATCTCTCTGTGATTCAACATTTTGGTTGTGATTCTATCTTCTTAATGCCTTCTTGCTCTCTTCACATCTTTCTTGCACTCTCCTTGGTGGTTTGCCTTGTTTCTGGCCAACCCATCATCCATCACCCACCTCCATGATTATGACTATCCCTTAACTATTCTCTGGCCTTTAGCCTTTTCACTAACTCATTTCTCCACATTTCTCCCTGAATGATCTTCTAAATGAAGGAATTACTCCCCTCCTCAGAATCTTTGAATGCCAGCCACTCCATTGCTCTATAGAATAAAGACCAAGCTCCCCTACTTGGCTTGACTTATCTGAAAGGTCCTTCAGATTATGCCCATTTTTACCATTTTAGCCTTATCTCCTACCAGTGTTCACTTCAGAGCCAATGCTTCAACTGCACTGAAACAGTTTTGGTTATGCAAACAGGCCTTGCTCACTCTCCTGACCATGCCTTGGCAATGCTGAGCCTCTGTCTGGGAAACTGTATCCTAGCCCTTCACCTAACTAGCTCCAATTTATCCTCAAGGTTTAGTTCATGTATTACCCTGTCCAGGAAACCTTCCCTGGCCTTACTTTATGGCCAGTCATTTACTCTTCCCAATGACCCTAAAGACGGGTATCATTTGTGTCAAATTTTACAGATAAAAGAGCGAAGACTCAAAGAGATTTAGTGACTTTCCAAAGGTCTCACGGTAAAGAAATGGTGGAGCCAGAACAAGAATGTGAGCAAAATGACTTCAGAGCTGCATTCTAGACTACTTACTTCATTATAGTGTCTCCCCAAGGAATGAACTTGTGCTAAGTTTCTCCTTCGTGTTCAGCATTGTGCTAGATCCTTTATAGCATTTTCACATTTAACTCTCCTAACCCAAACCATGCAGGAGGTAAAGATGCTTATTCCTTGGAAAACTAATTTTCAGAGAGAAGAATTATCTTGTTAAGGTTCCCAGGTGGTAGAGACTTCTCTAGGTTCCTTCACTGAGCTGCTTCCCCTGGAATCCTCTCCCTCCTCCTGATCTGGCGGAGGAAGTTTGCCTAATCCTTCTCTTAATGGCCAGCCCCAGATGATTTTCCAAACTCACTAAGTTAAACTTCTTTGGAAGGCCATCTATTATTCACTCACTCAACAAGCATTTATTGAGATTCTACAACATACCAGGCCCTGTTTTAGATGATGATGTAGGACACTGAACAAAACAAGTCCCTGCCCTCATGCAGCTTACATTCTACGGAGGAGAGACAAAAAGTAAATGCACCAAGAAGTAATATAAGTAACATATGATAAGGTAAGGGCTAGAGAGAAAAATAAAGCAGGATGAAGGGATGGAGAATAATGATAGATGAGCTTTTGAATAGAATGGTTCAAGATATAATCTGGGAAGACCTGACATCTGAGTGAATATATGAATCAGTCCTTTAGACACAGGATTGTCTTTTCTTTCCTCTCCCCAGTGTCTTTTAGCACCACACACGCACACGCACGCACACACACACACACTCAGGCATGCATGCACTCCCACCCCTCACATACTTACACACACAAACACACGCATATGCATAAACACACGCTCACACACATTTATGCATATGTGCATATCCTACCTTCCTCCATGGCCCCAGTGATTAATCTTGGTTACTTCTGTGTTCACAGCATGAGGCTACCGATTTTCCATTCACTGTTCCTTTCACAAAGTGCTTTTATAAGATCAGTGTTCATAAGCATCATGCAAAAAGCTCATTAAAACACATATTTCTGGGACACAACCCAGGCTGCTCTAAAGAGGTTGGCCTGTGGTGGGACCTGGAAATTTTACTGTTAATCTAAGCCCCGGATGACTCTGATGCAGTGTCAGGGGCTCAGTTTCTCATCATTCAGAACTGTTCTACCTCTGAGGCTTTAGAAAGAAATTCTCCTCTTCTAGAGTGGCGGGGGTGGGGGGTGGGGGGACGGGTTGGATCAACAATTGACTTTGGAGTCAACAAGACTTGAATTTCAAATCCGTTTATTCAGTTTTCATAAATCTTGCTTATCTAATCTATAGAATGGGGAAATGATACCTACCTCATTGGGTTGCTGAAAAGATTAGATGAGATAATATATGTGAAAGATGCGATACTAAGCTTTGTGGGGGGGGACCCCTACTAGGTGCTATATTAGTTTTCTCTTCATTTCTCTCATGGCATTATCTAACTGGTTCCACCCCTACCCCTTCACAGACCCTATAGAAATTCAGGAGTTCCCCAGTATTCTCCTTACATTTTGAAAAATCTCTGACAAGACTGAGAGTCAAGAAAGAATGACTTGGAATAAAATACTTTTATACAGAAAAAAAAAAAAAAAAAGAATGAATGACTTGCCCCAGTTACGCAAAAATCTAGTTTCTGAACCAGAATAGGAGCTGAGGTTGCTGAACTCCCAGATATTCTTTTCACTACTTAGTCATCTCTATTCTGGTTTGGAGTTATGCTTTCCTGATTTCCCAAGGAAAGAGAGGATGTTCTATTTACAGGCATCACAGTAGTGTGAATATAGGTTAGGTCTCTTCAGTCAGACTGCCTGGGTCAAATCTTTGCTTCTATCATCTGGTTATCTAGTTGTTGGGTGGCCTTGGGCTAATCTATATAAATATATATTGTGTTATATGTATTTCTGTGTTTAATACATTTTAGTATATGTATGTATTTATTTATGTATATATTTTTGGAGATGTTAAGTTAAACAGTATAGCCTAGAAACTGTCATAATAAACATCTAGTTTCAATCTCCTGTTTGCTAGTTCTATGACTTTGGACAAGTAGTCTAAACTTCTTGAGCCTCAGTTTTTTTCATATCTAAAATGGAACCATGATATCTAATTCTTAAGTTGTGTATGTGTGTGTTTTAAGACAGACAACGCGGGACTTCCCTGGTGGTCCAGTGCTCCCAATGCAGGGGGCCCGGGTTCGATCCCTGGTCAGGGAACTAGATCCCACATGCCTCAACTAAGAGTTCTCATGCCGCAACTAAAGATCTCTCCTGGTGCAGCCAAATCAATCAATCAATATATATATTTTTTAAAAAGATAGATAATGCATGTTTAACATATAGCACAAAATCTGACATTTAGTGGATACTGAATAAGAGTTGACATCCCCATGCCATATATCTCTCTCAGAGTTTGAAAGACAGCAGACAACAGACCTGATAAGAAGTGGACTATTTATTTCATGAATTCAAGGAGGACCAAACTCAATACTTCGCTAGGTAGTATCTGATAGCACTCCCCTCCGGCCCCCAGATAGAAATGCAAACATCTACTTCAGAAGAGAAAATTAAGTTTTATTCTAGTGTCTGTACCATTTTTACTGCCAAGGGCCTCTCATACAGTGCCTGTTTTCCATTTGATGACAACTATTTTAGGTTCCTGTTGGCTGCCCTGTGACTCTATACCTGGGCACTGGATCATCACTTGCTTCCTGAGCTGAAATATTTAAATCTCCTCTCCAGCTTTAATTCACAACTTACGTCCTGTCTGAACCCATTTCACAGTCAAAAGATCAATATTTTAAAACTTGTGTCTAATAAGCAGAGGTGCCATTTGAGGCTTTCCTGCATGAGGGCTCTATTTCAGGCATTTTTTAATTTAATTTATTTTTACATGTAATCTTATATAATCCTGATAAAAAGTCCTTGCAGAAGATCTAGTTATCACCATCTTAATATGAGGAAATTAAGGCTCAGAGAGAGTGAAGGGGTGAAAACTTAGCCAAAATCACAGATCTAATGAATGCTTTGAGTCCAGGCATATGTGACTCCAAATTTCACAGGAGGAAATATTTGCTTGCTTTACTTTTATCTGTTTATGTTCTATAGATTGAGGAAATCTCCCCATTATTGGATTCAATACTTGCCTAAGATGAATTTTCAATTTTCTAGTTAGAGTCTCAGGGAATTACTTAACTGGATATTTTATTCTTTTAATTGAAAAATATAATGCAAATACAGAAAACCACACAGAACAAATGTACAGCTTAATTCATCATTATAAAGCCAACACCTTCGTGACTAGAACCCAGGTCAAGAAAATGAATTTTACTCACTGCTTCAGAAGCCCTACACTGTGTTTTGTCCCAAATCAACCCTCTCTCTCTCCGCTACAAAATAACAACTAACCTGACTTCCTTCTAGTCACTTCCTTCTGTTTCTTTATAGTTTTGTCTCCCAAGTGTGCATCCCAAGAGATTATGATTTAGTCTTGCCCATTATTTTTTAAAAATTTAATAAGACTTTTAATCTATAGTTCACCTTTTACCTCTTGATTTTCCTTACATTTCATCTGTGGGAAAACCTATGGCATTTGAGGAGCGTCACATAGTCTGGATTTTGTTAGTTGCACACTCACGGCACAAAACATCCTGTTCCTTTGTCCTCTGTATTTCCTGCAAGACGGCAGCTGGATACCAACAACTAATCAGCCTCAGTTCAATCCCTTTGGTAACACACTAAGTGGTGATGAGTTCTTCCATTAGCAAATATACCTAATATGTATATGAGATACTCCTTTCTTCAGAAATATTCCTACTTCCCAAAGGAGGATACTTTCACATTCCTGACAGGTGAAGCATTTCAGGTAATAAAAAACGGAATTAGAAAGTGTTTTGTAGAACATGAGTAATCGTGTACAATTTTTCTTCTTCTCATCTTTCTTTTTTCTCCCTCTCTTCCTTCTCCTTTTCCTCCTTGACTATTGGGAATTTACTGGGTTTAATCTTATTTAGACTCCAAAGTAATAGATAGAAGGAGAAGTTGGTCAGGTCTCCTAGGGGGCATCAAATTAACCAACCTCTACATTTTTTTTGGTTCAGATTGAGAGAGACCAAAAAAAAAAAAAAATGCTTGGCTTGTCAAGCAGGCACTGATAGGTCATGTAGACACTGTTTAGAATCCAAGTCTCCATGAAACTAAGGATAGATAATGTGGGTCCTTCTGAAATTTAGAGTTAAATATGTATGTTTCTCTTTTCTTTAACAATCCTATTGGTATTTATGTTCTTGGTTTACTCAGTGACAGAAGTTGAATATAATTGTGTCCTTGGATTTGGGTCAAGAGCTCTTTGCCTCTAAATCCTACATAGGACCACTTATTTTATGGCTGGGTAATTTTGGGGAAATTCCTGAAACTCTTTGAGTCTTGTGTTCTTTAACTGTTAAACAGGAACATGCCAGTCTCCTTCCCAGGGTCATCGTAAGCATTCAATAAGGTAAGATCTGTAAAGTATATGGCATAATGCCAGGCACAGTTCAAGTGCTCCAAACATGTTGGTTTCCTGCATTCCTGCCATTTGTCTCTCAGCAAATCCTAAAAATGCCCTTATTTTTTTCCTCATGTTAAAAACAAATGGAATTGGAGAATTAAGATAAATGAACATCTACAGAAATGTTGCAGGTAGAAAGTTATTTTAAAAAACACACAAATAAATAAAAGGGTTTTGTTTTTGTTTTAGAAAGGAGGGAGAATGTGGAAAGATGGAGAGATTTTCTTAGGATGCTCTGAAGGTGAGAAAACCAGAAGGGAGGGAAGACTGACAAAGATATAAAGATGGGATGATACAAGCCATATACAGGGATCACTGGGCAGCTGGAGGAGCTGCAGTCAAAGGTGGAGAGAAGGATGTAGAGGTAATTGAGTCTGAAAAGCTAGACTTAGGGATGGGCGGAGGCACTGATGTGACCCCAAGAAAGGATGACTAAGCTCTCAGTGGGTAATGACACACCTGATTCTAAACATAAAACGTTAAAAAAAATCAAAATAGGTGTTTGGTGACTCAAACCTACGGAGAGATTCCCCAAACACTGGTGAGAACAAAAACACCAAGGAAGGAAGAATATTTTGAGGAAGATTAATTATGTTTGAATAACGTTGTTTATTTTTATTGCTATAAAACAGCCTCACAATTCAGCTTTCTTCTGGCAAACAGCATCTCCACCAGGAAACACCCATGGATTTCTGTGCCTCACGCTGAGTTCCATCTGTTGCCATATTATTCAATGGCAAATGGCACCCACGTTTTCCCTTGTGGAAGATACATTTATTTATTGGGATGTAAAAAGCGTATTTCTTTTGGTTTATTTGATTTTATAAAGGGGTCATCACAGTTAATTCTAAGTATTTGAAATCTGATTGATTGATTCAGTCAGCCATTGCTACAAATGTTTTCATTGAGAAGAGATGCAGATGGAAAAGATTCCTATCTTCTGGGTGGCTATGGTAACCACTTACGACTGGGTAGATCCTTTATCTGCAGAGGAAGGCAGTGTGGAGTTGTGAAAGAGGAAATGGGTTAGGACTCAACACTTCTGCAATCTTCTCTGAGCTCTGGTGGTAGGCTAGTTGTGTGACCTTGGAGAGGCTAGACTGTCTACATGTTCAAAGGGCATAGATTTTGAAGATACACTGGCTCAGGTTAAACTTCTAACTTTATCACTAACTGTGCTGTGCAAACTTGCGTCCTGCTCTGAGTATCAGTGTCCTCATCTGAAATGTTTAAATAGTATTAACGATCTCCATTAACAGGGATGAGGCACTTTAAATGAAGCATTTACTTGGCGATCAGGCTCACAGATAATACACATACAAGAGGAGTTTTCCTTTCCTCCTAATTCTTCTGAATTTCTTTAACTAAAAAATGAAGGCAGTGTTTCCCTGCCAGTTCTAGAGTGTTGCAAAATTCAAATAAATACATATTTTTTGCATGTAGATGAGAAGCTTTATAAATTGTAATGAAATTAATACTTGAAAATGCCCTTACTTTGGCATATTGTTAAATGAATGGGAAGGAAAATAAGATGCAAACAATTGATGCTTATTATGGAGTGCTTATACAGCAACAAGTACTACTAGTGCTGTAATAAACAACCCCTAAATAAACATTTTTATACTGCTTTTTATCACAGTCCAGTGTGGCTGGAGCAGCATTCCTCTCTCCGAGTGGTACCTTTCCTCTCAGCTCTCCTCCAGGACCTCAGAGTCTCCCACTGGATATTTTTTTACATCTAGCTGGCAACTCATGACGTATCAATGAGTAGAAGGTTCTAAGGTCTAGAGCTGGAACTGGCCCATATCACAACTGCTCCATCCTTTTGACTACATTTAAGCACTAATACTGTCACTTAGATATAGAGGGGCTGGGAGACTACCCATGTTCCAGAAAAGAAAATGAAACATTTTGCTGAACACATAGTTTTGCCTCTGCTACATTATCTCATTTAATCCCTGCAAAATTGCTGTAAGAGAGGGTTTATTGTACATAATTTGCAAATAGGATAACTGAGGCTTTGAGATGTTAAATAACTTATGAAAAGCCACATAATTAGCAACAGCCAAGCTTGTGTCCCTCAACTTACCTTGAATTACACATGCTTTGAATTGGAAACACAGGCAGATGAACTTGGAGGGAGGTCCTTTGCCTGGTCAGATTGGGTAGATGGGGTGAGGATCACCCAAAAGAAATATTAAAATATTAATGGCTATGGACTGTAGGCTTTCAATGTCTAGCCTCCAACAGCCCCAAATATATACTATAAGAAATCATCTTCTCTGAAATAATTTTGCAGCAAAATTACAGTGCATAAGAAAAACTGAGATCTTTCATGTGCCAAGAATTGAGCTAGAAATACAGAGTACAAACAGCACATGAGTGTAATTCCTAGCCCCTGAAAATCTTGGCTTAGTGGAGAAAATAATACAATTTTTTGCATAATACTTAACAAAAATGACATCATTAGGATAAGAGAACATACTTGCAGAAGGCTATATTAGATAAATTTTAAAATATCAAGCTCTGGGGTAAGAGTATCTGGATTTAAACTCCACTTACTAAATACGTGACTTTGGGTGAATTGCTTCCACTCTCTGAGTCCCAGTTTCCTCATTTGTAGAAGGGGAATTTTAACAACTAATTACATCACAGGGTCATGAAAAGGAAAATATATCTGTATAAAGACTTTCATACATGTATGGTTTGGTTTAAGGCAGATGTTCAGAAAATATTTATTGTCTTCTTCCCTTCATGCAATAATACTATAGAAATAATTTAAAAATACTGCCATTTGTTAGAAGTTTACTATGCCCCACTTGACATGCTAGGTACTTATATGGATTATCCTATTTAATTCTCACCAGCCTCTTCTTGAAGAGACAGAGTTACATGCCTGACATCACATCAAAGAGGTAGAGCTGACATTGGAACCCTGGTCCTCTGGTTCCAAATCCACTAATACCACCCAGCATCATTCTTTGGCAGTTTAGGTCATTGGGTCCAGTCATAAGTTGTGCTTTGATTCTCTTTTTGACATCTATATTAGGCAAAAGGTATCTTTTCTTGAATACTTCTAGTGTTAGAGAACTCAATGTCTCTCCAAACTTTATAGCATTTATCAGGCAGCTGGTTAGAAATTTATTTCAGTTGGACAGAAGTTTCCTTTCACATAATTTTCAACAGTTGGTTATAGTTCTGCCTTCTGGGTACACAGGACAAGTCTACCTCTTCCGCCTTAAGAATACAACTCAAATGTTTACATATATTTATGATGAGCCTGAAGTCTCTTCTTCTCTGGAAAAAATATTCCCTGTTTCTTCAACTTCTCTATGACATCTGGGCCCTTCACTCACCAGTATAGTGACCCCTGGGCAGTTTTTAATTTGTTAAATCTTTGCCCAGAAGCAGAGGTGGTTTCCACTTAGAGGCCAGAACATTGCACAGCATACTGTTTTGGACTCAGCATTTTCATTCATAAGAGCCTGAGATCTCATTAGCTTTCTTGGCAGCCTTATCCTTTCATTGGCCTCTGCTCTCCTTGCAGTCATCTTATATGACGAGCTGGTGAATTACAGGATGTCAAGGCTAGAAGGAACCTCAAAGATAATTTTTGATAAAGGGTGAAATGAGGTCTAATCACCTTCTCCAGTGGGCAGAAGGACCATCTACACATTCTCCTTCCCATCTGTCCATCCATCCAACAAATACTTCTTGAGTGCCCATCGTGTGTGCGCCCCTGTGCTGACTGCCGGGTGTACAGTAGCATACAGAACAGAAATGCTCCCTCCCTCATGGAGCTAACAGTTTAGAGCAGGAACCAGGCTTCAGTCATGTAATCTCAAGTGAAACATATTACCATACTCTGTGATGAGGACAGGGCAAGGAAAGATCAGGGTGGGGAATTCCCTGGCAGTCCAGTAGTTAGGACAAAAAAAAAAAGAAAAGAAAAGATCAGGGTGCTATGGGAGAGGATAATAAGAGACCTGATTTAGCCCAGAGATAAGTACTATGTACCCCTACATCAAAGGATATATTTTTTTTTACTGCACCACTTTTGTCATTTAAGCCACTGAATGTAATGAAATAAAGATGGCCACCAATTCTTTGACACTTTTCCCTGAGATACAGTGTCTGTTTCCCCTTCTTGTGGAATCAGGGCTGGCCTGTGACTGCTTTGACCAATGGGATGTGGTGGGAGTAATGTTGTGCCAGTTGTAAGCCTTGCCTCGGAGACGACAGGCAGATTCTACCTTGGTCTCCTAGAGCCCTGAGCTGCCATGTAAGAATTTTAGCTACTCCATTGGAGAGATCATGTAGAGATGCCTTGAGACTTCATGAAGAGAGAGAGGGACCAAGCTACTAAGCCCAGCCTTCCAGACTCTTCCACCAAATTGTCCTCCAGACCAGACCAGCCATCAGCTGAGTACCACCAATGACCCCAGGTGATGCCCCACGGAGTGGAAGGACTTCCCAGCCGAACCGTACAAAATGACCCACGATATCATGAGATAAACAGAAGAGCTGTTTTTTGAGGCTTGCGGGTAGTTTCATACGCAGCAATATATAACCAGAACATTGCATTTCCCGTTTTCCTTTTCCTCTGGAAAGTTTTGTTATTCCACTACCCAGGAATTCACATGGATTTATTCACTAAATATGCATTTTACATCTACTCTATAGGTAATGGGGATACAGGTATGGAAAGACAATATAGCACATTTTTAAGAATACAAGCGTGGGAGACAGATCTTAATTTGGATCCTGTACTTGTCACTTATGTGCTGAGTCATGTTAGAAAGTTTCTTGACCTCTCTGAGCCTCCTTTCATCATCTTTAATGTGGAGATAAAAATGCCTAATTTTGTAAGTTGGTGAATAGTAAAAGATAAAGTATATGTGAAACTCTTATTTTAGTTTTCTGGCATATAGTGAGTGCTCAATACAGTGGCTATTTTTAATCACTATCTTAAAATACAATACTTATCCTTAAGAATTTTACTAATAATGAAATTACTGAATGATGGGGGAGAGAGTAAGGATCAGTGAGTGTAATGAACACCATGATGGAGGAAAAGTATAGGACACCATTGTACTGTGGTAGAATGGAAGGACATTTATTCCAGACAGTAATGAGGGAAGACTCTCCAGAGCCAAAAAACATTGAGATTTCGACCTGAAGGGTTAGTAGCAGGCAATTAACAGGAGAAAGGTGAAGGGCTGGGCAGGAAAATAAGTGCCAGACTTCAAAGGGGAGAAAAGCAATTGACAAGTTCGGTAAACTGCAGGCAGCTTTTCACAGGCAGAGCATGGCATTTTTGTTGTCCTCGCATATCTTGCTGAACTTGACCCAACAGATCTTTTTGGGACCCTGACTCTAGTCCAGTTTATTAACTAGGCTTCCAATCCAATCTCCACTTCAGAAACCTGATAACCTCCTTTAAATTGTTGCTGGAAATTCTGAGCAGGACTAGGCTTGACCTCTATGCCCTGAGCACCACGATGAGAACTCTCCCTCTGGACACAAAAACGAAACCTCCACAGGGTATGAGGCCAAAAACAATATTAATCATCATGTGCAGAAACAGCCCACCACAAAGGACAGCAGATGGAAGAAGAAGCAACTTCACGTATGTGAGATAATAAAACAATCTGAATTATACATGCATACATACACACATATATGTATCTCACTATAAAAGCAGAAGAATGTTTCAAAAGAGAACTTAGAGACCGAAAACTAAACTGATAATCTGAAGTGTATAAAGCCAGAAAAGAGTTTTAAACAGCAGTTTAGACACAACTGAAGAAAGAATTGATAAAACAGAGAATAAATTTTGGAATATTGTTCAGAATGTAACACAGAGATTCCAAGGTTTAGAAAACAGGAAAGTCAAGTTGTGGGACAAGGAGGTTGCCTGGTTTGGCCATTCAGAGAGCATGTCTTCATGATGCTTTCATGGCGAGGCTTAACTCTGAAGGTGGATTGCTCGATAGGTCCTGGCCAGCTTCATTATGCAGCAACCTTCTTTCCCAACTAATATCTTTCTCTTTTTGCCATTCTCGTCACCTCATACTGCCTTTACTGCCCTCCTAGTCTATCCTGCCTGCCCCAAAGTGACAGGCCCACAGGAGCTGAGGCACTGATTCCAATGCTTCCAAAAGAAAGACAGGGGAGATTCTGAGAACTACTTGAACGGCTCAAGTGATAATGCATGTCCTAAGAAAGCACACCAGCATGTTTCTGGAATATTCTGAACTACACAGAACTATATAAATCTTTAACTTCAAAGGGTTCCCAGTCCTGTCCTTATACTTAAAAAATATTATTATTTTATTTTTAGCATAGTTAGCAGTTATCCTAGTTAAAGATGATCCAGGTAAATAGTTCTGTCCCTTTCAACCTGCCAGGGTCCACTGACAATCTCCTCCAGTAAATTAAACATTTTGTCATCCCTCAGTTAAAGTTATTTCTGGAGTTGTTATAATTTAAATCATTTTTTACAAGAAATTATGGGCATTTAAAATTAGGTACTGTCTGTAACTGTGCTTTATGGGCAACATAAATGATTCTGGGCCTTTCTCTTCTTTCCCCGCCTGTTTGCATCACAAAATTCATATATCATAAACAGAGATGTCTAGCATACCGTAAATTTTCTTTGCCTGATGCTACAGGTAGAGGACAGATGTAGTCGAAGGTGCTGGCATGGTACAGGGACGGATGGCAGGAAGAAGGGGTTTTTTTTATCTCTTGCAGGAGCAAGTATTGTTACTTTGTATAAAAGTCCACATAACCTTCTTTGGACATTCTTAATGGTTTCATTACAATTTTCAATTTCCCAAGGTAAAAAAACATCTCAGAGAGATCAAACAAGTTATTAGCTGTGGTGCTAGGGGGGCTATTATCGGCTGAACTGTGTCCCCCTCCAAATTCATATGTTTAAGTCCTAATCCCTTAGTAGGTAGAATGAGACAGTATTGAGAGACAGGGACTGTAAATAGGTAATTAAGGTAAAATGAGGTCATACGCATAGGCCCTAAACCAGTATGACCCGTGTTCTTATAAGAGAAGGGGATTAGGACACAGACAACACAGACCAAGCAGCAACCATGTGAAGACCTAGCAAGAAGGCAACCATCTGCAAGCCAGGGAGAAAGGCCTCAGGAGACACCAAAGCTGCTGACACCGTGAACTTGTACTACTAGCCTCTGGAACTATTAAAAAATATGTTTTCTATTGCTTTCATCATCCGCTCTGTGGTACTGTGTCATGGCAGACGGAGCTGACTAATACCGGAGCCAACAATACACCTCAGATAGGCTGGAACTGGGGAGTCGAAGGCAAGTAAGGCACTCACTTCATCATTACAAGGGCCTCATCGAGACTTGCATGGCCCCACAAGCAAATGCCTTCTTAACTTTCTACCACAGAACATTCACTCTAGCCCCTGCCCTGCCTCAAGCAACTATCAAGAGACTCCCTAGCACCAAACTCCCCTCCCCTTCACATCTCACAATAGGGGTATTTGGACTGAGGTGGTAATTTTCTGAAAATTCCCTGGAGTTTTTCAAGAAAGGTCTCTGTGTTTAGCCTGACAGGGCATTTTTCCATTCATTTGTTAAAAAAAAAATAATTTTTTTTTGAGTGCCTACTACATTCTGGGCATTGTGTTAACTTCTAAAAGGGAACAGCAATCAAAAGACATTTATTAAGAACCTGCCATGTGCCAGCACTATGCTCGGCCATTGAAAGGAAAACTCTTCCAGATACTTGTTAAATACTTTCCTTGAACAAGATACTCAGTTCATCTTTGTGGGAAGGATGAAGAGCTGAATAAGACATGGGCTCTGCCCACCACTGGCTTACAATCTTTTCTGCAGGAACAGATAAATCAAAGGTAACTTTAGCACAGGGCGGCAGTAATGATAGAGAGGCAGTAATATTTCATAGGCGCACAGGGAAGGAAAAAATATTTGAACTGAAGGGATTTGAGAAGGCTTTTGTTGAAGATGTGGGTTTTCAGTAAACTGTGAACACTTGGCAGAACTTCACAGGAGAGGATGGGGCAGACATCTGAGCTACAAGTACTGAAAAAAGCACCTACTGTATGCATATTCCTTCCGATAACACAAGGCAAGGAGGATTAGGACTCCTGCCCTTAAGGAGGTGCCAGCAGAGTCAGGAGGTAGAGGGTTCTGAACACTTTGAGAGCTGTGCAAAGTGAGACGCCTTACACAGGACGGGAGTCCTCCTAAACCTGATGGTTGGGCTCATATAATTAACGTCCATGAATCTTTGTCTTCTCTTCCATAAAAGTGAGGGTTGTGCTAAACCACTTGTTTCTGGATTTCTGGATTTCACAGACGAGCACACTTTAAGAAAATCAAGAGTGGAATACAAAATGTTTTTAATTCTGCCAAGTCAGGACATTAAAATGCCCACTATGTTCTATTCTCATTTTGCTAGTCAGTGGACTATACTTGAGAGCCCACCCAGTTGTATCCACCGAGTCCAAGGACTGCCAGCTCTGAGACTCTGCCCTCTGGGATGCGCGATGCAAACTATTTGGAAGATCCTAAAGTTTAAATCATAGCTTGTAAACCGGTGGTTCCAGGGGCTGAATTCGACCCATGGGCTGTGTTTTGTTTGGACTGCAAATGTGTTTTAAAGAATCTGAATCACACGCCAAACACTAAAAGTGGTGAGGTTCATATAAAAATCCAGATTTCTCATTGTTGTTTTTTAAAAATGGTGTATCTGGCAACACTGCCTGCCAGCAATTGATGGGCACTGCTCCTCTTGCAGTGTGGGCCCTCCACCATCCAGCACCACCGCCCAGCATACTGTATTCCATTCAGCTACCTAGAGGGCATTTGGTTTGAGATTCCCAATTTAGATCATTTGCAGTGGGACTTGGATATGGGGACTCCACTTTCATCAATGAATCTCAGTTCTCTTATCAAACAAATGGGTATAATGCGAGGATTAAGTAAAAAGATGAGTATGAGTATTTTGGAAGCTGTAAGTGCTGGGCCAGTGCAAGGTTATAAGAATTCATAATCAATGGTGATTTTAGGTCACTCAGACTCCATCTCACAAGTTTACTGAGCCAGGGACTTCAGATATTAGAACAAATAGGGTGATTCTGCCTTCAGGGACCTCAGCATCTACTAAGTGGAGTATGGTTGGGAAGTGAGGATAGACAGGATAACACGGTAAAAGTGGTAGAAGTTCAGGTAAGGTTTGTCTCCGAGAAGGTGATGAAGGCAGAAACTCTTGAACTGTAAGATAACAGGGGAGTCATAGCCATAAACCTAAGTCATGGTTAACCTTTATTATTATTGACAGTGATTTCCATTATGCAAAATTATTCTGTACCACTGACATCAAACAATGTAACAATCACAACTCCTTTTACTAAAGGCCTGCTCTCTGCCAGGCTTGTGTTCCCCAGCACATTCAACTGTTCAACTTTATTCCAAACAAATTGAAATTTACTGTGGCTCAGCCATGTGCCTAGACCTGGGGATGCGTGGTCCCCGTCATCAAAGGTTAAGCGGGGGAGACAGACGTTAAACAGTTATATACACGAAAATATATTTTATGATCAGTGTAGTAAGTGCAGAAAGAGCAAGGCCATGGTGCTATTGTGGTATATGATTGAGGGATCTAGCCCAGACTAGGAGGGTCAAAGAAGACGTTATTGAGGAAAAGATGTTTAAAATTAAACCTTACATGTGTATAGGAGTAACGAGGGAGCAGAGGCATGGAGAGCTGTGAAGACAGAGAACAGACTCCTATGCGTTATTTATTTTAAGCCTTACAAGGATTATTTCCATTTAACAGATCAGAAAGCTGAAGTTCAGAGGGACTCAGTTAAACCATACGCAGCAATGTTGGGATTGTACCCCAGGTCAGACATCAAAGCCCCAGACCCTTTCTAACTCAGATCACTTCTCTTCAATTTGTCAATCTTTTATTCTCTAAGGTTTTTAGCATTTCTTATAACGATGACCGAGACATTTTTCCCTCTCTCTTCATCTATTCAAGTCTTATCTTTCTCATCTTAGCTTCAATCACATTTTTATGAGTATCTGATTCACATTTATCTTCCCCTCCTCCCCACACCCCAGACTAAAAGCTTCACAAAGGCAGGGGTCAAGTAGCTTTTGCTCAATGTTATATTCCTCATGACTAGCCCTGTGACTGGCACATAATAAGTGCTCAATAAATATTTGTGGGGAAAAAAAGCACAACAGATATAAAGCAGAAGCCACTTGCCAGAATCTGTGAGCAAAGATTTGGACTTGAATTTTCCCCAGCACAGACAAGAGGGAACTGTGTATAATTTCCCACAAACAGAAGATCAATTTTTGCTGTGACAGCACAAGTCCATCCTAGTGGGGGAAAATAAAGTCACATGTTTGCCCCTGGCATAAAGTTGTAGATTTTTGGCAGATGCATTCCACCATTTTGGCTGTTAAGCATTTGTGTGCCTGTGTGTGTATTTCTTCTCTGACGGTCTCCTTCTGTTTCAGTGGAAAAAAGCCAAAGGGGTGTGTGTGTGTTGGGGGGGGAGAATCAAAGAAAGAACTAGACATTCAATTTCCATCAGAAGTAATCAAGGGAATTTCTTTATTAGAGGCAGAAGACTTTAGAAGCAGCAACAATAATAGTAGCCGTGGAAACAGCGATAGCAGTAATAGCAACAATATCATCATCATTTCATGCTGTTGACAACAATTTAAAGCCACTAGGCATTTACTGAGTACCTGGTGTTTGCCAAGCCCTGTATTAGTTATTTCTTTTTTTACAAAACTGTCCCATTTAATTCTAGTGACTAATTTGTGAGGTAGGAAAGGCCATCTCCAGTCTACAGATGAAATAATTAAGCTGAGAGAGAGAGAAAAAAAACATACAATATGATCAAGATCATCCGGCTTGAAGATGGAAGATATATATTTAAACTGAGGCCAATCTTTTAAACCTCTGTATCACACTTCTTCTTCCAAAAGATGAGATGATCATTTCTAGGCTGTTTTTCATTGTTTTGGGTTAGAATCTTTGAGAAGGATGACTTGATTTCCCTCTTGACTTGATTCCTCAATGATGTTTTTATTTTATTTGGTTGAACTATACAGTAAAGACTAAAATCCTAGTTTCACATACAGAACTGCACTGAAGTATTAAAATCAGACTTGATCAAATTATCAGGTCTACATCTCATCAGCCAACCTCAAAAATACAGATTCCCTGCTTATGTGGTAAGTTCAAGAACAAGAGGTTGTGGAAGTCTAACAGACTTGAGTTCAAAAACTCACCTGTACCATTTACTAGTTTCATTATTTTGGAGACTAATAATTTATTACCTCTGAGTGTCAGTTCATCCTCTGTAAAGGAGGCTAATAATATTCAGTAAATAATATTAGCAAACCAAATCCAACAACACATAAAAAGGATCATACACCATGATCAGGTTGGATTCATTCCAGGGTCACAAGGATGGTTCAACATATGCAAATCAATCAATGTGATATATCACATCAACAAAAGAAAAGACATATACCACATGATCATCTCAATAGATGCAGGAAAAGCATCTAATGAAACTCAACATCCATTCATGATAAAAACTCTTGCTAAAGTGGGTATTGAGAGAACGTATCTCAACATAATAAAAGCCATTTATGACAAACTCACAGCCAACATAATATGAAATGGTGAAAAGCTGAAAGCCTTCCTGCTAAATTCTAGAACAAGGATGACTACTCTCACCTCTTCTATTCAACACGGTATTGGAAGTCCTAGCCACAGCAATTAGACAAGAAAAAGAAATAAAAGGTATCCAAATCAGAAGGGAAGAGGTAAAATTCTCATATGCAGATGACATGATATTCTATATAGAAAACCCTAAAGACTCCATACAAAAACTACTAGAACTGATAAATGAATTCAGCAAGGCAGCAGGATACAAGATTAATATACAGAAATCAGTGTATTTCTTTACAGTAACAGTGAAATAATCAGAAAGAGAAATTTAAAAAGCAACTCCATTTAAAACTGCATCAAAAGAAAAAAATACCTAGGAATAAACCTATCCAAGGAGGTGAAAGACTTATACGCTGAGAACTATAAAACACTGATAAAGGAAATCAAAGATGATGCAAGGAGGAAATGGAAAGATATCCCATGCTTTTGGATGGGGAGAATTAATGTAGCTAAAATGGCCATACTACCCAAAGCGATCTACAGATTCAATGCAATCCTTACCAAATTACCCATGGCATTTTTCACAGAACTAGGACAAATAATTATAAAATTTATATGGGACCACAACAGACCCAGAATTGCCAGAGCAATCCCAAGCAGGAGGCATGACCCTTCCAGACTTCAGACAATATTACGAAACTACAGTAATCAAAACAGCATGGTATTGGTGTAAAAACAAACATATGGATCAATGGAACAGAATAGAGAGCCCAGAAATAAACTCATACACCTATGGTCAATTAATCTATGACAAAGGAGGCAAGAATATACAACGGAGAAAAGACAGTCTCTTCAGCAAGTGGTACTAGGAAAGCTGGACAGCAGCATGTAAATCAATGAAGTTAGAACACTCTCTCACATCATACACAAAGATAAACTCAAAACGGCTTAAAGACTTAAATATAAGACAGCACCATAAAACTCCTAGAAGAGAACATAAGCAGGACACTCTGACATAAATCACAGCAATATTTTTTTGGATCCATCTCCTAGAGTAGTGGAAACAAAAACAAAAATAAACAAATGTGACCTAATTAAACTTAAAAGCTTCGCACAGCAAAGCAACCATAAACAAAATGAAAAGACAACCTGCAGACTGAGAGAAAATATTTGCAAATGATGCAACTGACAAGTGTTTAATTTCCAAAATATACAAACAGCTCATACAACTCAAAAACAAAAAAAAACAAACAACCCGATCAAAACTGGGCAGGAGACCTAAATAGCCGATTCTGCAAAGAAGACATACAGATGGCCAACAGGCACATTAAAAGATTCTCAACATCGCTAATTATTAGAGAAGTGCAAATCAAAACTAAAATGAGGTATCACCTCACACCAATTAGAATGGCCATCAGCAAAAAGTGTATATATAATAAATCCTGGAGAGGGTATGGAGAAAAGGGAACTCTCCTACACTGTTGGTGGGAATGTAAATTGGTGCAGCCAGTATGGAAAACTGTATGAAGGTTCCTTAAACAACTAAAAATAGAGTTACCATATGATCCAACAATCCCACTTCTGGGTATATATCCGGAAAAGATGAAAGCTCTAATTCTAAAAGATACATGCAACCCAATATTCATAGTGGCGCTATTTACAGTGGCTAAGACATGGAAGCAACCTAAGTATCCATCAAGAGATGAATGGATAAAGAAAAAGTGGTACATGTATACAATGGAATATTACTCAGCCATAAAAAAGGAATGAAATGGTGCCATTTGCAGCAACATGGATGGACCTAGAGATTATCATACTTAGTGAAGTAAGTCAGAAAGAGAAAGACATATTATATGATATCACTTATATGGGGGAATCTAAAAAATAGCACAAATGAACTTATTTTAAAAACCAGAAACAGATTCATAGACATAGAAAATAAACTTATAGTTACCAAAGGGGAAGGTGGGGGAGGGATAAATTGGGAAGCAAGGGATTAACAAATGCAGACTGCCATATATAAATAAACAATAAGGATTACTGTGTAGAACAGGGAACTATATTCAGTATCTTGTAATAAACTTTAAAGGAAAATAATTGAAAAAATAATATAGATATATACATACATATTTAAATGAATCACTTTGCTGTACACCTGAAACTAACACAAAATTGTAAATCAACTATACTTTAATAAAAATAATACAGATTCCCTGCTTATGTGGTAAGTGCATGACAGGAGGTCGGGAGTCTAACACACCTGAGTTCAAAACTCACCTGCATTGTTTACTAGTTGTGTTACTTTGGGGACTAATAATTCAACCCTTCTGAGTGGAAGTTGCTTTTCCATAAAGGAGACTAATAATATCTCACAATATGACTATGAATACTAAACTAATCAATGTCCATACACTCTCTCATCTGCAGAAAGGCACTACCTGTTCGTTTCTCTCTCTCCCTTTTTTCTTTGAATTCTGTCTCCAATCACCTGTACCCCTTTCCCCTGACATCTCCCAAGAGCTGCTCTCCAAAGATGCAAACGTTCCTGCTGTTTTCCTTAACTCTTTATCCAACTATGCACTACATAGTTCCTTTAACCATTCTTTTCTCATAAATCAATCACACCAGCTCCTTTTCCTCCACTGGGTGATTTACTTTATTTCTTCCCCTATTGGAGGCGAAGCAGGATGTGAACCTTTGCCACACTCATAGGAGTTGTGGGAGAAGAAAGATGTGGGCTTATGGGAAGATACAAGCAGCTCAACTGTCCCACCAGAGGTGGTGGTGCTTTGCGGGGAGACTTCCCATGACTCAAGGATCTTTCCTTATATTCCCAGCCTCAGGAAGAATTCCAGCAGGCCAGTTTCTGGATCAGCACAGGATATCGTAGTACAGATGAAGACACCTAATCGTTCACCTCTTCTGACACGCTGCCTTCAAATACCGGGGTATTTTCCTCCTTACACTCTGACAAATGTGGTTTCAATCAGCTGCAACCACAAGAAAACAAACTTTAGGATATTTTTTTCAACTTCTGTGCCTGAATAACTTTGCAGGGACCTACAGGAGACCAGTTGGATGCTCTAAGGTGCAAATGAGCGGATGGAAAACAGGTGCGTTGGGAGCCAGGCGCTGGCCACGCGTGTCAGTTTTCACACAGGCAGCATGCGCACTGATGCCGAAAGAGACACAGTACGCGTGGCTGCCCAACTTCTAACCGGAGCCCCAGCTCTGAGCTCGCTGCTGCTAGTGGCCCAACGTGCTGCCAGTGTGAGCTTCTACGTTTGCAGCTCTCAGTTCTCCCCAGATAAACTCCACTGGCTCCCCGTTGCTTAATGTAAATTCAAGCTTTACTGCACTACTTGGAAGCTCCCTAAATACACCAAATCCTTGATTCCTTATGACTTGATCACTCCATTCCTGCTTTGTTCAAACGACCAAGTCTTACTCGTCCTTCAAAACCCGGCTCAGAATCATCCCTGCGGGGAAACCTCTGACACCCTAGATTGGGTTAATCGCCTTCCCTCAGTATTTTCACAGCTTCTCCAGGTTTGCCTTAGGACATTTTTTAATATGCTACTGTATTATAATGGTTTACTTATTTATTCTACTAGACTGTGAGCAATTTGAGGATAGAAATATGATTTTATTTATCTCTGTGTCCCCACAAGTGACACGGGGCCTGACCCATGGGTAAGGAGTACATACTACATAGCGAAAAATGAGCAAACATACAAAGCACATGGGCTTGCAGTTGGTATGAGAGACTTGGATTTGAGTCCACTCACTGCCATTTACTCTCTAGGTCCCTGTGGGAAAGTTACTTAACTTTGCTAAGCCTCAGTGTGCTCACCTGTAAAATAGGGATAACCGTAAGAGCACTCTCCCAGCATTGTTGTGAGGACTACATGAGATCATGTCTGCAAAGTGCTTAGCACAGTTACTGGCACATGGTGAACACTCTTATCCTTACTATAAATATGAACTTTAATGCCCTGCCAATGTTTTGTGGGTAAGTGGTTGACATGAACCATGACAGTAAACGGCTCTAACAAAATGGACTGATCCCAGAATTCTGCCTTCAACTCCACTGACCTAGGAATAACTCTGAGGCTTTGAGCTGTTCATTAAGACTTTATT
Source organism: Balaenoptera musculus (assembly GCF_009873245.2). Classification (NCBI taxonomy): domain Eukaryota; kingdom Metazoa; phylum Chordata; class Mammalia; order Artiodactyla; family Balaenopteridae; genus Balaenoptera; species Balaenoptera musculus. The sequence continues at coordinate 98,230,384 of NC_045790.1, read as the reverse complement.
AAAATTATTTTAACCTTTGGCGGTTGCCAGAGCCAGACATGCCGGGGAGCTGAGGTTTGCCACAATGAGCTGTGTCCTCCCACGAATCCCCACCTCTGGCAGAGCCATAGAGGGGCCCAGGCTGAGGACCAAGGGAACATAACTCCTCACTCAAACCTGCACACTGACGTGTGTCTTCAGAAAACTGGAAGAAAGGTTCAGCTGTTTGGCTCTTTCAGTGTCACTGAGTCTTGTAGCTTAAAAAATATCTACACACGCCCACCTGACTCCAAAACCTGGTCTGAACTCAGGCATGGGCCGGTACGACCTTGTGTTGCCCTCCGGAGAAGGCATCCCTGACTTTTATTACCTGCCATGTAGGCGTGGGGGGGGGTACCATCAGAGCCACGAGTGATCCTACATGCTGGTGAAAGACTGCCCAGGTGTTGCCTTCTTGAGAGCCACAAACCCAGCCTCGCTGAGTGTTCTATCTTGGAGGGACATTAGAGGTCTTCTGGTCCCACAGGGATGCTCTCAGCACATCCCTGAGGGGTGCTGAGCTATTTCTTTTCCATTAAGGGACCTGATGGTTCTGTTTTTGTGGAGGTTTCTTCCTCTCTTCCCCTGTCCCTACCTGCCTCCAACTAATGCCTCCTCCTGCTTCCTCACCCACAGTTCTGGTTGTCTTCTCTTAATTCACAGTGATTACAAAGTCAGCCTTCCATGCTCATTAGAACTGTGTTTCAGGAAGGTTTGTGGGACTCAGCAATAGGCTCTGCATGAGGACCCACTGTATTAAAAGGTGCGTATTGAAAGGAAGGGATGGTGCAGTGACACAGATTAGGATGGCCTCACAGCTCACGACAACCATCCCAGGCTCCGCGTCTATGCTGTCCTACTCCATGCCTCCCACTCCTACTCTAAGCAGCCATCCAGCCACTTCTCCTTTCCCCCAGCTCCCACCTCCCCTCCCCTCAATAACGTGTGCTCTAGAGGAAACACCGCTCAACACAATGACTGGCTGACACTGAGCCAATAAGTGTTCTAGACCGTGATTTTTGTTTCCCAACTGAAACCAGGAGGAAAAATCTCCCCCTGTCTTTTCTTGGGAAAATTTGATCATTAAAGCTGCTAGTGGCTTCATGGAGAAACCATTCTAGTTTTTCCAGTTTAACTCCTGTCCTTCTCAGTTACATCAGACAAAAACAAACAAACAAATAAACACCTCCTTCCTTTTGCATAAACTAATTCAAGTTGGTTTTCTGTCTCTGGGAACAAAGAGTGTCCTCATGAATGGTGTAGGAGCACTGACCTGGGAATTGAGTAAGGAGAGTCTGTGGTTGTATAGTGAGTTCTACATGAACAAAGATAGGAGGATGGGCGGGACTAATGAGGGCAATAGATTTAGGTGTCTCACAGAAATCCTAGAACTGGACAAGACGGTGGAAGTTATCAGAAAGCCTCAAATGGCCAGCAAAGTCATGAGAAATCCATCCCGCTTCTCTGTCTCACCACTTGCCACCTGTGACTGTGTCTCCTTGCCTTGAATGTTGCTATAATTCATGATGCTGCTTCAAGCTTCTGTGTCTTTGCTCACATGGTTTCTATTTTCACAGGTCACCTCCATTGAGAAGCATTTTTGCATTTCTCCTGCCCCTTCTCTATTGCTCCTCAGTGCCATGTTTACGCCTTTTGGTTACAATTATCTGTTCCCTGCTTGTCTGCCCCATTGGACTCTGAGATCCTTCAAGCCAGTGATGGCGCTTTATGCCTCCCCATGGCTTGGGAATCAAGCAAGGGACTATGAATGGAGAAAGAACTGAGATGGCTCCCAAGAGCCATTGAAAAATAAAATCTGATCCCAGCATGGCCTGTTCACATGTAGGCTTTCACTCTTCATCTTCTTAGATTCCAGAAGATTCCATCTTCTGGTTTAATAAAGACCTGGGCAGAAGTAGAAGTAGATGGAAGGACAAAGAAGGAAATGTAAGAGGCCTCAGGTATTGTTTGTTTTTCTAGTAAGAATTTAATTTAACTTATTTTGACTTTCTGGTATGTTCTCACTACCACACCAAAATTAATTTTATTTATTTGACTTTGTAGAAGTGCTATATTTTAAATTTAAGGAGTTCTTAAAGATATTGAGCCCAACCATCTCATTTTATTGTTTTTAATTAATTAATTAATTTATTTATGGCTGTGTTGGGTCTTCGTTCTGTGCGAGGGCTTTCTCTAGTTGTGGCGAGCGGGGGCCACTCTTCATCGCGGTGCGCGGGCCTCTCACTATCGCGGCCTCTCTTGTTGCGGAGCACAGGCTCCAGACGCGCAGGCTCAGCAATTGTGGCTCACGGGCCCAGTTGCTCCACAGCATGTGGGATCTTCCCAGACCAGGGCTCGAACCCGTGTCCCCTGCATTGGCAGGCAGATTCTCAACCACTGCGCCACCAGGGAAGCCCCATCTCATTTTATTGAAAAGGGAATTCAGATCTCAAAATGTGAAAGTGCCTTATCCCAGTGACTTTCCCATCAAGGTCAGGCCCCAACTTATTTTGCAGGTGTTCCCTTATCACCACTGATCCACACTGTGCTTGGTCAGCCTAGACCACCTGTAGTTCATGCCAAGATTCTTGCCACTAAAACTCTGCAATGCTATTTCCCATCTAGAATACTTATTGTATTAGTTTCCTAGGGTTGCTGTAACAAATCACCAAAAAAATTGTATCGTTTACAACAGAAACTTATTCTCTCATAGTTGAGGACTCCAGAAATCTAGCTAGCAATCCTTGGCGTTGTTTGGCTTGTAGACAAACACTCCAATTTCTCTGCACTGACTTCATATGGCCTCTCTCTCTGTTGTTGCTGTCTTCCCCTATTCTGTCTCTTAGAAGGACACTTGTCATTGGATTTAGGGCCCACCCTAATCCAGGATAATCTCATCTCAAGATGCTCACCTTAAATATATCTGCAAAGACTCTTATTCCAAATAAGGTCAAATTCTGAGGTTCCAGTGGACATATCTTTTGGGGTGACCACCATTAAATCCTCTATACTTACCCCTCTCTACCCCTGCCTGTCTACCTTGCCTTTCAAGGCTCTTTAGGAATTACTCCCTTTTGGAAGGCTTACCTCACCATAAGTCCATTAGCTGCCCTTCTGTTCTCCAACAGAGTACCATGTTTCTTTCTGTCACAGCAGAGAATACCCTGCATCATTCTTCTCTGTTGACTTGTCCTCTTCCTCTACTAGACTGGCTACTCCTTGAAAGGAAGTGCTCTGCTTGTCTTATTTATTCTCTTGGACCCTTAAATAAGACAGTGACTAGCATAAAGTAGGTGATCAGTATGTTTTTTTCAAAAAGAAGAAAAGAGTTGCCTTGTCTTCATTTTCAAAAAGAGATCTTCCCAGTACACTTCAGATTGTAGGTATGAAAATCCTGGGTGATAATGCTTACAGAAAGTCTTTCAAAATAATTAGACATTAGCATGTAAGGTGTAACAGGACAAGACAGGTATTTCAAATCACCACCTGTTATGGACTGAATCATGTCCTCCTGCCTCCAATTCATATACTAAAGCCGTAATTCCCAATATCTCAGGATGTGACTGCATTTGGTATAAGGTTTTTAAAGAGGTACTTAAGTTTTTAAAAAAAGTCATTAGGGTGAGCCCTATTCCTATATGATTGGTTTTCTTATAAGAAGAGGAAATTTGGATACAGTTACAGAGAGAAGACCATGTGAAGACAAAGGGAGAAGACAACCATCTACAAATCAGAGAGGGTTCTCAGAAAAAAAATTTAACCCATCAACACCTTGATTTTGGACTTCTAACCTCTAGCACTCTGAGAAAATAAATTCCTCTTTTTGAAGCTACTTTGTCTGTGGCACTTTGTTATGGCAGCCTTAACAGACTGATGCACCACACAACAGAACTACTTAAAATACGTTGAAAAAAGAAGACACGGGATTTACAGTCATTTTCTAACTATTTTCAACCTCTCTGAGTTTAATCTGGAAAATAGAAATAAGTACCTTTTTTTTTCAAATATTCTTAGGCCCCAGAACATTCAAGTCTGTTTATTCATGCATCTGTTTATTTATTCCATAATCACACAAGGTGCCCACTCTGTGACAATGACTACTTCAGGCACTGAGAATAGATCACTGAGTATGATCGACAGGGTCACCACTCATGTGGCAGCCCCATTATAATACAGGGAAACAGACATAACGAAAGAATACACAAGAAACATCAAATACGCAGTGAAAAGTGTGGCAATGAAAATCGAGTGGAGTGATGAGCTGTGGCTGGGGGCCAGGGGCTTCTTGAGGCTGGTGACTGATTTAATTTGCTATCAAAAACTGTCACAAATGTTAATCCCCATTAACAGCAATTAACAGCATCCTCAAGCCAAGCTGTGTTTCTTTCAACAAAAACGTATCTCACTGTTGTGTTAACATTTCACAGCTTACAGAGCAGTTCTACAGACAGCATCTCATTAAATCCTGTCAACAACCTTGAGAAGTGTGTGTCAGATAGCAACTCCCATTTCCTAGGTGCACAAATAGAGGCCCACAGGCTTTAATTGTCACACCTCTCATCAACGACCCATCAAGTACAGATCTGGGATAAAATGACTCAGTTAACACTTATTGACTTTAAAAGCGTGAGTATCCTAGAAGAAAACATGGGGGGAAAATTCATGACATTGGTCTAGGTAATGATTTCTTGGAGTTGATACCAAAAGCACAAGCAACAAAAGCAAAAATAGACAAGTGAGACTATAGCAACCAAAAAACTTCTGCATAGTAAGGAAACAATCAACATAGTAAAAATGCAATCTATGAAATGGGAGAAATTATTTGCAAATCATATACCTAATCAGGGGTTAATATTCAAAATATATAACAAATTCTAACAACTCAATAGAAAAAGAAACAATTTAAAAAATGGGCAAAGGACTTGAAGAGACACTCCTCTAAAGAAGACATACAAATCACCAATAAGTGATTTACGAAAAGATGCTCAATATCACTAATCATCAGGAAAATGCAAATCAAAACCACAAGGAGATATCACTTCACTTGTGTTAAGACAGGTATTATCAAAACAAAAACAAAAACAAAAGATAACAACTGTTGGCGAGGATATGGAGAAATTGGAACCCTGGTACACCGTTGGTTGGTGGGAATGTAAAATGGTGTAGCTTCTATGAAAAACAGTAAGACAATTCCTCAAAATATTAAAAATAGAACTACCATATGATCTAGCAATCTCACTTATGGGTATATATCCAAAGAATTGAAATCAGGATCGCAAAGAGGATCTGCACTCTCATAGTCATTGCGGCATTATTCAAAATAGTCAATACATGTCCATTGACAGATGGATAAAGAAAATGTGGCTTATATGTACAATGTAATATTATTCAGTGCTAAGAAAATCCTGCCATATGCAACATCATGAATGGACCTGGAGACAACATGGTAAATGATATAGGCTAGTCACAGAAGGACAAATGTTGCATGACTTGACTTATATGAAGTACCTAAAATAGGCAAACTCATAGAAACATAGAGTAGAATGGTGGTTTCCAGGGAGGAGGGGGAGTCTAAGAGTGTATCAAAAACAACGGTGATGATATATTTGTCCCTGTGTGCCCCCAAACCCCACATTCAATGTTGAATAGATTTTTTTTTATATGTATCATTAACAATAAATGGGATTAAGAGATACAAACTACTATGTATAAAACAAATAATACACAACGATGTAATGTACAGCAACAGGGAATATAGTCAGTATTTTATAACAACTTATGTTGGGTATAATCTAATAAAAATATCAAATCAGTATGTTGTACACCTGAAACTAATATTGTAAGTAAATCATATTTCCATAAAAAAGTAAAAAAACCAAAAACAATAAAAGGCACATTTATTTCTGACACTGAAAAAATATTGTCTAATTTATTTTTCTTATCTTCTGATAATCAAAACACATGTTTAAGATACTTTTTATAGTAAATTATTTTTTTCTGCCAAAGAATAGCTAATTTCATCTTTTTTTTGTTTGTTTTAAGAAGCAATGTGGATTTTATGCTAACAATCATTCTAAAGAATGGGGTGGTTTGGGGTGGGGAGACAGCAAGAATTAGATAATTTTGTTTTAGACAGAGAATTTAAGGCCATTTCCCAACATGTGTTTCAAACTGAGTTTTCCAAAGAGAACAATATATATTAAATACATCCAATACACTGATTACTAATAGCTAAACATTCACACAGTTTTTGAGATGACCCTTGCCCAACTGGGCTAGTCAAGCAAGGTATATGTCAATTAAAACGTTCTGGGAAGGAAATTGGTGCAAGACAACGCCAATTGCAAAACTACATTTGTCACAAATTAAAAAGATAGAAATTCTTCTGATGGAAAAGCCTTCTCTAATCAACATCATGTAAAAAGATTTTTAAGAAAATATAAAGTTAACACATAGAATAATCGAAAGGAAATGAAATACCACAAAAATGTGGTATGTCATTATGCATATACCCTTCTTCAACCAAAACTGTATTTTTAGCATTATTTCATGTCAGCAAATCTATCTATATTGTCATGTTAAAAGGCTGAAAACTATTTTATAGGTTAACTATGAGTTTCTATTTGGACATCCAATCTTTACTTTGTCCCTTAAATTTTTTTGTCTTTTTCTACAAGATGCTGAAAGCCTCATACGTAAGTGTCTGAACACTTGTCCTTTTCTCCCATTTCAGTCGCCCATTCCATGTAAAACATTAGAATAAGACTGTTTTGCTAAAGTACTTACTTGACATAAGAATATCAGCATATTTAAAAAGAATTATTTTATTTAACTACTCTGGGCCAAGTTCTGTTCAGTTTGCCAGTGTTAGTACATTGAAGAATATACATACAGTTCTTGTCTTACAAAGCTAACATTCTAGCAGGGGTAAGATTTGTAAAAGACAATAAAAATACTTTAATATTTTTATTTTCTCTGATCTCTGTGAATGTGTCCAGAGGCTAAGAAGAGATCTTTTTTTATAAAAAAGTAAAATATTAAAAAAAACACAACAAAAAAAACTTCCTGAGCTGCTGAATGCAAAATTTTAATATTCATTCTTTCAAGAAGGAGGTAGGTGAAGCCTTTCTTCTCTCTCCCTGAAGAATAAAGTTAAATGAACCATTTACAAGTTTGCAAAAACTCATTTTATTTACCCCAGAGTTTCCTATGTAACCCATCGTCTGAGTACCGCTATAAGACATCCTGGCAGCTGAATAATCCTAGCAATAACATTTGCTGTATTTTACTTTACATGCCAAAATTACTTGATTATGCATCTCTAGGGGGGTGTTAGTTAGATTTAATAAGCAAGATGGCAAACTTTATAGCTACTAGCCACATATAAAAGCAGAAATGCCATGTAAGAGTGAAGTCCTAAGAGGTATTTTATAAAGGAGAGAGCATCACACAGTACTAGGGACTACTGTTTATTGTGCACCTACTATGTGTTAGTTGCAGTGCTGAGAATTTTCGCATTACTTTCTCTCTCACTTTTCAATAACTAGCCCTGTAATCTACAGTTCATTCTAATACAGAGATGAACAGAGAGGGAAATTGAAGTAGCTGCATTCTTATGGTCAATGCATGACTGAAGCAGGGTTTGAACACTTATCATTGAGTTCTAAACACAATACTCTTTGTCTCTTCAAAGTTGCGGTGGGATTCTCTCAATAGGAAATATCCAAGCAGAGACTGAAAGACCACATGTAGAGAATTTTATTGAGGAGATTACAGCATTTGTTGGGGGATAAGATAGATGAACTTCAAGTTCTGGTCTAAACAGAAGATTTCCTATTTTTGTAACTGTCAAAAAAACCTTAACAACAGTCCTTGCTACAAATGCTTAAAATAGATAACTAATGAGAACCTACTGTACAGCTCAGGGAACTCTACTCAGTGCTCTGTGGTGACCTAAATGGGAAGGAAATCCAAAAAGGAGGGGATATATGTATACAGATGGCTGATTCACTTTGCTGTACAACAGAAATATGACATTGTAAAGCAACTACACTCCAATAAAAATTAATTAAAAAAAGAAAGCATGGAAAAAATACTTGATGATCAGATGGAAAATACATTAGAATAAAACTGTTTTCCTCAAAATGAAAAAGAAAAACAAAAAACCAAAAAACCCACAAATGCTTACACTGTGATCACAGAGCAAGGTTCCAAACTGTTACTGTAGTAAACATGCACTCATCTTGGGTATGTAAGAGCAACCTGTATTCGAACTTGTAAAACCTCTGACACCCAGTTTTTGTCACTGTGCCGCCTGGCTTTGATTATTACAAAGCAAATTTTTTTTTTTTTTTTTTGGTCAACCACAACTGTTTCCTTTATGCCATCCTCTTCTTTCCAGCTTACCATCCATTGTAGTTATTTATACTCTTATTTCTCTTATATACTCTGACAATTGAAGCAAAAGGATGGTGTTTTATTCTTGATCCCAAATGCCTAGCATAGCACTTATCATGGAGGAGAGACTCAATAATCATTTAATGAATGAATTCAGCACAGAGGTATTAAGGGGATACCGGGATTTGTGCCCCGGGAGAGGGTCCCAAAGCAAAAGCAGAAGCATGTAGAAAGGCAAGGACATCTCTGAGCAAGAAAGCACGACTCATATGAAAAATTAAAGGAGGTTTAGTATGTTTATAGCAGAGAGTGCTTATGGAAGGCAATGCTATCAAAGAGATAGATGGGCTTGTATCTAACAAAAAGAATCACTTGAAATTCTCTTGAGGACAATGAGGAACTTCTTAGTGAAGGATTTAAGCTATAGAGTGGTGCTTAAGAAATATCACTCTGGTTACCAAATAGAATAGAAGGGGTATAATAAGTACAGAGGCCAGTTAGGAGGTTATTGTAATTGAACAAATGGTAAAAAGGGCCTAACATCCACAAGATGGAGTGGAGGTGCCAGATGTAGGGAAGTTTGAAGAGGTAGCCTTTCGAAGATTCTGGGGATGGTAGGGCTTAAGGTGTAAAGGATAAAAGTGGGTCAAGAATAACTTCCTGGTTTCTGGTTAAGTGATTTGTGGATGGTCCTACCATCCACTGGGATAGGAGTAGAGGGAGAGAAGGATGAGCTCAGTTTTAGGCATGCATGCCAAGTTAGAAACTCCTGTGGGAATCCAAGTTCGAGCTGCCCAGTAAACAGTGGAATATACAGTTAGAGAACCCATGAAAAAGAACAGAGTGAAAAATTTAGACTTGAAAATGATACAAGTGTTCACTGAACATAATTTGGATTTAGATACTTAAAACGTTCTTTTGATAAAACCAAATAAATGAGTGTTGCAAGCGGTTATCCCTGGACATACTGGAAAACTATCATTGAGGGTTATATTGGAGTTACCAATGACTTTCATTGTTCTAAGCCTTATGGGATAAGGCATTCATTCATTTTCAGGTCACCAAGACTAACTCAAATGTCACATTTGAGTACTCTAGACCAGACTCAAGTTAATTCATTGTAGCAATATGGCCTATCTCCAGGGGGAAAATGATTTATATTTATTAAATGCAGCAGGTTTGAGAGAGAAAATTGTTCACGGCAATAAGACAAGAAGAACATCCAGAGGAAGAAAATAATAATTAAACTCATATAGGGGCTCATTGAATGAATGAATGAATAAAATTTCACATTTAATTAATTTACTTTATAGTAAAAGCAAGGTTAAAGATATGAAGGTTAAAGGTATCAAGATATCAAGTTTACATATAATTAGTTTACTTTATAGTAAAAGCAAGGTTAAAGATATCAAGGTTATAGTAAAAGCAAGGTTATAGTAAAAGCAAGGTTAAAGATCAACTTTTCTAGAAAAATTTGGAGAGAACAGAGGTAAGCTGTAGGATGGAGACTGTATGTAGATCAGGATAGTATGACCTTTTCTTCAGAGAGATCAACTATACCTTCCCCACCTCAATTGCTCTTAAAAATCCAGACACAGAAGACAGCATAAAGTCTGACTGAAAAAAGAAATGGGTTCTAAGAAGTTGAACCCAGAAAACCAAAGGTCTCACAAATCCAATATGGTGTATAAGGGGTAAATACAAAAGGTAAATAGTATGAGGATGTTCGTCAAAGAAGGGGGAGGAGAGGAAATTGGGAATATGTGTCCTAACAGATCAACCACATCCAACAAAACAGAGAGAAAACTGGAGGAGGGCCAAGAGAGGTTTCTGTAAAACTCCAAAGTTGCACAAAATAGCTGAAGAATCCCAGGTTCTGTGACCACTACACACTGAAAGTTCAGAATCACTTAGGAAACCTACCTTTGTTGTATTGCTCTTCTCCCCTCCAGCAACAACAGAAAGCCCCCAGTTAGAAAATGTTAGCTTCTAAAACTATGAGCCAAGCATATTACAGAGACAAAGGACATTTGGTGAGCAATGGGTACAGGAAGCTACTTTGACAAGTGGTGTTGAGCTGGGCCCCACAGGAGTGACATTGGAAACGGTAGTTTTTGTTGGCAAACTTGTGTCTTAAGCTCTTTGTGTCTTGGATGCTAGGGGAGGCTGAAAGATTTCCCAATATGATAGCGTAATGTAAAAGAAACCATATACCTTGGTGGGCCCCAAATATTTTGTATTCCCCTTGAGGCCAACAAGCTTCTGCAAACACAGACACACACAGACACACACACACACACACCCACATGCCTAAGCTATTTACATATCACTCTGAACTACTTTGGTCCCTTCTCTCTCCTCTCTCCTCCTCCTCCTCTGGTGTCAAGTCCATAAAGGAACGCTTAAGTATGTGATTCTTTGGAATTTGGATTGTGTGGTCAATGGAAACCACTGTTTTAAATTCTCTGGAAACATGGGTCATGGATACTATATTTAAATAAATTTCAGAGTCATCAGGTGGCTGGATTTTTCCACCAATGTTTTCACCTTGTGTTGAGTGATTCACATACACGCCCCTCATTCCTCCCAACATTCTGTAAGCAAATGCATCAGAGTCCCAATGCTCCGATCCACACACTCTCCATAATGATGTCAGAAGCCCATGACTTTTCCCTTTTTAAGAGAGAGAATTTTCCATGTGGGTTGAAAACAAAAAAGGAAAAGGAAAAGGAGCAGGACAAGATGTAGTCACTCAGTCTCTCAACATGGACGGTGTAGGTTGAGATGTGGTTTTAAAATTATCACTAGGGGTACAAGCCAGCCTGACCAGTAATGTTGCCAGATGGAAGTGAGGGCTGGAGTAGAGGCTGGGTGGCTGGGTTGAATCCCAAGAAGACTTAAGGGGCAACACCCAGGATGTGACCATCCCTGATACTGAACATGGTGGATTTCCCTCAGGACCTGAAGATGTGGTTTTCTTTCCATTTCAAAGCATTAGTAAAATGTACTTTGTACCTAGGGGGAGGAACCACCACCTGAGGATTGAACTGCTCTTCCTGCCCCTTCCAGGGTTCAGCTACCCAAAGACAGAAGCTGCCTGTGCTCTTCACAAGGCCCCAAGGGACGAGGGTTTTATGAGCCAAAGCCCAGGTCACTCCCTTGTCACCACAGAAGAAAGTGAGCACTCTGGTCTCCAATGCAGGAGTTTTTAAGGGTCTGTTTGTGGTTCAGCTGCTGAATCATCACCTCCTTGGGCCTCATTACCTCACCTTCCTGTGATCAAATCTATAACCCTTGGTAAAAGGAACAGCAGAGATCTAGATCTTACTTCTTAGCTCAGGACAATAAGGCAGAATGTTTTTCAAATGCTCTACCTGCTTTCATATATAAAATAAATTAAAGCATGACACTCCTTTTGGAACCATGTTCAAAATTTTCTCTTTCTTAGGAAACACTGTAGTAAAAGATACTTTAAAAAATAATTTACATAGGTAAAAAAGCACATATGCCTAATGCAAGAAACACTTCCTCAGAATCAATATAAAATGAGTCTTCTTTAAATTAAATTTCAACTATAGGCGCAGCGGTAAAAGATAATTATTATTGCCCACACGATTTTACACAGACCCAGACTTTAAGCCAGGGTTAAGTGTGGTTTATTGGAGAGAGCTACTTTCACTAGTTCTCTCTGCTGTCACTTACTAGCTATGTAACATAGAACAGATTATTAGAAACTTCTGGGACACAAGTGGTTCATCCATAAAATGAGGCTATGCCATCTACACTTTCATGATTATTTTAAGGTGTAAACATTATGTCATGCTGTTTTATCCTCTATAATTGTCAATACCACATAGTTACATCCAAATCTCCAAATCGCTTAAGTTGTAACATTCATATAATCATGGAGTTGGAAATCACCAATCCTATGCAATAGTCTTATATTCAGCATCCCTGAATGATGTATGCCCAATGACAGGGAGCTTACCACCTTCCTAAGAAGTCTAGCTTATCTATCCATCCTTCCAACCAGTCACTTATTCATTAAATATTTGTTGAATACATACTATAAGCCAGGGGGCTGTTCTTGGTGCTGAGAATGTGTCAGTGAACAACAGACAAACATTGCTGACACTCATATTCTAGGGGAAAACCCAAACAAAACACATACTATGTTACTGTTAAAAAATATTAAGGAGAACAAAATAAAACAAGAAAGGAGGACAGGAACTGTTGGAGGTGTGGGAGGTAAATGGCCAGAGAGGGTCAAAACGAGATGATGCCACTGTTAAAACCTGAAGGAAGTCATGAAACTACTTGAAGGAAAAGCATTCAAAGTAGATGGAACAATGAACACAAAGTCTCAAAGGTGACAGGATACTTGAAGTGTGGAGGAATGTGGCTGAAGTGGAGAGCAAAAAAAGAAGAATATTTAGGATAGATGGTCAAAGGGACAACGGTGATGGGCAGAGCATGTAGTGCCCGATTGGCCATGATTTGGACATTGGCTTTCATTCTCTGAATGGGAGAGGTTACCTACTGAGGGATCTGAGTAAGGAGTGTCATGCTATGACTTAAGTTTAAAAAGACTAGTTTAGCTGCTACATTGAACACATTTTGAAGGGAGCAGGAGTGGAGACAGGTTAAACAGATCACGGGCTATTAAAATAATCCATGTGAAAGGATATGGAAGTTTGGACCAAGGAGATAGCAGTGGAAATGGTAAGAAGGTAAAGCCAAAGATGGATGGATTGGAGACAAAGAGAAAAAAGGGAGGGATGGGGGGAGAGAGGGAGAGAGAGAGAGAGAGAGAAAAAAAACCATTATAAGTGCTTTGGCCTTAGGAAGGAAAAAGGTGGCCTTTCCATGATCCACAATGTACAAAATGATGTTATGGGTAGGGCAGGTTTGGTACAGGTATGGTGGAGAAATAGTAGAAGTTCCATTTTGGACAGTTCATTTTAAATACCAAATGAGACATCTGTGTGGAGATGCTGGGTTGACAGTTGGTTATAAAAATCTGGGGTTCAGGGGTTATATCACCAGGCTGCAGGTAAAATCTTGGAGTTATCACAGAGATGGCATTTTAAAGGACTGGAATGGTGCAAGCTTAACCAGTGAGTAAGTACAGACAGAGAGACACCATCCTAGATTTGAGTCCTAGACAGTCAATGCTTAGAAATGAAGAGATTAGGAAGAATCTTTAAAGGAGACTAAGGATCAGCCAGAGGCCAGAGAGGAAGGAAGAAAACTAGGTGAAAGGAATTTCCTGGTAGACAATAAATTGTTTCAAAGAGGAAAGAGAGATCAACAGTCCCAAATGCTGCTGCGAAGTCGAGCAAGATGAGGGCTGAGAATGGACCATTGGCACTGGCAACACAGTAATCACTGATCACTTTGGTAAGAGTGGTTTTGGTGGAGTAGTGTGGGTAAAAGTCTGACTGAAGTGAGTTCAAGGGAGAATGGAAGGAGAGAAATTAGAAACTCTTTCCAGTTTTTGTATAAAAGGAAAGAGACATACATGGTTGTTGACAGAAAAATAGGGTCAAAAGTTTTTTGGATAATGGGAGAAATAATACCAATTTTACATGCTCACAGGAAAGATCCTGAAGATAAGGGAAATTAATGATGCAGGAGAAAGGAGGGGAGAATTGCCAGAGCAATGTTTTTGACTAGATGAGAGAGAGAGAGGACAGGTCTGTTCAAGAGGTAGAAATCTCGGTCTTGGCTAAGAAATCTGAAAACACCTAGTCTGCAACAGGTCAGAAAATAGATTACTGGTATAAATGTGAGGTAGACAGATGTGAGGGTGGGAGCTTGTGAACATCATCTCCTGATTGGTTGCATTTTTTTTTTTTTTTTTGGTGAAACATCACGCAAGGCTACCAGCTGAGAGTGAGGATGGAGGAAGAGGTTTTGGATATTTCAGAAGGCGGGACAAAATAAGATATGGAGAATTTCTTGTGTTGACTCAAGACCTGTCACTCAAAGTGCCACTAAGTGGTTTTCATAGTTATCTATATAGGTATTTTCCAAATATTTGGAGAGGGCTATCGTGTACATCATGAATCATCTGTTCCCGATGGTTAAAAAAACAAAAAACAAACTTATCCAGCAACTGTGCCAAGTAACAACATTTTGAAAATATTTTTGATCTTACGCAGTCTTCTTTGGGATTCTAGGTTGTCAATACCCCTCTTATAATGAGATGTTCAGAATTAAAGCCAATGCTATTGGTGCGTTCTGACTACATAAATGATTGGGCACCCTATTAGACTAACCAGACGGAATGAACTTTGGAAATGTGACTTTGTCTCAGGCTTCTCATTCCACAAATCCATACCTAAATCCAAAGAACCATCCCAACCTTGTGCCACTGATTTGTTTTGCATTAAATTCAGTCTCACACTAACTCTTTCAAAATCCTTCTCTGTTGGTTTCCGATTAGCATTCTAGTCTTTCAAGGTCACTTTGAATGTTGTGTAAGTCCTAGAAAGAAAAACAGGTGCTATTTATTAAGCAAGACACAAACGCTGGGGTAAGGTCTTTAAAATGGACTCACTAATTGAATTCTCTACACCACACTTGAGAGATGTGGTACCATTTTACAGATTAAGAAATCGAGGTCCTGAGAGATGAAGTTATTTTTCAAGTGTCACAGAGTTAACAAGGTACAGAACTGGAATTCAAATTCAGGGATTTAAACGCCAATGCCTCAGCTCTATTTCATGTTTCACAGCCAAGAAACAATGTGCTAAGAAATCTAGTGACAGAGCTCAAAGTAGAATTCTAATCTCCTGATACTGAGAGCTCTTCCTGAAAATGGTCCCTTTCTTAGGTCTCCTATCTTCCCATCCTCTCACAGACGGCTAGACCTGGAAATTTTATACATCACTTCTTATGTCTAATCCCGAAATGTTTATGCTCTACCACTCATTTCTGAAATATTAGTCACTCCCAGGCTTTTTGCTATCTTCATATTTAAACAGCATTTAAACCAAATGGACAGGCATTAGAGAGGTTTGGGACACCTGTTGAAAGCTTAAAAGCTATCCCATATGTATCAATTCTATTCATAATAACCACACTTTATTATCTTTTTCTTTTTATATTTGATGATGTTCTTTTCTTTCCTACAATGACCATTCATATTTAATCACAATGGAAATCTCCCTGCCATCCTTGTCCTCATCATACACGTGCATTTTTAATGTGGTTTCTAAAATAAACAACGTATTTCAAAGGCAATCTCCGGTTCCAAAGACCATGACACACTTAACAAGTTCTTCCAACTTTTAAGCCTCACAAGGAATTCCCAACTGTCCAGTGATTTAACTTGTCAGATTGCTGGAATCAAGTCACTCGTACATATTACCCTTTGACCTCCAACTGGCAGCCACAGCCTTCTCCTTTGCAAAGAATGACACTCCTGCTTGACAATCCAAACTGTCTGCTCACCGTTTGCGCACAGCTGTGGCAGCTGAAAGCATCTGGCACACAACATATGGAATTTAATTTCCTGATATTTACATAGATTGAGACAGTTTTTGCTCCAGACTTCAGACGGTCTTTTGCACCAGACCTTAAGGCAAAAGTTTTCAGACAACTTCATGCCCACCTCCTATACTCCCCTGCTGCAATTCACTCAGTGAACAAGATGAGAATCAGAATGTTAAAATCTGCTGGTGCTTCAGCATGTTGAAAGATTAAGAGTCCTTTACTTACTGACTTTGCTGTGTTGGTGGTTTATATGAGTTCTGTTTTCAACTGGGAAAGTCAGGGTTTTAAAATATACATGTTTTCTTGGAATTTTTTTAAACTAATTTTTTAACTTTACAACAGGTTTAGACTTACAGTAAAATTGTGAAGATAGTACAGAATTGCAATATACCTCACATCTAGTTTTTTCTATTATTAGCATCTTACATTGGTATGATTGTTATAATTAACAAACCAATATTGATAAACTATTATTAATGACAGTCCATACTTGATTCCAATTTCCTTACTTTTTACCTAACTTCCTTTTTCTGTTCCAGGATCCCATCTGGGATACTCCATTACATTTACTCATCATGTCTCCTTAAGTCCTTCTTGGCTATGACAGTTTCTCAAACTTTCCTTGTTTTTGATGATCTTGACCATTTTGAGGAGTACTGGTCAGGTATTTTGTAGAACGCCCCTCAGTTGGGCTTTGTCTGAGGTTTTTTTCTCATGATTAGACTGAGGTTGTGTATTTGAAGGAGGAAAATGACAGAGGTAAAGTCTCATTTCCATTCCATCATATTAAGGGTACATACTATCAATGTAACTTATCACTGTTGATGTTAATCCTGATCACCTGGCTGAGGTACCATTTGTCAGGTTTCTCCACTGTACAGTTACCCTTTGTTTATTCACTTTCTGTATCGTGCTCATTGGAAAGGAGGAACCCTATAGAACCCACACTTAAGGAATGGGAATCAGTCTCCACCTCCCTGAGGGCAGAGGTAATCTACATAAATTACTTGATATCCTTCTGGGTGGGAGATTTGTCTCTTCTAACTGATTTCTTTATTTATTCAATCATTTATTTACATCAGTATGGACTCATGAATATTTATTTTCTATTTAGGGTTATAATCCAGTGCTACTTCATTTCTTTTGTTGCTCAAAATGTTGGAGCTTTGGCCATAGGCATCTCTTTCAGTTGGCTCCTTTTGACACTCATCACTGTAGGATTTGTTTGTTTGTTTGCCTATTTCTTTTCTTTAATTTCTTATTTTTTACCATCTTTATTGGATGGTAATTGCTTTAAGTGGTGTGTTACTTGCTGCTGTATAACAAAGTGAATCAGCTATACGTATACATATATCCCCATATCCCCTCCCTCTTGGGTCTCCCTCCCACTCTCCCAATGCCATCCCTCTAGCTGGACACAAAGCACAAGCTGATCTCCCTGTGCTATGAGGCTGCTTCCCACTAGCTATCTATTTTACATTTGGTAGTGTATATATGCCAACGCCACTGTCTCACTTCATCCCAGCTTATTCTTCCCCCTCCCTGTGTCCTCAAGTCCATTCTCTATGCCTGCGTCTTTATTTCTGTTCTGCCCCTAGGTTCTTAGGAACCAATTTTTTTTTTTTTAGATGCCATATATATATGTGTTAGCATATGATATTTGTTTTTCTATTTCTGACTTACTTCACTCTGTATGACAGTCTCTAGGTCCATCCACCTCACTACAAATAACTCAATTTTGTTTCTTTATATGGCTGAGTAATATTCCATTGTATATATGTGCCACATCTTCTTTATCCATTCATCTGTCGATGGACACTTAGGTTGCTGCCATGTCCTGGCCATTGTAAATAGTGCTGCAATGAACATTGTGGTACATGACTCTTTTTGAATTACGGTTTTCTCACGGTATATGCCCAGTAGTCGGATTGCTGGGTCATATGGTAGTTCTGTTTTTAGTTATTTTAAGGAACCTCCATACTGTTCTCCATAGTGGCTGTATCAATTTACATTCCCACCAACAATGCAAGAGGGTTCCCTTTTCTCCACACCCTCTCCAGCATTTACTGTTTGTAGATTTTTTGATGATAGCCATTCTGACCTGTGTGAGGTGATACCTCATTGTGGTTTTGATTTGCATTTCGCTAATGATTAGTGATGTTGAGCATCCTTTCATGTGTTTGTTGGCAATTTCTGTATCTTCTTTGGAGACATATCTATTTAGGTCTTCTGCCCATTTTTGGATTGGGTTGCTTGTTTTTTGATATTGAGCTGCATGTGCTGCTTGTAAATTTGGAGATTAACCTTTGTCAGTTGCTTCATTTGTAAATATTTTCTCCTATTCTGAGGGTTGTCTTTTCGTCTCCTTTATGATTTCCTTTGCTGTGCAAAAGCTTTTAAGTTTCATTATGTCCCATTTGTTTATTTTTGTTTTTATTTCCATTTCTCTAGGAGGTGGGTCAAAAAGGATCTTCCTGTGATTTATGTCATAGAGTGTTCTGCCTAGGTTTTCCTCTAAGAGTTTTATAGTGTCTGGACTTACATTTAGGTCTTTAATCCATTTGGAGTTTATTTTGTGTATGGTGTTAGGAAGTGTTCTAATTTCATTCTTTTACATGTAGCTGTCCAGTTTTCCCAGCACCACTTACTGAAGAGGCTGTCTTTTCTCCACTGTATATTCTTGCCTCCTTTATCAAAGATATGGTGACCATATATGCGTGGGTTTATCTCTGGGCTTTCTATCCTGTTCCACTGATCTATGTTTCTGTTTCTGTGCTAGTACCATACTGCCTTGATTACTGTAGCTTTGTAGTATAGTCTGAAGTCAGGGAGCCTAATTCCTCCACCTCCGTTTTTCTTTCTCAAGATTGCTTTGGCTATGTTTGCTTATTTCTTGAGCACTTCTTTACTTTCTGGCACTACAAACTGTTGCCGGATCATCTTGTATATTTCCTTTCCCTGTCCTAGAATCAGCCATTTTTTTCCTTGGAATTTTGATATGGCTTGAGTAGTCCTAATGGAAAAGCTCTCACTGGGTTTCTAATAGTCATGGGTTGTAGAACTTTGGTCCAGGAAAAGCTGTTAGCAAGAGATAGGACACATGACTATTATTTCAGTTACTGAACATGAGATAATTAGATGTCGAGGATACAGCAGTTTATGAGACCTGGTCTCTAGTCTCAGAGAGCTCACATCTAATGAAGGAGGCAAATAAATAAGCAGGCAACCATAATCCACCCAGCAAGTGCTGTGGGGGCTGCGGAGGTGAAGATTAGAGTGGAGCAGAGAGGACAGTCATCTAATCCAGGCTGAGATGATTTTCCTGGAGATCAAGTTAATGAATGAGCTGAGGAATTCACATCCTTGATAACTCATTTAGCCCTTCTGATCTAATAAAGTTTGAGACTTTTTCAAAGCATATTTACTCATGGATCCTCTTTTAAAAATAATTTGAGCAGTTGGTTTCTTTCAGGACCTGTGATCAATTAGAAGAATCTAGACCTTTCCATCACATCACCATGAATAAAGAGACAGACCTCTTTGGTCCTTTTCTCAGGAAGGGACTATATAAATGCCTGGACTTGGAATTTGCTCCTGAAATACTCTGTCTGGATCTTAGAGATCCAAAACCTCTCAACCTTTACGTGGCTTCTGCACATGAGTAGCTGTTAAAGTTAAGGACTATAAATATGTTTCCCCATAGTTAAATATCGAAGAACAACACTGCTCTGATACATGTTCAGGCAGATAGTATTTTCCAAAGATGGCTGCAATCATCTCTCCCATTCCAAAAATTCCTCTCACAATGTAACTTTGACATTGCTCTGATCAAAGCAGTGGGCCTATGTGCTCTCCCCTTAAATTTAAGTGGACTTGCCACTGTGACAAAGTGACATCTGTAACATCTGAGGCGAGGTCATAGAAGGCAAGTTCCCTAGCTTCTACCTAGGTCTCCTCTGAGGTATTTACTCCTGGCATCCAGCTGTCATGCTGAGAGGAAGTCCAAACTAGTCCATGTGGACAGAGCACGTAGAAAGGCCACGTTTTAAGGGTTGTGCCTGACAGCCCATTTGAGGTCTTGGCTGACACCAACGTCAAATGCAAGACATATGAGTGAAGGTATCCCAAGATTTTTCCAGCATCCAGCTATCAAGTGATACCTGGCTTATGAGTCTGCTCAGATGATGCCCCAGACATTATAGAGCAAAGACAGGTCATCCTCCCTTTGCTGTGTCCCACAGAATTCATAAGTATAATAAAATTGTTGTTTTATAACACTATTTTATCTGGGGGACATGGGGGAAGAGGTTGTTATGATGCAGTAGTAGTAACTGAAACAGAAACAGCCACCTTCTCACACTCCAAGCAACTGGCTCTTGATAGGAAAGCTAGTCCTGACCTGTAGAAAAGCCTAATATTCTCTCTTATAAGCACTTCTGATACGTGTTTCCTTCCAGTCTGTCAACTTAGTTACTTGTTCAATATCTGTTCCCTCTCCTTAGTTGTATACAAGAGCAGGAGATTGTGGTTTCTCATTCATTCATTTCTAAATACTCAGTGTCTAACACAATGCCAGAAAATCGGTAGACATTCATTAAATATTTGTTGGGTGGATGGATGGATGGATGCAAACAGGCATGGCTGGATGAATATGACTGTCTTTTCTGGGAATTCCTGGGAATATAGTAAAACAAAACCTTAGGGGGGAACTTCAAGAGGGCAGAGGAGCAAGATGTGGAGATCACCTTCCTCCCCACAAATACATCAAAAATACATCTACACGTGGAACAACTCCTACAGAACACCTACTGAACGCTGGCAGAAGACCTCAGACTTCCCAAAAGGCAAGAAAATCCCCCACGCACATGGGTAGGGCAAAAGAACAAAGAAAAAACAGAGAAAAGAATAGGGATGGGACCCGCACCTTGGGGAGGGAGCTGTGAAGGACGAAAAGTCTCCACACACTAGGGACACCCTTCACTGGCAGAGACAGGGGTAAGCGGGGTTGGGGGGAAGCTTTGGAGCCACAGAGGAGAACACAGCAACAGGGGTGCAGAGGGCAAAGCGGAGACATTCCCACACAGAGGATCGGTGCTGACCAGCACTCACCAGCCTGAGAGGCTTGTCTGCTCAGCTGCCAGGTAGGGTGGGAGCTGAGAGCTGAGGCTCGCGCTTTGGAGGTCAGACCCTAGGGAGAAGACTGGGGTTGGTTGCGTGAACACAGCCTGAAGGTGGCTGGTGTGCCAAGGTTAACATGGAGGGAGTCCAGGAAAAAGTCTGGAACTGCCTAAGAGGCAAGAGACCATTGTTTCGGAGTGCGCGAGGAGAGGGGATTCCTTCTCCATGTGCCCACACAAGGCAAAGCACCACCTAAACGAGCTCCAGAGATGGGCATGAGCTGCGGCTATCAGCTTCGACACCAGAGACAGGCATGAAGCGCTAACACTGCTGCTGCAGCCACCAAGAATCCTGTGTGCAAGCACAGGTCACTATCCACACCTCCCCTCCCGGGAGACTGTGCAGCCTGCCGCTGCCAGGGTCCTGTGATACAGGGACAACTTCCCCAGGAGAACACATGGAGCACCTCAGGATGTTGCAACGTCATGTCAGCCTCTGCCACCGCAGGTCCGCCCCACATTCCAATTATAACTACCATACCCTTCCCTCCCGCTGGCATGAGTGGGCAAGAGCCCCTTAATCAGCCGCTGCTTTAACCCCCTCCTGTCTGGGCAGGGAACAGATGCCTGAGGGCGACCTACACAGAGAGGTGGGGCCAAAACCAAAGCTGAACCCCAGGAGCTGTGCGAACAAAGAAGAGAAAGGGAAATCTCTACATGCGGCCTCAGGAGCAGTGAATTAAATCCCCACAATCAACCTGATGTACCCTGCGACTGTGGAATACCTAAATAGAAAATGACTCACTCCAAAATTGAGGTGGTGGACTTTGGGAGCAACTGCATACTTGGGGTTTGTTGTCTGCGATTGATTTGTTTCTGATTTTTATGTTTATATTAATATAGTATTTAGCCCTTGTTATCATTGGTGGATTTGTTTATTGGTTTGGTTGCTCTCTTCTTTTTTTTATTACCTTTTTATATTAATAATTTTTTAAAATTTATTTTAATTAACTACTTTTTTCTTTCATTTTTCTTCTGAGCCGTATGGCTGACAGGGACTTGGTGCTCCGGCCTGGTGTCAGGCTTGAGCCTCTGAGGTGGGAGAGCCGAGTTCAGGACATTGGATCACCAGAGACCTCCCGGACCCACGTAATAACAATCGGTGAGAGCTGTCCCAGAGATTGCTGTCTCAACACTAAGACCCAGCTCCACCCAACGGCCAGCAAGCTCCAGTGCTGGATGTATCATGCCAAACAACTAGCAAGACAGGAACACAACCCCACCCATTAGCAGAGAGGCTGCCTAAAATCATACTAAGTTCACAGACACCCCAAAACACATCACTGGACATGGCCCTGCCCACAAGAAAGACAAGATCCAGCCCCACGCACCAGAACACAGGCACCAGTCCCGTGCACCAGGAAGCCTACACAACCCACTGAACCAACCTTACCCACTGGGGGCAGACACCAAAAACAACGGGAACTAGGAACCTGCAGCCTGCAAAAATGAGACCCCAAACACAGTAAGTTAAACAAAATGAGAAGACACAGAAATATGCAACAGATGAAGGAGCAAGATAAAAACCCACCAGACCAAACAAATGAAGGGGAAATAGGCAGTATACCTGAAAAAGGATTCAGAGTAATGATAGTAAAGATGATCCAAACTCTTGAAAATAGAATGGATAAAATAGAAGAAATGTTTAACAAGGACCTAGAAGAACTAAAGAGCAAACAAAAAATGATGACCAACACAATAAATGAAATTAAAAATTCTCTGGAAGGAATCAATAGCAGAATAACTGAGGCAGAAGAACGGATAAGTGACCTGGAAGATAAAATAGTGGAAATAACTACTGCAGAGCAGAATAAAGAAAAAAGAATGAAAAGAACTGAGGACAGTCTCAGAGACCTCTGAGAAAATATTAAATGAACCAACATTCGAATTATAAGGGTCCCAGAAGAGGAAGAGAAAAGAAGGGGACTGAGAAAATATTTGAAGAGATTATAGTTGGAAACTTCCCTATTATGGGAAAGGAAATAGTCAATCAGGTCCTGGAAGCACAGAGAGTCCCATACAGGATAAATCCAAGGAGAAACTCGCCAAGACACATATTAATCAAACTATCAAAAATTAAATACAAAGAAACAATATTAAAGGCAGAAAGGGAAAAATAACAAATAACATACAAGAGAATCCCCTTAAGGTTAACAGCTGATCTTTCAACAGAAACTCCGCAAGCCAGAAGAGAGTGGCAGGACATATTTAAAGTGATGAAAGGGAAAAACCTACAACTAAGATGACTCTACCCAGCAAGGATCTCATTCAGATTCGACAGACAAATTAAAACCTTTACAGACAAGCAAAAGTTAAGAGAATTCAGCACCACCAAACCAGCTTTACAGCAAATGCTAAAGGAACTTCTCTAGGCAGGAAACACAAGAGAAGGAAAAGACCTACAAAAACAAACCCAAAACAATTAAGAAAATGGTAATAGGAACATACATACTGTTAATTACCTTAAATGTAAATGGATTAAATGCTCCAACCAAAAGACACAGACTGGCTGAATGGATACAAAACCAAGACCTGTATATATGCTGTGTACAAGAGACCCACTTCAGACCTAGGGACACATACAGACTGAAAGTGAGGGGATGGAAAAGGATATTCTATGCAAATGGAAAGCAAGAGAAAGCTGGAGTAGCAATTCTCATATCAGACAAAATAGACTTTAAAATAAAGACTATCACAAGAGACAAAGAAGGACGCTACATAATGATCAAGGGATCAATCCAAGAAGAAGATATAACAATTGTAAATATTTATGCACCCAACATAGGAGCACCTCAATACATAAGGCAAATGCTAACGGCCATAAAAGGGGAAATAGACAGTAACACAATCATAGAGGGGACTTTAACACCCCACTTTCACCAATGGACAGATCATCCAAAATGAAACTAAATAAGGAAACACAAGCTTTAAATGATACATTAAATAAGATGGACTTAATTGATATTTACAGGATATTCCATCCCAAGACAACAGAATACAATTTCTTCTCAAGTGCTCATGGAACATTCTCCAGGATAGATCATATCTTGGGTCACAAATCAAGCCTTGGTAAATTTAAGAAAATTGAAATCATATCAAGTATCTTTTCCGACCACAATGCTATGAGACTAGATATCAATTACAGGAAAAAAATCTGTAAAAAATACAAACACATGGAGGCTAAACAATACACTACTAAATAACCAAGAGATCACTGAAGAAATCAAAGAGGAAATCAAAAAATACCTAGAAACAAATGACAATGAAAACAAGATGACGACCCAAAACCGATGGGATGCAGCAAAAGCAGTTATTAAGAGGAAAGTTTATAGCAATACAATCCTACCTCAAGAAACAAGAAAAATTTCACATGAACAACCTAAACTTACACCTTCTAAAGTAATTAGAGAAAGAAGAACAAAAAAACCCCCAAAGTTAGCAGAAGGAAAGAAATCATAAAGATCAGATCAGAAATAAGTGAAAAAGAAATGAAGAAAACAATAGCAAAGATCAATAAAACTAAAAGCTGGTTCTTTGAGAAGATAAATAAAACTGATAAACCATTAGCCAGACTCATCAAGAATAAAAGGGAGAAGACTCAAATCAACAGAATTATAAATGAAAAAGGAAAGTAACAACTGACACTGCAGAAATACAAAGGATCATGAGAGATTACTACAAGCAACTATATGCCAATAAAATGGACAACCAGGAAGAAATGGACAAATTCTTTGTAAAGCACAACCTTCCGAGACTTAACCAGGAAGAAACAGAAAGTATAAGCAGACCAATCACAAGCACTGAAATTGAAACTGTGATTAAAAATCTTCCAAAAACAAAAGCCCAGGACCAGATAGCTTCACAGGCAAATTCTGTCAAACATTTAGAGAAGAGCTAACACCTATCCTTCTCAAACTCTTCCAAAATATAGCAGAGGGAGGAACACTCCCAAACTCATTCTACGAGGCCACCATCACCCTGATACTAAAACCAGACAAAGATGTCACAAAAAAAAGAAAACAACAGCCAAATATCACTGATGAACATAGATGCAAAAATCCTCAATAAAATACTAGCAAACAGAATCCAACAACACATTAAAAGGATCATACACCATGATCAAGTGGGGTTTATCCCAGGAATACAAGGATTCCTCAATATATGGAAATCAATCAATGTTATACACAATATTAACAAACTGAAGGAGTAAAACCATATGATTATCTCAATAAATGCAGAAAAAGCTTTCAACAAAATTCAACACCAATTTATGATAATAACTCTCCAGAAAGTGGGCATAGAGGGAAACTCCCTCAACATTATAAAGGCCATATATGACAAACCCACAGCCAACTTCATTCTCAATGTTGAAAAATTGAAAGCATTTCCTCCAAGATCAGGAACAAGAGAAGGATGTCCACTCTTGCCACTATTATTCAACATAGTTTTGGAAGTCCTAGCCATGGCAATCAGAGAAGAAAAAGAAATAAAAGGAATACAAATTGGAAAAGAAGAAGTAAAGCTGTCACTGTTTGCAGATGACATGATACTATACATAGAGAATCCTAAGGATGCTACCAGAAAACTACTAGAGCTAATCAATGAATTTGGTAAAGTAGAAGGATACAAAATTAATGCACACAAATCTCTTGCATTCCTATACACTAATGATGAAAAATCTGAAAGAGAAATTTAGGAAACACTCCCATTTACCACTGCAACAAAAAGAATAAAATACCTAGGACTAAACCTACCTAAGTAGACAAAAGACCTGTATGCAGAAAACTATAAGACACTGATGAAAGAAATTAAAGATGAAACAAACAGATGGAGAGACATACCATGTTCTTGGAGTGGAAGAATCAACAAAATGACTATACTACCCAATCAATCTACAGATTCAATGGAATCCTTATCAAAGTACCAGTGGCATTTTTCACAGAACTAGAACAAAAAATTTCACAATTTGTATGGAAACACAGAAGACGCCGAATAGCCAAAGCAATTCTGAGAAAGAAACACGGAGCTGGAGGAATCAGGCTCCCCGACTTCAGACTATAGTACAAAGGTACAGTAATCAAGACAGTATGGTACTGGCACAAAAGCAGAAATATAGATCAATGGAACAGGATAGAAAGCCCAGAGATAAACCCACGTACGTATGGGCACCTTACCTTTGATAAATGAGGCAAGAATATACAATGGAGAAAAGACAGTCTCTTCAATAAGTGGTGCTTGGAAAACTGGACAGCTACATGTAAAAGAATGAAATTAGAACACTCCCTAACATCATACACAAATATAAACTCCAAATGGATTAAAGACCTAAATGTAAGGCCAGACACTATAAAACTCTTAGAGGAAAACATAGGCAGAACACTCTATTACATAAATCATAGGAAGATCCTTTTTGACCCACCCCCTAGAGTAAGGGAAATAAAAACAAAAATAAATATGTGGGACCTAATGAAACTTAAAAGCTTTTGCACAGCAAAGGAAATCATAAACAAGACGAAAAGACAACCCTCAGAATGGGAGAAAAATTTGCAAATGAAGCAACTGACAAGGGATTAATCTCCAAAATATACAAGCAGCTCATGCAGCTCAATATCAAAAAAACAAACAACCCAATCCAAAAATGGGCAGAAGACCTAAATAGACATTTCTCCAAGGAAGATATATAGACTGTCAACAAACACATGAAAGGATGCTCAACATCACTAATCATTAGAGAAATGCACATCAAAACTACAATGAGGTATCACTTCACACTGGTCAGAATGGCCATCATCAAAAACTCTACAAACAATAACTGCTAGAGAGGGTGTGGAGAAAAGGGAACTCTCTTGCACTGTTGGTGGGAATGTAAATTGATACAGCCACTATGGAGAACAGTATGGAGGTTCCTTAAAAAACTAAAAATAGAACTAGTATATGACACAGCAATCCCACTACTGGGCATATACCCTGAGAAAACCATAATTCAGAAAGAGTCATGTACCACAATGTTCATTGCAGCACTATTTACAATGGCCAGGACATGGAAGCAACATAAACGTGCATCGACAGATGAATCGATAAAGAAGATGTGGCACATATATACAATGGAATATTACTCAGCCATAAAAAGAAATGAAATTGAGTTTTTTGTAGTGAGGTGGATGGACCTAGAGTCTGTCATACAGAGTGAAGTAAGTCAGAAAGAGAGAAACAAATATTGTATGCTAACACATATATATGGAATCTAAAGAAAAAAAAAAACGGTTCTGATAAACCTAGGGACAGGACAGGAATAAAGACGCAGACGTAGAGACTGGACTTAAGGACACAGGGTGGGGGAAGGGTAAGCTGGGACGAAGTGAGAGAATAGCATTGACATATATACACTACCCAATGTGAAATAGATAGCTAGTGGGAAGCAGCTGCATCGCATGGGGAGATCAGCTGGGTGCTTTGTGACCACCTAAAGGGGTGGGTTAGAGAGGGTGGGAGGGAGACGCAAGAGGGAGGGGATATGAGGATATATGTATACATACAGCTGATTCACTTTGCTATACAGCATAAACTAGCACAACTTTGTAAAGCAATTATACTCTAATAAAGATGTTAAAAATAAATAGAAAGGTTTTTGATATTGTTATTTTTAAATGAATTTTGTCATAGGACATTGTAACAATTTTGTCATAGGACATTTTGTCAAAGGACATTTTTGGCCTTTTAAAATTTCAGTCATTGTATTCAGGAGATAATGTCAAAGAAAATATGATAAAAGATAAAGTAAAAATTCAGATGTGATGTTCTATTTAGAAGTTACATTTTCTCTAGAATTAAAGTGCTCAAATATATTGCCAAAAAGGAAAAAATAAAACCTTCAATGGCTTTATTTAAAAAAAAAAAAACAGAAATAACAAAACCTTACTTATAGTTGAGTAAAGTAGAAAAGGCATGCATTTCTTTAGCTATATCAAATTGTAAATAAACAATATTCTGACATTGCTTCCTTACCTGAGAATTTCAAGTGGTTTTGCCTCCCCATTACTATGTGACAATTTATCCTAAAAGTTAATGGATTACAGCAAAAATTTATTTGCTTATGATTCTGGGTTTCGTTTGGCTGAGTGATTATTTTGCTTCACTTTGTATTGGCTGGGGTTGGTCCAAAATGGCCTCACTCACGTGGCTGGTAGTTGGTGTTGGCTGCTGGTTGGAACCTCATTTGGGGCTATCACAGCCAAGGGTCATGGGTCTCTTCCATGTGGGTTGTTACATGTGACCACTTAGACTTCTTCATAGCAATTACACTGCATCAATTCTGCCATATTTTATTGGTCAAATCAAATCAAAGGGTCAATTCAGATTTAAATGAAGGGGAATAAACACTCTCTCTTAATGAGAGAACAGCAAATTTACATTACAAGATAGAATTCGGGAGTGGAAGATACTGTTTTAGCCAGAGGAGATTTGATTGATTATGTTTTAATTTACTTGCTTGCAACCTGCCTATTTGGATTGCTGCTTCAATTCCCAGAAATTTCCATCCTCTGGTTACACACAAAAACATTATATGTCCCACCAAGTCCTTTGAATACAGCATTAAACTTCAAGTTGGAAGAAAGCAGTTTGAGCTTTAGATCTATCATGTAACTGCTATGTCTCTTGGGCTTATTACTTAACCTCCTGAAGCAAGTGATCTAGGTTATAAAATAAAACTAATAATCAATATCTTATCAGATGTCCCAGTTGTCTTGAAAATAAAATAAGTCAATTATCACAAAAATGCTTTGAACTCTCTGATGTACTGTACCATAATAACAGATCCTGGTTGTTCCATGCCTCCTATATGCTCGGCATTGTGACATACACAAACACATATTAGCTATTTTAATCCTCACAAACTGAAGCTACAGAATTAGTAGTCCCACTTTACAGAGGCAAAGTAACCAATCCAAAGTCAAACAGCTAGGAATTGGTAATCTTAGATGTTCAAACCCAGAACTGACTCCAAAGCTCATGATCCAAAGGAATAAAAACCCCTTTTCTTTCAGCAACTCATGATCTTAGATAATAAGAATATTTGCAAATAATATATCTCATCAGAGACTTATATCTATAATATGTAAGGAGCTCTTAAAACTCTATAGTAAAAAGACTAATAACCCAAGTGAAAAATAGGCAAGGGATCTGAATACATAGTTCTCCAAAGAAGATAAACACACAGCAAGTAAACACATGAAAAGATCTTCAACATCATTAGCCATTAGGGAAGTGCAAATCAAATCCCCAGTTAGTTACCACTTCACTCCCACTAAAATGGATAAAATTAGAAGTAGACAATAACAAGTGTTAACAAAGATTGCTGGTAGGAACGCAAAATAGTGCAGCTGCTTTGAAAAATAGTCTAGCACCACCTCAGGAAGTTAAATATAGAGTTACTGTATGCCCCAGCAATTCCCCTTCTGGCTATATATGCAAGAAAAATGAATACACCTGACCACAAAATCCTTGTATGCAAATGTTCATAGCAGCATTATTTATAGTAGCCAAAAATTGGAAACAACTCATCCATCAACTGACAAATGGAAAATATCGTATATACACACAATGGAACATTACTCACCCATAAGAAGAAATGAAGTACTGATACATGCTACAAGATGAACTGTAAAAACAGTAAGTTAAACCAAAGGACCAGCCACAAAAGACCACGTGTTGTATGATTCTATTTTAATGAAACTTCCAGAATAGGCCAATATGTAGAAATAGAAACTGAATTAGTGGTTGTTTAGGGCGAGGGAGTTTGGGGAAATAGGCAGTAACGGCTAATGGACACAGGCTTTCTTTTTAAAATGATGAAAATGTTCTAAAATTGATTGTAATGATAGTCAACGACTCTGTGAATATACTAAAAACCACTAAATTTTACACTTTAAATGGGTGAATTGTATGGCATATGACCTATATATCAATATGCCAGTTAAAAATAAGACATGTATATCATTAACTGTCTCAACTAGTCCTCTAAGCTCGTTGTATATAGTAACTTAATCTTCACTACAACCCTGTTAGGTAGCAATATTATTACTGTCTCTTTAAATTAAGAGAAAGAATTAGAGGTTAAATAATTTGCCTAACATTATTTGAGATTCCAATCTTGCTAGACTGCTGCAGAATCTCCAAGCTAAATTACTATGCTATATAAAATATCATCAGTTATAAACTACACATTATACCTCTATATTTCTCCTTTTCTCCCCTCTTCAATTATGCTTTGTTCGTACACTTCCTCCTACCAAATGGTTTGTGCTAGGAGTTTTGATTTATTTGAGTGTCAATGTCAGTCTGAAAACTTGTCATAAGTATCCATATATGTTGCCACCTCCCCCCAAAAAAACTTCCAGTTAGCTGTAAACTAATGTCTCCTTTGGGGTAGGTTGGATTGTTCTTTTTAAATTTCTCTTCAGGATGGGAGTGGAGGTGATATTGTCACGTGGCTTAAAAGAAAAGAGGTTCATATGATCCAGAATTTGAAACATGGCTTCATCTTTGCCAGCTGCATAACCTTGGAGGAGTTATTTTGTCTCTCGGAGCCTAAAGATAAGGTTCCCTTATCTTTAAATTGGCGATGAGGAAAGTACCTGCCTGTGTTGCTGTGATGGCACTGCGGTTGGAATTAACAGGTGTGAAGCTCATTGGAGGGCTGCCCATGCTCCGTAAACGGGAGCCAGCCCTCTTTTTATTTACCCTTAGAGCCCACCAGCATTCCAGATTTCCTAGCATGGTGAGCAGAATAGACTGGCAGACAAAAGTCTTCCCCAAGCCCAGAAAGCTCTCTTTTCTCCAAGCCCAGGAATTCTCTCCTCTCCAAATGGCCAACTTAAACCAGATTGAGAACCTAAGGCAAAAAACATGCTATGACTGGGGAGAGAGTGCATGCTGGGAGTTGGCTCCGTCTCCCGGCTTCTCCAGAGAAATCAGAGCGGCTAAGATGTTTAAATCCCCAGCCAGAATCCCTGATTTAATTTGATTTTATAGTTCCAGGGATTGCCTTGTTGTGGTTTCCCTATATCACATACAGAGCTAGCCTCTGCCCCGCCCCGTGGAGGGGAAGCCAGTCAGTGTAAACGTGTGCTGGCACAGCTCTCAGCCTCAAAGGCTCTTCTGATGCAGCCACTTCTGCATGGAGACCCAGACATGAGGATCAGAGACAGGACATGGGCTGAATAGGGGAGGCTTTGTGCTGTCCCAGAAGGAGGCTGAGCTCTGATTTACATCCTGACTCCCTGCCTTACTGTACAACCTCAGTCACATGTCCTGCCTGAGCCTCCATACATCCACATGGAACATGGAAATAATAATACACACTTCTCAGAATTGGGGTAAGGATGTGAGAGCTGATGAATGATAACAAGTAAGCCCTCGGTCAGTGTTATTAGAGGCCCAACAGGAAACAGAGGCAAGTAAATAGCATGCATAGTGTGCTGGACTAGCTCGACCGACCTCATCTTCACCACTCTGGGCAAACAGAATTGAGAAGAAAGATGTTTCTTTTTTCTTGGTCTGAAAAGTCATGCTGAACATTTCTTGAGATGTCCTGTTCATTCTACACCTAGCTCTAGAATCCTAGAACTTATCAGCGATGGAAGGAAGAGTAGAGATGATATAGACCTACCCACTCATTTAACAGCTAGGGAGACTGAGGCTCAGAGAGGGAAATTGACCTGCAGAAGGACACACAGCAAGTGAGTTGCAGAACCTGGATTTGATATTTGTATTCTTTTCACTACATCAAATTGTTCCTGGGAAATCATCTGGGACAAATTTAAGGAGAGGCATGATTGCAGTGGCTGTAAAGTACAAGAAGTATCCAGGGAAAGAGAACTCCTTTATTTGGCCAGAGGAGTTGTGAAGGTGGAGCAGAGGCAGCCTGCCAAGGACCTCCTGGGGGTTTGCTTGGAGTTTAAGCTTTAGCCTGAAGGCAGTGGGAAGCCATGCTCACTAGAATATAAATGACTTGAGGACAAAATTCTAGTTCATATCATTTTTGTGAACCACTTCCTGGCATGCAACATACGGCATATAGTAGGGGTTGAGAAGTGATTGCTTGATGATGCTAGATGCTAGATTTTCAAATCTGGGAACCTGCATGGCTGAAGAAACTTCCAAATGCCTTTGGAGCTTGCTCAAGTAAAAGAAATTCTGAAACCTATCAGCAATCATTCACTTTTCTAAGAATTTTTGAACATGGGAAAATAAGTGCAGGAAAAGCCTGCAAATGGCTTCCTTCGGAAATGACATGCCCCTGTCCACCTACTGAGCTAGTAATAAGTAACCATTCCTGATAGCTAGTGCGTAGTGCATGACCCTGCATAATGCTGGTTCCAGTGAGTGAAGTGAGTAGATACTACATAAACAAAAATTAATAGCTAAAAAGATTCTCCATCTGGCATCTGCCATAGCCTCAACTTCTACCCTGAATATACATGTGTTCCACTGTTTTTGGCCATCAACACAGGGACATCTAGTGACATGCTGACCTTTGGTCATCCTCACTGTTTTTCTAACTTTGTAATCAATTGTTTAGAAAAAGGAATTAGGGTTATCATGACTGGGGTTTGGAATGAATTAGTAGCCCTTGAAAGTCTAAGGGAGCAGTGAGAATACCAAAATGTGGATGCATCCCTTCTCCAAGGGGGGATCTATTCTTGAAACTTTTAACTGGGTTGAACTAAGATAGCACTAGCTAAATATAGAAAAAGACCTTGAGCTGGCCTCATGAATGATGGTTTCATAATGGAAGGGGTAAGTGCTTAACATTTATTGGTCTTTTTCTGTGTACCAGGCACTGAGTTGGTGTTTGTCTCTTGTAACCCTATTTGATCATTATAATCTTTACAACATGAGAATTATTTTGGGTCAGGAACCCAAACTTCAGAGAGACAAGGTTCCATGGAGATAAGAACTGTGCCTGTTTTCTTTACCACTATATGCCTGGTATATAGTAAGTATGTTAAATGTCTTTCCCATGGTCATAAAGCTGGAATGTTATAATACAGGACACTGAATGGTGGTCTATGGGGATGTGTACGATGCTATGTGTGTATGTGTGTGTGTATGTAGAAAGCCCTAGTTTGAATGACCACTCTTTCGCTGATAAACTTCTAATAACTTTCCAGTCTGCAGGGCCTTATTCTATATGGTCCAACTTCATCCCTGTCTCTTCTCCTTTTCACTTCCCAGCTTCCAGTTTCATTGGTTTTGTTTCTATCCCTCCAACCTTCTGAGCTTGCTGTTGTCTTACTCTTGCTATTCCCATGCCTGAAACAATCTTCTACTATCTTAGCACAACTAGCTTTTCTCATTCTTCTGGTTGAATCTCAAATGACATTTCTTCAGAGAAGCCTCCTCTGACAACCCAATCGCATTTGCTACTCAGCCCCTTGCTGTCACATTACTCTGTTTATTTTTGCATTGTATTTGTTCCTAGCTGAGGTGAACTCCTTTATTTATGTATTTGTTTGTTGTTTGTTAGACCCCTAATGGAATCCTAGTTCCCTGAGAGCAGGAACTTTACCTTGTTTGTATTCACTGTTGTATTTTTAGCATCTAAAACAATTTCTTGCATATAGTAAATGCTTAATAAATATAATTTAGTGAACAAATTGGAGAATAAATGAACAAATGACCTACTGTCACCTTGTAAATAAAATCTCAAAACACCAGGTCCCAATTTTTTTTTTTTTTTCCTGTTTTCTGCATTAGGTCTTACTATGGTCTTGTATCCCTGCGCCTCCTCCCAACTGCAGCTTTTCCTGTAATGGATGCGAGTTTCTTCAGCAAACATCACCCCCACACCCACTTCCCTTCTGTCTCTGACTAGGGTCCTGGCATTAGGACCCTTACCCCATGCATCCCTTATCCCACGTTCTAGCAATTCTCAACTCTTTATAGTTTCCCAAATGCACCAAACCCTTCTCTCCGAGCTGTTCCTGCTGTTCCCTCTCCCTGGACCATCTTTTCCAGTGCCCAAGTCCCATAGGACCTGCGGTACTGAGCACAGATATCCCCTTTCCGGGAAGTTTTTTTCTCATATTTCTAAATGGTAGTGTCCTCCTAGTGCCCTTTTAGTGCCTGCTCCATATTTACATTGCTGCATTTATCCCACAACGGAATTAGTTTTTCTGTCATTTTCCTCTCGGAAACAGTTAACCAAGGGAAGAATGGAAGTCAATTTTTCCTCCATCTCAGTTGCAGCTAGAGTACAAAGGTGAGTACGAGACGGCTGTCCAGTGACCAGGCATGAAGGATGGAGTGAGTGAATGAACGTGAAGGAATAGATTAATTGATTCTTAAGAAAAATATATCTGTGAATGTCTGACCCAGGATTATCCTGTAGTGACCACTCAGGGTGGTCAACTGTCCTGGTTTTCCTGGAATGAGGGACTCTCAGTGATACAACTGGAGAAGTCCCATGCAAAGGAGGATGAATTTGTCACCCCATAAACAACCAACTTTGCAGCCAAGTGAGGACCCCTCCCCCAGCCTCTACAGGGAGAAGATCACTGCTATCCTAACCATCTTCCATGCACCCCAGGGTCTTTGGAGAGTTCTCTCCCCTCACCATGCCAACCTTTTTGAAATTCTTGCTCTTGCATCCATCTTCTTTTTCCTTACCCTGCCGGTTTTCTGTCAACAATTACCAGTTTTTTCTGAGTGGATTCCTGGCCCCTTTCCTCACCCCTACCCTCACCTCTGGTTTGTTTTATGTCATTTGGCACCTTTTTTAGCAGATCAGTCACTGTCCTTGTAGAGTTTTTTAAATCAATAAAGTCAGTGGCCTTTGCAGAAAAAAGAGAGACAGACAGAGAGAGAGTGATACTGACAGTGTGGAAAGACCTGTGCAGTGAGGTTTGAGGCTAAACTGTCTCAGTTGAAGTTAACAGAAATGAATAATAGACCTAGGACCCCAAAACTGAAGTCTAGCTGCAGGAACCCGAGATCACAGTGGCATTTCCCCTGACAAGTCCAGATATAGAATTCTTAAATTTTCAGGGTAGTGTGTTGGCATATGGAAGGGGCAAAGTGAAAACAGGCAGGAGTGTGCCTCACACTGACAGCCTCTCACTATCTCTACAACACTGGGTGAGTCATATAACCTTTCAGTTTCCTGTCTGTGAAGTACATTTCCCATCGCCCAAGGCAGGGTCACTAGAGGACTGAATTTGGTGTGGACATGTATTAACTGCTCAATAAATCGCTATTCCCTTCACCACTCTGTGAACCTGATTGTCTCCAGAATCTGGAGTAGGGTTGTCCCAATGTGTAGGGTTAAGTAGCTATTACATTTTGTTACCATGGATTAGCACGAATTCTGTTCTGATGAACCACTGGTTTTATATGCAGTAAATATTGGGTTATGTGTAATGTGTGTGTCCTAATGCTAGTTTTGTGACTTTTAATAGTTCCCTTGCTACAGGAGTATTCCTGATGTGGTGAGGTTACAGAGAGATTTGCAATTTCTCAAAAATGAAACAAAAAACACCAATATCCACATAAAACGCATCATACTCTTTTGACTGTGCAATTCTATTTCTAGGAATTTATCCAAAGGAAATAACCAGAGAATGCATGTACAATGATGTTCATCTCAGCATTGTTTATTACAGTGAAAAATTAGAAACATCTGAAATGCTTGACAATAGAGATTTGGCTAAGTTAATTACATTTCAGACATTCAATTGAATACCACGCAGACATCAAAAAATTGTGTTCCCTAAAAGTATTTAATGACTTGGAAACAAGTTCAAGGCATATTGTTAAATGAAGAAAGCAGATAACAAAACAATATGCTCGGTATGTTTCCAATTTTGTAAAATAAAAATTATGAAGGAAACAATAATAATATTAAATAATACCAGAAGTAGTATCATTAATGGTTAAGAACATGGGCTGTGGAGTTAGAACTACTGGGTTCAAATTCCAGCTCTGACACTTTCTTGCTATGTGATTTTGGAAATCCTTTACCTCTCTTTATCTCAGTTTTCTCATCATTTCCCATAAAATGGGGACAATCTCATAGGGTTTTTCTGAAGATTAAAATGAGTTTATCTATAAAGCTTTACAGCAGTACTTGACACAGAGTCAATGTTATAGAAGTGTTGGCTATTAGTTTCATTTCTAAGTGATGTAATTCATAAGTTATTTTAAAACAAAATTTGAAATAAACAAAAAGATGAATCATATATATATATATATGCAAATCCATTCAGCTAATAATTGCTTGAACTGGGATTTGAACCTAAGCCTGTCTGGCTCCAGAATTTGAGCACTTAACCATTACGTAATGCAGAATAAGGAATGTGAGCCATGGTTTTCTCATATTTGCAGGATGAGGGATAACTTTTACTTTCATCTTTGTGACTTTCTGGATTTTCCAAAATTTTAACAATGGATACATATTGCTTTTATAACTGGAAAGATATTGTTATTTATACACTACATTTTAAGTTGTTTAAAATTAAACAAAACTTCCCACACTCAGCTGCTGTCTTTATCAGTCTACTGGCCAACAACTTTACTTCTGCACCATGACTGGGTGAAGTGTGAGCTTCATGGGAGACGCTTCAAATAGTACCAGGTGTCAAATTAATGGTCACAGAAAACAGGTCACAGGCATCCTATAGTGTTGGCACAGAACTCCAGAATCAGTATGAGTTCCAGAATCAGATAGAACTGAGTCCGAACCTCAAAGCTATCAACTACAGGCCCCTGGATAAATTTCCTAACTGCTCAGAGTCTATTTCCTCCTCTGAAACACGATAGTAATAGCTCCTCATGGGGTCCCAAGCCATTAGGGCTCTATGTGAAGAGGTCATCACTGTTCCAGGTACACAGTAGGTACTTAACTCCTGGTAATTATAATGACAATTATTGAATTTTGAAATCTTGGAGACACTGCATAGCCCTACACTGACATGGCATTGGGTGGGTCCTACTTCCTAAATACTAACCTTAAATAGTGGTAATAAATGCAAAACCACCACCTTCTAGTCGGGCTGACTAACAGCATCAGAAAGCTTTCTGTAACCTATTTCCAGGTTGGAGGAAAATTTTGCCATTGTTGTTGAGTGTGTTTCCCCCCTTTAAAGAACAAATAAAGCACCAAGTGCAACAGCTTTTTATAAGATGTTAAAAATACATCAAGGATTAAATCCTGCCTGCCTGTTACTGATTTGGAAATGGGCTTGAATGCATTCCTTACATCCAGATTGGATTAAACTTACTTTTACTCTGCAACCCTGCCAGTATATTTTTTTTAATATTATTATCATCACTAGGACTTGTTTTGTGTCCAGAACATGGCAATAGAAATTATCCCTGGCAATTCTGCAGCTCTGTCCTCTCACCAGCCCCTAAATCTCAACAAGCGTTCTGAATTTCAGCCAGAATTGATTGGAAAATTGGCCTTATAATTCACAAGCGTTCAGATTTGAGATCAGTTAACACCAGACTTCTGGAAATACTGGCTGCCTCCTTGGGCCAATGAGTGGTGAGTTTTTTCTCCTTGAAAACAGAGCTGAAAGTCATTTCTTTCTTCCTCACAGCTAGTTATTACCAACTTTGCATCCTGAGAAGTGCTCTGGGGTACATGCTATCTCCTGCAGGCTCTACACAGAACAAGAAAGTTTTTCCTACAGAAAGGGATCTCAGGACCCATGTTCTCAATTTACAGATGGTAAAGTTGAGTCCCAGAGAGGAGGCAGGATTTGCTGAGGTTACACCAGGCGTTATGGAAGACTACCCCTCCAGTTTCCTGAATCTTAGTTTACCATTGTTTTCTTTCTCTACTTGGACATATCTCATGTATGAAAGCCTTTGCTATCACTGTAAATGGCAGGTCCTCTAGTTGACTCACCATACCATCTCCTAAATGTGGCCCAAACCTCAGCAGCATACAACTCATCCCACCTAATCAAAGGGAGAACAATGTACATTCACCATCTTTCAAACTGCGGCTTGCTCATGAACTCTTCTGGTCTCTCACTGAGCCATTTTGCCATGTAGAGCAAATACAAATGTCTTTTAGAAGTTGCAAGTCTACTTTGGAATGTGTGTTCCTTGTTCCAGTTGGACTGCCTTCTGAACGTGGAACTATTAAAAATCAGAATACTGCTTTCCTGGAAGTGGGAGAAACATATGAGAAGATGCATGCTGGCAGTGCTTTCTGTAACGCAAGCTCCAGCCCATCCTTAAGTTAGCCTTTCAAATCCCACATTCGTTTTAAACAGGATGGCTGACAGTCTGAGGAGGGCACCTATTTGGAATTAGGGATTGAATCTGCAAGAAGGAGGCAGGAGGAGCCTCATCCAAATTGGACTTCTGACACACATTGAGAGGCCATATAATTGCATCATCAATAAGGTTTCAAAGAAAGCTTAGAAGGTCACCAGCATCACCGTGGAATGCAGTCAAATATGATAGAAGGAAAACTGGAGAGCACTGTGTCAAGAGTCTAATCAATAGCCACTGAGTTTTATCTGTGTCAGATTTAAGAACAGTTGACATCTGTGCCAGAAAAGTGTAAAGACAGTTATGCAAACCATCCAGCTGCTTCCCAGAACCCACAAGTTCACTGAAGATCATCTGTAAGGAATACACAGAAGACGGCTAGCAAAGGGACTCAACAAAGTTACTCATAAAAGCCTGCAAACAAACAGATTTCCACGTTGTCAAGCCAACTTCCAAATGTTGCTTACAGCTGGGTAAATTTGACCTTCCAAGTGTTTGCTCTTTGTCACCCGTTTTAAAAACAAGAGACCTAACTCAGGATTACGTGGAGGAAATTTTAGCATGCCAGGTTGGGTAAGAGATCGGGCTGTAGAGTTAGACTGCCTCAGTTAGAATCCCTTTCCTGCTGCTTACTAACTGCATGACCTTGGGCCAGCTGCTTAGCTTTTCTAAGCCTTTATTTCCTCATCTGTAAAATGGGGAAAACTGCCGTGCCTACCTCATAGGGTGTGGTGAGGAATAAATGTGTTAACCTGTGTCAAGTACTCAGCACAGCGCCTGGCACATAGCAAGGACTCCATGAATACAAGGTTATTACTGAAAGTTTCTTGCTTCTCATTAATAAAAGGTTCTGCAAATATTCAGAGAACAACACGTTGACTACAACTGGGCATATGAGAGCAAAGAAAATGGCCAAGAGGTGAGTAGAAGAAAAGCAAAGATGGCCTAGCATAATCATTATAATCGCTACCTCTTACTGAGAGATTATGAAGTGCCTGGCACTGTGTCAAGTACTTAATGAATATAATCTCATTTAATCATCCTGGGATATTATAAGGTAAGTACTACTCATTTTTCATACCAGCAAGCAAAGCATAGCAAAGTTAAGTCATTTCTCCAGAGTAAGATACCCCAAAAATAGACTCAAATGTAGAACTTTCTGACTCTACAGCTTTTGCTCTTCTGAAGTCTACTCTGATTACCTGTAACCGCTTGGTGCAGTTCTGGCATGACACGCAAAAAACCGCCCTCGATACTGGGAGATATCAGTGTCATACTACACCAGCCTAGCCCTGTAATGTACACTGGAGCTCCACCACGCAGATCTTATGCACTTTCATGGGAAAGGAGGGGATGGAGATTTCTACATGCTCACCAACTTTCAGAAAGGTAGAACAGAGCAAACACATGGACAAAGCTAAGACACATGGTCTCCTGCCCCATGAAGTTCTCTATCCCTTGATGATGTAAATTGACAGGGCTAGCCTCAAAATATATTCATGTCATGTGAGTATAGTAAACATTTATAAAAAGAGGCACATCATAGGTATAGTGTTGGGGGGGGTCAGTACAGAAAAATGAAATCTTATTGAGTTTGTGCACAAGGAAAACTCACTGAAAAATAAATAAGCAATTACAAAACTGTATATTAAGGCATAGTGATGGAAAGCTTGGGCTTTAGGAACAGAGAACCTGAATTTGAATCCTGGATCTAGACTTACTCACTATATGGACTCAAATCCATCATGGTACTTCTGCATCTGTAAAATGGGTCTACTATGCCATCACTACTGCACGTGACTTCCTGAAGAATGAAATGGGATAAAGCACATAGACAACTGAACATTTGCCCATAACTAGCACTCAACAGTATTAGTTGTTATACTTGAATTAGACCGCTTGCTTGGGTCTAGTCTTAGTTCTACCTCCTACCAGCTTTGTGTCCTTGAGCAAGTTACTGAACTACTCTGTGCCTCAGTTGTCCCATACGTAAGCTGGGATAAGCCTAATACCTGCCTCATAGTGTAGTAACAAGGATTAAGTAAGGTAATATTTATAAAGCATTTAGAAAAGTGTCTGGCATACAGTAAAGACTCAATGTTAGCTACTACAGTAAGTCCCCTACAAACAAAACTTCGAGTTGCAAACTTTCAAAGACCTTGAACGCGCGTTCCATCAACATCAGACATGAGTGAAATTGCAGCTGGACCTCTGTCTCCTACTGCTGACGCTCCTTCAGCTCTACCATCTCCCACCACCTCTCCCTCCTCCAGTCAGTA
Source organism: Balaenoptera musculus (assembly GCF_009873245.2). NCBI lineage: Eukaryota > Metazoa > Chordata > Mammalia > Artiodactyla > Balaenopteridae > Balaenoptera > Balaenoptera musculus. The sequence continues at coordinate 98,189,727 of NC_045790.1, read as the reverse complement.
ACTCTTCTTGCCCGTTCACTTGATGCCAGCCTCTGTATGCCAGCTGTTGTCAAGGCACTGTACTGTAAGATTAAACATGTTTTATTTTTTGTGTTTGTTTTTAAGGCATTATTTGTGTGAAAAGTATTATAAACCTATTACAGTACAGTACCATATAGCTGATTGTGTTAGTTGGGTACCTAGGCTAACTTTGTTGGATTTACGAACAAATTGGACTTATGAACGCGCTCTCTGAACGGAACTCTCGGAACGCGCTCTCGGAACGGGGACTAACTGTACTACTATTGTTGTGATTATTTTTGATAGAGGTGAGCACTAGATACTGTAAGAAAATGAAGAGGCACTTAAGTAGAGCCGTGGTGGGTGGGTAGGAAAAGCTTCCTAGAAAACAGAGTGAAAGTGAGCATATGCCAGGTAGATGGGTAGGGGTTAGGGGACAATAAGGGCAAAGGCAGAATTTCGAAACAGCATTCCTGGATTTCCTTTACATTCAGTCTTCAGTGGAGACCTTGCTGCTCACATCTCTTGTTTTTGCCCATTACAGCTCATGGGTCCTGCAGTTGGTTTGAAGGCAAATTCCAAGCTAGCAATGGAGTGGGAGGGGGTAAGAAGAGAATGCACTACCCCGTTTTGCAAAAGGGCTGTAACCATTTAGCCGATTATTTAACATTGAGGAATGCAGTAAGGTCAGAGCCTGGATCACCTTTCAATGTAGCTACGGCTCCAGCAAGCAAGCTCTGAAATTGCTTGAAGTCATTTATACCAGTGAATGCATATGTATCAGGGCTGGGTTAAAGATTTAGAGGATAAGCTGGTAAATAGAATTAATTTAATATATCCGGTATAATTCAGTGGAACACGTAAGTGCCCTTCAGAGCCCAAAACTGCTGGGAGAGGAACAAGTCTTTGTACCAGCCATTAAAGAAGGATTAGTTGGACTCCTGAAAGAATAAGCTCATGACTTTCATTCTTCTCTAGGTGTGTGCATAATAGATGTCTTGATAAATGACTACGCTATAAGCAACTTACCAAAAACAACTTGGACTGCTGATGTACGTTTGTGTGTGCGTGTGTGTGTGTGAGTGAGTGTATGGGTTTCTTATTTTTTGCCACTTCAGATTCATTCCATAGTCATATCTGATCCCTTTGCCTCATTTCTGAAGCCAGGAGGGAATGCGTGAAAGACCAGGGTATCATACACTCACTAAGAGCATACCCCTTCGTGAGATGGGGTGGGTAGGAGGTCACCTCCGTCCTTCTCTGGGTAGGTTGAGTAGGGCCCCTGGAAGGAACAGTGGCTAGCTGCCTTGGATTAAAATATGGACTGGCCTGGTACCGAGGCTGCTGGTAGGAGCTGAGAAACAAGGTAGCCGAAAGAATCTAATATTTACTGCAGTTCACCAATATGTAAACGTCCCCATATTTTGCAGTGGAAACACAACTTTGTAGGACCAAATATCTAGTTTTTTGAAGGTGATTCAAAACAGGAGCAGATCGTATTTTCTAGGAGAAATAAAAGCTTCCTCCTACATTCCTGTTCATTTTGCGATGCCAAATTAGGGAGAACTTCTGGCTGAGAAATAGGAAAAAAAATTGGAGATGTTTTAAGATGATGAGACAGGTTCTTTTCATGCCATCCTCAGTATATATGTTTTTTTTTAAGGTGTCAAATGGGGACAATGATAACTTTTTTCCAATCTGGGAAAAAGAAGTTGGGAGTAAATGCTGATACTCTTCTAAGGTATGTGTGTCTATGGCCAGTATGATCATTAAAATATTCTGTGTCACTGAGTACCTTAGAGGGGAATTTTAACAAAAGGAAGAAAGGAAAGGAGAAAGGAAAACAGTATGCATTTTCTTTTTACCTAAAAGTATTACATGACAAGGTTATTCTGACTTTCAGGGATCGTGCAAAGTGCCCAGCCTAGTGCCTGGTAGATAGGGATCATGTAAAAACAAACAAAGAAGAGGGATGTGCTTAAAGCTGATTTTTACCAAAAAGGTAGAGGTATTGCTTCTTATATTTATTTGTGTTCTTAAATAAACTATCCTTCCTCATAGAAGACAATCATTGTTTTCCTGCTTCTCTCTCCATCCCTTACGGAGTCAGCTCAAGTGCAAACCCTGGTCCATAGAGAAAGGAAGGCCTGGGCTGATGGACCACTTCTGAATGATCTTGGGCAAGTCCCCTCACCTCAATATGCCTAAGTGCCCTGAACTATAAAATGTGGATAACGATGCTGCCCTTACAGAGTGGTTGTACGGATTCAGTAAGAACCTTTTGATAGCTATTGGCAAGGAAAACATGTATCTCATATTTTCAGCAATTGTCCATCTTTTTCCCTTTTTTCTTCAACAAAGATCCTGCCTAATATATAGGATGCGATCAGTAAGCACGAGCTTTGCATTGAGTTGGTTGACAGAAGTTTCTACATCCTTTGCAGCTTCTCTGGTTTGCAATGTAAATGAATGCTAAGAAAGCCAAGGGTCAGCAATGCAGTGGAGCAAGTCCTGGGCACCAACAGCCTTTTCCACGCCATGACAGATAAAATCCATGCCAAACTCAAGTAGGTCAAGGAAGAAAGGACAGAGGAGCAAGGACAGAAAATAGGGAGAACAGAGGAATAAAGAGAGAGAGAGAGAGAGAGAAAAAATAAATGTGGTTTTGAAATACTCTTCTTAATTCTTTGGGAAGAAAAGACAGCAATGTTGAGCTAATGCCCTCAAAATAGATCTGAGCAAACATATGCCAATGATCTGGAAAAGAAAAATCTTTTCTGACACTTCTCTTTAAGTAACGCTGGAATGTGGACTCCAGGAAGGGAGGGTAGTACTGAGGCCAGGCAAGGTCTTGCCCACACTGCATCATCAGGTCCTCTGGAGTTGCACTGCCAATGTTCGGACCTGGCTTGTGACAAGAAAACTTCTGAAAGCTGTGGTTTGGATTTTGCTTGTGGCTTTATTTTCATATGTGATGTCTTCTCATACCCAAGAAACCAGGCCTTGCCTAACTGACGTCAGACCAAAAGGCTACCCACACTTGCAAGGATGCACGCCATCTTGCCCTTTACAATTTTCATGGATCTCTCTTAAAAGGAAGGGGAGAGAGTTGGGAATGGGAGTCACAGGTGATCAGTCCTTCTCCTTTCCTTGTATCTACAACATCATTTTATGAACTGAGTATTCCAGGCATGGTAACTGATATTAACTAGAAAAATATGGTTTGGGCAAATCAATTTGGGAAATGCATTCAATAAAGTTAGAGGTCTTTTTTTTTTTTCAGGGCACATTGATATGGTAATGTGTATTATATGGGCTCTCAGCCACTTTAGTTATTCTTAGTTATTCTATCAGCATCATTTGACTCTGTCACTTACTTTCTCTTTGAAATACTTCCTCCAGTTTGCATACAGGTTGCTACTCGCTCTCAGTTTCCTCCTATTTCATTGGCCTCTCTTTCTCAGCATCCTTTACAGGCTTCCTCTTCCTCTTCCACACCTGGGGAGACTGGGTCTCAGTGTCAGGCCCTCCCCTACTTTAGGAACACTTCCACCACTCGGTGGTCCCATTGACTTTAAGGGCCTTCAATGCCATGTATACGCTGATGAGTCCCACATTTTCTTTTCTCATACTGTGACCTCACCAATTATCCGCAGATTCAACCCTTTAATTACATAAATGATACCTACAGTTGAATATCTAAAGGACATTTCCCATGTGATACGTCCCAAACTGAACTTCTGATTTCCATTGCCCTCCCTCTGTACCACATCCCCATGGCTTCTACATAGTTTTCCACTTTCACCGAAATGGTGCCATGTTCCCCATGGCTCAGGCTCAAAATGTAGGAGTGATTCTTGATTCCTCTTATTCCCTAACAATCTATGTCCAATTCAACCCACATCTTAACTGCATTACTTTCAAAGTATGTCCTGAATCCAACTGTTGTTACCACTACCATGCTATTCCAAACCATCATCATCTTTCGCATGGACTACTGTAACAGCCTTCTAACCAGTCTCCCTGGGACACTCTCCCTCTCCACCGTCAATTATCAACACTTCATGATTTAAAAAACAGAAATCAGATCATGTTACTCCCCTTCAAAAACCTCCCAAAATTTCTCATCTTACTAAAAATAAACTATGAACTTTTCCCCATATCCTAAAAAGCCCCATAGAATCAGACTCTTGCTAACCTCTCTGCTCTCATCCATTACCACGATCCCCCTTACTTGGTTCCCTAGAGACACACCAGTGTTTGTGCTACTCTGAACAGGCCAAGGTCAGCCTCAGGGCCCTTGTACTTGCTGCACCACTGGCAAATACTGTTCTGCCTCAGATTCTCAACCCATTTTCTGACACCAGTTCACCAAGTCAATAAGTACCTCGCCTCCTCTGAACCTCCATTTTTCTTTGCTGTGAGATAACATCAAGGGAAATTTGCTGTACTGTTATTACATAAGGGAAGCGGTACATGGACAAGGGTGGCAAGGACCAGGATTTGTAGACTGAAAAGTGTCAGGACATGGAACATTTGGTCCCATGTAATAAAGTTGATTCATAGCATCCGTAACCAAACAAAACAAAGGTGCAGTAGAAATGTAGTACTATAACTCACCATGGTCTTTGTCATTTCAGTACAGAATATCTTAGTCATTTAGAAGTGAAGACATAATTTATTATAAATTTGGCTCTACTTCCATGTTTATTGTGAAGGTGTTTTGTTGCTTGGTTAGAGGCAGAGCTGAAATTGAACAACTGAATCATTTGTATGAACAATGACAACATTTCAGAGCTTTTTCCAGGTAGTTCATGTGTTAATAGATTTTCTTCTCATGACAACCCTCTGAGGGGAGTCTCATTATCCCCATCTTACAGATGAAGAAACTGAGGCTTGGCAAGCGACACTTATTTCCTCATGCACACAGAAGTAACAAGTGACACAGCTGACTTTTGAACCCAGCTTTTGATACCAATTTACCTTGCTTACTCATGAAATATTATGTTCCCCTTAGCTATGAAGCTTTAAGTATATTGGCAAAGAGGATTTCATCAATTGTAAGGATATTTGAGTTTGTGTGGTACTGCTGAAGGCCCTAGGCTTAATATGAAGAAGGAAAGTTTTAGTTTGCATTGTTTTTTTGGTCTCTAAGTCTCTGAGCATTTTTGTAAGAAAGAATATATGACATTACAGAAGGATTACTAAAACTAAACTAGGAGTCATGAGAGAATTTCTCAGGGAAGCACATTCTTACTGATAGCTGTCTTACATTAGGATGGTTTGCCTCATGAGACAACGTGAGGAAAGAGTGATTTTCCTATCCCTGGAGGTACATAAGCAGAGACTGCACAACCTCTGCTGAGAGATGTTACAGACTAGACGGTCTTCCTGAATCACAAGAGCTGGTCTAGATATTCCTACACAAGTTAGACTGGGTGTTGGTTAGGGTTCTTTCAACCCTGGGACATGGTTGTTCAGCCAATACCAAATGTGGAGTCTCAGCTTGGTTTCCTGCAAAGCAGAGTCTAAGATAAGGTCTGGGTGTCAGGCAGTTTATTTGGGAGGTGATCCAGAAAGTAGGATAAAGAGTGGGGAGAGAGAGAGAGAGACAGAGAATAAGGAAAAGCTAATCAATGGGGGTTATTGAGCTGAGGATTATTATAGTCCTGCTGAGACCCTTCTAGAAACCATGTGAATTGAGCCTCCCCGTCCATGTCCTCCCAGAAGGCTGGGCATTTATTCATCAGCTTCCACCCAGTCAGTGAAGGCTATGTCTGCATAGGAACTGAGCAGGCTTCTGTAGTTCCAGAAAAGGCCATAAGGGAGAAATGTGGAGAAGTTGGTAGTGTACCCTTGAGGCGGGTTGAAATCAAAATGCACAGAACTATCCATCACAGTCACACTAAGGTAAGAGGTTGAGGGTATATAATGTGGGGCACCAAAAACATTTCCTATTCCTAGTCTTTGGTTTGCTTTATAGGATGGGGTTTGGAGGAATCAGCAGGAGCCACAAGGCAAATGATCCATCCACTCTTGTCTTTTTTTTTTAACTTTTTATTTTATATTGGATTGTAGTTGATTAACAATGTTGTGATAGTTTCAGGTGTATGGCAAAGTGATTCAGTTATATGTATACATGTATCTAGTCTTTTTCAAATTCTTTTCCCATTTAGGTTGTTACATAATACTGAGCAGAGTTCCCTGTGCTCTACAGTAGGTCCTTGTTGGTTATCCATTTTAAATAGAGCAGTGTGTACATGTCAACCCCAAACTCCCTAATTATCCCTTACCCCCAGTAACCATAAGTTCGTTCTCTAAGTCTGTGAGTCTGTTTCTGTTTTGTAAATAAGTTCATTTGTATCATTTCTTTTTAGCACTCTTGTCTTTCTATGAGTACAGGATTAGCAACGGTTCCTATGTCAGGCAGAATAATGTCCTCCCTACACCCCCAAACACACTCACCTCCTAATTCCTGGAACCTTTGTACATGTTAGGTTATACAGTAAATAGGAATTAATGCTGTCGATGGAATTCAGGTTGCTAATCAGCTGGCCTTGAGATAAGATTATCCTGAATTATCTGCATGGACCTAACATAATCATAAAGGTCCTTATAACTTGAAGATGGAGGCAGAAAAAGAGAATCAGAGAGACGACAATGTGACAAGAACATTGCTGTCCTTGAAGATGAAGGAAGGGAGCCACAAGCCAAGGAATGCGGGCAGCCTTTAGAATCTAGAAGAGACAAGGAAATGGATTCTTCCTTAGAGCCTCCTGACAGAATACAGTCTTGCCAACACCTTGATTTTAGCCTTGGGGAATTTATTTCAAACTTCTGACCTCTAGAACTATAAGATAACTGTGTTGTTTAAGCCACTAATATTTGTTACAGCAGCTATAGGAAACTAATACAGTGCATTACTCCACAGCACTGCAGGGCCATCTACGGAGTCTAATCCAAAGAGGATCAGCACACTAGCCAGCTTTTGGCTGAAATAATGCTGTTCCATAACAAACAATCCCCATTCTCTGTGGGTTAAAACAATGAAAACATATTCCAGGCTAACAGGTACACAGTTGATGCAGCTCAGTTGCAGTATATACAGTAATCTGTGTATCATCATATGGCAGGGCTTTACTGGGCTCTGCTGGGCTCTAGGCTTAAGGATGGGCTCAGGTCAGCTCCAAAATGCTCATGCCAGGACCCAGACTGAAGAAGCAATGGCTCTCTGGGGCATGCTGATCTCCTGGCAGAGGGAAGAAGCTCCAAAAAGCTGGCATAAATTTGCCATGCCTCTTAAGGTCACAGGTTGAAGCTGACATACTATTACTTCTGCCCACATTCCACTGTCCCCAGTAAGTCATAAAATTTGGCCCAAGACAGTGGGTCCAGGGAGAATACTTCTGGAGAAGGATAGCAAAGTCAGGGAGGGAAGGAAAAATTATAGACAAATAATGCAATCTACCACAGTCACTGAGGGGTGTCCCTCTCTGTGAAGGTGTGGGTTCACCAGCCTCTTGTATAGACAGCTTCCATCATGATCTGGCCAAAATGGTTGACTTTCCAATGAAGGGTCCAAATCTACTGAGATCCATTAGGCTGCAAACATGTCTAAACAGACTCTTAGAATCCTAAATTTAAGAATCACACAAGAAGGCGTAATCCAATTACCATCTTATTAGGGAAAAGTGAGGTCTAGAAAAGGCAATGCCATTTTCTCAAGACCAGACAGGGAGTGGCAGAGCTGATAATGGAACAAAGGCCTTTAAAATCTCAGGCTGGGGCTCAACCCACAGCTTTCTTAATTCTAGAATCCTGCTCCTGGGCACCCCAACAGCTTTGCTACTGTTCCAAGTCCTTTGGGGTCTATATACTAACAGCACTACTGAGTTTAGAAAGGTGAGGTTGATTATTCCAGCATCATACACACAAAGTCTTCATTTTTCTCCTCTAAATCTTAGGTTTGAAAAAGCTTTACTTTGGCTGGGCCTAGGGAAACCCACTCTGCCCCTGCCTGAAGTCCTGCTTGGGTGTTGTAGAGCAGTGATTCAGAGGGAAAGCACCTTCCAAACCCACATGGGTTCCTTCATTTTTTTTTTTTTCCTACAGCAGCAATTTTTGGATTCATGAGAGATGCCCAAATCGAGAGGGCTAGAGACATAGAGGTTCTCTTTTTGGCCATGGGTCAGCTAGGGCATCTCCAAGGGCTTTCTCAGACTCCCTTTTCCAGGAAGCTTCAATCCTCCAGAGAAAGAAGGTGAGGTCTGTTTCCTATGGTTGAAAAACTCTTTTGTTATCCTTTTGTTCCTCCTAACCCTTGGGAAACCCCAGGTCAGTTGTCCTCTGCTCCAGGAATCCTCCCCTACTTTCCCTGGGCAGAATTAATTGCTCATTTCTCTCTGCTCACACAGCACTTTATGCAGCATTTCTTCTATCACTGGCCATACTGTATTATCCTTTTTCTTTATACAGCTCCCTCCCTCACTAGGTTATGTCCTCTTCTGTTCCTGGGACTCTATTCATTTGACAGTATGTCCCGAGGATTTAGTACAATGTCTACTATACAGAAAGCAGTCAGTAAATACTTGCTTGTTTAATAATGGAAAGGATTCTATTGATTATTTTATTTTAGCCAACAGTTCATGATAATGTCATGTGGTAAAACACAATAGTTATTTATTAAAGATACCTGAATAAATCTATGAATGAAAAAGAAGTGACAATTACTAAGTGTCTTCCAGGGCCAATCTCTATTCTACACATGTCCCTTCAACACACAGAAGCACACACATACATGTGTACATGAACAATAAAGCAGAGCTTGGTAGACGTCATATTATTAATGCTGACAGAAACAGATTAAAGAACACTTATTTAGAAGACATTTTTTCAGAGCTGTAGCTCCAAATGATTTGTGTGTGCCCAGCAGTCAACCAATGAGCTCCACTGTATTGATCTAAAAATAAACAGGGAGCGCTACATTGCCAGAAATGATCTCAGCTCACCTCTGGGAGGTAAAGTCTCCACTGGAGGCATTTTTGTTGCTCAGCTGTAGAGTAGAGGTAGGCTCTCTGCAGCAATTTCCAATTAGCTAAAGGGGTTTGGGGATGATTTTGGAAAACTTGACCTAGCTTTGACCCTGAGTTTGTTTCATTCCTTACTGTGCACGTCTTGCCACTTCTGAAGGTGTGAGTCAGGCTGATGTCAGCCAAGCAAGTAGCTGACCCAGCATGTCCAAGGAGATTGGAGGTGTCCTTGGCAAGGGTCTTAGATGCTACCTACTAGGGGCAGATGTCCTAGAAGTGATGTCACTTTTTTCCTATTTAGGTCATAATGCTACAACAGCCTTTGTGCAAAGATGTCAAAGTGAAATTATGAGTGCCCTAAGAGTGCTTTCTTAAGGAATGGTTATGTATGTATGTATCCATGTATTTATATCTGGTTAGTTACTAGAGACCCAAGAGATATGAATTCTAGTTCTTGTTCTGTCATGATTCATTGTGCAACTCTGAGCGAGTCTTTCCTCTTTTCTGGACCTCTGTTCTTCCATCTGCATTACAACTGTGTTGGAAAGGTAATCTCTAAGACCCTTTCCAGCAACTGTGTCCTCTTAATTATTACAGACCAATGGCAACATTTATTTTACTGCATTTAAGGAACTGATGTATCCTCTGAGGACCTTTTGCTACCAACTCAATGGTCTTGTTTTGTCTTTCATTACCATTGCCTCAAACACATCTGAAATTCATCAAATGTAACACGCTTGCCAATCTGTGGTGGGATTTAGAAAGGAAGCTGTGTTGCCTTCTGCTGGTTGACTATGGCCAGGTTTAAGCAGCATGGCACTGGAAACCGGGATCCAATGGGTGTAGTGGAGTTTTGAAGGTGGTGCAGCTCCATAATTGAGTTTCAGATACTAGGTTGGAGTCAGGTTAGACCTCTAAGATTTTCTTTAAATTATAACTAACATCAATGCAAACATTGTAGTACACAAAGATATTCATGTTAACTCTTTTTTTTTTCCATTTATAACCATTACAACATCTTCAGCCTCATCTCTGCTACTCTTCCTCAAGTATTACTATTGGTCTAAATGTTGAAGTGATCAGAGAAGAATAGAACAAAGGCAGAGGAACTAACTTTGATTGACTGCTTTCTGTGAACCAGGTCTAATGCACTGTGCTTCAAATATTTTATCTCCTCCAACCTCACACCAGCACGGTGGTTTAGTAATTTTATTGATGAAGAAACCTAGAACTCAAATCACATTCAGGAAGGCTATAACCAATAGTCTTATCATTGGAAAAAATTACTCAAAGACTTTTGATGAAAGTGATATTTTAGTTTCTTGAATTTGTTTTAAAATTTTATTTTTGTGTGTTTAGTTTTAAAATGGAAACCTTAAATATTTTTGCCTAACTTTGACTACCAGAGTTCATGGCATTCAGTACCTAGATCCTAATTAACCTTTCTTAGGAATCTTTCTTAACTTCTAAGGAGTGTTAAATTAATCATGTCTAATGTACAAAATCAGAAAAAATATTACTCATTTTAGCAAATGCCTTAGACATCAACTGGAAAGGAAATTGAACTTAGGAGAAGAAGTGTCATGGGAATTTTTACTTTTTCTCCTTTGCTTATGTTTTTGCCTTTCCCCTGCAACACCTTCCCAGTTGGTTTCCACTCACGAAAACTTGTTTGGGTAAATGATAAGTAGGTTCGTCTCTGAGGCCTAAGAGACCTGGGTGTGGGTTGAAGTCCAGCTCCTATTAGCCACATGGCCTGGACCCTGCATGACCACAACACTGAGCTTCATAAGGATGGGATACAAATAACGAGGAAAACTGGGGTTGCTGTTGGGATTCAGTGAGAAAATGCACTGTACAGTAGTCCCCACTCATCCAAGGTTTTGTTTTCCATGGTTTCAGTTATCTAGTCAACCAAAGTATGAAAATATTACAAGGAAAATCCCAGAAATAAACAATTTATAGGTTTTAATTTGCGATAGTTCTGAATAGCACAATGAATTCTCAAGCTGCCCTTCTCAGGACCTGAATCATCCCTTTGTTCAGCCTTTCCCATCCATTAGTCACTTAGTAGCCAACTTGGTTATCAGGTTGACTGTTGCAGTATCACAGTGCTTGCATTCAAAGTCACCCTTATTTTACTTAATAATGGCCCTAAAGTGCAGAGTAATGCTGGAAAAATATAGTGTACATAGGGTTCGGTACTATCTGTGGTTTCTGGCATTCACGGGGGTCTTGGAATGTATGTTCCGCGGATAAGGGGGAACTACACTGTACATGTCTCAATAACAGGTAAGAGTTTTCCCCTCAAAATTGTGCCCCATAAAGTAGAATCGCCTTTCATTTGAGGGCTTACAATGTTCTCTCAGTTACTATATTTTGAATAACCAATTTTGTTTGGGGAAGGCTCATTATCCTGTAACTACCTTGATCAGTGCTAGGGTTGGATCCTTATGAAATCATCTAACAAAAGCAGTTACCAAAAGAAGGCAATTGAATGTAACACATATTTAGTAACTGCCCCATCCTGGGAGTGAAGTGTGGGTGGAGAGGACAGGCGGGTGGGAGAATGGGGTGAGAGGGAGGATGGTCTTTTAGGCAAGATTTGCATATAAACAAGTCCTGTAGATAGCACTTTTAAGAGCAATACACTAAGTGGTTCCATTGTGAAAATCTTGAATAATTTTATCTATAGGAAGAAAAGAGTAACCTTTCGTAATCATACATAAATGAGTGCCTTTGGCTTAGAGAAAAAAATATGAGTGAATAGAATTATATATAGTTTAAAAAACTACTACATCTGAAACAACTTAGATGCAAGGAATTTTAAAAGGTGATGTAATGACCGAGCAATACTGAAACATGCATGTCTAAAGTTTGAATAAAATTGTTTTACGAAACAAAGGAGTGTGGGGAAAAAGCATATTTCTAAATTAACATATTAATATAATATGTAATTTTAAATGTATCTAAGTGAATCAACTACGTAAGTAGATATTTAACGATTTAATCTACATCACTAAAATTAATATTTTCGAGCTGGTCAAATGTGTCTTAATCTTCTCACTGGGAATATGGAGAACTGCTATATATCTGGGGTTTATTTCTGGGCACATATGATGAAAGTATCTGGCAAACAGTGGTCTCCCAACAAAAGGTAGCCATTTTGGAAGTATCAGTAGTACTAGTGGTCTGGAAACTAACTTCTACATGAAAAAGGATTCTCACCCACATAGCTAGTTTTTTTTTTTTTTTGATGAGATTCGTGGTCTTTCTGTTTCATGCCCCAATTTTGCTCTTCATTTACTCATTCATTCATGTAACGACCAGACATTTAATACCTGCTTAAATGTGCAAGACTCTTGGCTAGGCACTGGAGATTCAGAGCTAAAGACCACAGGAGTCCTACACCTAAGGATCTCATATTTTAGTGAACTGATATCAAATCTACATCAGGGTTTCTCAGTTGTGGCACTACTGACATTCTTGGTTGGATAACTCTTTGTTGTGGGAGACTCTCCTGGCAATTGCAGGATGCTGGGCACCGTCCCTGGCCCCTAAGTGCTAGAGGCCGGTAGTACCCCTTCTCAAGTGCGACAACCAAAATATTTCTCCTGACATTGCCAAATGTTCTGGGGGCGGGGGGAGCAAAGTCACCACTGATCTATATCAATATACATTGCAAGATATTGTTTCTCTAACAAGAGTAAACTCTTGAACATACTTATATCTAGAACATACTTATATCTCTCCAGTGCCTACACAATGGTACACACATAATTGACATTTTACCACTGTGTTGTGATAAATTTTTTAAAAACGCTGGTTAGTTTTATAGAACCGAAAATATTGAACTCTAAGATTCGATAGGCAACTTCAATTTTTGCTGCTGTTCTTGCTGTTGATGTATTTTTGCTCTGTATACCTTCTCTGCTAAATTCAAGCATTCAATTACAGTAAGCAGAGTCATGCATTAGAAACTGGGACACAGAAAAAAAGAGACAGAGAAGAAAGAAAAGAAGCTTGAGATTCTGCAGCCCTTGAACAGACTTCCAAATAGAAGGCATTACGTAAACACTCTGAAGCTTTCCTAATTCTGACTAATACATATCTATCGGTATGAATCTGTAATGCTTTGAATCACCCAAAGTTTTAAAGTAAATGCAGATTATCTTTTAAAGAAAATATATTAATTTAAACTAGAGTTGCCAAGTAGGTGTCTCTAGGGACATATCTTAGTAAATAAAAGACAGGTGATTTGTAATAAGCTTCTCAGGGGTTGGTATGTAAAGTGCTTGTGAATAGCTTGTTCTCTTTTGGTGTTTAAATGTTCTTTCCAACAATATCAAAGTTATTTATTTGCTAAGCAAATCCTTTCTCTCACAAGAGTGTGGTAGTAAGCTTAATTCATTCACGCATATTTCTTATTCATGCAATTTTACAATTTTTCAAACATTTAAAACATTAAGAAACTAAATTCACGAAGTTCTCTTTAAGACGGTTTGGAAGAATATAAACAAGTGAAAAAAGGAAAACTGTCGCTTGATTTTTTTTAAGTACTTGATTTCTTACCAATTTTAGATATTTCCATAGGAAGAACTTTACTGAGGCGGGTATGGGGGGGTAGGTAGGGGAAAGCTGCAGATGCGAAGAAAGTTTCGCCAGATGTTCAACTGAAGTTAAACTTTTCTCCACTAGCCATTTGGCAAGATACTCCAAAGACAGATATCTCAATTTTTCTTACAACTTACACCCTGCGTTCTAATATTTCTACATATTAACACACCATCATAACTCAGTTTTTACTGTCAAGAAAATATCAGTGAGAAATATTTTTACACCTTAACCAGAGAGGGAAAAAAACTTCCCTGCACTCCGTCACACAGGACCCCCTTTCTTCTGTGAAACGCTTCTCCACCATGACTTTCCCTCCTATGTCCACGAATCACACCTCTGTCCTACATCCACCAAGTATGTCCTCTGAATTGTTGCTTTATTTCCAGGCTGCAGGGAAACTACTTCTAAATAGTCAGAAGATGAGGCCCTATGGTGAAGTGTAAAAGAAACAGATTACGGAGTTGGGCAGACCTGGCTTTAAATCCAAACTATGTGACCTCAGGCAAGGCCCTTAACCTCTTCAAACCTTCGTTTTATCAGCATCTTTGTTAAGGGGTATGGTCTGTGTGTCCTTGGGCTCCTCAGAACTGAACTCATGACTTTGACTTCCCAGGGTCATGAAACCAGAGACAAATTGTCTTCTACACATTCGACAAGTGCTTACTGATCATGTGCTCCCCCCTAGTCTCTGGGAAGTGAACAGCCCCCCGTCCACATCTTACAATCAGGCAATTGGTCATATAGAAACGAACACTGTTATAAATGGAAAAGGTTCTATTGAGTGGGAGGAGATGCCAAGGTATTGTAAGAAAGGCTAGTGTGTGTGTGCGTGTGTGTGTGTGTGTGTGCGCGCGTGCACGCACACACTGATTTTGGTTGAGGGAATGGGTTAAAAGAAGACTTCAGGGCTTCCCTGGTGGCGCAGTGGTTGAGAGTCTGCCTGCCAACGCAGGGGACACGGGTCTGAGCCCTGGTCTGGGAAGATCCCACATGCTGCGGAGCAGCTGGGCCCCTGAGCCACAATTACTGAGCCTGCACGTCTGGAGCCTGTGCTCTGCAACAAGAGAGGCTGCGATAGTGAGAGGCCCGCGCACCGTGATGAAGAGTGGGCCCCACTTGCCCCAACTAGAGAAAGCCCTCGCACAGAAACGAAGACCCAACACAGCCATAAATAAATAAATAATTTTTGTTTAAAAAAAAAAGAAGACTTCAGTGACGCAGTAACTTGAGAGCTAAGCATGAATTAGAATTAACCAGGTGTGAGTGAGGATACACTGGCATTCCAGATGGAAGAAGCAGTAAATGTGAAGTCTTAGAGATGAAAAGGAGCAAGGCATGATGAAGAAAATTAAAAGACAGTGTGGGGGGCTTCCCTGGTGGCGCAGTGGTTGAGAATCTGCCTGCCAATGCAGGGGACACGGGTTCGAGCCCTGGTCTGGAAAGATCCCACATGCCGTGGAGCAACTAAGCCCGTGAGCCACAACTACTGAGCCTGCGCGTCTGGAGCCTGTGCTCCACAACAAGAGAGGCCGCGATAGTGAGAGGCCCGCGCACCGCGATGAAGAGTGACCCCCACTTGCCGCAACCAGAGAAAGCCCTCGCACAGAAACGAAGACCCAACACAGCCATAAATAAATAAATTAATTAATTAAAAAAAAATACAACATTAAGTGTAAAAAAAAAAAAAAAAAAAAAGACAGTGTGGCTGAAGAAAGTGCTCAAGGAAGCCATGGGTCTTTAAGGAGAGATGGGAGAGGCGGACAGATAACAGACCACACAGGGCTTTATGGGCCATTCATGGAAGGATCTTGGTCCTTATCTAGGGAGCAGTGGGTAACCATTGAAGTGTTTAGGCAAGAGAGTAACAAAAAACAATATTTTAAAAAACCAAACTGGCTATGGAAAATGTGATGGAGGGGCGCAAATATGACCATGAGGCCTTCATTATGGTTGCTTTATTTTAATGATCTTTATGATTAGTTTACCTGAAATTCTGATTTTGCTTTTAGTTTAGAAGGTATCAATAATGTCTCTGTTAATTTAACAAAGGCATAGACAAATATAAAATATTCATTTCTGATAAAAGCAAAACCCCTTTTGTGACAAAACGTGTAGAATACCTTTTTGGTATTGTCCAATTAAGCAAATAAAAAGACAACTTTTCTACTACATGTGAATTTATTATGCATAAATTAAAAGACTGTTGGAAACCAAGGAAAAAAAGTATGACTATGGGGAAACTTTACAAGGTTACTGCAGTCGGCCAGGAGAGAAGCGACAGTGGCTTGGACGAAGATAGGAATAGACAGAAGTGGACTTGCCAGTGCCCAGGTGAGATGGCTGAATCCTGAACGTATGGACCCACTGGCTGCCAGTCTATCTTTGGGACTAGGAAAGCACTGGAGTTGACATAAAAGAGGTGGTGATGTGCTTCTTACGAACTTACACATTTGTTAATTCATTTTCTTTTTTTTTTTTTTTTTAATTTTATTTATTTATTTATGGCTGTGTTGGGTCTTCGTTTCTGTGCGAGGGCTTTCTCTAGTTGCGGCAAGCGGGGGCCACTCTTCATCACGGTGTGCGGGCCTCTCACTATCACGGCCTCTCTTGTTGCGGAGCACAGGCTCCAGACGCGCAGGCTCAGTAATTGTGGCTCACGGGCCTAGTCGCTCTGCGGCATGTGGGATCTTCCCAGACCAGGGCTCGAACCCGTGTCCCCTGCATTGGCAGGCAGATTCTCAACCACTGCGCCACCAGGGAAGCCCGCTAATTCATTTTCTTATCAAACATTTATAGTTATGAGGATCTGTGAGAATCGCTAGACAGTAGATCATATAAGACCTTGGGACTAGATTTGCCACCATAACTGAGCTCTATTGCATTCTGACACTAAGAATGAAATGAAAAATACTTTAAAACAAGACAGCCTCGAGTAATTTAAAGCATATGTGATATAGCCAAGATCAACATAAACATGGTAAGGGATGCAGACTCCAGACCAATCCAGGGAGAAATCACCAGGAACAGATCCTGAAAGGAACAAGAAAGATGGTATGGCCCTCTACCGTGAGGGAAAACACTCTCTGGGATCACGTCTTATGATACATGTTAAGTGACTGGCTAACTTCTGAAAAAAACAAATCAAGTGTTCTCCCATGTCTCCCCTTTCAAACTAGAAGGGCGTGCTCAGCAGACTCAGCAGAGAAGGGCCCGCTGGCCACTCGGCCTTTTCTGATGGGCTGGGGACATCCAGGCTCCTAGAGCCAGAGCTCACTGTGGTTTCTGCTCTGCTCTCTGGATAATCTAATTACCCAGGGAATAGAAAACCAGAGGCCAGACAGATTTTAAAAATTCCTCCCTTTAGATTCTGCTGCCACCAGCTCCTTTGACTTATATTGAAATTGTGTCCCATCTCTTTCAGCCACGTTGTTACAAATTTATTATCTAGACTGATGATGACATCATTTGGAGAGGGACCAGGGCTGTGGTCATTCAGCTCCTCTTTCCGTATTACATAGGCAGCTTCTTCTCTCCCCTTTCAGGTCATTAATTTTTTAAAAGAGGGATTGCTTTAAATATCCAAAGTGCTGCTTTCAGCTGTGACACAGAGAAGGTTTCCCCTTTCAGAGCCCACAACACGTGCCTGCTTCTGATGGAAGGCAGCTTGTCCAAGTGGGCATTTGAGATCCCTCAGAGTGTCTCCTGAGCAGTCCTTGGTCAAAGTCATGCTAAAGGCACTTGTTAACTTTGTTTCTCATTTGAAAAGGGCAGGAGAGCTGGCCTGGGGTTGTAGGTAATGGGCTACAAGTTAGGAGATTAGAACAGCTTCTTCACAGATTCACTGCTGGTTGTTAATCATTCCTTTATGGTTTAGCATGCTTCTGTGTGAAATAGGAATGTTTCCATTGCCCATCTCCAACTTCCAGATTGTAGGAAGACTTGGAAGTAGCAGCAAGTTTTGTAACAGCATTTTGAAGCTTATACTTTTCACAAGCATATGTTGCGTGCCAACTATATGCCAAATACTATGCTAAGCACCGGATATACACTTGTGAATAAAATAGGCTTATCTGCCATTAGGGGGCTTATAATATAGTTGGAAAGACAGATGATAAACAAGGAGGCAAACAAATAAGTATATAGTTACAAACTGAAAAATGCACTGAAAGAAGGGGTGGGGGAGTATCATGGCATGGGAAAGTATACTGAGGAAAGGGGAGTCAACAGACTCATTCCTCGGGATCTACAGGGAATTGGTTCCAGGACCCCCATGAATAGCAAAATTTGAGGATGCTCAAGTCTTCTATATGAAATGGTGTAGTATCTGCATGTAACCTATGCACATCCTCCCTTATAATTTAAATCATCTCTAGGTTACTTATAATACCTAATACAATGTAAATGTTATGCAAATAGTTGTAAATAAAATGTAAATGCAATAAAAATTGTTGCCTATGTGTGGCAAATTCAAGTTTTGCTTTTTGGAACTTTTTGGAATTTTTTTTCTTTGAATATTTTGATCCGAGGTTGGTTGAATCTGCATGCGAGGAACCTGGGCATTTGAAGGGCTAGCTGTATAGTGGTCCAGGAAAGTCTCACTGAGCAGTTTACAATTAGGTAAAGGCTTGAAAGTTGAGAAAGACCTGGCTATGCAGAAGGTGTATGTGTGGTGCGTTGTGGTGTATGTGTGTCCACACACATGTACCAGGGGGGAAGACTAGTGTTTCAGGCAGAAGAACCAATTTGTGTGAAAGACATTAAGTGGAAAAGAATTTGGTGTGCTTAAGGAACCAAACTGATGTGGCTGGAGGCCAATAAAGAAGGGGCTGGAAAGTGTTATACACATATAAGAAATAATAGTTCTACGTTTTGCAAGCAACTGAGTGAAAATGGTTAAGCTAAAATGCATCCAAATAATAGATTAGATTTTCCAATCAAATTGCCAAACACTAAGGACATGTTGGCAGGCGCTGCAAAAATGAATGAGTTTGGTGCCTTGTCCTCAGATAGCTCACAATATTCTAAAGTATGTAAGGACTCAAGAAGGAGCCAGAAATCACTATAAATACAAGATAAAAGTAAATAAATGCTAAAAAACGGTGGCTATAAAGTGTTATGGAAGAAAAAAGAGGGAGAGATCGTACCCTTTGTAGTAGGTTTGCATATGAAGGAACGCTTCCTGGAGAAGGTGACATTTAAGCTTGTCCTTAAAGATGGTCCTATTTCTACCCATGATTCTGCCATTTGGAACCATGTCATTGTCTGCTTTTTTACTTTCTATTGAGGCATCTGGTGTGATCAGCTGGAATGTAAGAATAATTAAATGGTATGAGGTAAGGACCACTTTCCAACTCTTGTTTTGTCCTTTTCTCCTGCAGTAAACCAAAGAGTAAGGGAGAAAGAGGGAAAAAAATCTCTGAGTCTGCTTCTATGCTATCTGCTCATGTGATCCCTCATACCTAGAATGTTACACCTCACCCCACTCTAGTGCCTGCCCATTCTTAAAACTGATAAAGGTGCCTCATTCATTCATTTATGTATCTACTTGTTAAAAACATACTGACAAGGGGCTTCCCTGGTGGCGCAGTGGTTGAGAGTCTGCCTGTCAATGCAGGGGACACGGGTTCGAGCCCTGGTCTGGGAGGATCCCACATGCCACGGAGCAAATGGGCCCGTGAGCCACAATTACTGAGCCTACGCGTCTGGAGCCTGTGCTCCGCAACGGGAGAGGCCGCGATAGTGAGAGGCCCGCGCACCGCGATGAAGAGTGGCCCCGCTCGCCGCAACTAGAGGAAGTCCTAGCACAGAAACTAGGACCCAACACAGCCAAAAATAAATAAATTAAATAAAAATAAAATTAAAAAAAAAAAAACATACTGACACACCATGCCCAGCACAGAGTCTGAAGTAACATAACCACTCAGTAAATACTTGCTAAATGAATAAAAGACACGGGCTAAGGCAGATTTTCGGCAGAAGCAACAACATATGCAGAGTCACAGAGGCATGAAACACGTTACAAGAAAGGAAAATTGTACTTGGGCTAGAAGAAAGAACCTAAAGGAGAAGCTTGAGAATGATAACCCTAAAGTAATAGATGGGGATCATATCATGAAGGGTCTTGAGTTCCAAGCTAAGGAGTCTGAATGTTGACCTCAAGACTGTGGAGCATCCGCTGCTGTTGTTAAAATAACAACAACGGTACCCAATGAAACACCAAACAAAAAAAAGAAACTAGAAGGAACCACATGATCTGTATGTCATCCTCCTCCAAAGTGCACTTACGCAATGAGAGGGAAGTCACTTTCCCTTCTGGATGTATTTTTAACAAAGGTGGAATGTGCATACAAGATGGTCTATTTTTCATTTTGAATACAAATATTTTATAGTTCTTGATATTTATCCTAATTTAAATTTTTCTCTTACCTATTCAAGGCCAATCAAATAAGACTATTTTCAACTAGGATTTTAAGTCAAACACCATTTTTTTGGGGAATATGGATCTGCCAGAAAGGAAACACCTTAAAGCAAGGTGACCGTAGAACTCAGTTTGCCTGAGACAAATTTTTCTACTGTCCGAGGTTACCATCTACCCAAGGTTTTCCATTTTTGGTAAAGCGTTACTGACAGTTGCATTTAAATTAGTTGGAATGGTGTGGAAGACGTTCACATTGTGTTCTACGTTTCACCATGGCCTCATCTAATAGAGTGTGAGACACACTGTACACTGATGTCTTCCTTTAAGTTAGAGTTAAGTCTAAATGACAATCATCCATAGCTCATTTTTCTTTTCAGACTCTTTCTACACTTAAAAATAACCAACACTTCCTTTGAGACAGGACTGACTAGGAAAAGCTGTATCCTTCCTGTGTCCAGAGGCGCTAGAAAAACAATTTAGCGGTGTTGTCCCTGTTGGCCACTTGGTGAACCATGCAGTAATGCCATGGGCTCTGTCACAGGCTATGAGATAGAGGAAATGGCCAGGCAGGTCAGTGAGAAATAAATAGATGAGGTATGCATGAAATGTGTGTTGAAAATAAAGACTGAGTGGTCCTCCCATAGAGACAGTCCCAAATTGGACTTGCTACAGGGGTTTTTATAATTTATTATATGGTGTAAACCTACAACTATATAGTGATTTAATTTTCTGTTAATGCTTTTAAAATTTTCAATAAATCCTTTCATTATCAATCAAATTTAAAAAAGTATATATTTAAAAAAAGAAAAATTAAGTACTGAGTTTCTGAATCTATTTGAAAATACTTTTAAAGATTGTCTTGAGATGGCTGCTAGATGATGATGATTGGCTGTGGACAGTGGCAGAAGGTGTGGTTAAATGTCATTTGGAAGTATCTAGATTTGTAGTGACTTTCCTTCGAAGAGCTGCTCCTTTTGTAAATTGGATAATTTTATATTCTGTACCATACTAGAATGAAATTGAGAAGGTGTACAATTTTGCAGCATCTAAGTTTAGTATCATATTTGATGAGTTTTGTCTTGTAAGAATATTTGTTGAAAAAGCCATTTGGCTAAATTGAGGGGAAAAGATAGTACTTTTAAAAACTATTTGGTTCAAGTATTTACACATTTTAATGTGAAAAATAGAGTTGATAATTTCTTCTACTTAGCAGAAATTACTCTGAGCTTCCCAGGTACCTCAGTATCTGCTGAGTATTTTCTCAATTTTATGGTCTACCGAAAAGAGTCAACTGAAGGTGTCAAAAATTTAACATTTTTTAACCATAAGATTGAGAAGATTTCAAACAATTTAAAGAAAATATCAAAACAAAAAAAGACCATACTAAGAGCAAAAAACATTCTTCTGAAAGTATCAGTGATATCAAATTAGATATAGGTATGACAAAGAAAGTCGCTATATTATCTAAATATTCACTGATAAAAAGTGTTTCCTTTTTTCAGGTAATCAATACATGGAATTTAAAAAAAGAACATTCCTAAAAAAAAAAAAATAGTTCTGAAGAACCTAGGGGCAGGACAGGAATAAAGACGCACACATAGAGAATGGACTTGAGGACAAGGGGAGGGGGAAGGGTAAGCTGGGACGAAGTGAGAGAGTGGCATGGACATATATACACTACCAAATGTAAAATAGATAGCGAGTGGGAAGCAGCTGCATAGCACAGGGAGATCAGCTTGGTGCTCTGTGTCCACCTAGAGGGGTGGGATAGGGAGGGTGGGAGGGAGAGGCAAGAGGGAGGAGATATGGGGATATATGTATATGTATAGCTGATTCACTTTGTTATACAGCAGAAACTAACACACCATTGTAAAGCAATTATACTCCAATAAAGGTGTTAAAAAATAAAAAAAAGAACATTTCTGAAAGTGTATGTGAACTTATGTTAGTTTTTTAAGAAATAGAATTTTTGAAAATAGCTTTTGCATAGTACTATTTTAAGGTCCACCAGTATATTAAAACAAATTTGTTAGGCAAAAACCCCATATATTTCCAAAAAATCTGTAATTATACATTTATTAGCAAACTGACTCCAGCAATTCATTAAAAGGATCATCTACCATGATCAAGTGGGATTTTATAAGGATTTTTCAATATTCACAAATCAATCAATGTGATACATCACACTAACAAACTGAAGAATTAAAACCATACGATTCTCTCAATAGATGAGGAAAAAGCTTTTGATAAAATTCAACATCCACTTATGGTAAAAACTCTTAAGAAAGTGGGCATAGAGGGAACATAACTCAAACTAACAGAGGCCATATATAACAAACCCACAGCTAACATCATACTCAGTGATGAAAAGCTGAAAGAATTTCCTCTAAGATCAGGAACAAGACAAGGATGACCACTCTTGTCACTTTTATTCAACACAGTTTTGGCAGTCCTAGCCATAGCAATCAGAGAAGAAAAAGGAATGAAAAGAATCCAAACTGGAAAAGAAGAAGTGAATCTATCACTGTTTGCAAATGACATGATGCTGTATGTATTAATATAAATTAATTGTATAATAAAAATAATAATGTAATTGTTTTAATACTTTTAGCGCTCCTTTAGTGTCTTAGCACTGTAAATTATATGGTCATTTCCTTTAAAGCTTCTTTTTTAAAAATATCTCTTTGACCAGGCATAGGTTATGCCTTTTATTATTATTGAATTATAATTAACATACAATATTATTTTAGTTTCAAGTGTACAAAATAGTGATTCAGTATTTTTATACATTATGAAATGATCACTGCAATAAGTCCAGTTACCATCCTTCACTACACAAAGTTGTTACAATATTACTGACTATATCTCTTATGTGTGTACATTATATCTCTGTGACTTTTTTTACTTTATAGCTAGAAGCTTGTTCCTTTTAATTCCCTTCACCTATTTCAACCTTCCCCCCATCCCACTCCCCTCTGGTAACTACCAGTTTCTTTTCTGCATCTACAAGTCTATTTCTGTTTTGTTTTGTTTGTTCATTAGTTTTGTTTTTTAGATTCTACATATAAATGAAATCATACAATATCTGTTTTCCTTTGACTTATTCCACTTAGCATAATATCCTCCAGCTCCATCCATGTTGCCACAAATGACAAGATTTCATTCTTTTTAAAGATATATATTTGTCTTTTTAAAAGTGTGTGTGTGTATATATATATATATATATATATGTATTTATGAAATTTATACCACATTTCTTTCTTCTTTATCTATGGATAGACATTCATATTGTACCATGTCTTGGCTATTGTAAATAATAGCTGCAATGAACACTGGAGTACATATATCTTTTCAAATTAGTGGTTTTGTTTTCTTTTTTTTTAATGAAACTCCATCCTGTTTTTCATTGTGGCTGCATCAATTTATATTCTCACCAACAGTGCACAAGGGTTCCCTTTCCTAACCGATACTTGTTATTTCATGTCTTTTGGACAATAGCCATTCTGACAGGTGAGGTGGTATCTCACTGTGGTTTCGATTTGCCTTTGCCTCATGATTAGTGATGTTGAGTGTCTTTCCACACAACTACTGGCTATCTGTATGTCTTCTTTGCGAAAATGTCTATTCAGGTCCTCTGCCCATGTTTTACATTTTTTTTGTTTTTTGATATTGAGTTAAGTGAGTTGCTTATATATTTTGCACAGCAATCCCTTATTGGATGTATCTTTGAAAATATCTTCTCCCATTCAGTAGGTTGCCTTTTTGTTTCACTGGTGTTTTCCTTCAAAGTGCAAAAGCTTTTTAGTTTGATGTACTCCCATTTGTTTACTTTTGCTTTTGTTGCCCTTGTCTGAGGAGCCATATCCAAAAAAATATTGCTGCGACTGATGTCAAATAGGTTACCACCTATGTTTTCTTCTAGGAGTTTTATGCTTTCAGGTCTTATGTTTAAGTCTTTAATACATTTTGAGTTTATTTTTGTATATGGTGTAAGAAAGTGGTCCAGTTTCATTCTTTTGCATGTAGCTGTCCAATTCTCCCAACACCATTTAATGAAGAGACTGTCTTTTCCCCATCGTATATTCTTCCTCCTCTGTCACAGATTAATTGACCACATGAGTGTGGTTTTATTTCTGGATTCTCTATTCTATTTCATTGATCTATGTGTCTGTTTTTGTGCCAGTACAATACTTTTTGATTACTATAGCTTTATAATATAGTTTTAAATTTGGGAGCATGATACCTCCAGCTTTGTTCTTTTTTTTAGGATTGCTTTGGCTAGTTGAGTCTTTTGTAGATCCTTACACATTTTAGGATTATTTGTTCTACTTATGTGAAAAATGCCATGGGTATTTTGATAGGGATTGCATTGACTCTATAGATTGCTTTGGGTGTATGGACATTTTGACTATATTGATTCTTCTAATCCATGAGCCTGGTATACCTTTCCATTGATTTATGTTATCTTCAATTTCTTTCCTCAATGTCTTACAGTTTTCAGAGTATAGGTCTTTCACCTCCTTGGTTAAATTTATTCCTAAGTATTTTATTCTAGGTATAAGTTATATCTTAAGGCCAGACTTATTTATACTCCCCTGCTTTAACAAATGTGGGTATAATGAAAGATGTTTTTCCCCAGATCAATTCTAGATACTGCCTCCCACCCTTCCACACAGTTACTTATATATGGAGTCTCAATGGATAATCAGGATCTCTGGAATGAGAGTCTCAGTGGACGCTGGCTACAGTGTCCTACATACATAAATAACGTGCTATGGGTGCTTCCTAATAGAGATGGAAGTACCTTTCCAAATTAATCTATCTTCTTACTCTGGCCATGAGCAGAGAAGAGTAATAGTCCTATACTGTTTAGTTTCATCAGAAAACTGAATGCCTTTCCTCCTATATGTACCACAAGGGAATTACTTAAGTTTTGTTCTCCTTCCATTCACACTCACGGCATAAGGAATCCAAGATGGGTCTATATCTTATTTAATGTTTTACTAATATCCTTTGCATCAGTTTTCTTTCACTATAAAACCACTTAAAATTTAGGGGCTTAGGACACCTTTTCATTTTCTCACTATCCTGTGGTTCAGAAATTTGGACTGGTTTCTTGTTGGGTGTTTCTTCTGCTGGCCTCATGTGTGGTCACTTTAATGGCTGCAGTTGACTGGAAATTTTATTAGAGCTGGAGGGTCTTGTATGGCCTCACTCAAGTCTGCCAGTTGGAAGGCTATTAACTGGGATACATCTCCAGCAGGTGAACTTGAGCTCTAATCTAGTGTGGTTTCAGGATTCCAACAGAGACAAAAAAGTATATGCTCTAATGTGTAAGCGTTTTTCAGGTCTCCGCTTTTGTCACACTTGCTAATGTTCTGCCGTCCAAAGTAACTGACATGGCCAAGCCCAAATGCAAAGGGTGGAGAAATAAACTCCACTTCTTAATAGGAGTAGTGGCAAAGACACATTGACAAATGTGGACATACAACGATGGTAGAATTGTTGTAACCATCTTTGCTAATGATTTACCACATTGTCTAATTTGCTCACATTGAAAACACCTTAAGAATCCAATAATTGCAAAATGCTGATGTAAAGCACAAATAATGTGCAGGGAAGCACATCTATGGGTGAATCCTTTCAAGAGCCAGTTGCCCCTATTACAGTGGGGGTAATAAATAATCCCTGCCAACTTTACAGCTCGCTGCAAGCTAGATTGATATTGTGGATATAGAAATGCCTTCTAAATCACCAAACAGATGAGAAGGATTATCATTAATCAAAATCTAGCACAAACCCTACTTCACCATTCTTGATATTCCATCCTCACTAATTTCTTGAGATGGCATTTTATTGGCACTTGGAGTCTAAACCACATATTTTTTTGGCCTTTGATTTTCTGCTGCTTTGTGAAATTCATCAACGTCTGTATCCAACAATTCAGAATGCATGTGCTAAGCATCATCTAAGTGTCAAGTCTAGCTCGTCATTGGAAACATAGGAATGAATCAGGCATAAACCTTGATTTGGGGGAGCTTATACTCTAGTTCTTGACTTTGGCTAGGCAACAATATCAAGCACACTTTGGGGGAGTTTAAAATTGGGTGTCCAGACTGGGTATCTGAGGAGCCAGCCATGACCCTTGGACATCTCTCTTGCCCTGAATCATGGTCCCCTCATTCCTCACAACTCTCAAGTTCTTACAGACATTATAAATGTACAAGTCAAACTTCTTTATTTACTTTAGCTATTAATACCCTAAGAGCCACATTTCCAAACCACATTGGCAGAAAGGCAGAAGCCATGTCTTGTTCAACTCTGAATCCTTAGTACTCAAGACAGGTTACTGGTAGATATGTAATTTAGGTTGAATAAATGAAATAACAAATTGATCACTGTCACTAACTCTTCTCTTGAATTAATTCATTTTTCTGGAATTTTATTACTTTTGTTCTCACCTCATGAGAGTGCTTTCAACCAAATATTAGTCCTATTAGTCACACCAGTATAAAACCTGGAAGCTTCACCCCAATGTTCATAGCAGCACTACTGACAATAGCCAAGACATGGAAGCACCCTAAGTGTCCACTGACAGATGAATGGATAAAGAAGGTGTGGTATATATATATATATATATATATATATATATATATATATATATATATATTACTCAGCCATAAAAAAGAAAGAAACGATGTCATTTGCAGCAACAAGGATGGACCTAGAGATTATCATACTAAGTGAAGTAAATCAGACAGAGAAAGATAAATATCATATGATATCACTTACATGTGGAATCTAAAATGTGATACAAATGAACTTATTTGACAAACAGAAACAGACTCACAGACATAGAAAACAAACTTATGGTTACCAAAGGGGAAAAGGGGTGGGAGAGGGACAAATTAGGAGTTTGGGATTAGCAAATACAAACTATTATATATAAATAAACACTGAGGTCCTACTGTATAGCACAGGGAACTATATTCAAAATCCTGTAATAAATTATAATGAAAAAGAATATATATGTCATAGATTAGGTGACCACAGGTGTGTGGGTTTATCTCTAGGCTTTCTAAGGAGAATTACCACTGATCTATACTTATGTTTTTGTGCCAGTACCATACTGTCTTGATTACTGTAGCTTTGTAGTATAGTCTGAAGTCAGGGAGCTTGATTCCTCCAGCTCCAGTTTTCTTTCTCAAGATTGCTTTGGCTATTCGGGGTCTTTTGTGTTTCCATACAAATTGTAAAATATTTTGTTCTAATTCTGTGAAAAATGCCATTGGTAATTTGATAGGGATTGCACTGAACCTGATAAAGGAGGCAAGAGTATACAATGGAGAAAAGGCACCCTCTTCAATAAATGGTGCTGGGAAAACTGGACAACTACATGTAAAGAATGACATTAGAACACTACTTAACACCCAACACAAAAATAAACTCAAAATGGATTAAAAACCTAAATGTAAGACTGGACACTATAAAACTCTTAGAGGAAAGCATAGGAAAAATACCCTTTGACATAAATCACAGCAATATCTTTTATGATGCACTCCTAGAGTAATGAAAATAAAAAACAAAAATAAGCAAATGGGACCTAGTTAAACTTAAAAGCTTTTGCACAGCAAAGGAAACCATAAATAAAACAAAAAGACAACCCTCAGAATGGGAGAAAATATTTGCAAATGAAGCAACGGACAAAGGATTAATCTCCAAAATATACAAGCAGCTCATGCAGCTCAATATCAAAAAAACAAACAACCCAACCCAAAAATGGGCAGAAGACTTAAACAGACATTTCACCAATGAAGACATAGAGATGGCCAAGAGGCACATGAAAAGATGCTCAACATCACTAATTGTTAGAGAAATGTAAATCAAAACTACAATGAGGTATCACCTCACACCAGTCAGAATAGCCATCATCAAAAACTCTACAAGCAATAAACGTGGAGAAAAGGGAACCCTCTTGCACTGCTGGTGGGAATGTAAATTGATACAGCCACTGTGGAGAACAGTATGGAGGTTCCGTAAAAAATTAAAAATAGAATTACCATATGACCCAGACATCCCACTACTGGGCATATACCCTGAGAAAACCATAATTCAAAAAGACACATGTACCCCAGTGTTCCTTGCAGCACTATTTACAATACCCAGGGTATAGAAACAACCTAAATGTCCATCAACAGATGAATGGATAAAGAAGATGTGGTACATATATATAATGGAATATTACTCAGCCATATAAAGAAATGAAATTGGGTCATTTGTAGAGATGTGGATGGACCTCGAGCCTGTCATACAGAGTAAAGTAAGTGAGAAAGAGAAAAACTAATATCATATATTAACACATATACGTGGAATCTAGAAAAATGGTACAGATGAACCTATTTGCAGGGCAAGAACAGAAACGCAGACGATAGAGAACGGATGTATGGACACAGGGCGGGAAGGGAAGGGTGGGATGAATTGAGAGATTAGGTTTGACATAGTACACTACCATGTATAAAATAGACAGCTAGTGGGAACCTGCTGTATAGCACAGGGAGCTCAGCTTGGGGCTCTGTGATGACCTAGATGGGTGGGATGGGGGGGCAAGGGAGGTCCAAGAGGGAGGGGATATATGTATACATATGGCTGATTCACTTCACTGTTCAGCAGAAACTAACACAACATTGTAAAGCAATTATACTCCAATAAAAAAAAAAGAATACGTGTGCATGTGTGTATATGTATGTGTATGTGTATGTGTGTATATATATATATATATATATATATATATACTGAATCACTTTGCTGTACACCAGAAACTAACAACACTGCAAATCAACTATAGATTAATAAAAAATTAAAATTAAAAAAACTGGAAGTTCCAAGTGGGTGTTAAGTTCTGTCACTGGAAGTATGCAAGCAATGCTTAGGTAACCAACATGCAGCAGATGGTGGGTTCTAGTACAGGCTCTGCTGAAACGTAGCTGTTGGAGTTTGTACAAATCACCTCCCCCTCTGGGCCCCAGTTTTCTCATCTATTAATCTGAAGACAAGGGAGTAATCGAAGGCAGGCAGTGTCCCCTCAGGTCACAGCAGACTGCATCAGCCTTCCAGTGGGTGAATGAGGGCAACAAGTCTTCCATGGTTTAGATGATCTCATGCCTTCCAAATCACCATTGATGAAATTGACCAGAAGAAAGCTATGTCAACTCTCCTCCTAATACAGCTTCCAGTAATAAATTTGGAGATATCTCCAGTAATGGGTGTGAGCTCAGTTTACTGGACCTGTTTTTCTCAGAAGAGCTTTATGGAGAACTGCTCTTCACAGGCAGATGCCTGCTTTTATCACGCCATATATCAGTGAGTGAATGTCCGTGAAGTCCCCGCCTTACTGTGCCAGCCAAATGGATAAACAGAAAAATACAATCATCTCACAGCCAAATCACCACTGGCATTTATATTGCTTAAGGGTGAGAGGGACTACATGCTTGCATATTGTTTCAGGAGCCATTCATTCACCCATCAAACATCTTCTTGCATGCTCCCTCCCTCTAGTCACTGTACCTGGGGGATGGTGGGAGGTAGGGTGGAGTGTTGGTGGGTTGTGAAGAAAAAGGGATGAATTAGTTCTGAACCAACTCCTCAAGGAGGTTATAGACAGTGGGAGGGATAAGATGTGCACAAGAGAGAGTTTATTTTGTCCTTTGGCAAAGTCATTTCCACATTGTTTGGTATTTATTTGTTTATTTATCTATTTATCCCTCTGGAAAGCCATAACTCTTTTAGGGCAAGGATAATGACTTGCTTATTTTCCTTGGCTGTCCTAGTCTGAGTTGGCTGTCTCTACTTCCCAGACCAGAACACTTCTCAGTTGGGTGTTGAATCAAGCCTATCCTCCCAGTGGTTCATGAGAAACAATAGGGTAAAGGCTAAGCATGTCTTGTTCAACTTTATATTCATTCATTTATTCAATAAATAGTAATAAGACTCCTATCATGTGTAAGGTACTTCCCTACGTATGAAGTGTTCAGCGATAAATAGAACACCTAATATTCTAGTGGCAGAATCAGATGATAAATGAATAGAAAAAAATGTATACAGTGAGCCAGAGGACGATAGGCATTAAAGAGGGAAGTAGATCAAGCAAAGGATAAGAAGAGTCAACATGTGAGGTGATTGTGATTTTCTTTATGTAGTGAGACAAGGCCTGACAGAGGAAGGGGCATTTAAGCAAAAACTTGAAGCAGGAAGAGGAAGAGGCAGCTTTGTATTACAGCAAGACCATTCTGAGCAGGAGGAGGAGCAAGTAAAAAACACAGAGGTGGGGACATGTTCAAGGAACAGAAAAGAGGTTAATGGGGCTGGATGCAAGCGAGGGAGGGTTAGAGCAGGGGTGAAGACTCAGATCACGTGGGGCTTTAAAGGCCATTCAAAGCCATGGGCTTTTACTTTGAATGAGATCCCTTAGTCAGAGTACAGTTCTTGGTGCTCAAAATATGTGTCGAATAAATGTTGAGTCATTCCTGATGCAGGAATAGGAGTCAGAATACTTGGGTCCTATATCCAGTTCCCAGTGTGATCTTTTTTTTTGTACTGGGCAGGTAAGGGTGCTACAGCTAGATGGAGTATTAAGGCACTCACAGACTCAAACTTTGCATTCTAAGAGCCATAACAGAGCAACCAGCCAAGCAGACTGGGGTTCAGAGGACTGAGTGATGAAATCATGATGGAATCAATGCAAGAGGCCATCTAAGAGGTAACACTGAGTTTAGGCTTTGGAGGAAAAAGGAGAATTGGGAATGAAGGATGAAGACAGGGACATCCCAGGCAAAGGGAACAGCAGTCACAAAAGCATAAAGGATGGAGAACGTGTTCAGTGAACATGGAGCAGTCAAGTACCGCTGGAGCAAAGGACAGGTAAGGGAGAAAAATAGGTGGACATGATGTACGGTCCATGGCTTGGGGTCAGATAACAAAGATCTTGAGTACCAAGGTCCAATACCAGTAGGGAAAGAAGAACCATGGATGATTCTGGAACAAATAAGTGGCAAAGTCAAGGAATCAATAGCAACCAACTTTTGTCTAAGAAGGGAGGGAGAAACCAGTCAAAGGGTTGTGATGAGATCTGATCTAGGTCTCTGGCTGAAGCAGCAGAGAAACTGAGTGAAGGGTACACAGGAAATACAGAGGAAGGCAAATCCCCATGACTTACAAATACATTGTATGGGGGCAAAGGAATTTTCCCAGCCCACATTCTCTGCAGGTTTTCCCAATAAATGTTTATGTTCAAATATTAATCAGCATGACTCATTCATTTCCTCTGGCTTTTTTTCTTAGGGAAGTGATTTAGAATATTTTGAAAACTCCTACACTTTCAGAAATGCACATCAATGTGTGCCATGGCTCAAGCAGATCCTTCTTAAATGCAAACTCCAAGCAAGGATTATTCAAAAGTGGCTGGAGTGTGAACATTTCTCAGGAAGGCCCGGGGAAGTGCAAATGTCAAGGCAACTGAAAGGTGTTTTCAGATGTTAAGTTTCCACTGATTTGTGATACACAGGAAAAAAGAATGAGGGGCTCATAAGACATTTCACTCAGGATGAGCTGTGGAATATGGAGGTTAGGAGCAAAAGATTCGGAAATAAACAACCTGGGTTCAAATCTCAGTTGTTCCACTTACTAACTGTATGACTTTGGACAAGTTCATTAACCTTTCTGTGTCTCCATTAGCTGATAAGTGAGAATGATCCCTGAAGGGGTATGCACACTCCCACACTCCATCAGGCCCACACACCACGTCCGTGACTAGCCACAATTTGGGTGGTCCACATATATAAACACATAGGATTATTAACTGCCACTAAAAAAAGCAGTGTGGTGGGTAGGATATGATCTCATTCATGGTAGCGTGAAGGGCACTGCCACGAGCACCTAAACATGTGGTGAACCACGCTGCACTCTTGGCTCACCTTGCAAGGCAGGAGGACTAACTCTAGGATGCTTGGCTAATAAGTGGCACAGCTGGGAGATGAAACCCAATCAAGCTGTTGCTACCACACTAAGTTATACCTCGGTAATCACCTGGTTCAAACTCCTTGCCTCACAGAGGAAAGAGAAATTCAAAGAGATTAAATGATTTGTCCAAAACCCCAGAGCTAGTTAATGGCAGACCTGGAACAGCATCTGGTGTGTTTGACCAACAGGAGAGGACTCTTTCTATCCAAAACCCTCTCCCCCTCCATGTTCTCTCCAAAACAACACTACACCCAAACTTACTCCCCATAGTCTCTTTGCATTTACTAAAAGTCACGGCATCATTGAAGAATCCACTTCTTTCTCTGCATAGTCATTTTTCCCAAAACAGCCCCTGGATTCTCATCCATGGCTTCAGTGTGAACTTCATGTACCACTGTTGACAAAATCAAGACAGGGAGGTGCCTCAGCTGCTCCTCAAGCTCCCACCGGATGTGACTCACCAATAACATCCCTCCTGCCAGGCTGAATGCCACCTACTTTCCACCTGAGGCCTGATTTTCCTGGGTAGGGTTTCCTGGTTAGACAAACTGTGTGCAATGTGTGGGATGGATGAGGGAGGGTTGAAATAGCCATTACGCAAAAGGTTACTTCTGAGCATAGTCTCCTGAAGTTCCAATGCCCTCATTCTTTTGTACTGAAAACCATGCTCTGTCCAGAAAAATCTCCAGAGAGTGGGGCTGCTAGGCTGTGAGAGTAATTAACCTTTCCAGAATTAACCTGAGGGCAGAAAACACCTTGTTGGGGTCTGGCATGTGATACATCCCTCTTAAATTAGAAGTCCAGCCTCCCAAACTCAGCAAGTGATGGCCATCTTCAACCTGCTCTGGTGAGACCACATTGAAAGTGTGGTATTTCATTTCAAACTCTGCATTTATTTTTCAAAATGAAAGTATATGTATTGATTACTTCTTAATATAAGAAGTAATTTGTGCTTATTTTAAAACCTTTCGGAGTACTAAAATATATAAAGTAGAAACTAAAAGTCCATCATCCATAATTCTGCACCAGAAATAACCACAGTTAATGGATGGAACTTACAGACTTTTTTCTGTGTGTATGTTTGAGTGTATTTTTTTTTCCTTAGGAAAATAAGATAATACTAGTATATTTAACATCTTATAAACTATTTCTGGATTTCAAAGAGGTTGTGCTTTTCCTTCTATGTTAAAGTTTATAAAGTTACTTTTTAATTTTTTAATAGATTCATCGATTTATCACTTTTTGATTCATTTACTATTTATTCATTTTTCAATAATGTTTATTGAGAACCTATCATATGCCACGCAGAATAGTAGGCTACTGATTGATGCTATTGTTTTTTATTATAGTAAAACATATATAACATCAAATTTCTGTTGTAATCGTTTTTAAATATACAGTTCAGTGACATGAAGCACATTGGCATTGTTGTGTAACCATTACCACCATACATCTCCAGAATTTCTTCATCTTCCTCAACTGAAACTCTGTACCCATTAAACAATAACTCCTCATTTCCCCTTTCCCTGGCCCCTGGCAACCACCATTCCATTTTCTGTCTCTACGGATTTGACTACTCCAGTGAGAGAAATCATACAATATTTGTCCTTTTGAGTCTGGCTTATTTTACTTAGCGTAAGGCAGCGGTCCCCAACCTTTTTGGCACCAGGGACCAGTTTCGTGGAAGACAATTTTTCCACAGACAGGAGCGGTGCGGGGGTGGGAAATGGTTCAGGTGGTAATGCCAGCGATGGGGAGCAATGGGGAACCACCGCAGAGGAAGCTTCGCTCACTCGCCCACCGCTCACCTCCTGCTGTGTGGCTCGTTTCCTAACAGGCTGCGGACCGATACTGGTCCATGGCCCAGAGGTTGGGGACCCCTGGCGTAAGGCTTCAAGGTTCTTTCATGTTGCAGCATGAATCATAATTTATTTCCTTTTTAAGGATGAATAATATTTCATTGTATGTATATACTACATTTTGTTTATACATTCATATGCTGATGGACATGTGGGTTGCTTCCACCTTTCGGCTATGGTGAATAATGCTATGTACATGAATGTACAGAGATCTACCTGAGTCTGCTTTCAATTCTTTTGGGTATATACCTAGGAGTGGAATTGCTGGATCATAAGATAATTCTATGTTTAATTTTTTGAAGAACTGCCACAGTTTTTCATAGCAGCTGTGCTATTTTACATTCCCACTGGCAGTGCACAAGAATTCCAACACATAACAGATATTGTAATGGGTATGATGTAGTATCTCATTATGGTTTTGAACTGCATTTCCCTAATGATTAGGGACTGAGCATCTTTTCATGTGGTTATTGGCCATTTGTATACCATTTTTGGACAAATGTCTATTAAAGTTCTTTGCCCATTTTTTAATTATGCTGCTTATTTTTTGGTTCAGTTGTGGAAATTCTTTATACATTTGGGATACTAATCCCTTATTAGATATATGATTTGCAAGTATTTTATCCCAAGCTGTGGATGGCCTTTCAATCTGTCGATACTGTCTTTTGATGCACAAAAATTTTCAATTTTGATAAAGTACAATCTATCTATTCTTTCTGATTGAGTTTTAAATGGGACATAGGTCTGAGCTTTTATAAAAGTTACATTCTAGTGGAGGAGGCATAAATTTAAAAATTAATTACACAAATCCATATGTATTGTGTGGTAATTAAAGGTAGTTCTATGAGTGCCTAGACCAAGCTTATCCAACCTATTTGGTGAGAGAAGACTTCTTGAAGACCTGAATAAACAGGAGTTAGGTGGGCAGGAATATTAGGAGGGTTGGGGGAGAGGCTTCTGGAATAAACACACAAATGTGCGAAGGTCCTCAGGGAGGCAAAGGAAATTGGAAAGGCTGCCAAATTTGGATGAGGCAGAGTAGAATAGACTGGGAACAGATCAGACAGGGTGTTGAAGGCCACGCATTTATAATCAGGGCCAATCTGTTACAAGTGTTTGAAAAAAATACTGTAATTCTAATTTGAATAAGAAAGCGTGTGTGGGACAGGAGTGAGGGGTAGAGCTTGGGGGGTATAACAAGGGGTGTTTCTGTTCATATTATTATAAAAAAGAAAAACAGAAGTAACACTAGCTTTGGTGGTAATTAGATCCAGGGTCTAAAATCACAATGCACAAACTCTCTTTAACTTTTAGGTCTGTTTTCCTCTTTATTTTGGCCACGTTATCTCACCCTGAAGACAGACTCTTTCCAGGTGTCAGGGATTGATAGGTTTTGGCCATTTATGGCTCCAAATATCTCTGTAGCAAGAGATTCCAAAGGAAACGGAGAACTTGTCTCTCCTGTATTGAGTACATACGAACTTCTGTGGCTTTTCTCTGGCCTATACTTGACCTTCAGCCTCGATGTTAGCAACAGTATCACCTTGGAACCTGTTATGAACCCAGATTCTCAGGCCCCACCCTAGGCCAACTGAGTCAGAAACTCCGAGGTGAGGCCTGGCAATCTGTGTTTTTACAAGCCCTCCAGGCACACTCAGTTTTGAAAACTACTGCTTCAGACAAATCACTGTGACTAAGGAGATGGGGTACAGTAACTGATCACTCCTTAGTCGTATGCTCACCCCTGTGGCCTGGAGGGCAAGGTCCTATAACTGATAGAGCCGCCATAATCTCCTGAAGTATTTGGTATAGAGGTGCTTTCCAAAGGCAAAGGAGGAGAGCATGGACTGCTATTGTCAGAGCTGAGAAAGGACACCGGACAGATGGAAACCTCAGGGACAGACTGAAATCTCAGGTGCCCATAGCACTAGGGCAAATATTTGGGAAATCATTTGAAAGCAAGGGGACCCTACTGAAGACTTTTCAGCAGGAGAGATACCCAATCAAATATGCATTCAAATGATAACTATGGCTGCCTTGTGTCATTCTGACTGGGGACTCAGCTGTGGACATACAGAGAGAAGTTAGGAGGTCACTACTGTTGTGTAGAAGTGACTGTGGAAAAGTAGAGAGATTGAGAAATATTTAAGAAATGGATTCAAAAGTAGAGAGGTAGGGAAATGTTTAGGAAATGGATCCATCAGCACTCAGTGATCAACTGGACTTGGGACATGAAGGAAGGGGAAGTGTCTAGTTTGATTCCATCACAAGACCTTATGTATGTTGTTCCTTGTGCCATGAAATTCTCTATCCTGCTTTCTTTACCTGGCAAAATATTACTCCCTGGTCAGATCGCGGTCTAAGTGTCTCTTCTCTGGGGAAACTTGGTCCTCCAGCCTCACTCGTAATGCTGTTTAATTTTCCTTCATATCACTTATCACATTTTATAACATTATATTCATTCACATAATTATCTCTTTAATATTTTAGCTCCTCTAAAATTCTCTATCATCCCTGAAAGCAGGAGCTGTTTCCTCCCAAGAGACAGGAAAGCCTAGTCATTAAGTACACGGACTCTGGAGCCAGACTGCCTGGGTTCAAATCTTGGTCCTGCTAGTGGTCAGCTATGTGATTCCATGCAATTTATTCAACTTCTCTGTGCCTTAGTTTCCTCACCTGTTAAGTGGGTGGACGACTAGTCCTACTTCATGGAATGGCTGTGAAGTATAAATTAGGTTATGTGTGCAAAGCCTTGAGAAGAGCTTTACATAAGCATCAGCTACCTTAATTGCTCTCTTTCTTGTCCCCACCACATCTCCCAGTGTCTGGCACCCAATAAATATCTTAAAAGGGATGAAAAGTAAACGACGGCCTTTCAGGGAGTGACTGTGTGAAGGTGGGCGCTGAGAATTGAGCAGAGAGAGCACTGGAAAGTGAGCACGGTGAAGAGGGCAGGCAAGGTGGTGAAGTTCTGTTCAACATGTCCAGTGCCACCTGCCTCAGAGCCCATGAAAGAGAGGTACTGAGGAACAGTAGGAAATGAGTCTGAGGCAGAGCAGAGAGGCCTGACAGAGGGGTTGTATTTAGTTTCCTAGCACTGCCATCACAAAGGACGAAAAACTGGGTGGCTTAAAACAACCAACATTTCTTGTATCCCAGTCCTGGAGGCTGGAATTCCAAAATCAAGATGTTGGCAGGGTTGAGCTCCCTTAGAAGGCTCTGGGAGAGAACCCATCCTTGCCACTTCCAGTTTCTGGTAGCCCTAGGCATTCCATGGCTTGTGGCAGCCTAACTCCAATCTCAGCCTCCTTCTTCTCATGGCCATCTTCTCTCTATTTATGTCCAAATTTCCCTCTTCTCTTAAGGACACCAGTCATATTTGATTAAGGGTCCACTCAGTTACAGGATGACCTCATCTTAACTAATTACATCTGCAACAATCCTATTTCCAAATAAATTTACATGCTGAGAATGGGAAGCTTGAGTTAAGACTTCATCATATCTTTCTTGGGGGTGCAATTCAATCCAAACAGGGCAGATATCCACCTGGGGGTAACTGGCACTGGATGCTCTTTAGAGCCTTGGTAATGGAGAGATTAGCCCAGCGGTTAAGGGCACAAGTTGTAGAGTCAGACAGACATGGAATTGACTCTTCTCTCCCCTATTTACTAGTTAAGACCTTGGGCAAGTTACCTAAGTTTCCAAAGACGTAGTTTCCTCACCTGTAAAACAGGGATAATGACAGTATTTACCTCTAGGTTTCTTTATATTAAATGAGGGAATGATTGAAATGTGTTTAGTGTAGTGCCTATCACAGGGTAAGTGTTCGGTAAATGGTATCTGTTGGGAAGCTTTTCTATGGAGAGAATCTATCATGAGAAAGAAAGAGGAGCAAGGAGTAAATCCTGAACCAAGAGGAACCACCCCACTTTAGGTTAGAAATGACACAGGAGAGCAAGTGGGATGACAAAAATACTAGAAATTATTTCCTGGTGTTTAGGGTACATACTTATCCCTGTGCCTCACCTAGGCCAGTGAGTCAATACGGGTTTGCTGACTAAATTGAATGAATATGAAGGACACTTCTGGCTGGCAGAAGAGGAGTATTAAGAGTAGGTAGGTCGGGAAAGAGGACTAAAAGGTACCTGTAAATCTCTGAAAGGCTCTCCTTCAAAAGAGAAATTATACCTATCCTGTTAGTACAGAGCCAGAACTGGAGGATGGAAATTACAGGGAGAACCATTTTTACTCAATACTAGAAACATATGCTGAAGTCCTTACTCCTTGATGCCTGCAAACAGAAATGGACAGCACAAGGCAAATCATCTATAGAAGGTGTCTTTGTACTGGGCAGACGGTTGGATTAGAGGCTCAATGAGTTTCTTTCCACCCATGATTCCAATTTGGTAAGAGGCCATAAACTGTGAAGGACAATCTGGGAGAGGCATTGACAAGATTTTAAAAAGATAGCAGGGAGTCCCATACTTTAAAGCCCCTTCCAAAGTGAATTCTAGAATGTGCCATTCAGAGCCCTTTATGGAAATGAAAGACTTATTCTTCTAGCCACTGGGAATGCTGCTGATCAACAGCTCTCAGTTTTCATGCCTCTTAAGGAACTGCCTTTGTGGAGCAAGCCCACCTTGATCAAGAGAGTCCCTCCTTCCTGGGGCAGCCCTCATCCAATGACTGATCAATGAGGGTGTAAATAGGCCTGACCCTCCTCCCTTCATCGAAGGATGTCTCTGAAGGGTCATCTCAGCTTCTAAGTTCTCCCTGGATTTGGGTGAAGCTTTTGTTGGACTTCTTCTCAGCCAACTTCACCTTCTGTTCAATTTTGCCTTCCCTTCCAAAGATGTTGATTCTGAAAACATGACCTAGTAAACTCTCTTCATCTCAATCTCCATCTCAAGGTCTACTTCCTGACAAACCAACCTGCTCCACTTTCTTTGACCCCTTGCCTCCTTTCAGTTCCCACCTCATTTTTCTGCTAATCTTCATAGCAAAGCTCAAAATATTATTTATATTCTTTATCCATCAATCTACCAATGGACATTTAGATTGTTTCCATGTCCAGAGGGTAGGTCTCATCTTAAGTGTTCTTACCACACACATTCACTATTTTCACTTCTTCACCTTCCCTTCTCCCTTGGATGCATTCCCATTAGACTTGGTTGCTAGTACTCCACACAAAGGATTCTTGTCAAGGACACTACAGTTCATCTTGCCAAATCCAGTGGCCAAATCTCAGTCCTCACCTTAGTTCACCCCTCAGCAACATCTCTCATAGTTAAACACTCCCTTCTTAAGACACTGTCTTCCTTTGGTTTCTAGGACCTAAGGTTTACCTGGTTTTCCTCTCCTCACTTTCTTTCCAGTGTCTTTTGCTGGATCACCCTCGTCTTCCCAATTTTTAAATGATGGGAAATCACAGAGCTCATCTTTGACTTTCTTTTCCTTTTTACCTATACTTATTCCCTAGGTCAGGACTCAACAAGGTTTTTCTGTAAAGTGGCAGCTTGTAAATATTTTAGGTTTTGAGGCCATGTGGTCTCTGTTCCAACTACTTAACTCTGCCATTGTAGCATGAAAGTAGCCACAGACATTACATGAAAAAAATGAGAATGGTTGTGCTCCAATAAAACCTTATTTATAAAAATAGGCAGTGGCTAGGTTTGTTCTACAGGCTGTAGTTTGCTAACTCTCATTCTAGATATTCTCATCTAGTCCCATAGCTTTAAATATCATCTCTAAATTCCCTAAATTCCAAATTCAGATATCTAAGTTGTTACTTGGCATCTCCTCTCAAAAGTAATGTGTTGTAAAAGAAATCTCTTGATGTTATCCATTTATCACCCCTCCCCAACCTATTTCTCTCCCAGTCTTCTTTATATTGGCAAATGGCATCACTCTTCACATCATACTGATACCATCCCACTACCCCCTTCTTCCATTGCCGACCAAGTTTAAGACACAAATTTCTTCTACATGGATTATATCAGTCATGTTCAACAGACCTTTATGCTTTACTTTTGACCCCTCTATAGTCTAATCTTTATATGATGGCAAAAGAACATTTTAAAAAATCAAAATTATATCTTGACATTTTGCTATTCAATACTGTCCAATGGCTTTCCATTTCATTCAGAATAAATTTCAAACTTCTTTTACCAAGGCTGAGAAGGTCCGAAATGATCTGGTCTTTCCTCACCTTTCTGGCCCTGTGGTCTATTATGCTTCTTCTTGCAACCTAAATTTCTATTTGAACATTATCCATAAATGCTTTTTGATATGAAAACATTTTTAGACATACATGGTCTTGAACAATTTACCCCCTATTCATCTTTTTTTTTTCAAGAATCTATTAGAGGATATGCTCCCAAAAAACTGAGGGAGTAAAGCAAGAAAGAGGAAGACTTCCTCTTAAGAAAACTTGGACCAAATGCAGGAGAAGAGAAGAAAAGGAAAATATCAGAATGATGAAGATGAAAAGTCTCAGGATGACAGATAAAAGACCTAGGGAACAACCATTCCACATAGGAGCCAGAAGACAGAACATTAGAAGGGCCGTATTCAAGTGAAAAAACAAAAACAAAAACAAACTAGAACTGATTGAACTAAGTACTGTTTTTGTTCACACTGAAAGGAGCTTTGCGGTTCTATTGAAAATACAGATTACTATAATGGCAGGCACTTTAAAAACTAAGCAAATTATGAAAGGAGGCAATTATCAACTCCAATAAAAACAAATAAAAAACTATACAAAAACAGAAATGTAATCACGATGTAAAAACTGGTGGCTCAGCTGGGTACAGTAATTCTGTAACTATACAACTGTATGGGAATGAATGTAATTTTAGCCAAAAGAATAAAGGAAGTTTGATGCAGTGGCAAGATCTTCAATGTAAGTATACCAGGGACCCATTAGAGTGTTTTAGGTATTATTTTGATATAATTATACTTGGAAGGTCATGATTAGAGGATGTATGTGAATGTGTGTGTGTGTGTGTGCGTGTGTGTGAAAAAAATATAACTTTTATCTTTTGTAAGAAAAAAGTTAAAAAAAAAAGTAAAAAAAATGCTTACAACCATAAGATAATCCAAATTAAAAAATACAAAGATAAGAATGTTAAAATGTGGCTGCCCTTTTAATAATAATAATCTAGGGTATAAAAGGGAACCACTGCCTATGGTATCTCTTTTCTAAATGTTTTGGTCTTTGTAAAATACATAATATATAGTTTTAATAATTTTTAAATTAATTAAGGAAGAACAGAATAAATCTATCAATCAAATAAGATAATTCTGACTTTTTTCTGGACCAGGCTAAATTTTCCTCTCCCCTCACTCACCACCTTTTCTTTTTAAATAAGAGTTACATGGTAGAACATCCAAAGTACCTGGTACATAGCTAGCCTCCAGAAAAACGGAGCTAACTCCCTCATCATAACAAACAAGGGGTAAAATTCCAAGTTGGAATTTTCGCTTGGTTCATAGCATTTAGTTTGGCTATAAAAACAAA
Source organism: Balaenoptera musculus (assembly GCF_009873245.2). Classification (NCBI taxonomy): domain Eukaryota; kingdom Metazoa; phylum Chordata; class Mammalia; order Artiodactyla; family Balaenopteridae; genus Balaenoptera; species Balaenoptera musculus. The sequence continues at coordinate 98,148,270 of NC_045790.1, read as the reverse complement.
TTAGTTTACCAAAATGCTTGTTTTCATAAAAGCATTGCTAGACTTCAGGAAGGGCAATAGTTCTTCTGCCAGCTTCAATAAAATGGTGACTAAACTAACAGTAGACACTCCCCTCCCCATCCTCAGTCATCAACTTTCTAGCCATCCATCATTTAATGCACTGCTGAGAACCTTGCAGGAGTTCAGAAAACAACTGCCAACTGACTGTCTTGCTAGGATGAGCTATGGCACCACTAGAGAGACAAGGAAGTGAAATTGATTTGTAGGAGGCCAACTTTTACAAAGCATAATTCCATTGGGCTAGTTACAACTATTCAATTTCCCAAATAAAAATAAAGGGCTTACTAAGTAACAAATTACACTTTCAAAGGAGAAAAAAAAAAATCTAGCTGTTGGATGATAATGCAATTTTGCTTTATTTTATACATTTATAGAGAGAGACTGTGTTTTCCTAAGATGCTGTATTCTGCTTCCGAAATATGTGTCTTCTCTGATGGAATGTATTCTTTCATGAATTAAAGCCATTTTCTCCTTTTCTTCTGGAACTGGTTTGACACTAAAGCCATTCATGACTCACCAAAACATGACAGCTTGTGACTCTTGCTCACAGAAGCCCGTATGTCTGAGAAACATACTCTTCCAAATACAGCATATTTGGGTTGTTTCTGTTACTGCTGAGCCTCTCTATTAAACCCAAGGATCAAAGGCTGTGGGTGGCCTTGCTTTAATCCTTGTGTTTCTAAGAAAGGGGGTAGGGAGGGCTATTTGCATCCTCAGTCATGATAGGAATGACCTGCCATTAGGAACCAATTATTTTATTCATTAAGAATGTCCTGAAGACCTTTTACATAGAGGTACTGGTAGATACAAGGATAAAGTGTCATGATCACTGGCCTAGTAGGGGTACAAGCACATAAACAGATAACTGTAAAACTCTGTGGAAACGACTGTCGTACAGAGAGGCAATACCGGCAAGACTAAGGTAAGAATCGAACCAAGCCTGAGATGCTCTGTACGGAAAGGAGAGAGAAAGAGTAAATGGGGGCTCCCTGAGGGAGCACCTAGAAGAAATCAGGCCTGTGAGAGGCACACTGAACATTTGCTCACTCATCCCAAGAAAAACCCATCAAGTTGTTATTAGTAGTAGCATATTATTATTATTCCCATTTTTAAAATGTGGAAACATGTTTAGAGAGAAGCCACTTATCACATCAGTTACTTCCAAAGCATTAAAGGGCTTTTTAAAAAAAACAGCTATAAAATCTCACACACGCACACACATTCCCCAGAAGAAGGTATAACGCAAATTCCCCCGCTGTGATCTCAGCAGTTTCTAAGGAGAAATGGAAAATATTTAATCCAGGACAATGTTTTAATTCATTGGAATTAAAATATGCATTCTTGTCTGGTTGTAATAAATACTCAGTGCCTGGTTTAGGTCCTTGGGAGTATATAGATGGATAAGCATATCTTCAGCCTTTGAAAAGATCACAGGCTATTGAGGGCACAGCCTGGAACAATCATCAGGTCTTATCGATTTTACCTCCACTCTCTTCACTCTATCTCCAATGCCATCAGCCATCCTATTTTATATACACTTTTATAATAGTCTTCTTACAGCTCCTCACCTCATTCGTTGCCTCCCTTCAATCTGTTCAGTGTAGCTAGAATGATCTTTGAAAACACATAGCTTCATTTTGCTTTTTAAGAAGGAAAACTGAATGTATCTCTAATCCCACTCTTTTCTCTAAAACCAACAAAATTCAATAAAACCAAAAAAAAAAGTTTATACTTCTTTCTCATTTTTACACCCCTACACACACACACACACACACACACACACACACACACACACACACAGTATTATATATTACAAAGGGTTAGACTGTGAGCAGGTGAGTTCTACTAGTGGCACTTCTCTCCCATCACCACTAATTTTCCACAAAAAGCAATAAAGGAAAAACTAACCTTATTCAATGATGATGTTAATACAAGAAAAGTCAACATAGTATCTAAAATACCAGCAAGAAGAAAGGGGAAAAGGAAATTTAAGGACTGACAACTGACAAATACCCTCAAAAATCTTACCACAGATAAAATAATATTTGTTACCAAATATTTTGCCGCATTTATAAGATGTAAACACAAATTTTTTGTGAATTCAAAGCTCAAAAAAGATTTAGGGACTCAAGGCACAGCAGCAACAACGATAAGATAAATGAACTACACAAAAAGGTCAGGAATGAAATAAAAGTGAAAAATATAACCATCACTGAAACCTGCATTAAAAGCACCATCTCTATGAGTAGATGTAATGTTAGAGCTGTAGAAGCCTACAGACTTGAGGAAAGTGAGCTAAAGAAATTAAATGCAATTTTAAAAAAGAATTGGAGAGACTGGTGGTCCAGTGGTCAAAAACCTGCCTTTCAATGAAGGGGACACAGGTTCAATCCCTGGTCGGGGAACTAGGATCCCACATGCCACTGGTCAACTAAGACTGTGCGCCACAACTAGAGAGTCCGCGCACCTCAGCTACTGAGCCCATGAGCTCTGGAGCCCGTGCACCACAACTGGAGAGTCCGCGTGCTGCAACTACGGAGCCCACATGCTCTGGGAAGCCCGTGTACCACAACTAGAGAAACCTGCACACTGCAATGAAGAGCCCGTGCACCGCAATGAAGATCCCACATGCCGCAACTAAGACCTGACACAGCCAAATAAATATTAAAAAAAAAAAGAATTGGAAAAAATATTTACAGAAGACATACAAAGGAGATAAAACATACATATAATCGGTGTCACTGAGAATGTGATCAGGACAAATGAAAGAAAAATAAAGTAAATCAAATACTTAATTATGTCACTCCTCTGTTTAAAACTTCAAAATAGTTCCCATTCCTGACAGAAGGATCCAAAGCCTTACTTTGCTGACACATTTCTTCATGGTATACCTCTGCAGGTATGGTTGGAGAGGTGAAGTAAAGGCTCAACGATGTAAGCCCTCAAACTTAAATAGGGATTTATTACACTGAGTGTGATGGTAAGCCATTGAGTGTTCTGAGAAGGGTATGGCATGATCATCTTTGTGTTTTAGAATAGAAAGTCTGGCTGCTGAGGTAGAGAGGGAGAAGACAGTTTAGATTATAGGAGTCTTACTAATTCTGTCCACCTTAGAATGAAACACACAGTAGACATTCAAGACAGGGTTGTTGGTTTGAAAGCAGCTCACCGGCCCTGAAATGTCTTCACCAAGGACTTCCATTAGTCAAAAGAGGGAAGTTTCCTTATAACCCATGTGGAGTTTTGCACCCAAGAAAATCTCTTTCATTTGTTTAAGAATTCTGAGTTGGCCAAGGGTTCATTTCGTTTTGACTTTGAATGACAAACATCTTCTCAGATGCATTTTAGGATGTTAATTATAACTGTGCAGAACTCTTGGCCTATTACTGTACCCCAAGGCCCAACCTCAAATTTTAGAAATCTAAATTCACTCGGTTAGAGCTTGCATATTCTCAGACATTCAAACAATTCTTCTCTTGGAGAATAGTAACAGATAATGTTCATCTATAGAGCCAGGGCTCCAGTCTGGGTTGCATTTGTTACATCCTACTTTTACAAGCTATTTTCTAAAGGAAGGCTGGGAGGCCCCCTAATGCTTTGTTTAGCTTGGGCAGAGAATTCACTCTGATCTTAGGTGGAATAAAAAGCACCATTTTCCCAGAAGCAACAAAAAAAAGACCTGGTGTGCATAAACCCTTCATTTCTATGATCTAGAACACTAGTTTGTTGAAGGTCAAGAGCACCAATTACATAATCAGTCTATACCACTTGCTAGCTGTATAACTTTGGGAAGTTTTCTTAAACTCTCTGGTTTCTCCACCTCTAAAATGGAGATAATAATAACATAGTCTTTATAGGGCTATTGGGAGTATAAAATGAGAAAATAGTTGTAAAAGTACCCAATATAGTTTCTGATCCATATTTAAGGGTTCAATAAAAGAAAGCCATTACTATTTACAAGGTTATTATTATTACTATCTCCTGTGTTAATGTGTAACACAGCATCTTACACTTATAGGACATTATACAAATGTTTGTGAACTTTTTTTTAGTTCTCAATATAAAATAGAAACTATGTTTTATCCAAAACAACAGAGGCAATACAAAATAGGTCACAAACATTTATAATAACAGATGACTGCTTAGTTAACATGCAATTTTGATAAGTCAATAGACAAATTATTTATTAATTTTATAAACAAAATATTGGGTAAAGATATTTGAGTACCTACAATCACAATCCTTAGATGACGTACTAGACTTTCCCTAAATGTTTTTTCAGTAGAATATTAATTTTGTATTTCTTTAAAAAAAGTTTTATCATTTAATAAATGGGGAGTATCTGATTGTTTTCTCTGAAAGAACTCACCAAAGTCCTAAATGTCCTGATGTACAATATGCTTACCTACGAAAGGACTACAACATGTATAATTTCCCAAACTTTTTGGCCTGGAACCATTTTTTATTCAGCATCTATGAACATTTCTCAGAACAGATGTTCTGCGGAAGTCACTCTGGGAATTACTATACTAGAAAATAGAAAGGATTATGCCCATTATTTTTATGAGGAACTATTGTTCACCTCTGCTAAGTTAAGGAGCCATGAGGAGTGCCTAAGAATAGAAGTGTTGGGGGATTTCTGTCAATTCTACTCCTCTTCCTGATGTAAAACTCATGTAACAGGAAAGAAGCAAGTGGGAGAGATAACCTAGGTCATGGCAATCATTTGAGCCTGGAAGTCAACTGTCAGCACTCTGTCCTATGGTTATAAATTCCTTCATGAGGTCTTTAGTTCTATAACCATCTCCATCTTCCTTCAGGATGTCTTTAGTTCTATAACCATCTCCATGGCATGTTCTGCCATCCCTCTGGCTAAAAGTGATGATCTGGGTGGAAACCAACTTTGAGGTTCCCTGGGACCTTCAGAGTCTATCCACGTTCCATAAAGCATAGAATGCTGCCCAGAGTGGAAAGGTATTTGTAAAATTTAGGTCTGAAACTTTCCTTTATTCCAGTTATTCTTCTTATTGCCTTGTTCCAACTACAAATAAGCTTTCCTCTAGCCAGATTCTCCTTTTGACTGTCCCCTGGTTCTTACCCTTGCTGAATCATTTTCGAGGTTTAGCTTAGCACTCTCCCTATTGGAAAAACACAGAAGGACAGCTGTCTCTCTCTTAGCAGAGTCTCATGACCTCCTGAATATGCCTACATTCTTCTCTACGAACATTCCTATGTCCAATCTCTTAGTTGTGTATCATGAATGCAAAAGAATCCAATCACGTTAATTAACGTGCTCACATGTATCCCTTTGAGCAACTATACAGGACAGACCTAACACAGCATGCCCACACTTGTTCTTGCCATACTTCATATCAATATTTTAAAGTATTACCAAAACTCAATGTGTATGAAAAATTTAAAAGCTCCATTTACTACCAGCAGTCCTTATGGGCTGCTTGTAAATTATTGGTGAAAAGCTGCACCAATCCCCCCAGTTCTGTAGATTTTCAAAAGAAGTATTTAATCCCCAGGAAATGATGAAGATCATTAAAGGTTTAACAGGATGCCTTCTGGGGTCTCATTTATTAATTTAACAGATATTTATTGAATGCCTAAAATATGTCTGATACTCAACAAGGAATATAATGATCAACAAAACACAAACCTGGTCTTTAGTTTCACAGTTTACAGTGAATGGGGAGGGCGAATTAAGCAGGCAATTAGAATGGAGCATGTTAAGTGTTAAAATAGATGTCAAAACAGGTGTTCCCATTTTGCCAATGAGTCTGGGAGGAATATTCAGGGAAGGCTTTCCAGAGAAGCCTTCCTCTAATCTTCTAATCAGAGACATGAATAATGAGCAAAACTTAGCCAAGCAACTACAGGAGGGGTTCGGGATGGAAGGCATGGGAGCCCACTGACAGGAGAGAAGCCTTAAAGATTATTGCAATTGCAGGGAAGGGTATGGACGAGTATGTGAAGGGCATAATTTAGTCTGGGAACTGTAGGGGGTGGGTGTGGAAGAAAACCAGAGGAAGCTGGAGAGAGATGTGTGAACCACAACATAAAGAAAGCTTGATACAGTGGCAAGGACTTTAAGGTGCAGGGACCCACTAGGGTGTTTTAAAGCAGAAACTTGAGGTGATTGGATTTGCATTTTAGAAAAATCCCCTCTGATTCTCTGGAAATCAGAAGTGGATGTCTAGTTCTCAAAGGAGGATTAAAGAACCAGGGAAGACTTGCAGGAGATATCTCCTGGGTCCTCCTTCAAGTCTCGGTTTTTCTGAGAGTTGTTCGGTTTCCATCCTCTAGGCGGCTTTTGGCCAGCCTCTCCTGAATGACCAAGCCCACCCACAGCTGCACTGCCCTGGCTTTCTGCAGCCTGGAAGAGACGTTGTCGGTAGCCAACAATTTATCTCTGTACCGTTCTCCAGTGCAGAAGTCAAAAGCCTTAAATCACTGGACACACCCCGAGAGGGAAGGTTGGGACCACATTATTTCATGACCAGGAGGAACATGAACTTTTCACTTGGGGAATGGCACAAGCAGTCTCTCTAGAACCCAAAGGGATTCCCTGGGGCAAGGAAGGTGGACACCTGTCCGGACTGAGTGACTGATCCACACAGGGGCCCTGTGGCTGAAAAACAAATGCCCTGGATATTAGCTGGCTCTGATCCAAGAGCTCCAAAGCCCTTTCCTATTTGAAGGAAGCCACATCTCTTCCCGGGTGCAGCAATTTCCAATTACTTTAGGGGGAAGAAGGAATAGGGAAAATTTCACAAAATGACAGCCAGTCCCGTCGGGAGCCTTGTCCTGAAGGCTCCTCACCTCTGAGCTCCTTACACCCTGCCCACCCACATGCTTCTTTATGAAGTTCAGCCAACAGAGCCCCCAGTCCCCAGAGGGAAATGGCCTAATTAAAATCACACTTCTCGCCGCCAAGTTGGATATGCTAGTCTCAGCTCCAAGAATGTCTTGGAAAAGTATCTGGAGTTGAGTGAGTCTTTCCCAGAAGGGACTTTTTCTTGTAAAAAAAAAAAAAAAAAAAAGTGGCAAATACAGCAGATGGAGAAGGGGGAATCTCAGTTTTAAATTTTCTGCTGGTCCAAGGCTCACTTCTCTTGCTTTCCCTCTGTGCCCCTGTTTCTTGTTATGTGTTATGGGACTTCCATCTCCCCTCTGCACATGAATCTTGTAAGAATCACAAGAGGGAAAATTCCTCATCTAGCATGACAGTTCGTGTAATGCAGTGAAAGAAGGTAAGAACATCAGGAACAGCAAGATTGTGTTTGTTTTCTGACTTTTACCTTTTAATAATAGGGCAGGGTATTTTACCGTTTGAAACCATGGTTCTCCTACGTACGAAACAGGGAGAGCAAATACCTCAGGGGGATGAAAAGTGCTTGACACATTCTGAGTACTTGAAAACGAAGATAGCTGCCTTCATTATGCTTACCGGATTCCACTGCATTGCAGTTACTGGAGCACGGCATAAAGCGATTATAGAGAATTCTGGAATGCCTGCTCAGAAGCCATTAGACCTTCGAAAAGTAATCTGCCTCCATGAGCCCCAGTATTGTCCTCTATAAAAGAGGAATTTGGAACAGCCAATCTCTAAGATACTCTCTAGGTCTAAGAGCTGAGAATTTTTTAAAAAATTGATTTTATTGTTCACTTACACGCTCATTCAATGAATATTTCAAATAAAATTCAGTCTTTACTCAGCCCTTACTGTATGCCATATACCGTATGTGAGAATATAGCATGTCAGCTATCATAGCTCCTTTGCAAGGGGAGTTTCACAGCTTGCCTTTATGGCCAACTACCTCTGGTTGGGTGTGGATGCTTCCTGCCTCTTGGATCTGGCCAGCAGCTTCCCCAGGAAGGTCAGCCTCCCACCCCTTGTTTGCCCCTGCAAAGCCAGACTGACCTGCTGCATGTCCTGACTTTCAAGTTTCCTTTACTACTTCCAGACTTGGGTGAAATGCATAGCACGGGGTAGGAGATCCGATTTTCTGAGCAGTTGTCAAAAGAGCCAAATGCAGCAGTCCAGAAGCATGGGATATTAACTGTGAGAAACCACATGCAGAAGGGGAGGTTGAGACCCATTTCCTTCCTCTGTCATATCGACCATTCTGAGGAATGGATTCTCTATACTAACTGCCTAGAGATGGCCCAAAAGACCAAGTGGATCCACCTCTCATGATACAGCCATGTCTCCTCATGGTTGATCATCAAACAGTGGAGAGCAGTGTGGTGTATCACCCTGCATTTATGTCCATCCCTCCATGGCTCACTCTACTTTTCTCACATTCTTGCTACCCTGAGATGGCACCTGCCGAAACCGAGCATTTGTGCTTAGTCCTTGCATCAAGCTCTGTTTTCTGGGGAACCTGGGCTAAGACCATACAATATCCTATTTACTTCTCACAACAACTCTATGGCATAGGAAATCTTTTTATTCCCAATTTACAGAGCAGAAGAAATGTTTAAAGATGTAAAATGAATTGGCCAATATCACAAAGCAAAAATGAAAAGACAAGTTAACATTTAAACCAAAGACTATCTTATTTCCAAGCCAACAGTCTTAACCAATATCTCGTATCTATGATAAAATAATTTTTAATGAAACATGCAATCAGTAAATATCTACTGAGTACCTCCTATGAGTCAGGTGTTCTTCTAGGCATTAGAAAATTAAGGGTAAATAAAACACACACAAGCCTAATCCATAAGATGCTCAATATTTTTTGAACACATATATTAGAGTAAGCAACTTTAGTTACTATGATAATCTCAGTGGATTAATACAATAAAATGCATTTATCATTCACATAACAGTGTAATTAGAATATTCCTAGTCATCAACCTTATAAGGATGATAATAGAGTTAAGAATAAGTTCAGGGTGGTATGAAACCATCTAGAAGGGATCTAAACTATTAGAGGAACAGAGAAAAATGCTCTGTTTAAACTGATATTCTGAAAAATGAGTAAGAATTGACCAGATGAAAGGGCTGGGTAAAAGTGGTGGGGATGTCTTTTTGTTTTGTTTTGTTTTTTTAGATTTTCTTAAAATTGCGTATTTTTAAAGAGCAATTTTATGTTTACATAAAACTTGAGCATAAAGTACAGAAAATTTCCATATACCTCCTCAAAGTAGAGAAAATTTCCATATACCTCCTCAAAGTACAGAAAATTTTCATATAACTCCTCTTCCTCTCCCCCCTCCCTTCCTTTCCCCTATTATTAGTATCTTGCATTCCTGTGGTACATTTGTTGCAACTGATAAACCAATATTTGTAAATTATTGTTAATTAAGGCCCCTAGTTTACATTAAGGTTCACTATTCATGTTGAAGTGTTCTATTCTAACAACCCCATGACAAGTAACCATATGTCAGGCAGAATTGTGATGTAGTTTACTTTAGTCTCTTCTAGCTTTTCCTGCTTCAGTCTTTGCCTTCTGCATTGCCAAATTTACCCTCCCACCGGACTGCTCTAATTATGAATTTTTACTCTTCAGAATTCATTCATAGCTACCCAGTGTTTTGAAGATCAAGTTCTCATATCCTCATCTGCCTAGATTTGAAGGTCTGCCTACTTCTCCATGCTCATCTCCTACTGCTTCCCTATTTTTAACCTGCTATTCCGGCAAAACTTCACTATTTGGCAATCACATAGCACAATTTATGTGAAACTATATTTTCTCTCTACCTTTACTTAAGCCATTCCTTCTGTTTGGAATACCTTTTCCCCCACTGACGTATGCTCATATTCTGCCTGCCCATCCTTTAAGAGTCAGCTCCAATGTCAATTCTTAGATTTCCATGATTTCTGCAGTTGATGATCTCTCTTTCCTCTGGGTCCTTCCGTACTTAAACTTCCTGCTTCTTATGAGACACTGAGTACATCATGCCTTGTATTTTATGAAGCCCTTTTCACTCATTGCCTTCCCAAAAGTGAAAGCCACACTTACACATCCTTGTTGCCTCCATGATACAAAGCGTAGGACTGCTCACTTAGCAGGTGCACAAGTATGTTTAAGTGTTGTCTTGTCATCAGGACTTTCTGTGTCCTTTTTCTCCCCTTGATTAGATTCTAGGGCAGAATTCTTACCCCGATTACACTAGGATGCAGAATACACAGTGGCTGCCTCTGGTCTTTGTATTCCTGGTGCATAGCAGTTTTACCAGTGGAATGGATGGATGTTTAATCAATGTATCAATAGAATAAAAGAACCAGCTCCTCTGTCTCTGAATTTACAGCACTCTATGATTCTAACTTGTCCCTCTATGGATTTCAACCCCGATATAGTAGTTGCTGTTGGTGCCCATACAGATTCCCTTCCATCCCTCAGCAGTTGTGAGTCACAAACAGATCACTGCACTCACAGCTAGAGAATTTCCCTTGGCCAAGGGTGAGTTACTCAGACAGCCTAGGAGGTAGCCCTTACCTTCAAACCCCTTGGAAACCCTGCAGACACAAGAATTAACTGATACAGGATCATAAAACTGGATCCTCTTGCCTCAAGATGGGGCAACTCTGTGGCATCAATGGTGCTTCAGAGTAGCCCATTAGACAAGACTGAAGCTTTGCCTAGCTTCTTCCTTTGCTCTATTAGCAGAGGTCTTTTTTCCTTTTCTAAATGAGTGCCTTTACTACTGATGAATTTTAGAAAGCAAGGGAAATTGCTAATACATACATACATACAGATATACATACACATACACAACATTTCCGTGTATCTCAAACACAAACAAAAACGTCTATAACCCAATCTCTGTGTGTCATCAACCTGCAAATCCAGCGATATCCTCCCACTGATGTACCCTTTTTGCTCTCTACATCTCCAAAGAACAAGTACAATCTTTGATTTGTTCCAATCATAATTTCTCATTCCTCTTAGAATCAGAAGTTTGGTCTAAGCCCTTGTCCATTCATTTGCAACCCAAGGCCATAACACTACGCATTGTGCATTTTTCCAAGAGTTAACTTCTTCATATCATAGCTTCCATATTTTTTTCCTTTATATTTCTTTTTCCCCCTGAGATCACAGCTGAATCTCTACTGGCTCTCAGGGACCATGTAGCAATAATTCGAAGTGGCTTGGTAGAGAGTTCCATGGCAGAGGGCCAGTTCTCCCTTCCAACAACTCAACCCAAAGAGAAAGGAGGAGAAAAATAGAGCACCCTGGAGGCAAGAATCCTTGAAAAGTCCCTTCTCACTTAGTGAGAATGAAAAAGTTCTATTCATGACTTTTACCACCAGGTTTAGGCCTCTGCTGAAAAACAACAAGGAATTTGGAATATCTGTTTAAAATGAGTGTAAATATTTACCCACATATGCTGAAATATTCTAGTGACATTTAGTCTGATGCACACTGCCAGGAGAGAAGCAAGCTTCTGAGCCAAACACAAGAATATTTTTTTTAATCTTCCCTGGGAGTAGAGCAAACATTTGCAATGATATAAAATGTATTAAATTCACTGACCCTGGAATTCATAACTGGTTATGCATCAAGTATTATCATCTTGTTCAGAACCCCAGTGTTTACAAACTCTGCATTCCTTACTCTTCTCGTTAGTCTTCAAGAGCATAAACAGGGTTACTCATATTATTATCATTATTATAATTAAACAAGCAGCAATGTATGCACGTATTTGTCTTAATGTTGTAATAATCTCATAATGATTATTAAATATATGCCTCTTTTTGTAGAGTGCTTAATCATCGGCAAAGAATTTTTACGCTTCTGATCTAGGACATAGTAGGCACGCAAATGTTTGTTAATCAATCACTCCCACGTACTTTATGGTAGACTCTTTGCTAAGCACCATACATGCATGTTCTCATTTAACAGGAGGATGGGTGAACTAATTAAGTAGGGTATTATTTTTCATTTCCACAGGTGAAAAATCTGAGGCTCAGAGAGGACAAATGATTAGAAAAGGCATGTGATTAACAAACATGCATTAAATGCCCATTATGTGCAATCAGACATTGCACTAGGTGTTGGGGAAACACACACACACACACATACACACACAGTCGACCCCTGCCAGGGAATTTACATGGATTAGTGAGAGAGGAAGGCACATAAATAATTAGAAAATATCTCAACAACTGCTACCAGTGGCTTTAGCACAGCAATAGGAACACAGGGAATAAGGCAAATACAAGATTAAGAAAAGTTAAATGATAGAGATTGAGATCCATGTTAATACTGAGCAGGATACCGAGCTGCTCAGTAATACTGTGCGTGGAAGAGGGTGGAGACAGAGGCTGTGCTTATGGAGAGCATCTCAGGTGGTACATGCTCACATCATGTATAAAACAGTGGATGCACAATATCCATCAGGGACCTGAGATGCTTGCTCTGGTTATAACTGAGGGCACATGCAGGGAAGAATGGTGGAAGGTGCTGAGCTCTCAGATTTGGGTACCACGAGGGGCTCTGAATGCCGTGTTAACGGGTTTGGATCACACAACAAGCAAATGGCAGAGCCAGGACATAAAATCCTTCGGTCTACTTAGTAGAACTCTCCATCACCCCCAGTAATACTCCCCTACTCTGTGTATGCAGGTGTGTGTGTGCTCAGGAGTCCACATGTGCACACTATTTCTGCATTTTTATTTCACTTTTTCAAGTTATTATTTTTGACATACGAAAAGCTGTACATAATTAATGTATACAACTTGATAAGTTTGGAGATAAGTATACACCCATGAAACCATTAACACAATCTAAGTGGTAAATCTATCTATCACCTTCAAAAGTTTCCTCCTGACTTATTTATTATTCTTCTTCTGTGATAAGAACATCTAATATAAGATATTTCTGCATTTTGAGGGGTGTTGGAAGAACTGGTGAGGAGTGGATATATGGCCAAGAGCAGGAAAAATCACAAAAATATTTCTATTTTGAACACATTCAGTGACTGGAATCAAGCTGAGAAAAGTTATGTACAGAAAGACTTGCTGAAGATTTCAAAGAAGAGAAAAGGAAGTTTGTAATTGCATAAAAACATTTGTAAGTTCCTTAGAGCTGCTAAAGTGTTTGGATGTTGTGTATTCTTTGTAAATTGCTAATGTTCTTTGTGGACATATTTACCAGGATGCTTCTATTTATTTGTATTTTTAAACTGATGATTCTTTGGAACATTCCATGAGGTCTGCTATCCAAGCTGAATGATCCCCAGGACTGAGTTAGTGAGATCCGAAAGAAGAGGCTCATGTCTGTTCCCCCTGCTTAAAATCTTTCCTCCATTTATTCATTTGGCCAATTTCCATTCATTCTGTAGGTCTCAGAGAAGCCTTGCTTAACCTACAGCCTAGGCTGGTCCTCTAGGTATGCACTTTTTTAGTACTCTGTACTTCTCTGTCATGTAACTTATCACAATTACAATTTAAATAACCATTTATGTAACTGTTTGCATAGTGTTCATGTCCTCTCCACCATTCCATGTAATGCTTGGGCAAAGGGAGAGTGTGGTTCACTGCTGGTACTCAGTAGTCATTCAATAAGTGTGAGTTGAATGAATTAATGAAAATCAGACTAAAATCAGGATAGATCATCAAGATAGCCAATCTGGTATTTAAATAAGTCATTAGCATCCAAAGGATTCCACTAGTGTTTACAAAGAATGAAATTAACCTTGCGGCATTAAGAACGATGGCTTCAGTTAACATTTATTGATTAGATGCTATGTACCAGGCTCTGCACTAAGCATTCGATGTGTATTTTCTCATTTAATCTTCACAGCAACTTTATGACTTAGTAATGGTGGCTGAGACAGAGATTTGCACTCTCCTTTCATAATGTAAAGTTGGTGGTAGGAAGTGAGTGCTTGCCAGGGACTTTATTCAAGCCCCTGTTGCATCTACATGGGGCAGAGTGAGCAGCTCTGGTCAGTGAAGCATGAGCAGAAGAGATGTGTTACTTTTGCGTTGAGGCACTTGAGTGTCTGGCATTCTGTCTCCTTGGTCTCCCTTCTCTTTCTGCAGTGACCTTGGCAACAACGTGTTAAAGATGGGAGCCACAAAGTGGAAGGAGACTGAGTCCCTAAAAATCTGCATGGATAAAAATCTCCCAAACCTGGCTAATTCTTACTTGACTAAGACGTGAGTAGACGATAATCTTTCACTTTAATAAGGATGCACTAGGATTTCAAGGTTTATCTGTTACAACATTTAGCATCACTTATCCTAATAAAGGTACAGTTAGTATGGCCATTGTGCAGAGGAGGAAAGTGACCTCCTCAAAGTTACATAAATGTTAAACAGGTAAATAGTTATGGAGTGAGGACTCCATAGTTTCTTTGGGGTGGGGGCACTTAAGTAACTATCTGTTTAGGAAGGGGTAACTTAGGAACCTGAAGCTTGCATGATGTATTACACGTGATAGAGAGAATGTCAGTTGTCCAACATCAAATAATGGGGGCGTGGCTAAGGAAGGTTATGAGAGGCTTTAGCAGTTCCACTTCAAGCCAGCTTGTGTCATCATCAGTGATTTCATGTATTAGTATTCATACGTGCCAAATATATTACATAAATATCTCTAATACAGTAACTACAAGAGGCAGATGGTTTATGCCCATTTTACAGATGACAAATTCGAGGCTGAGGGAGGCTAAGGGACTTGCCTAAGCCTCTGTAGCTAAAAAGCAATGTGGCTGAGAGTCAAGTCCAGGTCTGCCCAATGCTTTGTATCTCAGTCAACCTGCCTTTGAGCTCAAAAAGGTTTGACTTTGTGAGTCTCAAATCGAGGCACAGATAATACCAAATCCTTCTTTTACATTCTCCAAAGTTATGCATGTTTCAAGTCCATGACCAATAATATTGGTTCTTTACCAGGTCCTCATGTTTTCATATTCTGCCTAATTGTTCAGGATCTTATAAGAACATAGCCTGGTAGACTTTGTTTTGTTCATTTTGCAAATCAGGAGAAAGGGGTTTGGAGAAAGAAGTCAGAGCTTGCTGAAAGCCCCTTGAACATGGGTTTGTTAAACCCAAGATCAGAGGTGTTTCCACTATCACATAGAGGCAGGGAACTGAGGAAGATCTCACAGAGCACTAGATGGAGACTGAAATTTGCAGCAGTGGTCTTCAAACATCACTGCGCATAAGAGTCAGTTAGGAACTTGTTAAAAATACTAACCTCTAGGCTCAAATTCAGATTCTGATTCACTATGTCTAAAATCACAGCTAGGAATCCAGATTTTTACCAGCTTCCCAGCTTAATGTGCTGCAGATAGACTTCTATTTTAGACCCTACTAACCATCAGGCAGGGCCTCCAGTTTGGCCTTTAGTGAAGGTCAGCTTTTTAAATCCTTTACTGCTGTTCCCAGCACTGAGGGAGAGAATGACACATCTCCTTCTGGAAGGAGGCGGAGGCCCGGTGCTTCCAGTTTTGAGCATTCTGCTCTTGGCTTCCGTTCTCTGTGTCGATTAGGCCTTTCAAACCAATTATCATTATATATTGCTGAGATTTATAGTCCTTGGTATTTGAGGTTACAGGACTTCCGTTCTCAGGAAGAAGCTCCATGCCATCACTTCTAATCAGCTCAGCACAACGTCTGATTTCCCCTCTGTAAGAGGGCACGCAGTTCCATTAGAGTATTAATAGCCAGGCAGAGCAGCCTCAATTGCAGTGCTTGGGGAAACATAAAAATTGGCTTTGGGGGGATCCAAAGTTTTAAAGAATTGTCCTCCTTATTAAAATCAACTCAATGATTCAACAAAAATGACTAAGAAAAAAAAAAAAATCCCTGGCTTCCAATATGCAGGGTGTCCTACATTAAAAGTTACTCTCTCCACAGGGTAGGCAAGATGGTCTTCCCTGGGCTTATGTCGAGAGGAGAATTGCTGTCAGGTTCAAGGCACAAACAGCAGGCAGCACAGTTTCTGCAATATCTGTTTATTTAATATTGACTAAATACTGAAGGAATGAATGAATGAATGAATGAATAAACAAGCAGATGAGTACAAGGCAGCTGGGTGCACATCTTCCATAACTGTTATTTAATTCATCTGTTCATCTATCCACCCATCCACCCACTATTCACTTAAACAATAATTGAGCGCTATTTGCCAGTCATTACATTAAGATCATGAGAAATTCAGACACGAAACTAAATATTCTATCTGTACAGAATTTACAGTCCATTCAAAAAAGGCATGTGATGCTTCCCCATTGCCTGTAAAATTAAGAGTTTCTGAAGACCTTCTGCCTGTGCTCCTAGCCTACATTTTCAGCCTCATTTCTCAGTCCTCTTGTCACATGTAACAAGTCTGTATGTTTCTCTGTACTTCCTTCTTCCTCTCACTAAAATATCCGTCCTCCTTCATTCATATGTGTGTGTGTCCAAACCCCATGCATTCTTCCAAGGCTGTTGAAAATCTCCCTTTTATGAAGTCTGTTCTGACCCTCCCCTTAGGTAAAATAATCCCCTCCTTTGAAAGGTCACAACAGTTTTTAACAATTAATGGGTGTAATTACTCTTTGCTCTGTCTCACTGATAGTTTTGTTAATTGGCATCTCATGAATTTTGATCTTCTGTGACTAAAAAAAAACAGGAAAGTCTCATTAATCTTTATAACCCTTATAATGCCTTGCCTATATTAAGAGCTCAGAAATTTTAGTGAATTGAATGGAGACATCCTCCAGTAGGATGGGATTACCCCTGAGGTCCTGCTGTCAAATTTCTATCCTAACTTTGTAGGCAGTAGCCAGCCTAATAACAATAGTATTGATGTTAACAATTTATTGACTGCTTACTCTTGCTAAGTACTGGTCTAATTATTTTTCATTTTTTATCAGCGTTGGCTCCCTACCATGAACCACTGGTATCTACCATAAAAAACTGTGATAAATCATTGTCTCTAGCCTCTGCACTGTGGAGTTTGCACAAAGTTGTCTACACGGACATCTTCTTTGGCACAGACTACACTTAGTCATCTGGTATACCATGCCCCCAGTCCTATGTGGCAACTCATCATTTTCCTGCTAAGGGAGGAGATTTTTTCTTCCTTTACTTGGTGAAGTCCCACAGTAGGGCTGCTTGGGTTCCTAAGTGATAAAGAGCTTAGAGCTTATTTAGACAGCTCTTCCCATTCTACCCACCTTTTACTTCCCAAGCTCCTTCTTCTTTTATGATGCATTCTTTCTCAGCAAACCCATTGTCCAACTGGATTGTATACTCCAGTTTTCAGCTCTCTCCTCTGCTCATCCTTCCACACACAGAGTATTATTAAATGTGTCTGCATATGTCTGTACCTACTTTTACTAAGTAGTCTCCTCAGTTCCCAGTTTATTAGATTATGCAAATAGGGGCTTGGGACAAGCTTAACATCTTAGACCAGACCCGAGGTCCATCATCAGCACCTTTGCTATATTTACGAAGTATTTTCACACTCAACATTTCATCCGATGCTTATAGAAGCCTTATATAAAGTGTGACATGTATCATTATCCTCATTTTAAAGATTAATAAAATCTGGCCAGCACACATTACTTGAGTAGTTATGATACGCTAATGTCAATACTCGGAATTGAGGGTAAAGATATGAGTATGCCACAGGTGCCCCTTAGGAACTAACAGGCTGATGAAGAGGGCATGACTAACACTATTTCCTTTCCTCCTCCATCACTTCTTCTTCCCTTCTACCTATCCACCTTTATTTCTTCCTTCCTGTTTTTCTTTTTTTCCTCTCTCCCTCTTTTCTTTCTCTCTCCCTCCTTCTTTCCCTTACTTCCTTCCTTTTATCTTTCCCTCCCTCTCCCTTCTCCCCTCTTTTTTTTTCTTGCTCTGTTTCACTCTCTTTTTTTCTTTCCAAAATGAATTTTTGGAATACCCACTATATGCCAGGCTTATGCTACATATTAAGGAAACTTAAGGACACTAAGATTTACTGTATCTTAAGACTATACATAAGTAGGCATTTTTATATGTGCTCTGATTTTTTAAAATTGAAGTATAGTTGATTTACAATACTGTGTTAGTTTCAGGTATACAGCAAAGTGATTCAGTTATATATGTATATTTTTTCAAATTATTTTCCATTATAGGCTATTGCAAGACATTACAAGAATGTGCTCTAACTTTCAGCCTTCAAAAGAACCTTAGTAAGTAGACATTATCATCACCATGTTTTGTTTTCCTCCCTTTATAAAATTAATCATGGAGAAATGGCTTGCTCAAGGTCATACATCTGAGGGGGTGGAGCCAGGATTTTAACCCAAATTTGCCTCTAAAACTCAGATTCTCTCACCTCAGATTAGCAGACCAAGCATATATCACAGTCCAATGCAGCAGGAACAATCAGGCAATTGAATTGAATACAAAGTTCTGTAGGAACAAGTGCTACTATGGGACAAAGAGGCTGGATGGCAGAGAACATTTATAGAGAAGGAACTCAGGCCCAGAAAAGACAATAATTTTCCCAAGAACATGCAGTTTGTGAGTGTGTGTGTGTGTGTGTGTGTGTGTGTGTGTGTGTGAGAGAGAGAGAGAGAGAGACAGACAGACAGACAGACAGAGAAAGAGACAGACAGACAGGGCTAGTGTTCAGATCTTCTAAAATTAAGTCCAACCCATCTGGCACATCCCTGGGCTTCTTACTCTCTACTGTTTGAATTTTATTTTCTAAACCTTTAGGATGTGTTTCTATTCAGGTCCAGGTGACACTAGCCTCCCCTTCTTGGAAAACACAGTGGATCCTAGAAATTGGCGTTGAAACCCAGCTGTTTATATTTTTTGTATTAGATGTTTATTTCTGTCCACACATGTTTGTGGGGATGTATGTTTCCCTAGAAGTCTAGGGAATTAGTGGAGGAAAGCTCAAAGCCATTTGGTTCAAATCCTACTAAGGAAAAAAAGGGGATAAGAGACTGAGAGACAGAAAGTATGGGCAGCTTTCTGTCCATCTTTGGCTCTGAAATACTAAGAAGGGTTTGTTTGGGTGGGATCAGCTGGAAGAACTAAAAAATGGAGGAGAGGATTCTGTTCCTTAAGCATCCCTCCTCAGCACATCTGTCCAACACTGCTCACGTTGCTGGAGTCTCTTCCCATATGCTACAAGCATGTTTAGCCTGGCTGATTCTTCCCTGCATGTAGGCAGGGCTCTTCTTTCTAAAATTCTCCTTTATGTAATATGGAACCAGGCAGGCTCAAGGGAAAAAAAAAACAGCTACCCACAACCCCACAGATGAATAAAAATCTGGGCCTTGTTTACTCTCTTTGCAGACAAGCATCAATTAGAGAAAGGCAGGAAAGGCTGGGCTTTTCCTTCTAACTTGAGAACATCTATGAGGAATCCAAACGTTCTTCCAGTGGAGTGGCTAGAGTTGAGATGCCATGACAAGGCCACATGGAGGTCTAGGGGCCCCATCTGAGACCTTTTTTTTTTGGATGGGAAGAGACCTTATTTCACTAATAGTTTTGTTTTTGCTTCAAGTTAAAAAACACATGGAGAAACTGATGGGCAGTAGTGAGCCTCTTCTCTATCAACTGGAAGATAACAGGTCTGAAGTCATCCCAGCATGATAAAAAGTCATGTAAGAGAAGCCCATAAAAAATGTAGGTTGTGCACCTGGATGACACCTACCTAGTCATCATTACCTTCTGACATTAGAGAGTGACTGCATTAGATCAGATCATCGATGGCTTATGTCTGACCTGTGTGCTGCCACCAACACCTTCCAAGCTCATGGCAGACATCACCAATCTACGTGATCTTCTCTCATGATATGCAAGAGTTTAGCTTCAGGATCCTCAACACATTCCACTAGAAAGCAGCTGACTACTCAACCTACTTACTGTTCATCTCCAGAATAGATCGTCTTTATATTCTTTCTAGATTAAAAAAAAAAATTCTATTTCCAGGAATTATTTCTCTTCATTCTACTTAAACGTTTTTCTTACACATTTGGGAAGGCAAATCCCAGCCCCACCCAACAAGTGAAACCTACTTCAGCTGCATCTTTTTCAGGCATGTATGAACTTATCCACAATAAACTTTCAGCTACTTTAGAAAATTTGGAATTAGCATAGATAAGAAACCAAATGTTTGGATACTGAGCTGAAGACCATTTGAAGTGTTGCATGTGATCCATCTGAGTTCAAACACTCAGTTGGCAACCGCACAACAGACTCTCAAGACACCCTTTCTTCTGGTATTTCAGATCCAGACGTACACATGAACAAGAAGCCTGCTCCGCACATGATGCAGACCTCTTCGGCCTCATTGATCACCATAAAATTTGTCACTAATATGGATCAAGATTCAAGAGGTAGAAGATAAAAATATATTTTTCTTACACAAACTTCCCTTTCACATACTCAGATGGGAAAGGATAGATTTGCGGTGATCTGGCGATGGAGAGGACCTGGCGTACAGACAAAGCAGGAGTCCCAGCGCAGACTGGGAGTCAGGAACTTGAAGTTTGGTCCCCATTCTACCCCTATCTTGTTTGGAGACTTTGGACCGCTCTCTTCTCTTCTTCAGATGTGCAGCCCTAGGTGATGCTGAGAACCCAATATAGCCCCTTTGCTCTCTAATTCCGTGAATCTGTTCCTTGGCTTCTGAAGAGTGAATGGATAATCCTGGGGTTCCTAGAGCTACTTCTGTTTATAGCTTCTGTATCTTCAATTGTTTAAACTTTCAGGAGGGAGAGGAATGCTTCAAATATCACCCTTGTTTTTCCCTTTAGTATTCTAAGAAATTAACTCTTCATTCTATGCTCAGTGAGTCTCAATTGTATAAACAGAAACTTTCTGAATTTTTAACTTTTCATTGTAGTACTTACTCTGGTGCTTTTGTTGATAAACGTACAATCAGGTCTGCCTGCTTTAGTTTTTTTCAATTCACTCTTTCCTACCAAAGCCTCACCCATCCAGAACATCCTCTTTGTAGTCTTCATGTATGTAAATCCTCTGCATCCTTTAAAGCCCAGTATTTTACTTTCTCTATGAAGTCATCCAAGATCAAGTTCTTATCATCCGTTACACAACTGATCGTGGGCAACCTTGTTGCCTTCACTGTTATTCTCCCTTTTATCATTTGTCCGTACATTTATTCCCCACTTTCTAATAGGATTTGAGGAGGCAACAAACATAATTGAAAATAGACTCATATCTCAAGGACTGCAGTAAGTATTCTTATATTATATATTTTCACATATAATATTTATAATCACACCTAGATGGCATTATGTTTTGGTTTTCAAGTTGAGATAACTGAGAATAGAGGAAATTAAGGTTATACATCTAATAACGAACAGAGCCAACCTTGAAACTCAGTACTGTGTGACTTTAAAATGCATGCTTTTTCTACTACCACACACCTCTCTTGGCCATAAATCCTGCTAGTAGGTGGAAAAAGTCACATTTTAAAATCTGGAAAAGAGGCAGGGGAGTTAGTAATGGAAAGAGAAAATAAAAGTATATTTTAAAAAAATCTTGGTTAAGTTATAGCAATTGAGTGTCAAAATGAGCATTGAGTTTCCTGGAAGCCTAAGCAAAGAGAGAAACAGGATGGGTATCAATCCGTTGGCATTTAACAGAAGAAAACATAGGTTACATACAGTGTCCTGGGTTTTACTTCTGAGATGAACTTGTCACAAAAGACACTGAGCAATACATTGGAAGATGTTCTCAGTAGCACTTTGATCAAGAGTCCAAAAGATGTGCTGCAAACATCTGTTTTTTATAATAGCAGCAGCATGGATGAACGCTGACAACAGTGTTAAATCATAATTCCAAAAAAGACAATTCTTTAGGGGGCCCAAAGAATACAGTCCAGGGATGTGATTTTCTCCTGATCTGGCTTAATGTAGAAATAAAACGTGGAGCATTTAAAGGTTTGAATAGTTTGCATGTTTTTAGTCCAGCATTTCCTTGAGATGGTAAAGATTTTGTTTTGTTTTTGCATGCAAAATGAAATACATGATCATTTTTCTTAATTTGTAGTATGAGAAAAACTGTTGTTTTATAGTTTTACAACTATGTGGTTGTTTTGCAAAAGTTTGTTCATAAGATTCAGTGAACTATATTTGTAAATAGCAAGAAGTCATAGGAGAAATAATTTGGTGTAGAAATTCATGGCTGTGGGGTTCTTTGGGGGTAAGGAGTGGTCAAGAAAGCCTTCTCTGAGGAGGTGACATCTGACCTGAAAACTGATGAATAATTAAGAGAAACAAAGAGTAGTAGATTCAAGCTATAGAGATAGTTCGGAAGATGAAGTGATCAACGCTCTGAGAATGGGTCACAGTAGAGGTGACATTTGAAATAAATATTGAAGAGTGAGTTTTCCCAGTAGGCAGAGAGGAAGGGCCTTCTGAAACGAGGAAACTGTATGTGGGAAGGCTTGGAAGCATAAAACATGAAATAGCAAATGCATATTCGGGTCATTTTAAGTGGCTTCTTGGGTCAGAGCCTGCTCACGTAGGAAAGCAGCCAAAAATCAGGCTAGAGGCCAATGGAGTCAAATGATGAAAGACCTCATATGAAATGTCAAGGAGTCTGAGTTTTGTTCTGAGCAGGATAAGGTTTGTGTTTGTATTTGAGCAACTCATTTGTGCCTGACTGGAGAGTAGCTGGCGGGAGTGTGAGGCTGGAACCGAGAAAAATAGTGAAGATGCTGCTGTGGTGATACAGGCAAGAGAGGATGCGACTAGAAGTGAGGGTTAGTGGGAGTGAGACCGAGTGAGAGGAGCTGATGGGATGGAGAGGTACTTAGGCAGCAGAATCAATTGAATTTAGTCACTTGTTGGCTGGGGGAAGGGTCTCAGAGAGGAAGAAGTCCAAGATGACTTTGCAAATGATAAGAACCCTGGGAGGAAGAAACGCATCTGAAACACAATGTGCACAGCGCCCGACTCATGATAGGACTCTGATGACCCCTTGTTTATGAATAAAACATTTCTGGCTTGGGTGACTGGGAAAACAGCCATGTTGTCACTAAGATTCAACTAATGATGTAGAATTGAGGACACTAGCTTATTTATATAAAGCTTCTCTAGGACTAGGACATACTTATATAATTATTATAATAATGGAACATTTATTGAGCTCTTATAATGTGCTAGGCACTTGGTTAAGCACTGTGTATTATGGTATTGCAATTAATGGTCATGCTGCCTCTATGAGGAATGAACAGTTATTGCAATAGTCATTTTAGGAATGAAGAAACTCAGGCTCTAAAAGGTTAAGAAAATCATCCAAGGTCAAAAAACTAGTGAGTGGCAAAGCTAGGATCTGGACCCAGGTCAGTGTGATTCAAAGCCTGCACTGTTAATCATGATTCTTAGAGACTGAGCGAGAGCAACTTTCTCAAGGTCATTCAGTAAGCAAGAGTTTTATAGGGACTGGAGTTACATAGCACATGTTTTGGCTGAGAAGGCTAGGTAAACCCCAGTGATGTTCTACTATAGGACTTATGTATAGATATATGCAAGCCATTTTGGAGAAAATACGAAACTACAATTCACTGGGCAGATACCAGTAAATCCTCTATTTCTGTTAAGTCTTCACCCAATGAACTGTCTAGTTCTCTGACCTCAGTACTAAAGATGGGAAGGTGCTAAAAGAAGAAGAAAGAGGGGATGACGGGTTGGGTTTCCTTAGTAAGTTCCAGAATAAAAGAAGTTATTTTATTCTTATTGTAATTTGCTGACAACCAAAGACCTGGGAGCTGCAAATTATTTTAGTAAACAACAGTTTTCACAGAACACTGGCATTTTCACACTCCCAGTCAACTACTAAGATAGTAAGAATGTTGGGGTTAATTTTCTCTCATAATTGCCCATGAATGCCCAAGGCCAAGTTTCTGTATCAATGGAGAAGGAGATGGAGAGGCATGGTCTTAGAAGCTATTGGAAAATTCTTCCTTTAAATGCCTCTGTTATTGACAAGCAAAACACAGGTGCACTGATAGAGAAATTTAAGCATCAAGAACAGTTCAGAGCTGATATTATCCAGAGTCAAATTTTACCTATGCCTGTCCTTCTAGCCTCTTCAGGTGTGTACTGCTTCATGATGAACCTCATTATTTGCTGGACAGATCTAGCTTGGAGAGCCAAGTTCCTTTATTCCCCAGGGTCTGTTAAACTGTAATTTAGTTCTTTCCTAAATGCATCCCCTTCATTCACAAAATGATTCCTCACATACTGGAGGACAATTCTTGTATCTCATGATATCCTTTCTCCTCAAGGTTTCATAATGAGCAGCTGAAGTCACCAACATGACAAGAATGTAGATAAAAATAGCTTTCATTTATGGTGCACATTAGACCCTGCTCTACATGTGCTCAATAAAATAACCCTGCCTGGTATTTTACTTAATCCTAACTGCAACTCAGAAAGGGGAGCAATGATTATCTCCATTCTATACAGGAGGGCATTGAGTCTCACTGAGGTATTAAGAGATGTCCCTGGTTGCTCAGTCAGTAAACAGTGGTTCTAGAATTTGAATTCAGATAGGTCTGATTCGAGGGACCAAGAACTTTCTCATATACCAAACTGTCTTTTAAGTTTTACCCACTTTGACTTTTTTCATCTTTTACTTGCCCCCTTCACACATATAGTTATAAGCAGAGAGAAGGAAGCTCAGTTATAGGGAAAAATCTGCTACTCTTCAGAGAGTTGTTTTTTTTTTTTATATATAACTTTTCTTTTTAATTAATTTATTCATTTATTTTTGGCCGCGTTGGGTTTTCATTGCTGCACGCGGGCTTTCTCTAGTCATGGTGTGCGGGCTTCTCATTGCGGTGGCTTCTCTTGTTGCGGAGCACAGGCTCTAGGCGTGTGGGCTTCAGTAGTTGTGGAACATGGTCTCAGTAGTTGTGGTTTGCAGGCTCTAGAGCGCAGGCTCAGTAGTTGTGGTGCACAGGCTTAGTTGCTCTGCGGCATGTGGGATCTTCCCAGACCAGGGCTCGAACCCGTGTCCCCTGCGTTGGCAGGCAGATTCTTAACCACTATGCCAGCAGGGAAGTCCCTTCAGAGAATTTTATATTACACTTATTTTGAGTCATTTTCTAGGGAAAGTTATAATGAGATGAACTATCTAATGTACTTCTTTCCTAACCAATAGCACTTTTAAGAACATTTTGTGGAGATGTTAAGAAAATAAACATGAAGGAAATCTGGGTACATCAAATTAAAACTATCTCCTTTAATTTTCTGCTAGTGAGAGCAGAAGTAAGATATACTTTTTTTTGAAGGTCAATTCGGCAATAGACATCTAAAACTTTAATATTCTGCATACACTTTAATAGAATAATAATTCATTCTTTCATCTATACATTCAATTTATATTTATTTATTGAACATCTAGTAAGGCAGGTTATTTTTTTCTAGTTTTTTGGGGGCACAATGATGAAGGATTCATGAAGCTAAAATTCTAGTGTGGAGGGACAGTAAAGTACACTTAAAATAAGAGGACTTATGCTATGGTGAAAATAAAGCAGGGTGTTGACAGGGTAATTCTGCAGGTGGGGGAGGAGGGAGAGTGATGGGTGGTAAACTATTTTAGAATGAATTAATGGAGGGGCTCATATAAAGATCAGGATAAAGAGCTTTCTGGAGGAGAAAAAGCTAGTCTTGAGGCAGTAATGGATCATGTTTCATTCAAGGAACAGTAGGAGGGCCAGTTTAGCTGGAGAGGAATGTGCCTGTGGGGAGGGCATAGCAGGGAGAGGAGACCTAAGGCAGAGGAAGGGGCTACATCTTAGAGAACTTTGATGCACTGAAGGCCATGATGGGGGATTGAATCTGTGTTCTAGGAGTAGGAGATTGACATGGTCTGTCTTTACATTTAAAAGATTTCTCATTCTGATAGGTGGGAATAAACCCTAAAGAAGTCAATGTAGAGATAGGGAAACCACTTGTCAAACTATGGCAGTAAAGAGGAGGAGAGATAGACTACAGTGATGGAAGAGTGGAAGACAGACCAGGATGATGGACTGGGGGAGATTGATGGACTGGGGGAGATGTTCTAGGGTGATGGACTGGGGGAGATGTTCTAGGGGGAGATAGAACAGGATGATGGATTAGGGGGAGGTGAACTAGAGTGGTACACTAGGGAGAGAAGTTCTAGGGTGATGGATTAGGGGGAAGTGGACCAGGAGTTAAGAAGACATGAAGTAGAACAGTAGAAGTGGAACTGGTGAATGGTTCTGGGATTTGGGATAAATGTGAAGTTGGAGTTGGCATAACTTGCCAAATGGAATATACTGTGGAGGTCTGTGGCACTAATTTCACTTCTGGAAATTTATTCTAAGGTAATAATCATGGATCTCCTCAAAGATACGATTATCAGAACGTTCATGGTTGACAACGGCAAAATGTTAGAAATAACTTGTACTTCTCCAACTTCTGACCTAGTTAAATAAATTATGAAAAGTCCTGGAATGATAAAAATCAAAAATTAGCACGTATCTTGTCTGGATAGTGAGATTTTTTCAGTCCTTATTTTTCTTTCATTTTTGTTTGAATTTTTAAATGCTTAAAATGAGACTGTTTTATTTTGTAAAACAAAAAAAAAGTCAAAGTTATGTTTTAAAAGTAAACTTGTCCTTATTTGACTGCATTTCTGCACAGCAGGGTCCACTGATTTTCCATCTAAAATGTATCCCAAGAACTCAGTTCAGTTGGGCATCCTGTGAGGACTTCACAAATACTCGTGATAGATTTACTATGTAGCAATATGAGCCCAAACTGAGGCTGACACTGGGATTCATACATGTCTGGAGAGCTGGCCAGGTGTGTGTTTATTTATATGTGTAGTTTGCACTGGTTAGAGGGGGTGGAGCGGGGAAGGCTGCAGAGAAAGAGGAAAGAGGAATGGTGAGAACAACTGGGTGCCTATGATGTGTCTGGCATGGTCCAGGGACTGAAGTTGAAGGAGCTATTTATTCAAAGGTTCTGTGGGGCACAAAAGTACAAAGAGGGCATCTGCAGTGCCCAGGAGAGGAAACCCGGCACAGAATGGGTGCAAATATCCTCCTCCTCACTCTGAGGGAGACCACAGTCAAACCGGGGCATTTTGAAGATGCCTGAAAATGCAGAGCATCTGCAAGTACCAGTCCTGGGAGCACGCTAATACAACAGTACCCTTGGAAGTGCTGAGAGCCCCTCTCCAAGCGGACTCATCGTCGTCCACCATAAAAGAGGGGGCACTGAGAAAGTAAAGGACGTGCATGGTGACACCATAAAGTACCACAAAGAGTAAATGGGTTTGTTTGTCACCCATGTATGACATCTCCTGCTGTCTTCAGAGAGTCAACATGTAGAGATTTGCAGTTGGAATTCCTTGTTATGCAGAAGAAAACAGGTGTTATCATCTTTAATGTGACCCTGTTTGTATACAAAGGGCAGTGTAATCGGGGGGGGGGGGGGAGGAATTGAGGTTACCATAGAATAGCGTCTCAGCCCCCAAACCCTCAAGATGGAGAGAGCACTGGAGGTTTTCTAATGCCTTCGTTCAACTTCACAGCCACCCAGAGAGATGGTTTCACCCCCTGCATGCCCTTGATGACACCTACTGACTCCTGTTTTGGTGTATCAAGGTAAACTCATTTCTCTCCTCTCCCAGCCATGTTGTTTGGAAGCATGGGTAGGGCTGTCATGTCATACTCGCCTGAGAGTGTGAGTCGGGGCTGAAATCCAATCTGTGCTCTACTCCCCAAGCTGTGTGTCTGGGCTTGGTGAAATGAGGGGTTTTTTTGTTTTTGTTTTTAACCTGCCGAGAGAGATCAATCTAAAAAATTAATTTGCCCTAAAAGATGTTTTTTATTATTCAGTCAAAGCCATCATGCGTGCTCAAGGGCAGTGCTGATCACGCACCAGGTTCAACAACAGTCCTCACCTTTGTCTCTGGGGTACCTAGCATGTTGCCAAACAAGTTCAGCCTCAACAATCCTAGAAAAGGTCTCGATGCTGCAACATAGCCATCTTTATAATTTTATAGAATCTACCCTTGTGGCAATCTCTTCCAGCTCTAAATCCTTGA
The DNA here is from genome assembly GCF_009873245.2 of Balaenoptera musculus. NCBI lineage: Eukaryota > Metazoa > Chordata > Mammalia > Artiodactyla > Balaenopteridae > Balaenoptera > Balaenoptera musculus. The sequence continues at coordinate 98,120,201 of NC_045790.1, read as the reverse complement.
TGTTATCATTCAACTCCTCCACATATTCTAAGACATTTTAACAACTGCCTAACATAATTCTTTCCTCCTTTCAAAAAAGCCTTCTTTCGTCCCTCCACTAGTACCTGGCCCTGGGTCTATCCAATATTTATTTACAGCCTCATTTCTCTCCAGAAATCCCAATCAAATCCTTATTCTACATCTCTTTGGCAGACAGACACACAAACAGACCTTTTGCTTGCTTCTCCCTCTACAGCTGGTCTCCAGTTATTTCTTGAGCTTTTGTTTTCTTCCTTCATCTTGGCTATAAACTCCTTGATGGTGACGCTCTGTACACAGAAGTCATGCAATAACTGTGTGCTGATTGATTTAATTATTTCGTTCCTCAGTACCCACTGCCCACTCTCTGCCTCTCCCTCTCCTGGTCACCTGGTTAAATAGACTTTTGATAAATACTTACTGAATGAAATAATGAACCAGCACTAACTAAATATAAGGTGTTATTGTAATAATTGGCTGGGTCAGACAGATACTTGGATACCATGTGGAATTCTGTGGCAGCGTTGGAATGCCACTGGATATATGGCGGTCTGGCAGAGAGCAAACTGTGGTTGGATTTGGGCACAAGAGGGTGAGGGTGGGAGTGGGAAAAACTGAGCAGGAGTCATTATGTCTGGGATGAAATGGAAGGTCTGAGCTGGGAAGAAAGCAGCTCAATAGCAGACTGGCGCTTAGTGTTAAAAAAACAGGTGTGAAAATCAACAATAGCAGTAACAACAACAACAATAATAAAATGATATTATTAAAAGTAAAATACCCCATGGTTTGAGGTTAGTTTAATTATTTTCTGAGGTTGTCAAATCTTCACCCCAGATATGGAACCTAAAACACATTTTGGAAAAGAAAAAAAATCATAAAGTATATTAAATTCTAATGAATGGTATGCATACTGGAGAATTTGAGTGAAGTATGGTGATGAGTACAACTCATTTTGAAATGTATCACAAACCAGACGGACGGACAGAGGGAGAGAGGTCTAGAGACGGTTAGGTATGTGATAGTCAAGTATAGCAAAATGTTAATTGTAGAATCTAGATGGTAGGTATATATGTTGACTGTAAAATATTTCAACGTGTCTGTATGTTTGAACATTTTCACAATAAACTGTTGGGAATAAATGCATTGTAGAGCAATTGTTTCAGTTGCCTTAAAAAGAATCATGTTGGGTGCTACAATCATAGAAGCAAAATGTAGTTCATTAGGTAGAATTTTCCATAGTTTAATAATAAATCTCCATATTTATGTTGGGTTTTATAGTTCACCTAATACAAAATGTGATGACTGACAGAAAAGACTCTGGAGCCAGACTGGCTGCTTTCTGATTGGTAGCTATGGACAAGTCATTTAACTTCTATGTCCCTTGGTCCTTTCATTTGTAAAATTTGTATAATAATTCTTCCTAGAGATGTTGCAAAGTTTCAATAAAGCAGTAAATCTGAAATGCTTAGAAAGTGCTAGGAAACTAATAAGCTCTATATTAACACTAGCTGTAATAATAATAATAATAACTACTATTATTATTATTGTCCCATTTGCTCTGTGGAATAGCAATAATTAATCTGCTTTACAGTGGAGGAAACTGAGGTTTAGAGAGAAGTCTCTTGTCTAAAACCATGTAGATTAGTCAGAGGTGATACTGGCATGAAACTCAAGCCTTCTTTGCCTCTTTTGAAATATGCTTCTCCCTGTCTCCCAACTCCCATTCAAATGTTCCACCAACTCTAAGGTGGAAAATGATGTTAAGGGAAGGGCCCAGCAGAGTGCTTGGTACATGGTAGGTGCTTATAAAGCAAGTGAATGATAAAAGTTCATTTATAGCACTTACTGTGTCTGTTCCTCTGCTAAAGCACTACACATTATCTCAAAGCATCCTCATAAAAACTCTGAGTTTAGTTTTACTACCCTTACTTTCCAGATGAGAGAAGAGAATTTAGAAAGGCTATATTGCCCAAGATCCCACAGCTAGTAAGTTTGAGCCACAGATCCATCTGGTTCCAAAGCCCATGCATTTTAAACAACACTGCAACACTTTCATGAATGAAGGGAAGGCTGCTTCAAAGCTGAGCCAAATGGTAGAAATTAGGAGTCATGAGCCATTTTACCCTCAATCCACAGAGCTCCCCTTGGGTCCTTCTCATCATAGATGCATTGTATTACTAGCAAATGTGAATGTTTTGATGAATTAGGCAAACACTCCAATTGCCTGTACATTGCAACATCTTCCCTTCAAAGGCCAGGGAATGTAGACTGTACGTTCTTTGTCCAGCTTGTCTGAATGCGTCAACGCTGTCTGGGAGGCACAGAGGTGGACGCTTTCCTAGCAGGGGTGAGGCCCCTCCTGCATGTCCAGCTCCTGTATTTGTAACATTGCCATGTGCTGTACCACTGGGCCAAGGAATGAAGGGGCCCATGGTCCCAGCCACCTCAGATTACGCAAGCCAAGAAAAATTTGCAAATCGCATGAGAAAAGCAGGCAGTCCCCAAACATCTTTATTTGTTCATTTCTGTGCCCTGACACTTTGATTGCAGTCTTGCACTTAGAAATTTCAAGATAAGTGTCAGCAGCTGGACACTGGGTAAATCAGAGGCACAGACTCTGTGTAAATACTGAAGTTTCGAAAGCACGAACTTATGTCCAACAGCTTGGAGCACAGGACCCACTGGGAAGGGAGGGGAAGTGGCGTTCTGGCTTTGGCAAAGTCAACCTTCTGAGAAACTCGTGGACATGTCTGTACTTGCCTGAACTTGTCTGACAAAGCCAAGCAGAGATTTCAGAATCTGCCAGATCCAGATACAAGTGGCCTGTTTGCTCGGAACCAAAAAGGAACAGTCAGAGGAAGTGAAGGATTAGGATGAAGAAACAAAAGATTAGTGGGCTGAAATCTGTTAACAGAACAGAGGTTGCAGGCTGGGTAATCACAATAATGCTAGTAAACTAAGCTGCCATCTATTGAGTGGCTACCATTGATAAGATCCAGGGTTAGGCTTTTCACATCCATTCACATAGCTCTACCAATCATCTTGAATTTGGACTGAATTTGCCCCATTTTATAAATACATTTTAAAAAACGAAACTGGGATTAAGTGGTGAAAAAACTGTATCAAAATCAGGAGCTAGCAAGTAAGAGAAAAACGGGTTACAACACATGCTAGTCAGACCCAGACCACAGTGTATTACCTTGAGATGCCCCCATGATCATTGCACGTGGATTTAAACTAAGAAGGAACCCAGGACCTGAATTCCCCCAGAGTTAGAATAAAGAATAACCATCATACTTGATTTTACAATTTTCAAAGGGGTTATATAATCTACACATACTGGATGCAGAAGAGTTAAAAGTGCCTAAAAGGGTTTTGCCTCAAGGACAATAGAATTTCATATACTAGATGTACATTTTCGCTAGTGAATATTCATATTTTTCCTCTCCTGGGAGAAGTGATCAGAAGGGGAATTCTATTTGAGAAGAGAGATAAAAAGAGTGAGTGAGACAGAGAGAAACTTTCTCTTCAGGGGTTGAAATAATGGGTGGTACCAATCTCTCAGCGTAGTATAAGCAGAGATGAAAGAGTTTTATTGGTAAGAGGACACACCGAGAAGATGGAACAGAAAAGCATGGACAGCAGTGGGTGTCTCAGCAGCCTGGTCAGTTCAGCTAAGAGTATGGAAACATTGATGAGTGAAGTTAGAATAATGAGTAAAACAAGGTTTCAGATGCTGCAGCTACACTGAGAAGCTTAGCATGTTATTTAGGATCCTTTGATTCCAAGCAACAGGATCCAACTCAAGGTAGCATAAGCAAAAAAATAAAAAAGTGAGAACTAACAAAAGCACAAAGGATTTCTCTTGCAATAGCTTGTGCAAAGTATAATGGGAAAGAAAGTTTAAGATGGCTGGGAGAATAGGGAGAGATGACACTGGAGAAGATGACAGAATCCAAATCCTGAAGTTCTTTGTAGACCCCATTAAGCATTAAGGCACTCGGATTCAATTCTAAATGTGACAAGGAGCCAGAAAAGAAGTAACATGATCAAGAAGCACAAAAATGGGATGATCAAATAAAATGATCATTCGATTTGCTGGAGGGGTTAAAGAAAGGAAGGTGTCAAGGGTAACTGTTGGTTTTCTTGGCTGTGTATATACCGTAGTGCCAGATATGAGGTAGGAGAAAAAGGTTAATGATGCATTTAGTTTGGGACAGATTGGGTTTGAGATGCCTGTAGGTCCTCCAAGGTATACTGAGAGACAGAGGTATGAGTGTGCTTTTCAGAGCGAGTATTTGGGCTGGAGTTACAAATGTGGAGTTGCTAGCACGGAGATGCTAAGTGAAGCCATAGCAATGGATCAGGACATCTGAGAAGATGATAAAAGTTGTGAGAGCAGGAAAGAGAGTCCAATACAGAAACCTGAAAAATAAACAAAAACAATAGTAATGGGTCAGGCACATTAAGAGGGATGCCTTCAAATTTCATAAGAGTAGCCAGAAAGATAAGAGGAAATTAGGAGGAGGATCACTTCCAGAATGGCAGAGCAGAGACCTCTGAAAATCCACTCCTCCATCAAAGCAAGGAGAATACTGGAAAAACTGTCAAAATCAACCTTTTCAGAATTCTAGAAATTAACCAAGAGCTTGCAATAATCTGAAGTGTTTGTTGAAGAAAAACAGATGAATCTCAATAACAATAGCAAGCAACTTTGTGGCATTTTAACATGTCCTTTGTCTATTTCCTTCTTCCCACACAGTAGCCATGAAAACCAACAGCCTCATAATCATGGTAGCTGTGAAAAGCACAGCTTAGTAGGGACAGAGTTTAGAGATTTCCCAAAAGTCCCATTCTCAGAGAATTATTACTATTTGCTCTGCCTGGAAGCTCCCTGGAATACCCCATTCACAGATCTTGTCTTTATTTGACCTGACTCAAAGACTCCAGAAATATAAGGTTATTTTAATATCTAAAAAAATCAATCAAGCTAATATATCATATTAATAAAGGAAAAAAAAACACACTGTCATCTCAATACACACCTAAAAATGACTTGACAAAATTCAATACTCTTTCATCATAAAACAACTCAACAAACTATGAAGAGAAGGGAAAATTTTCAACCTGTTAAAAGGCATTTAAGAAAAACCAACTTATATATATGCTTAACAGTGAAAGACTGAAATCTTAGGATCAAAAACAAGACAGGGGCGTCCATTCTGTCCATTTCTATTTGACTTTTGCTATAGGTTCTAACTAGGACAATTAGTCAAGGAAAAGAAATAAAAGTCATCCAGATTAGAAAGAATAATATGGAACTATCTCTATTTGTAGATGACATGATTATTTATATAGAAAATTCTAAGGAATCCACAAAAAAGTTTTAAAACTAATAAGTGAGTTCAGCAAGGCTACAGGATACAGCATCAATATGCAAAAATCAATTGTATTTTATACACTAGCAATAAACATTTCAAAAAGAAAATTAAGAAAACAATTCCATTTATTATAGCATCAAAATAATAAAAATTAAGGAACAAATGTCTTAAAGAAGAATAAGATGTATACTGAAACAACAAGACATTGTTGAAAAAATCAAAGAAGACCTAAGTAAGTAGAAATACATTCCACATTCATGTATTGGAAGACTTAACATTGTTAAGATGGCAATACTCCTAAAATGTAACTACAGATTCAATGTAATCTCTATCAAAATCTCAGCTGCCTTTATTCACAGAAAAATAGGTGATCCTAAAACTCCTAAGGATGTACAAGTAACACAGGAGAGCAAAAAAAATCTTGAAAAAGACAACAAAGCTGAAGAACTCATATTTCTTGATTTCATACCTTACAACAAAGATACAATATTCAAGACAATGTGGTACTGATATAAGGATAGGCCTATAGCTCAATGAAACAGAATTGAGTGTCCAGAAATAAATCCTTACATTTACAGTTAACTGACTTTTAATAACGGTGCTCAGACAAACCAAAATGAGAAGAATAGTCTTTTCAACAAATAGTGCTGGACAACTGGATATCCACGTGGAAAAGAATGAAGTTGGACCCTTCACAATACAGAAAAATTAACTCAACTGGGTCATGGACCTGAATATCAGAAATAAAACTACAAAATTCTTAAAAGTAAACATAGTATTAAATCTTCATGCCTTTGAGTTAGGCAAACCTTTCTTAGATATGATACCAAAAGTATAAATGAAAAGCGAATAACTACATAAACTGGACGTCATCAAGTTTAAAATCTTTTTGCTTCAAAAGCACCATCAAGAAGATAAAAAGACAATCCACAGACTAGGAGAAAATATTTGGAAAGTATATCTCTGATAAAGGACTTATATCCAAAATATATAAAAGTTATTATAACTCATTGGTAAAAAAACAAATAACATAATTTTAAAAAGGGCAAAAGATCTGAATGCACATTTATCTCTAAGGAATATACCCAAGAAAAATGAAAATATATTCCCACACAAAAACTTGTACACAAATATTCGTAACAGAATTATTCATAGTAGCCAAAAAGTAGGAAAAAAAAAACAATTGCCAACAAACACATGAAAGGATGCTCAATATCACTAATCATTAGAGAAATGCAAATCAAAACTACAATGAGGTATCACTTCACACCAGTCAGAATGGCCATCATCAAAAAATCTACAAACAATAAATGCTGGAGAAGGTGTGGAGAAAAGGTAACCCTCTTGCACTGTTGGTGGGAATGTAAATTGATACAGCCACTATGGAGAACAGTATGGAGGTTCCTTAAAAAAACTAAAAATAGAACTACCATACGACCCAGCAATCCCACTACTGGGCATATATCCTGAGAAAACCGTAATTCAAAAAGAGTCATGTACCAAAATGTTCACTGCAGCTCTATTTACAATAGCCAGGACATGGAAGCAACCTAAGTGTCCATCGACAGATGAATGGATAAAGAAGATGTGGCACATATATACAATGGAATATTACTCAGCCATAAAAAGAAACGAAATTGAGTTATTTGTAGTGAGGTGGATGGAGTTAGAGTCTGTCATACAGAGTGAAGTAAGTCAGAAAGAGAAAAACAAAAACTGTATGCTAACACATATATATGGAATCTAAAAAATGGTTCTGAAGAACCTAGGGGCAGGACAGGAGTAAAGACGCAGATGTAGAGAATGGACTTGAGGACACGGGGAGGGGGAAGGGTAAGCTGAGACGAAGTGAGGGGGTATGGACATATATACACTACCAAATGTAAAATAGCTAGCTAGTGGGAAGCAGCCGCATAGCACAGGGAAAGCAGCTCGGTGCTGTGTGTTTACCTAGAGGGGTGGGATAGGGAGGGTGAGAGGGAGACACAAGAGGGAGGAGATATGGGGATATATGTATATGTATAACTGATTCACTTTGTTATAAAGCAGAAACTAACACACCACTGTAAAGCAATTATACTCCAATAAAGATGTTAAAAAAACAAACAAACCAAATATCCATCAACAGATAAATGAATAAACAAATGTGGTATATCCATACAATGGAATATTATTTAGCCATGAAAGAATGATATGCTGAAACATGCTACGGTATGAATTAACCTTGAAAATATTATTCTATGTGAAAGGTGCCAGTAACAAATACCACATTGATTTGCTTCACTTACTTAAAATGTCCAGAAGAGACAAAAAAAAAAAAAGTAAAAAGTAGATTAGTGGTTGCCATGGACTGAGTAGAAGGTAGTTAAAAGTGACTGCTACAGGATATGAAATTTCTTTCAAGTGATGTAAATGTTCTGGAATTAGATAGTGGTTAGTGTTGCAGAGCTCTGTAAATATACTAAAAAAACACTGAATTGTACTTTTAAAAGGTAAATTTTATGGTGTGTGAATTGTATCTCAATAGAGCTGTTAGAGAAAGAAAAGAGAACATCAGGAGACATGGGGACCGCAGTGTCATATGCTGTGAATTACCATTTATATAAGGAATGAGAAACATTTATGGGATTTAGCAACAGTGAAGTCTTCGATGAATTGGCTAATTACATAGTGGAGAGGTGGGGCAAAGCAAGTTTGATTCATCAACTGATATTTACAAATTGCACATTACATGTTGGCGTATGCCATTCAGATGAGGAATGAATGAATTGTTAATGAATTGTTAATTGTTAATGAATTGTTAATCTGAGAGAAACTTCAATATCTTAACATGGGTGAACTAAACTCTACTGTTGATGGGAACAGTTCATGGGAGAAAGAGGAGTGAGGTTGATGATATATAATGAGGAGACTGCTAAAAGGACAAAGTACTGGAGAAGTTCACCAGAACTCTGATGAAGGAATTATCTTTAGAGAATAAGGAAGAGACATACACAAATGTTTTCTGTGACAGGAGGAACAGAGGACAGAGGATGGATAGGCAGCTTATCTTGAAGACTTGTGTGAGGACGTTGAAGGAATTCCCCTGTGCTGGCTTCTATTATAAAGGAGGGTTTATCTGTGGAGAGCCAAGAAAGAATTGATGGAGCTTCCAGACCAAGAGGAGGTGGTGAAATAGTTGCAAAGCAGGAAGCCTGAGAGCAGCAGTGTGATTGGAAACATGAAAGACTGCTTTCCGTGTTGAGGGCTAAAGTGAGGTTTGGGACTATGAACTTATTGTAGCTTCAATCCACAGGACTGGGCAATTATTTATTCTCCCAGTGTTCAGCAGCAGAGTGCAGATGGCAACACCAATAAGGAAGATCTTTGGATTTATTCAGGATAGTTTTCCCAGAGAGGTCAGTGAATGTTCCACGGTGAAGGAAATGAAAATAGTTTATGGATAAAGGAATCCTTTAAAGTGGGCATCCAGAATCTAAGCTGGGGAAGGAAGAAGGAAGTGAAGTCTGGGCATGACTGATAGGGAGAAACTAGAGGGGTCAAAGAACTGGAGGTGTTGCCTGCCCCTTTCCTGATATGTTTTTATCTCCCCTCACCCCTCTTCCCACCAGCCTTCTCCTTCTATTTCTCCTTCTTAAAGAGATGCTTGTTTAAAATTGCTTTTCTGCTCAGTTGGTTATATTCTTGATGGATGAGTTCATCAGTTCTTGGAGAACCTTTAATGTACTGGCACTTGGATGAGAGTTAGGTCAATTTAGGATACTACATGGTCAACTCAATGGCTAAACATGAACAGAGGTGTCTTATTAGATCTTCACAACAACCCTGTCCCAGAAGTGAGGCAAAGAGAAGAATCTACTTCAGTGTCCCAGGGGAAATTTGAAGGAAGTTCCAAGTACAGGGTTGGAATACAAGCCTGTCTTCTTTGGCTCTTCTCCATTCCTTGCTGACAGAAAATTTAATATATAAGTGGGAATACATACATTCAATGCAGTAAAGAGTCCTACTTCTTTGGAAGGGTGATATTAATCATAGAAAACATTTAAAACCATAATCCACCACACATTTTAAATATAATTATTACTTTATCAATGTAGTTCTTCCTTGGTTTTCTAGGCCATCTTTTCAATATATTCAGTCATCGTCCCTCCTCCTTGCAAGCATTTTCTTTAAATTATGGCCCAAATATGAGCTAGGCAACATCCTACATGTGATATGAGAAGCGTCACTACTTTCAAGGGCCTTAAAATCCAACTGGGAATACAAAATATATCTGCATAAATGCATGTTTTAGTATATAACATATGTCATGTTGGAAAGAGTTAATTATTTATGCTAACTTCTTAATTAACTTTCATGTGATGACACAGTTTTCCTAGCAAATTCATTTGAACATCTGTTCCTTCTAGTAATTTAGAGATCAACACAATTTTACTTAACATTATTATATCCAGCCAGTATTTAGATAAAAATTTCAACTAGTCTCTGAAAATTTGATGGCAGTAATTGTGCCACTTGGGTCTCTCCAAACTTAGTGTCCATGCTTAACAAACATTTGCTGATTTTAACTGAAATGTTAAACCAAAACAAATATCTTAGCACAAATGGATATATATATTGGCTTCATAAATAGACCTGCTAACTTTCTAGTGTTGAGACACAAAAATCTTCACTACCTAATATCTTTGTGATTCTAAGCAAGTCATGGAATTCCTGGGTATCAGTTTGCTTCCTTGTTAAATGGGGATAATATTGATATTTTCTGCTCTTCTTACCTTACAGGGGTGCTCTGAGGATGAACTAAGATAAGTGAACATTTTATGAATCCTGGTAAATATGCAACAGTTGTAAGAGGCTATGGACAGTGTCATTTCCAGCATAAAATATCATTCTACAGTTTCACAGGCCTGTTATGATCTTTCACAAACTATTATTTTATAGGTGAAACCAAAAAGTATTCAAAGAGGATGTTGAACACACATGCACACGCATATACACATATGCACATGAACAAATGCTTTCTTCGGAAAAGCCAATAGATCAAGGAATCAAATATCTTCACCCCTGATATGGATGCATCGAAAGAGAATACGAGATGGATCTAATCACTGGTGACTACTACTGGTTGATCATGTGGGGAAAAAAAATCCCCTTGAATGTTTTTATTCAGATACTACCTTTAAACTGTGGAGCAGGAGACAATTAGTATAGATCAACTTTAAATGAGGACTTCTCAACCCATGCAATTTGGGTTTGGACATTTATCTTTTGGGAGGTGATAAGAGGCTGCCTTGTGTATTGTAGGATGCTGAGTACCATCCCTGCCCTCTACCCCCTGGACGCCAATAGCACACTGCCCTCCCCCCAGGTATGGCAACCCAAGATGCCTCCAGATGTTGCCAAATGTCCACCGGGAGGAGAGTGAAGTTACCCCCAGTTGACAACTACTGCTTTAAATGATACAAACCAAAACATTCATGCAGTACTTTGCAAAGCTCTTTTAAACAGATTATATGTTAAATTCCCCATTAAGGCTTTGAGAAAGTAAATGACTTGCCCAAGATCACACAGCTGGGGCTCATGGGAAGCCAGGACTCAAGCTTAGTCTCCTGGTGTCTCAAATTCATGCCGAAGTCACAACTCATCTTAGGTAGAGACTTGGAAGAGACATAGTGTCCTACCCAAGAAATCTACTTCCTAGTTCCTCACAGATGGGTGAAGGGACTTCTTGAAGAGAAAAACAGGCCAGACCCTCTTTCCTTCTCTTACTCATTCCCTCTCTTACCCATTCTTCCCTGATTAATGAGACAGTAGGAGTCTGGCTTCTGATGAGCCTTGTTATTCTACTGGACAATTAGGGTGTTAAAAATTGCTGTTTCCATCTGGCTTGGAAGTTCCCCCTCTTTTGGATTAACTTAATCTTAGGATATGCTTGCTCTTCTCAGCTGTTGCTGTCATGTGGTAAGTTCTGAAGTGGGTTTTGTTCCCTATGGGACACTTGAGTCTATTTTTCAACTGGGCCAAAGCTAGGAAGTAGTGTGACCAACTTATCCCAGTTTGTCTGGGACTTTCCTGATTTTATCATTAAAAGTCCCCAATCCCAGGAATCCTTCAGTCCAGAGGTAGAAATATATCCCCTATGTAACTGACTGGTGCTCTCGGAAACCTGGAAAAGTTAGAAGGTGAAAACAGAGTCTTCAAGTGGTATAGAACAATCGATTCCCTGACATTAGCCCAGAAAGAGAATCTTGGAAGGGAACAATCACTTATTTTAAATAAAGTATACTTAAATGCAGAAAGAGAGAGAGAGATGGAAATGTCTGAATATGTTGACATGGTAGTATGTTGGCATGACTTGTATGGATAGATGAGTGATTTCTTTAATGTAGATTCTAACTTAGAGTCTAAAATATTTATATATTTTATTCTCACAATACATCATAATATCTAAAAAATAAGTATCAATATCTCCAGTTTATAGGCAAGAAGGTCAAGACTCATTTGAATAAGTCCTTTGAGAAGACACAGAGATTTAATGGCATAATTGGAATTTGAACCCAGATCTGTCTGACTGTAATCTCTCCTCTCTCCCATCTCACTTCTTTCCCTCCTCTATACCTGACACAAAAATTGTCATTATTGAAAGGTAATAGGCAGCTATTAGTGCTCCCTAAATTGCTCTAAGGAAAAAAAACAAATCATTAATAGGTTTTCTACTTAATTCAATTCACATTCAATTAATATTTATCGAGGGTCTTCAGAGGACTGGAAACTGCACAGTATTCTTAATGAGGTGAAGTTTGAAAATTCCAATCTTTCCTGGTATAAGAAAGTTTGAAGTTTTTTTGTTTTTTTTTTCCCCTCTTGCTTTTGAGAGACTCTCCTTCTCTCAGTGAACATCAAAGTGCATTCAAGGGCAAAAGGGCTTCTCTTCTGTTATCTAAAATACTTACGGTATTTTATGGTGGGGCTATTAATGCATTATTAATCCAGCCAGCTCTAATACTTCCAGGCAGATGTGTGACATGCTTAGAGCACATCTGCTGAGTTTCCCACTGCATTCAGGCACTATAACTTCTGTTTTCAGGAAGCAAGAGTCCAATAAGGAGGGTGGGAATACTGGTGACTTGAACATGAGCTGCAGTTCCCTCTATGTTAGCCTTTTTATATTTCAAATTTCCAAGAACCTTTGGAGCACAAGGGAAACAGTGGGACTGGATTCTAATTTCCATGATAACCAACCCTGAATCTCTCTTATCTGTTTCTTATTTATTGCTTCATTCATTCAACAAATATAATGGAGGTAGGGAAAGGGGACATAATGAGAAGCACAGTCCTTGCTCTAACAGAGCAGACAATCTGGTGAGGCAAATAAAGAAATAAAAACATGGACATAGGAGAGAAGGTATAACAAGGTCTGTGCAGCTTGTGGTGGAAGCACATAGGATGCCACCTAAATCTGGATAAGGACAATCAGGGGAGTCATCCTGTAGCAGTGACATTCATGGCAGCATAACTACAAGTGAAGGATACAGAGGAATTATTGAGGTGGGGTGCACTGGGGATGGCGCACGATCAGACTGAAGGACCAGCACATGCTAAGTTACAAGGTCATGGGAAAATTATGCCACTTAGTAGAAGCAGCAGAAACTTACTATGAGTAGAGAATAAAGTGTATTTTAAAAAGGGGCAAGGGGTGAGGCTGGAGGAGGACACAGGACTGGAATGGGAAAGATTTGTTTTGCATGTAAAAGGGGCTATGCGACAGAAGAGTTTAGGTAAGGGTTAGATCAGGGACCAGTGTTGCTTTTAAGAAATATCCCACATGCTTCATTGTGGAAGATGAGTGGGTAAGAATACCTACTTTAGATGAGAAAGAAGATTGCCTTGGACCAGGGCACTGTTGCCAGGATAGAGAGAAGAAAGCAGATATAAAAAAAACTTCTATTGAGGTAAAGAGCCATTGTTTAGACAAGGAAAAGTGAGGCCAGTGGATAAAAACTGTCTTGTCATACACAGACCTCATAAGAGGGATGTCATATAAAACTGCAGTACAGGGCAGAGATTTTGGAGATGGACAAAAATTCAATCTCAGCTCGGCCACCTACTAGATGTGTGACCTTGGATGAGATACTGCAACTCTGTGTGCCTCAGTTTCCTCATGTGTAAAATAAGGATAATAATGTAACTACCTCATAGTGTCGTTTTAAGAATTAAAAGGAATGGTATATAAAGCCCTTAGACCAGTAATTAGCACACAGTAGATACTCAATAAATAATCTCTATGATCGGGACTTCCCTGGTGGCGCAGTGGTTAAGAATCCACCTGCCAACGGAGGGGACATGGGTTCGAGCCTTGGTCCGGGAAGATCCCACATGCCGTGGAGCAACTAAGCCCATCCGCCACAACTACTGAGCCTGTGCTCTAGAGCTCACGAGCCACAACTACTGAGCCTGTGTGCCACAACTACTGACGCCCGTGTGCCTAGAGCCCGTACTGCGCAACAAGAGAAGCCACTGCAATAAGAAGCCTGTGCATCGCAATGAAGAGTAGCCCGCACTTGCCGCAACTAGAGAAGGCCTGTGCACAGCAACGAAGACCCAACACAGACAAAAATAAATAAATAAATAAAATTAAAAAAAAAAATCACTGTGATCATCATCATATCTTTCCCTTCTCTCACCCTAACTTGGCCTCAGATCTGAGGGAGTCCAGTACTGACCTAAGTGGATGGGCTATTTTGAATACACCGTGTGCTCCTTCTACCCCACTCTTCACCCTCTCCCAATGGGAAGCATGGAAGTGGCAAGTTCTGCACCTCAGGTAGGGCTCCCCCTGGGACTTCTGGTGACTCTCTGCTTACATACAGATGGAACCAATCTGGTGTTGCCTCATTACAGTTTGCCTGGGCAAGACCAGAGACACACCTTGAAGCTGGTTTTAGTTTTGACTAAAGACAGAGTAAAGACAGTACCCAGGAGGACATGAGTGGCGTCATGTCACCAACAAGAAGCATGAATCACTCCTGTGGGGGATGAACTGGGATAAAATGAAACCACGCAGAGGTAAGGTGGGCACAGGGAAGCAGGGCTTACCCTCCCCGTGCCTCCTAGCCTAGTCCCCAAGGCACCATGAGGTTTATTTAAGGATCCTCCCCTGCCTCTCTGCCCTTACAGACCTTGAGATAGAGGAAGAGAATGGACTGAAGCATGTCAGCCTGGGAAGACTCTAAAGGACCATGTCATTCAACGACCCTCCTCTATTTTCAGATGTGGGACTGAGGCCCAACGAAAATAAGGAGCTTTCCCAAGGCCTTACATCAATTTCATGATTAAAAAAAATTAAAATCTGCTTTCTTCTTGAATAAAAACAATTAACTGTACCTGCTATACACCAGCTTCTCTTAGCAATTCATCTACTTTCCCTTGCAGTATATTTCTTTCCTGCCTGGTTGTGGAAATATGCACACATTTTTCTTTTTCTCACCAGTAGCCTGGTAAATCCTGGCGGGGGCGGGGTGAGGTTCACTCTTTCACAACTGCATTATACACAGTGCCAAACACAGAACTTTGCACCTAGCAAATTCTCAATAATTACTAATTATTAATAATGGGGAATAGATGCATCAATTAGAATGCTGCCTCCTAAGCCACACAAAGTTCACATTAGAAGAAAGTACACCTGAGAACATGCCTCCTAAACAGAACCAAGAGCACTGTATTAATCACTTCACCCAAATTATTTTATTTAAATCCCACTGGGAATTTAGGGAGTCTCCCAAGTTCTGAAGTTGTGTAACCAAGTTACACAAAGGACTGGGCTGATAGAGAGCAAAATGTTAGCTTTATTACTGAAGGAGCTGTTTAAGAATGGACAGTGGAGTTCTTTCAGAATTAGACAGAGGCATCCACCTGGTCACAGAAGCCCTGGATATCCCCAGGCCTCTCGGGCATGTGCAGGACCATTACTGACTAGTTTACTGCATGACAGAGGGCAAAACAGATCACAGGTTCTCAGAAGACAGGAAGATTCTAAAGAGGAAAGGGATGGTGCTGAACTATGAATTCCTTGTTCTTCATCCCAATTACACAAATGAGGGGCAGTGAGAATCTACAAGTAAGTGTTTGCTTATGGGCCTCCTTCCACATGGAAACACACAACCTTCACCATAACAACGTTCCCAACTATCATAGGAAATAGGTGCAATTAATTTGCCTGTTTTACAAATGAGAAAGCTGAGACTCAGAGAGTGAGGGACTTACTCTAGGACACACGGCAAGTAAACAACTGGGCCAGATTCGAAAGCAGGACTGTCAGCAGGGCCCAAAGGTCTAGACAATAGGCTGTGTTACATCATTGCCTCTTTCTCAAAGATGGTCATTCCAATTCCCTGTGTCAGTTAAAAGAAAAAACATCTTAAAGGATGCTGATTCGTTAACTCACTACCTTTAACCATGGGGTCATTTTGCTGGCATTTGAATGGAGACTGATGTGGGCAGGGTATTGGCAGGACTTTGCTGTTTGAAGTGCAGGAGGGGCTTTTCTTTGTAGCTGAGGAGAGATAGAGAATGTAAATTGTGAAATCAAGGAGATTGACTGACAACACTACCCCAGAGAGGGTGTGCCCTTATTATGTGTTACTGAACCAGATGATCTAGGTGAAAACTCTTCCACTAAGAGTCTTCTTCTCTGACTCACCTTAAAAGTAAAATTAGTGCTTTGTGCAGAAAAAATAAGTAGAAAGCAATACATTTTTTGATTGCTTAGGAGTCAGGAGTTACAACTAAACCAATCTGCCTGACATTTTCAATACTTTCCTGAAAATATTCTCTGCCCATAAGAAGGCAGGAACATAAGAACCTCTGTTCTCTGTTCATGTCAACCAGTGTTATATCTGATAGAACAATACACAATACAGTTTTAGCCAGAAGGGGCTGAGCATATGGCACCTTATGTCAAAAGACTCATGGGACCCTAGGAAATGCATTTCACCTTTCAGAGCTTCTTTTCCCTCATTGATAAAATCAGTTGATTTCTACCTAACCACTCATATTGAAAACCATGTTTACAAAACAGTAGGTTGAACTCTGGAGCAAAGTAGCACTAAATGCACAGACCTTGGAGGTGAGTAGGCTTCCTGGCCATACACTTATTAGTGGTTTGACCTTGGGTGGTCATCCAGCCTGTTGGAACCTCAGATTCACCACATGGAAAGTGTGGATAATAATTCTTGCCCTCTCCCTTCTTCTGGGGATGCATGAAAACAATGTAAATAAAAATATTTTGCACAGTGCTTGACACATAATAAATGCTCGCTAAATGGTGGCTGATTTCATTATTATGATAATATTAGACTATTATTATCGTCTGGTCCCTAGTAAATATGCATTTATGGAGTAGTATAAACAGAGAGACTTTACGAGGAGGAGGCTCATAAAACTAATTTTAAAAAGCATTTTAGAGATACTGAAGAGGACACCTCCCATTACATCACACATGAATTCTTCAGTGAGGACCCAGGAAAGAAATTGATTTCAGCTTTAAAACCAGCAAATAACTGTTTTCTCTTGAGAAATGGTATTTGAATCTTGTGACTGACTGCACTTCCGTTTTCAATGGTAGGAATCTCACATTTAAAGTAGGACAGAGAGACCTTCAAGATGGTGGAAGAGTAAGACGCTGAGATCACCTTCCTCCCCACAAATACATCAGAAATACATCTACACGTGGAACACCTCCTACAGAACACCTACTGAACGCTGGCAGAAGACCTCAGACTTCCCAAAAGGCAAGAAACTCCCCCACGTACCTGGGTAGGGCAAAAGAAAGAAGAAAAAAACAGAGACAAAAGAATAGGGACGGGACTTGCACCAATGGGAGGGAGCTGTGAAGGAGGAAAGGTTTCCACACACTAGGAAGCCCCTTTGCGGGCGGAGACTGCGGGTGGCGGAGGGGGGGAGCTTCAGAGCCATGGAAGAGAGCGCAGCCACAGGGGTGCGGAGGGCAAAGCAGAGAGACTCCCGCACAGAGGAGCAGTGCTGACCAGCACTCACCAACCCGAGAGGCTTGTCTGCTCACCCACCAGGGCGGGCGGGGGCTAGGAGCTGAGGCTCAGGCTTCAGAGGTTGGATCCCAGGGACTGGGGTTGGCGGCGTGAACACAGCCTGAAGGGGGCTAGTGCACCACAGCTAGCTGAGAGGGAGTCCGGGAAAAAGTCTGGACCTGCCTAAGAGGCAAGAGACCATTGTTTCGGGGTGTGCAAGGAGAGGGGGTTCAGAGCACCGCCTAAATGAGCTCCAGAGACGGGCGTGAGCCACGGCTATCAGCGCGGACCCCAGAGACGGGCATGAAACGCTAAGGCCGCTGCTGCGGCCACCAAGAAGCCTGTGTGCGAGCACAGGTCACTATCCACACCTCCCCTCCCGGGAGCCTGTGCAGCCCGCCACGGCCAGGGTCCCGTGATCCAGGGACAGCTTCCACGGGAGAACGCACGGCGTGCATCAGGCTGCTGCAACGTCACGCCGGCCTCTGACGCCGCAGGCTCGCCCCGCATCCGTACCCCTCCCTCCCCCTGGCCTGAGTGAGCCAGAGCCCCCGAAGCAGCTGCTCCTTTAACCCCGTCCTGTGTGAGCGAAGAACAGACGCCCTCAGGCGACGTACATGCAGAGGCGGGTCCAAATCCAAAGCTGAACCCCGGGAGCTGTGCGAACAAAGAAGAGAAAGGGAAATCTCTCCCAGCAGCCTCAGAAGCAGCGGATTAAATCTCCACAATCGACTTGATGTACCTGCATCTGTGGAATACCTGAACAGACAATGAATCATCCCAAAATTGAGGCGGTGGACTTTGAGAGCAATGATATATATATATTTTTCCTTTTTCTCTTTTTATGAGTGTGTGTATCTGTATGCTTCTTTGTGTGATTTTGTCTGTATAGCTTTGCTTTTACCATTTGGCCTAAGGTTCTCTCTGTCCATTTTTTGTTTGTTTGTTTGTTTTTTTAGTATAGTTTTAAGCACTTGTTATAATTGGTGGATTTGTTTTTTGGTTTGGTTGCTCTCTTCTTTCTTGCTTTCCTTTTTTTTCTTCTTTTTTTTTATTACCTTTTAATTTTTTTTCTTTTAATAACTATTTTTTATTTTAACAACTTTATTTCATTTTTTTCTTTCTTTCATAATTTTTTTCTCCCTTTTCTTCTGAGCCATGTGGCTGGCAGGGTCTTGGTGCTCTGGCCGGGTGTCACACCTGTGCCTCTGAGGTGGGAGAGCCAAGTTCAGAACTCTGAGCCACCAGAGACCTCCCAGCTCCATGTAATATCAAACGGCAAAAGGTCTCCCAGAGATCTCCATCTCAACCCTAAGACCCAGCTCCACTCAACGAGCAGCAAGCTTCAGTGCTGGACACCCTATGCCAAACAACTAGCAAGCCAGGAACACAACCCCACCCATTAGCAGAGAGGCTGCTTAAAATAATAATAAGGTCACAGACACCCCAAAACGCACCACTGGACACAGTCCTGCCCACCAGAAAGACAAGATCCAGCCTCATCCACCAGAACACAGGCACCAGTCCCCTACACCAAGAAGCCTACACAACCCACTGAACCAAACGTAGCCAAAGGGGGCAGACACCAAAAACAACGGGAACTACAAAAATGCAGCCTGCGAAAAGAAGACCCCAAACACAGTAAGTGAGAAAAATGAGAAGACAGAGAAACACACAGCAAATGAAGGAGCAAGGTAAAAACCCACCAGACCAAACAAATGAAGAGGAAATAGGCAGTCTACCTGAAAAAGAATTCAGAGGAAGGATAGTAAAGATGGTCCAAAATCATGGAAATAGAATGGAGAAAATACAAGAAATGTTTAACAAGGTCCTAGAAGAACTAAAGAGCAAACAAACAATGATGAATAACACAATAAATGAAACTAAAAATTCTCTACAAAGAATCAACAGCAGAAAAACTGAGGAAGAAGAACAGATAAGTGACTTGGAAGATAAAATAGTGGAAATTATGACTGCAGAGCAGAATAAAGAAAAAAGAATGAAAAGAATAGAGGACAGTCTCAGAGGCCTCTGGGACAACATTAAACGCACCAACATTCGAATTATAGGGGTCCCAGAAGAAGAAGAGAAAAAGATAGGGACTGAGAAAATATTTGAAGAGATTATAGTTGGAAACTTCCCTAATATGGGAAAGGAAATAGTTAATCAAGTCCAGGAAGCGCAGAGAGTCCCATACAGGATAAATCCAAGGAGAAACCCGCCAAGACACATATTAATCAAACTATCAAAAATTAAGCACAAAGAAAAAATATTAAAAGCAACAAGGGAAAAAATAACAAATAACATACAAGGGAATCCCCATAAGGTTAACAGCTGATCTTTCAGCAGAAACTCTGCAAGCCAGAAGGGAGTGGCAGGACATATTTAAAGTGATGAAAGGGAAAAACCTACAAGCAAGATGACTCTACCCAGAAAGGATCTCATTCAGATTCAATGGAGAAATTAAAACCTTTACAGACAAGCAAATGCTAAGGGAATTCAGCACCACCAAACCAGCTTTACAGCAAATGCTAAAGGAACTTCTCCAGGCAGGAAACACAAGAGAAGGAAAGACCTACAATAACAAACCCAAAACAATTAAGGAAATGGTAATAGGAACATACATATTGTTAATTACCTTAAAAGTAAATGGATTATCTACTCCAACCAAAAGACACAGACTGGCTGAATGGATACAAAAACAAGACCCATGTATATGCTGTCTACAAGAGACCCACTTCAGACCTAGGGACACATACAGACTGAAAGTGAGGGGATGGAAAAGGATATTCCATGCAAATGGAAAACAAAAGAAAGCTGGAGTAGCAATTCTCATATCAGACAAAATAGACATTAAAATAAAGACTATTACAAGAGACAAAAAAGGACACTACATAATGATCAAGGGATCAACCCAAGAAAAAGATATAACAATTGTAAATATTTATGCACCCAACATAGGAGCACCTCAATACATAAGGCAAATGCTAACAGCCATAAAAGGGGAAATCGACAGTAACACAATCATAGTAGGGGACTTTAACACCCCACTTTCACCAAAGGACAGTTCATCCAAAATGAAAATAAATGAGAAAACATAAGTTTTAAATGATACGTTAAACAAGATTGACTTAATTGATACTTATAGGACATTCCATCCCAAAACAACAGAATACATTTCCTTCTCAACTGCTCATGGAACATTCTCCAGGATAGATCACATCTTGGGTCACAAATCAAGCCTTGGTAAATTTAAGAAAATTGAAATCGTAGCAAGTATCTTTTCCTACGACAACGCTATGAGACTAGATATCAATTAAAGGAAAAAAATCTGTAAAAAAAATACAAACACATGGAAGCTAAACAACACACTACTTAATAACCAAGAGATCACTGAAGAAATCAAAGAGGAAATCAAAAAATACCTAGAAACAAATAACAATGAAAACATGACAACCCAAAACCTATGGGATGCAGCAAGAGCAGTTCTAGGAGGGAAGTTTATAGCAATACAATTCTACCTCAAGAAACATCTCAAATAAACAACCTAACCTTACACTTAAACCAATTAGAGAAAGAAGAACAAAAGAACCCCAAAGTAAGCAGAAGGAAAGAAATCATAAAGATCAGATCAGAAATAAATGAAAAAGAAATGAAGGAAACAATAGCAAAGATCAATAAAAGTAAAAGCTGGTTCTTTGAGAAGATAAACAAAATAGATAAACCATTAGCCAGACTCATCAAGAGAAAGAGAGAGAAGACTCAAATCAATAGAATTAGAAGTGAAAAAGAACAAATGACACTGCAGAAATACAAATGATCATGAGATATTACTACAAGCAGCTATATGCCAATAAAGTAGAGAACATGGAAGAAATGGACAAATTCTTAGATAAGCACAACCTTCTGAGACTGAACCAGGAAGAAATAGAAAATATAAACAGACCAATCACAAGCACTGAAATTGAGACTGTGATTAAAAATCTTCCAACAAACAAAAGCCCAGGACCAGAGGCCCTCACAGGCGAATTCTATCAAACATCTAGAGAACAGCTAACACCTATCCTTCTCAAACTCTTCCAAAATATAGCAGAGGGAGGAACACATCCAAACTCATTCTACGAGACCACCATCAGCCTAATACCAAAACCAGACAAAGATGTCAGAAAGAAAGAAAACTATAGGCCAAGATCACTGATGAACATAGATGCAAAAATTCTCAACAAAATACTAGCAAACAGAACCCAACAGCACATTAAAAGGATCATACATCATGATCAAGTGGGTTTTATCCCAGGAATGCAAGGATTCTTCAATATATGCAAATCAATCTATGTGATACACCATATTAACGAACTGAAGGAGAAAAACCATATGATATTCTCAATAGATGCAGAAAAAGCTTTTGACAAAATTCAACACCGATTTATGACAAAAACCCTCCAGAAAGTAGGCATAGAGGGAACTTACCTCAACATAATAAAGGTCATATATGACAAACCCACAGCCAACATCATTCTCAATGGTGAAAAACTGAAACCATTTTCACTAAGATCAGGAACAAGACAAGGTTGCCCACTCTCACCACTATTATTCAACATAGTTTTGGAAGTTTTCGCCACAGCAATCAGAGAAGAAAAAGAAATAAAAGGACTCCAAATCAGAAAAGAAGAAGTAAAGCTGTCACTGTTTGCACATGACATGATACTATACATAGAGAATCCTAAGGATGCTACCAGAAAACTACTAGAGCTAATCAGTGAATTTGGTAAAGTAGCAGGATACAAAATTAATGCACAGAAATCTCCTGCATACCTATACACCAATTATGAAAAATCTGAAAGAGAAATTAAGGAAACACTATTTACCATTGCAATAAAAAGAATAAAATACCTAGGAATAAACCTACCTAAGGAGACAAAAGACCTGTATGCAGGAAACTATAAGACACTGATGAAAGAAATTAAAGATGATACAAACAGATGGAGACATATATCATGTTTTTGGAGTGGAAGAATCAATAAAATGACTATACTACCCTAAGCAATCTACAGATTCAATGGAATCCTTATCAAACTACCAATGGCATTTTTCACAGAACTAGAACAAAAAATTTCACAATTTGTATGGAAACACAAAGGACCCCAAATAGCCAAAGCAATTCTGAGAAAGAAACATGGAGCTGGAGGAATCAGGCTCCCTGACTTCAGACTATACTCCAAAGCTACTGTAATCAAGACAGTATGGTACTGGCACAAAAACAGAAATATAGATCAATGGAACAGGATAGAAAGCCCAGAGATAAACCCACGCATATATGGTCATCTTATTTTTGATAAAGGAGGCAAGAATATACAATGGAGAAAAGACAGCCTCTTCAATAAGTGGTGCTCGGAAAACTGGACAGCTACACATAAAAGAATCAAATTAGAATGCTCCCTTACACCATAGACAAAAATAAACTCCAAATGGATTAAAGTCCTAAATGTAAGGCCAGACACTATAAAACTCTTAGAGGAAAACACAGGCAGAACACTCTATGACATAAATCACAGCAAGATCCTTATTGACCCACCTCCTAGGGTAATGGAAATAAAAACAAAAATAAACAAATGGGACCTAATGAAACTTAAAGGCTTTTGCACAGCAAAGGAAACCATAAAGAAGACGAAAAGACAACCCTCAGAATGGGAGAAAATATTTGCAAATGAAGCAACTGACAAAGGATTAATCTCCAAAATTTACAAGCAGCACATGCAGCTCAATATCAAAAACAGAAACAACCCAATCCAAGAATGGGCAGAAGACCTAAATAGACATTTCTCCAAAGAAGATATACAGATTGCCAACAAACACATGATAGGATGCTCAACATCACTAATCATCGGAGAAATGCACATCAAAACTACAATGAGGTGTCACTTCACACCAGTCAGAATGGCCATCATCAAGAAATCTACAAGCAATAAATGCTGGAGAGGGTGTGGAGAAAAGGGAACCCTCTTGCACTGTTGGTGGGAATGTAAACTGATACAGCCACTGTGGAGGACAGTATGGAGATTCCTTAAAAAACTAAAAATAGAACTACCATACGACACAGCAATCCCACTACTGGGCATATATCCTGAGACCATAATTCAAAAAGATACATGTACCACAATGTTCATTGCAGCTCTATTTGCAATAACCAGGACATGGAAGCAACCTAAGTGTCCATCGACAGACAAATGGATAAAGAAGATGTGGCACATATATACAATGGAATAGTACTCAGCCATAAAAGGAAATGAAAGAGAGTTATTTGTAGTGAGGTGGATGGACCTAGAGTCTGTCAGAGTGAAGTAAGTCAGAAAGAGAAAAACAAATGCCGTATGCTAACACATATATATGGAATCTAAAAAACAAATGGTTCTTAAGAACCTAGGGGCAGGACAGGAATAAGGACACAGACATAGAGAATGCACTTGAGGACACGGGGAGGGGGAATGGTAAGCTGGGACGAAGTGACAGAGTGGCATGGACATATATACACTACCAAATGTAAAATAGATAGCTCGTGGGAAGCACCCACATAGCACAGGGAGATCAGCTCGGTGCTTTGTGACCACCTAGAGGGGTGGGATAGGGAGGGTGGGAGGGAGGGAGACGCAAGAGGGAAGACATATGGTGATATATGTATATGTATAGCTGATTCACTTTGTTATAAAGCAGCAACTAACACACCATTGTAAAGCAATTATACTCCAATAAAACGTTAAAAAAAACTAAATAAGGTAGGACAATAAGTTAAGTTATGTAATTATCCTTTAATCGAGGGCTCATTATACCAGTGAGAACACTGTGGTCCCAAATGATTTATTTTATGTACTTGACACAATTGATCTTTTCCTCAAATTTGGGACTCTTTTGTTCCTTGACAAAATACTCTTTTGAAAATGTGTTCCCTTTTTTCTCTTCTGGCTTTTTTGCACTTTGATGCCTCCTATATCCCACATTTTTAATGTGCTTTACCCGTATTATCGTATTTAACTCTCCAAGAAATGTTCTGAAGCATGATTTACCATTATCTTCACTTTATAGAGAAGGAAACTGAGGTTCAAAATGATCTGCCTGTACCTGATATACTAGTCCTTCACCCATTCCTTTCACTTTACTCTCCCTCCAAATGATATGATACATTTATGTGGCCATATACGTTTATATGCCAACAATAACATTAGCACTAAACAGTACCAAATTTGTACCTATAGTTCTGAACTACCTCTTGAAAACTAAAGTATTACTTCCAAATGACTATTCGATATCCTACAGACACTCTTAAGTTCGGTATGTTGAGATCCAAACTTAGTATCCCTCATCTGGTAACCATTTCTTTTCCCATAGACTCATTTTTGCCTAAAAGAATTAAATAAATAAATGAAATAAAAATTTCATTGTTCCTGGCACCATGCTATGTGTTTTAAATGCATTATCTCATTTAATCCCCACAATACTTTTATAAGGTAAGTTTACCATTTTCTATAGCTGAGACATGTGTCATTTGCCCAAGGCTACTCATCAAGTACTAGCTGTAGCCAGTCTGATTCTTTAGAAAAGTCACTGAAACAATAGCCTTTCTTTAAGCCATGTGGGCTGGAAAACCTTACCTTTCTGTCTTCCTTTTTCTTTCTTGGTCATATCCAATTAGTCATCCATACCAGTAATTCATAAACCAGTGGTTCTCCAACTTGGTTATGCATTGAAATCACCTGGGGAGCTTTATAAACTATTTTAAACCCTAGAAATTCTGATTCATTTGATTTGGGCTGTGTCCAGGGTAGCAGAATTGTTTAATCTTCCCAGGCAATTTAATGAACAGCTGATTTTAACACTCTAAATGTGTATACCCACATCATCATCATCCATCATTCCCACTTCTCCTGCCCCAGCATTGGTTTCATCATTTCTCCCCAGATTTTGTTAGGCCGCCTATACTAGCATCCTGCCCCCAGTTTATTTCCTTGCCACCTATCCTCCATGATGAGAGTCAGAGTGATCTCAACTAAGCACAGACCTGAAAAGGCCACTTCCCAGATTAAATCTTGCAATGGCTTCCTATTGCCCTTAGGGAAAAGTCCCAGACCCACCTTCTTCTTCTTCTTTCTTTTTTTTTTTTTTTACTTTTTATTTTATATATTGGAGTATAGTTGATTAACAATGTTGTGTTAGTTTCAGGTATACAGCAAAGTGATTCAGTTATACATATACACCTTCTCTTTATTGTACCTAAGCTCTTTCCCACTCTGCCACGGTTCCATCCTTTGCTTCTGCTGCAACCCTGCCTGGACTACAAAGTCTTCCCCATCCTGTAGGATTAAGTTTAGATGTCCTCTTTCTCTGAGGTCTTCCTTGTCTGACGCCATCCTCGTGAAATCAATTGCTCCCTCCTCTGTGCTCCTAAAGCACAAAGCTATTAAAATACTTTTATTTTTGTATTAATGTCAGCTTTTCTAGATTGTGATCTCACTGAGGGCAGGGAATATTCTGTTCATTCTTCTCCCCTAAGGACATAGCACATACTATAACAGAGTTATTATAAGAATTAAATCATAATAGTTATTGACAAAAATAAATAATATTAACATTAATGAAAACTTTCTTTTTTATATATGCCTTCCTTTAATTTTTTTCCTTCCTTTAATTTAAGTAGGATAGCCCCACCCCCATGAGAGATTTCTAAATTGTATCCCATGGTTGGGAACCAGAAAGAAAAGGAGCTGACCTCTGGATGTCTATACAAATTGTTGTAGTGACCTTGAGAAGGTGAATTAGCCTTCTGACATTACAGTGTTCTATTCTGTAAAATGGAAACAACAACAACAACAATAATACTTCACAGGGTTGTAGGAGGATTTAATGAGATAATGGATGTAAGATATTAACTTAGTACCTGGCACACAATAAGTACTCAACAAACTTTTTTTCCTTCTCCATGAAGCCTCCCTTGCCTATATTAAACCTTACTGATGCCTCCCTTTCCTTACTTGTTGGGATTTATTTACTTAATAAATATTAATTGAAGGCCCAATATATCATACACACTTCTCTAAAGTGCTTTACATAGAGCAGTGGAAAACCAGCAGAAAAACCTGCACTCAAGGAGCTTACTTTCTAGTGTGCAGAGAGAGAAAGAGAGGAAAACCACAAGACAAATAAGATGTATGAAATAACAGATGATGGTGAGCATTATGGAGAAAAATAAAGCAAAGGAGGAGGATAGAAAATGCTGGGCTAGGGTTACAATTTTAAGTAGAGTGGTCAATTACACCCCTTCTGAAAAAGTTATATTGAGGTGAAGACCTGAAGGAGTTGGGAAAATCAGCCATGTAGATGTCTAGGGGACAGAATTCCAGGAAGGGGGAGTAGCAAGGAAGCCGGTGGAACTGGAGCAGAGTGAGTGCCCGAGGAGCGGGATGCGTGGGTGATGAGTTCAGGGCGGGACGTGAGACCAGATGGAGTAGGGCCCTGTCGGTCATTTTAAGAACTTTGGATTTCACTCTGAGTGAGAGGAGAAGACTTTGGAGAGTTATAAAGGGGGAACTGATAGGTTTTTCAGGATCACCCTGGACACCAAGTTGAGACCAAGCTTTTAGGGCAAATGCAAAGGGAGGGAGACCACACAGTAATCTGGGTGACAGACAACGGAGGCTTGCATCAGGCTGGTGACCGTGGAGATGACCGGGATGTATTTTGATGGTAACTCAAACTAGATATCTTGTAATACTGGGTATGGGGTATGAGCGAAATAGAAGGGGTTTGTTGTTGTTGTTGTTGTTGTTCTGAGCAATGGGAAAGATGGAGCTTCCAGAACTGAGATTGGGAGTCCATCACAGGAGTGGGTTTAATGGGTAAGATAAGGATTTTAATTTTGAAAGTAAGTCTGAGACATCCAAGGAGATATATCAAGTACCTGGTTGTATATATCAATCTGAAGTTCAGAGAAATGATCCAGAATGGAAGGAAAAAGAGCTGTTGGTGTGCAGATGATATCTGAAGCAATGAGAGAGCATGAGATCACCCAGGGAGTGAATGTAGACAGAGAACAGAGGCAGTCCAAGGACTGAGTTCTGAGAAACTCCAATATCAAGACACCAGGTTGATAAGCAGAAATCAGCTGAGAGTAAGAAAGAGTGGCAGTGAGGCATCAACAGAACCAGGAGAGCGTGTATGTCTTGGAAGCCAAGTGAAAAAAGTGTTTCAAGGAGGAGGGAGTGATGAAGTGTATTATATGCTGCTAATAGGTGATGGACCTCAAAATGAGGGCTGATAATTGACTACTTGGTACAGCCCTGTGGATGTCAATGATAACCTTAATAAGAACAACTCTGATGGAGATGTGAAGGTGAAAGCTTGATTAGAGGTGATGGAGGAAAATGGGTGGAGAGCCTATTCACCAGGTGTCAGGAGTTGTGCAAGTTACAGAGCTTCAAATTCTTCATCCCTCCACTTTCTTCCCTTCCTCCCTACTTTACTGCTTCCCGCTCTCCCTCTCTCCCTTCTTTCTGCCATTCCTTCCTCTTTCCTTGATCTGTAACGTGGGATAATAATATCTATTTCACAAGAATTTTACAGTGTCTTGTGTGGAAAGCATGGTAGTATGTGGCATGTCCTTCATAAAAGGTAGTCCCTTCTTGCCCTCTTAGGATTCTGTGTCTTGTGCCCTCAGTGACTGGGATGAGATCTGCCCAAAGGTCCAGGTACCTGGGTATTCGATCAAACAGGAACGCATTCTTGTTAAACGTAAGAATGGAATGCTGGAGGCCACTACTGGCTTTTCAGGAAAGAAGGCTTTTGGCTCGGAACGCCATGGAGCTTCTGACTGTAAATAAGAATTGCAATTCTGCTTGGAAATGGGGATAGAAGGTCTGAGAATAAGTGCACTCTGTCCAGGGCAGCCTCCTGAGGAAATGATTTCCGGAGCAGAGTGCCAAAGTGCTTTCGTAAATGACTCTGGCTCACCCCTTTCCCTATCTCCTGCCCTTGTATATGCAACATTTATACAAATAAACATTTGCAGGAGTTATTTGGGAGGAGG
The DNA here is from genome assembly GCF_009873245.2 of Balaenoptera musculus. Classification (NCBI taxonomy): domain Eukaryota; kingdom Metazoa; phylum Chordata; class Mammalia; order Artiodactyla; family Balaenopteridae; genus Balaenoptera; species Balaenoptera musculus. The sequence continues at coordinate 98,091,684 of NC_045790.1, read as the reverse complement.
CCAAGGTGGAGCACCCAGCAAAAGAAACAGTAACCCCAGAGAACTTAGAACTCCCAAGAAGTATCTTCTTTTTCAGAGGAAGGAACCGAAGGACCAGGGAGGGTGGTGGGAGGAGAGGAATGTGTGAGCTTCAGAGCTCCAACTCTTCACTCGGCTTCTCCTCTCATTCACCACCACGTACCTCACCCTCTTTTCCACTAGAATGCATGATCTTGAGGGAAAGGACCACTTTTTACTCATTTTTGGATTTGGCTTAGTTATCCAGAACAGCATGTTTATCAAGCAACCACTTTGTGCCAGGAACTCTGCTCCTACAGCCACATCTATCGTGCGTTAGATATCGCATAACTAAATAAGCATCCCTTCATCCTTAAAAGTTAGTACTGCATTTGCTCCACTCAGGCTACCAAAAATGTCACCTCCTCATAGAAGTCCCTTCTTCCTCTTGCATGCTTCTTATCTCTTCGGATACCCCTCACTTGTAACTCCGTAATAGAAGCTCCCTGAACGCAGAACCTCACTGCCTAGAACAGGGCCTGGCATATAGTAGATATTCAATTCATATGAATATATGATTAGTACTCATTTCATGGTCATCTTAGTCAAGTATTTCTTGTCTGTCTCCTCTGCTAGACTGAATTTTTTGATGGAAGAGACGGTGTCATTTTCTTCTTGATTTCTCCATTTTCTGGCACTTAGAAGATACTCAGTAAATGTTAATGGGATAAACATACAACCAAAAGTCTCTCACTTTTTATGACTCTCTTTTAAATTATTCTCTACTTTATTAAATAAAATATGTAATTTTATTAAATAAATGTGTATTACATAAAATATGGAATAAAGCTGAAAACAGATGAAAAGAGACATATAAAACAAGGGAGGTATAACCATCATGTTCATTATTAGCAACAAATGCTTGCTGCTATATTCACCAATTCCAATGTGTTTATTAAGCACCTACTATGTGTTGACACCATGAAAGGCACTGTAGAAAAGATGGACATCAAAGCATATAGTCTTTACACTCAAAGTCAAAGGCTAGTGCCCAGATAAGGGTACCAGTGGGGATCATGGAAGAGTATAGTCCAAGTCAGACTGATGTCATCAGAGAAAAACTCCCAGAGGAAGGACCAGGAAAGCTAAAGAATAAGTTGAAATGCGCCATGTATTCAAGTGATAAGTGACCTGGGATTGGGCAAGGGATAGAGAATGAGGTGAGTAAGGTAGGGAGAAGTTTGCCAGGCAGAGGGAACAGTATTTATCACAGCCTGTAAGGAACAGAGTGAAAGGACATTCAGGAGAGTTACAGAAGTTCAAAATGGCCAAAAAAGTAAATGGCCAGTGGCCAGGGGCAGCAGGAGGAGAGAGAGAGAGCACACGGTTGGGGAAGGCATGTCAAGGAGGGTCCTGTATATATGAACAGTTCAGACTTTCTTTTCTGAAACTGAATCCTGTATTTTCTCACCTTTGATTTTCATAAACACACAGAGGCATGCAGAAGATAAGTAATCCACTGGAAAGCCTAGTGAACCGATGTCCAAAGAGCCTGTCAGATGAAAACCTCTGGTTGCCTGAAGACCTGGACCTACATCCCAAATCTGCACACTCTTAAATCCAAATCACTGCACTGGGAATGAACATTAGGTAACCTCTCTCCTACCAATTATAATGAACTGGTAATGGATGTCTGGAGTCAGTGTTTACAGAAGGATTCTGTGGTTCCATCTGCCTCTATAGGAAAGAGAGCTAGGCTAGATTCAAGCTGTCTGCCTTGGGTGGGTGAGGGGAGAATTCAATCCCACCTGTCATATATCTGGCATTTCCTGTAACCACATTGTGCAACTCCTCACTTACACCACGGAGACCTCTATTTCTCGGTGAATTCTTTCTAAATGATTATGATTCTTCATTTACCCCTTTTCCTTGTTTGAACATTTCCTTACCATGACACACACCAGAGATTTTTCCTAGAAATCCAGAAACTGCTAGCACGGGCCAGTCTGACTGATGATTGTGAAATTCTCCAAATTCAAAAATGGTTCACTTGAGTCAGGCAAACCAGAAGGAACTCTTACTACTGCCTTCCTCTCATCCCCAGATTTGTGAACTGAAGGGAATTAGGATGATCCAAACACAAACGTCTTAACAGTGATTACCACCTCCAGATGTGTGTTTGTTTATTGCCATCGGAAGCATTTTAATTAACCAGGCCTTAAATTTTGCAAAATGTATTGAAGCTAAGATGCCAACCCTCCCACAGGGTTGGGATTTCCATGTAAAGTACTTCTCATATATTTCCTTACTTGTCATTTTGATAGCACATTTCATTTAGTAAGTATTTATTAAATAAATGAAGGGATGAATTCATTGATGAAATAAATAGGTAAATAAATGATGGCAGAAATTAATGACTTTTATCTAGTTCTAATTAAGCTTTTTGAGGGAAGGACCCAAGAATTTTTCATCTTCATCCTTCCATGGAGCTTATCATAGTATCTGACACATAATGGTTTCTCAGTAAATGTATATACTATGGACTATATTCCATAAGTACAGAATACATATATACGTGTGTATGCACACACATACTTTATAGAGCCCACCGCAGCACGTTCCTCAGTAAGAATAGATCGAACAATGCATGTTCCGTGCGTATTTTATATCATTTTCAGGATTCAGGTTTCTCCACAAGTGGTTCATGAACCATTTGTATCAGAATATAAAAATTAAGTAGGAATAATTCTTGGTCCCCATTCCAAGATCAGTCATGGGCATTTTTAACAAGTTCTTAAGAGGTTCTGATGTACAGCCGTTAGAGAATCACCTTCTAAACCAAGAGCTACTTGAGAGCAGGAACTGGGTTTATCCATCTTTGATTCTCTCAAGTGCAATGCAACTTAAGGCCCAGCACACAGTGGGCTTTACTTATTGAATGAAGGAGCTTTCAGGGCAAGTTCTTACCAGATGTGACGACTGTCAAACTGGTGACATTTCAAATCAAGCTAATTGAAAAACAGATGATCCCACAAGGGTCAAATTGTGTACCACAGTTGTTTTCCCCAACATGCTCCTGGAAGTTAAGAGGAGTGCCTCAAGCTTTGTGGAACCATGGGTTCCAACACGTCCTACTATCTGAGACTGGATTTAAGGCGTGTGCTACTGGCGTTGTTAGTGCAAATGTCTGAACTCAGTGGTACTACCTAATAAACTGACTCTGATCAGATTCTTTGGAAGCAGACTCTGGCAGAGATCTGCATGGCCAGAAGTTTATTAGAAAGTGCTTTTGGGAGATACACCTGTGGGGAGTGAAGGTGCTAGAACTGAGCAGAGGGAGGGATTGGGCTGCGATGCAGTCACAGCAAAGGCCTCAGCTGATCCCACTGGGGAGCTCTGGAGCTACGATGACCCCTCAGAGTCACTCCACGTGAGGCAAGCGGGACAGACCTTTGAACCCCACATGGAAGAATCATTGGATGTGGGCTGACCCTGCAACCTTCCACGGAGGATGAATGGTAGCTGGAGAGCTGACCGTGACCAGCAATCTCAGCGTCTGGGCACACGAGTCCTTTAGTACTAATGGAGGCTATCTGTCTGGTACACTTCCACATCCAACACACCAATTATCTATGACTATCATCTCCAGAGAATTCATAGTTTGAAGACGGTGTAGTGTGTTGCTAGTTAACTACAGGCTTTGGGGTCAGGGATAACAAATCTGATGTCTCTTCCTTTTACTAGCTGTATGACCTGCATAAGAAACTTTTTTTTTTAATCTCAACACTATTTATTAAACAGTTTCTTTCTCATTAACTGGTGGTGCTCATTTTGTCATACACTGAATTTAGATTCCCTTTCTATATGAATTCATAAAGTCCTAGGCCCATTTGTATCCATGTCTTTTTTTTTGAATTTTATTTTTTTAATACAGCATTTTATTAGTTATCTATTTTATACATATCAGTGTATACGTGTCAATCCCACTCTCCCAATTCATCCCACCACCACCACCCCCCCCGCGGCTTTCCCCCCTCGGTGTCCATACGTTTGTCCTCTACATCTGTGTCTCTATTTCTGCCTTGCAAACCGGTTCATCTGTACCATTTTTTCAAACTTCAGGTTTTCCCTTGCAAAATGGTACATGACAATGCCTGGCTCCCGGGACGTAATATATGCAAAGCACCTCTGCCCCCTCACTCTTTCTCCTTAAAGGTTATTTAACATCAGTTTAACATTTATTCATTCATCAAACATGTTGGTTGGTTGGACTCATTATGTATCTGTAAAGTGAAAATGACCTGGGGGCAGGTATAGTTGCATCCCCTGAGCCTGTTCTCAAAATCAGTGACTTTTAAAAAAATACAATTTAAAAGCACAATAAAAACTAATATAGTCATAATGAAAACATAATGGTTTTACAAACATAATGAAAAGTAATTGAAGGAAACAATATAAAATAAACATGGATGGAGCTAGAGATTGTCATACTGAGTGAAGTAAGTTAGACAGAAAGTGACATATTGTATGATATTGTTTATATGTGGAATCTAAAGAAAAAAATGATACAGATGAACTTATTTACAAAACAGAAACAGACTCACAGACTTAGAGAACAAACTTATGGTTACCAGAGGGAAGGATCGGGGGGAGGGATAGTTAGGGAATAAAAATAAATAAATAAATAAATAAATAAATAAATAAACAATTATTTCTTTGACAAATATTTGAGCGCCTACAGCCCGTGCCAAGCCTATCCTGTGTGCTTGGGATTCACTGGTGAACAAAGTAGATGAAGCTCTTCTCTCTTTCAGAGTACATCTTCTAAAAGGCATTTGTGTGTGCATTTATTTATTTGCTTAAATATTTATTTACTTATTTTAAGCAAATAAATACATGCACATTCCTTTTAATTATTTATTTACACATAGATAAACAGATAGGTAGGTAGGTAGGTAGATAGATAGATAGATATACAGATATGTTAGAAAGTTACAAGTGCTATGGGGAAAAACAAGGAAATTTTGAGGAAGGATGCAAGATGCATTTTAAAATAAGATGGTCAGGGTGAGCTTCATTGAGTAAATGAAAATGACCTTTCAGTGAGAGTTGAGGAAGGTGTGGGAGCCACTTAGTGGAAAATTATTTCAAAGGGAAATAATAACCAGTGCAAAGGCCCCGAGGCAGAAGCATGTTGGTCATATCTGAGGAGCAACAGGAGTCAGAATGTGTGACACGTAGAAAAATAATCGAGGTGTGTCACCTTGACTGTCCTAGCCTTTGTACGGACCCACAATGCAGGGCTTCCCCTGCCCAGCCCACCACTGAGCCTCTGCTCAGATGGAGGAGTCCTGTGCTATTTTATGTCCCTCTTCACTTTCCAACCCCCCACACAGAATAGCAAACTACACATACCATGGCATTTTATTCCAGCTATCCTCTTTCTCTATAGAAACCACAATAGTGAATTCAGTCTGGAAAAAATCACCGGCATAGAATAAGAAACATACACGCACACACACAAAATCTAGGTTACAAACAAACCTGGAACAGACATCCCAAACAAGCTTCCATGAGAAAGCTCAGGGCTAGGTCTTCATCTTATTTCAGCCTAGCAATGGCAGTCACCAAGAGAAACTGATCTCTTGTATTTCCACAACTTGAATGCTTCATCCTGAACTGGAATTTACAAAATAGGAAGAAAAAATAATAATCTGTGGTATAAATAATGCTGCCTCTCAGACTTCTTCCCCTATGATCTGTATTCTATTTGGACTGAAAATTTGGGTAGATATACTCACACAGAGCGGTTCCTGCTGTTTGAATTCACATGTAAAGTTCAGCTTTAACATTTCGAAAAGATTTAGTGATGGTTCTAAGAATCTTGTAGAGAAAACTGCACAAGATTAAAATCTTGACTCTCATATCTTCTGGGATCTCATTTCTGAGTATTTATGAGGAAGGGAAATTCTGGATCCTTTCCCCATGTCCAGGAAGAGCTACATGATATCAGTCCTTCAGCCAGAGTTTCATCATTTAGATCTTTGCTGATCATGGTTTGGTGCATGTAACAGCATTCAATTCTCTTGAAAGGCTGGAATGGTGTTATCATATTTCTGATGAACTACTCAAAGCACATTTTTTGCTCTGATTTTTACCCAGTGTCTCTGACAATAGCTTTGAATCTGTCACCAAGTGACTGTGAGTTTGGCCAAGGCACTTAAAATCTCTCGAACTCTTTTCTTATTTGCAAAACAAGAGTCCTGTACCTAGAACATGAAGACAAAGATTTGGTTCCTGGCTCTGCTACTTATTAATTCTGTGACTTAAGGCAAGACATTTAAACTTCCTGTGCTGAAAGCTCCTCATCTGAGTGAGCTACCTCACAAAATATCATGGCACTAGATGAGCTTTGCAAAATAACTGTGAAGTGATACTGAAATAAAAGAGGCATTAATATGTGTTGCCGGGGATCACTGAGGTCTGCTCTCTGCTGCAAAGTTCTATGACATCTAGAGAGGTCACTTACATCTTCCTAACCCATTAAAAAAAAAGAAATTCAAAGGCACTCACATACACATTTTCTTATTCTACTAATAGGATAGGTGTTTCCTCTTACAGGATTAACCCCTCTGAGGCCCAAATTTATGGTCTTATCATGCTTGAATCATCATCCTGTTCTTCACTAAGACTATCAGTTTATGTTAATAATTAAGAATTCAGCCTCCAGGCCAGAAAGTTTCCAGACTTTTTCACTCACTAGCTGCAACCTTGGGCAAATTCCCTTCCTTCTCTAAGCCCAGATTCTGCAAAGTAGGAATAATAATAGTACTTTTTAATAGAATGTTGGTTAGATTTAATGAAATAATACATATGCTTGTTTTAGCATGTTATCTGGCACATAGAAAGCACTTAACTGATTATTACTAATACTGCTGTTGTTAATTTTTCAATATAACTATACACACACACACACAACTATATTTTTAAAGTTAGGTGCTGGAATCAGCCTGTCAAGGAAAATGGTTCTGTGGGTCATTAAGGTTGTAATTTCAACATGATTATGACATTGTTCATATATTTTGCTTGCAGATCACCCTTTTTTTTTTTTTAAAAGAAAGTCATTTCAATGCATTATTCTGATCTGTATGTTAAAAAGAGGATGGGGGTAGAGGATGACAGAGAACTGAACCAACAGGCTTAACTGAGAATCCACTGTAATTAAAGTGCTGGGCTAAGAACAGAATGGAGGTGTTTGGACTCTAATCAATACATACTTAAAAGAAAGAGGATGTTCAAGTGGATGCTAAAAGAATTCTCTGCCAGCAACAATTCTACCATCATGCACATTACTCCCTTCAATCCTGCTAACAAAACACACACATAGAAACAACCAGAAACTTCTAGATCCAGCTTGCTTTTACTTGCTACTCCCAGTTTGCCATGCCCCCATTACTACCTGATGATTTTTCCCACAAAGCTTAAGAAAAAAAAAAGCTTGAGATTTACACAGGTACTTGGTGGTGATGCAGAACCTCATGGAATTTATAGGCTTACAGAATTCTGTTTGAATCTCAGCTCTGCCATTTACATTAGCTGTGTGACCTTGAGAAGATTCTTAACATCTCTTAACAGTTTTTCCTCTAATCTGGCATGATGATTAAAGGAGACAACTGGAATTACTGTCCTTTGAGTCCCTACCAGACACCAGATGAGGTGAGAGATACAGACATTTATACATGGAATCTAAATTTAGGAGATACTGTGGGGTAAGATCTATCTCCACGAATCAACAGCAACACAAGGAATACAAGCATTAAATGGTTAGATTTAGAGCAGGACAGACGACTCAGACACCAAATGGAAGTCTGGCCTCAGCCACTGAAAGTTCCGTTATCATTTTTCCTCCATCTGTTTCAGTCCATATCCATAAAAGGAGGGGGGGATTAGAACCTATCCACAGGACAGGTGTGAGGAATACATGAGATATGGATGTAAATCACACTGCATTGTCTTGAGCATAATGATTAATAAATGACAGTTTTTAAATTATTGTTATTATAGCATCAGTAGTAGCCGTAGTATGATCATGGTTATCTGTTACTGAAGGGAGTGGGGCAGGAAAAGGTGCATAGGTTTTCTAGATAATGAACGCAACCTGAGCAAGTGTGTTTGGGCTGGAACTCAAAATGTAATGTGGTGGGTGGGCACTGAATACACAGGTGAAGTGACAGCACTTTATAAATGGGAGAATCAGAAAGTAAATCCTGGGACTGGAGTCCACCTCTGGGGCCCACCCACTACCCCCTCCCCTACACCAATAAAGACAAACCAAAGATAGGAGAAGATTCTGATTCACCTCATGTAAGCCCTTTTCCCTCCATCCCTACAGATAAGACTTCAAGCTAATCCTCTCTCTGGAGTAGAAGTTCTAGTAACCAGAAAAGGATGTGGGGGTGGGGAGGGGGGAAGAGGGTTCAAAGAAAGCATCCCTGAATACCCCTAGGAAGTTTCTACAGTTTTCTTTCTCCCTTGGTATGGGAACTGATGGTGTATAGGGTACAGCCTTCCTGTAAAACAACAGGATAGAGTGGAATAGGATGCCAGAACATCAAAACAGAGCTCAGTAAGCTTGCTCGGTTCCTTCTTTATTTTAATTTACATTTTGGGAAACTGAGGCTCAGGAAGGGGGTAACTTGGGTGACATCTTAGAGCCAGAAGGCAGTGAAGACTGTAGAGATGAGAACCCAGGGTGAGTGGCTCCAACCTGAAAGCTCTGTTCCCATATCACAGTTGTTCCCTTCCACAGAGCATAATAATGCAGGCTTACAAAAGAACTAAGAGATGGCTTAGAAACTCAAGTCTCCTCAATTTAGAGACAGGGATTCTGAGCCCCATAGAGAAAAACTGACTTATCTCAGGTAGTCGTGGATGGATGGCTGAATTAGAATTATAATTCAAGTCCCTGTACTCAGACAGTGTACTTTCTAGTGCCCACTCCCACACTTCTGCAGAAAGCCCATGGGCTGGAGTACCTTGGAAGAGGTCTCCATTCCTCAAGGTTTTCTGTGTATAGACCAGGAGTCAGCCCATGAAGGTTTTAAGCCCCCTGTCTATGGCTGGCCAGACCCCAGGTTGGCTCCGCGTAGCTCTCAAGTAGCAATTCCCATGAAATATCTCACAAAAACGTAGTGGAAAGGAATGAGGTCTCTTATTAAATCTGTTTTAGGCTTGTTGCCTGCTGTCCTATCTTGGCCAGTTCAACATCTTCCTCAGTCTCTTGGCTCTAACACATAAGGTACAGGTGCTGAGCCCGGGGATCCAGAGGGCTCCAGAACACTGAACCCGGGGTGAACAATCACCCATATGCTTTTTTCACCTAGAGCGCACATCAGCTGAGTGTTCCTGGCCAGGGCTGCTGAGAGAGACAAGCCATTCAGCTCTTTGGCCAGGTAGTAATGAAAGAACCACAACAAACAGCAGCATCTGGAAACGTGTAATCAGAATTGGCACAATTGCAGGGGAAATGCAGTGTAGTATATTAAATTATTTCTGCAACTGTGGCTCTGTCTTTAAAAGGGAAAAAAATAATCACACACAATGTTTCATATTTCAATTTTAAAAGAGGGAGGCTCAGTTTTTAAAGTCAAATACATACTTCAGAGCAAGGCATGCATTTGGGTTTGTAATTCATTTTCATGTGCTTATTTATTTATTTATTTATGGTTAGCTGAGTTCCAAAAAGGATTTGAAGCAAAAGATTTGTAATTCTTTTCTTTTCCAAGTTTGGTCAGGCCAAAAGTTTTCTTTGAGAGGCTTATTGTTGTGCTGGAAATTGGGGGAACAGATAAAAGAAAAAGTGTGATCCTTGGCCTCAAGGTCTCAATCACATGAAATGAAGATGGAGTAATAATAATAATAATAATAATATACAATGTTATGGTTTATCAAAATATTATCACATGCTGTAACTTAATTAAGTCTTTTCAAATGAAACTGTGAGCAAGCAATTTTTTCTAGCTTATCCATGATTAAACTGATACTAAGAGAGGAAAGATGGTCAAATCAGGTTCACCTGGCTGGTAGCCGGTAGAACCAAACTTGGAATCTCAGGATGTCTGAATCTGAAATCAAGTCTTGATTGACCAGTATGGGCACTAAGAAAGAAGAGAGAAAGAAAGGCTGAACTAGTTTGGGAAGGCTTTATGAAAGAGATAACATATGCACTAGGTATGAAAGATGAGTAAGAAGAGTTTGGGATGGCCAAAAAGCACAGGAAGAGATGCTCAACATCACTAATTATTAGAGAAATGCAAATCAAAACTACAATGAGGTATCACCTCACACCGGTCAGAATGGCCATCATCAAAAAGTCAACAAACGATAAATGCTGGAGAGGGTGTGGAGAAAAGGGAACCCTCTTGCACTGTTGGTGGGAATGTAAACTAGTACAGCCACCATACGGAACAGTATGGAGGTTCCTTAAGAAACTAAAAATAGAGCTACCATACGATTGAGCAAACCCAATCCTGGGCATATATGTGGAGAAAATCGTTAATTTGAAAGGATACGTGTACCCCAATGTTCGTTGCAGCACTATTTACAATAGTCAGGACATGGAAGCAACCTAAATGTCCATCAACAGAAGAATGGATAAAGAAGATGTGGTACGTATATACAATGGAATATTACTCAGCCATATAAAAAAGAATGAAATAATGCCATTTGCAGCAACGTGGATGGACCTAGAGATTGTCAGAGTGAAGTAAGTCAGACAAAGACAAATATCATGTGATATAGCTTATATGTGGAATCTAAAAAAAAGGGTACAAATGAACTTATATACAAAACAGAAATAGAGTTACAGATGCAGAAAACAAACTTATGGTTTCCAGGAAGTAAGGGGGGGAGGGATAAATTGGGAGACTGTGATTGACATACACACACTACTACCTATAAAACAGATAACTAATAAGGACCTACTGTATAGCACAGGGAACTTTACTCAACACTCTGTAATGGCCTATATGGGAAAAGAATCTAAAACAGAATGGATATATGTGTATGTATAACTGATTCACTTTGCTGTACACCTGAAACTAATACAACATTGTAAATTAACTATACTCCAATAAAAATTTTTAAAAAAATAAAAGAGTTTGGTTTTAGTAGAATTGAGAAAGACAAAGCAACGTAACGGAGGACTTCCTATCCCTTCACAAAACGTACTAACCCAGTTTCTGCATATTCCATGCCTGTTGATACATGGTGAAGAACACCTCCTGAAACTCAGCCACTTGCCTTGCTTCCTAGCCACAGAGGTCCTGCTGATGGCTCATAATATCCTTATGGTTACAAAGTCCAGGTATGACCTCTCCCCAGCTGAGAGCTTGGCTTTGGTCATAACCTCCATTGGGTCCGCCATAGTTAGAGCCACAGGAACTTAAGCTATGATAGGACCCACAAAGCCTTTGGCTCCATAGACAGGCTGGGTGGTCCAACCCAGAGGTAATGCCCACAGGAAGGACTTTTATCAATGGAAAACAGAAGGTTGCAAGGCTGCCAGTAGATAAATGCCTTTTTTTCCGTTTTTCCATTCTACCTTTGACAGGCTGTTCTGAGATGTACTGGTTCCATGTGGAACCTCTCTGGAGAGGTCCTAAGTGGCAAAGCAATCAGCTGCACTTTCATGAGAAGCTGTGACCAACTTGTTAACACACTACCCTGTAATAACTTTCCCTTGAAATACCTACTTTGCTTGTTTCTAGAATATCAAACTCTCCTTGACCTTTCTTGTCCTTTTGATTCACATCTTCTCAGTCTCCTTTGCTAGGTTCTCCTCATTAGAACTTCTGAACATCGAAATGCCCAGGTTTCAGCCTTTGAAACTTTTCTCATCCAGACTCAATTATTTTTTTGGTGGCTGGAGGGGGGGGGTGATATTCCTATTGCTAATGAATCTCAAACATACTCTCCAGTCCAGACCTGCTTTGTAGACTTCAGACTTGTGTATTCAGCCAACTGCCTGATCAGTATCTCCACATGGACATCCAATCAGCATCGCAAATTTAACGTGTCTAAAACCAAATTATCTGTCTTCTCCACATACACTCCACAAGCAAACAAATCTCTCCTGCACTTTCCCCATCTCAGAAAATAACCTTTCCAACCTGCTGATACTGGAGTCATTTTTGACACTTTCCCCCCTCACCTTTTCTCCGTACCCCCATCCCCATTTCTAATCCATCAGCTAATACAGAATGAATTCACTTCTCTTCCTTCTTCAGCTTTTATTCTGCAGAACAGTCCAAGGTGCCATTTTCTCTCACAGAATTATTACAGTAGCTTCCTAGCTAGTCTCTTTTCTGCCACCCTCTCCCCCTATTTTCAACTCAGCAGACTGAGTGGTTCTTTTAGAACATAAATCATATGACATCTCTCCTTAGCTTAAAAAACATCTTAAATTTTCCATCCTACGCAGAGCAGAAGCCAGTCCTCGAAATGACCTACAAAGCTCTCTTTGATCAGCCTCCCCAAGACTTCAATATCTTTTTCTTTTCTCTCTCCACAACAGTTCCCTTGGTCTCCTTGACTGTCCTCAAACATGGCCCCCTTGCTTTCATCTCAGGGCCTTTGCACTTGCCATTCCTCAGCTAGAGGAAATGTACCCTAGATATATGCCTGGCTCACTTTCCCACCTCCTCAGGGCTCTGCTCAAAGACCTCTTCTCAACAAGGCCCATCGTGACCATCCCTCTTAACATTGCCATAGAATCCTTTTCCCCTTTCCCAGCTTTGTTTTTCTGTATAACACTTCTCCGAACCGACATGCTATGTATTTTACTTATTTCTGTGGTTTACTGTCTATATTCAACCCCTAATAGTAAGCATCACGAGTCTGGGGTCCTCCCTCACCCTTATATTCCCAGCCCTGTAACAGGAAGGTGCTTGATAGACATTTGCGGAATAAGTGAGCACTTATTTACCCTGCATCCTCTGTGATTTTCTTCCCTTTGGGATCAGTGTTTCCCACCTGCTGAGGTCATGAGAAGGGTGTAGAAAAATGCCTTTGTGGTCATCACTTGCGGCTTAAAGCCCAGGCAGAAGATGCATCTCTCATGTGTAGGAAAATACAGCACATCCTCTGCAACAACAACCACGACTCTCACCAACATGGGCATAGCTTGCAGACTCACAGGGTAGGCAAGGCCTTCCCAAGTAGCCACTATACTGTGCTGGTTACCATGAATTACAGAGTGCCATTTGTGCATGCAAGAGGAAAGGAGCAGTAGTTGGGAAAGGCTTTACTTTTTCATTTGAGCCAAGTCTTAATGTGGTATTTCAATAAGCAAAAATGAGATGGAAAGGGGGACATTCCATGTGAGAAAAATAAATAAAAGGATTATTGCCCTGGAAGAGGGGACCTGGCAGGGATGGATCTGGGAAGCCATGGTTGAGCAGCGAGCTTTTATTCAGGTTCTAAGGGCAGCGCTATGTGTGGGCCCCAGGATGAACAAAGGCCTCATAGAGCTGAGTACTGGGCAACAGGCTGTGGGAAGATCACAATCCAAAATTAAGCATCTATTGCCCGTGTCAGCATTCCAGAAGTCTCTTCACTCTGAGAAAAAAAATATATATAGAAAAAAATATAGGAAAAATATGTGTTTGAGGGAAGTGAACATTATGGCTACATACATGTGCTGGTTAGGGAAGATGGAAAAAAAAAAGCAAGCTTTATTATTATCATTATTATTATTATTACTAATATTTAAATGGCAATTCCTGGCTGTGTTGAGCAAAGGATTCTTGTATGAATGGCCTTCAATAATTATAGATACACATCTGGGCTTTCCTGCCTCACATCAGTTTATAGAGAATTGCACTTATAATTTACTGATCACTACTCCCATCCCCTCACCCTTTAACGTTTGGGAAAGTTAATGCAATTTCCACAGGACAAACAACTTACCAAAAAATACACAGTGTGGCTCTGCTAGTGAACTGATGCACTAGTGGAAGCAGAGCACACACAGTTCATCAAAACACAGCCTCTGCCCTCAACAGACAAAAGGATCCAGAACCGGAAGATCTGAATTTTGAACCTCGGCCCTGTTGATTTTTTAGCTGTGTGAACACAGGCACCCTTCCTAATCTCAATCTGCCCTTCTGTAAAAATGCGGATCACACTAAGACAATTACTAGGAAGACCCAAAGATGAGAAAGTGCTTTGCAAATTGTTTATCTCAGTTTGTGTTCTTGTTGAGGTGCTCCTTATGCTTCAGTGTTTCTGTCTCCTCCCAACTGTTCCCATTGAGAGAGAGTGGATTTAATGTAGGCTCTGGTTTGAGTTCCCTCTGTCTTCCTCCCGAAAGCTGCAGCAACCTGCGGTCCTCAAAGAAAGAAGAGGAGAAGATAAGGGAGGTGCCTAGAACCACATCTCCAGCTCTCCCTTCAGTGAACACAGTGGATGTTTGCAGGCACAGCCATTCATGGAGATTGCAAGGACAAGACCTACATAATCCACATGCTATTTATACCTCCTCAGCCTCTTCTTCAAGGACCAAACACAGTAACAACCTAATACGCCTTTGAGGTAAAATAAATTTCACGGGCTTGATACAGCTGTCTTTTAAAAAAATATTTAATTATAAAAAATTCATAGATAAACAGATAAAAGATTGATATCCATAACATACAAAGAACAAGAAAAATTAATAAAAGTAAGTCAGTTAAAATGGGCAAAGGTTACGAATAGCTAATTCACAAAAGAGAAAAACTTAATAGCCAATAATGGCCTAAAATTTAGGGAAATCTGCTCTACCTCACCAGTAATCAGGGACAAGTAAAACAAAAACAGAAACCAACATCTATAACATCAAAACAGACCCCTTTACATTCATCAGCTCATCAAAAATCAAAACGTCTGACATATTCTTCTGATAATTCAATAGAGTCTAATCATCCTGAGTCCTATGTATTTTAGTCACTTTAAAAAAAAACCTCGGAATCTTCTGTGGTAAAAGAGGTCAGGGGGCACTATGATTTTGTTTACATAAAGTTTTCCATTTACTTGCAAAGTCTTGCCCTTTACTTTGTAAATTATTCACTCCACAGCCAGCTCTGGGCACAGTCAAATTAAAAACTTCGCTGATCCCATGTTTGCTTACCAAAGGTTTCTTCTTTCCCCACCCTCAACCTCATCGATCACTCTGGATATTTGTAGGTTAGGAAAACCTAACCGGGGTGTTGTTACCAGTTGCCATGGACTCTGAGGTTTGCCTATTCCATGCATTGAGACAAAAACGAAATTTTTCATTAATAATAATTGATTTTGTTCACATCACTTCAATTTTCCATGTTTTAAGGTACTTTTTAAAAGGACCGTTTTCCCTGCATTAAGAGACACTGGGCTTGGTGACCTCTTAGATTTCTTGCAACTTTATGAGCCGACTCCATAGCTTTCCAAATGCTCTTTTATTATTTTAAACATAGTATTTAATGAGAAGTTAGAGGACTTGGGGGGAGGATTGGCAGAGAGGGAGAGAAGGGTGGAGAAGGTCAAGTGGTCCCAATTGTGTGCTGGAATCCTGTAAAAGCAGCCTTGGGTCCCAGATGAAACCTATAGAGGGTTTAAATAGTAGCATGTGCTTTGCCAGAACACATATCTCAGTCTCCACATCAGGCCTGCAGCCTTGGGAGGTGGGGCCGTTGTCAAAACCCTAGATGCACATGTAGACTTTCTTCCAGAGTCCCCTGGGAATCTGTGCTACAGGATCAATCATCCTGTCCCAACATGGGACATCCCCTCAAAGTCCTGTCTCCCCGGTGTTAGAATGGGTACCACCTGCACAGCCATGCCGGGATACCATTCCCTGCTGCTTAGAAGAGGCTGCTGGGACACACATTTTGCTCCATGCACATCTGGGGGTTGTGTCAGAGCCTTGGGAGGAAAGATCAAGCTCTTTGAAAACGGGATTATATTTGTGTCTGTTTCCCCAGCTTCCTAGAGAGTGGGGTAGGATGGAAACGGGGAGAGGGAAGACATGGCCAAAGCCAGAATTACTGGATGGGAGTCAGAAGAATTCCTTATTTCCATGAAAAAAATGGGAATAACAAAAGGCTCATCACAATTCCTGGTACATAGTAATAGCTCAATAAATAGTAGTTATTTAAAAATACCAGGTGGTAGGTAAATCCATGAGGGCAAGGCTGTGCCTTACACGTTATCCTTCTTACTGTTATAGGCACTTAATAACTATTCACTGAACAGCTAGATGAATAAACAAAAGAGTATGAATTCTGGACTTCTCTCTGCCAATTAAGTCAACGTGAGACTTGGAGAAAGTAACTTTCTCTTCCTGGGACTCAGCTTCCTCCTCTGTATACTAAAGGAGGACATTATAATCTCATGGCTCCAGACCACAGTCCCATCACAATGCTCCCTGCCCCACTAGTCCGAACAATTCAGTCCTGATTTCTTAGTCTCACTGACAGAACCTTCTACATGTCCCTCCGTTATATTTTCCATTTTATTTCTCACTAGCCTCCTACAAGCGAATCGATCTAATCACGACCTTCTAAATTTCCTATGCATTTCTTGCCCCTAGTTCTTTGGCTCACAGTACTTACCCTAAGGGCTTTCTTCTCTTTTCTTCACACAGCTGACTTTTTCTCGTTATTCAAGTTTCAGCATCAATCACTTTCTTCAGGGAATACCATTCACCACCCTCTCCCATCCTGCATACCTAGGGTGGGATAGAGATGCCTCTATTGTGCTGGCAAAGATCCTGGAGCTGACCCCTAATTTGGCATGGTGCACTTTAATTGTGATTCTCTTTTTGTGTATTTCTTCCTTTTGAGACCAGTGACTATTTTATCCTCCTCTGTGTCCCCAAAGACTTCCCAGTGCCTTTATCATAATAGATGCTCAATAAAGTTTTCCTGAACTCAACTGTTATCTTCTGCATGCCACTGGGAAGAAATTTCCAGTCATTATTTTAGAATGAGTTCACATGAATCTTCACAAAAATGAGTTATTTTTACAAAGTCTTGGAAGACAGTTATATAAAAGACTTTCTTCACACATTGTCCAGATAAAGAAACACATAGGGAATGTTTCAAAGTCTGGATGTTAAAAATAATCTATCATTCTATGGTAAGCCGAAATGATATTACAAAGAAATGTCAATGCATTAAAGTGGAAAGTCAATTATACTTGACATAAATGTGTCTTAAACACAAGTTCTGCCACTTAATTTAGGTCCCTGCCTTCTCTTGGAGGCAGTGCTATCCAGTAGAAATAATACTGATTTCGGCATGATGCAAATCTGGTTTCACTTCCTATATGCATCTTCGTGTAACTCTGTGAACACATGAAATGTATTTATATTCTTTAAGCTCAGTTATCTCATCTATATCATGGCCTAATTAAATGTAACACATGGGGTGTTCTAATATTTTATGAAATCCTGTAAAGAATTTAGCATAGTATACCTCATATGAAATTCATATTGCCCGCCCCCCCCCGTTTTTTGAATTGATTTGTTTGTTTGTTTATTTATTTATTTTTGGCTGCATTGAGTCTTCGTTGCTGCATGCGGACTTTCTCTAGTTGCGGCGAGCGCAGGCTACTCTTTGTTGCGGTGCTCTGGCTTCTCATTGCGGTGGCTTCTCTTGTTGTGGAGCACAGGCTCTAGGTGCGTGGGCTTCAGTAGTTGTGGCACGCGGGCTCAGTAGTTGTGGCTTATGGGCTCTAGAGCATAGGCTCAGTAGTTGTGGTGCACGGGCTTAGTTGCTCTGTGGCATGCAGGATCCCCCCGGACCAGGACTCAAACCCAGGTCCCCTGCATTGGCAGGTGGATTCTTAACCACTGCATCACCAGGGAAGTCCCTCGCTCCACCCCCCATTTATAAAATGAAGATCTTGGGGCAGAATGCATCTAAGGCTTTAGTCATGTCTATGAAGATGGTATGCCCAATTACTGGCAATAGATGACATTCAATATACACCTGTTAATGAAAATGGTGGCACTGGTGGTGGTGGTGGCATTAGTGGTGGTTGCAGAGGAGGAGGAAGAGAACAATTAAATTGTTATAGAAAGATGAAAAAATGTAAGGATTTTTTTAAGGAGCATAAAATGTGATACCCATGTTGCTGAGACAAAGCAAGTGCTATCACTGGGAAATATTTCTTAGTGTTTACAGCCCAGAACAGTCGTAGTGGATTTTGTCTGTACCAAAGGATACCATAAGAGGAAGTGGGATGAGGCTGCTTTCATCATGATTTAAAAAGGCGGGTCAACATCTCTTAGGATGAAGTGTTCTATACTTGTGAATTTCTTGGAATTCCAAGGTGGCCATGGCTTTTCTTTCTGTGACCCAAGGCAGCATAACTGCAAGGGTCTCAACTAGATTTCCTGATTTAGGTTCAAAAGTCTGATTTTTTAAAAAATAGCTCATGAAAGTTAAAAATAGCCAAGACTTGACTTCAGGGAATTGCCCTTTAAAAAGTATTATTTCTGGGCTTCCCTGGTGGCGCAGTGGTTGAGAACCTGCCTGCCAATGCAGGGGACACGGGTTCGAGCCCTGGTCTGGGAGGATCCCACATGCCGCGGAGCGGCTGGGCCCGTGAGCCACAATTACTGAGCCTGCGCGTCTGGAGCCTGTGCTCCGCAACAAGAGAGGCCGCGATAGTGAGAGGTCCGCGCACCGCGATGAAGAGTGGCCCCCGCTTGCCGCAATTAGAGAAAGCCCTCACACAGAAACGAAGACCCAACACAGCCAAAAGTAAATAAATAAATAAATAAATAAATAAATAAAAATTAAAAAAAAAAAAAAGTATTATTTCTTTAGGAAGTGCCACATGTCTGGTTTTCTCCGTGTCATCACTGGCATGACCATTTTTGAAGGCTTAGTAATAACACTCCTTTTAAACTTTAGTCTCAGTGATGAGGCTCCTTTAGGAGAGAACCGAAGTCTCCTTATTTAATTCTTAAACTGAAGAGCATGGGGGAAAACTTTTGCTTGATATATGCTACAGAATCAGCTAATGGTGCAGCAAAAACTAGCCTGGAGAGGCAGTCAAGTCTGCTTGTGCACTGGTTTTTAGAATTGGGGAATATGCATGTCAACAATTTAGGACTTTGCTTTGCCTTGACTATTTGGTTTAATAATTTCATCAGCCATTTTCTTTGTCTGTTTGATCTCTTCTAATTCATTTTGTGTTTCTTTCACATGTTATGACATTAAAAACCAACATGTCAAAATGGACTATAGATGCCTTAAGCACAAATTTTTCTTTTTCAGTTTTTTTTTCTTGTTTCTGATTATGTAAGGAACAAAGGCTTAATGGAGAAAATGTGAAAAATAAAGGAAAATTTAAGATAAATATAAAACATCCATCTATCACCAACCACAAGCATGTGTACACACATGTACACACCCACCTCTGCTACACACACACAATATTATAAGTATATTGGTCTATTTCTTCCTAGTTTTTATTCTGTGTTTTTTTTTTCCTCTTTACATACTGCTCGTATAATTTTATATTCAGATTTGTCTGCTTGCATTGTATTGGGGTTTTTTTTCTAACCTCAGATGATGCATATAATTGAGTCAATATTACTCTTTATTTCATGGTAATTATCATTGATTCTTTCAAGGCTTCATACTTGTTTTATTTTACTTTATATTTTATGTTCCATTCATTTCCTCTCCTTCCTCCTATTCCCTTTCTTCCCCAAGGCATGCAGACTATTGTATTTGATGTTTCCTTAGCTATAGAATCAATCTTGAAAAATATTTTGTGTATACATTTTTCATTTACATAAATAAAATTATGAATTTCCTGTTATTTTATTTTATTGTATTTCTTAATTTATTCAATAAATACTATGTTTTCAATAGCTAACATCATTCCTCTAAGGGCATCTAATTTATTTCTTCTGACTGTAACTACTCCATCATGAGTACCCTCTCCTTTTTAATTTATCCAATCTGCTGGTAATTGACATTTAACTTGGCTCTACTTGCCCACAACCACAGATATTTTATGAGTAAGTCTGTCATGTATGTGCCTTGACTGACCTGTGTATTTAGTAGCACTTTTGACCTCTTACATGTTAATTTTTGAGACTGTTCTCTGTGAAAAAAATTCATATTCTTTCTTGGATATAGGTTCTACATACACCTTTTAGTTTACACATACTAAGTATATTTTTAATAACTTAAAAATATTTTTTCTTATTTTCAAAGTCTACTTGATCTATTAGAGGAATATGTTAAAATCTCAACCTACAAAGTATTCCCACATTTATTTCTCCCTATAGTTCTGCTAGTGCTACTTTATTAATTTTAAGTCTCTCTTAGGTGCATTTATGTTTAAAAATATTGTACCTGTTTGAAATGTTGTTCTTTTAAGTAGCCTTTTCTTGAACTCTTATGTCCACTTTTATCTCAAATTATATTTATCTATTATAAAACTGCTATCTCATCCTCCTGTGCAACCCATCTTCCTCATATGCATGTTTCTGTACCTTTGTGCACAGTCTTTATATCCCTTTGTTTAAAAATTTTCTCTGAAAGATAACAAATTGGTGGATCTTGGCATAAGAAATATAATCAGAAAATCTCTGGCTTTTAAGCAGTGAATTTAAACCATATACATTTAATCTATCATCATTATATTGATACAATGTCACTTATTTTTGCAACTTTATTTTGTACTTTTTATTTGCCATGCTTTCTTTTCCTTCTCATTTCTCCTTTCAAACTGCCCAATGCTGGATTTTGAAAGTTGTTTTTTTTTTTTGCTGTTTTTGAAAGTTACACATTCTATTGAATTTTTTCAGATAGTTAGAATCAGTTTATTAAAATTTGTAATTATTGTTTTCATTTTCTCATCAATTCTTAAGAATTTCAATGTGTATATCTTCCTTTGATCAAGACAAACACTTTAGCCCATTCTCTTCTTCCTTGAGCTTGCCCTCACTACTCCCTCACCGAATCATATTGAGTTTTAGTCTGAATTACTATATATTTCCCTTTTTCTTCTATTTTTATATGTGAGAGATTTTTCACTAAGAACTTTTGCTAAGGTAATTAATATTGTTCCCCAGTTCTTCCGCAGATAAGTAATTATCTACTTGTTGTAATACTGCTTATAAAAGTGTCTTCAAAAAAAAAATGTGTCTTCAAAGGTAGTATTTTTGCATTAAAATTCTGAGCCTTTGTATGCCTAAGATTAAGTGTATTTTATTTCTGCATTTGAATTTGATATACAGATGCTTTTTTTAAAAACACTTTGAAAATATTTCTCCACTCTCCTCTTGAATCTAGTACTACATACAGAATGTTGATTTCAACCTGATTTCCTATTCCCTTGTAAGTCATGTATTTTTATTCTAGAATTGGATAGAATTCTCTCTTCTTCTGAAGTTTTTATTTGCATTGTACTATAATTAGTTATTTCTTTGTTTCTCCTTTGTGTTGATTTCTTTACCCATGTTATTTAGTACTCAGAATTTTCTATTTGAAATACTTCTTTAAAAAATTGGATTTTTTTTCACAGAACTAGAACAAATAATCCTAAAATTTATATGGGACCACAGAAGACCCAGAGTTGCCAAAGCAATCCTGAGGAAAAAGAACAAAGCATGAGGCATAACCCTCCCAGACTTCAGACAATACTGCTAAGCTACAGTAATCAAAACAGCATGGTATTGGCACAAAAACAAACATATGGATCAATGGAACAATATAGAAAGCCCAGAAATAAACCCACACACCTACAGTCAATTAATCTTCGACAAAGGAGGCAAGAACATACAATGGAGAAAAAACACCTCTTCAGCAAGTGGTGTTGGGAAAGCTGGACAGCTGCATGTAAATCACTGAAGTTAGAACACACCTTCACACCATACACAAAAATAAACTCAAGATGGCTTAAAGACTTAACTGTAAGACTTGACACCATAAAACTCCTATAAGAGAACATAGGCAGGCCACTCTTTGACATAAATCACAGCAATATTTTTTTGGATCCAGCTCCTACCATAATGGAAACAAAAACAAAAATAAACAAATGTGACTTAATTAAACTTATAAGCTTTTGCATATTAAAGGAAACCATAGACAAAATGAAAAGACAACCTACAGAATGGGAGAAAATATTTACAAATGATGTGACCATAAAGGGATTAATTTCCAAAATATACAAACAGCTCATACAGCTCAATATCAAAAAAACAAACCACCCAAGCAAAAAATGGGTAGAAGACCTAAATAGAAATTTCTCCAAAGAAGGCATACAGATGGCCAACAGGCACACGAAAAGATGCTCAACATCACTAATTATTAGAGAAACGAAAATCAAAACAATAATGAGGTATCACCTCACACCGGTCAGAATGGCCATCATCAACTCTACAAATAATAAATGCTGGAGACAGTGTGGAGAAAAGGGAACTCTCCTACACTGTTAGTGGGAATGTAAATTGGTGCAGCCAATGTGGAAAACTGTATGAAGGTTCCTTAAAAAACTAAAGATAGAACTACCATATGATCCAGCAATCACACTACTGGGCATATATCTCGAAAAACTCTAACTGAAAAAGATACATGCACCCCAATGTTCAAAGCAGCTCTATTTACAATAGCCAACACACACACACACACACACACACACACACACACACACACACACACACAATGGAATATTACTCAGCTATAAAAAAAGAATGAAATAGGGCTTCACTGGTGGCACAGAGGTTAGGAATCCACCTGCCAATGCAGGGGACACGGTTTCAAGCCCTGGTCCAGGAAGATCCCACATGCCACGGAGCACCTAAGCCCGAGCACAACTACTGAGCCTATGCTCTAGAGCTCGCGAGCCACAACTACGGAGCCCACATGCCACAACTACTGAAGCCTGTGCACCTAGAACACGTGCTCCGCAACAAGAGAAGCCACTGCAATGAGAAGCCTGTGCACCGCAACTAAGAGTAGCCCCCGCTCGCCACAACTAGAGAAGCCCGCGCGCAGCAACAAAGGCCCAACGCAGCCAGAAATAAATAAATAAATATAAATTTTTTTAAAAAATGAAATAATGCCAATTTCTATGAACCTAGAAATTATCATACTAAGTGAAGTAAGACAGAGAAAGATAAATATCATATGATATCGCTTGTACGTGGAATCTAAAAAATGATACAAATGAACTTATTTACAAAATGGAAACATACTCATAGACACAGAAAACAAACTCATGGCTACCAAAGGGGAAAGGTGGGGGAGGAATAAACTAGGTGTTTGGAATTAGCAGATATACACTACTGTATATAAAATAAACAGCAAGGTTCTACTGTATAGCACAGGGAACTATATTCAATATCTTGCTATAGACTATAATGGAAAAGAATCTGAATCACTTTGCTGCACACCAGAAACTAACACAACATTGTAAACAAACTGTATTTTGATTAAAAAAAATGAGAGACTTTCTCAATTGTTATTTCTTCAAATATGACATCCTCTCCATTTTTCTTCCTTCCTGGTACTCCTATTATGTGAATATTAATACTCCTGCTTTTTTTTCCTTCACATTTCTTCCCTTAAAATAATATTTTTTATCTTTTATCATTGTCTATGCCTTCTAGGAATTGTCTTTGATCTGATTTTCCAATGAACTACTTTACTCTTCACTGCATCCATTCTGTCATTCACTCATTATGAGAATTCTATTTCAATTATTTTATTTTGCCCACCTGGTATCTCAGTTTTTTTAAAAGAATTTATTTTCTTGCTTTTGTTCCTAATAGACTTTTACTCTGGGTATGGCGTTTTACGCTCATGTCTACATTTCCAAGCAGCTCCAAGCTTCATGAAGGTAGAGGCCATGTCTTATTCACCCACTTCTATATGCCAGTGCCTGATAAACACAAGAAATTCGAACAATATATCCTAAATTAGCTAAATTTCTGACTGAAAGAAAAGATAAATTGTATTCATTATGTAGCTTTTCAAATGTTTTGATGAATCTTTAGCATTTTCAAATCACATTTATTAATTAGTGGCAAGGTGTTCTAAAATTTATTCTACTAAAATTTTATCTGTTGATGAGTCTGCTGTACCTAGGATAGTGCCTGACATACAGCAGCGGCTCAAAAGGTATTTTCTGAGTGATATATGAACGAACAAAAGATAATTCCATGAAATTGTTCCATGGTATACTAGGCTGAATGGTGGCCCTGAAAAGGATATGCCTACTTCCTCAGCCCTGGAACCTGTGAATGTTACCTTATAAAGTAAAAAAAAAAAATGAATACTAACTTATATCACAAAAGATGTAACTAAGTTAAGCACTGGGGGAGGAGGAGCTTGTCCTGGATTAGCTAGGTGGGCCCTAAATCCAGTGACAAATATACGAGTGGGTCAGAGGGACATTCAACAGACACACACGCAGGAGGTGGCAATGGGACCAGGAAAAGCAGGATTGGAGTGATGCAACCACACACCGAGGAATACAAACAGCCACCAGAAGCTGGAGGAGCTAAAGAACAGATTCTCCCCTACAGGTTCCACAGGAAAGTTGGCTCTGCCGATACACTGATTTTAGACTTTTAGATACCAGAATTGTGTGAGAATCATCTTCTATGGTTATAAGCCACTAAGCCTGTGGTAATGTGTTGCAGCCACAGGACACTAATAAGCATGCTACAATGTTTGGGGAGTCCTTTATACAATGGACCCTCTCCCCATCATTTTGAAATTTATAATACACATTAACATACTTAAATATCTCTAAAGTCCTCTGAGTTTAAGTCAGTGCTTACAAAACTTTTTAAAAACTGCTGTGCCTTCCTTCCCTCTTTCCTTATAACATTTACAGCCTGTGTGACTATGGTTTTGCAGAATTCACTTTGAAGAATACTGAATTAAATATTCTTTGCCCTAAGAATAGGTCAAAAATAGTTGCAAAGTCATGACATATTTTTCCTTATTTTTAAAACAATCGGTACGTTGTTAGTGATAACCATTATTGTGGAATTCATGTTTTCAATAGCAAAATGGACTTTGTAAGATATCATACATAAATTGGGACAAAATGAATGAATAATCTGAAAATTTTAGGTGAATTCCATCACTGCTACCTGAAATTTCACAAACGTTAATAACATTCCGTAGAGCATATAGGTCTGCACATTTCTTATACACTGCCCCAACAAACAAATACTTTTATTACTGCCATTGACCTAAAGACATCAGACTGTTACTCCAAAAAGCAGCTAACGGAAAAGTGCACTTAATCTACATATCCATTACAGTTCACAATAAATTAAGTAGGGATAAGTATTTAAGGAAGGACAAAAACTTCTAATCCCTATTCACTGCATTTTGGGAAGAAGGCGTATTTTAAAGCCAGAGATGTAAAGGATGAAATGCAGCAAAGTGTTGTCAAGCATCTCTTAAATCAAAACAACCGCTTATTCATTCACTTAATATTTTTTTGGACAAATCTTTGTTGAGATGCCCTTCTATATGACAGGCATTGTGCAAGGGTCTGGCTTCATAAACAAACGGTGGAAAACAATTTAAGAAAACATTGTCTAGTTAATTCCAAACATTAATGTTTGGGAAAACTGAGGTTTAGACATACAGAGAAACTTGCCAACAGTCACACAGTGATTTAATAGAATAACAGGCTTGAATTGTAATAATATTAATTTATTAATCCTACTGACATAATGCAGATATAATCAGTTTATGTTAAGGCTAAGAACAGATCTAAATGCTACCCTTGGATTTTACCCAGTCATTTAAAATGTATTGATGCTTTTTTATTGTCCAGTAAATGGCTTATCTTGGTGAACGTCTACGTACACATGAAAAGAATGTGTTTTCTGTTGTTGGGTGGAGTGGTCTATAAATGCCAATTAGAATGACTGTTAATAGTGTTGTTTGAGTCTTCTACATTCTTACTGATTTTCTGTCTACATGTTCAATCAGACTAAAAGAGGAATGTTAAAATCTCCAGTATGGATTTGTATGTTTCTCCCTTCGTTCCTATCAGTTGATCCCGTGCATATTAAAACTGTTATTTCGAGAATGCACATTTAGGATTGTTAAGTCTTCTAGGTGAACTGACTTGACTGCCTTTATTATTATAAAGTGTCCCTCTTTATCTTTAGAAATTTGTTTTTCTACAGTCTATATTGACCAATATTAGCATAGCCACTCTAGTTTTCTTATAGTAAATGTTTGCTTTGTATATATTTTTATACTTTAACTTTTATACATTTTACTTATACTTTTATGTTTTATACTTTTAGTTTTTGGCCTATATATTTTTTTAAACTTAAAGTGGGTTACTTGTTAAATAAACTCACAGGACTGGCAGTAAGCAATTGGTTGGATCTTACTTGTTCTAATATGATGATCTCCAATTTTTTATTGGAGTGTTTTTATCTTTAGATCATTCATGTTAAATGTAACTGTTGATATGTTTGGGTTTAAGTCTATCATGTTGGAATGTGTCTTTTTTTTTTCTTTTTCTTTTTTTCCTTTTTTTCCTTTTCTGCCTTATCTTGGAGTAAATGAATACTTTTTAGGATTACTTTTTGTCTCCAGTATTGGCTACATCATATCACTCATTTTATTTTCTTTAGTCCTTGCTCTAAGGTTTACAGTATGCCTCTACCTTATTACAGTCACCATCAAATAGTTATTATACCAAGGCACAGTCTCTAGTATCCTTTTCCCTTCTTTACCTCGTTAATTCCTAGCTTTCCTTGAAAACTCAGTTCAGGTATCACTTATTCCTTTCTCCTAAATATAGTCGTTTCTCCTCCTCTGTTTACCCAAATCTTCTTGTACTCATAATTCTAGTTCCTTTGTTTACTGGACATAACCTTGGGTAAATACTCAATCTCTGCATCGTTGGTTCCTTTCACATCTTTAAAACAAGAACACACCCACCTTTTGGGGTCATTACATGTACTGAGGTCAATACAAGATATTCCACTTAAAATGTGTTAGCTATTATTATTATCCTATATTATTATAGACTCTGTTGCATGTATCGTAATTCTATTTACTGCTCTGTTTTCTACTTGATCTGGACTGCAGTTCTGTGACTTAATTTTGTTGTATCCTTAGTACCAAAATGGGATGGGGTTCAGTAAATCTCACTTCGTAACTCAAGGAGAAGGTCTTCATTAGGAATCAAGACACCCAGCCTTGTAACTGACCTGCCATGGGATCTTAGTCAAATCACTTCCCTTTCTAGGAATGTTTGCATTGGAAGATGGTTAAGGTCCCTTCTAATTATATGACACTATTAAATACATCAAACTATACAGGATGAGATGTTTTGGTGATTTCATATTTTTTTCAAAGCATTTATTCCAACTCCAGGGTCTGATGTCACCCAAGTACAGGCTTTCAGAAGTTTCCTGGTAAATCTGGGAGCCCCACATGCTGAGTGGAGTGAACGTTACTTAAGCTAATAACTCTAACAGTCTCAGTCCTAACTACTTACCAGTTCAAGACTTGGAAGTACATTGTTCCTGCTGTTTCAGCAAAACCTGAGAGGACTGTTTGTGATTTAGGGTTTCAAAGTCACAGATAGGGAAACTGTCATCTGTATTTTTTACATGTAAAAGTGACCACAAATTGAGCTGACAGAATGAATAAAGCTCCATTTCTCAGTTATTCTGTGTCCCATCTCCAGCAACCTGAGTTTGTTTGTTTTTTTAATTAAGAACTTCCCTGAACTAAAACTGTTGAGACATTGACAACTGCCGGCAGAAGGGGTATTTTCCAGTGACAGTGGAGCAAAAGATGCAGTTGCCCCTTGTGGAAAATTCCAAGAACTTGTGCATGATATTTTGAATCAAGCAGACCTGACCAAGTTCTGCATGACTGAGATCTGTCACTCAGCGGTTGGGAAATTTATGATCATCTCTATGCCTCGGTTACCACGTCTGTAAAGTGGAGATAATATCTACCTTGTATGATTGCTGGAAGAATTAAATAAAATATATTCAAAAGCTCCTGTCCAACTGTAAATTACCAACAAACATAAATTATAGTTAACTGAGAGAGTCAAACTTTGATTTGCATATTTAGCATCTTTACAAACCACATAATTCCAGTTTTTACTCATGGGATATAGATGATATTGAAATAATGTAAATTTCGTTTAAACATTTTAGAGCTGACAGGGCTTTGGGGACATTTTTGTGAATGGAAATTTTCACTGTCCTGGAATGAAGACAAGCAGAGGGAATTGGGTTTATTCTAATTTTTTTGCTCCACTGTGTTTTCTAGAACTTGAGGTGGGGAGGAGAGCTGTGTTGATTAAACACACACACACACACACACACACACACACACACAATTTTATCCTTCAATTTTATACAGTTGTCCTATTCCTCCTAAACATGAAGGGAAGAAAATCAAAGAAAGTTCTATGCCTTGGTTGTAAAGCAGAGGCAGTCATCGCAATCCCATACGGTGGTTGTGAGGAATGAATGAGCTGGGTTCATGTGACTAGAGCTTTGTCAACAGTCACATTATGCACAACAGTGCATATGTCGTGGAGGCAGATATAGGGCATGAAGACTCATCAAAGCTCTGACGTAAAAACCCCGAGTTCACATCAGCCTCTGCTTCTCTGCCTGATCCTTCTTGCAGGATCCAGGACCTACCTCTTACAGTCTCAAAGTTTCAGTCTGTGGCTATAAACTGTGATATTCCCCCTTGCCTTGCAGGACTGTCACGAGGAGGAAGCAAGAAGATGAATATAACCTCGCTCTGCAACTGGCAGGATGCCCTGTAAACGTACGGTAAAGAGTGGGCTCTATGCTAATTACAAGAAAAGCAGAGGGCCCCCTGAAATTAGTTGGGGAATTATTCTCCCCCTTACTGAAGCCTTGAAGAGCCAACAGCAGGGCTCTGCCACCAAAGACACAGAGGCGGAGCCCATCCCTAAGCAGCAGCTTTCACACCCTGTCTCCAGAGCACTGCGTTTCTCAGCCTGCCGATCTCACAAGTGCAATCAGCCACGAAGAAGAAACAAGCGTTGCTGCAAAGATGAGTTCCTCTGCAAGAACAATCCGGCACTGTGGGTCCATCCTGGACTGACGGCAAGCACCATTCCCTCCCTGAGTCTCAGCTGTGTCGATTCACACAAAAGAAAGGGATAAATGAAACAAAATTTCTGCTCTGAGTCCTCAGCCATCCCTGACTTTAAAAGAGGAAAGGAGGCAAACAAAAGGAAGGATGTAACTAGCCTCTCCGCTGGGAACGCTGCTCTCTTTAATATTCATATGGGTGACATTCATTGGCAATAAATGCAGACACCCATTTTAATGAAATATTAGGAACAGAATAAGAACACCCAGAAACTTGACAAAACAAAGGATGTGCTAAGAACTCTGTGTCTGTTATATGGGCTATTTTCTGTCCCATCCATGGAAAACTACTTTAAACCTCTTGCCTTTTGTTTCTGTTTTCTGTGTTTATAGACGCATGATACCTTTGTTTTGTACAATGAGCTCTTCAAAGACCCAGTCCAGGTCTTCTTCACCTCCTTATTGCCCTGCTTAGCACAGGAAAGGGTACGAAGAACTTGCATGGGGGCTGCTACGGGGGACCACACAGTTCTGGCCACCACTCTTCAGAAAGGACACTGGGACACTGGAGTAAGACGGATTTGTGCCTGGAAACCATGTCACGTGAGCAACTAGTGAAAGAATGGAAAAGGCTCTAAACTAGGAGAATGGAAGGTGGGCTGGGGATGACAGGCAGCATGAGAACTGGTCAGCAAAACTCCCTGTGGCTGGAGAGACCTAACCTAGAGCACAGTCAGAGGAAGGAAGCATTCTGTACCCATACTTTGTAAATGGACAATTTAATTTAGCACCCTCTCCAAGTTTGGTGGGTTTTCATACTATGGGATTTTTACCTGTAGGGATTTTTAAATTTTGGATCAGAAAATCTGATCTGCTGTTGAACATCACTCTGAGAAATGCAGGGTCCCAAGTGAGGTCCTTTGGCTTATATGAGCATTAAAATATACAACAGCAACGAAGTTTCATCTGGGCACATGATATGTTTTTTTCATTTTTCCTCCTGAGAATCACTGAATTTTCCTCTGATGGAAGATAATTTTTCTAAAACAGCATGATGGCATTTCTTTCTCCCTCAAGTCCCAACCTCAGAGCTTTCCAAAGAATACACATTCCAGATTCAGTCATCAGGGACCCCTCATTGGACAGCCAATGTTTTGGTACAAAGGAACCCAAACAGAAGCAATGGGGGAGAAGTTTCAATTGCTAACAAGTCTCATGAGGAGAGGGTGTTAGATGATCTAGAACTATAGGATGTTAGGCTTTGAGTGAATTTTAGACACAGGGACCTGAGACCTAAAGAAAAATGACTTTCCCAAGGTGCCTCAGAGAGTGAGGGGATGAGGGGGTATTCCCCGTGTAATATAACAGTAGTGATGTCGCAAGTCCCATCCAGGGGAATGGGCTCTGCCATTGGACTTCAGAAGGCACTTGGCTTCCCCAAGAATCAGAAACAGAGCTGGACACTGAATTCTGGGGAGGAACCAAAGACGGGGGAAGGAGGAAGGAATTTCAAACATCCCTGTTCAAACCCCAGAGTTTCCCTAAGTGAGTGAGTGAGGTAACAGTAAATCCATGAAAGCAGAGCATCTACTCAGTACCAAACACAAGGCCAGGCTCCCAGCAGACGCACAGCCCAGCCTCTGGACCTGGTAGTGTCTCAATAACCATGTGTTAACTGAATAAATGAGAGATCAAGAGAAAAGTAATTTTTGCCCATTAACTTCTAGAAATCTAGTCTGAAGATGAAAAAACTATAAAGAGGAAGGAACCTAACGTGTATTAGGAATCATAAATCATTACTCTATAAACTGATTCCAGGATCTTGTATGTGGCAAGTAAAGTAGGTACAATCCCTGCCCTTGAGGCATTTACATTCTAATTTCTTTTACCCACTTGAATCAAAGAAATTATTCTTTAGAAAATCACACTGATATATTTCATACTTTGCTAAACTGAAGGGATATATTTCATTATCTGGGTACCTAACAATGGGTCATGCATTTTCCTGCCTGATTAGCACTTGAGAGACTTACATTCTACACTGTAACTCCCCAGGCAGGTTACGCCTTGTCTCTGAGCCTCAGTGTGACCATCTGTAGAATGAGCAGATGGGGATATATGTCCTCTTAATTCCCAGGTGTGCAGTGACAGAGCCTCACCTGGGAGCGGGAAGGAGGTTTGCGGTATTTCACTTTAATCTGCAATGCCACCTTGTGGTTATCAACAAGGACGGCACTAGGGACAGGCAAGAGGCTGTGTGTCAGAAGATGACCAAGGGCAGGGAGCGCTTACCCTTCCCTCCCCATGAGACTGGATCCAATGAATGGGATACAGGCGTTTTCTTTCAAGTCCAAGTCTCAGAGCCCTTGGAAGCCTCATCCAGCTTAGAAATACTAAGAGTGTCCTCTCATATCAGTTTGGGGCTGCCTGGAGGCTTGGAAAACGTGTCTGCCCCCTTCACTCCACACTTACATGCCTTTCCTTATGTCTGCAGGACAATGACAGATGGAACGAGGCCGGGGCAAGACACTGGAGACAGAGACGGAAGGGAGAGGAGCCAGTTCTCCAGGCCAAACTCCTCTCACTCAGGCTATGGGGAAAGTATGTCATTGTTGTTTCCAGGGTCCAGGAGGTCTGAACATTTTCAAGCTTCTGATTCCATTTATTTCTTCTTATAACCACTTTTTTTTTTTTTTTTTGGATACATTATAAAATGGAATTGTTATATCCCAGGAAGGCCATATACCAAGTCCCTGGCCTCAGTCACATACCAGTCAACCCTAATTCTGTGATATCCTAGTTCCAAACACCATGCTGCAGATTAGAATGTACTACATATGAAACTCTCAGTCGAGTGAACTCAAGTATATTTGCATGTGGATAGCAAAGAGACTAGGCTTGGAGGAGGAGAGAGAGCCAGTTTGAAACTATCTGGTCCCTAAAAAAACACAAGAACTCTGAACGTTCATACTTCAGGATGCGAAGTGATACTGCACAACAAAACAACAATGCTGATAACAAAAAAACAGTGAAGGCATCCTCACTCTGTGCTTGGCACTGAGCTAAGCGCTTAACATGCATTATTTTATTTAATCCCCATATTACCATTATGAGGTAACTAGTTTTATTATTCTAATTTTTATAGTGCGAAAAAAAAACAAGGTTTAGTAAGGAGAAAGTAACTTACAGTCTCCCAGCTTGGAAGTGGTGTCACCAGGATTTCAACCGCTGTCTCTTCTAACTCCAGCTCGTAAGCTCTGACGATACCCAGAAGAGCATGAGGCAGGGAATGAATACAAAGACTTCTGTTCTGGTTGTCACTCCATCACCTTGAGAGCTGGGACAATTACTCAACATCTCCAGCCTCTGGTTTCCTTAGATCTAGAAAAGAGATGATGCAACAATAACAGATTAAAGGCAAAAACTCTGGATCAGATCATGCTATCAAGTTCTTCCTAAAATCTAGCATCCAACGTGATACATTGGTGGGGATTGAGTAAACCAGCACCCTATAAGGGAATTCAGGTTACCAATTTGTTCTGTTTGTTCTGAAATCTCTTAAATATTTGAATTCGAAAAATTGACCCTCCATTTCATCCTGGCTCCCATCTCCCTGTACTGTCTTGTGGCAGGTCAGTTGCCTACCTGAACTTGGTGGACACGTGAGCCTGTGACTCCTGGTTTAAGCCAAATTCAAGGTTTCATATGTTGGTAATCAGAGGGCAGGCCATTGTAGAGGATAACCTCACTGCCAAGCTGCCTCTAGTACTGTTTATTATTATTATTATTATTATCATCATTATTATTATTATTATTATTATTATTAAGGGCATGTCTCAAACTCTGTTTTCTGCTCTGGGTAGCTTATGAGCAACTCAGGCTGAGTTTATAGTACTGCAGAAAATATTCTGACCTAGATTTCAGAAGACCTGAAATCTACTCTAAATTGTGTGATTCTGGACAAACTTAGGAATCTCCCTGAGCTTCAACTTCCCCATTCATGGGAGGTGTAGAGTAAATCTTGCAATTTTCTGTGTCCCTGAAAAACGGATCCTTTCATTCTGATTGGTTAAGTACTAGCTGTCTATTTTCACTCTACATTTGGGTTGTATTTTTTAAATACCTAGGTCCCACATTTAGGCATTTAATTGACTCATGCATCTGTATTTTTTTTAAAGCTCCCCAGGAGATTCTGATGTGTAGTCAAGATTGAGAACCATAGCACTAAAGGGTGCATTTTGAAACAGTTTACCTTTCTCATACAGGACATAGAAAGGTTACAAATAAAACTGCCCAAAGTTAAAAAAAATTAAGTGATATGTTCAAAATCAAACCTAGGGCTGTCTAACTCCAAACCAAGGTTCTTTTCCATTATACCCACCATGGTATAGTACTTAAAGCACCCAATCTTTCCTTAGAACAAACACACTTAAAATACTTTTAAAAATGCTCAACAGTATAAACAATTTGTAGCTTGTAAAAATAGTTATGCTGTGGCTTTTCTTATTTTTCTAGCTCCCAGCAGAAATATAGATGATATTCTCTAAGTCAGTCTTTCTAATCCCTTAGGTTTCAGGACTTTATATCCATTTGCTAGACAGTCCTCAAAGTAAAGAGAGAGGTTACAACTAGGTGGATAAAGTGAAGGAAAGGCCTGCTGACTTCCAACAGTTAGCTGATTCTTACATACAAACTGAAAACACAAGAGCACCTTTTAGATTTTCTAATCAATTATAAAGTCCAGATTATCACCATCCAAGGAAAGAGAAATGGCTCAGAAGTCAGTTTCTGCCAACATCTGCAGCTTTCAGCCACTCTATTCCCAGCTTTGGGTTCCAAATCCATCCGTCAAGTCACACCAGCCCATTTGCAAGCGCTACCTGGCTTCACAAGAACACTTTTCTTCATCACATTTACTAAGTAATAGAAAATGAGTTATAGTCATTAGAGAATATAAAAATTATTTTCACTCAAGTGTCCAAATGAGCCTCTTTGGCTAGAACATGAAAAAGGAACCCTGGCTGACTTCTCTCTGTGCCCGACAACTGTGCCAGAAGGTAGGGCGTGTTGGGCAGTCCTTTCTAGAAGATTAGCTCAGCACTTAAGATAATTAAGCTTTACTCCTTAAGATTTGTTTGTTGAGCGTCAAATATATGTCTTGCCCTGTTCGAGAACGGTGTGACTTTGGACCAGGTACCTAATGTGTGTGTGTGCCTCTTTTTCCTCATCTTTGAGATGGGTGTAATAATGTCTATATCACAATAATGTGAGTGACAAATATTAAAGCTCTTTCAAATGTAAAACAACTTTTGCAAAGTATCTTTCACTTATTATACCTTTTCTGTCCCTAGAACTATATTTAGATGGAGTCATTTTTATGCAATGGACAATTGTCTACCTGATGCAATTCAAAGTTCCTAACTCACAAGGGGGCCTTAAATTTCCCCCTTGCCATTATGATCGATGTTTTGTTCTATGTGGCCCTGATACAGGCATTAAACTTCTATTTTTTGATCTAATCCCTCAGAATCTTGGGCTCCTTTCTTCATCTCCTTATGTTAATTCTCAGTGCAACATTAATGAACCTTAGGGATATAAACCTTTCCGAGGAAGTGGTTTGTATTCACATGGAATTACAGATCTTAGACTTGGGTGACTCTTTAGAGTAACCTGGTCTAATTTTCCACCTACTCTGGAATAATCTTGGATTATTTAGCTGGAGAGATAGTCCATTGGAACTATTTGCATATATTTCAAATTTTGATGTCGAAGAGACATCACACCCATTGTCTGAGATGAATGGATTAAAGACTAAGTGACAGATTGTAATCATTAGAACTCTGATATGTTGGCATGGGCTGTTTGGGAATTCATTGGGTCCTCTGTCTCTGCAAATACTTAAGTGAAAGTTATATTAAATTATTAAATTATGTTAGGCATGTTATATGCTGGGCTGAATTGATTCAGTTGTAACTCACAGCATTCAATATACATATCTTTGGTTTGTCCTTCCAGATACACTTTCTGCTCTTCTCCACCCTTATGTGTGCCCCAAGTGTCTTATCTCTCTGGGATTCCTTTCCTTGTCTTCTAGCTTGAGGGTAGATTCATCCAGATTAGAGGAAGAAAGAAGCATGAAATCAGGGAATTGATTCCTCCCTGCTTACAGGCATGGGCTGGCTGTGTTCTTTGGATGATGGCCACAGCTCCTTTCTGACAGCCTTCCCCCTCTGTGTGGGCATCTGTGTCTTAGGACACCCGAAGTACTCTGTCCTCCCACCCCTTCAGTTCTAGGTGTGATGCAGGCACCCTGCTGGCACTAGACCCAGAGGGCTGCACTAAAGCTTGGGATTTCCCTATACCCCATCCTCACCTTTGTCAAAAGTTTCTTTATCATATTCTCCTCAAATTACCCATCCTTCTTTCTACCGGGACTCTGATAAAGTAGAATAAAAATAAAAGGGGAGAACATAGAATCTAAGACATAAGAAGACCTCAAAAGTGTTCCCTTTTCCTTTTAGCATTTTCTCTAAGCCTCATAGGTTACAAGTGAGACCCAGAGAAGAAAAGTGACACAGGAAATCCATGGCAGGGCCAGGATTCAGAATTTATATTTCCTGACCTGAGATCAGATACCTCAAACCTCTCCCCCGATGCCTCTCTGAATACTAAAGAAGAATTTGTTGAAAAGTAATCCATTTCCAACCTGGTAAATGCTATGTAGGCCGGGTCATCAAGGTTAACACCCTCCGTGATAAATCATGTTGACGGCATGCACCCTTTACATGACGTGATGAGAGTGGCACTTCGTCTCTGAGGTCTTCCTCTCCAAAGCCCCAAACCCCAGTTTAACCATGAGAAAAATATCAGACAAATCCACACTGAGGGACATTCTACATAAATGCCTGACTAGTATTCCTCAAAACTGTCAAGGTCATCAAAAACAAGGAAAGTCTGAGAAATTGTCACAGGACAGAGTCATCTAAAGAGACTTGCCAACTAAATGTGATGTGGTATCCTGAATGGAATTCTCAAACAGGAAAAGGATAGTAAGGAAAACTGATGAAATCTAAATAAAGGGTGGCATTTAATTAATAATAATGTACCAATATTAGTTTCTTATTTGTGACAAATGAATCCTAGTAAGAGAAGATGTTAATAATAGGAGAAAATGGGTAAATGACATGCAGGAGCTGTCTGTACCATCTTTGAAATTTTTATGTAAATCTAAAACTATTCTTAAAAAAAGTAAGTTACCACTGTTCTCTGAAATAGGACCTTGATGTGAAGAGCCTGAACACCTCCCCTCCCCACCAAATCAATAAAAAACTATGCAGGAAAAAAGTCAATTTCAAGGTTTAAGTAGGAAAAGATATTTTAGAGTACAAATTCCGAAAAAAATTCTATTTCAGAAGATATTATGAGACACAAAAGCACATAAAAACTCTTTCTAAAGCATAGATCTTTACAAACCATGGATCTAAAATAATGTCACATGTAATTAGTTTTCACTGTTTGGTAATAGTATTATTCTTTTGTAAACTGAAGATAGAGAATTGGGGGGATGGCAGAGAAATAAAACACATCCAAACCCAGATAACATATATGTCTGTACCTCAGCCTACGAAGGTCTAATATATTTTTATCCATATTTTGAATTCTCAGAATTTGGGGTTTGTATTCTTTAAACCAAGACCTATTAACGCTAACCTTCTGGTGTTTGAAAGGAAAGAAAAAAAATGTTAATGTATATTTTTAAAAGAAAATATCAAATATCCTATAGAAAAATCACATTTTGTGAATTAAATCTAGGGATTCAGTTTCCCTTAAATTGCACCTGGGATTTAAAAAATCAAGGGAGAGTGTTTGGCCACATACATTCGGGATTATATAGAATCTGAAATGAAACCAACCCCAAATTCTTCAAGATGTAGATACAGTTCTGAAACTAGTCTGAATTTCCTTATTTGCCTCTGGCGTGAGAAGGTCTAAGAATCCTACAGTTCACCTGCTTGTCTGGGCAAGGAGTGGGGTTTCTATAAACCCAAAAGCGTGGAAGAACGTTGGGAGGAAAAAAGACAAAGGATGGAGGGAGGAACTGTGAAGGAGAGGAGAGAGACAGAATGAAACTCTAACGCCTGACTTGGCAATATGTTATTCAGGTATTTGATGAGTACGTGATGTGCCTCTAGGGTTCTGATAAAGGCTAGAGGCACGTTAAGGAGAGTGGCTATATAATCTACCTCTAAAGGAGGAGGCTTCTGAGGGTGAAAGAGAAAGCTACTCATACTTACACTACGACAAAGATGTAAACCAAAACCTTCTGGAGAAAAGCAAGACATACAGACCCTCTAGGTATAAGAAACAATATATTAGTATTCCTCAAAATGTGAAATAAAAGAGTGCCATTAAGTTTAAAAACACCACTTTGGGGCTTCCCTGGTGGCGCAGTGGTTGAGAATCTGCCTGCCAATGCAGGGGACACGGGTTTGAGCCCTGGTCTGGGAAGATCCCACATGCCGCGGAGCAACTAGACCCGTGAGCCACAACTACTGAGCCTGCGCGTCTGGAGCCTGTGCTCCGCAACAAGAGAGGCCGCGATAGTGAGAGGCCTGCGCACCACGATGAAGAGCGGTCCCCGCTTGCCACAACTAGAGAAAGCTCTCGCACAGAAACGAAGACCCAACACAGCCATAAATAAATTAAAAAAAAAAAAAATTAAAAAAAAAAACAAAACACCACTTTGTCATACTCATCACAGCAACATCCTAGGGGTTGTCAGAAAACCTTCTTTTCCCTTTGATGAAATGCTTTGGGCACCACATCCACGTTCCTCATGTAAACTTTGATGGTTTGTGCCATAATGTGTATGTCTCATATATGGTGCAGCATCTGGGCAAGCCACGTGCCTTGATGAGTTTCAGTTTCCTCTTCTATAAAATGGAACAATAAATCTCTCCTTCTCAGGGTGGCTCTGAGGACCAGTAGCAGTGCTTGTGAAGTTTTCAGCATATTAGGAGGCATGTAATAATTGAGAGTTCCCAAGGTTTTTGACAAAGTTGTCACCAAAATCAGTCTGTTCTTTTCATTCCTTGATTCATTGCTTCACTCATTCATTCCTTCACTTATCCATTCATTCAATGAATATTTACTGGATACATTTTGTGTTTCAGGGACTATGGTAGATAATGGTGACAAAACGGTGAGTGGCACCATCACAGTTTGCCCGCTGGAGCTCATGTTGTAGACCTGCAAGTTAGTCACTCACTTCATAGGGCTATGAAAGAAAATTAGAGAGCTATGGGACTTTGTGTCAGAGGAGCCTGCCTTAGGCTATGAGAGAACTCTTCCTGGAGGTAAGGAAGACTAAACTAAGATCTGGAAGATAAGAAGGACTTATGTGGGTGAAGTGGGTACAAGGAGAGAGGGATTTCCCTGTCTATAGAACCACTTGGACAAAAGCATGGTAGGAGAGCTTGGTGTCCTCCACCACATTCAATCCTCTGTCTCTCTAAACCAGCTAACTGGTTATCCAGCAAATCTACCTTAGTAAAAGAGGATTAAGTCACAAAACTGTAGAATTCTAGAAATGAGAAATTCTGTGTTTCAGAAAGGGTATTATACTAAATGGTTATTTAAGTTCCTTTTAATCTTGGAAGGAATTAAAAGACGAAAATGCAATAGGTGAGAAAATTACATGATGGCCATGACATTTTGAGGATTTCAGTCTAACAGTAAAGATGTTACCTCTGAGATGAAGGTAAGGGAGCGACTGCAGGTGGAGAGAATGACTTGGAAGCCGCTGTGATACTGTGAGCATGAAAAGACAAAGGTTTCATCTAGTTCTATGACATTGGAAAGGAGAAGGGAACCACAATTAAAAATATCAAATATGAAGACAATACCATGCTATATACTGTCTAATAACCTTGAGTAGTAACTCTTTATCCTCACTGTAAAATGGAGATATTACTTATCTCATATTTTTTTAAACATTTAATGAGATAACACAACATAA
The DNA here is from genome assembly GCF_009873245.2 of Balaenoptera musculus. NCBI lineage: Eukaryota > Metazoa > Chordata > Mammalia > Artiodactyla > Balaenopteridae > Balaenoptera > Balaenoptera musculus. The sequence goes on along the minus strand of NC_045790.1, from coordinate 98,052,535 downwards.
TATGATTTAAAATAACTCCTGGCACATAGAAGTTACCTAAACATACTAGCAATTGCAATTTAATATTTTACACAGGACTTTACAGTTTTCAATATATTTACTCCATATAATGCAGCCCTTAATCATCACTATCAAAACAGTATTAGGCCATTTTACAGGTGGGAAATATGAGACCCAGGTAATCAATAACTTACTTGTGCAGCATTTAAATGTTATGACTAAGACCTATACGGTAGTCCCCCCTTATCCTCAGGAGCTTTATTTCAAGACCCCCAGTGGATGCCTGAAACCATGAATAGTATCCTGTATATACTGTTATTTCCTATACACAAAACAAAGTTTAATTTATGAATTAGGAAGAGAAAGAAATTAACAACCAGAATAAAAACATAGAACAATTATAACGATATACTATGATAAAAGTTGTGTGAAGGTGGTCTCTCTCTCTCTCTCAAAATGCCTTACTGTGTTATATTGGTACTGACCCTAATGATGATGATGATGATGATGATGATGATGATGATGGTGATGATGGTGATGATGGTGATGATGGTGATGATGGTGATGATGATGATGATGATGATGATGATGATGATGATGATGATGTGAGATGCCACATAATGTAAGAGTTCACCTGTCCTTTCATGTCTCAGGCTCTGGTGCCTCCTTTGCAGTTTTATGAATGAAGGTTCTGATTTCATCACAACTGAAGACTTGGTTTGGATGGTATCCTCTCTCCTTAATTAACTTCAACATGGTGGCAGCAGCTTCTTCCTAGACACACATAGCCTCTCCAGCAACTTTTTAGGTTTCCAGTCCAAACCTATTTCTGAATCTATGTAACCATCCTTAAAGGTTTGGTGCCACTTGTTTCAGGCAAAACATGTTGTTGTCAATTGGGACTTGTTTTCCGTTTATGTTTTCCATCCACAAATTGCACTCCTTTCCCATCTTGACTAAGCACTTATCATGCATTGTGGCCATAACTTCTGTAGTTTGAGGTATGACAGCCAAACTAGCACAAATTTATTTTTCCTTCTTCACACTTTCATTGATAGAAGATTCATTCTTACTGTAGGTCTTAGCAACCTCAGCATACGATTTTTCTCTTTCCTTATTAAGTCGAGAATTTTAATCTTTTCACTTAATGAAAGCACTTTACAACTTGTCTTTGGCATATTCAAATTGCCAGCATCATTACTCATGTGCTTCAGGGCCATTATTAAATGAAATAAGTGTTACTTGAGCACAAGCACTGCGATACCGCACAGCTGATCTGATAACCTAGATGGCTACTAAGTGACTAATGGACAGGATACTCTGGATAAAGGGATACTCCGGATGGAGCAGGATGGCCCGATATTTCACCACACTACTCAGAATGGTGCAAAATTTAAAACTTATGAATTGTTTATTTCTGGAATTTTTCATGTAATGTTGCCAAATCATGGTTGATCATGGGTAACTGAAACCTCAGAAAGCAAAACCTCAGATAAGGGAGGACTATTGCGATTCCAAATCTTTCTTCCACTATGCCATTCTGCCTCCCCCAGATCAGAGACATGGGAGCTGAGAATTCTCAAGAATGCCACCATATTATTATATGTTCTCTGGGAACTACATTTAGGAGTTTTACAATTGAATGTATATCGAATTTAATTAATCTCAAATAATCTGCATTACAGTCAAATTTGATTCACATTCAATTCAAGGTTAGTTGAATTCTTGGATGTGCAACCTAGGAATACGATACAAAGGGCTGACCACTATCCAGATTTAGAACATTTCAATCACTCCAAAAATATCCCTTGTGTCTCTCTCTGTAGGCTTAACTTTTCTGGACATTTCATATGAATTGAACATACAATAGGTGGTCTTTTATGTCTGGCTGTTTTCACATAGCTTTTTCTTTTTTTTTTTTATAGTTTGACACTTTATGAAGTTAAATATACAACTGCCATATGACCCTCCAGTTCTACTCCTGGGCATCTACCCTAGAGAAATAAAAATTTAAGTTCACATAAAACCTGTTACATGAATAGTTATGGCAGCTCTATACAGTGAATGGATAAACAAATTGTTGCACATTCATACAGTGAAATACTACTCAGCAATAAAAGGAATGAACTTCATACATGCATCAACTTGGATGAATCTCCAAGGCATTATGCCAAGTGAAAAAAAGCCAGTCTCAAAAGTTAAACACTGTGTGATTCCTTTGATGGTGGCACTCTCACAAAGACAAAACTATACTGACAGATCAGTGGTGGCCAGGGGTAGAGAGGGGGTATGACTGTGAAGGGACAGCCCAAAGGAGATATTCTGGGGTGATGAAGCTCTTCCATATCCTGATTGTGATGGTGGTTACACAAATCTATCTCTATGTGTATCAACGTCATTGAACTGTACACTAATAAAGGTCAATTTCACTGCATGTTAGATTGAAAATGCAATAAAAACAACGATGTCATCACACACTCACTAGAATGGCTAAAATTTAAAAACCTGTTTGGAGTCAGGTATTTGGATAATGTCCTTCAATTTAGGTTTGTGTAATGTTATTCCCATACTTAGACTGAGATTACAGGTTTGGGGGAAGAACGTCCAGAGGTGAAGTGCACGTTTCATCACATCTTATCAGGGAGTACATCATGTCAACATGATTTGTCACTAGTAATGTTAACCTTGATCACCTGGCCAAGGTACTGTTGGCTTTTCCTGGGGAGGGATCTGAACCTATACCCCAGTTGGCTGGCAGGGAGCAGGAGAGGTCCCGAGCTTAGCCCTGACATAGCCAGAAAGCGGACAGACCAGAGGCAGTCAGGCCTCATCTCAGAGAATACTCCTGTGAAGGTCGGAAGTGGGGCCCCTTGCTGACACCTGCTCGGCTCACCCCTGCGCCCAGCTTCTGCTTTAGGGCGTTTGAGGTTCCTGGCAAATCAAGGGCCTGCTGCCTGCCACTCTCCATCCTGCTCCGGGCAGCCAGAGCTACCCCACAATCTAAATCATATCACATCTCTCTCAGATCGACATCCTCCGACAGGTTCCCATGGCTCTTAGGATGAAATCCAAATCTCTCACTCAGATGTCCAAGCCCTGCCTGGTCCGCTTCTGCCCCCCTCACACTCTCCCTCATGCCTCCCCGACTCCAGCCACAGGGCTCTCGCTCTCGCTCCTGGAACACACAAACCTCTCTCCCAACTTGGGACCTCTGCACTTGCTGCTTCCCTGCCTGGAACTCTTTCGTTTCTCACAGATCTCCTCATGGCTAACTCAGCCTGCAAATCTCAGCTCCAGTGGCCCCTCTGCAGAGAGCTTTCTCTTTTTCCACTTCTCCTAAGTGCCCCTCCTTCCTTCTAGTTATTCCCTTCATTGGTCCACTCTGAAGTCACCTAGTTTATTTGGCTGTTGATCCTCCATCTCTCCTGTGAATTGAGAGCCACAGCCTTGTCTGCCTTGGTCACCACTTGTTCCCTGGGGGCTGAACACAGGGCCCAGCACACAGTAAGTTGCTAAATTCAAATATGTTCAGTGAATTAATAAATCCTGCCTTCTGCATGCCTGGAACCAATCAGGGGTTCAATCAGGAATACAGTGTACTTGCAGCATAATGTTTCTGAAGTTATCTACTTAGTAGTATATATCAATGGTTTGTTCCTTTTTATTGCTGAATAATATTCCACTATATAGATATATCACATTTTGTTTACTCATTCACCAGTTTATAGACATTTCCATTGTTTCCATGTCTGGGCTGTTATTAATAATGCTATTATGGGGCTTCCTGGTTAAGAATGGTACAGTGGTTAAGAATCCGCCTGCCAATACAGGGGACATGGGTTCGAGCCCTGGCCCGGGAAGATCTCACATGCCGCGGAGCAACTAAGCCCGTGCGCCACAACTACTGAGCCTGAGCTCTAGAGCCCACAAGCCACAACTACTGAGCCCACGTGCCACAACTACAGAAGCCTGCACACCTAGAGCCCATGCTCTGCAACAAGAGAAGCCACGGCAATGAGAAGCCCGCGCACCGCAATGAAGAGTAGCCCCGGCTCACCGCAACTTGAGAAAGCCCGTGCACAGCAACAAAGACCCAACGCAGCCAAAAGTAAATAAATAAAATAAATAAATAAATTTATTAAAAAAAATAATACTATTATGAATGTTCACATGCAAGTCTGTGTGACAGATGTTTATATTTCTTTTGGGTATTTGAACCAGAGTAGAATTGCTGGGTTGTCAAAGTAGAATTGCTGAGTCATACAGTAAGTTTATGTATAACTTAAGAAACTGCCATACTGGTTTACAAAGTGACTGCACCACTTGACATTACCAGCAATATAGGAAGATTTCCATTTTTCCACATCCTCACTGACACCTATTATTGTCTGTCTTTTTGATTATAGACATTGTAGTGGATGTATAGTGGTATCTCATTACGATTTCCATTTGTGTTTCCCTAATGACTAACAATGTTAAGCATATTTTCCTGTGCTTATTGGCCACTTGTTTATTTTATTTGATAAAACGTCTATTCAAATATTTTGCCCATTTTAATTGGATTGTTTGTCATCTTATTATTGAGTTCCATAAGTTCTGGAAAAAAAGTCCTTTAACAGATATCAGATTGCAAATATTTTCCCCAAGTCCATAACTTGCATTTTCATTTTCATAATCTCTTCTTGCTGTAAAAATATTTTAATTTTTATGAAGTCTAATTTATTAATTTTATTTTCTTTTATGGGTCATGCTTCTGATGTCATATCTATGAACTTTTTACTCAATCCAAAGTCATGAAAATTTCTCCCTAGGTTTTCTTCAAGAATTTTTATAGTTTTAGCTCTTATATTTGTCTATCGATTTCAAGTTGTTTCTTGTGTGTGATATAAGAAAAGGGTTCAAATTTGTCATTTAGTGGTTAGAGTTATATACATTTTTTTCCCTCTTTTCTTGAGTCAGCTTAGTTTCATTGTGTTAGTCCTTTCAAGAATACAATTACATCGTTTCTTTGTTTTCATTTTCCTTGTTTTGCTTTTATTTTCTTTCTTCTACACTTTTTCTAATTTTTTTAATTCAATGCTGTCTCATTTATTGTTTTCAGTTTTACTGAGGTATAATTAACAAAAACTGTATATATTTAAGGTGTACAACTTGATACTGTGATAGATGTATACATCGTGAAATAAGCACCACAATCATGCTAATTAACATATCCATCACCATACCTAATTACCACTTTCTTTCCTTTCCTTCCTTCCTTCCCTCCCTCCCTCCCTCTCTCTCTTTCTTTCTTTCTTTGTGGGAACAATTAATAACCACCCTCTAAGCAAATACAACATTGTACTGTTAACCACAGTTATCATGGTATACATTAGATCCACAGAACTCATTTATAACTGAAAGTTTATATCTTCTGACAACATCTCTCTTTCTCCCAACCCCTAGTCCCTGGGCACCCACCATTCTATTCTCTGCTTCTATTTTGACCATTTTAAATTCCATGTATAAGTGAGATCATGCAGTGTTTGTCTTTCTGTATCTGGCTCATTTCACTTTGCATGATGTCCTCCAGGGTCTTCCATGTTGTCATAAATGGCAGGAGTTCCTTCTACTGCATTTATTTATAATCTTCTTTTCTTAATGATGACTATAAATTTTCCCCTAATCACTGCTTTAGCCATATCACACAAGATTGAATAATGCATGTTATCACTGTGGTTTAGTTCTCAGTGTCCTGGTTTCCATTATGCTTTCTTAACTGATAATTTAATTAATTTTAGTTTCCTAAATGTATAAGAAGGACTTTGATTATCTTTTGTTACTGATTTCTATTTGGCTTGCAGTGTGGTCACATAATATGGTTTTTTTTTTTTTTTTTTTTTTTTTTTTTTTAATTTATTTATTTATTTATCTATGGCTGTGTTGGGTCTTCGTTTCTGTGCGAGGGCTTTCTCTAGTTGTGGCAAGCGGGGGCCACTCCTCATCACGGTGCGCGGGCCTCTCACTATCGCGGCCTCTCTTGTTGCCGAGCACAGGCTCCAGACACGCAGGCTCAGTAATCGTGGCTCACGGGCCCAGTTGCTCCGCGGCATGTGGGATCCTCCCAGACCAGGGCTCGAACCCGTGTGCCCTGCATTGGCAGGCAGATTCTCAACCACTGCGCCACCAGGGAAGCCCCATAATATGGTTTTTTGATATCAGGTCTTTATACTTGCTTAGAACTCTTGTGTGCACTAGTTTATGAAACATTCTTTAAGGACATTTCATATGCTTATTTATTCTTTTTATTTTCTTTGCTTGCCAGTTTCTGACAGAAGTAAATTAAAATCTCCCACTATAATCTGTATCTGTATCATTCATTATTATGTTAATTATTACTTTACGTATTTTGAAGTTCTGATGTTAAGGACATACATGTTCAAGAGTCTTATTCTGGGGGATTATCACTTTATTATTAACTAATGCACTTTTTAATCCCTAAAAAGCCTTTTTGCCTTAAAGCTCTTTCCGTGTAAAACTAATTTCCTTATTCCAGCTTTCTTTTGGCTCTATACGCCTGTGTATCTCATTCTATCTTTTTATTACTCACATTTCTCTGTTTTTTGTATTTTACTTGAATTTCTTTTTTTTTTTTTAAAGTTATACAATTTATTTATTTACTTATTTATTTATTTATTTATTTATTTATGGCTGTGTTGGGTCTTCGTTTCTGTGCGAGGGCTTTCTCTAGTTGCGGCAAGTGGGGGCCACTCTTCATCGCGGTGCACGGGCCTTTCATTATTGCGGCCTCTCTTGTTGCGGAGCACAGGCTCCAGACGCGCAGGCTCAGCAGTTGTGGCTCACAGGCCTAGTTGCTCCGCGGCATGTGGGATCTTCCCAGACCAGGGCTCGAACCCGTGTCCCCTGCATTGGCAGGCAGATTCTCAACCACTGCGCCACCAGGGAAGCCCTTACTTGAATTTCTTATATACAACATTTAGCTGTCATTTTAAAAAATCCATTCTGAGAATTTCTGTCCTTAATTGGGTGAAATAAATATTGTCACGTTAATGGTGATTACTGACTTTTTGAGTTCTCGTCTGTTATTCTACTATGTGTTCTGTATGTAATATGTGTTTCCTTTGTTTTTCTTTTCTTGCTTCCTGCCTTCATTTGGGTTGATGAAATTTTGTTTATTCTCTTATTTCCTCTAATAGTTTTGAAGGTACGTGTGTGAAGGTACATATACACTATATGTATGCGTAAACACTATCTATATGGCATTTCTGTTTTTTGGCGTTTACTTTTAAAATTTAAGATGCGTATATAACAACAGTCTAAGGTTTATCAATGTCTTTAAACTCCCACTAAATGATTCAAAGAGCCTAGAATATTTTATCTTGTTCATATTATTACCCCGTCTTTCATGTTATTGTTTTGGAATAGTTTGTTTTCACCTTATTTCTAATTACCTCAATGAAGTTAATATTGTTTCTGTTTCTTTTTATTTAGATTTATTTACATATCAAGTAACTTCTTTATTCATTATTATTTTTTATCATCTCTAATTCCTTCTCTATACAATTTGCAACTTTCTGAAATACAATCTTTAGCAACACTTTTTGGTGATGATTTGTAAATCTTCAGTCTTTGCTGAAAATATATTCAATTTATTATCAATCTGGAATAACTTTGAGGTCTTATAGAATCACTGGCTTAAAATTACTATCCTTTGGCATGTCAAATATATTATTTCATTCTAGTCTCTATTGTTGCTGCTAAGTCTACTGAACATCTAGTTTCTGTTTTTGTTTTTGAGATTACTTTTTTCCTTTGTTTGCTTTGTAAGACTTTTACTGTGTCTATGGTTTTTAAGTGTATGTTTATTTCAATTTTTCCTCTTTAGGACTCACTGTATTTCTTTAACTTACATCTTATACCTCTCTCTGATTCTGAAAAATTTATAGCTATTATCTCTTTAATTTTCACTTTTTTTCTTGCCATGGATTATCTGTCTTCTTTTTCTGGGATTTCTATTCATTCATTCATCCTTTCAGCAAATATTTCTAGAGTACCTTCTATGTGCCACATACTATTTTAGACTGTTAATAATATATTCCTAATATAAAATACTGAAACTTCTAATTTTCTGATCCATAACTCTTAACCTCTTTTTTCTTTACTTACATCTACTTATATCTCTGTGCTTCCATCTAGGTAACTTGACCTTTTTTATCTTCCAGGTCTTTACTTCTCTCTTTCACTATGACTAATCTGTTTAACCCAGACATTGACTTTTTTTAAAATTTAAGATTATATACATTTTTTTGTTTTACAATACCTATTTTTTAATTCTAATTATTCATTTTTGATAAGTTCTTTTTCTATTTTAATTTGCTTCCTTCTATGTTCTCTTTAATCATTTAAAATGTGTTTATTTGATAGCCTCTTTCTTACATTCTGTAATTTCAGTGTCTTGGGGTATTAATTTTATGCTTTGTTGTTTCTGTTGATCTCCTATGTGGTAGATCATTTCCTCAAGTAATTTGTATTTTCAGATTATGTGTTTGTTTTTCGTGGTGGTCTTTCCCCCACACTCTATCTCCTCTGTCAATGGGAGACACATGTCCTCTGGGTCTTGCAAGTGTCTTCACAGTGTGGTTTCTTTTATTTGTTTCTGCCAAAACCATGGGGTTTATGGTCTTAGAGTGTTTTTTGCATTATTTCCCTCCTTGTGATCCCTACTCCATGTGAATAATGTATATTCTGACCCAAAATCCACGCATGGCACATGCTAGATTTTTCAATTTCTCAATGTAGATGCATTTTTTTCCTCCATGAGCACAGGCAGAAGATGAGTTCTCTTGCTACTTTATTGGACTTGTAGGAAGATTTCTGTCCCCTTATTACATGGATTCTGCAATCTTTCAGGGCCCTGGCTTTATTTACAGCACATAAAGTTCCCAGTTTCCTGCAGTCGTAACTCCATACTTCCTGTTTCTACAGAGAGTTCAATTCCTATCTTGTCTGTTACCTTTTTAAGCCACCACTGCATTAACTTGAAAGCATATGCATTTGGCTTAGATCTACCTCTTAATTCTTATCCTTCAGAATTTATTTCTTTTGATCTTAGTTATTGATTAGCATATTACTGTTGTTGTTATAATTAATGCAGCATCTCTATGTGTTCAGAGTATCTGTGGGTCTCTGAAGGCTCAGCCCATGATATTGCAAGAGGTGGGAAGTCAGGCCAGAAGGAAAAACAAAAAACAAAAAAACCCACTAAGTTTTTAGCACCCTCATCACAGAGCCAGGTCTCCTGGTTCTTGGCTTAGTGTTGGTAATTCCACCATAGAATGAATGAATATCCACATGCCTTATTTACTTTATACTTCCTTCCCCGACAACTTATATTTACTGATGTTTTACATTTCTGCCTTTGTCACCACATTCCTTCCCATTATTTTTTTCAAATGAATGTTTCTTAAGCCAATGCTTTATAAAATTGCAGTGCATAATATTTCATCTTTAAAGCAGTGGTCACAGCTCTGCAGGGTGCTGTGTAATAATGTAATAGCCAGTAATATATACAGTACAATAAGAAATCCCCCAGCTCAGTTCCGGGATGGCACTTGAAAATCTAGGAGAATAAATTTCCAGAAGGCACAGACTATTTGATATGTAATCTTACAAAAAGAGAACTACATTGTCCAATGTAGTAGCCATTATTTGAACATTTAAAGCTACTAAGACTGAGGAACTACATTTTAAAATGGTAATTAATTTTAATTAATTTAAATTTTAAGTTAACAATGGATGTTCAATTCAATTATTGAAAATGTTCAATAATGTTTCAAAGACAAAGTATTTTAAAAAGTATGCAAAATATTTGACATATTGACATACTATTTTAGATATAGTGAGTTAATAATATGTGTTATTAAAATAATTTTGTTTACTCGTTACTTATTTTGCTTGTTTCTTTTTGCTTTTTTTTAATGTGGATACTAGAAAATGTAAAATGATATATGTAGTATGCATTATATTTCTAATGGACAGAGTTGATGTAGAACATAGGCCACTTAGAGTTATTTTTATCTGTCTCTCTATCTAAGTATCATCTATCTATCTATCCAACTATCTATCAATCCATCTATTTCCTTGAGCACTAAAAGTTTAATACCTGGACTTGTAAAATCCTTGAATAAATCATACAATTTTTAATTGATTTTATATTCCCAGTGTCTAACAATTATAATTGTTCATAATTGTCATCTTTTGAGCAGTTGCTATATTTTAGCCACTTTGCTTTACTATTTTCCTTAATTCTATGTATTCAAGTAGCATTGAACCTTTAAGATAGCCCACTGATATAGGAAACTTTAGTATATCTCAATTTTACATACAAGAAAATTAAGGCACATATGGAAAAAAAACTCTTCAGTCATCATTTTTCTAGTCAGTGATAGCGCTCAGGTCTCCAACCCTGAATGATAATTTTCACCCAGGTGACAGGTGCTCTTTAACACAGGTGTGGTCATCTGGGCTCTGCATGGGCATTTATGGGATGGGAGTTTATAGTAACACACAGGGGCAGAAGTGAGAACAAGGAACAATGTGTCATCTGGACAAGTGTTTTCAATCAGTAAGTGCCAATAAGTTAAATACTCAATATTGTTTTCTTTTTACTTTGAATCTTACATTTAGTGTTTGTGGTGACCTAGCTTGTGTCTAGAGAAGATGCTGGTCTTTCTAATAGATTGCTGCATCTTGGGGTTTGCTGTGATCAAGGAAAACAAAACAAAACAAAACAAAACAGCAACTTCCCTGATGGTCCAGTGATAAGGAATCCGCCTTCCAATGCTGGGGACGTGGGTTCGATCCCTGGTCGGGGAACTAAGATCCCACATGCCGCAAGGCAACTAAGCCCTTGCACCACAACTACTGAGCCCATGCACCTCAACAAGGGAACCCTCGTGCTGCAAACTACATAGCCCATGCGCCCTGGAGCCCACGCGCCTCAACTAGAGAGAGAAAACCTGCACACCACAATGAAAGATCCCACATGCCTCAACAAAAGATCCCACATGCCACAACTAAGACCCGACACAGCCCCAAAAAAAGAAGTTAATATGTTCCTGATACATAATACATGCCAAAAATCTATGCTAAGTGCTGAGCATGCGTTATTTCATCTCATCTTGACCTAAGACTTGTGGTATTATTATTATCAGCTCCCTTTTATACACAAGAATATTGAAGCCCAGAGAAGTTCAGCAACATATGGAAGACTGCATTATTCCAGGTAGAAGCAGGGTATTAATCTAGCTTCATCCCCTTCCGGAACAAAAATTTTTCTGCTCTCTGATATAGTGAGATGTACCAGATGCTCTCAAAATTCTGGGTGCAAGGCATCTGAAACTTGTTTAACAGAGTGTAGCCCAATGTTGATTTAATAAATTGCATCTCCTGGAGGGGGATGTTGCTGATAAGTTGAGGTTCACCCTGTATTAATTTCCTACTAATGCTGTTATAAATTATTACAAACTTGGTAGCTTAAAACAACACACATTTATTCTTCTACAGTTCTAGGGTTCAGAAGTCTGAAATCAGTTTCACTGGGTCAAAACCAAGGTGCCAGCATGGTTGTGCCACCTTGGGAAGTTCTCCAGGGAGAATCCATTTCCTTGGTTACCCCAACCTGTAGAGCTGCATTTCTGGGTTCATGACCCATTCCTCCAGCTTCAAAGCCAGCAGCACAGCATCTTTACATATCTGTTTCATCATCACACCACTTTCTCCTCTTCTGTCTGAGGTCAAATCTCCTTCTGCCTCCTTCTTATAGAACCACTGTGATTACATTTAGAGCACACCTGGCTAATGTGGGATACTCTCTCCATCTCAAGATCCTGAACCACATGGATCAAATCCCTGTTACCATATGAAGTAACGTTCATAGCTTTTGGGGGTTAGGACATGGACATCTGGGGGAGCTGTTATCTAGCCTACTACATACACCTAAAAATAGTACCTATCTGTGCAAGCCCATGATTTCCAAAATAGTCATAAAAGTGAGCATAGAAGGATCTTTTAGACAAGGCTAGATTCTAAGTAGCTGTGCAGAAGTCCATCTATTACATGTCCAAAATATTGCTAAACATCCATGTAAAGTGAAGTTTCACAGGAGAACCAGAGATGTTGACAGCATTAAATCTGAATCTTATTGTTTCCTGTCAACTCTTAAAATATATATCCAAAGATGTTTCCATCTTGGCTGTCTTCATCATAAAATGTAAAAGTGTGCTACATCAGAGTGCATATGACATAAACCAATTAAAAAGAGTATGGATGATTTCATGTGACTATTTCATCTGCTTGGATATAGGCAGTGTACTTTTGTTCTGGTGAGCAGCTTTTTAAGAAAAAAAACAACTATGAACCTATATAATGTGAAATTTCTTTAGTAGAGGAGCTTCTGTACTTGTAACAGTAAACTTGTAGTAAGACACTTATTGAAAAGATGTAGACTGATTATAACACTTAAGATCTTGTCAGGCAAATAAGACATTATGCTTATTCAATCTAGTGAGAAATGCATAATTTATCTTAAACCATCTTGCTCCCATATAGGACTTTTACATGTTTCATGGTACAGTTATGCTATACCCAAATGATCCTCATAAATATCTTTGGTATAGGTAGAACAAATATTATCCCAGTTTTGGAAAAAAAAAAAAAAAGGCTACTAAGAGACAGAAAAATTCAGGTTACTTTTCACCCAAGGTTTCTAGGCTAGTTACACCCAGAGAGAGACCAGAACACAGATCTTGCAGTTTCTAGTTCCTACTTCTGTATGTGCTCTTTTAAACTTTCCTCCTACTTAAGCCATACTGATGTAACTTAATTTATCACATATTTTCTCTAGTGTAATTTAAACATTCTGTTTACTTGTCTTAAAGGAATGGGAAGTTCTATTATTAGGGAGAAACAGAGACTCATAGAATTCAATGTATTCAACACAGATATTCACTTGGTCTTTTTATCAATATCTTTATATATTCAGGGGATTCAACTCATTTAAGTCTTGGCTCAAATATAACCTTCTCAGGAAATCTTACTCAATTTCTTTTCCATCAGGCTTATAGTACTATACACTATGTAGTTTTTGTGTGTGTGCATAAATAGGTTATATATGTATATATACATATACAGATATGTATAATTTATCTGTTGTCTGTGCCCCTATGCTAGAATGCAATCTCCATGAAGGCAGTGGTTTTTGTATCTTTAGTTTAATAATTTATTCCACTGTCTAGAATTGAACTTGATCCATAATAGGTACTCAATAAAAATTTGTTTAAAAAATGAATTAACAAATTCAATTTCTTCTACAGATTCAATGCGATCCCTATCAAATTACCAATGGCATTTTTCACCGAACTAGAACAAAAAATCTTAAAATTTGTATGGAGACACAAAAGACCTCAAAAAGCCAAAACGATCTTGAGAAAGAAAAATGGAGCTAGAGCAATCAGGCACCCAGACTTCAGGATATGCTACAAAGCTACAGTCATCAAAACAGTATGGTACTGTCACAAAAACAGAAATATAGATCACTGCAACAGGACAGAAAACCCAGAAATATACCCACTCACCTATGGTCAATTAATCTATGACAAAGGAGGCAAGACTATACAATGGAGAAAAGACAGTCTCTTCAGTAGTGGTGCTGGGAAAACTGGACAGCTACATGTAAAAAAATGGAATTAGAACATTCTTTTACATACACAAAAATAAGCTCAAAATGGATTAACAACCTAAAATTAAGACCAGATACTATAAAACTCTTAGAGCAAAGCACAGGCAGGACACTCTTTGACATAAATCACAGCAATATCTTATTTAATCCACCTCTTACAGTAATGGAAATTAAAAAAAAAAACAAATGGGTGGGACCTAATTAAACTCAAAAGCTTTTGCACAGCAAAGGAAACCATAAACAAAATGATAAAAACAACCCACAGAATGGGAGAAAATATTTGCAAACAATGTGACCAACAAGGGATTAATCGCCAAAACTTACAAACAGCTCATGCAGCTCAACATCAAAAAAAACAAAAATCCCAATCAAAAAATGGGCAGAAACCTAAATAGACATTTCTCCAAAGAAGACATACAGATGGCCAAGAGGCACGTGAAAAGATGCTCAACATCGCTAATTATTAGAGAAATGCAGAAATGCAAATCAAAACTACAATGAGATATCACCTCACACCAGTCCAAATGGCCATCATCAAAAAGTCAACAAGTGGGCTTCCCTGGTGGCGCAGTGGTTGAGAATCTGCCTGCTAACGCAGGGCACACAGGTTCGAGCCCTGGCTTGGGTAGATCCCACATGCCGCGGAGCAACTAGGCCCGTGAGCCACAACTACTGAGCCTGTGCGACTGGAGCCTGTGCTCCGCAACAAGAGAGGCCGTGACAGTGAAAGGCCCACGCACGGCGATGAAGAGTGGCCCCCGCTCGCCGCAACTGGAGAAAGCCCTCGCACAGAAACAAAGACCCAACACAGCCAAAATAAATAAATTAATTAATTAAAAAAATATATATATTAAAAAAAAAAGTCAACAAGTAATAAATGCTGGAGAGGGTGTGGAGAAAAGAGAACCTTTCTATGCTGTTGGTGGGAATGTAAACTGGTGCAGCCACTATGGAAAACAGTATGGAGGTTCCTTAAGAAACTAAAAATAGAGCTACCATATGATCCAGCAATCCTACCGCTGGGCATATATCCAGAGAAAAACATGGTCCGAAAAAAAAAAAAAAAATCTACAGACAGTTAATGTGGATGAGAACTAACTGCTGATTGTTGAATAAAGTTATAGAACTGCAAAAATCAAACAACAACAAAAAAGATACATGCACCCCAATGTTCACTGCAGCGCTGTTTACAATAGCCAAGATGTGGAAGCAACCTAAATGTCCATCAACAGAGGAATGGATAAAGAAAATGTGGTACATATCTACAATGGAATATTACTCAGCCATTAAAAAGAATGAAATAATGCCATTCCATGTTGCAGCAACATGGAACATGGATGGACCTGGAGATTATCATACTAAGTGAAGTAAATCAGACAGAAACACAAACATCATATGATATCACTTATGTGTGGAATCTAAAAAAAAAATGATACAAATGAACTTATTTACAAAACAGAAACAGACTCTGATTTAGAGAATGAACTTATGGTTAGCAGAGGGAAAGGTGGGGAGGGAAGGACAGATTGGGAGTCTGGGATTGATATGTACACACTGCTATATTTAAAATAGATAAACAACAAGGACCTACTGTACAGCACAGGGAATTCTGCTCAATACTCTGTAATAACCTAAATGGGAAAAGAATTTGAAAAATAGAAACATGTATATGTATAACTGATTCACATTGCTGTACACCTGAAACTAACCCAACATTGTTAATCAACTATACTCCAATATAAAATAAAAAATTTTTTAAATAAAATAAAAATAAATTCAAATTCTTATCCAAATTAAATGAGTGTGCCTTTGATAGAAATAATAGTTATGCAAATTGTCTCTTAAATGTTAAGAGTATTTTACCCTTAAATGACAATTTTCATATAATTTATTCCCACTGTACAAATAAGAAAACTTTTGCTCATAGAAATGAAATGATGACTTCAGCATGGTCACTTGGTCACTCAATAGTTTGGATATTATGTATAATATTTACGATATATAATACATATGATATGCATATGGATATAATATATACAATAATACATTTAGATATGAATATAAATGGTCCCTCCTTCTCCAACTGTCCTTGATGAATGATTAAAAAACTTCACAGTTGTAGAAGGATCTTTTACCTCTTCTACATACAGGGCAGGATTCATTCTTTTATTGAAATTTAAGAGATAAAAGATAATAGTAGTCTAGGGGGCTAGTTTTGATAGTATAAAATAGGTATTTCTATTAATATTTACCATGGAATAATATGAATTTACAAACTTTCTTTGGATCCTTCTCACCTCCGTCACTCCAGCTATGCTTAACTGTTTAGATTCTTTTGGGATAATTATTTGAAATAGAACAGAGATAATTCAGCCAATCCTCATCTTGACCCCACTCATACAGTTGAACTGAGGCTCAACATCAGACACTAATTCTTATCTTCTCAGGAAGAACATAGTGAAATGCTCCATTTGCCAACAATGTCCACATTGATTAATCTCCACTCATGTTGTGGTTAGGTCTGGAGAAAAACATACAGCCATATTTGCATAATTGTTTGTAAACTCATCCTACTCCTCAGTGGGTGCATATTTACACCACGGCTTCATTCAGCTGAGATTAATACTCTCCAGACTGACAGCAAAAGAACTGTAATTACCCATGTAGAGCAACTGTGTTCTTCAAGGGGCGACAAAAAGACCCAGCTTCTTCATTTGACTACATTTCAAGTAAAGGCTATTTTTGTGGAAACTTGTGGCTGATGAAGAGAAATGACAATTATTGAATTCCCAAGGATTTAATAAACTCATTTACATCCTTCCATAACCGAGCAAAAAAGCAAAACAGGTATTATGTGTCTTATTGTACTACTGAGGAAATTGCGGCTCAGAGAGGTCAAATAATTTGTCAACCTCACACAGCTACTATGTGTTGAACCAAGACTTGAGTGCAGATCAAACTCCAAAATATTTATACTACATCTCAATGCCAATCTGTTATTTTCTTTTTTCCCCCTAAATCCACGTATGCTTTTAAAGAAGGGAAGAGGGTCTGGAGGAATTAACATATGCAGTCTCTGCCTAAGAGTAAATATTCAGTAAACATAGCACTGAAAAGTTTTAAAAGAACTTCAAATTTGGGGGGTACATATATTTATTAAGCATTCATGGTGCTTCTATGTATTTCCTACAATACACAGCAGGCAGCAAACTGTCATCTCTCAATGCCTTTGGGAGTACTTGGGTTCCTTGGGATTAGAATACAAATAAACAAACCAAACAAATACAAAGCACCAAAAAGGTGTTTTTATTTTATCCAAGATATACTATGCAAGGGAGAAGTTAACTGACTGGAACTCAGTTATTGGTGTTCATGTTAATGTTCTAGAAATCTGCTAAGAATATTCTTCCTTTTGAGAGAATTCTGTGCTCAGATCATACTAAAAAGCCTGTAAATAAGAGAGAGAAATTTGTAAAGTTCTCATTCTCAGATCAAGCCTGGGAAATGGCTTTACCCAGTGAGTGGAAGTCAGCGAATATGATCATGTTGGAATCAGAGATGAAGAGAGGAAGACGTCTGAGGCCATACTCCTTTTACTACCCACATGGATTCCTCTGACTGGATCATGGAGTTATTGAATTCAACCATGAGAAGGAGTAATGAAAACCCAGACCACAGAAAAACTGTTATTGAATAGCTACTCCCTGTACCACCAATACCACTGGCATCACCTGTAAACCACATCAACACCCTTCACTGCACCATTCACATCAAAAACCATGTAAACACAAGAAAGTAAGGCACATAAATGAGGTGAGTGAAAATTGCTATAAAGAATATATAATAAGGTAACGTGGTAGTAATTTGGGGTAAGGTAAATGTTACTTTAGCTAGGTTGGTCTTGGGCAAAGCTCTCTCAATAGGTGATACTTGGACTTGAATGATTATAAGGGGCTATCCAGGAAATTTTCTGGGAAAATTTTCTAATAGGGGGCTTGGCATCTACAAAGTCCCTGAGTTGGGTATAAGCATAATGTATGCGAGAAACAGACATAAGGCCATTGTAACAAAGGGAGAGGATGAGAGTAGGTGAGTACTGAGACGGGTCATGGGAGACCTGGTAAGTCAAGGTGATGACTCATGTTTTATTCCAATTCCATTGGGCTTTGTTGGAGGGATTTAAACAAAGAAGATAGGACATGATTTACACTTTTTAAAAAGGTTTTCTGCTGAACAGAAACTGCAGTAAATTATTGCAAGGGGGTAAGGGCAGTCCCCATGACCAAGAGGAAAAAAAAAAAAAATTTATTTAGGAGACTTGATCTATCCTGGTGAGAGGGGTGGTCAAGGCAGTAGGCTGGCTGAGGAGTGAAGGATTCACAGTACTTCAGTCCAAGTAGAACATGTCAAATGAGCCTTAGGATGCTATTACCTTTCCTTACATGCTATGAAACATTTGTGCCATGACATATTTGTGCCTTGAATTCAGCCATGAATCTACATGGGACTGCAACATGCACACACAAAAAACAGGAGAGTGATATATTGAGAGAGTGAGATATAAAGAGAAAATTTTAGCCACTTCTTTTTGTCTTGAAAGAGCTTTAGAAGGTGTCAGTGGGGGGTCTTAGAGAACCACAGAAAGATCAAAAGCAACCAAGATGGAAGCACTGGGAGAAAGGAAAAATAAAAAATGAACAGCAAGGAGGTTGGGAAGAGGAATAGAAGAAAGAAAGAAGAAAGAACCAAAATGTATGTGATAGGGGACCTGATAGATACCTAGAGCAACAGATATAGGAATTCCTACCTAATCTTAAAATAATGTACCTCAAAGGAACCCTAGATGTCAGAGTTTGGAATACAATCCACAAGAACTACCATTTTCCATGTATTTTTAATATAAAACACATTGTGTTAAGTGTTTTCTACGCCAGATGGGGAAACTGAGACTTTGAGAGGAAATTAAACATGCCCAAAACCCCACAGCCATTAATTTTCCAGTACGAGATTCCAATCCAGATCTGTTCAATCCCAAACCGCTTTTCTCACTATGAATTAGATTTGCCTATTTCTGAACTATACATGAATGGCATCGCATAGCATGAAATCTTTTGCGCCTGGCACATTTCCTCAACATTTCCATGGCTTTGCGCATTCCTTTTCACTGCTATATAATATTCTATTTTATAAGTATAACATGTTTTAGGGTTGATGGACACTTGGGATATTCCCAGTTTTATTATTACAAGTCACACTGATATGAACGTCGCTGTGCGTATCTTTTGGTGCACATGTTCACTTGTTTCTGTTGGTACACACTTAGCGGTACAATTGCTGAATCATAGGGTATACATATAATCAGCTGTAGGAGATACTGCCAAAGGATGTTCCAAAATGATGTACAAAATCCCTTCATTTTTACAGATGGCACAAGTGAGGTCCTTTGAGAGGAAGGACTTACCAAACAAGAGTGAGCTGGGCCCAGGTTGCCAGCCTTCCAAAACTTAGTTCTGTTTCCAGCACAATGGCTCACTCCCCTTCCCTTTTCTGAACGATTCCAATAAAAACTTGCTCATTCATTTCTATCATTGGTCTTCTGCCTAAATGTTTTCCTTCCTCTTCTCTAAAAATTCAGGATAAAATTCTCTAAGTAATTAATTTAAAAACAACAAAGCAAAACGAAAACAGTGTAGCCATTTGTGGAAAGGCTCGCTAATGGAAAACCCAGACAGTTATTGCCATAGGTCTTCAATGTACCTTTGAGTCAGCTGGGATTCCTTAGCAAGTTTTGTTATAAACATGACTCATTGGCTTTTGACCACACTTGACAATAAGTATCATTGTATTAAAGAAGGAGTAGCGTCATTGTATTAAAGACGTCAGTAGCGTCCCCAAAATCCTATTTCCACCCTCTCTTTCTTCTGGACACCATGATTTCTGTATTCACCTCAATGTGAAAGAAGCAGCCAATTCCAGTGCCACCATAACAAACAAGCCAAAACTTTTATCTCAGCACATTACAGTATAATAAACATATATAGTTCAAAGCCCTACAAAAAGGAACAAAACAAAGTGGATAATTTCATTTCCCAGTGTTTTATTGATTACAGGGAAAACAATTCAATGTGCAAGATCCTAAGTGTGGGTGTGCATATGCTTTCATTTTAGAAACTGTTCTAAGGGTTATTAACTATTAAAAATCCATAAAAATCACATTGATTTTTATGGACAAGTAGGTAGATACAAGTTTTATGGGATCCCCATCCCTGCTCAAATGTCTGACATTTTAATTTTCCTTCTACTGAAAAGTCTATGTACTATTCTGTTTTTATTACAATCAAATGAAATCCTTGTCCAGTTGTTCCCTCTCTCTCTGAATCTCTTGATGTTCCCTTTGATCAGTAATGTCCCTTTTATATCCAAGATCCTCTAGAAGAGTGATTGGTACTTGGGAAAGTGGGTCTAACACCACATTTATTCAGTTGTTTCAGTCTTTCATTCAACAAATAACTGTTGAACACTTTCTATGTGCCAAACCTCTAGATGCATCGTTATACTAGATTCACATTTGTATGTGTGTGTAAGTTTGCTTTGAAGGAGAACATTGCCTAACGGAGGTCCATCTTTCTTTGTGATAGCACAGTGAGTAGCTTTGGAAATGTTCCCCACGTGTGTTCGCTGTTTAGAAGACTGTATTAAGAAAATATTTTAGGCAAATTTCAGAGTCAGTGAGAACAAGGGCCAGACTCAGTGATCAGCATTATCTGCTAAGAGAAGTGAGTGGATGGAATTATGTACTTGCAGCACTGTGTAACTGAATTCTTGCAAAGAAGGATTCAAAAGATCACAGCAGATGAAGAGAGAAAAGCCATGTGTGGGTAGTTTAGCAACCAGGGATCAGACTGCATGTGTCCAAGAATCCAGAAAAATCCTCAGCATGTGAAGCTATTGGGTGGGTCCTGGAGGGATTTGGGACATGCTCACCATCACTTTCATTCCATTCCCATCCTATAACTCTCAAGGAACAAATATCAGCAAACACTTTACTGAGTATAGCACATTGCAAAGCGGAACTGTGTCAGATCAAAGAAGAAGAGATCTGGATGTCTGTCTGTGCGACCTTGGGGAAGTCACACCTTCCCTCCCTGAAACCAGTTTTGCTAAAAGAGGGATTGGAACTTGATGAGCTCTAAAGATTCTGGAGGAAAGCTGCCTGCTTCTTTAATACAGTCTGCTAAATAATTGGAATGAGGGCTTGAGACACACCTTGAGAGCAAGCAAACTTTCCTCTTTCCAAGAGATGAACTGTAGACGTTCTCATGGGCCCCTTTTGGGGGGAGTGGTCGGCCCTGCTCAGCAGATGGACCCAGATTGCAGTCAGGGGTTGGTGAGTCATTTGCAACACACTTTAGTCATTCAGGTGCATTTGCATTGGACTCCACAGCTGGGAACGGGCCCCAGACTCAGTGTTTGTTTATTTCCATGGACGATGGATGTCCCAGAGCTTGTTGTGAAATAAGAAATTTATAAATTGTTATGTTCTACTGCTGACAGCCTTCTCCCTTCTCTGGATGATCAGCAGCCTTTCAGACAGTCCCTTGTTCCATTCTAGAGGAAGAAAATTTGTTGGACTGAACACTGGCCAGGTTGTCCTGTCCTAAACTGGAAGCTTAATATCAATTATCTCATTTTACCTTCATAACAGCCCTGTTAGAAAGACATAATTATCCTCATCTTAGAGATGTAAGAATAGAGGCCGAGAAAGTGTAAGAGGCCGGGAAAAGTTCCACAGTGAGGAAGTGTGGAACTAAGATTCAAATCCAGAACTGTCTTTTCCAAACCAATGTTCTTTATCCTAGATTATATAGCTTTTGCCCTGGAAAAGATCACACATTCACACGTTATTTCATGTTGGTTCATTCTGGTTCTCACAATTACCTTCTGAAATTGAGAGGCAATACAAACTTACATCTGAAGGCTGGAGAAATTGCAATGAAAGTTAATATTCGCATTTCCTTTTCATTCTGTTTCTTTCTGTGGAGAGAAACCACTACTATTTATGTTTGTAACTTAGGGCCAAAAATACAGTAGGGCTTCAAAAATGTTTGTGGAACCGAACTAAATTAAATTTGCATCCAATAAGAAGATTATTTTAGAGTTTCTGTTGGTGTCCATTATTGGGGTAATTTGATTTATGGTAATATACAGAAGCAAGGATATGCTTAGGCGATAATTCAAGGAATGTAGAAATAAAAGAAATACAAAGTAGTCATATCACGGTAACATAAAATTTTCAAAAAATCAGCAATCTCATAGTCCCCATCTTTTACAGGAAATAATTACTGAAATCTTGAGCTACTATGTGAAAACTACATTCAACAGAAGACTTGCTCTCCAGGATACTGAGGCTCATGATGTCTAGATTCTTTATTGGCGCTAAGAAATGACAACTTGTTCAAGCAACTCTCTGCACTTACCCCAAGATAGCTAGATCTACGTATATACCGACCTGTCTACCTATCATCCATCTACCTACTGTGGAAGGTGTTGACAATATTTTTCATTCTTACGGTATCTACAATGTTTTCTAACAGTCCCGTGAATGGAAAAAAAGAAAGAAAGAAAAGGGCAGTTTGAGGACAGGCAGTACTAGAACAAGGTTATATGTATTTGGAAACATGGAGTGTAACTTCGTGACAGAAAACGGCTACTGATGAGGCCCCTGAAGGGAAACAGATGTCTTCATGTCTCTGGCTCACATGACCTCAAAAGAAGTCAGCTCCGAGGCAAAGCATCAGCAATATTTGCATTCTGAAAAAACGCCAGCTCATAGCAGTCTTAATATCAAGTAGTGTTTGTCTGCCATACTTCTTTTTTTTTTAAATCATTTTAGCTATTCTAGGTCTTTTGCTTTTTCATTTGAATTTCAGAAACAGTTTGTTAATTTCTATAAAAATCCATGCTAGTGTTTTGTATATTGCATTGACTCTATAGGTCAAGTTTGGAAGAATTAACGTCCTAACAACATTGAGCTAAAAAAAATTGAGGGACACCCTCTGCATAGGTTTAGAGAACTTTCTCTATGCAGCTAATTCTCTGTTACTTTGTATTGGAAATTCTAGCCACCTTGGTCTTCTGGGATTCTGAGCTCCATCTCAACTCAGAGAGTCTCTTTGGCTCAGACTGTGTTCCATTTTCTTGCTGCTAGGTCTGGAAACTCTCTCAAGGCAGCAAGCTGTGACAATTACAGGGCTCACATTATTTGTTTGCTGTCTCTGAAGGACCACTGCCCTTCACTGCCTGATGTCTTCAAAACCACTGGTTCATATTTCTGCTTGCTTTTCGTTTCAATGGAGTAAGGTAAGTATGTTACTCCTTCCTTCTTGGTGGGAAACCAAAGTCATTTAATCATATTTGAATTAAATTTAATAAAATTGGATACAAATATTTACTGTTACGCATATATTTACCACCTCCAATATTGTCTATTCCTTTGCATAGAGGCAAATTTCCCTTTGGCATTATTTTCTGCTCAAAGGATTTTTTAAAGACATGCCTTCCAGAGGTAGTTGGCTAGAGATGAGTACATTCGGCTTTCTTTTTGTCTGTATAATACTTCATTTTGCTTTAAATTTTTAAATATTTTTTCTGGTTATAAAATTCCAGATTGAAGATTGGCTTTTTTCTTTCATTCAATCCTTAATAATGTTGATTTGTTGTGTTCAGAGTTCCACTTTTCCTGAGGAGTTGTCAGTGTTATACTTGTCTTTGACACTCTGTTTTTAATGTGTTTTTTTTTTCCCTCTGTTGCTCTTCAGATTTTTTTTTTTTTTAACACTGATTTAAGAAATTTGATGGTGATATATGCTTTGGTGTAGGTTTCTTCATAGTTCTTCCGCTAAGGGTTTGCTGTGCTTCTCAGATATGTGGGTTTATAGTTTTCATCAAATGTGGATAATTTTCAGTCATTTCTTCGAAAACTTTTTTTGTTCTCTCTCCTTGCCTTTGGGAACTCCAATTATACATATATAGCTCACTAGTTACCTGATTATGGTGGTATCTGCCATGTTTAGGCATGGAAAGTAACTCCATTTGCAATTATTAAGTATCATGTGGGGAGCCCTTTGAAACTATTCAAATGTTCTGTTTCTCATCATCCCTAACTATATAGTATCCACGGATGCATACAATAATTATCACAATAGTTTTGCCAAATGGTAATTTTCTATTTACATCATTCCTTTTACATTTATTAAGTGTAATTGTATGTGATACACAGAATAATAACTCCCTCCCCCAAAGACATTTACATACTAAACCCCTGTGAATTATAATGTTACATGGCAAGGAAGAAATAAGAGTGCAGATGGAATTATAGTTGCTAATAAGGAGATGATCCTGAATTATCTAGGTGGTCCAGTGTAATCACATAGGTCCTTTAAGTGAGGAAGAAGGAGGCAGAAGAGTTAGTGTCAGAATGATGTGATGTGAGAAAGATTCTACTGGCCATTCCTGACTTTAATGACATTGTGGGGGGGATTGGTACTCCCCCCTAAGGATGCTGGAAGTCTGTAGAACATGGAAAAGGCAAGAAAACAGATTGTCCCACAGAGCCTCCAGAAAGGAATGCACTCTTGTCAACAACTTGATTTTAGCCCACTGAAACCCATTTCAGACTTCTGACCTCCAGAATTATAAACTTTTAAATTTTAAAATAAATTTGTGGTTTTTAATCTTTTAAATTTGTGGCAATTTGTTACAGTCACAGCCACTATGGAGAACAGTATGGAGGTTCCTTAAGAAACTAAAAATAGAGCTACCATGTGATCTAGCAATCCCACTCCTGGGCTTATATCCAGAGAAAAACATGGTTTGAAAGGATACATGCACCCCAATGTTTCAGCAGCACTCTTTACAATAGCCAAGACATGAAAGCAACCTAAATGTCCATCAGCAGATGAATGGATAAAGAAGATGTGGTACATATATACAATGGAATATTACTCAGCCATTAAAATACTGAAATAATGTCATTTGCAGCAACATGGATGGACCTGGAGACTATCATACAAAGTAAATCAGACAGAGAAATACAAGTATCATATGATATCGCTTATATGTGGAATCTTAAAAAAAAAATGATAAAATGAACTTATGTACAAAACAGAAACAGACTCACAGACTTAGAGAATGAATTTATGGTTACCGGGGGGAAGGGTGGTGGGGGGCAAGGATAGATTAGGAGTTTGGGATTGACGTATACATACTGCTGTATTTAAAATAGATAACCAACAAGGACCTACTGTATAGCGCAGGGACCTCTGCTCAATATTCTGTAATAACCTAAATGAGAAAAGAATTTGAAAAAGAATAGATACAAGTATACATATAACCGAATCACTCTGCTGTACCCTGAAACTAACAAAACACTGTTAACCAACTATACTCCAATATTAAAAAAAAAAAAAAAAAATCTGAAAAAAAATTAACACTCAGAGGCCAACATATCTGCATGCTCTATCTGGCCTAAGGGTCCCCAGAACATGACCACTATGTTAGACTGACATGGTCTAAAAATATTCCCTCCCCTCTGGACTCTTTTTGTATCGGTAGCTTAGTTATGCCTTATAGTTGGAAAAAAAAAAAAAAGACAAGAAACAAAGTTATGAGAACAGGAAAGCTGGAAATTGGGGAGACTCAATGTTTCTTAGGTGTCTCTTGGCCAGAGATTGTGAAATTGTGTGTTTGACATGGACAATTCCATCACAATAGGGCTGGGCCTGATAGGAAAAGTGATTGATATCTCTCATGTATGTATATGGTTTCTATCTATGTATGGGTTTAGACATCAATAAAGCATTTATAAAGACAGAAAAAAAAAGAAAATTAATGCATTCCTTCACCATAAGGAAGAGTGACCCGTTTCCTCCATTTATTTATGGACTCACTCATTCATTCATTCACTTGTTCATTTATTATATTAGCATTGACTTATGGACATTTATTTTCTTTCATGGCTTATACTTCAATAATCTCATCCTCTGTTTGTTGCCCATGTCACCCCAGATTTGGCCACTGGGAACTTCTTTAAATTGACTCCGATGGCCTTTCTACAGCACCATCATTGGACGGAGGCATGTTCTTGCCCTCTAGCTCTGCACCTTTTTAAAAAAAACTTATTTATTTTTGGCTGTGTTGGGTCTTCATTGATGCATGCGGGCTTTCTCTAGTTGCAGCGAGCAGGGGCTGCTCTTCGTTGCGGTGCGCGGGCCTCTCATTGCAGTGGCTTCTCCTTGTTGCAGAGCACGGGCTCTAGGCGCGCAGGCTTCAGTAGCTGGGGCACGCGGGCTCAGCAGTTGTGGTTCACGGGCTTAGTTGCTCCGCGGCATGTGGGATCTTCCCAGACCAGGGCTCGAACCCGTGTCCCCTGCACTGGCAGGCAGATTCTTAACCACTGCACCACTAGGGAAGTCTCTAGTTTTGCACTTTTTTTTTTTTTTATTTATTTATTTATTTTTGGGTGTGTTGGGTCTTCGTTTCCGTGCGAGGGCTTTCTGCAGTTCCGGCGAGCGGGGGGGCCAGTCTTCATCGCGGCGCGCGGGTCTCTCACTGTCACGGCCTCTCCATTGCGGAGCACAGGCTCCAGACGCGCAGGCTCAGTAGTCGTGGCTCACGGGCCTAGCCGCTCTGCGGCATGTGGGATCTTCCCAGGCCAGGGCTCGAACCCGTGTCCCCTGCATAGGCAGGCAGATTCCCAACCACTGCGCCACCAGGGAAGTCCCTCTAGTTTTGCACTTTTAACCCAATGTTATACTGACTTTTGTGAATACGATCTTAGATATTTAGTTGCTTTTCAGGATTACTGGTAAAATTGATACTGCCAGAAAAACAGTGTAGTCCACAAAAAGGAAAGATATCAAAAGCCATATAAATTCTCACATCTTTAAAAGCATGATTAAAGCTGTTCACAGTCATTTATCTCTAACGTTTGGAATTGACATAAAAGGTAACCCTGAGTTCTTGAAATGTCCTTACTTCACAATTGGAATTGACATCTTGCACCCATAATTTTGTCTCATAATGCCCTCATGTCAATTTACTTATGTCTTTATTTATCCCGAAAGGAAATCAAAATACTGTACTGAATACTGTACTGAAAGTGAAAAACAGAATGGTTGTATGAGTCCAGAATGGTGTACGTGTATTGGTTGGTTGCTCTCATGACCGTGTGCCTGATGGGGGGCTGCGGCTGCTCTCACTGCCCAATATCACGAGAGAGCATATTCCTAGACCAGGAAAAGTTCAAAATTTAAAATTCAAAGTGCAGTTCCTACTGAATACATACCGCTTTTGCACCATCCTAAAGTCAAAAAATCATGAGTGAAACCATTGTTAAGTCAGGAACAATCTGTATGTATTGACAGTTTATTGATGAGCTGACAAGGAGATGAGATATTAGAGGTGACTAAAAATATTTTTAAAATTCATACAGTTCATTTCTATAATTAAAATGTATGTAAATGAGAATATGATATTTGATTTACAAATGGCTTCGCAGAAATACAGGTGTTCTGCAGAACAAGATTTACTTGCAAATGAGAGGAAAATACATACTAATACCTCATACGTATGGTGAATTGTAACTTTCGTAGCCTGCCTTCATTAGTTTTTATGCACTTAAGTAATAATGTATAGGTTATTAGCTTATAATTCTTTGACTATTCCTTTGAAAAAATAAGCCCTCCAGATTTCCCAAAATTTTAGCTCAAAAATTTCACTCAGTAGGGTTTAGGTATTTAAATAAGAGGTGACATCACTGACCTAAAGAGAAATGTCCCAAGACAAAGCACTGGTACTTTCTTAGATAAGAAAACGCAAGACAGAGAGCAGGTCCTTTAAGAAACGAGAAAGAGACAAAGAAACAAGACAGTCTTAGCCACTGTCTGAGGACAGGACAGCTCCAGCAGGCAAGCCCAAATTGGATGATGGCAAATTCAGTGTTTTTTACTCCACTACAGCTGAAGAGAGAGGGAGGAAAATATCATAGGATCCATGAGGAGAGAGCATTCAAGGTGGGTCTAAAAGGATAGGGAGGGTTCTCTGTGGCGAAGAATGGCAGGAGCTTGGCATGCCACAGAGAAAGTCAATCTGGAGCAAAAGCACAGATGGAAACTTGGGGCAGTTAATTCAGTCTGACAAGGGTAATGTAAGAATAGAAACAATGGGAACTTGGAACTGTGGACTGAAGCTAGACTGTGACAGGTCTTGAACGACATCCTCAGGGGGTGAGGGGTAGCATCACTGTTTGCCTTTCTGGTATCTATTGCACCCTCTATTGCATCCACATGGTTTACGTTGTTTGGCAAGGGGTTTGTACTGATTCCCCTAAACTAACAGAATACAGTAACCCCACATGCCTTCCTACAGTGTTCAACTCAGAGATGCCGTTAATCTCAAATCTAAGGCAATGAGCTTATGACATCTCTTTAGAGTCAGTGATTGCTTCCTAGGTGGGTCCACAGCTTAAGATGGAGCAATTGGAAGAAATCCTTGACTTGCGTTTGTCTCTTTCCAGCTGGATAGTGTGATGTGGATTTAGGATACCTATGACTGCTTTAAACATGTTGCCAGCATAAAATAAGCCAGCTAGAGAATAAGACTGACATTTGGACAGGAACCAAGAGAGTAACAGAGAAACAGAGCTAAAGTCCTGATCAAATTGTGCCCAAAGCTCAAATCACCTCCGGGTTTTTCAGGTAAGTGAAGCAATATATTCTCATTACCTTTTAATCTGATAGGTTTGTTATTGTTCCTTGCAGTGAAAGGTGTCCTGATAGACATATTATTCAGAAAATAGAACATCTTTGAAGGTTTTCAAACATGAATATATAGTGATCAGTGTGATATTATAGGAAGAACATTCTGATATTTCAGTTGAAGCTGGATTGGAACAGGCAAGTTTGGAAGGAGAGAAGGGGGAGGGGGGAAGTGGGGGAGAGGAAGAGGGAGAGTGTCAGAGAGAATGAGAAAGTGAAAGAAAGAGCACATTGGGGATGATATCACACTAGTTTGGATGAGAGATGAATCCTAACTTTAGGTATGGCAGTATGAATATGGAAAGGCAGAGAAATTGAGAAACATTACCAAAGTTAAATGGAAACATCTCTTCAATGTTGACAGCTAAGTGAGAAATATTATTTTACCCGTAATTTATGCTCTGCTCATTTTCCCTCATAAGTGGTAGAGCATGCTAACGTGAATTTCCAACTGAACTATGCATAGAAATTGTTCTTAGCATGGTCCTGGCACGAAGTTAATAATACACAGGACTCCATTATTTTATATTACCCATTGTCCAGTTCCTGGGGCCCAACCATGGTGGGGTGTCAACCATAGGAGTGAGAAGGTAAGGAAAAGGAAAAGAAAGATGGAGAGGGAAGGAGAGAAGATAGGTAGACAGGGGATCCAGGGTTGGCTAGCTTCCAGAAACATGTTGATCCCAAATCACCTGACTCGAGGGGGCAACAACAACAATAACCAAAAAACAGTGGAAAAGATAATGAAGACATAGTGAAGATGAGATAATAATACGTAATAATGATGATAATCACAACACAACCTATTATTTGTCAAGATGTTACCATGTGTCAGCCAGTGTGTACACAACGTACACGTTCTAACTTATTCAACCTTTACATCCAC
This sequence comes from Balaenoptera musculus, assembly GCF_009873245.2. Classification (NCBI taxonomy): domain Eukaryota; kingdom Metazoa; phylum Chordata; class Mammalia; order Artiodactyla; family Balaenopteridae; genus Balaenoptera; species Balaenoptera musculus. Next base: position 98,023,095 of record NC_045790.1, on the reverse strand, counting down.
CCTGTGAACTAATAATGACTAATAATGACAGTCAGTCGTAGATAGGTTAAGCAATTTGCTCGAGATCAAATAGCTTTGATGAGTTGGAGCTGGTGTTGAGCACAGGTGTGTCTGACCCTACGGCTGTAGAAGCCAGAGTTTTAAAAGGTACCATCTAGGTCCCCACCCCCTAGTAGAATCTCTCACCAAATGTTCTTCCAGCTCCAACCTGGGACATTTTTCCTCCCTGGTGCTGGTCTCCTCCACCCATTCCTCTCTTTCCTCAGCTTGAATATCACTTCTCCTGGCATAATTTCCATGACTCCCTGGAACCAGATAGCACCCCCTTTTGTAGAGTTTCCTCCCCCCACCCCCATGACGGTAGTAACTGCTGCACTGTCTGCTTTCTACGTCAGACTGTGGTCTCTGGGAGGGCAGACACTTGCCTGTTTTGCTCACTGCTTGGCACACCATGAATATTCAATAATTGTGTTGAATGAATGAATGAGGTCAGAAGGGGGTGAGTTGAGGACAGAACGCTATATGTAATAAGGAATGTGTGTGTATGCTTGTGTGGGAACCTTGTTTTCAAAACTGAGATCTGAACAACAGCAAGGATGTGCTTTGGTTGTTTTTTTTTTTAATTCCAGCATCCTGGAGCCTGGCTGGGAGAGGGGGATTTCTGCATTGTGTGGTAAGGTACGTTTATCTTTATGATTCCCACATCTCCTTTCAAAAGGCTAGATCTAGCATGAAGATTTCAACTTCAAATGGTCTCCAAAGACAGTGCTGGTGATGAGAGCAAGAATTTTCTCCGCGAAAGGGAGTGAATGAAAGCAAGACAAGAAACGGTCAAGGAGAGAATGGGCCAGACAACGCAGTCTCCTTCCACAGGCACTCAAGTAATTAAAGTAAAAACAATTACTCATATACACATAGAACAGGTCAGCACATTTTTTCACAGAACAAGGGAAATGCACAACTCCTAAGAGGCAATGATATAAATATTTCAGCTGATAGTACGTCCAGGACCAAGAAGGTAAAATAAACTAGATTTAAACAAACAATTTGACACAGGACTGCAAAAAGGCATTGTGAAATTCTGCAAAATTGCAGATCCGATTTCTCTGGGATATACTTTGGCCTAGCAAAACCTTGACAATTATTCATGTTGGAGGACTAGGCAGAAATGCAGACAATGGGAAAACAAACACTCAATCATCAGGTTTCAGAATGCTGCAGTGTCCAGAAAATGCCTATGTTCGCCTCTTTTCCTCTGAAGTCTAGAACTGGTCTCCTGATCCCTATACCTCCCTATACATATCTTGCCACTAGCAATAACTATGGGTTCATGGGAGTGAGGCTACAAGGACTCACTGGTTGCAATAAGCCTTCTGCCCTCCTATCGGTGAGAACAGAGTCTACGCACTCTTGAACCTTATACTGAGTTTGCATTCTGATTTTCCTTGTTGAGAAGTTGCTATGTGCCAGGCCCACAGCCACTCAAAGTTTTAAAACATTTGTAATGAGACCCTGAGTTATGAAGTTGTATTTCTATCTACTGGTCAAACATTCAGCTCATACGTTGAAATTGCACATCTGATTCACACCACTGCTTGCCATCCTTCTATGACCTCCCATTGTCTCCAGGAGAAAGTACAGACTTCTGAGCCTACACAAGAAATTCTCATGCCTCTATCCCTGCTTAAGTCTTTAAGCTCATTTCTTAGAACTGTGTGGAGATTCTCAGCTGGCTGGATTGCCATACACCTGTAGCATTACTGTGACTAATTTCCCACCAATCACACCAGCTCTAATACCTGCCTACCCCATTACCCTTGTCCATCTAGCCAGTTCTGTCTAACCCTTTAGTCTGAGCTCAAGAATTATCTTTTTTCTGAAACCTTTTTCTCACTCTACAGGCAGACCTTGGAAGTCTTCTGTATATACCCAACTTCAGGTTGTTCAGACCTCCACTGATCACCTAGGATACCATATCGTTCCTTTCTACTTACAAGTCAATTTCTTTCCCAAGGCTATGCCTCCTAGGCAAAGGCTGTATATTATTCTTTACTGTGGTCCCAGGGCTCAGCATCCTGCTTAATGCAAAATCAGTGCTCAGCAAACAGTTGTTGACTTCAGAGGCTGGAAGTCCTGCTTTACTTTCCTGATAATTGCAACTTTTGTTCAGTTTTCAATCATTCATTGAATAAATGTTTATTGAGTTTCTACCATGCCAGGTACAGAGGACATAATGGTAAATAAAAATAGGCAAGGGTCCTGTTTTTATGAAGTATACTGCCTGGAGGGGAAGTCAGAAATTATTCCGAAGATCCCAGTGATGAACATACGGCTACAAATACAGCCCTAAAGGAAAGGGTTATTACAGCACTGTGATTGGTGGACCAGTATAGGCTCCATGGAGGAAGTAATGATTGCACTTGGACAGAAGCAATGATTAGACATTAATAATTTGACATAGGGGTGGGGAGAGGGAGATTATTTCAGAGAAAGGGAGTGGTGATTTCAGAAGTCTTGTAATGAGAGGAAGCATGGTACATTTGAATGAACAGGTACCTGGAAAAGAAAGGTCTAGACCGGTAGTTCTCAACCAGGGGAATTTCCCCCAACCCCAGGGACATTAGGCAAGCTGGAGAAATTTTTAGTTGTCATAACTGGGAGTGAGTACTATCTAGTGGGTAGAGACCAGGGACGCTACTAAGTATCCTAGGGCAGCCCCAAAGCATTATCCAGTCCGACAAGTCAATAGTACCAACGCTGAGACACTCTAATGTAGGGGAATCTGATAGCAAATGAGGCTGAGGAGACAGACATGGGCAGAACATGAGTCTCTGCAGCCCATGTGAAATAGTTTGGTCATGAAGAATAATAAGGAGCTATTAAAGTATTGAGGGTAGAGAGGTGGCATCACCTGGTTTCCCTTTCATTAAAATTACCCAGGCTTCAGTACGGGGACATGCCAGATGTCTGTATGATCTTGGATCAGAGAGAAACAAGAATAAATGGGAGAGAACGGTTAAGAGACTTTTGAGTATTCAGGCAGGATAAAGTGTTTTGGACTAGCTTTCTCGCCCCTATTCCTGTTACCATCCATTCCAGTGCTGATGTTAAGCATCTTCCGCTGCTCCTATACCTCATTATATCTTTATTTTTATTTCTTCTTTTTCATTCTCATCTTATCCACAAGAGGGATGTCTGGTTTGAAAGGCCACCATGCCTAAATAGATATTATAGAATATCTAGCTTATAGCTGGAAAAGGATCTTTGAAGTCATCTAAATTTTAGTCTGATGCTTAAAAACCCTGAATACTGACAACCATAGGGAGCTTAACATTTCCCAAAGCAGCTCTGTCATTGTGGAGGAGCGCAACTTACACCACATTCTTGCCAGTCAGTGGTTTACAGGAAGCAGAGGGAATGTCTTCACATGGCATTTAAGTGGTTCGTGAGACATCACCCGGGTACCTCTCCATTCTTCAACAATTCTCTTTGTGTTTCAACTCTGAGCACAAGCCCTGACTTGTAGCTCTCTTAGTATATCCTCCTGCTACACTGCTCTGTAGTTTGCATATGCTTTTCCTCTGCCAGGAATGCCCTCGTTCTACTACCCATGTCTGCATGGTAAACCACAAAACATCCTCCACAATGATACTCAGGCATGGCCTACTCTGAAGAGCTTCACCAGAAATCTTTTGTTAATTAACCCACAACACTGTTCATTGTACCTATGTATCAAAGTAGAATGTGATTTCTTGAAAGTAGAACTATTTTTTTCCTTATTTATCTCTGGTTCTCAGTGCTCTTCACATAGGCTCAGTCATCTGAGAGCAACTTTCAGGGCTGGCATAGATTTAAGAAAGTCTCCTTCCTCCTGTGTGCCTTCAGCCTAAGAAATCTCCCTCAATTCTGCCTCTTATTCTTTGCTCCTGACCACGAGGATTGACCTGTTATTGCTAGGGTAGCAGCCGCCTCTTTTTGTCCCATGGAACTTCATGCTCTGGATGGTCACTATTTTCTGGAGGAAATGCCATCCAGGACTCAGGCTTCAGTTTCCCTTTGGTTTATCACCTGCTCCTGAGACCCCTGTAGAGGCCCAGCATCAACTGTCATTTGCCAAGGAGGGAAAACTAGAGAAGAAGCTAGCATAATCCTTAGGACAAAGTAGGTTACCTATATGTATCTGTAGACCTAGGCTAAAATCCCACTTATACTTTTTGAAAATGCACAGAATCCTGTGTTTTTCTGTATCCTGTGTGTTTCTGTATCCTGTGTGTTTCTGTATCCGGACATGATCTTGAGAGACCAGAACATCAAGGGTCATGTGATCATTACAGTTCCCATTGTGGAGTTCTTGAGCAATAGGCTAAATAAACTCTGTGAATTTTGGAAAGACTCTTACCTCTCCTGGTTTCCATTTTGCTACCTGCAAAATGGAAAAGAGGGGTGTGTGTTCCTGGATTGTTTCTCAATTAGGTCTATTCAAAGAGTTACTGGGTGAGAGCTTCTAAGGATGCTCAAGCCATTGTGATCTTGTGAATCAGAATCTTCACAGGTGGGACTTAATCATTTACATTTGGAGAAACATCTCCAAGTCACACTGGTGGTCAGCCCTGGCAGAAAGCCAGTAAGCAAGAGTTATCTCCAGGGTTTCTGTGATGGGCACCTAAGAACAAAGTCCAAAAAGTTCTAGAGCTGACGCATGAATAGAGCACTGAAAACATTCATATGCAGGGCCACTGCTGTAAAATTCCACATCCAAAGGATGTAGAAGTGAGACTAATGCTTCAAATTTCTGCATACAGCTTGGATTATCTGTTAAAATTCTATCTTAATTGATTATCATTTCTTATTTGCTTCTCAGTCACCTAAATATTGTGCTGTTTCCCATAAGTTTCTCCGATTAAATTTTTTTTTCCAGGGAATGCAAACATGCTAAAGAAGTAAAATATTATAGATAGCTAAGAAAATGGGCAAAATGCAGCTGAAAAATTATTGGACTCAAACTCAGTTCAAATTCTGGATCCTGTGGTTACGTGCAAAGTGTTTTGTGGAAAATCAATTTACCTCTATGGGCTTCAATTTTTCATCCGTAAACTGGAAGGATTACCATAGCTCACAGGTTCTTAACTAATGTATGGGTTTCAAAGTATCAATGAATGTAGTGAATTTTTTACATGATTTTATGAGTAGTGACGTGTGTGCTTGTCTCACTTCAGTTCTATCTGCAGGAGAAGGTTCATAGGTTAAGTTAATTAAAATTAGGGTCTCAATGAAGACAGTAAATTAAACAGCAATACATGAGTTATAGTATTGCTTACTCTATTATATTCTATAGTTACATTAACCTATTGAGTGCTAATTCAGAAAAATCTTGTACTCTGGATTTGATACATATTGTAGTTATGCAATGCACAGTGATGGGAAGATTTCAAAGTTGTACAAAGTCATTTTGGGATATTAAATTATACAATTCAAACTAAAAGTCATCTTTGGTGCCTAAAATATTCTATATTTTTGTTCCTATCAATTTATATCACACCAACCATATTTTTGTCGAGTCTCCATAGCATTTGCTACAGTGACGATAACAGATCAGCATTAGCTAAGTAACAGAATGAATACATGAAAATAAAAACACTTCTTTTGACAATAATCCCACGTAAGCTGGGAACATCCCCAATTCTTGGAACAGCCTTAAAGATGGAGTGAGTCATGCCTTGTGAGCTCCTTTTAGGATGAAAGAATCCAGGGGTATTGAGAAAGACGGGCTCCAAGTCACACAGAACAACAACACTGGAGCAGTTAGTTTCTGACCCCACAGCACCGTTAAGGCCAACAGATCAATGCCATTCTCTGCATCCTTCTCCATCACGCCAGTAATATCTCTCAGAAAGGAAAAATGTAACATCTTTTTAGGATTCATTGTGTCATAGGCAGAAGAAAAAACTAATTCATGAAAACATTGCCCTCCCTGTCCTTTCTTCTAGTCAGACTCTCTGGGATAGTCTAGTTCTCACTTTCTAGGTGAGAACCATCCATTGAACCTCTTTCAAGTTCAGTGTTTCTTACTTATAAATGGGGGATGGCTGTAGCTACCTCTTATGTTGTTGGAAAGGTCACTTAGGGCAATGTAAAGTCTTTCTACAGATTGACCTCCAGCAGTGGGTAGGGCACCTTCCACATAACAAGTCTGAGTAATTCTCGTCTGACTACATCCTTTGTCCATCCTCAATGACCAGTTGCCTGTAGGAGCCAGTATCAACTCCAGAATGTCATAGAGAGGATATGCGAGAATATGCACTCATGCAATCCTAAAATTCCACACCAAATTGCCTTTTCTTCCCAATTCTCTCAATTTTGTTACCCTCCTAGAGACCTGCTAATCCTCACAGCCACGTCAACCCTTCCTTCTCACGTTCTCTTAGCACTTTCAGCTGTTTTTCCTCATTTCCTATTTGGCTTCCACGTTCTCCATTGCACCTGAAGCAGTCCCCAGTTCACTGGTCATAGAATTTCTCAGGTCATTAGTCCCAGTTTGTGAAGGGTTTCCCACCTAATCTGGTTTTGAGAACCCACAGTTACCTTATAGGAGGGTGAGACCAAGTAGCTCTCATTAGATTCAAAAACCTAGTAGGGAATAGAGGGAAAACACCGGGATTTCTCAGCTCTTCCAGGCCTGACCCCAGTGACTATCCAATCAAAGTACTTTCTGGCCGCATAACTGGAAACACTGTGAGTCATTTCTCCCTAAGGATTAATAGATATATGCTTAGAGTTGATCAACAGTAAAACCATCAGACCATATTATATTTTTAATAGTGAAATTCATAATGGATGAGTAATAATGAGTAAAAGGTCTTCTGCACCTTTCCAAGAAGCTGAAAATATTACTCTGCTCAAAAATGCCAGAACCCATGATTTTTTTTAATACCTTAGTTGAACCTGACCCAATTTCTCTATTTTGATTCATTCTTTTCATTTTTTTAATCATTGTTCAGTTATGTGCTCATTAAAAAAAATTGGAGGAAGGGGAGACATCTATTTAAACAGACAGTGTTTACAAATAATAAGATATAGTTTTTCCTCCAAGGAGGGACAGAATTGCTAGGTGCACACAAATGAATATCAACACAGTGAATATGTATATAAGAGACGTGTGCATAATACAAAAATGATATTAATGAGTAGGTGGCCATTTCTTATGGCAGACAGTAAGGAAGGAGCTCCTAATTAGGTGGTTTGACTGTTTTTTTGAAAATACAATAATCAAATGATGGAGGAAGGAAATTGTGCTGGAGAAGCCACCTGAGACATTGACTGTAAAACAAGGTGCGTTAGGAGTTTAGACTTGATCTTCTAGGGACGGGCAGCTATTGGAAAATATTAAACAGGAAAGAAGCCATTCATGTTCACTCTAACAACCAGTGGGGGACACAGATTAGTGGGAAGATCTAACAGGCAACAAAAATAGTGTAGGGTGGTAGCAATAGCTCAGGTTAGGGATGATGGGAGTCAGAACCAGGGAAATGGCATAGGTATAAAGAGAAGCTGGTGAAATTTAGGGAGTGACATTGATAGGATGTGCGGATTGACATATTTGAGAGGTGAGGCAAGGTAAAACAGAGTATGGATCCCATCCTTATGACTGAAATGTGGTTCTTAGATACAAGCATGGCTCACAATGTCCCATTAAGCAGTTTTTAGTCTCTGACAACATTCCCCAACAGACAAAATAGTATCTTTTCTGAGCTGTAACTCCTTATCTTGTCTTGCTTTGGTCACTGGTGATCTTCCCAAAATAAAAATTTTAAAAAAATTAATCTGTCCAGTTTACTTCATCTGTAAATCCCTTTTGCCACTCCTTTGCCCTCAGAATTAAGTCCAAGATCCTCAACATGGATTACACATTGCATGATTTGGTCTCTGCCTGTCTTCCCAGCCTCACTTACCAACAGCGAGCTACCCTTTTGTTTCACTTCTGTATCATTGAAAATGCAGTTTCCTTTACCAGGAACCACCACACACACACACACACACACACACCCCCCGTTGCCTGGCAAACTCCTAATGTTCAAAGCACATCTGAAATGTCATGTCCTTTGTGCGTCCTCCCCATCACTCCCACCCCTCAGATGCTGAATTTCTTCCACATCTTCTATCCCTAGACCCTTTGCATCTACTCAATTACAACACACGCTACTCTTATATCTGTGAAAAATATTCATGTAGCCAAACACTACGCCAGTGGCTAGGGACATATTGATGAATAGCACCATCTAAGTTACCATCATCATAGAACTTACTCCTGCTGGGGGTCAGGACATCCTACCCCAAGATATGCCCCAGTGGCATACTGACACCAGTTACAGCTGGTGTGGGGTGAAATGCTATTAAAAACAGCAACAACAACAATACTCTGAACCTCTTCTTTGCCCCTGAAAGCAGGAAATAGATCTCCCATCTGAAGGAACCCTCCCTACCCCAGGAGGATAGAAAGCATCCTTATCACCAGAGTTAGGGAATTCAAGGCTAAGAAAACTGTATAAACAAACTTTGTTACTTCTTCATTAGTTTGCAACCCTAAGCACAAACCCCTGTGTTTTGTTAAATCTTCACAAATAATTGTTAAAATAATTTATATAAATAGCCTGCTTTGGTCACTTTGGAGGTCTTGTTTCTCTGACACCTCCATACACACAAATTAAATTTGTTCTTTTCACCTGTTAATCTGTCTTGTGTCAATTTAATTAATCCAGCCAAAGAACCAAGAAGGGTAGAGGAGAAATCTTCCCCTCCTGACACTCCCTAGCAGTAAAGACAATATAAACAATTACCAGTTGTGTAGGTTATTAAGAAAAACACTTTGCACTTTGAGAGTACAGACTTGAGCTTAACCAAGCCAATGGTCATTTGTACTGGATTATAACATAATATATTATAATTATAATCATGGAGGAGGGAGTTAGGGTAAACACTTTTCATTTGACATAGATCAATTGAAGGCTAAGAAAATACTAGAACTCAGGGACTACACAGCCACCACCAAGGTCATGATCAAGACCCACTCATTTAAGGCAGGGGCAAGAGCCCTGTGAGGCTGTGATATTTTGATTTATAACAAGAAATATATATATATATATATATTTGGTCTTAGACCCTCTTATTGGCACAGAGCTCCTAAAACCCTTGGACTTTCCTGTGATTAGAGCCATAAAGATTTATTTTGTTATGTTAATAAGGTGACTTTCCAAAATCCCTTAGGTAACCTAAGGAAGGGGGCTGGCTTCCAGGGCAACAAACCACAAGGTTAGAGGGTTGGAAGTTTCAGTACCTCCCACCCCTCAATCTCTAAGCGGGGGGAGCGGGGCTGGAGGTTGAATCAATCATCGGTGTCCAATGGGTTAATCAATCATGGCTATGTAAGGCAAGCTCCATAGAAAAACAAAATGACAAGGTTCAGAGAGCATGGGGGTCGCAGAACACGTACACACTGGGAGGGTGACACACCCCGACTCCGCAGCAACAGAAACTCCTGCACTGGGGACCCTCCCAGACCTCACCCTATGTATGTCTTCACCTGGCTGTTCGTCTGTATCCTTTATGATATCCCGTATTAAACTGGAAAGCATAAGTGTTTCCCTGAGTTCTGTGAGCTGCTCTAGCAAATTAATCAAATGGAAACTCCCACCTATAGCCAATTGGTCAGAAGCACAGGTGATAAACTGGGCTTGCAACGGGTGTCTGAAGTGTATGGGTGTCAGGGAAGGCAGTCTTGTGGGACTGAGTCCTTAATCTGTGGGATCTGAAGCCACCTCCAGATAAATAACGTCAGAACTGAATTAAACTGCAGGACACCAAGCCGGTGTTGCAGAGAATCGCTTGGTGTGGGGAAAAGTCGCCACACATTTGGTGATGAGAAGTGTCAGAAGGGAAGTGTTTTATGTGAGTAGCAGAGACTCACAGGGAGGTAACACCCAGCAGTAAGGAACTGGGCTTTCCCTAAGTAGGAAGGAAAAACCAGAGCCCTAAAACTAGGTTGAAGTTTCTGGGCTGATTAATGTCTGATGCAAAGAAACAGAATTTTGATACAAGTCTGGCCTGACTGACATCTAGAAGCTGCTAAAAATGTTGTCCCTGTGTATGAACTAAGAAGCCTGTAGCTACAGAATGGACTCTCCAGTGCATTCTCTAGGTGGAGATCTGGGAAAGACAAAGCCAAAGGAAATAATTCAAAGCTTGAGAAGGAGTCACGGGTGCATTGCTTATCTCTGCTTGTGGCTCTAGCAGAGAGGAAACTTGCAGGAAGATTGTGTGTGTGTGTGTGTGTGTGTGTGTGTGTGTGTGTGTGTGTGTGTGTGTGTGTGTGTGTGTGTGTGTGTGTGTGTGTGTGTGTTAAATGAATGAAGAAATGAATTAAAAGATGTCAACAAATACATGAACTGGAGAATCAAAGGATGAGAAAACTGAAAAACAATACAAGTGAAAACATAAATGATCACGTGATTGAGAGTCATGAATTAGTTAATGACTGACTTGATAAAATATAAGTTGATACAGGAATATGTGAATGAATACAAATGAATGAATACATATGGGTGAGGAAGGAGAAGTGAATATGAAAGTAAATGAATATGTGATTGACTAAAGGAATCTACACAAGAAATGTATTAAAATCAATTTTTCCACAAGAAAAAAAAAATCCTGCATTTTGTAGGAATTAGTGCTCAGAGAAAGGGTTCGATTTATCTGTCTGTATCAAAGTCATAAATTCTGAACTGTATTCTCCCCTGAAGAAGAGTTTAGTTCTGTGAATGTCTGAGGTTTGACTCTTCTATACCTCCTGAGATTGGGACTTGGAGGCTTCAATAAGATGGCCTTGATTTACTAGCAGAACCTCTTTTCCTACCCAGTCCTGCTGAAATGAGAAAAATGGCAGGAACTGTGGGCTGGGTGTCACCAGGTGAGACCAGGTGGGCTGCCTCCCATGAGGTATTAGACTCACAGACATTAACTAGCAAATGTACACAGGTCTGTTGTTTTAAGCCAAGAAATCCTTTTTTTTTTTTTTTTTTTTTCATTGTGAAGAGTAATGTCTTATTCAAACTCAAATGAATGTACACTCTTTTTTCTCTTCTCAAATTTTGCCAGAGATTGAGATATAAACCAAGCACCTCGGTATTCATTTGTATTGAGAAATAGTACTGCCGGGGAACTTCAGTATTCTCATGCAGAATAGTGACTATCAAATGTGGTCTTCAAGTCTTCCACTTTATTATCTCTTGGGATTTGTGATGAAAACAGCCCTACTGAGTCAGTATGTTTGGAAGTATAATCTTGAGTCCTACATTTGAGAACTACTAATGTAGGCTGATCTCTTTGGCAAGTTTTAACTGGAAGATTTATATTGTTTATATTCTTAAGAACTGGTCCTCAGCTACGAGAGCTTGGACGCCCCACTGCACAGTATTCTTTCAAAGGGAGGTCTGTTGGTCAATATGCTATCTTCCTTGAATGGCTTTTGAACGGATAAGTTCTCCTCCGTAGATTCCTGTTGATTACAAAGCATCCTTTTGCCTTACTCATCCTTGCTCTGGCCTGAGAATCTTACTCTCCTATTTTGGTAGATTTTGTTTTTGGCTTGTTTGCTTTATTTGGGGGATTTAAACATATGTGCTCTAATTTAATCTCCTCTTTCTAGTGTTTTAGTGGTTATGCTAATAATTACACACATAATTTACACTAAGTCCTCAGTTAACACATATTATTTTCGTTCCCATGCTGAATAACACCATGGACTTTAAAATACTTTTACTCTTCCCACTCCTTCCCAATACGTGTGTTATTGTTGTCCAGTATTTAAGCTGCATCTTGGATGGTTTTTACTTTTTCACCTCAAATTAGACACTATTACTGTTTTTCAGATACTCAGCGTTTGTTTGGGTACGACCAAATGTTTGCTGTTTCTTTGCATCATGGACCTTATTACTGGGAATATGTTTTTCCATATGTACATCCTTTCCAAGTTTCTTTTATGAGAATTTATTCATAATCTATTCATTGTTTACATAAAATGTCTTTATTTCAGCCTGATTCTTAAAGGATGGTTTTGCTGACAATACAATCTAACCAACCAATTTTTTTCAGCACTTTGAAAATATTTTCCCATTTTCTTCAATTACTCTAGCCCTAGTTGATTTCTGTTTCTTGTCATTATAATTTAAGTGCCAGCATCCATAGATTTATTTTGATTTGAATTCAAAAAAAATTTTTGATTGAAAGCGTCTACCACATTGGAAAAAACTTAGGATTTTGTTACATAAACTCTCTGATCTGGTTTGCTTTCTCTATAAACTGGAGTTATTAATATATTTTTGATAGAGTTGTGAGAGTTAAATTAGGTGAGTTACTGTAGGTATAATAGTTCCTCAACAAATTGTATTTATTATTAATAGAGAACACTGCATATTCCACTGTAATTATTTCATAGTGTCTCTGCAAGAGTGAGTTCATACAAGGTGTTTAATAAGCACTCAATGATGTAATGTTCAAGGAACCCCAAATTAGTACAAAAATATAAGCAATTTCAACTCTGAAGTGGCTGGACATTCCAGATGCTCTGACATAGGGTAAGAGAACAGGCAAGGATGATACATGTAAAACCTGGCCTTGTTGAGTAAAGACATCTGTCAGCTTTTGGCTAACCTTTAGCGTGAAAAATTACCCAGGAGTCCTCTCAAAAACACTACACAAATACATTAGGTTGTATTGCAAATATTAAGTAAAATAAACAAGCTGGTGTTTTTTGAGGGCTTTTTTTGTGTTTTCATAAATCACAACATGCCTTTATTGTTTTCAAATTTAGCAAGTATAACTCCCCTTGGCTTTGGAGGATAATGATGCAATGGTAGTGATTAATACCATAATTATGGCTTAAGTTTCTACAATTTCTTATCCCCTAAAGGTTTCAAAAATCTTGGCTTGCTATCATCTACAGATATTCTGACTACCACATACTTCAAAGATCTATAAAGCTAAAAAACAGCTGCTAATAACCGTGCTTTAATGGAGGCCAGAAACAGAAGAGTCAACTTTACCCAAACACAACTGGAGGCCAGAATTTTGGAGCCAGTATATAATTACCTTTGGACTCCTGGCCCAAGGCTCAAGTTTCAGAAAGAATAATTCTCTTATAAAACATGGAACCATGTAGATTTAAGGGCTGGAAATAATGCCATTCCAATCCCTCCTCTCACAAATGGTGACACTGAGACTCAGTGAAGAAAACGGGCTTATAATAAATTAGTGGCAAAGCTGGGAGGTGGAGTCTAGGTAGTCTTACTGTCTTCCTGTTTAATTCTTGATTGCTCTGGACTCCACTCATAGCACCCTTCTTATTGAACCCTGCTCTTTGAAGGTTGGTGCAAGGGATTAGATAAGCCATTTATTCAGTTCACACTGACAGGTGCTCGCAATATGTATCAGAAACAATACACATACTGAGAATCAGAGATGAACTCAATAGAGGCTCTGCCTTCAAGGATTGGAATAATAATAGCTGAAATGTACTGAGGGTTTATTATATGCTGAACAGCGCTCTAACTGTATTACTTACACACACACACACACACACACACACACACACACACACGTATATGTATATATCCATTCAATGTTCACAGCTACCCTACAAAGGTGCCGCACATACTAAGTACTCAGTGCATATTTTCAGAATAATACTGTAGTGTTTCAATTACACTTTTTGTATTTTGAGAGAACTGTAGATTCACACACGCTTGTAAGAAATAATGCAGATTGATCCCGTGTACTATTTACCTAGTCTCCCTCCATGGTAGCATCTTGCAATAACACAACCATGAAACCGCGTTGATACAATCCATCTATATTATTCAGATGTCCAAAGATTGATATGTAACCATTGTGTCACCAGCAAAAGCCGTTCACAATTCCCAGGGAAACAAAAATAGAATCCAGGCAATAAAATAAAGTCTAACCTTTTTTTTTTTTGCTTGTTTGTTTTCCTTTGTGCTTCATCTAGTTTCATTTGCTCATAGGATGCTGCATGCGGAGGCCTTCCTCCACCCGGCACTTCAGACCGGAGCTCCAAACGTGAAACGCTGCTCCCGGACGCTGCCGCTTGCGTCGCGCGCAGAAGCCGCGCGCAGAAGCGCTGCGCGCGGCACTGCGATTCAAGATGGCGGCAGCGGGCCGTGTGCAGAGAGGCTGCGCCCGGCACTGTGGTCTGCAGCTGTGAGCAGCTCAGCTGCACAGGACTGCAAGGCGAGAACGCCAACCCCTCCCCCGCTGATGAGACCGCCTACAAAGCTGATCCCTATAAAGCAGCCCCACCTGCGTGCGTCCTGGCAGGGAGAGCGGGGACTCGACAGCGGGAGCTGGCAACTCTGCCTTCTTCAATCAAGGAATCAAGCTTTCCTTTGCTTCGGAACCAGACTCCAGCTCGTTGCATTGGTGCGAGCACCACCTGGCAGGAGGACGCCTGTTGCGGGCCAACTCGAAAGGGTCAGTAACAATTTGTGTGTGTTTAGATGTATGTAATTTTATCACATACGTAGGTTTGCGTATATACCACCACAGTCAAACAGCAATTTGATACTATGTGTTCCTTATATTGTTCTTTTTTTTTCCATTATATTGTCCTTTAATAAACACATCTACTTGCCTCCTCCACCATCTCCAGCCCTAGTCCCTGGAAACCAGTAAACAATTTTTCATCTCCTTAAGTTTACCATTTGAGAATATTATATAAATGGAATCATAAGGTATATAGACTTTGGGGATTCTTTTTTTGTTGTTGTTGTTGTTTTTGCTTGTTTGTTTTTTATTTTGAGATTCATCTGAGTTGTATCAACAGTTACTTTTTTCAATTGCTGAGTCATATTCCATGGTATGGAGATGTGCCACAGCTGTTACGAATATCCGTGTACAGTTGTTTTTTTTTTTTTTTTTTTAATGTGAACATAAGTTTTCATTCTCAGGGATAAATGCCCAAAGCTACAATTGCTGGGTCATATGGTTATTGCATGTTTAGTTTAATAAGAAACTGCCAAACTGTTTTCCAGAGTGGCTGTGTCATTTCAGATTTTCACCAGCAACATCTGAGTGATCAGTTTCTCCACATCCTCACCAGCATATAACATTTATTATACTGGTTTTGATCATGTAACTGAGATACAGGATGGTCAAGTAACCCCAATTATTCATTCAATAAATATTTGTTGAGCCAAATACCACTCTATGTGCTAAGGATACAGCAGCAAATAAAACAAAAACCTCTGTCCTTGTGGAACAGATATTCCAGTGAGAAAGACCAGCAATGTATAAAACAAAGGCAAATAGTAAAAACCGCAGAATGTTACACAGCAACCAGCTTTAAGGATTATAACCAAGTAGGGCAAGGGGAATGGGACACTTTGGGCAGCCTTTAAATTTTAAAAAGGGTTTGCTGTGAAGGTGACATTTTAGTAAAGATGAGAGGAAGTGGGACTTCCCTGGTGGCACAGTGGTTAAGAATCCGCCTGCCAATTCAGGGGACACGGGTTCAAGCCCTGGTCCGGGAGGATCCCACATGCCGCGGAGCAACTAAGCCCGTGCACCACAACTACTGAGCCTGCGCTCTAGAGCCCACGAGCCACAACTACTGAAGACCATGCACCTAGAGCCGGTGGTCCGCAACAAGAGAAGCCACCACAATGAGAAGCCCACGCACCACAAGGTAGAGTAGCCCCTGCTTGCCGCAGCAATGAGGACACAACTCAGCCAAAAATAAATAAACAAATAAATTTTTTAAAATGTTTAAAAAAAAAAAAAAGATGAGAGGAAGGGGACCAGCCTCCTGGATATCTGAAGGAAGCACAGGAGGCTGGAGGAATAGCAAGTATAGTAGCCACGCCCCTAACTGCAGGGGATATGGTTCAAGACCCCCCAGTGGAGGCCTGAAATCTTGGCTAGTAGCAAACCCTAAATATACTGTTTTCTCCTATACATACGTACCTATGATAAAGTTTAATTTATAAATTAGGCACAATAAAAGATTAACAACAACAATAATAAAATAGAACAATTATAACAATACACTCTGATAAAAGTTATATGAATGTGTCTCTTTTTTCCAAATACTGTACTCACACTTTTGGTGATGATGTAAGATGATAAAAAGCCTGTGTGATGAGATGAAGTTAGGTGAAGGATGTAGGGCTGCTATTGACCTTCTGATACCTCAGGAGAATCATCTGCTTCAGGTGATTCTTTTTTCTTCACAATTTCACAGGTGGAAGGTTTGCTATAATGGTAGATCTTAGCAACCTCAGCATACAATGTTTTTCTTTCCTTATTAAGTCAAGAACTTTCATCTTTTCACCTAATGGAAGCACTTTACAGCTTCTCTTTGGCATATCTGAATTTTCAGCGTCACTTCTCTTGTGCTTTAGGTCATCATTAAGTAAAATAAAGGTTACTTAAACACAAGCACTGTGATACCATGGTAGTCGATCTGATAACCAAGAGGGCTACTAACTAAGGGGTGGGATATGTTGAACAAAGGGAGGAGCCACATCCCTGGTAGAACCTCGCGAGATTTCATCATGCCACTCAGAATGGTGCACGATTTAAAACTTATGAATTTTTTATTTCTGGAATTTTCCATTTAATGTTTTCAGACCCATGGTTGACCATGGGTAACTGAAACCAAGGAACATGAAACTGCAGCTAAGAGGGGGTGGGGGTGGAGGGCTACTGTACACAGCCCCAATGCTGGAGCCACCTTGGTGAGTTTGAGGGACCTTAAGGAGTCTCTGGAGGCTGGAGCGTGGTGATACAATATGGGACGTAACAGGTGGACAGATCCTGTAGGGCCATGTTGGTTTGGGGACTGACTTTGGATTTCATTCTGAATGAGACTGAGAGTCACCAGTGAGTTCTGAGCACAGGAATGACTTCATATGACTGTGTTTTTACAGGATCGTGGTGCCGTCTTTACCCAAGATTCTATAACTAAGGAGTAGAAGAGGCTGCAATGCCTCAGGTTTTAGTAGAGAAGAAAAAATAGCATTTTATGACAAGACCACTTTGTAGGGGACACTGTGGAGATTTTATGAACAAGCTGAAGGAGAGACAAGGAAGGGACCATCTCTACTTGGGAGGAGAGGACGCTTCCTTTGCCTCCCATCTGCCTGCTCATCAGCTTCCAGATGTGGAGCAAAAGCAGTCAGTGATCATTACTACTCCTCTCTCTCCTCTGTCCTTTTTCTGCATCCCACTTCTCTCTGCTTCTCCTCTCTGTCCTCTTCTCTTCTATCCTTCCTCCAAGTCTTTTCTTTAAGGAAACAGGGTTTAGGGCAATCTTTAAATCTGTACTCTAAAGGAACCTCTCTTCTTGCTTTTCTCCTTCTGATAACTATCAGAGGGTTATATGTACAAGTAGCTTCTCCCGCTGTCAACACTAGAGGCTCAGAGGATACCTCTTTAAGCTTCATTTTTCTCCATTACAAAGACCCTTTTGCAACCTACTCAGAGACTACTGCACTGTGAAATGAATCAATTAATAATTAATAATATTAATAATAATAATCACTACCTCTCGGGGTGTAGTGAAGATCAAAGATAGCATGTGTGAAAATGTTGCTAGATGATTACATGTAAAATGATAACTTATCACTATTTTAATAATAATTGACTGTGCAGTAATTTCAAACTTACAGAAAAGTTACAAGAACAATATGAAGAACATCAGTATCCTTTTCACATGGTGTTGTTTTGCTAGGGATGCTGTAACAAAGTACCACAGACTGGACGGCTTAAACAACAGAAGCTTACTGTCTCAGTTCTGGAGAGACAAAAAGCAAGTCTAAAATCTGAAATCAAGGTGTAGGCAGGGTAGATTCCTTCTGAGGGCTTGTGAAAAAAAGGATCTGTTCCAGTTCTCTCCCCTTGGCTTGTAGATGGTGGTCTTCTCCTTATGTCTCTTTACCTTTCTTCCTTCTATGTGTCTATCTGTGTCCAGATTTCCTCTTCTTATAAAGACATCAGTCATAGTGAATTAAGGCCCACCTTAATGACCTCCCTTTAATTTGATTACCTCTTTCAAGACCCTATCTTGAAATAAGGTCATGTTCTGAGGTTCTGGGGGATAGGACTTCAACATGTGAATTTGGAAAGAGAGAACATCATTCAACCCATGGATTCTCTACCTTTACTCTGTCCTCTCTTCTCTCCCCACACCCATTATCATTAGTCTTTTTCTGAACCATTTGAGAGCAATAGCTGATTTAACGCCCCCCAACCATGACTCCTTAATTCTCCAGTGTGTATTTCTCCCAAGCAAAGACACTCTTGCCACACCACCAAACAACCCTCCAAGTCAGAAAATCCACCTTGACACAGGACTACCATCCAATCTACATCCCCCATGCAAATTTCACCACTGTCTCAACAGTGTCCTATTTGTTCTTCTGGCCAAGGAACCTCTTCAGGAATATGTTGTTTTAGTTGATAGATCTCACCACTCTCCTGCAGTCTGAAACAGTTGCTTGGCCTTTCTCTGTCCTTTCTCTAACAGTTTTTAAGAGCACAATCTGTTCATTTTGTAGAGCAAACTTCAACCAGAGTCTGCCTGTTATTTCCTTATGGCCTAACACAGGCCACACTTTCTTGTTAGAAACTCCACAGAAATTACACTGTTTTCTTCTCAGTGACTCACATCAGGAGGCACATGATGTTGACTGGTCCACCAATGGTCATGACAACCTCAATCACCTGGTCATAGTGCTAACTGCCAGATTTCCCTAAAGTGAAGTCACCATTTTTCCTTTGTAGTTGATGAGTCCTTGGAGGGTAGATATTCAGAAATTATCCTGGCATCTTGTTTTTTCCCGGAACCCCACCCACTGCCTGAGCATCCATTGATGACTTCTGCCTAAATCAACCCTGACCAGTGATGATTGCCAAGTCATGATTTTTCTATTTCCATCATTCCTTCTTCATTTATTAGTTGGCATCTCATTCAAGGAAGAAATATCCCCTCACCCTGTTTATTTATATTTTTATTTGTATCAAGTATGGACTCATGAATTCCAATTAATTCAATGGGTTGTTATATGTTACCGTCACTATTTATTTTGGTGCTTAAATTGTGCCATCTTTGGTCATTGGGAGCACCTTCTGACTCCAGTGTCTTTTGGACATGCTTCATATTCTTTGAGCTTTTCCTTACTTTATGGCAAAACAAGATAACCCATGCTCATCTCTTTCCCTTTTTTAGCTCTGGAAACAACTATTTCTCTAAGGACCCATCATTCCTTCTTGTGGAGGAAGATATTTAGAAGCCAGGATCAGCTGGATATTCAGTGTGTTCATCACTATTTTTCTGTCATTGCTCTAGGAACTCTCAAGGGACAGAGGTAGGAAAATATATATGTATCTATGTATTCGTATGCATGTATGTATATACATGCACATATATGTATACACATGTATACATATATGTTTAAATATGTATATATACCTACATATACAAGTTCATGGCAATCTCTCTGGCTGTTTTTGAACATCCACAAATTTGTTGTCACTCCTTCCACCAAAGGGTAAGTTGATGTCCCCTTCACTTGAACTGGGTTAACCTGTGACTCATGTGTAATCAGATGATTATGGCAGAAATGACGCTACATGATTTCTGAGGCCAGGTCAGAAAATGCTATGCAGCTTCTGCCTTGTTCACCAGAATACTTCCACACAAGCCCTGCGCTAGCATGTAAGAAGTTCAACTACCCTGGGGATTCCAGATGATTCCAGCCCCCAGGTCAGGTCACCCCCAGCTGAGGCCCCAGACACCATGGAGCAGGGTCATTCTGTGCCCTCTTGTGCTTGCCTGGATTCCTGACCCACAGGATATGCAAACAGGAAAAGTGATTGTTTTATGCAACTAAATATCGGGAAGGTCTGTCATATAGCAACGAATAACTAGAACAACTTCCAGTTCTAATACCTCAGAATTCTATCTAGATTTCTCCCTTTTTATGTTTCCAAATCATTTTTCCAACATTGAGAAAACTGGCTGCCATTATTCTCAAAATATTTACTCATTTGCTCAGTCATTTGACTTATTTGCTTAACGTAAGCAATCGTCCCACCATCCTGGTTTCATCTTCACCCCTCCCCCATCTGCTCCCTTGGCCACTAGGCATACGGCTGCCTTCATGCACTGCCCCGCTGCACACACACATGAGCACTTCTGGGCAGCCAGGTGTACCCATGCTGCCATGACTCCATCCCATCCCAACTCTACTTCCTCAGCTGCGGGGCATGCTTTTGCCTCTGTGAAGAAAAGGGAAGAGAAGAGGGAAAGAGGGAAGAAGGAAGAGACGTTCTGTTTGTTATTTTTATTTTATTCTAGCTGTAAGGAATCTCATGGTCTAGACTTAGACAACAGTCGGCAAGTTACAGCTATACAGACGTTGGTAGAGCTGTGGTATGGTCCACTGTGCTCCAGTATGTAAAGGACATTTAACTGTAAAACTCATCCTGACTGAATTTCACCATGTATTTCCCTAGCAGTGTTCTCTTCTCTCTGACCTTTAGCTCCTTACTTATCCAGGGGTCTGCTTTTCATTTTACCTTGCATCCTCTCTCATTTGAGCTGCCTTTCATTCTCACTTTTCAGTTTGTTAGGCTAGTTTCAAACTGAGGGCAGAGAAGGCTGGTAAGGAGAACGTAGTATACTCTCCTTGGATCACCCTCAGACGTACCTGGACAAGTCTCTAGGAGGGACTGGGGATTACACAACAGTGGCTGGGAATGAGCGCCAAAGGAATTCTTTTTATTACGCACAAAATGACCCTGTGTTTACAACCTAAAGAGAAGCTCGTTTAATACATACGCACTTTGAAAAGGCGAGTGTTGTTTATCAAGTGTGTAGTCTTTCAGTGTGATAGAACTGAATTAGAAGGCTGGTTTGCTGTTGTAGTCTCTGTCAAATCACTTCCTTCTCTTAGCCTCAGGTTCTTTTTTGACAAAATATATTACTTCTTACCTTATAGAATTCGTACCTAGAAAATTACAGAAGTGTTTGTTCTTAGACTTTCTAGTGAGTTTCTTTACAAAGAAAGGGTCACTTGATTAAACCATTTAATCATTAAGTGGTCATTAAACCATTTTTTGGTCACTTGATCCCTGTAAGCTCTATATTGTGTGGATTCTTAAGTTTGTGCTCATGTGTATTTCCCACTGCATGTTGAGACTAGAGATAATAGGTTCTATCCCCGACTCTAGAATAAAGCTGAGTTCTCAGTGTTTGTGTTTGTATAATACCCTTCCCACTTGAGGCCCTGAGCTTCCCACATTTATATTAAGAGACTAGACTATCTTAGGTTCCCAAGTCTGAATTCCTATTAGAAATGTCTGGTGAAATTTAAAAAAATACAGATTCCCCTGATGTCACCTAGACTTAATGAATCAGAATATGCACAGTTGGGGCCTGCTTGTTTGTTTTATTCAAAAGAGCTCTGATGTGATTTATGATGTAGCCACCCAGCCAAGCCCCGCTAGATGATCCAGAGAATCATCTTAGAGAGACAGCATGACATGGTAACTGAGAGCTCTGTTCAGGGGACAGATAGGCATAGGTTCAAATATCAGCTCCCCCTGCCCCAGATACTTAGCTGGGTGACCTTGGGCAAGTCATTGAAACATCTTCCAACCTTGTTTGTAACATAGAGATAGTAAAACTATGATCCATGCATAATCTCTGGGTTAGCTAAGAGTCCCCCAACAAACATACACGCATGTAATACTTGAAATTGATCAAATTGCTTCCAACTCCCAAATTGGCCTATGGAAGTCCAAGTCCTGCTCAAGGTTTATACGAATCCCTGGAAGATATTTTAGTTTCCCTTGATAGGATGCTCTACTTACCTCTTCTCCTCACTGCATTGATTCAAGCATCGTTTTCTCCTTCAGTTTACATTAACTGTAACAACACAGTCACTCACATTAGCGTGCATAAGTTTGGGAGACTTTACTCGAGCATTTGGGGGGCTTCCCTGGAGGGCTGTGCACAGACCTCTGTCATGAGGCTCTCTGCTTCTCCGTTTCTCTCTTTCTTTTGTTTCCACTCATCCCCTTCATCCTGCAAGGCCTAAAAGCAGGGCATTGGCTGCTTTTCTCAGGTTTTAATACCAAACATACCTATCTAAAGCCATTAAGTTTTCAGAAGAACAAAGCTCTTTCTGTCTGACAGGCTTCCTCCTCCTTTGAACGTACTTGTGGTTTGGGGATAGCAAGCAGACACTCTTGGTTTGCTGTCTGCCTTTGTTTTTGTTCTTGTTCCACATGTAAAGCACTTAGCACAGTTCTGGCATCTGTGGTTCTCTGATCATGTGTGACACAGCTACACAGATGCAGCCCAGCCACTCTTGCCTTCTGGGGATGTTACTTCCTCTATGCCCACACAGGCAAGCCACATTTCTTTTTATTGGAAACCAGCTGGTATCGACTGCTTTCCTCAAATCCAATTTAGTGTATAAATACAAGCATAGTTGGAGAATGATATCTGAGTACGAGGGGTTCAGAAGTCTAAAATCAGCCTCTAAAACAGTGATTGCTAACATTAATTGATTGCCAATCAAGCACTTCCTGTATAATTTCTTTCATCCTTTCAAGTATCTCTGCTTTTTTTTTTTTCCATAGAAGGAAACAGCCTCAGGGAGATAAAATGGCTGAGTCAGAATTTGAATTCAGAGCATGTTGCTACAAAACCTTGGCTTGTCCTACTGCATCAGATTCTCTTCTAAATAATTAATATAGAGGTCTGATCTTTGTTACATTGCAGAGGGGTTAACTGATCCTAAAAGAAGGGTTATCCACACACACAGAGATCTAATAATGAAATCATTGTAATTTAATGATAATAGTTTCTTTGTTCTTCAATAGTTAAAGCGAACTTTATCTGTAACTTCATAGTGCGTTCCCTTGTCCAAAACATAGGCAATTTAAGAAAGAAAATAAAAAAATGATTCAGTGTTTCCCTATATCTTAGTGACTTTATAATAGAACTGATCAACTCTGTGTCTGCTTGTCAGAAAAATGGCAGGAAAAATATAGTTGATTCACATATTTGAGGCCTTATGACTCAAGGAGGTAGCTATAAATATTTATGGCAATTCCTACCTTAACAATTCTTAATATAAACTCATGAAGACTAGCATTGTGCTTAAATTTCTCGCTTGTAATTCAATTTGGAAAAATAACATGTAGTGAGGGGAATAAAATGGATACAATACATAGAAAATATATATCAGAAAGATTTTGGTCATAGATACAATAGACACTTATATATTACTTTACAGCCTATAAAATACACAGTTATTAACTCATTCCCTCCCTATAACGACGGAAGTCTTATTATCATCACAGAATGGATGAATGGATGAGAGAACTTAGGCTCAGAAAACTGTGCAGTGCTGCTCAAAATGACACAGTTAGTAAAGGACATATCCAGGAATCAACCATGGAGTCTTTTGTCACTAAACTTTATATTCTCGCCATTATGTCATTTTAGAGCGAAGCAGATAAATAAACAAGGGTAAGGTTTGGCTATAATCTATACAATTTTTCATAGGCCAAACCTCAGGTTAATCAATAGCAAAAAAAAAAAAAAAAATCAGTAGTTCAATCATTCATTCAATTACTATGTATTTAGTTCTCACAATGTGCCAGGCAAATGGCAGGCATATCCAGGAATGCGCAAGACACAAGGTCCCAAGCTGCATGGAGCTTGCAGACAAAAAGGGAAGGGAACAATAAGTAAGCCTAGGATTTGCCCATTTGCAGACCCATTAGAAAGAATAGACAATTAATGTTTAGATCTATGTTGATACAAGTTTCCCACTGTTTTTATCAGCAAATTCCGGGATGAGAGGCAAGGCACCTGGGCACCTGGTAACCCCAAGGTGCCCTGAACAAGAGTGTGTAGCAGTAGAACAGACATAAGTGAAACGCAGCATCCAGCCTCCTCTCTCGCAGCCCGTGGTCTCTGTCGTCTTATGTCTGACAATGCACCTTTTGTTCAAACATACCAAAGATTGATTTACCCATGGTTTACCAGAGACTTGTGTAACAAAAACACCTGACGGTTTACTGTTTCATTTACTTAGTTTTTAGTCAAAGAAAAAGAAACATATCGGAAACTCTGCAGCCAATAGTCTTTAGAGACTTAGGGAAATCTATGTTCCCATTTCTAAAAACTTCAACCTTTAATACAGATGAGGTTTTTTAGTTTCAAGGTTTCTTTTTTAATTGAAGTATAGTTGATTTACAATAATTTTACATTAGTTTCAGATGTACAGCACGGTGATTCAGCATTTTTACAGATTATACTCCTTCAAAAGTTATTATAAGATAATGGCTATAATTCCTTGTGCTGTATAATATATCCTTGTTGCTTATCTATTTTATACAGAGTAGTTTGTATCTCTTAATTTACCCCTAACTTGCCCCTCCCCTCTTCCCTCTCCCCTCTGGTAACCACTAGATTGTTTTCTATATCTATGAGTCTGTTTCTGTTTTGTTATATACATTCATTTGTATTATTTTTTAGATTCTGCATTTAAGTGATATCATACAGTATTTGTCTTTGACTTATTTCACTAAGCATAATATTCTCTAGGCACATCCACATTGCTGCAAATGGCAGAGTTTCATTATTTTTTATGGCTGAGTAATATTCCATTATATATCTTCTTTATCCATTCTTCTGTTTATGGACACCTGGGTTGCTTCCATATGTTGACTATTGTAAATCATGCTGCTGTGAACATTGGGATGCATGTATCTTTTCAAATTAGTTTTCTTGTTTTTTCTGGATATATACCCAGGAGTGGAATTGCTGGATCATATGGTAGTTCTATTTTTAGTTTTTTGAGGAAGTCCCATACAGTTTTCCAAAGTGGCTGCACAAATTTATCAAGTTTTTCTTTTAGTATGTTTTCTTTAATAAATGATTATGCATTAAAATACCTTTTAGGTATTTGATACATGCAAAATAATATATGTAAGCTTTACATATGCTATAACGCATGATAATATAATCAACAGTTTTGAACTCAGCATCCAATTCAAAGACAAGAACATGACCTTTGATTTACATCGACCAGTGTGTTCCTCCCCATCCATCTCACTGGTTTGTTATTTGTATGGAAATATATTTTAAAAGTCAAAGAGTATTATCCAACTTTTAGCAAATAGTAGCAATCCTTTGCCCCTTTTCATCACCAAGTCTTATTTCCCTGAGATTCACAATTTCAACACTTTCAAAATATTTCTTTGGGTGTTTGCTTCCATTTTTATAAATTATGCAATATATATTTTTAGTCTTAATTTTAGACATTATCCATTGACTTAACTATGATGGTCTGGCTACTGTTTTACAATGTGCTCCATGGCCCATCCTTTGTACCAACACATAAGCACACATATTTTCCTTCCCTTAACTTTTCAAGATAGCTCTGTCACACTTTTAATTAAATAAACATTTCAGTGTTTATATTATTAGACTGTGTAAATATTTTCAAAACTGAGCCATGAAATACAGCATAATTATTTCCTTTCTTTGTATAAATTTTCCTTCCCTTGGGTTAAAAATTATCTTAATAATCCATTTGTTCAGGAACTTTTTTAAGCCTCCAAATATCCACCAGAACAGTAAAATTTTTATTATTTTTGTTTAAAAAATCTATGTATCTATATATCAATCATCTATATGTGTTGGTGTATGTCTGTATATGTATGTATGTATGTGTATAATGTATCTGTTTTTTCTCCTTAGAGAGCTCCCTCCTGGAGCCCACCATCCTAATACTAATTGCTCTCCAGGCTTTTCAAACAGCTCTTACATTAGTCATTCCCTTTAACATCATCCTAGGGACGCCTTTTGTCTCATCTTCAGTATAAAAGCTGCTATTTTCTGAATCCCAACCTCATCTTGTTTACATTTTGGTGCCTTATTTTAATGGGGCACATGAGCTTCCTGTGTAAAGTTAATTTTTGAGTCCTTGCACATTTCAACCTGTCCTTATTTTACTTTTACATTTGAATGAGAGTCTAGAAAACCTGATGTTAGAAATTCTTTACCAATTTAAACAGCTTGCTCCATTTTGAGAACTGTGATGACATTTTGATCCCCAGTACTTTATGAACTTGTTTACTCCCTGAAAATTCTAATGGTCTTGCCAACATCCTCAGTGTTCCTGATCTTCACCATGTTGTGCCTTGATTTGTATTTGTATAAGTATTTCACATACATACACACACACACTTATTTCCTCCCCTCCATTACCTCTGGTCCTTCTTTCTGGAACCTCTATTACTTATTTCTTGGATTTTAGAGTTGATTTTCTAATATTATAAAATTTTCCTCTCCTATTTTCCATATATTTATCTATTGTCTCTACTTTCTGGGATATTTTCTCTACATTATTTTTCAATTCAATTTGAAAATATTTTTGAGGGGCAATTGTGATTTTAATTTCTAATAACATTTTTTGCTCTGAGAGCATTTTTTTTATAGCATCATATCCTTGTTTTGTGAATATAATAATTTCTTTTACAAGTATTAAGCCTCTGATTATGGTCTCACATTTTGGGTTTTACCTTTCTTTAGAGTCTGCCTACTAATGCCTGGGAATACTTGACTATCCATTTATATTTAAGGATAAAGAATAAAAATGGGTGGGGTTTGTTGATTTATTGGGTTGCCCTCTTTGTATGATGACCTGATAATGACCCAGTTGTTTCAGTGGGATCCTTAAAAGTCATTATCTTCTGTTTATTCCTATGGAGCTGTCAGTACCCCCAGAGAAGAACTCCCTTCAATCTCCTGTCTGCCTTTTAGTTGGCCAAAGAGGGTAGGGAGGGTGTGGTCACCATCAAGAATATTCACTAAATTCTCTTATTTTCAAAGTGGCATTTCATGTCTACCCTCTCCCTTACTGGCCTTCCCCCTTTAAATCATCCCTCATTCTACATCCTCACATGACAAAATGCCTCCTGCTAGAATCATGAAGGAACAGTTGCCTGGCTGCACAGGGCATGCAAGAGCATCTGGGGCTCTAACTCCTTGTATAGATTCTTGATTAGTCTGGGTTTTTCACCCTATACCTTCCAAGCTACCTAACACCTTCCATTTTTGAGCTTTTCCAGGGTTCTGTGATGCAAATCAGCTTTTTTTTTTTTTAATTAATATCCTTTTTGAAAGGCACTTGGGTTTCAGGATTTTCCAGTTTGTTATGTCAGTTACTACTTCTTCACTTACTTTTCATCTTCCAAGAACTTGTTAATGCCTTTTTCCAGGTCAACTTGTTTCTGATTAATTTCATTTATTATTATCATTTTCTTGGTGATTCAGAAGGAAACATAGAAAAAACACATATGCTAAATTAACATTTTAACTGAAAGTCTTCTGCTTTATGTTCATGTAGTATTAATTTGTATGATGCAAATTATATCAATACAGGTTATTTGAATATTATGACTATTGACAAAGATAATATAAATGTATACTTTTCAAAATTGCAGAATGCAGTAGAAATCCTGGAACCCATTCCTTTGCTATTATTTCTTAGAACTACTCTATATAGAGATTTTTAGGTCTCATGTACTTTTTTTTTAACATCTTTATTGGAGTATAATTGCTTTACAATGGTGTGTTAGTTTCTGCTTTATAACAAAGTGAATCAGCTATATATATACATATATCCCCATATCTCCTCCCTCTTGCGTCTCCCTCCCACCCTCCCTATCCCACCCCTCAGGTGGACACAAAGCACCGAGCTGATCTCCCTGTGCTATGCAGCTGCTTCCCACTAGCTATCTGTTTTACATTTGGTAGTGTATATATGTCCATGCCACTCTCTCACTTCGTCCCAGCTAACACTTCCCACTCCCCATGTCCTCAGGTTAATTCTCTATGTCTGCATCTTTATTCCTGTCCTGCCCTTGGGTTCTTCAGAACCCTGTTTTTTTGTTTGTTTTTTTAGATTCCATATATATGTGTTAGCATATGGTATTTGTTTTTCTCTTTCTGACTTACGTCACTCTGTATGACAGTCTCTAGATCCACCCACCTCACTACAAATAACTCAATTTCGTTTCTTTTTATGGCTGAATAATATTCCATTGTATATATGTACCACATCTTCTTTATCCATTCATCTGTCAGTGGACACTTAGGTTGCTTCCATGTCCTGGCTATTGAAAATAGTGCTGCAATGAACATTGTGGTACATGTCTCTTTTTGAATTATGGTTTTCTCAGGGTGTATGCCCAGTAGTGGGATGGCTGGGTCGTATGGTAGTTCTGTTTTTAGTTTTCTAAGGAACCTCCATACTGTTCTCCATAGTGGTTGTATCAATCTACATTTCCACCAACAGTGCAAGAGGGTTCCCTTTTCTCCACACCCTGTCCAGCATTTATTGTTTGTAGATTTTTTGATGATGGCCATTCTGACTGGTGTGAGGTGATACCTCATTGTAGCTTTGATTTGCATTTCTCTAATGATTAGTGATTTTGAGCATCCTTTCATGTGTTTGTTGGCAATCTGTATATCTTCTTTGGAGAAATGTCTATTAGGTCTTCTGCCCATTTTTGGATTGGGTTGTTTGTTTTTTTGATATTGAGCTGCATGAGCTGCTGGTAAATTTTGGAGATTAATCCTTTGTCAGTTGCTTCATTTGCAAATATTTTCTCCCATTCTGAGGGTTGTCTTTTCATCTGTTTATGGTTTCCTTTGCTATGCAAAAGCTTTTAAGTTTCATTAGGTCCCATTTGTTTATTTTTGTTTTTATTTCCATATCTCTAGGAGGTGGGTCAAAAAGGATCTTGCTGTGATTTATGTCATAGAGTGTTCTGCCTATATTTTCCTCTAAGAGTTTTATAGTATCTGGCCTTACATTTAGGTCTTTAATCTATTTTGAGTTTATTTTTTTGTGTATGGTGTGAGGGAGTGTTCTAATTTCATTCTTTTACATGTATCTGTCCAATTTTCCCAGCACCACTTATTGAAGAGGCTGTCTTTTCTCCATTGTATATTCTTGCCTCCTTTATCAAAAATAAGGTGACCATATGTGTGTGGGTTTATCTCTGGGCTTTCTGTCCTGTCCCATTGAGCTATATTTCTGTTTTTGTGCCAGTACCATAGTATCTTGATTCCTGTAGCTTTGTAGTGTAGTCTGAAATCTGGCAGCCTGATTCCTCCAGCTCCAGTTTTCTTTCTCAAGATTGCTTTGGCTATTCGGGGTCTTTTGTGTTTCCATACAAATTGTTGAAATTTTTTGTTCTACTTCTGTGAAAATTGCCATTGGTAGTTTGATAGGGATTGCATTGAATCTGTAGATTGCTTTGGGTAGTAGAGTCATTTTCACAATGTTGATTCTTCCAATCCAAGAACATGGTATATCTCTCCATCTGTTTGTATCATCTTTAATTTCTTTCATCAGTGTCTTATACTTTTCTGCATACAGGTCTTTTTTCTCCTTAGGTAGGTTTATTCCTAGGTATTTTATTCTTTTTGTTGCAATGGTAAATGGGAGTGTTTCCTTAATTTCTCTTTCAGATTTTTCATCATTAGTGTATAGGAATGCAAGAGATTTCTGTGCATTAACTTTGTATCCTGCTACTTTACCAAATTCCTTGATTAGCTCTAGTAGTTTTCTGGTAGCATCCTTAGGATTCTCTATGTGTAGTATCATGTCATCTGCAAACAGTGACAGCTTTACTTCTTCTTTTCTGATTTGGATTCCTTTTATTTCTTTTTCTTCTCTGATTGTTGTGGCTAAAACTTCCAAAATTATGTTGAATAATAGTGGTGACAGTGGACAACCTTGTCTTGTTCCTGATCTTACAGGAAATGGTTTCAGGTTTTCACCACTGAGAATGATGTTGCCTGTGGGTTTGTCACATATGGCCCTTATTATGTTGAGGTAAGTTCCCTCTATGCCTGCTTTCTGGAGGGTTTTATCATAAATGTGTGTTGAATTTTGTGAAAAGCTTTTTCTGCACCTATTGAGATGATCATATGGTTTTTCTCCTTTGGTTTATTAATATGGTTTATCACATTGATTGATTTGGATATACTGAAGAATCCTTGCATTCCTTGGATAAACCCAACTTGATCATGGTGTATGATCCTTTTAATGTGCTGTTGGATTCTGTTTGCTAGTTTTTTGTTGAGGATTTTTGCATCTATGTTCATCAGTGATATCGGCCTATAGTTTTCTTTCCTTGTGACATGTTTGTCTGGTTTGGGTATCAGGGTGATGGTGGTCTCGTAGAATGAGTTTGGGAGTGTTCCTCCCTCTGCTATATTTTGAAAGAATTTGAGAAGGGTAGGTGCTGGCTCTTCTCTAAATGTTTGACAGAATTCGCCTGTGAAGCCATCTGGTCCTGGGCTTTTGTTTGTTGGAAGATTTTTAATCACAGTCTCAATTTCAGTGCTTGTGATTGGTCTATTTATATTTTCTGTTTCTCCCTGGTTAAGTCTCGGAAGGTTGTGGTTTTCTAAGAATTTGTCGATTTCTTCCATGTTGTGCATTTGATTGGCATATAGTTGCTTGTAGTAATCTCTCATGATCCTTTGTATTTCTGCACTGTCAGTTGTTACTTCTCCTTTTTCATTTCAAATTCTATTGATTTGAGTCTTCTCCCTTTTTTCCTTGATGAATCTGGCTAATGGTTTATCAATTTTGTTTATCTTCTCAAAGAACCAGCTTTTAGTTTTATTGATCTTTGCTATCATTTCCTTCATTTCTTTATCATTTATTTCTGATCTGATCTTTATGATTTCTTTCCTTCTGCTAACTTTGGGGTTTCTTTGTTTTTCTTTCTCTAATTGCTCTAGGTGTAAGTTTAGGTTGTTTATTTGAGATGTTTCCTGTTTTTTGAGGTAGGATTTCATTGCTATAAACTTCCCTTT
This sequence comes from Balaenoptera musculus, assembly GCF_009873245.2. Classification (NCBI taxonomy): domain Eukaryota; kingdom Metazoa; phylum Chordata; class Mammalia; order Artiodactyla; family Balaenopteridae; genus Balaenoptera; species Balaenoptera musculus. The sequence goes on along the minus strand of NC_045790.1, from coordinate 97,992,101 downwards.
TAGAACTGCTTTTGCTGCATCCCATAAGTTGTGGGTCGTCGTGTTTTCATTGTCATTTGTTTCTAGGAATTTTTTTATTTCTTCTTTGATTTCTTCAGTGATCTCTTGGTTATTTAGTAGTGTACTGTTTAGCCTCCATGTGTTTGTATTTTTTACAGATTTTTTCCTGTAATTGATATCTAGTCTCATAGCACCGTGGTCAGAAAAGATACTTGATACGACTTCAATTTTCTTAAACTTACCGAGGCTTGATTTGTGACCCAAGATATGATCTATCCTGGAGAATGCTCCATGAGCACTTGAGAAGAAAGTGTATTCTGTTGTTTTTGGATGGAATGTCCTATAAATATCAATTAAGTCTACCTTGTTTAATGTATCATTTAAAGCTTGCTTTTCCTTTTTTATTTTCATTTTGGATGATCTGTCCATTGGTGAAAATGAGGTGTTAAAGTCCCCTACTATGATTGTGTTACTGTCGATTTCCCCTTTTATGGCTGTTAGCATTTGCCTTATGTATTGAGGTGCTCCTATGTTGGGTGCATAAATATTTACAATTGTTACATCTTCTTGGATTGATCCCTTGATCATTATATAGTGTCCTTCTTTGTCTCTTGTAATAGTCTCTATTTTAAAGTCTATTTTGTCTGATATGAGAATTGCTACTCCAGCTTTCTTTTGATTTCCATTTGTATGGAATACCTTTTTCCATCCCCTCACTTTCAGTCTGTATGTGTCCCTATGTCTGAAGTGGGTCTCTTGTAGACAGCATACGTACGGGTCTTCTTTTTGAACCATTCAGCCAGTCTGTGTCTTTTGGTGGGAGCATTTAATCTATTTACATTTAAGGTAATTATCGATATGTATGTTCCTATTACCATTTTCTTAATTGTTTTGGGTTTGTTATTGTAGGTCTTTCCTTCTCTTGTGTTTCCTGCCTAGAGAAGTTCCTTTAGCATTTGTTGTAAAGCTGGTTTGGTGGTGCTGAATTCTCTTAGCTTTTGCTTGTCTATAAAGGTTTTAATTTCTCTGTCAAATCTGAATGAGATCCTTGCTGGGTAGAGTAACCTTGGTTGTAGGTTTTTCCCTTTCATAACTTTAAATATGTCCTGCCACTCCCTTCTCTCTTGCAGAGTTTCTCCTGAAAGATCAGCTGTTAACCTTATGGGGATTCCCTTGGATGTCATTTGTTGTTTTTCCCTTGCTGTTTTTAATATTTTTTCTTTGTGTTTAATTTTTGATAGTTTGATTAATATGTATCTTGGTGTGTTTCTCCCTGGATTTATCCTGTATGGGACTGTCTGCGCTTCCTGGACTTGAATGACTATTTCCTTTCCCATATTAGGGAAGTTTTCAACTATAATCTCTGCAAATATTTTCTCAGTCCCTTTCTTTTTCTCTTCTTCTTCTGGGACCCCTATAATTTGAATGGTGGTGTGTTTAATGTTGTCCCAGAGGTCTCTGAGACTGTCCTCAATTCTTTTCATTCTTTTTTCTGTATTCTGCTCTGTGGTAGTTATTTCCACTATTTTATCTTCCAGGTCACTTATCCATTCTTCTGCCTCAGTTATTCTGCTATTGATTCCTTCTAGAGAATTCTTCCTTTCATTTATTGTGTTGTTCATCATTGTTTGCTCTTTAGTTCTCCTAGGTCCTTGTTAAATGTTTCTTGTATTTTCTCCATTCTGTTTCCAAGATTTTGGATCATCTTTACTGTCATTACTCTGAATTTTTTTTCAAGTAGACTGCCTATTTCCTCTTCATTTGTTTGGTCTGATGGGTTTTTACCTTGCTCCTTCATCTGCTGTGTGTTTCTGTGTCTTGTCATTTTGCTTAACTTACTGTGTTTGGGGTCTCCTTTTCGCAGGCTACAGGTTCGTAGTTCCTGTTGTTTTTGGTGTCTGCCCCCAGTGGGTAAGGTTGGTTCAGTGGTTTGTGTAGGCTTCCTGGTGGAGGGTACTGGTGCCTGTGTTCTGGTGGATGAAGCTGGATCTTGTCTTTCTGGTGTGCAGGACCATGTCCGGTGGTGTGTTTTGGGGTGCCTGTGACCTTATTATGACTTTAGACAGCCTCTTGCTTATGGGTGGGGTTGTGTTCCTGTCTTGCTAGTTGTTTGGCATAGGGTGTGCAGCACTGTAGCTTGCTGGTCGTTGAGTGGAGCTGGGTCTTAGCATTGAGATGGAGATCTCTGGGAGAGCTTTTGCTGTTTGATACTACATGGAGCCGGGAGGTCTCTGGTGGACCAATGTCCTGAACTCAGCTCTCCCATCTCAGAGGCACAGGCCTGACACCCAGCCGGAGCACCAAGACCCTGTCAGCCACATGGCTGGCAGGCAGAGGCCCAAGGGCCTCGAGTGTCCTAGGGAAAATGCCACAAACCGCCTCTTGCTGCATTCTGTGCCACAGGGACCACTGCCTGGCTGACCATTGGTGGAGCCAGACCTGTAACCACCTGCGAGGTCTCATGTACTTTTTCAAAAACACATAATTCAAGCATATTGAAGAAGGAGCACGTGATTTGACAAAAATGCTTGTGAATGTTATGCCATTGAAACTTCAGGGATATGTGAGAATAAGTGGAAAGGAGACCTTGGGAACTGCAGGAGGAGAGGCCTTTCTGAGGAAATGAATAATCATTGAGACATGGAGGGTGAGTAAGGACTGGTCAGGATAACAGGGTTGAGCATGTGTGCACGTGTGCATTTACTGAAGGTGTTAGAAAGTACTGGGGAATTAAAGGGCTTCACCCAAAGGCTGACATACTTAGAGTAAATTTGAGATGCTAAGTACAGATGAAGAGCGAAGAGGAACCATTGGAGTATCTTTTTAAAAAGAAGCCTGAAAAAATCAGATTTTAATTTTAGAAATGTTTCTCTAACCAATTTGTGGTTGCTAAGGAGGGAGGGGGTGGGGGAGGGATGGAGTGAGAGTTTGGGACTTGCAGATGTAAACTATTATATATAGGATGGATAAACAACAAGGTCTTACTGTATAGCACAGAGAACTATATTCAATATCCTGTGATAAACCATAATGGAAAGGAAAATGAAAAAGAATACATATTATATATATATGTAACTGAATCACTTTGCTGTAGGGCATAAATTAACACACATTGTAAATCAACTATACATCAATAAAATGAATTAAAAAGCAAACAATAAAGAAATCAATTTGAATAACAATGATAAAAAAAGAGATATATCTCTAGCTTTAGAGTACAGAATGAACTACAGAGGGGCAAGTGTAGAGGTTAGAAGTTCAGATAGAAGGCTGCTGTTGATATCCAAGAAGAAAAGGATTGGGTCACAGTATGCTAATGGTGTGTTGGAAAGAAATGGATGAATTTTAGAAGTATTAGGTAGATGAATCAAAGGGACTTGTTGATGGATTAGATTTGAAATAAGACAGAGAAAAACTGAAGGTTACTCTCCATTCATTCAATCATTCATTTGGCTTAGAAGCCTGAGTGCAAGTTCCTTTTGAAAGGGAACGTGTATGGTAAAGCATATTGAGATGGTAGATTATCAATAATTTCTATTTAGACATACCTGCAGGTCATTCAAGTTGAAATTTCATGTAAGAAATTGGATGTGCTTTGGAGCCAGGAGTTCTTCTAGACTGCATGTGGCTCTGAAATAATCAGCATAACAGGGTGAAATTGGATCCACAAGAGTAGATGAGATCATTCAAGAAGGGCATGACTATTGAGAAGGAATATGAGCCTGGAATTCATCTGTGAGGAAAACCAGCATTTAGAGGACAGCTAGAGGAAGAGAAATCTCCAGGGCAGTTTGAGACAAAGTCACTAGAGAAGTGGAAAGAAACCAAGTCACATGAGTCGTCAGCGAAAGAAAGAGAATAGCATGTCTCAAGAAGAAAAGGATGGTCGGGCTTCCCTGGTGGCGCAGTGGTTAAGAATCTGCCTGCCAATGCAGGGGACACGGGTTCGAGCCCTGGTCTGGGAAGATCCCACATGCCGCGGAGCAACTAAGCCCGTGAGCCACAACTACTGAGCCTGCACATCTGGAGCCTGTGCTCCACAACGGGAGAGGCCGCGACAGTGAGAGGCCCACACACCACGATGAAGAGTGGCCCCCGCTCGCTGCAACTGGAGAAAGCCCTCGCACAGAAACGAAGACCCAACACAGCCATAAATAAATAAATAAATAAATTTTAAAAAAGAAGAAAAGGATGGTCAATTAAATAAATAAACAATTGAAAGGTGCCCAAAGATTCAGCAACAAAGAAGTCACTGATGATCTTGTTGAAAGAGTTTCAGTGAGGAGGTGGGAGAAACCTAATTGGAGAGGTTTGAAAAGTGGCTGGGAAATGGAGATACGTAAACAGCTAGTGTAGACGAGATTTTCAAGAAGCTTGGCTAAGGAGAGGGAAGAAAGAACTGGAAGATAGAAGGGGAGGCAAGAGGGAGGAGAAAGAGTTGTTCTAGATTGTTTATAGGGAGAGAATTGAACATGTGTAAAATGTTGGAAAAAGCCAGTGGGAGGAGGAGGTAGAGAATGCGACAGGGACATGCATAAAGGAAGGGATCTGAAAAGTCAAGAAAGGATTGGGCGTATGTATTGTGTAGCACAGATATAGAAACTTTCTTTTCCTTTCCTTTCTTTCTTTCTTTTTTTTTGAGATGAACAAGGGAAGATGGATACATATAAAGCTAAATGTACAGGTCAAGTTTTGAACAGTTGAGGACATTTATTTCTAATGTTTTTATGTAGTTGGCTAAAAGGAACTGAAATAATCTTCTGCAAGTGGGGTGGCAGAGAGAATGTAGAAATTTTGAAATAATTATTGTGGAGAAAAGGAAATGAAAACATAACTGAAATTGCCTTGAAGAGTGAAGGGTTAAATGGAAACAGATGATCATAATTTCATAATGACATCACATGTCTGTGTTGTAGAAAAATGTTGGCTTTGCAGCCACAAAGAGCTGGATTTGAATTCTGCTCAACAGCATGACAGTAAATTAATTAAATTTCCTGAGTCTTCATTTTGTCATCTGTACAATGGGGTAATTTTATCTACTTTGCAGAATTGGGCATTGACAGCCCTTGGCACAGAATAGCTATTATTTTTATTAATACATTTTTTCTTTTGATGACTATCCAAGATGTATTTTGTTCCAAGTTTAAAAAACCATATTCTCCAAAAATTACTAAGGACATTTACTTCTTTCCATATGATTATAAAAAGTAGCTCTGTCAGTGTTTTCCAGTGTATGTTCTTCAGAGATATTAATTCCTTATGATGTTACTATTTACTGAGACAGACCACTTTTAGTGATCAAATGTGTTTGGGAAATGTTTCTTTACATTTACGTTACAGTAAAGAAATCTGTTTCTTTAATATGACTTAGTGTCTTTAACATACCCATGTGCATTATGAATGTTCACAAGAAACATATAATGTGTGACACAATACCCAAGGTTTAGGATCAATATTTTCCTTTTGGAGGGGCAACACAAGGGACCAATGTTCTGTAGAAATCTTCAGTAAAGATTCCTTCTGGCCAGAGACCTCTTTTAAGTTGATAGAGAAGATCATTAAAACCTAATTAATGGTAGAAAAGAGATATCTGCAGCATTATTCACAATAATCAAGATACAGAAACAACTGAATTGTCTGCTGATAAGTGAAGGGATAAAGTAAATGGGAGATGAATATATTATTCATCTATAAAAAAGGAAGTCCTGGGACTTCCCGGGTGGTCCAGTGGGTAAGACTCTGCGCTCCCACTGCAGGGGGCCTGGGTTCGATCCCTGGTTAGGGAGCTAAGATCCCATAAGCTGCATGGCTGCACGGCTGCATGGCATGACCAAAAAAAAAAAAAAAAAAAAGAATCTCGAGACCTCGCAGGTGTTACATGTCCGGCTCCACCAGTGGGGATCTAATGTACAGCATGGTGACTATAATTAATAATACTGTATTGTATACTTGAAATTTGCTAAGAAAACACATCTTTAGTGTTCCCATACCAAAAAAAAAAAGATAACTACGTGAGGTGATGGATATGTTAATTAGGTTGTGATAATCATTTCATAATGTATAGGTGTATCAAAACATCATGTTGTGTATCTTAAATACACATAATTTTTATTTGTCAATTTTACCTCAGTGAAGCTGGGGGGAAAATAAGTGGTAGCATGCTCATTCTTACCACTGAGAATCCCTGATGGGAATCATTAATTTCTAAATTTGTTTGCTGACATGTTTATTCTTTCTCATTTGTCTCTCATGCATGCACTCAGAGGAGTACTGAAGCTGGCTTGTATTGCCCCACAAGAGACTATTGTTAAATTTTCAGGAATTTTGTGAGTCAGCTGATGTCCTGTTGATAGCTTGAAAACAACCATGGTGGGAGTATTTACACCACAGAAATTGGCAAACACGACAGATGCGAGCTTCCTTTTCAGAAAGCCCATTGTTGAGCATTTACCAGCACACCACTGAAACTGATTTCAGACAGTACAATATTAAAGTGAATCTGCACTCAAGGGCCTTCCTTTCTGGTGAGGAAAAATAAGAAATGGACCCAAATAAATATAAAACATGATGGAAAGTGATTCTTAACGCTTAAAACAAATAACATTGGTGGAAGCCTTGCTATGTGTTTGGCATTACTGGAAGTGCTGTTTGTGTATTTTCTATCAAATTCTCAAAGCTAACTTGGTGAAGTAGCTGATGTTATTATCCTTGTGTTGTTAATAAAGAAGGAAGCATAGAGAGCATAAATAATTTTTTAGAAACTATGTAGTTAGTAGGTGGCAGAGTCAGAAGTCTAACTCAGGGTGTCAGAATCTGGCACCCAAGCCACAGGCATTGTGTTTGATCACATCTTCCACGCACTTAGAGGTGGTCAGCTAAAGTAGTGTGGGTATCCTGACGTGGGGAAAAGGGAGGACAGAGAGCTCAGGAACATGGCAGCCTTTTGAAAATCCTTCATTTGTGCTTGTAACGCATAGACACAGCCCCTTTTCCCCACCTGCACTCCCTGCACGAGTACAAAGGAGTGAGCTGAGGTGAGCCCTGCCATTAGAGGCCTAAACTCCAATTGTCCTTTTCTCTGGCCTGGAGCCAGATCCCCTGCTCTAGTCCGTGTCGTTTTTCTCTGAGGTATGCACAAAGTAGAGGTTACTTGTGTCACATCTGTTCCTGCTTTGTGGGTCCATTCGGAAAAGAGAAAAAAAATCACTGACTTTATTTTCCAAGAGAGACCCTTTAAGAAAGGCCGGATGCAGGGTGGCCAGGAGGGAAACCTGTGGACGTCCTTAAAAGCAATCTTTTCAGCTTTAGCATTCATAAAGCATACCTTGGCACATGTGTTCAGACTCTAATGACTCCTCCCCGACCCCTGTTCAGGTTTAGAATTTCAGAAACGTCACAATGTTACATTCCTTCTCCGCAAAGGAAATCGGACCACTATGTCTATATTACACACCCAGATGCAAAATCTTCACAGATAGGTTTGGCTTTTCTATGGTTTTTCACCAGAACAGCTTCCCACTTTAAAGCAGCCTTGTATTTTTGAGTCCTGGTGTTTTCACTAAAAGGCTTTCTCCTGCTAAGAGCCTTTGTTTGAAATGATAGTGTTTTTTAGGGAGCCTTATTTCTTTGATTCTTCCATATCATGTATTCTCTGTTTTAAAATACTCAAGGTACACAGCTGGATATGGTTATAGGCAAATTCTTTGTCTACGTGGCAATTCATATTTGAAATTAAACTGAAAAAAAATGTGGATAATTTTCAGGGCAGTGTGCGCATGACTCCTTGAAATGGGGCATCCTGTCTGGCTATAGGGCTGATTTCAGAAAAACTGGATGTTCTTTTCCTCTTCTCTTATGGTGGATTTGTAGTAATTCAGTTAGTAAGTAGACAGGTAAAAACCTCATGGCTGTGTAGAGCAAGCTCCTTTATCCTGGCGGGGAACTGCTAAGCAAGGAGAGTCACGGTAAGACCTCTATTTTCATGAGCCCCCCTCTGATAACTCTGTGGAGTTAGTGGGGAGACCCCGAAAGGAGAGATCAGAGAGAAGAAGAGGAAACAGGACATTACTCACATTCATCACCAAATTAATTAGGAGTGAGTCACTGTCGCTCTTGACAGCCCTGCTTGAAACAATCTCTTGACTCTGAACTTTTGTGAAGGGGATGGAACATTCCTGCCTCATTGCCCTGGGTAGCTAATTCTCTTTTTCATGCACTCATCTCTTGTCTTCCCAACTATATACTAGAAGTTCTTTGTGGGCAGGAAATATGCTTTGCAATTATACATGTCTTCCTGTTTAGGCCACTGCTTTCTACTCAAGAAGTATTTTTAAAGTTTGTATTTATTTATTTTTGACAGATAAAAATTGTGTCTATTTAAGGTATGCAGTGTGATGCTTTGATATATGTGTACATGGTGAAATGATTGCCACAATCAAACGAACTAACGTAGCCCTCACTTCCCATAGTCACCATTCTTGGGGGTGGGCGATGGGAAGAATATTTGTGATTTACTGTCTGAGCAAATTTCAAGTAGACATGGTTATCAGCTGTAGTCACCAGGCTGCGCATTAGATCTACAGAATTTATTCATCTTATAACTGAAAGTTTGTACCCTTTGATCAATAGCCCCTCTTTCCCCTCACCCTCTAGACTCTGGTAGTTACCATTCTACTCTCTGTCGTTATGAGTTTGACTTTTTTTCTTTTTAGATTCTACATTTAAGTGAGATCAGGATTATTTGGTTAAATGATTACTGGTAATTCTCTCTCTCTCTCTTTCCCTTCCCCCTTTCCCACCCTGTGAACAATCTACACAGAACATCCTTGATGATTTGATATCGAGATACCTCTCAGGTCTCCATTTCCATTTATTTGTTCAGACAGATCTACATATTGGAGAGGAAATGTCTGAGTTTCTATATCCACCTTTGAAATCTCTCTCATAGGACTCATGGCAAATCATTAACCAATTTGTTCCTCAGTGTTCTTGTCTGTTAAATATAATTATTAAACTAGATATATGCTAAGAGCTTGGAACAGTGCCTGGCATGTATTAGGCATTTAATACATATAATTTCCTTCCCCTTCCCAAATTTTCCTGCAACCTTGAGGTCAGTCCCATGCCAGCTACCTCATCACCTTTTGTCTTTTGGTAGCGCTCATCCTTGCTTTCTTATAAGGAAACAAAATAAATAAATACAAAGCAATTGTAATTTCATTTTTAAAAAGACATGTTTGGTTGGGAAAGAATGATGTTTTGTTGTATTGTACCACCTGATTTTGACAGTTGACTAAAATACAGTGCCATATCTTCATTTATTGAACCAGTTACTTAGACACGTTTGTGTCCTGCAGCAATCTGAAAACAAATTGTTCTTCACTAAGTGGGGTGTGGTTTACCAAAAGAAGAGGGCATTTGGAAAGAGAGTTATGGAGTGCCATTCATCATGTATTCCTCAGTCAGAATAACCCAGAGGATGCCTGTATGGGTTCATTTACTGAGTACCCATTTATCGAACACCTTCAAGGCTCTAGACCAGGCAGTAAGTGCCACAGGTGACTTTAAGGTAAAAGACAGCATCTTTAATCCAAAGGTACCCATCCAGTAAGGAAGACAGATGCACAAAAGCAAAATGACAATGCAGTGGAAGGGTTTTCTGCTGTGAACACAGGATGCTTTGGGAACACAGGATAGAAAACAAGACACAGAGGAGGTTTCCTAATGGGTGTGATGAGAATATGAATGGAGGAAATAAAAGCTCATGCAATGTCAGCACTGGGACGACCCTCAGAGGTCATGTGGCCCAAACTTTCCTGCTGGAAACCAGGTAACCGAAGGCTAGAGAAATACCCAAGCTCTCGTGACACATTCCAGGAAGCTGGAATGAGAATCTTCTCAATTTACACATAAGTCTGTGGGATGTGGGCAGATGTTGCAGGTTGGGTTCTCTGGGGGCAGACACTGAGATGCAGTTTAGTATGCAATATGCTTATTAGGGATCGATACCTGTGAAAGGCAGAGGGAGGCATGGGATTGACTGAGGGAGAGGTTACACAGCCATGCAGGCCTGGCCAAGGCTCCGCCAGGCCAGAAAGGAACTTGTCGGAGTGTCTCACATTAGGCCAATATGGTGAGATGTAGTACTGGCCTGGCTCAGTCTCTGGGTGCAGACTCTCTCAGGGAGGGTGCAGGCTCTACGAGGCAGTTCTCTGCAGCCAGGTGGGTCCAGGGTTGCTGGCAGGTGGAGGCTCTCTGCTGACTGCATCCCCAGCCCCTGGGTAGCAATGACCTTCCTTAAAAGGGGACCCGGGGCAACACAGAACTGGATTCAACTAATACTAATATTTACTGAAAACTTACTATGTGCCAGACACTGTGTCCAGCCATTTTATATACATTATCTCATTCGAGCCTCCCAGCCACCTTTTGGGGGAAGTGTTATGTCATCTGTAAGTTCACAAATGTATGGGCCAGTTTCTTCATAGCCATGAAAATAAAAGCAAAACCGCTATTATACATGTCCTCCTGTTTAGGCCAAGGAGTTTGGGGCATTTACTAGCATCATCTGTTTCTGAAGTCGGCAACAGACGTTGAAACAATCATTTATCTCACGAGGGAGCTGAGACTGAATCAGGCTACGGTTTTGTTTAAGACAAACTATCGAATCTGAGTCAAAAGGGCCAATGTCCATGTCAGTTCCATTTCCTCACCTGAGGAGCTTACAGTGATCACTGAGGGAACAGACCATTTTTATCATGCAAACAGAAGCTCCAACTTTGGGAAGATACCCCTAAAACTGGCCACCCTAATCCCTCCATCCAAATCAGAGATCTTGTCTATAATGTTCTAGACAAGTGGCTTGAATGTTTGGACTGGGCACACACAGCCTCACAGTGTAGCCCCTCCTGGTCGTGGTTCTGCTACTCTCTGGAGTCACACACAATCAAAGCGACTTCTCTTCCCTTTGGCTGTCTTTTTAGATAAGTGAGAGCAGCTTTCATACAAACTTCTCTTCTTTCCCCCACATTGCTAACCCTGGCTCTGGCACTAACTCTGACCTTGGTTCACTCACTCAACCCCTCTCAGGTTTCCTTCCTCATTCCTATGGTGGATATAAGTGTATCCACCTAATAGGATTGTGGGCTTAAATGAAACACTGCCTACACATGGCAAGCACTCAATAAACAGGGGTCGTTATCATCAATATTATTAGTCTTACATTTATACTCATGGTAATCCTGATGCTGAATGAATTAGAGAGCACGATACTTTAATTCACATGAACATAGTACTTCAGTTACAGAGATCATTAAGGTACATAAATTTATTTCATTCGTGGATTTTTTTCTTCCAAGTGGAATGTGTGGTGGATCTAGCTATGGTGTCCCAGCCTCTGTGTACATCAGATTGTTTATGAGGTTACAAGAACCCTCTGCATGCTATGGCTTTCTGTTTGGCATGTTTAAATACACTGGATCATTTGAATTCACATCCCTGTACTGTGTGGAAGGAAAATGAGACTTGGAGTGATGACCTCCTCCAAAATCACACACATGCATGGGTCAGGGCCAGTACTTGAATTTAGCAGTGCTCTTTCTTATACACCAGGGACACTTCATAATGTACGGGTTGTGGCCTTCTTGGAAAATCTCATGGACACCCTCCCTGGAGGGAGGGGAACTTGAAATACATACACACACATATTCATTTTTGTTTAATTGCAGGAGGTATATACACCCTAAAATGAAAATTCCTCACTCAAAGACACTATGGTTAATAGTCTTAGTAATTCTGAAATTAAGCTGGTAGGGAGTCATTTCTATGATCTGGCTCCTAGGTAGAGAGAGTAGAATTGGCAAAAAAAAAAAACAAAAAAAGACTAACTGGGTAGTGGATCCATTGTAACAGAGTCAGTGAAACTTGTAGGAAAATTTCACATCTCTTCTATATTAGGCGAGGCTAATATTCTTGGAATAAAGAATGAAATCATGGGCACTCAGAACAGAGCTCCTAATTTTAAAGCTAATGCATGTTCTATTAGGTGCATATGTCAGAACAATTCTGATTCATAACTCCATGAGGCCCAGAGCTATCTGTCCCAGGGGACAGCAGAAATAGAAAAGGAAAAAAAGATGTTTTGTGATGTCTTTGGCCAGGCCTAGACACACGGAAATATTTGTTTGTTTTATATGACTTGCAGTTATTTGAACCATCTTATTCTCTCCGTACAAACCTACTAGTATTACCTAAATCCAAGGCATCCTTTTTTCCTTTCTTAATTCTCAATTCTTATATATCCTCCATATAAATCTTGCCGGAACTCAGGACCTCTGACAGAGTTTGCATCTGCAGAACTGGTTAAAAGCCACACCATCAAAACCCAGATAAACATAAGGTTTGGCATTGAGCCTAGGCATCTGCATTTATAATTAGTTGATTCACTGTTTCTGTGGCTCAGTCATGTTTGGGAACGTTCTCTAAGGTATGCCAGTTGGCTTCGTACAGTTCTCTAACCTAGAATGTACTGTGCCAGTTGTTCACAGTAGCTCTTTTTCACCGTGAAAGCCTCAACACCACTATCTAGCCTTTCATGAGCTTCCACAAGAAGTCCTACTACAGCCAACCTTTTTCATTTGTTAAATATTTTACTGAAGATTTATGAGGTTCTGAGAAAGAGTCATGTAGTATGGCAACAGCTTTTCCCTTGAAATAAACCCATTAGACATATCTCCTCTCCTAAGAGTCCCCTCACCTCCAGCCCCATCTAGGTCACTCCCATCTCTTGATACTAACTCTTCCTCCAAGCAGTGCCAATGTTTTCTCTGGTCTTTCGCTCACCTCAATTATGTAGAGTAGACGCTTTTATCCTTATGCTACCTGTTCAGGAACCAGGGATGACTTCCACTATAAAGGGCATCTTTTAAAGAGAAGGATCTCTCCTTCCAAAGCAGTTCATATATCAATTGCCAAGAGAATAATAATCCCTGCAGTTCATTATAGGACTATTGCAGTTATATCCTTCACCTGCCTCACACCTTACATGACCCCACCGTAACCTAAACGATTGATTCTTACCTACACCTGCATGTTACATTGATCTGGGGAGTTTAAAAAAATACTGATGCCTGGGCTCCAATATAGACCATTAACTAAATTTCTGAAGATGAGCCACCAGCATAGGTAGTTTTTAAACTGTTCTCCAGGTGATTTTGATGTACAGCCAGGGTTCATAGCTACTAATTTTAAAACATTCCTGACACCTGCACTGGCCCTGAGTTTGTTTCATGATTCAGCCTCAACGTTCGTTCTTAGTTTTATATCCTTCTTGTTGTTTTATCACATTCTATGTATCAGTCATAACTCTAGTAGGTCTCCTACTAGAAACAAACAAACAAACATTGATCTTTCGAGTGTCAATTAAAATGCTTCCGTCAAGTCATTCCCGATTCCCTCTATGAGAAAGCAATCTCCTCTTCTGACCCCTCCACCCCTTTCATTTTATTGATGCCACACTCATCACAAGCCTGTTCTATCTCATGTTAAAGTTTTCATATTCATGTATCTTCCTCTCCATTAGCCCACCAGCATTCTTTATTATAAGGCATTAAAATTAGCATTTGTTCTATTTTAGTTGCCATTTTAATACAACCTGAATTTGATGAATAGTCTTATTAGTGGGAAATTTACACATCCGTCACACTACATTTACAACACTTAGCTTCCTGTGCCTTACAGGAGACAGCAAAATTAGGTGTAAAAATGGTGAAACCCAAAATAGGTGATTTCAAAATTGATAGAGATCTTTAAACATTCGAGGCTGAGAGGACCTTAAAGATCACTTACTTGGCTCACCTTATATAGATCAACACGACAAAGACCAGTGAGGGAAAGGAATTTACGAAGCTCATCCAGGCAGTTAGTAGAGAGCTAGGATGAGATTCCAGGTGACCCTGGTAAGCACTATGGTGCTCTCTCTACTTTATCAGGTCCAATAATTTTCATTAAAAACATCCATGGGGCTTCCTTGGTGGCGCAGTGGTTGAGAATCTGCCTGCCAGTGCAGGGGACACGGGTTCGAGCCCTGGTCTGGGAAGATCCCACATGCCACGGAGCGACTAGGCCCGTGAGCCACAGCTACTGAGCCTGCGTGTCTGGAGCCTGTGCTCCGCAACAAGAGAGGCCGCGATAGTGAGAGGCCCGCGCACCGCGATGAAGAGTGGCCCCCGCTTGCCACAACTAGAGGAAGCCCTCGCACAGAAACGAAGACCCAACACAGCCAAAAATAAATAAACAAATAAATTAAATAATTTTTAAAAAAATCCATAGGCATAGGTACTTCGTAGCCCAAGAAATTTTACTCTGAAGGCAACTAGATGACATCATACTCTTCCAGAGGGGGCTGAAGGAAAGTCAGTTTTGATACAGGGAACAGCTACAGGTTCTTTGTTCCTGTTATAACCAGCACCCAGCACCCCGATGCACTTTGCATAAAATCTTACTCTTGATACAGCATAATTCATCACAACTACATCTGAATGCATCAAATAAACATAAGTCAAAATTCCAGTTTAACCTGATGCTTTGAAAGCTTTCCTCAGAACTCAGATGGGTTTTGATGTGTTGTGATTTAGGTGCATGATTTAGCATAAAGAAAATAAGATTAATTAGAGCCTCTATGTCCCAAGCATGACGCTAGATGATCTAAGGAAAACCAAGATGTCTATGTCATGGTAAGTGCCATCTTAAAACTTCTAATGTAATTTGGGGAAGACCAACACAAATATTTAATTGCTCTAAAACAAGGCCAACTGACAAGTATAAGAATAAATAATCTGTGAATGTGCGGTGAAGAAAAATCTTTGCTATTTAAAACAAAAATTACCTTCTCAAGAGAGCAGAATCTAACAAATGAGGGATGTTTCAGTTGTTCTGAGCATCTTACTGGGTATAATTATAATAAAAAGGCCTGGAGCTGAGTTCAGGGATAAGAAGTATGAAGACCCAAATCACTCAGTTTTCCTAGAGAACAACATTCTTACCTAGAGCTCTTTTTTTTTTTTTTAATAAATAAATAAATTTATTTTAAAAAAATCCCTAAGCATCAGCCAGAACCTGCCCTGTGTTCAAACTTGGTCCAATGGCCTGGTTTGGGGCCTCATTCTGACCAATATGCCCATCCTATGCCTATTTTCTTTTTTTTTTTTTTTAACAGCTTTATTGGAGTATAATTGCTTTACAGTGGTGTGTTAGTTTCTGCTGTATAACAAAGTGAATCAGCTATATATATACATATATCCCCATATCCCCTCCCTCTTGTGTCTCCCTCCCACCCTCCCTATCCCACCCCTCTAGGTGGTCATAAAGCATCGAGCTGATCTCCCTGTGCTATGTGGCTGCTTCCCACAAGCTATCGGTTTTACGTTTGGTAGTGTATATATGTCCATGCCACTCTCTCACTTCATCCCAGCTTACCCTGCCCCCTCCCCGTGTCCTCAAGTCCATTCTCTATGTCTTCACGATTTCCTTCTTTTGGGAGTCTTATCAGAAGTCATAGAACCTGCGTTATTTTCTCTTTAAATATTTAATTGTCATATGAACCCAGAGAAGCAAAGTGAAGACATTAGTTCAGACCTTAAATAAAACAATAACATTTGAGAAGAGATTGCTCTATGTTATAAATTCAATGCACCAAATTATTGCTTGAATTAATTACCCTTTACCTCAAGGATTTTTTTCAGGTGTACTAACCAAGTCTCTTACCAGGGAAGGGTTTTCTTTCTTACATGCCATTTGCCCTTCTTGATGCTTGTTGAGTTTATGAGGCATTATCTGTTATGATCTCTCAATAAAAGCCTCTGCCTCATACACTGGGCTTTAGTCATGGCTGAAAGCACTATGGAAATTGTTTTTTTTTTTTTTCCTACCATTATCATTTATCTTTTCCTTTACTGCCCTAAAGAGGTGCTAACATGACTCTTAGCAGTGAAGGGCAGTTTTTCTTGTCTGGGCCTGGGTTTTAGCATGCTAATGTAAGATATTAGAGTGATGCTAAATTATCCCATTTCTTTAAAAACTGACACATAAAAGGTATTTCACATGGCAGCACCAACCAAATCATATCTGACCCACCCCCACCTCCCCAGTGATATTTATGGAGAAACAGGGTTATTGTTGGCTGGTTGCAGAGAGGAAAGTGTCTTTGTCATATAACTGATATCCCCAGATCCTATAAACATCATGCTCTCTAGAGAGCTATGTTATAGATTCGAGTGAGCTCATGTTTTGTTCACAAATTTTAGGAACTTTGCAAGAGGATTTGGAGTTCTGGATATAAGGCAGTCTTTCTGAACACCAAAGATTCGGGACTGGATGTTTGATTTCCTTTGTCTTTATGAATGCAAGCTCAAATGCCAAGATTTGAATCAGATATCTCAGAAGGCTACTTTTGACTCCTTGAAATGAAATAGAAGAGTGAATTCTGCATTGAAAACATCCATAGCCCAAGAAAGTTTACTCGAAAAGCAACCTGATGGCATCATCCTCTGCCATAGGTGGCTGAGAAAAAGTCAGTTTTGATACATGAAACAGCTACAAGTTCTTTGTCCCTGTCATAACCATCACCAAGCATCCTAATGCACTTTGCATGAAATTCTGCCATTGACACAGCCTAATTCATCACAAACACATCTGAATGCATCAAGTAAACATGAGTCAAAGCTCCAACTTAACTCTATTGTGCATAAGAATCACCCAAAGAACTTATTGAAGCACAGATTCTTGGACCCCTAACCAAAAAGATTCTGATTCAGTTGGTCTGGGGTGGGACCCAAGAATTTGTCTTTCTTGGAAGCCTCTAGGTGATGCAAGTGTGCCCATCCACATATACAAATCATGGCATAGATTATTTAAGTTTGGTGACAAAATATAATTTGACCCTTCTTTCAACTACACGTTATTTATTTTCTTAATCTCCACCAGATCTAGAATCCTTTTGCAAGGGTTGACTTTTTTTAGTTGCTTAGTTAGTCAAGTATATGGAAGCCTCTTAGATTTTGTACCTGTTTTATCTGTCTGGAACCTGTTTATTTATCTGTTGGTGTGGCTCATTTCTCAAGCTTTAGTTTAAAGGACATTTCTTATGAGAAGCCTTTCCTCACTTCTTTATATTGCTGAGTTCCCTCTACTGTGTTCCTGTAGCATCCTGGATTTTGTCTATTACTCACTGCTCTGTCATGTTGTTTATTTAATTGTATGTCTAACCACTTAGATTGAAATCTTCATGAACTTCTAGACTTTTTCTAGCAAGCTTACTGTTATGTCTTCAAAACCAAGCAATGGGATTAACACATGGTAGTTGCACTATAATTATTTGTTAATTGCCTGAAAGATCTCAAAATTCCAATTAAGGGATAGGAGAATAATTGATGAAGTTCTGGAAAAGAAATAGAACAATGACAGAGCTATACAACCCTTCAGAAATTATCTGGTTCAACTGATCAATTGTATTGCTGGGAAACTGAGTCCCAGAGGAAAAAAACAGAACTGGTCGAATATGTTTCAACTAGGGCTCACTTCTTTCTTATCTCTTCTCACTAGCCAGAACTTTATAAAATGTGTACCTCCTTAAAGAGCAGACAAGAATTCTGTGTCCAAATAGAAACTAAATTAAATCCAGGTGACAGAGAGGCTAAACACCTGTATTCTCCAGACTTCTCCACCTCAAGAGAGTATGAAGTGAGGGCACATTGCTATTATGACCTGAAACTGCCTAGCTTATCACTCCTTTGGACATGCAAGACCTCAGTTACCTTCGCTCCCCCCAAATCCCCATGTTATTTCTGAGTGTCATAGGTTGAGTGCCCCAAAAAGCAGACTATCACTGGAGGCATGTGGGTGGTTTATTGAGGAGTGCTCTCAGGAACACCAATAAAGGAGTGAGGGGAGCAGAACTGGATAGAGAAGGCAACTGCATCTTGGTAACATATGAGGAAGAAATGGAACTCAATTCTCTGGAAGTGGTCAGATATAGAGGGACAATCACCTCCCTTGGTATCACCTATTTTTACTTATTTAACCAAATGTTCACAAGATTGTCCCAAATGACACTGCTTTGGAATAGATTCCTAGAAATTAGTGAGGTTCTGGGAACAAAGGTGCCAAGGCTAAATAAAATATATTGAATACTATGTTGTAGGTCATACATGCATCATCATTTATTTATCACCATAGATGTATGGAGTTGATTTCATAAGATAGATATTAAATAGCTCTAATTAGTTAGGTAAAAAAAATGCTGAGATTAACAAAGGTCATGAATTTTTCTAGAATTTCATGCATCTACCAAGTGGAGTAACTAAAAAACTGAATCTAGATATGTCTAATAGTACAAAACCCCATGGTTTTAACTGGAATCAGTGGCCGAAATGGTGAGGAGACCTGAAACCATGCTGTATAAGAAACAGAAAAATAACAAAGGAGCGGTTAACAAGGAGAGGTTCAGGCTTCTAAGAGAAGGGGAGTCATGATCAGCATTTTGAAGTCTTTGCAAGGCTGTCATCTGTGTAGAGAGATCAGTATTGAGGACCAGGCTTGCAGCAAGGCAATTGGAGCTAATACTAGGATTGGCATCCTAATGATTGGAATTGTTGAAAAATGTGTCAGGGATGCCTGTGGGAGGAACAGTTACATAATTATTAAGCCCTTGTTTTCATCACAGGAGACCTGACTGGGAACATACTATGGTCATCTGCTCAGTGAACTTATGGTTTGATAAGGGCCTCATTGCTGTTGTGGACACTCTAGCTGGACACTATGTGGTGGCCCTGCTGGTAGAAAAACTAAGTATCCAGAGAGAATAGTCAGTATCAGCACTACCAAATTGTATTCTGCAAAGTCCAAGTGTTTCCCAGTATGTCAGTAGGTGGCCAGAAGGAAAATGGCTCTGCAGTCAAATGAGTTTGGGAAACATTTAATTAAAATCAAATGCAGGTCTTTTCTGCTAGATGCCTCAGAGCTTTGAACATGGGCATTATGGATCGCTAATATAGAAGGCACTGATTCATAAACTTACTTGATCAGGAAACCTCTTTCCCATGGAAACCTACTAATATCCAGTTGGGGTAACGCTGGTGAAGTGATGATCTCCAAAGTTCTGTCTCATCGTGAAATTCTGTAATTCCTCAAGCACTAAATGAGTCAAGGAACTTAGAATTTAGTACTAATCTTGAAACAAAGTCACTGTGTTTTCTTAAACAATTTCCTTCCCTTTTCTGAGCCTCAGTGTAGTGTCCCTGGCTGAAAAAAATTATCGCTGAGACTTTTCACCTCCAATATTTTGTGGTGTTATGGAGGCTTCAGGGCATCAGAGAGGAGTTTCACCTAGTTTACAGTTCTCCGGAACCTGCCTTCATCTGACACTAGTGAGTTTCCAACCTGGTGGCTTTGAGTGAGTGTACATTGTTTTTTGGTTCCTGTTCTGCAGGAGAGCAGCTTGAGGATGGGAAGCCAAAAGGACCTCCCATTCTGAAGGTTTCCAAATTCGTTTTGCAGACCTCAGCGATTCAGAGGGTTTGAAGACACGGCAGAGATGTGCAGTTCTGCGGTTGACCCCTCTCAAACAGTACATAATTCTGAAAAACTTGGAGCTCCTCCATAAAGCCATATTTCAGTTGCACATTTTAGGCATGAGATTTCAGCCAAAAGCCATAATATAACACTGCCGAGGATCTTTTTTTTTCTTGCAAAAATATGCATTTGGACAAAACTTGGGAACCTAAAATTACAGGAATCGAATGTACCTTCTGTGTTAACCAAAGTGCTGCAGATCAAATGACAAATCATAGAAATGTAGAGATTTCCTAGTCCAAAGTCCTATCTAAGACTTGAATCTTCCCTATATCTCTGTGAGGTCATTGCTTAGCTTATTGATCACACTTATTGTGAAAACGTGCAATTTCTGAGGCTGACCTAACAAAATCATACTTCTTACCATTAGGACAGCCTCTCTTAAAGTATGTCTTCTGTTATACCCATCTGTATTCCCTGCTCAGCATTCTGAGGATACAAGGGAAGAAAATCTGTTCTCTACTCTCTAAATTGACATTGATTTTTGAAGGTGAAAAAATGATCTACCATCTCTAAAAAGAGTTGCAATCTTTCAACATAAACATAACCTGTTCCTTCATTGGAAGTAATGTGAACAGCCAAAATAAAGCACAGTCTTTGAATTCAGAAAGTCCTGCAGTTCTAAAACCTAGTCTTCTACCTGCACACTAATGACCTTGAACTCTCTATTTAGTGTCCATGAGCTCCAGTTTCTTCACTTTTAAATAATAACTATATCACAGGATTGTCACGAGGAATGAATGAGGGGAAGCACAAGAAGCCTTCTCCGTGATGAGCAATCTTCTTCTTTTCCCCACTCTGCATTAGCTTTTCTTCTCTTTTTTGCAAACCTGACATGATATGATTTGACTTCATACCCTTTTATCATGCAGGGCTTCTGGTTGTCTCCCAGAAAGCCCAGGGTCTGGAGGGAAACATAATTCCAGGTAAATTGCAGAGCTAGAGTCTTACCTACACGATTTTGGCCATCGCACTTCTATTAAAGGAAACTACTGTGTAATATTAAAACATTTCAGACACTGTAATGCAGACCAAAGACAGAAGACCTTGAATATTTTTCAATACAATATTAATATTGGTGAGAGTGCCCTGGAGGAAGTCAGAGCAGCCAGTGTGTTTGGACAATGACTGATCTCCTTAAGGATTATTTTATTATGCACTCAGTGTTTTGAAATGCCAATATCTGCAGATGCAGTATGATTACACTGCCTTTTTCATTTCAATTATTCTTTAAGAAGGGTGATCATTTTTCATTATGAAGGAAAAACTTGTACGGTCTGGACAAAGATAACGGAACAGAACAACGAAACATCATCTCTCTGTGAGGTCTGACGGCAGATTTAATCATGCTGGAGCAATGCAGGTTCACTGAACTGGGATGCAGGGGCCTGGGCCTGGCCCTCTCTCTGCCTTGAGTTGACATGTGGCTTTGGGAAGCCAAAGTTTAGCCTTTTGTGATCCTCCGTGTCTCTCGTCTGATCATTAAGGGGTAGGACTAGGTGATGTTTCAAGACAATTTTACCTCTTCATTTCCAGGGTTTATAATAGGAAAGAACTGAATCAGAGGAGCTACACTCAATGGCCAATCCAAGGAGCTTCCCATATAAGGGAGCAGAAAACACCCATTCGATACTAGAGAAACACTGAAACTGCAGGTGGGGGCTGGGTGCCAGGGAGGCAAAAGTTACCTGTTTCTGGTTTTTTTTTTTTTTAATTTGCATTTTTTTTAACATCTTTATTGGAGTGTAATTGCTTTACAATGGTGTGTTAGTTTCTGCTTTATAACAAAGTGAATCAGTTATACATATACATATGTGGACCTAGAGTCTGTCATACAGAGTGAAGTAAGTCAGAAAGAGAAAAACAAATACCGTATGCTAACACATATATATGGAATCTAAGAAAAAAAAAAAAAAAAGGTCATGAAGAACCTAGGGGCAAGACGGGAATAAAGACACAGACCTACTAAAGAATGGACTTGAGGATATGGGGAGGGGGAAGGGTAAGCTGGGAAAAAGTGAGAGAGTGGCATGGACATATATACACTATCCAACGTAAAATAGTTACCTGTTTTTAATCTGAGAGAGGAAAAAGCAAACTGACCAAGATCTTTGCAAAACAAATTACCTGCCAATCAAGAACCAGAACGTCTGCTCTTGCCTCCCAGGACAGCTGTCTCTGTTCTACCCCTTTGCCCCTGGAAACCACTTAGATATGGGCTCCTGCATTTCTCTTGTCTAATCTGTCTACACTTCTGCATCAGTAGGGAGTAAAGATGTAGAAAATGCAGGTATGGCATTCATGACATGTCATCTTAAGATGTTATGCTGAAACAGGAAACAATGCTTTGAAATTTAGTTCTTACCTTAGATAACTTTTGTATTTGAAAGTGTACCCCCTCTCTTAAAATTATTCTAGAACACTATGAAAATTCTCTCCCAAAACAAACTTTTTTGAACTGTGTGATATAAACTGCAGATCTATACTTTGAACTTCTCTTACAAAACCTGTTTGATTAAAACTATGAAACAGTGTTGTATAATGGAAAAAAACATAGGAGTAAAGGGGATTCAGGATTTGACTGTTGACTCTGAAGGATAGGAGTTCTGTGACCTTGAAGAAAAATTTCATACAAATAAGCCTATTTCCTTATGTAGTAAGGATATAAAAAGCCTCAGTCTCCTTACGTAAAGAGATAAAATTCCCATGTCACAGCGTTGTTTTAAGGCTTAAATTAGACGCGATATTAAAATTCCTTGCATAGTGCCTGGTGTACACAGAATCTCAATAAATGCGCAATAGGTATTGTAAGTGAGATTTGAACCAAAGCAAAATTGCATAAAACACTACTTCCCATGCCCTTCAGTGAGGCTTATTTAAACCATCTTTAGGTGGAGTTCCTAATCCCAAAGATGTATGTGAAAAAATCTTTCAATTACTTGAATATCACCAGTCTACAAATCAGATTCATCTACTCTTCCTACCTTAAAATTCTTTCATATGATACACTTCGACTGCGTTATCAATTTTGTATTTCCTCTTTTTTTCACCCATAAAAAGAAAATTGTAAAAACTTCACAGCTCAATGACATTAGATGAATTCTTTAAATTCACAAAATTGACATTCACAGAGAGTTGGTAAGGGAATGGTAAGATCCAATTCATATCGCTCAGTCCTTGGACCAACAAGGAATAGGAAAGAGAAATATTCCTGGTACCCCTAAGTATAAGTGAGTCAAAGCTATGTCAGTATTTGAGCGAAGATTGGAACATAAGCTTGCAACAGTGCAGTTGAACTGGTGGGTGGTGACTTGCAACTTTCCGAACCATCTGCCCAATGAGTGGGTTTTTCAAAGCACAACATTCACTGTTTCTTTCCCCTTTAATGCCTGAAAGTTGCAAGAGGGTGAAAAAAAAAACACTTACAGAGCTCCAGCTCTGTGTCAGGCTCCATGCCAGATTTTTTACAATCACCATCTCATTAAATCACCACAAGTACTCAGTCAGTTAGACATTTTGTCGCCCATTTTACAGATGAGAAAATGGGAGCTCAGCGAAAGGAAAGTCACTTTTTTCAAAATCTCAAAGCTTGAAAATGTAAGTCTGCCTTAAGCTTAAAATGGTTCTAGTAAGATTTGAAATCATAATTCTTGGTTTTCTTGACTGGAATTCTGTTATTGAAGGTTTCGAGCCACGGAGGCCTATAATTAGAGACTGATTTTACTGTCCATTTTGCTATTTTGTTGTCTCACGTGCCACCATTACCATGTCCCTGCTGTTGCTAACCCTTGAACCTTCTTCATGTCTTTGCTTAAATGCCACCTTCTCAACAAGGCCTATGTTGTCCACCACATGAAACTTGTAACAATTTTGCCAGCTTGCACAGCCCACATACCCTGGCTACATTGTCTTGGTTTCCCACAGGTCTTTTCAATGTCTAACAAGAAATACATTTTATCTTTTATATTTATTGTTCCTTGTGTCTTCTAGAATACCAGCAACAGAAGAGCAGAGACCAATATCTACTTCTTTTCACCAGTGTTTTCCACTCATTTACAACAATGCTGAAAACATAGAAAGAGCTCAGTAATATTTGTTGTATGAATTCCTAATTAAGCATGTCGTTCTATCCATCTTATTGTAGGTGGCTTCTGAATCCTTCTCAACACACCCTGAGGGTTAACCACTACCATTGGATCTGAGTTGTAATTTTAGCTAAAATTTATTGTATTATACCTTTGTTTCCTTTATGTAAAGTGAAAATGGAGGTGGTACCATTGACCACAAGCTGTCAGGAGGACTGAGTTAATGTACGTGAAGTACCTAGCACACCGCATGGTCTGTAGTGCCTGGCACTCAATTCTTTCTCACTGTTATTTTCTGGCTTTCATTCTTCTGGCCTATAGCACATAAATCTACACAGTTCTAGCTAAAGCACATGTAAGAATCTGTATTATCAAGAGAGTCATCTTTTTTTTTTTTTTTTTTTAATTATTTATTTATTTATTTATTTATTTTTAGCTGTGTTGGGTCTTCGTTTCTGTGCGAGGGCTTTCTCTAGTTGCAGCGAGCGGGGGCCACTCTTCATTGTGGTGCACGGGCCTCTCACTATCGTGGCCTCTCTTGTTGCGGAGCACAGGCTCCAGACGCGCAGGCTCAGTAGTTGTGGCTCACGGGCCCAGTTGCTCCGTGGCATGTGGGATCTTCCCAGACCAGGGCTCGAACCCGTGTCCCCTGCATTGGCAGGCGGATTCTCAACCACTGCGCCACCAGGGAAGCCCAAGAGAGTCATCTTGATTTTCCAAACCTATTGCAACCCCATTTAAAAAGCCTTCCATAATCTTTCAAGGCAGAATCATTTGTTTACACATCTTCATGCCCATATGGTCTAGTATCAATAAGACTTCATGTCTTGTTTCCTGTCATCATTAGCTGCTTTATCTACAAGACATGAATTCTTCCAGGACAGGGTCTATGCCTTGTTACTTTCTTTACTTCATTTCCTCAGATGGCATCTGACATATAGTACACGTTTAGTACATATTTATTTTATGATTAACATCGCTATAGCATGTTGGTGCAGGACCTGAATGTGGAAATTACTAAATTCAATATAGCACATAAAGGGATACTGAGGATCAGAGAAGGGAGATGAATTGAGGAAATCATCCAGCTAGTTTTTATCCAGATAAGCCTAGAACCCAATTTTACAAACTTGAAGTCGTTTCTGGTATAACATATTCACTTTTTGTTAGATATGCTTTGACATAATTCATTAACTTGCTTTTCAATTTTCATGTTAACTTTGAGGACACACCTCTATTAAAAGTGAAGTTTGCATGAGTACTTTCTTTTGGAAACAAATTCCAACTGGATAATTCTGCCTGAGAGGATCAGAATAAATAGTACACAGGATGGACAATTTATAATATCTAGCCTGGGACTGAACTGACTAACCTGTGGGGAAGGCTGAGTCACTAAATCTATCCTGGAATCAAAGAATTTAGAGTTGATTATGTGTGCTTAAGAGGAGAGACACTGTCTTCTTTGAACCTGTTTCTCTCCCAGATTACAGCCGGAGTCTTACATGTACCAGACCCTCATTACAGGTTTGCTGCCTTGAATTGCATCTGGTAGACCCTCCCATCAAGTGTGGAAATCTCTACTCCTTGCTTAATTGCCCAGGGTTCACCTGACTTCAGCTTTCATACATCCAGTTACACTACTGACTGCCTCCAAAGAGTCATTGTAGGGCTATTAGCTGCAGTGAATTGAACTGAGGAATGTCTCATGATAACTTTGACCTACTGGCCAGAGTTCTCTTGTCTGGACCACAGAGCACGTCACTTCCCCCACTCTTCTGATGACCATCTGATATTTGGAAATGGTGACCACTGGCTCCCCCCTACCACTCCCACCATGCACATACCAATAGAAGTCATCTCTCCTCCAGGCAAAATGCCCTTCTGGCTTAAGCTATTTTCAATGGGTAGCAAACCAAAAATGTTTGGTCCCTTTTCTTTGATGGCAAAATCCCTTTGATTTACCATAAAAGATAGTTTTGGGGCTCCCAAAATGAAAGGGTGAGTTGACCAATAACAAGCATATCATTCAATGGTGTCTTTCAAAGACAATCTCATTCCACATCATTTAAGTGGTATGTGGGAAAGGAAAAGGAAAAGGAAATAGCATTTATGGAATGCCTGCTATGTTTTGGTCACATCACATTGATAGAGTCCTGGGGTCTTCACAACAGTCCTTTGAAGTACATATTATTATACCTAATTTTATAGGTGAGAAAACTGAGACTCAGTGGTTTTAAGTAAACCAAACATCTAGAAAATGGTAGAGCTGGAATTTGAACCCAAGCCTGTAGAATTCCTCAGGTTGTTCTCCTGGCATAATGCCCAGCTGTCTCCCGTCTCAGGGTCCACAACTGTGGTCAAAACTCTGCTTTTTTTTACTTGTGAATGCCTCCCACGAACCATAAACAATGTGGTCTTCCAGTAAATCCAACGTAAATGTACTAAAAGGGTCACAGCTGGCCAGTTGAATGATGCCTCTTGCCCAGTGGTCTGTGTCTGAACATGATCCCAAAGGGCAGGACCATGTGATCATTGATTCTGTGCAGAAGCATAAGGGAAACCCCCAAACTAAAATGCTTACTCAACACTTTAAACTGAGTTGTCTCATGCAGTTTTCCTCTCTATGGATGATGTGACCATTGTCTTGTCACTCATCTTTAGCTACACTTATTCCACACATCTAAACCCTCACTATTAATTTTGCCTGCAAAAGACTTCTCGTATTTGCAGTCTTCTCCTCATCTCTATTGCAATTGTCCTTATTAAAACTGCCCTCCTCATTCATTTATCCTTACTGCTGTAGTCCCTCCTACTTGGTCAACCTAGCTACAGTCATATACACTCAAGTCCATCCTCCAAAGTGCATCAAGAGAGAGATTTCAGAAAGAGATCTGAGTGTGTCACCTCCCTCTTCAAAAATCTTCAGTATTGTTGGGGGAGAACAGTCATATTTCCTTTCTCAGGAGACTTCACTAAAGTAACACATTTTGTCACTTACCCTAATTTTACTTTCTCCTTCTTATACAGGAGAAATAAGTAAATCAACTTCTGGATGATAGAGTTTGGCCTACATTTCTTGACTGGGTGAAAGACCATGAAAATTTAGAATTTGCTCGCTCTTCTCTTTCTGCCATGGACCAGGGTGATACTTAGGATCACTGTGACTTAGGATATTCTAAGGTAAGAATGTATACTTTGTAGATTAGAGTTGTCTCTTATCCTGTGAGTTTCAGTCAGCAAGGGTATGTTTTGCTGCAGTAACAAAAGACCCCCAAATCTCAGTGACTTAAAACCACTGATGGTATATGTCCATGGCAGGTGGGCAATAGCATATCTTCATGTCATCATTCCAGGAACCAGGCTGATGGATTAGCTTCTATTTGGACCACTGTTGGTCATCAGGGCAGAAGGAAAGAAAACATAGATACAGTGAACCTCTCATTGGCTCTAATATCTTCCTCTCAGATATATCACTTCTGTTTATCCCACTGGACAACCAAGTCTTTTGATCACACCTGAGTTAAAAAGAATGGGATGTTATATCCTGTCACAGTTAAGGGTACCACAGAGAAGAGCATGGAATATCAGTGAATAGTAACACAGAATACCACACCTGGAGCTCTCTCAAAATCTAGACTGGAGGGTTAATAGGAGAGCATTAGCAAGCCCATTTTGTCCCATACCTTCGCCAAGTCACCTAACAGTATTTAGTCATTAAAAAGAAAGCACTGGCATTTTGAGCTAATGCTCAGAAAGGGGAAGTTATTTGCCTCATTCTGCAAAATTTGTGAACTTCAGAGTAAGGACAAGAAGCTAAAGCTCTTTCCACTAAATAAGATTGTTTCTCAAGCTTCACTGCCCATGTCTGGCACAAAGTAGGTGGCTAGTACATGCCTGTAGAATTGAATCAAATTTATATGACCCACCGGTCAGTCTCTCCCTGAAATGCATTTTTTTTTTTCCTGTTCAATAAACACACCTTCCACCTGTGTTTTATGGGCTAGGAAACTCCACCACACGCTTAACACAGAACTTCCACAGTAAATAAATCCCCTATCCTTCATCCCGCCAGTTCAGACACACATTTTGATTCCTATATTGGTGTCATGTCACCAGACCAAACAATAAATGAAAAACAGACAAATGTCTTAGGAACAGGAAAAGCCTCCACGTGCCACCCCTCATTCTTGGTTTAATGTTAATCCCAATTCGTGGCTTCTGGGCCAAAAATCTTCTCCCTCAATCCCCAATCCCTTCCCTCTCTGGAAGGAAGACTAGGTATTTCTTGAATTCATTTAGTGTGTTTTTCCTTCTCTTCAGTCATCTTCCCTAGTAACATCTTCCATATGTCTGTGAGCCATTGTGTGGAAGATCTCTGCCCAGAGTCCTTATTTATTCTGAGCGGATTGGAATGGCAGCCTTAAGTCTGGTATTTCCTCACGTTTGACAGCTTAAATTACAGACTTTGGGTACATTTAACGTAATCCATTCATGTGGAATGGCTGTTGTTCCTCTCATAGTAGTTTGAAAATATAAATATTTACAAACCCCTAAGACAAAAGCTCTTACTGACAAGGTTTCTAAAGCGCAGCTCCAAGGACAGGAACCTTTCCACTTAGAGTTTTCCACTGACAGAGTCTCAATTCTCCTGGGTCATGTGCACTCCATTTAATGCTAATGGAATCACAGTGAAATCACTGGAACTTATCTCTCTACATGTCCAAAGAGGAAAGGGAACAGCACAAATATGGGTGACAGGTTTTCTCAGGAGGATACAGTTAGCTAGCTCCTTTAAGGCTAGCCAGAAATGAAGTCCCTGAAATTGAAGAGAGTGTCTGTTCCTATGGGAATTTCTACTACTTGGTGCCTTCTCTGTTCCAGGCACACATACCATAATTTACTGATAACTCATAATCCATATCTTTGATGTAGAAATAAGACTTTGAGAGATAAATGAGTTCATCCAATGTCAAACACCTAGCAAGTGGAGATTCCAGGGATTTGATTGCAGACTTTGTCCTTTCAGATAAGACTGGAAGGAATAAGAGGGTATTATATGTAAGCTGTCTGAATGCAGAGGTAACAGGTAACACTGGAATAATCTACATTTCTGAACAAATTTCCCTTAGCTACAATAGCGATGTTAGATCTCCTCTATTCATGCCAACTTCCTTTAGTTTATCAACATTTAACTCTCTCTATTCATCCTTTTTAAAGATCTCCATCTATATTAATTGTCACTTGTTTCAGTTGTATATAAGGGAAATAAATAACAATACCTCAAAATAAGACAAAACTTTAGCTCTCCTCCATTTTATAAATTTATTTATTTATTTATTTATTTTTGGCTGCATTTGGGTCTTTGTTGCTGTGTGTGGGCTTTCTCTAGCTGCAGCGAGCGGGGGCTAACCTTCGTTGCAGTGTGTGGGCTTCTCATTGCGGTGGCTTCTCTTGTTGTGGAGCATGGGCTCTAGGTGCGCAGGCTTCAGTAGTTGTGGCACGTGAGCTCAGTAGTTGTGGTTCACGGGCTCTAGAGCACAGGCTCAGTAGTTGTGGCACATGGGCTCCGTAGTTGTGGTTCGCGGGCTCTAGAGCACAGGCTCAGTAGTTGTGGCACACAGGCTTAGTTGCTCTTCCCAGACCAGGGCTCAAACCCATGACCCCTGCATTGGCAGGCAGATTCTTAACCACTGCACCACCAGGGAAGCCCAGCTCTCCTCTATTTTAAAGTGAGTTGTGGGTTGGAGGTCTGAATTTGGTATGGTGGCTCTATTTATGTCAGAGAACAGGATCCTTTTACCTCTCCTGTCCAACATCCCTTGAGTATGCACCTCATTCCCATGGACCAAATTGGCTGCTGCAGTGGCATGCATCAAATCTTTGCTCCAAGCATCAGGAAGGAAAAAGAGGAAAAGGAAGGGCACATAGCTTCTCATTTAAGAAGACTTCCTAGAACGACCTTCTACACACTACTTCAGCTTACATATCTTTAGCCAGAACTTTATCCCATTTTGCACCCAAATACATAAGAGAAAACTGGATGGGAAAGGAAATCTTATAGGTGGATGGTAATGTGCTCAGCTGACAGTTGTGGCTCAATGCTGCTGGGGCTGGGACTATGAAAACTGGCCCAGGTGACAGACATTGGGACCAAAAATAGAAATCCTAACGTTTGCTCTAGAATTTTTGTCCTGGCTAAAGGAAACTTTAGCAGAATGGATATTGGGAGGCAAGTAAAAGTCTTTGGCTCACCATATTTCATATCTCAAAGTACCCCTACAGGGAGGTGGAAAGACTGCTGGCTTCAACATCAAACAAACTTGGGTTTCATTCTGTTTCTCTCTGGATAAATGGTTAGACAGGGATACAGATATAATTGAACTATTGGGTTAGCCAAAAAGTTCGTTCGGCTTTTTCCATGATTCCAAATGAACTTTTGGCCGACCCAGTACTTGAAGACTGGAGCCAGATATGAAACCTCTCTCCATCTTCACACAAATCCTATGACAATACATGGTGGATAGTAAGACTGCAGCATTTATGTATGTATGTATGTACTGATATGTATGCGTGTGTATGTATGTATATATATGTATGTATACATATGTTGGTAATCTAAGTGAGTCAAAGGGCATAAATGGTACAATGTGTTAGAGAGTTAAAGTTCAAGGTCCTAAAGAACCAAAATTTCAGTTCACAAGACCCCAAAGAAAGTGAAAATGCTGAAGCAAAGGCTGAGTCAGTGTTTGCCCTGCTCTAGACCCAAGGTGTTATCTTGAGGCAGAAGAAAATGAGGAGCTTGCAGATAAGCCCTTCATCTAGGGAAGGTAGAAAAGAAAGTAGAGTCTTTAGGACTTTGTGTTTTTAAAGTGTTCGTGTGAAAACAAGGCACAGAAATGGCCCCATCTGGGAACATGAACTAGGTGTCCAATCTCTAACCATGGAGGCCAAAGCCGGTCAAGGAAACCAGCCCTGAGTCCTGGCAATAGAAGGTCCTGAGGGTGCCGGACAGGATGGAGGTAGATGACAAACAATTGAGGAACTGAAGTTTGGCCACATCCTGGAGAATCTGTGGTCAGTGATACATTAATCAGCCTTGGCCTCACAAAGTTTTAATTGGAGTCATTTCCCACAAATGTGGCCAAGAAAACTGTAAAAGAAAAGAAGAGGACAAGAAGGAAGAGAAACCAAAATCATTCAGTGGGGGCCCAGTAGATTCCAGTACCAGAGCAGACAGAACGAAAGCCCATGGGATTTTAACGCTTTTTCTACTTAGATTCTGGAGTCAGAGTTGCATTCATATCCTAGCGCCACTACTTGCTAACTGCAGACACTTGGGTAGTTCTACCCTGTCTCTGATCCCTATTTTGGGGATATTTAAAAAAGAATACTTGCCTCATAGGGTGGTTGTGTGCATTCTATGAGATGAGATATCTGAAAGATCTTTGCAAGCTGCAAAACACAATATTCACGTGAGCATCTAATGTAGTTTCATAATATCCTTCCTTCTAATTCTGACGACTCTGTAACCAATAACTTTCTATACCGTGTCTTCATTCTAATGTGGCCAATTTATATTTTGCACTTTTGGTGGTTTCATAACACTAACAAATTCTTTTCAGTTAGTGTAAGTCAAATCATGATGCCTTATAGCTTAGCTCCTTGTCTGTTGAACAACTTTTGTGGAACGGTGTTATGAATGTTGGTCAAGGTGAAAACCAGCTTTCACAAGGTGACAATGAGGCAAAAACTATAAATTCTAACAATTATTCTACACTCTCTGTCTTAGAGAAAAAGGACTTTAGGAGACTCTGCCAAACTTGACTATAAAATGCAACAGAGTATTTCTACACGTGACTGCATACCTTACCGGTAACAAAGAGTGAGAACTCAGAAATCCTAATCCTGATTACATTTGAGTTTGGAATCAATAGGCCTTCCCTGTGTTAGGGGAATATGATAATGTGTTAATGATTTTAAGGCATTAATTTGGTAATGAATGTGGTAAAAAATTAAAAAGCATGCTAAACTTCAAAATGAAATTATAGATTGTATTTTAAAGTTGATATACCATTGAGTCAAAGTAACGTGTTTACATTAAGTTCTTCTAATGATTTTCTTAAAGGTAACGTGGGTATATACCAAATCTAGTAATCTGTGATTTCTCTAATATTCAACCTCTCTTGTATGTCACCCAACTTTAGCTCAGAGAGAGAATGGTGACAATGTAATTTGAAGAAAGTATGGAATGGAAAGCTTTGAAATGGAGAGACTGGGGTGCATGAGGAAAATAATATGCGAAGTAAAAGATAAAAGTAATATTGGAGTTAACTTTTAAGTCTAGGCTCTCTTATGAATTTGCTGCGTAACCTTGAGAAAGGTATATATCCTCTGTAAGTCTTAATTTTCTTACCCAAAATGTCGTGTTCACGATACTCAGTTTTTAGTGCTATTAGGAAGAGTAAAAATGATAGGACATACCAAGAGCAGACAGCCTCCCTTTGATTCTCTCCTCTGCCATATATTACCTGTGTGACCTTGGGAAAATTCTTCACATTTCTGTGCCTCAATTTTTTCATTTATAAAATGGTAAAAATATTAACATCCATATTATTTGAATGGTGTGAGTATTAAACATGTTAATACATATTAATTCTTAGTGGCTGGTACATATTAAGAGCTAAATAAATGATGGTAAATAATGTCTGTAATACAGCATCTGGCATATATTAAGAGCACAGTCAACTGTAAGTATTATATTAATTCAAGAATATGTTTTCTTTTATAATCATAACACAAGATGGAAAAATTAAACCCATTTCATAGATGAAAGACTAAGGTTTAGCAACTGGGATCTATTGGAATCCCACAAATACCTGAGACCATAACCTAACATCTTCTAAATTCCAAAATTAATTATCACTCCATATAAAGTATTTCAGAAGTCAGGCAGACCCTCTGGTTTCTCTAAGAACATACTATTTCCATTAGAGCTTTCTCACCCCAAATTTCAAGCCCCAAATTGAAAAGGCAAGTTACTGCTATAAACTGACAGTTTGGAATTCATTCCACTTGTCTGAGTTCTTAAGTTTCATATATATGTATATGGAAGTTAAATATATTTTCTTGAATGTGATTTATGAGGACTTTCTGACAAGGTTCAAGAGGATCACTCATAATATACCCCTAGACTGCATGCCATAATCTAAATACTGGAAGGAAAGTTTAGGAAAGCAATTCCCCAAACATTCTCACCATCTGTGAAATCACAGTATCTTGTATTTGAAGCATTGGCCTCAATGATTCAACTTGCCTGAGAATTGAAATTGACTAAAGTTATTATAAGTTTGTGGCTTATCTGGTTTACATTAAATACCCAAAGAGAAACGAATACATCTATGGCGTCAGTGGAAGAGAGAAAAATGGTGTCAGGCTCCAAACCCAGGGGAGGTGGCTCGTCTCAAGGAAAGACTTAAGTAGAATTACTTCCTTTCCTTCTGGGGGACAGAGACAGAAGTCAAATGACTAGGAAGGGAATGAGAGAAAAGTAAGACAAATCTCAGCTTAAAACACTGGCTGACTTTCATGGCCTCTGTTTTGGACTACCTTGATTTAATGGTGTTTTGCATTGTCCACTATTATGAGGGTGTCTTTGCAGATTATGGCACTCTTGGGGCTACAAATTTCAGTAGATCCTTATTGCCAACCAAAACCTTAATGTGCCTTCCAAGGAATCTGTATCAATATACTTCGAGTGGCAGGTAATAGCACACTCAAGTCAAACTGGTTTAAACCATTAAGGGGATTTATTGGCTCATGTAACACAAAAGTCCAGAAATAGCAGTGCTCTCATGTGAAGCTTAATCCATTGACTCAAAAAAACGTTAGGACACAGTTTTTCTCTCTCTTCATTTTTCAGTCTTGTTTTCTCAGTGCCAGATTTATTTTTTAAATTTTTTAAAATTTATTTTTCCTCTGGTCCCAAGATGGCTGTCAGAAGTTCCCAGAGCTTCATGTTTCCTTGTTCACATCCAGTGGGAAGAAAAGAGCATGATCCTATAATACACAATGAATAGAAAGAGGTTTTCTTACATAAAGCCAGTAGAAGAGTGTTTTTTTAACTCCCTGATTGGTGATATCTCTGAATCAATCATTTTGAAAAAGGGAATGGGATACCCTGATAGGTTTAATCTAAACAAGACCTACCCCCATCAACTGGGAGTGGAGCTAATCCCATCAAATTTTCTTTCTTTTTTTTTTTAAATTAATTTATTTATTTTTGGCTGCGTTGGGTCTCCATTGCTGCGTACGGGCTTTCTCTAGTTGCCGCGAGCAGGGGCTACTCTTCATTGCCGTGTGCGGGCTCTAGGTGTGCAAGCTTCAGTACTTGTGGCTCGCAGGCTATAGAGCACAGGCTCAGTAGTTGTGGCACACGGGCTTAGTTGCTCCACGGCATGTGGGATCTTCCGGGACCGGGGATCAAACCTGTGTCCCCTGCATTGGCAGGCAGATTCTTAACCACTGCACCACCAGGGAAGTCCCCCGTCAAATTTTGAAGGCTCAGAAATGTGGTGGTTGGTGGATTGGATACTTGAGAATCAACCTGTTTCTTAAACTTCTGAATCATTCAATTTTTCCATCCTCACTTCCCACTTTGGATTTTACTTTTCATGCATACATGCATACTGAACTATTTCTAGTTTGACAAACACGGCTTGATCTTTCTTCTTCTGCTCCATTCTACTTTCCTCCTGTAATGCCCCTCTCTTGTCATGTTTTCAAAATCATATCCATCCTTTAAGGTTCTATTCAAACAGTCCCTCCTCCATGAAGCTCTTCCATATTATTCTCAGCTGGAGGGTCTCTCTCTCTATCATTTGTTTTCCAACAGCAATGTATATGTCTTGGCTTTCTGAGTCTGATAGCTTCCAACCTTGTATTCTACTGTACTGCATGTGTGTCTCTTCTGGATGCTGCAAGTTCTCTGAGAAAGAAGATTGTGTCTCCCTTGTCATTGATTCCCCTTAGAGAAACAAGTACCTGCCCTGAATATTGTAGGGAAATTAGCCAGTGGGTTTTGGAGGTCATTTTTCTGGTGACACACATTCTGTACATTTGTAGTAGTGTCAATAATTCCACTCCTGCTTCTTTGAGAAGGTCTAAAGGTTTAGCATTCTGGCAGTTTGCTCATCTAGTAGCCAGTTCTTCACACTTCATAGTGAGCTTGTCAGCTGACAGCAGAAAAGCAAAATCCAGGCAGATTAGCAAGTATTTATTTTTTACTTTTCAAACTCATCCCTAATACAACAGCCTTGGGACGTAAGTCGATGATTCATGGATCAGAATAAAGCAACATTTCCTTTATTTTTCATTCTTTTATTTTTCATAACATCACTCTATTTATATGAATACATATACCTGAGAAGGAAAAAAAAAAAAAAAAGAGAGTATTGCATGTTTTCAGAAATGAATGCCAGGCTAAAAATCAAGATCCTCATGCAAGAGGTAAACTGGGGTCATAGACAGACTTAAGCTAACAAATGACCTGATCACATTTGTGTTCACCTTGTTGAGAGCCCTACCAATTTTCTTACCACAGGGCAAAGGGTTCCTTTTCACTCTCAGATTGTACTAATCTTATCTTTAACTGTGTCATTCATAGATATCTCGAGAGTAGTACATTTAAAATAAAACAGTGGATTTTTCTCCAGAAATATGTCTCTCCCTCACATCTTTATCTCAACAAATGGCTCCACCATTCACCTTGTTTCTCAAACAAAAAACTTGGAGAGATATCCCTGTCTTTGGCTCTACATACAGATCCATGAGTGGTGTAAATTCTATCTCCACACATATCACTGAATGCATTCAGCTCTCTCTCTCTCTCTCTCTCTCTCTCTCTCTCTCTCTCTCTCTCTCTCTCTCTCTCTCTCTCTCTCTCTCTCTCTCTCTCTCTCTCTCTCGCCTTGCTGATGGCTAGTGTCTTAATCCAGAAGCCCAGGATGGCTGTGATAGTCATCCCTTTGTGGTTTCCAGGTCCGTTGTTGTCCACCTTTAATCCATTGTCCACACATGGCAATAATCTGGCCCCTGACTCCTCCCAATTCCATCCTCTCCGCTCTTCCCCTCATTCAGCCAGCTCCTAAATCTTGTCCAGCTCTTTCCTCCTTCAGAGCCTCTGGAAATGCCATTCCCTTTACTTGACATGTTCTTCCTTCCACCTGTTCATAAGGCTGCACTTTTTTCTCTTTTGGACCTTGGCTAAAATAGTATCTCTGCAGAATGTCCTTTGCTTACTACCCAATCTAAGTGGTGAGCCCCTGTTAGTCTGAACTTTAATTCCTTGTTCACAGTATTTATCACATATTTGATATGTGTACTTGTTTATTGACTTTATTTTTTTTTGTATGTTTCTCCCATCAGAATGTAAATTCACAAGGTAAGGATCGTGTCAGCCTTGTTCCCCATTTTATCTCAGCCCCTAACACTGTTGCATGGTCAGGACTGGATTGAATACCTACTGAATGAAAGGAATTTCTTTTAAGTTCTGCCCATCTATTGTATTTCATAGGACGTTTATTGAGTCTAAGCTCCCCCTGAATATGAAAACAGTGGTAGTTTAAACTAATTTACTATCTAAATAACCAAAGTCTTTTTAAAAAAGGATTATTAAGAACTTTGTGAGATTTATGATTCTGTCACAACCAGGAAACATCCTTGATGAAATTGATGAATGTATTTGAGGCATATCTTGAGAAACAGAACGTTGGAATCTGTGAAAAAATGACAGTTTGTACCTTTATATGGCAAACTAGATTTTGCCAAAGTTTCACAAACCCGCAGAGTCCTTGTGGTCTGAGATATGTCCTTGCAATTCACTCAGTGACACTGGACAGTGTTTTCCAGAGGATGAAAGCATAAGCTTCCAGCTGCTTTTCTAGGTCCTCTTCCTTCTAATCCTTTTCCCTAACAGGGGTTTGCCAAGGTCTAAGCCTACACCCCTTTTACTTCTATTATAATTCTATGCTCTATTTCCATGGGAGAAATTACCCCCTTCTCATGCTTCCCAGTTATCAACTTTCAATTGACAAATCTTAAACCCAAATTTCTAATTTCAGTCACAGCTTCTAATCAGGTCTATTTTCCCATCAGCCTGCAGCATGGATTCCTAATATTGTTCTGCAGACTGGATTCAAATCTGAGCTTGACAAATCTAAATCTATCATACCCACCTCTAAGCCTCAGCTGTACAATTTGCTACTTTCTCCCATCAATGTTTTCTTTGCACATGGCCTTGTATTTCCACCTTATTCATTCCTGCTGTCCATATACCAACACGTGGACATGCGGAAGGTTTCTCAACCTCATTTTACACAACTGTAAAGACTGTGCACTGCACAACTCTAGAAGGTGCCATTTATGCTGCAGTCTGTGTGAAGGGTGCCCTCTGGAGTTGTGTCTGGAAGTATTCCTGACTCTTCTACATTTTCCCTCTTCTGTGCCAAACGCAAACCTCTCTACTTTATGGCCACCAAGAAAATGCTGTCGACAGGGTGCTTTGGCCAGTGATGAGGAACTAAAATTGTCAGAGAATGTCAGGTCCATACCCTGAATTTTCTTTACTGGATTTTGTGAAACATTTGCCATGTCTTTCTCCTCATGTAGGTTGCTCCATTCTGAAAAGAATGTGCTTATGTAAAGTGTCGTCAATTTATCTCTTACTTCCTTGTATAATCCTCCTATTGTGAGGGCATCAAGCTCAGCAAAGAAATGTGAAGCCAAAGAGCAATTATTTCCTGATGGCTCTGCCCAGAGATTTGTCATGGTAGTTGTGCAATCATAAGACATGGGTTCTCTATGCTGAGCACTTAGATAATATATTTACAGTAGTGATTGGCAGAAGGCTCTCACTCAGAGTCACCCGAGAAAGAAACTCAGAAACAACCTCTGTGACCTGTTGCCTAGCCCAGGACCTGATATTTTGAGGGACCCTCCAAACATACGCTAAATGAATGAGCTAGAATTACCTTTGCAATGGTGGGAATGTTCTTGTGTAATTATCCTAAATCGAGTGTAACTCAATAGAAGAAATCTGGCTGGGAGACTAACTAGATACATGACAATGGGCAAGTCCTATGATTTTGAAGGGCTTCAAGACTCTTTCATTACAATTTATACCCACTTAGATTTTACATACTTAGATTTGTGACTTTGCAGGATTGGGGTTTTATGAATCTATGTTACCACAACATTTAAGGATATCTGTGGTAAAAATATATTTATATATTTGAGCACTCATTACAACCAGTTTTTGAAATAGTTTGCATATTACATAATTTATTATCAATATATGCATATTAAACAAATTATTAAAAGAATGAATACAGAAAATCTTTTAAAGTTATTTCTTTATTATTTTATTTTACATTTTTTATCTTCTTTACTATTCCTGGTAAAGATCCTGGAGCATGATAAATAGCCAATAACTTCATGAGTTAATAAATGAACCAATGACTAAAAATTGCATGTCCCATGACTGGTCAGAGCTCTCTGAGGCAGTATGTATATCCTCCACAGAGCCTAGGATAGTCTTCGAGCCACTGTAGCTGTTCTGACTATGTCGACAAAAGGGGAGACACGGCTATAACTGGAACCTGATAGCTAACAATTACTGCAATCACATACTAAATTAAGCTCTGAACTTCCTAAAGGTCAAAGCAGAAGGGTGCACAATGGATTAAATGGATCTCACTGTCTGCTCAAAAACCAACAGAAAAAATTCAGTGTGCGAGGTCATAAGGAGAGATCAAGCAAAGAAGTTCATACTGGGGCATCTCCAAGATCTCTTCCAGCAGGAACTTTCTAGGCTATCTGGCTTTATGGTTTAGAGTATGTCTGTATCTATAATGAGACCAACTTGAAGCAGCTATGTGATTCAGGATATGTCATTTTAACTGCTACTCTCAGTTTTCCCAGACAGACTCACCCCAGTTCCTTTAGAAACGCTCAGGATTTTTCAATGTTGCTCAACTACCTGCCTGAGTTCTAGTTATGCACCCAAATGGGTCTCTTCTCATGCCATTTTTCTCCCCCTCACCAAATCTTGTCCTTCCTGGCTCCCTTGATTTCT
The DNA here is from genome assembly GCF_009873245.2 of Balaenoptera musculus. Classification (NCBI taxonomy): domain Eukaryota; kingdom Metazoa; phylum Chordata; class Mammalia; order Artiodactyla; family Balaenopteridae; genus Balaenoptera; species Balaenoptera musculus. The sequence continues at coordinate 97,953,260 of NC_045790.1, read as the reverse complement.
CTCTCTCTTTTTTTTTTTTTTTTTAAATTTTATTTTATTTATTTTTGGCTGTGTTGGGTCTTTGTTGCTGTGCGCAGATTTTTCTCTAGTTGCAGCGAGCAGGGGCTTCTCTTGTTGCAGAGCACAGGCTCTAGGCACGTGGGCTTCAGTAGTTGTGGCACGTGGGCTCAGTAGTTGTGGCTCACAGGCTTAGTTGCTCCACAGCATGTGGGGTCTTCCCAGACCAGAGCTCGAACCCGTGTCCACTGCACTGGCAGGCGGATTCTTAACCACTGCGCCACCAGGGAAGCCCAGAATCCCTTGATTTCTTTCTCCCTTCCCAACCTTTTCACCAACATCAGTTGAACACCAGCTATGCGTAGGATCCACATCAGGCAAAATGTCAGTCATGTAAAGGTCAGTAAGACATCCCTCTCCCCCCAAGGTGTTCCCCAGCCTCTCACACTTGCTGCTAAAATGTTTGTGCTTATAGGCTACACCTCCCAGAGGTGAGCTGCATGAGAATAGGACAGTGGCTATGTGTTAACAACTGTATCTCCATTACCCACATCAAATTCCTATTTATTGAACAAATAAATCTAAGCTAATGTCTTAATCCAGTGTTTTCCCAATTATTCTGCAAAACACTAGTCTGTGAATATACTGTTTAAAAAAAAATCCATTGGTCTAATGTGTTTGAGCAATACAACATCCTCCATCTCCTGATAAGAGAGCCATGAACTTATTAAAGGCTCTGAGAAGTCCTGTAAGAATGAAATCTATGTTTAGCCCAACTTATGCCAAGTTGATTTGACCTCAGAAATGTATGTGTTTAGTATAACATCATGTTGGAACTTGCAGTCCGTGGAAAAGGTCATCAGAGTTAGTGAAGCAAACGATGGGAAGCTGATGGTGGACAGATATGAGGACAGAGAACACTGAGCCAGATCAAAGCTATTCCAGAAGCTTCACCCGACCCTATCAAGCTCAAATAAGGTCTTGTCAATAAATGTGGATTTTGGATTGAAATCAGTATTTTATTGCTACTAGATCCCAGCTGTCTTGTATCCTTCACAGTTCCTAGGACAATGCCCTTCTTAAAGTATCACTAAAAATTGGCTGTTTGTACCAAATTATGACCATAAACCAGTTTGGAAACTGTTCTAAACCATTTCCTAAGTTAATTACTAAAGGTGTATATTCAGTCAGTGTTTATATATCGGTGTGGCATTCTAAAATATACTATTATTCTGCTCTTATTTATGACTTTGCAAATAATAGGAAAAGCATACATCAGCCATCCACTTCATTTAGCACTGATGTGCTTCCAAAATCAAAGGGCACTTTCCCTCACTGATCTCAGAGTTTATGGCTTAACGTTACTATTTGAATACATAATTTATAGGGAGAAGACATCTGCGGAGAGTATAAGATATATCTATTTCAAGTTAAAGATCTTCACAGATTAAAAATGGCTTTTGTGACTTGTAACTTCATGTTATTTTGTTTATTGTAATTGCTTTTCTGACTTTAGAAGGGGGGGGGGGATATTTAAAATAAAGTATTTCAAATCTCAGGTCTGCAAGCCATTCCAACAAGAGCCATTTTGGAGAAAGTTCACTGTAAAGTTAACTTTGAAAATGACTTAGAAGAAAACTGTGTCCCATAAATGGCATGAACAGTGTTTCAGTTTTTTAGCTCATGATCTCAGAAGGATTCTGGAACAAGAGGGCACATTTTATTTCCAGTTTTAGAGAAAAAAATCATATTAGTTCTACTAAGTATTTATTTTCCATTAGTACTTTCAGGTTTATAAACTGTTCTCATTTGATCCTCCCAGGAGCCTGAATGGTTGGCACAGAAGTAAAAATAGCGACTATTTAGCGGAGATTTACCTCATAGACGCTCAAGCAACCCTAGGAGATAAATACTATTACTACCATTTTGCAGATGGGGAGAGTGAGGCAAGGGGAAGGGAAGCAACTTTCCTAACCCTAACCCTAATCCCTAACCCTAACCCTAACCCTAATCCCTAACCCTAATCCTAACCCTAACCCTAACCCTAATCCCTAATCCCTAACCCTAACCCTAATCCTTAACCCTAACCCTAGCCCTAACCCTAACAGCTAGTTTGGGTGACAAGCCGAGGTACAAACCCAGGCAGTCTGGCCCCATAGGTTGTGTTCTTAACCAGCGCACTAGATTGTCTCCTGAAGCCGCAGTGATGCTCATTCTTCACAACTCGCATAAAGAAAGATGATATGTTGAAGCATGAACATGACAGAATGGCCTCTCGATGGGCAAGGTGTAGTGTAGAGGACTCACCCCTAACAGTTCAGAGAACTTTGGGGCCTCTTAGCCTAGCTGAATGGGGCCTCCACTATGGACATAGCTCACCAAATTATGTGTCATCTCAAAGAATCACTTTTTAAGTGCAGGTGCCCCTAGAAGTGCCATCTGTGGGACTGACATATACACACTACTATATATAAAATAGATAACTAATAAGGACCTACTCTATAGCACAGGGAACTCTAGTCAATACTCTGTAATGGCCTATATGGGAAAAGAATCTAAAACAGAGTGGATATATGTATATGTATAACTGATTCACTTTGCTATACACCTGAAACTAACACAACATTGTAAATCAACTATACCCCAATAAAATTTTTTTAAAAAGATATTCATCATAGCACTATTCATCATGGTTTAAAAAAAGAAACATCCTCCATGTCCAAAAATATAAAAATGGTTAAATGATTAAATATTTGAATACCACGCACACAGAAAAAATAGACAGGAAATAAAAGCCTGGAATGACTTATGCAAGACGACCGAGCTCCTGGATGGAAGAGCTGGGCTTGGAAAGTCAGTCTGCAGATCTCCGAGTCTGGTGTGCCCCACTATCCCTTTCTATGGCTTCCTCTTCCAACTTTCACCTAAGTCTGTACAGCTATAAGTCCTCTCAGTCTGCCCCTGGCTAGACTTGATCTCTCCTCAACTCCTAGTTTTCTCATCAGAACGATGAGGAGAATCAAGCCTACTCTGCTGAGTGGATTTTGAGAATTAATGATGTGGAAAGAAATATTGTAAAATAGTGCTATGAAAATGTACACAGAGCATCACTCCATTTTTTTCAGAATCACGGTGACATGCTGTGTTCCACAGAATTAGATTTTCCATGTTGCTGAACTATTCATCAGATATAAAATAGATATAATCTCCCAACATTCTCTAAACTTTTTCACTTACAATCTTTCTGAACTATACCTATACACTCAAGAGGAACAGATACTAGAATGCACATTCCCTACCTTCAAGAGGTTTGTAGTCAAGTAGAGGCAACTGCCTACACATGTAATCTCAGGCGGGTTACTAAGAGAATAACTGAAAACTGGGGGAGGGTTTCAGGAAAGAGGTTATCACTGAACATAGGTATGAAAGATAGAATTTCAGCAGGCTGAAATGAGGCCAGAGAACATTCATTCCTGATGGAAAGGCTATGTGGACAAAGGCAGGGCAGTGAGAAATGTCAGGCGTGTTCAGGGAATAAATATTAATTTAATGAAAAGATACTCAGGGTTGCTGTAGTGTCCAGTGGAAATAAAGTCAAAAGCCAGACTTCAGAAGGCCTGGCATGATGAATTAACAGACATGGATTATTGTTCACAGGCAGGCATTGAGGACTGATACGTTTTGTTGAGCAGAGCACAGTAAAAGCAGAGCAGGAAAAGCTCCATAGGAGGCAGTAGTCCATCCAGACTTCGGCAGGGAGACTGGGTACGTAAGATTACATGCAAATAAGTGTGGGCTAGATTCAAGCAAAGGCAGTGGGCTTGGGAATGAGGGAAGAGGTGAATGGGTCTGACTTTCAGAACACTCTGAATGGATGAATAACCATATCTCTTATCTGTGGGAGGGCTCAATAAAAGGACTCGTGTGTGTGTGTGTGTGTGTGTGTGTGTGTGTGTGTGTAAGGGAAAAAAGAGAGGTAGCTTGCAGTTCATTTTGGCGTAACTACCATTTCATGGGAAAGATCTGGATGCTTCACAACATCATCAATTATTCACCTGGTTTCTGGCAACCTTTCAAAACATCTTTTAGGTTTGTATATTATTTACTCCTTTGCCTTAATGCATCTCTCCTCCTCTGTTAACCCTACCTCAACCCTGAAACGAAACGAAACTGTAATTAATTTTATCATAAAGTCCAGGGAAACGTTTCTCATTTCCTGGAGGGCAGTGACTCTCAACTGCCTGAAGAAATGGAAAATGATTTTTACCGTCTCAAGGAGAAGAAAAACAGCAATTTCCAATTAAGCTGTTTGCTTTCTGTGTTCAGAGGGTGGAGTGGACTGGTTTGGACCTCTTTCTGTAACACAGAATTCAAATTATGGGGCAAAGTAGAGGGCACAGAAAGGACATGATACAAAATGATGAGTGACACAGGGGTGTAAGTAAAGTGGCCAGTACAGTGCCTGGCACAGTGTGTGTTGGTGTTTTTCTGTTTTTATCACCCAAAGATTCTGAATATGAGTTTGTTGGTTCTGGGACTCTGTGGAGGTCAGACAGATAATCCCATTGAATTATAGGAACAACAAAATACTCCCTCAGGATTCTGGCAACAGATCTCATGATCACTTTTTTCTAACTTCAGGGACCTGGATGCATGAGTGAAGTACCTTTTTTTTATTATTATTATTCAGAAAAAAAAATTAAGCATACAATAATTTGAAAACGTAGTACAAAATGTCCCTGTATACTTTTCACCATACTTTCCCAGATGTTAACATCTTACATAACCTTGGTGCAATTATTAAAATTATGAAATTATGGATGCGACTCTATAAAATAGACTACAGACCTTATATGAAGCTTTCCCCTTGTCCCATGGATGTCCTTTCTCAGGCCCAGGATTCAATCCTGTATTGCACGTTACTTTTAGTTGTCATGCCTCCTTAGTCTCCCCCGATCTGGGGCAATTCCACAGTTTTTTGTTTTTTTTTTAAATGATTGTGACACTTTGGAAGAATACAGGATACAGGTCAATCATTTGGTAGAAGGTCTATTATCTACTGTTCTCTCATATTTAAATCCAGAAAATGCATTTCTCTTTATACCTTAACCCATTAATTTTAATTTCTATTGATGAACCTCGCCTGCAACACTTAGTGCCATAGTGTTTACTAAGTGATGATATCCAACTATGCTTCTTCATTTATTAATTGGGATTCTGCTAAGGAAAGAGCTTTACTTTTCTTCCATTTAGCAATTTATAACTATTAACTTAGATACAGATGATACTTTATGAAGTATTTTTGATGCATTATTTTACTGGGCACTCCATTATCCTGTGAGGTAGCTGGAAGAGACCCTGAGGCTCAGCAACTTGCGTATTTGTCTTCCATCCCCACCAGAGATGATAGGTCCTGGAAAACAGCGCATTGTGTCTTATTTATTCACCTCTCTGATGTCTAGCAGAGCTACCTGGTACAAATGGAGTGAAAAGGAAACATCGACTGGACAAGATTAAATGGTAAATCCAGGACAGATAGCCAGTCAGTGGGGAGGTCAGGAACCCTCAATGCATTTTGTGATTCAAGCAGTAAGCATTCAACAAGCATTGAACATCTACTGTATGCTTGGTACTGGGAACACAAAGATAAATAAGGAAATGGCTGTATTCTCAAGGAATTCACCATCAGTGAAGAGAGATGAATAAACATGCAATTAGGATGTGAAGAGTATGCTGTGGCACAGATACCTTTTGGTATGAAACTCTTCCTTCTGCCCCTCTTCTCCCACTGTGTTTCCCCTATTCTCTCCTGTATAAGTCATTCTTAGCCTTTAGGTCTCACTTCAGATGTTGTTTCCTCCTTGAGGATGATCCTGATTCTGTTTGGGTTTGAAGATACTCATTTGGAGTTTGCTATCATCCTGTATTTTCTACACCCAAGTATTTTTTTACACTGCCTAAGTGTTGGAGGTAAAAGGTTGCATACATCCCTGTCTTCCTGGAACACTGGTGGAGAAGACATAGACCACATTACTAATCCTCAGTTTTCCCGCTAAGACAGAAGGGACTAGTCATTAGGAGATCTCAAGTCAACTGGCTTGTTTGGAATCTGTACCCTGCTTCTCTCCAGCCGTATGATTTAGGACAACTTGCTTTAAGCTCTTAAGTGTCATTTTTCTTTTCTGGAATTTGAGAATAAAAATGACACTCCAAGGTTTGTGGTTAGAATTAATTTGAATATAATAAGTGCAAAGTGCTTGTAAGTGTCTTTTACACTTAGAAAATGCCTGCTAGTTAAGAAAGCACCTATCATTATTCTGTGCTTTAACTAACTACTAGACTCTATAAATCACTGTGATGTCTCCTCTACCCCAACCACTCCACGAGATGTAAACCAGTAGGCAGGAAGAGTGCTCCAAAAATTGCCCCTTTGACCCATGAATCTTTCACCTGACTGCTCCCAGTTTCACTTCTAGATTATGGCTCAGTGTCTGTCTTCTACCTCTCCCCAGAAAGTTTGATTTCAATATTCTGTTTAAGTCATCTCTATTCCATTATCCTGGCCATGAGGCCAATGAAAATGTAGGCCCAATGACATTAGAGCATCCTTTGGATTTTGATAGCAAGTGTCTGTTCCAAAAGGAACACAAATGCCAATCCATACATCTCAGATCCCCAGAATATCAGAGTGGGAAGCAATCTTCCCAGAAGACCTTACTTTACAGATGGATAAAGCTGAGGTCATAAAGTTAGCAATATTACCAAGATTAGAACTAAATCTACCCTTTCCAAAGATTGAATTCTTTCCAACCCATAAATGGGTACATGAAAAAAAAATCAGATCACTGAACTTACCCATTTTAGACAAATGAGTCCAAATTTTCTTTTAGTATATAGATATGGAAATCTTTGGGAAATCTAAGCCAAGTTTGATGTCTCTTTTGGGACCTATCTCTGAGGATAGAGAAATTAAAGAAAATTTTGGAAATCCCAGTGCTATGGACTGAATTGTTTCCCCCTCCACCCTGCCAAGACTTATGTGTTGAAGCCCTAACTCTCAGTGTGATTGTATTTGGAGATAAGCTCTTTTCGGAGGTTATTAAAATTAAATAAGGTCATAAGGGTGGAGCTCTAATCTGATGGGACTGTGGCCTTATAAGAAGAGGAAAAGAGCTTGTTCTCTCTGTCTTTCTTTCTTTCTCTGTGTATATGCTCTCACCAGAACTGATCATGCTGGCACCCTAATCTTGGGTTTCTAGCATCCAGAAGTGTGAGAAAATAAATTTATGTTATTTAAGTCACCCAATCTAAGTTATTTCGTTATGACAACCCAAGTTATCTAAGATACCCAGGATTATATCCCATATGCAGAATGAGTACAGTTTAAGTCTTTAAACAATATAGCATATGGTTGACTTATTAGAGACTGGGAATAGGACATGAATTTGCAATGACTTTTTTTTCCGATAAGTGCTCTTCAATTCTGCTAGAATTAGTATCAGTGAATTCCAAATGGTAATGCTAGGTGATAGGTGGAAGAAGGGAGGGGGGACTCAGAAATTATGTTATATTGTGTTCTCACTGAGAGGGTTAGTGCTCGAAATAATCAGAATTGGGGAGACATGTGAGGCAATGATGGAGAGCCCTTCTTGTATTCCAGCAGCAAACGGGTATGTCTCTCCTCCTACCCTCCCACCGGTACAGAACTGCTCCCAGCGGGACACTGGGATTCCTCACTGTGGTCTAATTTTAAGTGAATCAAATGAGGTGGCACTCTGCCACATCCCTCTGGAAACTATTCAAAAATCGAGCAGATCTCATCCTTTGAAAATGTTCCCTGAATAATGGAAACATGAGGAAGAGGAATATACTAGAGACCCCGGATGCATCTTTCAACCACAGTGGAATGCAATATGCCAGACACACTTTTACAGTGGTCAGGATGGACGTGGGAAAGATTTTGGAGAATATAACAATAAGGTTTGCTGTCATCTTAAATTGCTTTCACTGCTAGATGCTCTCAAGGATTAAATGACACAGTGCCAGGCACACTGAGAGGGACTCAATCCCATTTCAATCCAGGACATGTAGATATTGTTACATGGCTGCTACCATCTAGGTAAGAGACTAGAGTTTTCTACTTTTCATATAGATATTACACTGTGTTGGAAAGTTTCTAAGAGTTCATCTAGTTCTAAATTGATTTGCTCATTTAAAAGATGGGAAAATTAAGCCCGAGTAGGAGTCTAGGGTAAATTCACACCAGTATGGAGTGCCAGGACCCAGACAAGAATCCACTACATCTAACCTCCATTCAGCTCCTTCTTTACCAAATCTGTGCTTCTTCTTTCCCGAGGAAAAAAATCAAATAGTGCATTGATTCTTCAGGGTAAAGGTTTGCGTTTTGTTTTTATAAGCATATATTGAAGAGACCAAAACTTTAGTGGAAAATGTAAAACTTTTAGATTTGAGATTTCATATTTCTATTAGAAAAATTAGGGAAATATGTATGCTTCTCTCTTTCTGACATCACTGAGTTGGAGTAAGATTCTGGAGCTAGGAATCAGGCAGAACATGTTCCTCTGATCCTAAACAAATGACTCACAGCATCATGGGAGTACCAGGTTGAAAAGCATTAGAAATTCCATCTTACCACCCACCCCACACCCTCCATACACAGAGGGTAGTAATGTAATGACCTCTGAAATATCTGTCAAGTACCTGTCCCATCTTCTGAGGACCCATCGTATACTAAAACCATCATTTCAGTGTTACTAATTTAATTCCAACAACACCTTATGAAGTAATTGTTATTTTCTATACTTTACAAGTGAGAAAATTGATTCTGAGAGAGATGAGATATTTTGTACAAAGTTCAGGGCAAGTTAGTTGTAGAACTGCTATTCAACCAGGCTTGCTTTCTGCCCCCCCCCCCCCCACCACCCCAGGGGCACAGATTCTGGTATCAGTTAGAATTGAGTTTGGACCCTGAGTCTTTGCTTTTAAACTGTATGGCCCTGGCCTCACAGCTTGTCTCTTCATCTGGAAGAAAAGAAAGAAAGGAAGGAAAGAAGGAAGGAAGGAAGGAAGGGAGGGAGGGAGGGAGAAAGAAAGGAAGGAAGGAAGGGAGGGAGGGAGGGAGGGAGAAAGGAAAGGAGAAAGAAGGGAGGAAGGGAGAAAAAGGGAGGAAGGAAGGAAGGAAGAATAAAGGGAGGGAAAGAGGGAGGAGGAAGGAAGGAAGGAAAATAGTACCAAACTCTGAAAGAATCCATGAGAATTGAGTTTGTCTTTGTGAAGTGCTTTCCATGGTACTTAATATGATAAGTGCTCAGTAAACCTTAGGTGTTATTAGTAGTATTATACCAACCTATTTTTCTGCGCCATGGTTTACCCGTTTATGAATGAACATATCTGGACTAGAAGTCTCCAGAGTTTTCCAGCTCTGTTCATCTCTGGCTAGATGCTCAACTCTCAAGTGACTGTGTTGGTACAGCTCTCAAGCCTGTGTCTAAAACAGTGATGTACATGGTTTGTTCAGCATCTTCAGCCTTCATTCACTTTGGAAACTCATGATAGGAGGAGCTCTTTTTATCTTTTTTTTTATAAAACCCCCCATGGCAACATAGACAAAATCCACCATTATGCTGCCTCAAAATCAGCCCAAGCATTAGGAAAACAAACAGAGGCTTTCGGGTGTTCGACTAATCAAGATTTCTGCCACTCCTGTCTTAGTGGGATAGGTATTACTAATCAGAAAGAGTGACCGGCAGTTCACGTCTGTTCAGTGGGTGAGAAAAGAGAGTTCCATCTGGTGCATTTATTCATTCACGGCCAAGAAGAGAATCCCAGTCCAAAGTAAAAGCAATTCTGCCTCTAGTTGTACCTAATCACCCAGCAGCAGAAAGGCATGTGATGGAGGCGCCTGCCCAGTGTCCAAAAGCAGAGCAGATGTTTCCAATTGCTCCCTCCTTTGTAATTCTACCCTGGAAACAAAAATGTAAAACCTTGAAAATAGTAAGAATACATGAGCCTCACAAAGGGACAAACACAACAGAAGAAGATGAACAGCATGGGATAAGAGAGTGGCTGCATTGAGAGTCATCCCATGGGAGTATTTAGAAATTATTTTTCCAACCAGATCTGTACCCAGGGACACAATTGCCCCTCTAAATACCTTTCACTTGAGAGGAAAGTATGACAGATTCTATTAAATGCATTTTCTTTTAATGGAAAATAAACCGGATTTCTTTATGAGCCAACACTTGTCTGAGAAGCTCTGATATTCTAACAGATTTGGTTTGCAAGAAGAAAACATCGATTAATCCTAGATATTATACGGGTTTAGCAATAGTGCTTTAGTAGAGTTCTGAAAGATTTCTGAAGATAACTTGGAATCAGTGTCACCAAATGTAAGAGCTAGAAAGAATCTGAAAACTTGAGTGATCAAGTCAATGAAACATACCCATTTTACAGATGGAGAGGCTAAAACATGAAGAAGTTAACTTGCCTAAGATTAGAGAATGAGTCAAAGACAAAATACTACACATACCATCAAATTTAGGCAAACCTGAAACATATGGGTAGATAATCATATTTATTTGTCTCTTATATAGTTGAGTACATTAATTTGAAATGTGATTAAAACCACTCCAATTCCAACTTTCAGGCTTATATGATCAGTACAACAAGGAAAGAGAATGCTAATTCATGATTGTAATGCCATCTTCTACTTACGTCACCCTTGCTCTGGCATAATATTAAGAAAACAGTCAGCCTAAAATGAGTCTTATGTCAGGTAGGAATGAGCACCTTTGAAAAAAAGGCCAACAGGGAAAAAAGTAAAACATTAAATAAATAAAATGTTTACATTTGCTTCTTGAAAAGAGGCAATCGGTGTCCTCACATAGTAATGAACTGCAATTTAAAAATTGCTCTAAGTGATTCAGAATATCTATGTAACATCATGGAATCTCATACTTCAGGAGGACCTTAGATGCTGCTTTTAGGGGCATCCCATCTGACGCGGCATCCCATCCATCCAAGTGTGGCATTCATGAAGTGCAGCAGCTCAGCTTTATTTGAAGACTTCCATGGAATCAAAATATGTAGCATCCAACACATGTAGCTGATAGTATATTCTTCCTTATTTTCAGCCAGAGTTGGTCTCTCTGGAGCTGTACTTCTTGGTCATTGTTGGGCCTTCAGTGACCTCTAGAAGCAAGTCCCATTCAACAACTGCCCTTCAGGTATTGAAGACCAGAGATCATGTGCTCCCTAAGTCTTCTTCTTTCCAAACCACCACCCAGTTCTTTCCACTTGGAAATCCTCTACAGTAGTTGGTACTGTGATGGTTAATTTTATGTGTCAACTTGGCTAGGCTATGGTACCCATTTGTTTGGTCAACACCAATCTGGATGTGAATGCCTGGGAGGATATATTTTAGATGTGATTAACATTTAAATCACTAGACTGTCAATAAAGTAAATTATTCTCCATCATGTGGGCGGGCCTCATCCAATCACTTGAAGGCCTTAAGAGCAAAGACTGAGGTTCTCCAAAAGTAGAAGGAACTCTCAAGACTAGAAGATAGAAATTCTGCCTGAGTTTCCAGCTTGCAACCCCGCAGAACTTGACTGCAGTATCAACATCAGCTCTTACCTGAATTTTCAGCCTGTCAGCTTGCCCTAGGGATTTCAGACCCAGAGAGCTCCACATTCACATAAGCCAATTCCTTAATAACTTTCTCTCTTTCTCCCTAGATCTTTTCATAATCATATTTCTAGCTTGTTGCTCATATTGTGGATAAGACAATGTTAGAAATGGCATTAGCTTGAAAGAAGAATGGAGGGTGTTTCATTTCCCTCTGGTGATGGACATGGCAAAAATAAAAAGCCTCCGCATGTATAGGGGTTAAGTGTTTATAAATTATTCTCACAAATGTGTTCTCAGGCGAGCTAGACATTGATTCTATTTTATAGATGACAAATGAAGGTCTGGGGATATAAAATGATTTACCCAAGACCTCTAAGCTCATGAGTGGTAGAACTCCAAGTCTGATACTCTCCCTGCCACCCCTTTCCACATCTTCCTCTCAATAAGTAGACAGAGGAGCTATAGAGGCAATTCTTCTGGGGCTATGATGCACACGCATGGGAATCTGACCCACTGCAACCAGGAAAGGCAAAAGGAAAGACCTCTGCCAAGGTCAGACCACGCGTGGCCTGAGGTTATTATTCACCATTCCAGCCTCAAGAACTCTGCAAGATCAATGAAAGCATACACTGGGAAATAAAAGAGGCATGAGAAAATTTTACAAATTGGCTAGTTTTTGTTTCCTGTTGGCTTTTCCAGAACATTCTTGGCACCAGATGAGAGTAATGTGGTAATGCGGTAAAACGTCCCTGTGAGATGCTATCCATTTAGAGACAGGGGGGCAGTGAAATACCCTAGCCCTTGATGCCCTAAGGGCTCGTCTGCACTTCCTGAGGTTTTCCTAGTAACCAATGTGGTCGACCTTTTGTCATATCAAATAGGTTTACGTTTTAGAGAATCTCAAGGCATCAAGGTTATGGCACTATCTATATTTCTGCTGCTGGCTCTGATTTGGAAATGCCAATAAAGGAGGTTGGCTTCATGCTTACTAAAGAAAATGTACAAGCTCCATCTTGTCTTATCCTGACTGGCAGAACTGCCCATCATAATATGCATTTCACAGGATTAGAATTAGTAACAAGAAGTCACATTGTACCCTATTTTAAAGAAAACAAGTGTCCAGGCCCTGAACCTGGAAGACAGACTCAATAAGGGAGTTAACCCTCACATTTGAGAAGGATTCTCATGTTATGATGTAATAGCAGCAGCTATGATTTATTGAGCACCTACTATGGGCCATGTATTTTATAGACATTATTTACAATTCTCAATTCTCATAACAACCCTGGAAGGCATGTAGGAGAAAATTGATACTTGGTGAAAGGAAGCAAGTTGCTGAAGATCACATAGCTAGAAAATATCTAACTCAGGCAGGCTTGTCTGGCAGATGTTTCTGCTACTACACTGAAGTATTTCTCTCCAGATCGTATAAAAAACATATTATTTTGCAAGGGAGAAATATCTTTCTCTCTCTTACACACACAGACACACACAAAATACACGCATGCACAGAAATTCTTCCTATAGAATGTAAATGAAATCCTGATAAAAACAGCCGTTTTCTCAAACAAAGTGTATTCATCTTTCAGGACCTAGAAAGTGGCTACAGTTATGTTTGGTGTTCAGTTGATATTTGTGAAATTAAAAATGCATCATTTATTACAGTTGACCCAAAGCATTTCATCTAAGACCTTTTCTCTCTACCACCCCGTCAGATATATTTCTAAAAGAAAAGTCACATTCTTTCAACAAGCACGCACAGAGCACGTATTCTCGTGGGAGACGTAGTTCTAGAAACCGGGATACAGATTTATAGGAGAGAACATGCTAGCTTCTAGAGAGGCAACTGTCTTCTAGGACAGACAGGCTTGTAGACGGATCATATCCAACAGTGTCATTAGTCCTAGGCACGTGCACGTGGGGCCGGGAGAGCATTGTGGAGGTCTATATTGATAGCTGTAGAAAGAGATGAAAACCCAAACTGCTTCAGTGCTTGGCCAAATGTAGCATTTTCTTGTTCTCTCCTGCTTATTCTCATTCAAAGAGGCCTTTAATTATGTGTGATCCTAGGTTTTCCTCTTAGAACCATAGGACCATGGGATTTGGCAGATTTGTAGATCATTTTAAAATAGATATCTGGTTTGGGCCATAGAGTGGGCTAGAGAATTGGAAAGCTCTACTGCTATACAATACTTGGAAACCCTAGATATTATATGAGAGGTCCTTTTAAATACACAGCTGAATTCACAAGAAAATAGGAGAAATTTATAAGCGTGCACACACACACACACACACACACACACACACACACAAATGAAGAAGCAGTTGAGATCCAGAAAATAAGCAAGTAAATGGATGCTGTAGCTGTCCTAGGAAGGTGGGCGGAAATGTGGAGGGCTGTTCTTGGGGTCTTGGTGATACAAGGATCAGGAGAGGAGAATTTGGCCATGCTCATGGGTAGGAGTTGAAATTCAGACCTCTGCAGTAAGCCAGGCCTCTCAAAATTCTACACCTCAGTTAAAGGTGACCTGAACTTGAATTTGCCCTCCTGAGCAAAGGTATCTTTTGTGGCAGTCTATCCCAGCAGAGCCTGGGAAGTTACTACCCAGTCTAAAGTATGCTGTTATCTCCTTTTTGTGTAACCATCTCTACGTGTTCTGTGTCACTTTGCATTAAAGAAAGTTTCTCTCTCTTGTCCTTGGCTCTCAGTTGAAAAAATATAATGAGCAATTCCATAATGATATGAAGTGCTTTTTGATAAACTTGTCCAAATGCTCATTAGAAGGGTTTGTTCCAATTTACATGCTCTCCATCTGTGTATGACAAAGCCCTTTGCTGTCTCTCCTTACTAACTTCTGGGTGTGCTACAAAAAGCAATCTTTGCCAATCTGATAGAATGACATCTTTTAAAATTTAAGGTGCATGTAGTTGTTTTCTTGTGAAGTCAAACACCCCTTCATGTGTGTTTCAGCTGTGTCACTTGTGAATTATTGTTACATGTCTGTGTCAATTTCCATTTTTCAGTCTGACTGCTTTTGTGTTTGTTTTTGTTGTTGATAATTATACTTAATATTTACACAGCATTCATGTCAGTGTCAAGCACCGTTTTCAATGCTTGACTTGCTATTATTCATTTAATCCTTATAATAAATCCTATAGGATAGGTACTGTTGTCCCCATTGGTACAGAGGACAACTTGGAACATTTCATATAAATGATATCATACAATACATGTTTTTTATGACTGTATTCTTTCACTTAGCAAAATATTTTTATATTACTTTCTCAGCATGAAGATTAATGGACAATGCTAGTTATATAAATTAAATCTTCATACCCACATGATGCTCACATCCATATTTATGGAGTCTGGGGTTGTTACCAATTCCCGTTTCTTGTACCTAGTGGGAAGGCTATTGTTTAGCCAAGCCTCCAAGATGGGAGGCACTTGGAGGGCATAAAGCCCCATAAAAATGGAAAAGGGGTAATCCTCATTCTAAGCAGTGGTATCATTCATAGCAATTTGTTCTTGTGGGTAGTTTGGGGACTGGGAAGTTAAACCCTGGTCTAGGATGTACTGTGTTATCCCTTTCTTTAAGTAAATATCTTTGTATACTTATGGTTTTTTTTAATTAATTAATTTATTTTTGGCCGCGTTGGGTCTTTGTTGCTGCGCGCGGGCTTTCTCTAGTTGCAGTGAGTGGGGGCTACTCTTCATTGCGGTGCGCGGGCTTCTCATTGCGGTGGCTTCTCTTGTTGCAGAGCACGGGCTCTAGGCACACGGGCTTCAGTAGTTGTGGCACGCAGGCTCAGTAGTTGTGGCTCACGGGCTTAGTTGCTCTGCGGCATGTGGGATCTTCCCGGACCAGGGATCAAACCCGTGTCCCCTGCATTGGCAGGCAGGTTCTTAACCACTACGCCACCAGGGAAGTTCCTCTGTGTTATTTTTCATTAAGATATCTTTACATTCTCTGGGTCCATTGGTGTCTTTCCTATATGTGTGACAAGCCCAGTGTGAGAATATGAAATATTTTGATGATCTAATTAGCAGATTAATCTGATAGTCATGACAACCCTTATCCAACAATTGGTGAATACCCATTTGTTCACCATTCATTTCTTTGTTAGGTATTTATTTAGCCCCTTCTACTATTAGTCAGTCTTGTAGGAGTATCAGCTATGTGATTGAGTAAAATCAAGATCCCTGGCCCAAGAAACTTAAGTTCCAGTGGAAGGAACTTACTTTTTCTTTCCAATTTCATGTGGAACAATTAAACAAATTGAAGTTGTAGAACCTAGCTGACCAATTTAAAGATAGGAAAATAAAATAGAAACGTGAAATGTCATACCCAGAACCACGGAGCGCTCCACCCAGATCTTCTTATGTCTGTCTTACCTCTGGCCACTGCCCGGCACAAGCAGAGAGTCAAAAGTACCTGGGAGTTCATAGCCTTCTCGGGAGGCTCTTACCAGTGACAGACAGGGATGACAGTGTGAAAAATCCAGCTCCTTTGCCTTGAGTGAGGACAAACTGAGGAGTAATATGCTCCAGAGCTCCCTGTGGGATCAGGCTGAGATGGGGACTCACTTGACATCTCACCCTTGCTTGATTTCATCCCATCCCTCTCCTACTTCTCCCTTATCATTCTCTCCTGGGAGCATGTCCTTAATAAATAACACATGCATGAATCCTCATTCCAAACATTGCTTTTGGGAAAGCTGACCTAAGACATAGCATTAGTAAATGGTGGAGCCAGAATTTCTGTATCTGATTTCTGTACCAAATTTCATACAGTCTCCATACAGAGTGAAGTAAGTCAGAAAGAGAAAAACAAATACCGTATGCTAACACATATATATGGAATCTAAAAAAAAAGGTCATGAAGAACCTAGGGGCAGGACGGGAATAAAAACGCAGACCTACTAGTGAATGGACTTGAGGACACGGGAAGGGGGAAGGGGAAGCTGGGATAAAGTGAGAGAGTGACATGGACATATATACACTACCAAATGTAAAACCGATAGCTAGTGGGAAGCAGCCGCATAGCACAGGGAGATCAGCTCGGTGCTTTGTGACCACCTAGAGGGGTGGGATAGGGAGGGTGGGAGGGAGGGAGACACAAGAGGGAAGAGATATTGGGGATATATGTATATGTATAGCTGATTCATTTTGTTATAAAGCAGAAACTAACACACCATGGTAAAACAATTATACTCCAATAAAGATGTTAAAAAATTAATTAATTTAAAAATAAATTAAAAAAATTTTTCATACAGTCCCTTTTATACCACAGAGGGGAGGAAAATAAGAGTTAGGTAGTTTCATGTTTTTTGCTTAAGGCCGTGTATCTTGTAAGGGACACAAATCTAGTATTCAAAAACCCAGTGATGTCAGCTGTACCCCATTGCCTTTTAAAACCTATTAGACTTCGAAAACAAACTTATGGTTACCAAAGGGAAACATGTTGGGGTTGGGGGGAGGGATAAATTAAGAGTTTGGGATTAACAAATACACACTACTATATATGAAATAGATAATCAACAAGGACCTATTGTATAGCACAGGGAACTATACTCAATATTATGTAATAACCTGTATGGAAAAAGAATCTGAAAAAGAATGGATATATGTATATGTATAAGTGAATCGCTTTGCTGTACACCTGAAACGAACACAACATTTTAAATCAACTCTACTCTAAAATAAAATTTCAAAAGAAACTTATCAGAGGGAAGTAAATTTATATCAGTGAGCTGCAAAGATTTCTCACAGTCTCCCAATCAGAATTATGTTTATACTCTGAGTCTTAGTTTCTCCATCTATAGCATTAGGACATTGCTGTTTACCTCAATATATTTGTTTATTTAATCAAGTGGAACAACACATGGAAAGTGCTCGGTATAGATCTTAACACACAGCTAGGTGCTCAGAGTATGTTGTCCTTCACCGAAGAGCCAGGGTAAAGAAAAATTAAGCAAATAAGGGCTCCAGTGATCAAAATTGTTTTAACCAACCACAGGATTTTCTTGAAGCAAAGCTGCTATTTCCGGAAAAGTACTGAAAATAACAAATAATCCTGTCAGTTCCCCACACAAAATGGACTGCATCAGTGTCTCCACGGACGTGATGGGTAAATAAAGGAGCTCATATGTTCAGAAGATTTCTTAATAAACCTCAGCCCCTTCCCAAAGAAGAAAAGCCACGGAAGACAGGCCTGCCACGTTAAAACTGCTGTGACCCCGCCAGCCCTTCCTAACTGCTAACTAGGCAATTCTCAGGAGCCCAGGAAGGAAATCCAGAAGTATATAAACATGAAATGAACCAAGCGTGCAATCGATTTTCTGTTCTCTTTTCTCCCCTTCTGTTTTGTTTTGATGTGTGTGTGTGTGTGTGTGTGTGTATGTGTGTGATATTTATTTATTTTTATCATCATCAGGACATTAGTACTCAGAGGGAGGAAAATGCCTCTTGAATGAGATGTTTGTAGGGAAAATTACAAGGGAGAGGATGCTGACTTTGACCGAGCAATGCCCTCTGAGGATTGGGGTGGATCAGAATGGCTTCTCATGTTTTTTCTGCTCCCCTAATGGAAGTAAAATAACAAGATGAAATAGAGGGGATGGAACAGTCGGCAGGAGGATAAATACCAAGGAAGCGATGTAAACACAGCCCCCAATTTCCCCAGCGAGCAAGAGAATGAGGAATGTGTAATTTATCTCTCTTTGCAATCTCTAAGGCAGAATATGGAGCTGCCTTCCTTTGGGAATATCCTCTATAAATAATCAAAGAATTGCAGGACCGGGGTTTGAATGAAGGGAAAGGAACCCAGGAGACTGAAAATTTCTCCAGATTCCAGATCTTCCTGTAACTCTTCTAGGAAGTCTCTCTTGATCCTCCCAAGCAGTGAAAGAACAGGAAGAAGAAGCCCTTTAAAATAGAGGTGCCTGAGTTGTCATTGTGTGTGTCCACTCCCCTTGTTATTTTAGGTTACAAAAATTGATGCCAACTATAGCTAAAATGCTTATTAAGCTTGCCCTGAACTTGCAAGTGAGTATGTAGTGTGGGTTCTAGAATTAAACCACCCAGTTTAAACACTGCATTTATTACTTATTAAGTGTGTTACCTTGAGAAAGTTACTTAACTTCCCCAAGCTTCCGCTTCCTTATCTGTAAAAACTGGAGTAAAACTCATAATAATTCCTGTTTAATGGGATTAACATGGTAATTTACATGAAATTCTTAGCACAATGCCTAGAATGTATTAAGAGCTCCATAAAGCCTAGAGATTAGTCTCGTTGTTATTGTTGCTGTTTAAGTCATTTAAAAAAATAGAAGTAGAATCTATATTCATGTCTCCCATCTTCAAGTTCACCCTTCGTTTTTTCACCACTCTGTCATTTCTAATCTCTTGATTAAGATTTTATGTTTTTTCAGCAAATTTCACTGTTCCAATATATAACACCTGGCGATCTATCTATTATGTATATCTATGAAACAATTAGGTAATAGGTTGCCTGTAGAACTTCGTAGACCAGGCCTCAGCTCATACAAATCCAACATGCTTTAATAAATGTTAACCAGATAAACATGGACCTGTTTCATCCGTATAAAGTATACAGATGGATTTGTCTCGGCAAACGGAGTCAAACATCTCTGACAAAGTGTTTGCTGAATATGAATTGAAATGAGACTGTATTTTTGGAGGGAAGACTTGATCTTCTTTTAGAAAGTGCAGGGCTAAAATGATAAGGGAAGACTTGTGGCCTTTGTACTGGGACTTGAAGAACATGTGGACCTTAGATGAAGGAAGAAACAAAGAGGGCATTCTAGATGGGCCAGCCACATAAGCAGAGGTGTAGAGGGCTAGCAGAACTTGCCCATAAGAATATTCTTTAATCTTTAGGCTTCCGTTTAAAAGTCATTCAGTCAGAAATGCTGTCCTCCATGCCTCCGTTCAATAGTGTTCACCTTTTATTTTCCCCTCTCCTAGCATCTTAAGAGTTTTCCTTTAAAGCACGTTATTATTATTTAAAACTGAATATATATCCACGTATGTTGAGAAGAGTACAGTGGAGTTCACATGTTTTCAGTTAACAGCAGTCTCCTTCGTTTGCTTTATGAGGGTAGAAATCAGGCCTATTTTTATGAATAGTTGACCTTGGTACCTAGCACCATGACTGCTTGACACATTGTAAGTGCTATTAGACATTTCTTTCCTGAATGAATAAATGAGTGAATGTATTAATGGGACAACCAGGAGACTCACCTGCATAGAGGGAGATGTCGTGATACAGAGAAATTGAAATGGATGAGGAGAAAAACAGATCACTCTGCCCCTGCCCCCCACAAGGGCCATAAATAAATCCCTACTCTACTCTGAGTCTCCAGTGTCTTTTATGTAAAGTCAGAGTTGGAGCCTAAGCCAGTGCATGGGTTGTTCTAGGTTTTTATGTTTCTCTAATTCTTTACTTAGAAGTTTTGCACTTTACTAGCTACTACTCATTGGCAAGAACACAGATATGATAGTGCTTTCTAATATGCAGATAGAGGGCAGTGGAGAGTTTCTTTCTTTCTCCATTATACAGGGATCCATTGAGCATCTGCTGTGTACAAGGTCTCAGGGGAGGCAGAGTTGAGTAAAACATGGCCCCTGACTTTGGGTAGCAGAGACAGAGCATGAAAGAGGAGGAAAAGCATGTGGATGAAAAAGGACAAGAAGAAAGAGGAGGTGGAAGAGAAGGAGAAGAACGAGGGCGAGGAGGAGAAAAAAACATTTTATTGAGCGCGGTGCCAAGTATTTTACCCATCTTATCCCGTGTTACAAATGTTGAAACAGATGATAAACTATGAAGCTGTTGATGGCCTGGATTTATACCAAATCTGACTGCTCATGGCCTTGACCTTGGGGCCTGGACACCCCCCCTGCCTGGTTGAAAACACAAGCAGGTAAAGCGGCAGCTACAGTGACTTGATGAGAACCTTGACCAAGAGTTGTATTATTTGTATTTTCAGTCCAAGACCAAAGCCCTGCTCCCTGATTCCTCTGGGATCTCCCCCTCACTCCCTCAGCATGCTCACCCTTCCCCTGCACTTGCCCATAAGGAAAAGGAAAGAAGACTTCTCACGGCCAACTGCAGGGACGAAGACTTTTTCCCCGAAAAGGGACAGAAAGAGAGGAAGCTTGCAGAGGCTTGGGCCAAAGACACGGTGGGGAGATGGCAGGAGAGGATCCAAATGAAGCCTGAAGCATTTTGGCTCCACTCCTCAATTCTTCCTTCTCTTCTTTTGCAGCTTTTAAGTTTCATTCACGGGCTTCCCTGGTGGCACAGTGGTTAAGAATCCGCCTGCCAGTGCAGGGGACGCGGGTTCGAGCCCTGGTCCGGGAAGATCCCACATGCCGCGGAGCAACTAAGCCCGTGCGCCACAACTACTGAGCCTGTGCTCTGAAGCCCGCGAGCCACAACTGCTGAGCCCACGTGCCACAACTACTGAAGCCTGCGCGCCCAGAGCCCGTGCTCCACAACAAGAGAAGCCACCGCAATGAGAAGCCCGCGCACCGCAATGAAGAGTAACCCCTGATCTCTGCAACTAGATCTCTGCAACTAGAGAAAGCCTGCACACAGCAACAAAGACTCAACGCAGCCAAAAATAAATTAATTAATTAAAAAAAAATTTCATTCACTATTTCAGTGGGATGTCGGGATTGAATTGAAGTTGCAGTAATAGAGGTGCCGGAGGCAAACTAACTGTAACTTTTCAGCTTCCAAGGAAGACAATTACCTTAATCTGGTCTGCCATCCCAGCTTCTCCCCCATCAGTGGAAATTCACTGGGTTCAGAGAGCATTCTTGTAGAGGAGAAAAGACACATTGCTTTGTGTGACTATGCTTTGCCTCAAATTCTCCTTTTTCCCATTCATTTGATTTCCCATTGGTTTATCAAGCATCTACCATGCTTCATACAACTAACATTCCTTGAGCCCTTGCTAGATGCTTAGTCAAGAGCATTCGATACATTTGTTTCATTTCATCTGCGCAATGACCCACATGGAATGTGTGATCATAATCCTTACCTGTCCCAGAGAGTGAAGTAACCTCCTCAAAGTCACAGCTATTAAGAAGAGGAGCCAATATTTGAACTTAGGTTTCCAACTTCATAGCCTGTTCTCTTAATGTGTTAGTATTATACAGTCTCTCAACCACAAGCCCTGTGTGTTCATTACCATTCTGTCATTTTTATAAATCTTGAAACCAAGGCACAGAGAGCTGAAGTGATTTGCTGCAGGTTACACAGCTTGAAGGTGGTGTGCCAGAGACAGGAGGTGAATTCTAGACCGTCCAATCTCAGTGTTCATGTGTCCCCATCACGCCACACTCCACGTGGAAGGTGCTGTGTCAGGGCGGAGGGTGTCCGGGGAGGTTTGTATTTTAAAAAGACCATCCTGACTGGCGCGGGGAGCACTGCCCAGCGCAAGCAGCTTGGACCCTGGGAAGCCAGTCCTTCTCATCTCCACACCAGGGCAGGGCTGCAAGTTTCTCTTTTCTGATTTCTCCCCACTTCCGGCATGCCCCCATGTGTTCCTTTCAGTCTGATTTTCACTGTGGGATAAGAAGATGAAAAGGTGTGACTTGACTCAAACACTGCATTCCCTAGGGATCACCCAAGCGCTTTTGGAGACACTTGCATTTCCATGATTTCAAGAACTTAATGCTTTTAAGGGCTCTGAAGTAGAAATTAGATGGTCAGGTATGGACCTTCCTTCTTCAAAATTGTTACCAAATCAACATTTGACTTTTAGGGAGGTCACTTTCTGGGTTTCAGTTTCTCAGAACCATTAGGTGAGGGGATTGGATCACATTTGAGCAATGTTCCTCAACATTCTGGTAGGCACCAGAATCACCTGGTGTGTGTGTGTGTGTGTGTGTGTGTGTGTGTGTTTGCGTGTGTGTGTTTTCAGTGTAGATTCCTGCAGCCCCAATTCAGGCTTACTGATCAGAATTTCTAGGACTGAAGTATAAAAATCTGCATTTGAAATAAGCAGCCCAAGTGAGGCCCACTGAAGTTGACCTAAGGACTTAAGAGTCATAGAACCTCATTAATCAACAAAAAGGAAGAAGGAAGAAAAAGAGGAAGGGATCAAGGAAGGGAGGGAGGGAAGGAGGGAGAGTGAGAAGGCAAAGGAAGTTAAATTCGTAGAAAATCTTTTCCTGTTGCACCTATGGAGAGATAAATGGTAAGGTAAGATGGTCAGTGGAGAAGTAAGTAGATAGCTATGAACTGATGAAATTTTTTTTTTTAATATTTGTTTATTTATTTATTTTTGGCTGTGTTGGGTCTTCGTTTCTGTGCGAGGGCTTTCTCTAGTTGCGGCAAGTGGGGGCCACTCTTCATCGCGGTGCGCGGGCCTCTCACTATCGCGGCCTCTCGTTGCGGAGCACAGGCTTCAGACGCGCACGCTCAGTAGTTGTGGCTCACGGGCCTAGTTGCTCCGCGGCATGTGGGATCTTCCCAGACCAGGGCTCGAACCCGTGTCCCCTGCATTGGCAGGCAGACTCTCAACCACTGCGCCACCAGGGAAGCCCCCTGAACTGGTGAAATTTTAAGTGTGTGTGCATATATACTGATAGAGAAAGCGGATGTGTGTATATACATATACATACATGTAGTTCTTAGCGTGGTGTCCAAAGCGTAGGAGAGGCAAAGGAAACTCTGTGGGTTTGGCCACTTGATTGGTGTTTCGCAATGACCATGTACTTGGAGCCTCCACGTCCAATTGCCCTCCACCCTCAGACCCTTTTTCAGGACTGGTTACATAATTTGTGGGGCCCACCCAGTGCAAAATGAAAATGCATGGCTCCTTGTTCAGAAATGATTAAGAATTTCAAGCTGACTGTGGCTTGAAATTCTTAGCTCTGCACTAAGCATGGGCCCTCCTAAGCCAGGGCGCTGACTGCCCAGGTTGCATATCCCAGAAGCCAGCCCTAGCCCTATTAGGATCAATCATGTCTCATAGCATTTGATGATAACAATAACAAAGATGCCATTGAGACCATTTTTTTTGTCTTTTGTTGTATAGAACTCTACCCCTTCTTTTAGATTATTAACTACTTGAGAACAGAGAGGGTTTGCTGTAGTAGTTGTAGACCCAGAACACAATGTAGAGCTTCACATCACAGCTTCTAAATAGGGCTTTGCTAGATTGATTCACAGCAACAAGGGGATGGGAAAAATTACAGTGTGCAGGGTGATTTGAACTGGTTTCTAAAAAGTCTTAAATGCTAGGTCTGTGTGTCTAGATTGTATCCAATAGTCGATAGAGGTCCGTTAAGGATTATTGTCTTGGTTTTGTTTACATGGCTTGAATAGAGTGTAGACACTTATTTTTTTGTTTTTCTCCAATGACTAATGATATTGTGATTTATAGTAAGAAATACATGTTTGGTCTTCATCCCCGCCCCCTACTTTCTGGCACAGAGTTCCTAAAACCCTTGGAATTCCCTAATAGATCGGAGTGATCAAGGTATATTTTGTAATGTTAATAAGGTGACTTCTGACCACACCTAAGGGTGGGGCTGACTGCCATGAGAACTAGCCAGGAGATAAGAGGGTTGGAACTTTCTATCCCATTCTCTGACCTCCTGGGAAGAGAGAGCGGTTAGAGATTGTGCTCAATTGCCAGTGGCAAATGATTTAATCAATCATGCCTCTGTATTGAAGCCTCCATAAAAAGCCAGTGGACTGGGTACCAAGGGCTTCCAGTAGACTGGGTTCCGAGGTTGGTGAACAAGTGGAGATTTGGGGGCAGAGGCGTACTCTGAGAGCGCAGGGGAGCTTGTGCCCTTGCCCTGTGCATCACTTCCATCTGGCTATTCTTGAGTTATATTCTTTTATAATAAACTGGTAATCCAGTAAGTGAAATGTTTCTCTGAATTCTGTGAGCCACACTAGCAAATTAATAGAACCCGAGGAGGGGTCTTGGGAGCCTCCTGTGTATAGCCAGTCAGTCAGAAGTACAAGTAACAGCCTGGACTTGCAACTGACTTTGAAGTCCAAGGAGAACATCATGGGAATCTACATCCTATAGCCAGTTGGTCAGAAACGTGAGGAATAACCTGGGCTTGCAGCAGACATCTGATGGGAGTCGGGGGCAGTCTTGTGGGACTGAGCCATCAACCTGTGAATCTGATGCCATCTCCAGGTAGACAGTGTCAGAATTTAATTGAATTATAGGACACCCAGCTGGTGTTGGAGCATTGCTTGAATGTGTAGGGAACCCTGCCCTCCACACATCAGAAATCAAGTCCAGGAACCCAGGAAAAAACCTCTGACCTCTTTATATCTATAAATGTTTAAATTGCATGCATTATTTTTTTTCCTCTGATATAACTGATATATAGGTTAATTGAACAAAATATAGAACATAGATCAACTATAAAGAAGAGTATAAAAATCACCCATAATCTCACATGAGAACTGTTAATGTTTTAGATTATTTTCTTAAAAAAATTGTAGATACATACACTATTGTATCAGACTCACTCCAGAGATTTATTAACGTCCATTAAGTTAATAAGCCCCTGATGCTATTAATCCTGGAATATGTAACACAGTGTCGGCCAAATAAGAAGCAGCTGGATCCTGAGTCTACTTTGTAATGTAGAGTGTCCTCCCTTGTGACTTTTTTTTAACCTCTGTTTTTTTTTTTTTGGCGGTCTTATTTCCCCGACCAGGGATTGAACCCGAGCCCTTGACAGTGAAAACGCCAAGTCCTAACCAGTGGACAACCAGGGAATTCCCTCCCTTGTGACTTTTAAAAAACACTTATGTAGCACTCTCCATGAGCCAGCCCTGTCCTCAGTATTTTGAAAATAGTAACTCATTTAACACTAATAACAATTGCATGAGGCAGGTACTATTACTTTATAGATGAAGAACCTGAGGGCTGAGTGGGCTTAAGTAATTCACCCAAGTTCATACTTTAAAGCTCTCGTATTTGTTGCCATTTTTCATTTTCTCTATCTATGGCATCCTGTTAAGGATAGTGTGGTAGGCAGAATACTAGAAACCCATCGAAGATGTCCACGTCCTAATCCCCAATACCTATGAACACATTACCTTACATGGCAAAACGGACCAGAAGTAATAAAAGGATCCTGAGATGGGAAGTCCACCCTGGATTACCTGGGTGAGTCCCATGAAATCATAAGTCTTTATAAGAAGGAGGCAAGAGTGTCAAAGTTAGAGAAAACACGTGATGACAGAAGCAGAAGCAGTACGTTGGACAGAAGCAGTACGTTGGAGTGATATGGGACCATGAGCCAAGGAATGTAGACAGACTCTAGAAACTATAAAAGGCAAGAAAACAGATTCCCTCCTAGAGTCTCCAGAAGGAATCAGCTCTAGTCACACCTTGATTTTAGCCTTGTAAGACCCTTTTTTCAGATTTCTGACCTCCAGAACATTAAGATAATAAATCTGTGCTGTTTTAAGTCACTATGTTGGTGGTAACTTGTTAAAGCAGCAATAGGAAACTAATACAGGTGGCACCTAGAATTTATATCCTATGTCTTTGAGTTGTAGGCAGGGCCCCTAAGTGACATTCACAGGTGCTACATAAATCATATTTTATTTTATTTATTTTATTTTATTTTTAAAATTACCACTGACAGCTCTATGAAACCATTTATTATTTTATTTTATTTTATTGATATTTTATTTTATTTTATTTTTTGGCCGCACCACATGGCTTGCGGGATCTTAGTTCCCCGACCAGGGATTGAACCCGGGACCTCAGCGGTGAAAGCGCAGAGTCCTAACCACTGGACCACCAGGGAATTCCCCATAAGTCATATTTTAAATGAGAGAATCTCAACAATATCCACCACTCCTCCACCTCATCTGGTTCTATAAGGACAGATATAGATGATAGATCGATCGATAGATAGGTAAAGTATATAGATACACACATATACACACAATATGCACATATATACATACATTCAAGTTTATATGTTTACCTGTCTTTCCATTTATTATTACTTAAAAATTTACTCATGTCATTAAACATTATGTACCAAGACATTTCCTTATGTCTTTAAGTCTCAGCAGATGCTCCAAAGGCCCAGATTATCAGTTACCACCTGTTGATGTCAGATAGAGTAAGAGCTATGGAACTGGCTTTGCCACTTGGTTTGTCCTCCAGGTGTGGGTACAGAGGAGATGCTAGAGGATTGATTCAGATGGAGGAGACTTCAGAAAATCATTTATATATCCTGGACTTTGGTGAATATGGAGACAGGAATTTGATTAATTTCTGAAAGGGCCTAACAGGGAGAGACTTGCTGAGGAGTCTTTGGCAACTGGGTCAGGGGGCTGGGGTGGCTATGGAGTTCCACTTCCTAGATGGAGGAAGGGCTGTCTGTCCCTGGGGCAGACAAGGGAATAAGCCTCCAGATGTTCTGAAAGGGACTTTATTCAAAGACCTCCTGCAGCGTGAGGAGACCCAACAGAGGTGGTCTGTGTGGGGTGGAGGTTTGGGTTGCAGGACTGAAGTGTGGTCAGAAATATTCAGCCATTGGAATCAGAGATCAACAAACGGGAGGGTCCTAGAGTGGGAGAATGCCTAATAACTCCCAAAGCACCTCACAAAGGAAAGAACCAGTCTTTGAACACCTGCCACCTTTAGTCCAATGTCAGCTTTAAATTGTACTGGTCAACAAGGTTGCCTCTATCCCTATATACCTTGTGAAAATTCTATAAAAGACATACCCTTCTTCTGGAGGCAGCACAGAACCAGGTGATAAAACAAGGTGATAATTTATAAAAATGTTTCCTTCCCTCAGATGGATGCAGCTCCACACCAGAGTACTTGGTAAGTGTAGCTTCCCAAGCAGAGTGAGCTAGATTCCATGTTCCATTGGCTGGGGACCCTTGTGCAGTATGCAACCTACACAACTGTGTATGGCAGCCCTGGTGGGCAAGTAAGACATTCTTTGCCTCTTTCTTCTGTCACATCACCCTAGCCCTCTCCATTCCAGGAGAAGTCATAGGAGTTATAATAAGTGGGGGAAGTGGAATAGAAGAACGTGATGGGGAAATGGGGAAGAGGAAGATGACAAGTCTCTTTCCTTTTCCCTACATTTTCCAATTTTGTGGACCAAAGCTTGGGAAAAGGAAAAATTTTTTAATTGGCTGAGATTGGCTTTAGTTCCACAATGAGCTGGGAAACAAGATTATTTATTAATACCTGAGAAGGACCAGAGAAACTCTAGAATCCCCCTAGATACAAACCAAGAGTATGAGAAAAGTCAGTCTATAGCATAAGTTAAAGAGGTAATGATAAGAAGAATTACTTTCTACTTGTATCTACAGATCAGTACATTCAATAAAGCAGTTACAAATATTGTAAAACAGATCCTTTTAAATATATTATGAAGAGCTATCAGAAACTATAATGTGTTAATGGCTTGGTCTCCAGGTCTCTTGTTCCCACTTCAGCCACTGCAGGTCTCTTATTATCAGTTTTATTTACTGCATTGCACTTAAATAAAGATTTTCACAGTTGAAAGTATTTGAACATCATTAGCTTAAGACAGAGGTCCCCAACCTTTTTGGCACCAGGGACCGGTTTTGTGGAAGACAATTTTTCCACGGACGACGGGAGCCGAGGGTGGGGGGGCGCGGTATGGTTCAGGCGGTAATGCGAGGGATGGGTAGCAATGGGGAGCAGCCGATGAAGCTTCGCTCAGTTGCCCGCCACTCACCTCCCCTGCTGTGCAGCCCGGTTCCTAACAGGACCAGTACCGGTCCACGGCCTGGGGGTTGGGGACCCCCAACTTAGGACATAATATTTTAACAGCTGCATATGATTAAATATGCCTTTTACTGTAGTTGACTATATACATATTTAACAATCCCTGCTGGACAGTAAGATTCTTTTAAGAGTAGAGATTTTATTTTGTTTCTCTTTGTGTTTGCAAGAGTGACTAGAACATAGGAGATCTCTATACGCTCATCGAATGATTGAGCAGTTCTGCTCTGACCTGCCCCATTGGAGTTACAAACGCAGTGACAATTTATTTTTTGTCTTTAGGTGGTGAAAAATTTTCAGCTTGATAAGAAGATGGGCTAGATTTTAATCCTTATATTTAATTACATGGAAATAGAGTTTTAATCCATATTCTCTCTAGATATCGGATTTGGTCACACAAAGGCAAGCAGCCTAGGCGACGATAACTCCTAACGACTCCAAGTGCCTCCCGGTACTAAGTGTCACTTGTAGCAGGAAATTGGTGATTTTCGGTTGACATGAAGTGGAAAATTATTTCATGTGAATTGATGCTGGATGGCTCCATTTTTACTAAGCGCATGCAAAATGGCTCGGTGTGCAGGAAGCATTTAACGCTAAGTGAGCTGACATCGATTGGGCTGTAGGGCAGAGGTTCATAGAAGAATGTGGAAACCGAAAATGACAAGGAAGACCAAAGTTGTCACATCAGATGAATCCAGCATGCCTGCCTTTCAGCCTCTAATTCCTGTGGGATGCCCCGGTAGAAGGGAATGAAGAGACTCAGCCTCCAAGCTGGTTGTGGAATGTTGTAGGAAGCAGGTGTGGAATTTCATTCTTGTAATTACCCTCCCTCCAAATTCTCATGCCATTGTGTAATCTGGCTTGGGGTTTGCCACTAACCCACTGTATGACCTTGTCCAATTGCTCCTCCTCTCTGGGCATGTTTTCTCATCTGTGCAATATAGGAACTCAAATTGGCCCTTTCAGTGAATTTTTTTTTATATAAACCCTGTGCTAAGTGCTCAAGAAACAGCTTATTAAATGCTCCCTAAATCCCTGCTACATGGGTCCTATCCTTTTCATTTTATAGATGAGAAAATTGTGGCTCAGAGATGTAAACTGATTTGTTCAATGTCAAGTGGCTAGTGCGTGGAGGAATAAGCTTCTAAATCCACGTGTGCCGTATCTTACAGATTGTATTCATCCCAAAACATCATTCTACCCTTAGGATTGACCAAAATTCATACTTGAGCTGCATGCATTTTTTTTCATAGTGGAAGGAACTTGAAGTTAGAAATCTCACTCCTGGATTCAAATTTAAACTTTATTTATTGATCATGGACAAGGCATGCTGATCTGAGCCTCAGTTTTCTCAACTGTGATAGGCAGAAGAATGTCCCCCAAAGATGTCCAGCCCCTAATTCCCAGAGCCTATGAATACATTCCAAGGTAACACGGCAAAAGAGACTTTATGTGATTAAGGTTAAAGATCTTGAGGTGGGGAGATTATTCTAGATGAGTCCTTAGGAATAAAGGAGGAAAACAGAAGAGTAGGCAAGAGAGATAACAGTGTAGCAAGATTTGACACCCTGTAGCGGTTTCTGAGACGTGGAGGTCTAAGAGAAGTCCCCAGCAAGGAGACAGAGATCTAAGTGCTATAACCACATGAGACTGAATTGATTCCCCCCCTAGACTATCCAGAAAGGGACACAGGCTTTCAACACCTTGATTTTAGTCCTGTGAGACTCATACCAAACTTCCAACCTGTAGACTGTAAGATAATAAATTTGAGTTGTTTTAAGCCACTAAGGTTATAGTAACTTGTTACAGCAGCAATGGAAAAGGGATGCATCACCTCTAAAGTGAAAATATCAAGCTAGACCATATCAGAGTCTTCTAGTTTACTAGGGCAAGCATGAGAGCAGGAGTGAGAATGAGAGCCGATGAACTCAGGAGTGAGAGACAGAGAGAGAGAGGGCAAAGAGAGCAAGAGCTCTGCTTATGGAGGAAGAGACTTGTGGGAACATCCTGAGATAATAAAACCTAAGGTAACATGGGGCCAGAGGGTTCCTGAATGCTTGTGTTGTAGGAACACTTTCTGCTGGGCAGAGTCTAAAAGAAGGACATCATGGCTTATTTTTGGAACTGATTTGAAACAGAAAAGTTCAGAAATAAACTCAAAATCCCTTACCAAAGACAAATTAAATGTGACAAGTAATCTCTAAATTGCTTTTAATCTATCCTACTCTCCCAGGTAGTGACACTGAAGTCTGAACTGAATTACGCTGGATGAAGTTGCCGGACGTGGGAAAAGACAAACACTAATGAATTTAATGTTATTTTTAAAAATTAGGGAAATTTTCTCTGGTTTGAGGAAAAATGAAATAAACTGTAGGCTCTATCATTATCCTTAGCTATAATCCCTTAATTATTTTTTTAATCGAAATATAGTTAATTTACAATGTTGTGCTAGTTTCTGGTGTACAGCAAAGTGATTCAGTTATACATACATATATTCTTTTTCATATTCTTTTCCATTATGGTTTATCACAGGATATTGAGTATAGTTCCCTGTGCAGTACTGTAGGACCTTGTTGTTTATCCATTCTACATATAATAGTTTGCATCTGATAATCCCAAACTCCTATTCCAGCCCTCCTCTAACCCCCTCCCCTTTGGCAACCACAAGTCTATTCTCTATGTCTGTGAGTCTGTTTCTGTTTCGTAGATAGGTTCATTTGTGTCATATTTTAGATTCCACATGCAAGTGATATCATATGGTATTTTTCTTTTTCTTTCTGACTTAACTTCACTTAGTATGATAATCTCTAGTTTCATCCGTGTTGCTGCAAATGGCATTATTTCACTCATTTTTATGGCTGAGTAATATTCCATTGTATACATATACCACATCTTCTTTATCCATTCATCTTTTTTTTTTTAAAGCTTCTTTTTTTTAATATATTATTTATTTATTTATTTATTTATGACTGTGTTGGGTCTTCGTTTCTGTGCGAGGGCTTTCTCTAGTTGTGGCAAGCGGGGGCCACTCTTCATCGTGGTGCGCGGGCCTTTCACTATCGCAGCCCCTCTTATTGCGGAGCACAGGCTCCAGACGCGCAGGCTCAGTAATTGTGGCTCACGGGCCCAGCTGCTCCATGGCATGTGGGATCTTCCCAGACCAGGGCTTGAACCCGTGTCCCCTGCATTAGCAGGCAGATTCTCAACCACTGCGCCACCAGGGAAGCCCCTATCCATTCATCTGTTGATGGACATTTAGGTTGCTTCCATGTCTTGGCTACTGTAAATAGTGCTGCTATGAACATACGGGTGCAGGTATCTTTGCGAATTACAGTTTTGTCCGGAGATATTCCCAGTAGTGAGATTGCTGGATCGTATGGCAACTCTATTTGTAGTTTTTTGAGGAACCTCCATACTGTTTTCCATAGTGGCTGCACCATTTTACATTCCCACCACTTAGCTGTAATGCTTTATTGGCTTTGAACCCAACTGTCCAGGGACTTAGGATGGCTAGTGGATGTTTCTAGAGAGAAGGTAGTGTTGCTGTAACAAAGAGTGCTCTGCAGTGGTCTAAGCTCATGCCCAGAGAACCTAGTAGACCTTGGCCTGGCCTCTTCACCTCCCTGCCTTTTCTCACTCAGTCCCCTTTGCATTTACATCCCTTGTCCATATTCTCAATCATTGGCAACATCCTACTCATCCTTCAAGAATCAGTTCAAATGGTACCTGTCTCTGAAGCTTATCAAGTATCATCTAAATGCTTATCACTCCTGAATTTTATCTCTAGCCCAAACCTCTTTGGGAGTCAAATCCATATACTCAATATTCTTTTTGATATCTGTACCTGGAAGTTGCAAAATGTTCATGTCTAAAATACTGACTCTTATTTCACTCCAACATATTCTACTCCCAATCTCTGCCATTTTAGTAAATGGGAACAAAACCAACTCAGTTGTTAAAGCCAAAATCCTTGAATCATTCTTCATTCCATCTTTTTCTTCACTAGCCACAATCAATCTATTGGTAAGTTTTAATAATTCCCCATTCATTACTTACTCTAAATTGCCTGCATTTCTAATGCCATCACCATAGCCCAATCCAATAACATTTCTTATCTGAACTATAGGCATACCTTGGAGATATTGTGGGTTCAGTTTGAGACCAGGGTAATAAGTGAGCCATATGAATTTTTTGGTTTCCCAGTGCATATAAAAGTTATGTTTACATTGTACTGTAGTCTATTAAGTGTGCAATAGCATTATGTCTAAAAATTAATGTACATGCCTTGATTAAAAAATATCTTATTGCTAAACAATGCGAACCATCATCTAAGCCTTCAGGGAGTCATATAATCTTTTTGCAATAACAAAAGATTATGTTACTTTGCAGTAACATCAAAGATCACTGATCACAGATAACTATAACAAATATAATAATAATGAAAAAGTTTGAAATATTGCAAGAATTACCAAAAATGTGACACAGAGTCATAAAGCAAGCAAATGCTGTTGGAAAAATGGCACTCGTAGAATTGTTTGATGTAGGGTTGCCACAGATTTTCAATTTGTAAAAAGCACAGTATCTTAATTTATTATTGCAAAGCTCAGTAAAGTGAAGCACAATAAAATGAGGTACGCCTGTATTTCAGCGGTCCCCAATATTTTTGGCACCAGGGACTGGTTTTGTGGAAGACAGTTTTTCCACGGATGGGGGCAGGAGGGGGATGGTTCAGGTGGCAGTGCAAGCGATGGGGATGAAGCTTTGGGGATGGGGATGGGGATGGCAGATGAAGCTTTGCTCTGTCCGGCTGCTCACCTCCTGCTGTGCGGCCCGGTTCCTAACAGGCACCGGTCTGAGGCATGGGGGTTGGGGAGCCCTGCTGTATTTGATTAGTCTCCTACCTACCCCTTCTGCTTCCTCGAATGTCCTCTATGATCCATTGTCTACACAGAAGCCAGAGGGACCTCATAAAATATTCATCAGGTTATTTCACTCTTCTGCATAAAATCTTCCCTTGAATGAATGAACTAACCAAGCAAAATTAAGTGATTCCTCCTCTGTTTCTTCTACAGAACTTTCTGTTTGTTGTTCATCTAGCGTTTGTGTAGAAAGCTGACACTTTGCAATCCCCTTGCAATGTCCTTTCCAATTGTATATCCCTTAGCCCCTGTACTAAGACTTTCGAAGTTGATAGATCTAGCTTAGTGAAAACAAGACTCAGGCGGGGAGGGTTTATAGTATGGATAAGGAATACAACCAAATTGGTGGAAAATGAAATCCACAGGGTCAGACAGAAAGGTAGCAGCTATACTAGGACTGGAATCTGAGCCTCCTGACTCCCAGTCCAGTGCTCTGCCCACCACATCTCACTAATCCCTGGTCAAAAAGGCATCAGGCAACAGAGTCTTCACCTTAGTGAGTGACATCACGCCTTAGTTCTAAGAGGGCCACCTGTCATTTCCTTCACCAAACACCCAATTCTGTGCTAGTTTCCATTCCAATTAGACACTGTCTGGAAAACATGAAAGGGTGGAATGTTTTCACACAAGCCCAGAACTCCAAGTTTGTCAAGGAGAATGTGTCCAAAGCACTTAGGTTGTCTGGAAAACACACATAGGTGCTCAAAAGTGTGTGTTTTCAAGGAAAAGGATGGAGGTTTTGGAAGTTGGTTTAGTACAATGGAAG
This sequence comes from Balaenoptera musculus, assembly GCF_009873245.2. Taxonomy (NCBI): domain Eukaryota; kingdom Metazoa; phylum Chordata; class Mammalia; order Artiodactyla; family Balaenopteridae; genus Balaenoptera; species Balaenoptera musculus. Next base: position 97,919,117 of record NC_045790.1, on the reverse strand, counting down.
TTTTTGCAAAAAATATGTGGAAAATGATAATCTATGAAGTATCAGAATGAGCTCCAGAGAGAAATCTTTCTTATATATCTTTCTCATGGTTTCTGAGAACCATGTAAGCAAGATACCAGGCCAGTTTTTCCAAGGGGCTTCTATTGGCTTTATAAAGTCAATCTTAGCTCCTTAAGACTGTCTGGTCATATATGATTTTATGTATATTCTCAAATGTGACATTCCAGTCAAAGCCTTGGTAATATAACCATGTTTCCAATTGTGTCCTGTTATAAGGAGAACAGATTCTTATTGAACTTATGTGAATAACTATATTGCTATTGAAAATAAGACTACTCAACAAGTTTCTGAATTCTAGAAGGATCAGGTAGGGAGAAAAAGTAAATGTTTCAATTCTATTTATAGAGATATACTTTACAAAATTATTGTAAGTCATAGATAGCTTAAGAGAAAAAGCTTTCCTTAAATCTGGAAGAGTAAAACATTAAGGAACCAGCAATGTTTCAAGAAAAGGTTGTGAAAAAAATGATAATCATTCTCATAAATTTATTCAATCCCATATTTTTAATTCTTGTTCTGCTTGAATCAAGTTTTTTCATTATTTCTGGAAATTACTAAGCAGTTCAGTTTTATGATCTTAAAGTTGTCAGAAACCTATATTCTAGAGTACCTGTCAGAGTCCTTTCCATGAATCTCTCTGAAGATGAAGCACCTTTGCAAAAGTATCAGAGTAAAACGATAACTGTCTATAAATGACAAAGACTTTCAGGGACTTCTCTGGCAGTCCAGTGGTTAAGAATCTGAGCTTCCAATGCAGGGGGCACAGTTTCGATCCCTGGTTGGGGAACTAAGATCCCACATGCTGTAGGCTGTGGCAATCAATCAATCAATAAAACAAAATAAAATACTTTTAAAAATGGTCATGGTTAAAGATCTGATGAGAGTTCTTTTGATAAGAAAATGTACTTATTTTCATGACATATGATAATTTAAGATAATAATATGACAATGAGAGTATTGACAAATTTCTAGAAACTTGAAATAATTTCTGGAATACCTATATTGGTAACATACATCTATGCACATATAACCCAAGAAAGTTAATCATCACTTCTTATTTAACAGTGCTTCCCATGTAATTTAATGTTCCAAATAAACCTAATTATTTTAACATCTCTCTTTTATAAGGTGAGAGACAAAACCTTTGAGATGTTCCAGGAGCTCTCTGGGAAATCTCAAAGTTCTTTAGAGGTTAAAAAAAAAAAAATCTCCATTTAGAATTTGATTTGGGCAAGTTGTCAAATGTCAGAAGGTTTGAACATTTGACTAAGTAACATCTCAGATAATTATGAAATGATATTTAACTATCTATTTAACTATGACAACAGAAGATGTTAAAGGCAAATACAGAAGGTTACACAGCTGTGAATAAAACTTACCTCTTCTAATATTGAGAAGACTGGGCTTTCTTAAGTAATCAAACACCTGACAATGACAACATGAAGAATGATACATTATTTTGATAAGACATAAAATCTTTGCTTTCCGGGTAGATTACCCAAAAGGTAAATACAAAAACAAAAACAAACAAAAAAACCTTTCATAATCTCTTATCAAGAGAAGACCAATAGTCCAAAGGCACGTTGTCATTTTAACAGAGAGAAAATCAAACTCTGATTTTTGCACCAGTGTACTTTTGATAATAAAACTCATTCTTCAAAAACTTAAATAAATCCATTCCAATTTTAGTCAGCTTGAGCCCACAAACAAACAAACAAACCAAAAAAAAAAACCCCTCCTTTTTCACAAATCTTCTACAGCTTTTTTTCTCCATTCAGGTTTTGTCCTGTGTTTTTTCTCTCTCTCATTCTGGAACAGCTGGTCATTCTACTTTCCCCACCTACTTTTCATACATGGTTGTTTCCTTTCACCCTTATTATTTCTAAATCACTTTAATTAATTTATGTATATTGATTAGAATTCTTAACCATTAGAATCCTTTATTCCTAGTGAAAACCAAGAAGTAAGCAATTGGGGACTGTCTGCTACGCTAGCATTCTGTGGATTGGCAAATTATAAATATATTTCACGATTTCTAGAAGTATATTCTTCCTCATAGTAAATTTTTCAGTGTGGCACAAAACATTTTTACTAATAGATCCAAATATCTTAAGTTTCTAGGTAAAAGGAAACCTAAAGTGGATAAAACTGTATTCACTAATTAATGTCTCAGTTTTTTATCTTATTTGGAAATAATCTAGATATTCAATGAATACTCATCATTTAACTTATCTCAGTATAACTTTAGAGTTTTAAGTTACCAAAAATATTTTGGAAAATAGTTTTAAGTAGACACACCATAAAGACATACCAAACCACACCATACAATCCAGCCATATTTAGCCACAAGTGAGGTACAACCCATATTTCTGTTTGGCAATACTTTGGGGGCCAACACCATGACAGATGCCAAGCCAAGTTCTCAGGGCACAAAATGAGACAAACAAGAGGGCAGTAGCTGTCCTTGAAAAAAAAAGGATATATAACTAATGTATTTTTTGTTTTTTTGTTTGTTTGTTGTTTTCTTTCTTCTTTTTCTTTTTTTCTTTTTTTTTCCCTGCCAATGTGATATTCTCCCCTCCTCTCTCAACCAAGCATGGCTTTGGTAAGAATTCTTTTCCAGCTTCTGCCAAGTTTTCCAGGATGCCATCTGCAGGCTCCAGGGCAAGTAGGGTGTCCCAGTGGATGTCATCCTGGTCAACAGAAACTGTAGAGGAAGCAATATATTTCTTCCCTACCCTTCATAGTGAGTGCCTAGCTGAGACACCTTTTTCTCTAGGGTACCTTGTAAATGGATAAGCTTATCTAAGACTCTTAAAAGTTCTTCTCTGTGGCCACTGTAATTTGAGTATCTTTGGTAAGGATAACCCATTTAAGGGTAGCCTTAAAACAAAATTTTATTCACCTGAGCCTTCACACTGGACCCAGTCGAATTTAATTCAGATCTGGTCCAGTTTCTAAGTTTGACCCAGTCTAACCCGAGACCCAGTCAGGTTTCTAAGTTGGAACCACTCCGACCCCAGGCCTGGTCTGGTTTTTAAGTTGGACCCAGTCCAACTCCAGTGGTTTCTGGACTCTGTCCAGAAAAAAAAAAAAATAAAAGCACAAATAAAGTCTAAAAGTTTATGATGAAAAAGCTGTGGAGCTAGGATCCAGGATCTGAGAGGAACTTACCCACCACCTCCAGAGGCATCAAGGAAGCAGTGAGTTCAAGGAGCTCAGCAGGTACCTAAGCCTTGTTGCTCGTTGCTCCTGGGGGCTCTTCAGAGCCTCTTTTGTTCCTTCTTCCATCACTAGGACTGTTAAAAGATAAACTGATGCACATTAAAATTTTCAGCGTTTATTGGAGCAAAAGTCAAGTCAAATTGGGCAGCACCAAATCAGAAGTAGTTAGGAACGCTCCACCAGCAGGAGCTGGGGAGAGACATTTATAGAGAAAAGGCAGAAGTGAAGTAAAGGAATTATTGATTGACTATAGCTTAGAACCTAGTTGGCTATTTGTAATTGAGGGCCTTAACATTTTCTTTCATAAACTTAAGGCATTTACAGGCTTAGATTTTGCTTTGCTTACATAGACTGTCACAGCATTAGAGCCAATTCAGTCTATGTAATGACCTCCTTGTTTACTTGATTTAACAGTGACCACACTTCAGCCAGATGGAGAATAATAAAACTTTGGACTAGAAACTCAGAGACAGCCCTCAAGTTCTGCTCCTATATACCTCAAGCAAGTGACTCAATTCTCTGAACCTCTGATCCCCCACTTTTAAAATGAGGAACTCAAACTGTGCCAGAACTCCACAGAGCACATCCCTCAGGACAACACTTTTCAAGATGCTTAAGTACAGAATCTGTGGTAAAATGAGTTTGGTAGATATAATAACACACATAACACTATATGATTCATGATGCATATTAACAATCAAAATCCCTGGTAAATCCTTTAGCAGTGAAACTCATTTTTTCCATGGAACCACTTAAAAGCATCCTATAGAAACAAAGTCCTGTAGAATTCTTTGGGAAATGCTGAATGAAGTATTTTCAAATATTTCTTTGGGATTTAATCTATGTCACTGTGAAGAGTACACATGCCTTATGACTTGAGGTTCCAGATACTTAGCTCACATTCAGCATTGGCACTTTTCCAGGAGTTTTTCTTTATTAACCCGACTTTCCACTCTTAGCTAACTGTACCATATATTCACTTCTTTTACATGTATTAATCAGGACCCCTTTCGTCTCTAGTTACAGAAACCTAATTAAACCTATTTAAAAATTCCAAGTGGGATTATAATCTGTCATCTCTTTGACATGGGCACAAAGGTAGAACAATATGTAAATTTCTGGGCAAATACATAAATTGTGCCAAAGGTGGAAAATATTTCAAACAGGTCTGGACATCCATCCATTTGTCCACTTAGTCGTTTGGAAAATACGTATTAACAGAATTAAAATAAATGCATTTTGTATTTAGAATGGCTTGGCTCAAACTCCGACTCTGGGATGTATAAACAGTTTGATTTTGAGTAAATCAGTTATTTTATCTGATCCCAGCATCATTTTCCTGAAAGTGAGGGTGATCATACTTACTTTACAGAATTGCAATAAAGACGAAATGAGATATTTGTAAGGTACTGGTGCAAAGACAGGAACAAGTGAAATAGTTTGAACTTATCTTACATGAGGAGGAAGTTGGGTGCAAAGATGGAAAAGTTGCTTCCTTTGTCCTTGAGGATCATACACACTTCGGGTGGGAGAGAACCCAAATCACTATGATGCTTAGCAGAGAGAGCCAGATAAATGGAAGGTTTAGGTTGCAGGAGGGCTAATTTCACTTTCTGCAGAAGGAGAGAAATGAGTGCCATGATAGACGTGGGGAGTGCATGTAAATTGCAGCCTGCTTTACCTGTGGAAGGATGGTCAATAGTGAGCCATCACTATGATGTGTTTAAGGTGTGTCAAACAGTGAAAGTTAAACCTCAAACGTGGAACAGGGATTAAAAGACTGAGAATCTTTGAATTGAACTGAGGTGGAGTCAGCCAATGGAACTAATGTATGTCACTATTATACCTTCTGCTGCTTTGACAGACATTACTATCAAATCACAGTGTTCTTTTTTATTGATCCAAGATGTAGCCTCGAGATCTTCAATGACTTCAGTATCAAATGAATGTGATATCTTAGAAGAAAGATACCTTTTTAAAGCCTTTTGTTTTAGATAAATATGGAGATGGTAAGTTAAGTTTCCATTTGGTTACCAACTTCAATTAAATGGTAGTGGCTACATCACGTTGTAGAGGATTCTGGAGTTTTGCTCAGGCTTTCAAGAAAGAGAATCATTAGCCTGTTCTAGTGTATTTTCAGAGGTCCTGGGAAAGCATTTTTGTACCCAGATTTGTCTCTCACAAAGCCTAACATCAAATGATTCATTTATTCAAAATGACATGTGCAGCGCTAACTCAATAAACTGAAAATTCTATTCAACTTAGTAAGAGCAACCATAGAACTAATCATGAGATGCCATGAGGGAAACAGAGTGATATCACAACTAGTTTACAGAAAGAGAATGTGTCACAGGATGCTTCAAAGGGAGTAACAGATGAACTGAGCCTTAGAGAAGGAGAAGGGGGAGAGGTTTACGAGATGAGAGAGAAGGAGAGGCATAGTATTCTAGACAGAGGGATTGTCTGAGCAAAGACCAGAAGCCAGAAATACCACAATGTATGAGAGATGGCAGGAAAAGCCAGTTGTGCTAGCTCATAAAGGAGTGGTAGAAATAAAGCTACAAGTAAGCAAGGGCTCGCATCAAAAAGGGTCTTGAATGTCATGCTAAGTGGTTGTACCATTCCATAAAGATGGGAATGATGTAAATAATTAAGGACAGAAGTGACATGATCAGAATTGTGTTAGAAAAAAGATATCACTATGTACAACACACACCAAAGCACCGATTAGAGGGAATAATGGATCTGGAAACAGCAGTCTGGGCTTCTGATTCCTGTTTTGGGACTAAATTATTGCATGGCATTGGGAGGATAGGTTTTCCTTTCTGGATCTCAGTCTCCTCCAATGGAAAATGATTGAGCTGGACAAGGTGATTTCACTGGGCTCTTACACATATAATATTTTATACCAATCCTTTGGTAACTGGCTTATTTAATTATCTGTTCCTCAATTGCATCATTTAAATAATAGAATCATCTCTGGGTTTTCTCCCATGTACAAAGAAAGTTCATGCTATAAACAAGGTTAAAATCATTCTGAAGAACGAGTAAAGCAAAGATGGCAAGTTATCAGTTTGTCTTCTAAATAAATAGCTAGCTCATAGAAAATGGGGAAACTTCAGGTTTAACACAACAAAGAGAGAGGGAGGAAAGAACTCTGTCACCTTTTTCTCAATTTAGAGGTCTGGACCCTCAGAGTCTCAAGAAACTTTATAGACCCCTAGTCCTATGGTTTTTAGTTTCTCTTCCACCATAACCTGGTGGAAAGATAGTTCTTTTATCTCCCGCAGTCAGAGAAATCCCAGTTTTATATACATTTTGAGTACTGAATATCTCTCCTTCCATCCTTCCTTCCTTCTTCTTGCCTCCCATGTGGAATATTCCCTTTCTCACTCCGTGATATTTTAATAGAACTGGCAAGCATGCAGCCTTGTCTCTGTAACAACAGAGATATGCCATTTCATTGGAATCTCTCAGAATGAAAGAGATAGGGAGTAGGGGTGGGAGGCAGAACTGTTCTCCCTCCCTCTCTCTTCTAGGACCATCTTGCTACCACACGTTGAAGGTCTGGCTGAGAATGAAGCCAAGTAGTTACAGGTACATGAGAGGTGGAGTGATGGATCTCTGATGACAGCTTTTGATCCCTGACTCAGCCATATGTGACATGTTTTACTTTTTTTTTCTCCTGTTTTACTCTCAAGCTTGTTTGAATTCCATTTCTGCCACTTGTAATGTAAAAAGTTTTGAGAAGTCTTTATGTATGAGGATTTCATGTGTGACTTTATTTAAGGAAAGATTTTTTCCACTCTTTCTCTGACAAAATTTGGGAACCACTGATCTCATCCAATGTAACTGCTTACAGAGGAGGTAACTGAAGGAAAATACAATATCATTTTCCCAATGTTACACAGCAAATACATGGCAGAGCTGGTTCCAGAAGGCAAGGTCCATATTTGTTTTATCCCCCATGGCATTCGGAGCTGCTTGTCTCACTGATGTACCTGATACATGCATAGTTCTACCACCCATCTCTACCAAACATCATTGTGACTTACCAAATATTGAGAAATATTTCCACTGTCCAATAGGGAAATATTTGAGGAGGAACATTTATCCATCCCAACAGAGATCAAGCAATAGACTTCTCACATTAGCCGCACACAGAGTTGTGTTTAGCAATAAAGGAGGAAAACGTGCCCAAATCAACCAGACAGTGTGGAAATGACCTTGCAGGATTCTTGGAAGCCCTTATCCCCAACAGGGGCAGTACTCCTTGGACACTGTTAGTGGTTGTATCATCGTGGTACTGGAGCACCACCTCCTGGCTGTGTTAGAGGTTTCGTTTGCCTTTCTTAGTCAAAGAAGGTCCAATACTTACTAGCAATTTAGGACCTTAGAGCTAGAAGGGCCTTTAGGAATGACCTAGTCTGTTATTTCTATTTTATGGGTGAGGAGACAGACTCAGAGAGGAAAAGTACCCTTCCCATGACCATAATAGTCAATGAAGAGCAGCCATAGCCTGAGAATCCAAATGTATTGACTCCCTTCCTAGTACCTAATTCTGTGGTTATAAAAGTTGAGGATTATTAAGTTTAAGAAACTAAAGCTAGTCCTGGGGTGGTGGTAAAAGTATGTGGGGACAACTTGTAAAATTGAGAGGTGAGTTGGACAATTGGATCAGAAACAAAAAACAATTGGAATCTATGTAGAAGGAATGGTAGGCATTCTCTTTAGGACACCATCCCAATTCATTATAAATCAGCTTCAAATGTTTCCCAGTCTCGTATTACTTTACTCAAAATTTAAATCCCAAGGAGATAAAGACTGATTGGCCTAGCTTGATACACTTGCCAACACATGACACGAAAGTATGAGCCTCTGACTGATGGTTCCTTTAAGACATTTTAGGAAATACCTCTATAGGGAGAAGTATGTTCCCAAAGGAAAATCGAGTGCTATTCCCAAAAGAAGGGAGAAGGGAGACAAAAACAACAGATGTCCACTGCAGGAACAAAGCCAAGGATATGACTCAGGAATTTCCAAAGTAGAGCCATGAAGCATCTACTCATAGGCCACAGCATGTATTCACATTGGGAGAGCTCCCTATGCATCGCAGATGCCTTAGCTCCGAAGCACGGAAAGCCATTAACTGCACACCTCTAAGTATCTGATGTACTTCTTCCCCAGTATTGTTTGCTCCACTGATCTCCAAATAAGGGCTATTTCACTTTCAACTACAGTTAATGCTTGAACAACTGGGGGAATAGGGGCACCAACCCTCTGCACAGCTGAAAATCCGCATATAAATTTACAGTTGGCCTTCCCTGTCCACAGTTCTGCATCTGTGGATTCAACCAACTGCTGATCGTGTAGTACTGTCGTACATTTTTGTTATATATGTAGACCTACGCAATTCAAATCCATGTTGTTCAAGCGTCAACTGTATTTTAGGACCTGGGGACCAGGTATTATATATAAGACCATTGAATTAATACCTGTGCTGTGGTACTAATAGAAAATGTGAAGGGCTTAATGGAAATGCTCCACAACCACAGTATTTTTTGGGTCTCCTCCTCCAAAAGAGGGATTTATTTACTATGTATAAGACCCCGTTAGGTCGGGGCGTCCCTGCTTTGGCACTGTTGACATTAGGGGCTGGATAATTGTTTATTTTGAGAGGCTGCTCTGTCCATCGCAGGACATTTAACAGCATCCCTTGCCTCCCCCCACCAGATGCCAGTAGCAACCCCTCAGTCGTGACAGCTAAAAATGTCTCTAAACTTTATCAATTGTCCCCTGGCCGTGGGGGGGTGGGAATGGGAAGGAGATTAGTCCTAGTTGATAACTATTGATCTATATGTTTGGAGATGATCCCAGGGATTCAGGAAATCAATTTAATTTCTTCCTCGGAGGGAGCATTTTATCAGTCAATACCATTCAATAATGGTAGAATGTGTCCTTGAAAGGAGAGAGTTCACTCCATGTCTTGGGATATTTAGCAGAAACTGAGTAAATACTAGTTAGAAATGCAGTAGGGAAAAGAGGGATGTCAGGTAGGTGGGTTTTTTGTTTGTTTGGTTTCATTAATTCCTATAAAGGAAAAAATTCAGAATCAGTCATGAGATCATTTTACTTCTGTTCGTTCAGTAGATATGTTCAGTTCTTTTGATTATAAAGAGCCAAATGAGACCCAGTTTAACTCCAGGTAAGCAATTCATGTGTACAGGAAATGGGGGGAAAATGTCATTAAAAATCAAAGTATTTTATAGGGCTTAATACTCCCTCCATCACTCTCTTGCCTTCAGGGAGCTTAGAGTCAGTCTTTGATGTCTTTCTGACCTTTTGGGCTACCTTTGCTTACATACAATTATGACTTCCTTAAGAGTTGAATTTGTCCATGACTCATTAAGGCAACTCCAAACTCTTTCTCTAATTAGTAATCTCAGGGATTTAGCTCCTAACTTAAATTTTTCTTCTTTCAGTAATTCCAAGTTCTAATTTCTGAAGAAAAGAAAAAAAAAAAAAAGAATCTAAAAGGTCAGTTCATGATTTGCACTAGGCAGCTACATAGAAAATTGGTCTGTGTATGGATTGATGGTTGTATTTGTTACTGTGTCTTTGGTTACAAATAACAGAAAACCCTGATTCAATTGACTTAAACAACAAGGTAATTTTACTATCTAGTCGTATGACGTCCTGCAGTAGGGCTTCTCCTGAGTCCTTTAATTCAGTATCTCTTTGATGACCTAAGGATCTGGATTCTTTACTTCAGTCTGTTTTGCTGTTCTTGGCATGCTGGATGTGCTCTAAGGCTACCTCCCCTTCATGATCTTTGCTGTAGCCAATCTAAGCATCTCAACCAAACATGGCTACATCCTGTATAAGAAGACACTAAGTTTTGCTTTTAAAGAATGAAGAAACTTTTCCCAGAAGTTCATCAGGAGACTTTCCCACATCGACTTGACATTTCATTTACTGGAATTATGACACATGCCATGCCTAAACGAAATGCTGGCAAAGAGAATGAGATTACTATGATTGGCTTAGGTTTTACTTCTGAGCAGGAGATATAGTCAGCTTTCCTAAATGATTGATACCTGTACAAACATCAGACTGTGTTACCAAGGAAAAACAAGGTGGATTGGATGTTGGTGGTAATTGTATCTGATTCAGCCAGCTTTGGGTTGAGTAGCCACTTCCTGTCCTTTCTTCTGCAACCAGGCAAGATGAGATGCCATGGCACATCCTTGCTGTCCAGCTAACCTATGGATGTGTCTACCCTTGGGTCTGGTACCCACCATAAATCTAGTAAATTGTGGTCGAGGGTTCACGTGGTAGAAAAGGCAGCTTTCTCTGTGGCAGAAACTGTGAATGGGGCATTTTTCTTCAGATGGGGCTTGAGGAGTTGTTAGAACCATGATCCTGTGCCCAGTACAAAATTTTCTCTCCCACTCATTTTCTATATGTCCTCATCTTTCTCATTTATTCAATTATTTGTTTATTAAGCCTGTGTTGAGTACCTACTATGCCAAGCCCTTTGGACACAGAGACGAATAAAACATAGGGCAGAAATAAAGCAGTCCATGGTCTTGGTGTGGATACAGAAGTGTAAGGGGACATTTACAAAGGCACCTTAGGGTGCTAGTGCAGAAGTATGTCAAAGTGCACATACAAAATTAAAGAGGGCCAACTTTTACAGAGAAGAAGAACCTAGGTAGTAGAGCAGGAGGAAGGCAAAGGTACCAGGACTCCTTAATTCAAGGAATTCTTAATGGAGTTTGCAATGATTAGTAATAGCTTAATGTAGCTAACTACACCAGAAATGTGCAATTCTAGCTAGGATGTTAGCAGTGAACTGGCAAACAGTGGTATTTCTGGAAAAAATAATGAGTTGGTTTATAAAAGATGGTCTTTTTTTTTTTTTTTGCTTCAGTTTTCAGTCTTTAATAAGGCTAAAAGTAATAATGGAATTGTTTTGCATTCTAATACTGCCTCATCATGAATTTTCATATCTGTTAGCAGAATTCATGTTTGATTCAACCCTATGAGTACTACAGCAGAGCTATCTTTATCCCCATTTAAGGTGGTTCTAGAAATGAGATTAATCCCCATCTAATCTAAAATGCAATGCAAGGTAACATAACACAAATAAACACATGAACATGGAATTGAACCCAAGACCTCTGGTTTCCATATCTACTCTTTGTTCCATAACACATGCTGCTTAAAGCACTGTTTCTTGCTTGGTAGAAGCAAAGTTAGAGGTTATTAAGTGGAACTAATTGTGACACTCAAGGCCTGTCCAGTTAGTATCAATATTTTAAAAGTTTGATAATTATAAAATCAATGCAAATTGACTTCTTTCAGAAACACATGCGTTGGGTCAAACTCAGCTAAGTGTCCTAGGTAGAAATCATCGGGGTCCTGCTATACTCAATAGATAAAAATAATCTGTAACTAGCATGTCATATCTGTATGTATAAATTGTGTTTTAAAGATATTGGGAGAAAGTTTGCTCTCTTAAAGAGGTTAAATATTGCTGCCTGCCATCCTGTTTACACTGTTAATTTGCTTTCCAAATCCTTTTAGCCAGATAAAGCAAAGGTAAACTTCAGAATAGGCCCTGTACAAATTATCACCAATTCTAAATTAATGAGCTTTTTGCTTTATCTGAGTTGCAGAAAGACTAAACAAATGTGCTGGAATCATATGTTTTCTTTCCATCTGAAGGGCTATCTTCCCTTTTTAGCACTATTTCCTCTCTCAGGAAATTCAAGAGGTCCACTGGTTTAAAAAGTCCAGTGTTTCAGTACGAAATGGACAGCTAGTCCCACCCACTGACTTTCTTTCTTCTACCTCCTGACTTTCTTTGTCCCACCCAGTAGGTGACAAAGCCTCACTTATTGATTTAATCTAATTTTTCCATTTCCAAATTCATATTAGACATCATCAAGCACTAATGTAATTGTGTGTGAGGTCTTCTTTTTTCTACATTTGTACGATGAGAGGAAAAGCTCTTCTCAGTGAAAGTGGCGTCCTACATAGTTTAACTAAAATAGCAATAATTTATTGTGTTCCCTAGCCCATCATCTGGCCCAGTTGAGACCAGCTAAATCCCATTTGTATACTGTTCTTTACCTTCATTTGTGCTAGGACATTGGACCCACTTTTTCCAATTTAGGTATTTTGTAGCAGAAAACATTGGCTCCAGACAGATCCTGCTTTGATCCCAGCTCTGCACCCTCAGGCACGTTACTTCCCCTCATTAGACTCAATTTCCCCATATGTAAAATGAGAGTATTCAATGTGATTAAGATCTCTTCAAAATGTTTTACTTCCACTTCACTAAATTTTTTGTCAAAGTAGTATTAATTGCCCACATAATCACAACTACTCAAATATTGTTCAAGCATTTCCCAGAGCACTTTAGAAAAAAGCAGCAGAAATGGTTATCTGCTAAACCCTAGGCCACAGGCATAGAACCCAGTTTATGGTATTCTTTTGCAAAATGTCTCGTGATATCCACAGTATAGAAAGCGAACATTGGTTTCGTGGCAGAAAGCAGAATAAACCCTTCTACAGGTGTACAGCAAAGTGATTCGGTTATACATATACATATATTCATTCCAAAAGCAAATTCTTAAAACCAATCAACCACCCAACCAATCACCAGCACTGCCACCAACAACAGAAAACACATCGCTTCAATCACCACCTATTGCAAAGGACTTTAACTCCATAGACCCAGGCCAGATTGCTCTCCTGGGCTTCAGACTTGTGTGCTTGGTGCCTCTCAAATATTTCTACCTGAATATCCCACAAGTACTCCTAACCAAAATGCTCAAAACTGAACCAATTTCTATTCAAACCTCCTCCGTTATCCATGGTGACTTGATGAATGACAACAAGACAAAAATGTGGGGAATTATTCTTGAGTCCTCTTTCTGTTGCACCTTTTACAAAGAATCGTTTCCCAAGTCTTTACACTCCTAACACCTAACATTCTCATATATTTTTATTTTTCTTCCATCTCTAGTATATATATTACCACCATCATCTTTGCAACTGGCTTCTTAATGGTGCCACTCTGTTGATCAGTGAGTTCTCCATATGGCAGCCTCAGATGTGAATGGGATTTTGTTACTTCTCTGCTTAAAACTTCTCAGTGGTTCCAACTGCCTTTTAGATTAAATCCAACTTATTTACATGGCTTTCAGGTCTTGATGAAATCAAGACCTAATCTCTAATTCAGTGTTCTCAAACCTGGCTACACCTTAAAATCACCTGGAAATGTTTGAAAAATATAACAAATAGATACATGCCTCCCCTCCTATGCACAAAAATGATGATTTAGTTGGTCTGGGATGAAGTCACTCATCAGTAGTTATCGAAAAACTCTTCCCTGGTGATTCTGCTGTGCAACCAGGATTGAAACCACTTCTTGAGATCCAGCCTCCTCACAGCAATTTCAGTTTCCAAACACACTAAGTGTTCCTTTGTCTCTGCATATTCTTTCTCCCAGAACCCTCCTTTCATCCGACTTACTCCTTCTCATGGCTGGAACTCAGATGGAAACATTATACAATGAATATTATTTACAAATGCAGACAGGCAGGCAGGTAGGCAAGCTGGTCAGTATGGAGAGAAATAAGGAAGTGTGTTAAAAGAGAATAAAAAAGATCTGGACTTGAACCCCCATTCTGTCAGACAGTAAGTGTATTAGGAATATTACTTAAACATACTGAAGCTTGGGTTCATTATTTGTAAAACATAGAGAGTACTCTCTGTTACATAGTTTCTATGGTAATTAAATTTGATAGAATATGTACATTTCACAAAATAGGGACTGGAAGACAACTTTGCTAAAGAGCAATGGCTTTGGAATCATCCAATGCACATAATCAAGTCTTAAGTCATATGCCTAATAATAGCAATATCACCTATTTTAAGCAAGTTGCCTAAACTCTCTCAGCCTCAGTATCTATAACTCAGTTTAGAGATACCATTATTCAAACATAAAGTTCATAACAAGGATTCAAATATTAATGGAAAACATTTAAAATACATAATAATGTTCTCATGGTCTTTGGTATATGTATTATACATCATTAAAAAGTTAAAAAGAATGTACACGTTTTAGATATTATAATGATTATAATGGAATCCATTATTGTCATTATTATATTCTTATTTGCATAACTTACCCCCACTTTTTTAATATCCTATGTCATTTTACCATAAGAACCTATAAAATATCAGTTACTTGTTTTATGTGAAGCTTTCCACTATAAAGGGAAGTATTTATCCAGCAACTAGTGTTTTTTCGTTGTTGTTGTTTTTTTTTTAATTCGAGTAAAATTGCTTTACAATGTTGTGTTAGTTTCTGCTGTACAATGAAGTGAATCAGCTATATGTATATCTCTATCCCCTCCCTCTTGGACCTCCTTCCCACACCCCCATTCCACCCATCTAGGTCATCACAGAGTCCCGAGCTGAGCTCCCTATGCTATACAGCAGGTTCCCACTAGCTATCTATTTTACACATGGTAGGGTATTTATGTCAAACTTAATCTCCCAATTTGTCCCACCACTAGTGTTTTAACTTGGTATCAATGGAAGCTCCAAGCAAACATTCTGATGATCAATGCTAGGTTCTGTATCAGACTTCTTATGAAGTCTCTTTATTCTTTTTATCTGACTACTCAGGCTGACTATTAGAGACATTTGAAACATCAATCAGATATTAATACCATCTAGAGATCATGTTGGCTCATAAAATATGTCATTCTTAAAATGACTCAATGTTAAAAGATGCTTGTATATTGTTTCTGATGTCACATGTTGTGAAATTGGCTGGTTTTCTGGTTGTGAAGTAATGCATTGGTCATGCCCTTGACGCATAACAAGTGGTCTTATTTTTCTGGATTTACAGTTTTTAGAAACTATAAATACACTCTATATGTGTACCTTTTTTTTTTTTTTACCAGATTATGGGAGGAAAATGGAGATGCTTAGGTGTTTATTACAAGATAGTACTTCAAGATGGAGAGCTACACTTTAGATGAAAGGTGTGCTTAGCCAATTTGTAAATGACAGTTTTGTTTGGAAGATGTAGAGAAAATGGTTAGCCATCAGAGTTAATATCCAGAGAAATAGGAATGGAGTGGGACAAGGATAAATCTGTTTCTAACAGAATAATATTTAGCAGAAATAAATTTGAATTCCTGCTGTCAGGTACAAATAAGTGATTCCACAAGAACTGTTTGAGAAGTTGTCTCTAAGCAGGAACACTGATAGAGAGGGCTATGATTAGTTGACACAATCTCAACAAATCAACCGTACCATGTGCCACCAAAAGAACGGGACACAGACATTTATTGTGCACTCTGTTGGATTATTACCTACACTTTATTTAGTCCTCAGAGCAACCATTTGAGACAAGTTTTATTTTATCCATCTTACAGTTGGACAACTGAAGTCTTCAAAAGAGAAAAAAAAATTTACAAGCTTACAGAGTAAGTGGAAAAATCAGAAATAAAAATCCAGTTAAACCTGATCCTTAAATCCTTTCATTCTACTTGGTTTCCTTCTCCTGACAGTCTGATATCCACTTCTAGCAAAGATGGAGTACTAGAGGCACTAAAACAACAACAAACAGACAAAATACATGAGATCATGGTTTTCAAGACACTGGACATTAGGCCAAAAAAATTAGATGACTCTTATAATTGCCTCAGTTTACTGTCCTGAGAAGTTTTCTAGGTCATAGCACAAAGAGAGGAAACACAGACAAAGCCCAGTGAACTCTCTGAATTGAGATAATAGACTGGTGAATCCAGAGAGACCAAAGTGGTTAGTGTTCATGGAACAGAATATTGATGAGGAGAGAGCAGTACATGGAGAGAAATTCACAGACATGCAGAGGATCCTTGTCTAGTATTTAATTGACTACTGAACAGTGCTTTCATGTAAAGAAACTACTGAAAGCTGGGAGAAAACAACCAAAAAATTTAGAAGGAACAGTAGTAGATATTCATTCAGGACCAGAAATAGTGCATTTTCCCATTAGCCAGAATAGAAAATCTTGTGATTCATGGGACATTAGGTAGAAAACAAAAAAGGGTGTTGCCACAGTAGTGGGAAATAATTAGATCTAGACTGAAGAGTGTTCTTATCTCAATCAACAAATCTTAAAAGCAAGACATAGGAGGATCATAATATTTCCAACTAACTTAACTGTATCTCAGAAAATAGCTAAATAATATTTACAAGTATATAAATATAACCAGCCCCCAATAAGGTAATATTTACAATGTTCAGAATCCAGGATAAAACTACCAAGCATAAAATGAAAGAGAGGGACTTCCCTGGTTGCACAGTGGTTAAGAATCCGCCTTCCAATGCAGGGGACATGGGTTCGAGCCCTGGTCCGGGAAGATCCCACATGCCGCATGTGCCACAGCTAAGCCCGTGTGTCACAACTACTGAGCCCACATGCCACAACCACTGAAGCTCGTGAGGCTAGAACCCGTGCTCTGCAACAAGAGAAGCCACCACAATGAGAACCCCACGCACCACAACAAAGAGTAGCCCCCGCTTGCCGCAACTAGAGAAGGCCCACGAGCAGCAACGAACACCCAATGCAGACAAAAATTAATTAATTAATTAATTAATTTTTAAAAATGGAAGCGAAAAATATGGCTCATAATGAGGAGAAAAATCAATCACCTGAAACCGGTCCAAAACTGACACAGATTTTAAAAGTAGCAGGCAAAGACACTAAAACAGTCAGAAGTCATGCAATAAGACAGGAAAGCAACATCTTTAAAGTAGTGAAATTATAACTTTTAAAAAGTTACAATTTTTAAAAATTATGTCAACCTAGAACCTAGAATTTTATGCAGAGTGAAAATATCTTTGTAAAACAAAGGAAAAATAGACATTTTCAGGCATAGAAAAGCTGAAACAACTCACCACCACTAGACACGAATTAAAAGAAACGTCAAAGGAATTCCTTTAGGCGGTAGGACAATACCAGAAGGAAATATGGATCAACACAAAGGAATGAAGGACACTGGAAATGGCAGCTACATATGAGTTTTTCTTACTATTGAATATTTAAAGCATTTTAAATGATCATTGATTTTTTTTTTGATCATTGATTTTTTAAACAAAAAATAATAATAATATAATAATGGGATTTATGACATGTAAAAGGAAAATGTATGCCAACAATAAATAAAATTCAGAAGCAGAAAAGTGATACAATATCACTTGAAGGTAGACTGATATGTTAAAATATATATTATACATCCTAAAATAGCAAATAAAGTATTATAATTTATAAGTCAATAAAGGAAATAAATACAATCATAAAATATTCAATTAATTCCAAATAAAGGCAGGGGAAAAAAAAAGGGAGCAAAGAACAGATGTGACAAACAGAAAACAAATAGCAATTTAATTAGCAATGATCAATTTAATACTAATCATATCAATTACAGTTTTAATATAAATGATCAAAATACCCTCATTAAAAGTCAAAGATTATAAAACATGAGAAATCCTATAAGAAACACAATTTATTAAATATAAAAAGACAAATATGTTAAAATTTGAAAGATGGAAAATTACATACCATGCTAACACTAATTAAAAGAAAGCGAAAGTGACTGTATCGATATCAGGATAAGTAGATTTCAGAGTAAAGAATAGTGCAAGGGATAAAGAAAGTCATTCCATACAAGGGGGGATTCATCAAAAGAACATAATAATCCTAAACCTAATAACAGATCTTCAGTATACACAAAGCAAAAATCAAAAGTAATGCCATAAAAAGTAGACAAAAAAGGCAAACAATAAAAACAAAAGAAGCAAACAAAAAAAGAAAACAACCAAACACAAAACCAAAAACAAACAATAAAAACACAACTAACAAAAAGAAAAACAAAAGAAAAAAACCACAAAATAAAACAAAAACAACAGCAAAAAATACAGGAAAGAAGCAATAAATAAATAAATTTAATTAAATAAAAAATAAAATAAGAAAGATAAAAATTAAAAAAATTTTTAAAATGTTTAATAAAAATAAATACAATAAATAAAACAACAAGAACAAATTCCTTGGGACCTCCACTACCAGTGTCTTTGCCCCCATGGTGAGCTACAGCAAACCCCCATCTTCCCAGAAGACCCTCCAAACCTCTAGGGAAGTCTCTGGACCCATTGTGGACACTGTGGGGGAAGCTCAGACTCTCACCTGGCCCAACCCCTACATGTACATGCCCACAACGTCCACAGCTGCTACAGCTAGACACATCTCAGTTGCGGGAGCACTCACTGTCCATTTAGATGTTCTGCAGGTGCTGAGTTTACCAAGCCAATTGTGGGGGTTTAATCCGTGGCTGTGCAGCTTCAGGGAGAGATTTCAGTTCTTCTTCCTTAGTTGCACAGCCCCTGGGGCTTAGCTTTGGTTTCAGCCCCACCTCTGCATGTGGGCCACCCTTAGGTGTCTGCTCCCCTGGGCATATATCTGGAGAAAACTGTAATTCAAAAAGATACATGAGCCCCAGTGTTCATTGCAGCACTATTTACAACAGCCAGGACGTGGAAGCAACCTAAATATCCATCAATGGAGAAATGGATAAAGAAGATGTGGTACATATATACAATGGAATATTCCTCAGCCATAAAAAAAGAACAAAATAATGCCATTTGCAGCAACATGGATGGAGCTAGAGATTCTCATACTAAGTGCAGTAAGTCAGACAAAGACAAATATCATACGATACTGCTTATATGTGGAACCTAAGAAAGGGTACAAATGAACTTATCTACAAAACAGAAATAGAGTTACAGATGTAGAAAACAAACTTATGGTTACCAGGGGGTAAGTGGGGGAGGCATAAATTGGAAGATTGGGATTGACATAAACACATGACTATATATAATATAGATAACTAATAAGGACCTACTGTATAGCACAGGTAATGGTCTATATGGGAAAAAAATCTAAGAAAGAGTGGATATATGTATAACAGATTCACTTTGCTGTACACCTGAAACTAACACAATGTTGTAAGTCAACTCTACTCTAATAAAAAAATTTTTAAAAGTAGACAAATCCACAGTTATACTTAAAGATATCAACACTCATCTCTCAATAATTAATGGAAGTAGTCGACAGAAAACAGGAACAGATATAAAAGATTTGAGCAAAACTATCAACCGACTTGACTTAACTGACTTTTACAGTACACCACTCAACAACAGAATGATAAACATTCAAGTGCACAAAATTTTTTACCTAGATGGAATACATTCTGGGCCATGAAATAAGTCTCAATAAATTTTAAAAGATTAAATTTATACAAAGTATTGTCTTTAACCAGAATGGAATTAAATTAGAAAGATCTCCAGAAAATCCAAAGACATTTGGTAAATAACTCACTTCTAAATAACCATAGAAGAAAGAAAAGTAAAAGGTAAATTGGAAAAATTTTGAGCTAAATAAAAATAAAAACACAGTATATCAAAATATGTGAGTTACTTCTAATGCAGTTCTTCAAGGGAGATTTATGGCACTAATACCTTTATTAGGAAAGAAGAAAGATCCCAATACCATGACATCATTTCCAGTATTAAAAACTAGAAAAAGAAGAGTATATTGAATCTAAAGTAAGTTGGAAAAAGGACATACTAAAAATCAGCACAGAAATCAATAAATTAGAAAACAGAAAAATAACAGAGATAAATCATTGAATCAAATATCTGCTTCTTTTAGAATATCAATAAAATTGATTAATAACTAGTAAGACTGAAAGATAGAGATAGAAATAGAGAGACAGACACACATCATTTGTGAATGAGAAAATTGACATCATTATAGAGTCTACTGATTTTAAAAGGTCAATAAGGAAATATTACAGCAACTTTATGCTAACAAATTCAACAATTAAATGGAATGGAAAAATTCCCTGAAAGAAAATTCCAAAGTTCATTCAAGAAGAAAAAAGGAAATAATCCATATCTATTAAATAAATTGACTTTGTAGTTAAACATCCCACAGGGAAAACCCCAGTCCCCAATGGTTTCACTGATGATTCTACCAAACATTTATGGGAACAATAATTGCCATTCTACATGACCTCTTCCAGAAAATTGTAGAGGAGGGACTGTTGCCCAACTCATTCTATGAGGCAAACACTATTCTTATCCAAAAACCAAAAAAGGACATTACAAATAAAAGGAAAATGTATTCCAGTATCCCTGATGAATATAAATGCAAAATTCTAAATAAATGTTTAGTAAATCAAACAAACAATATGTGACAAAGACAGTGCACAATAACCAAGTGAGGTTTATCCCAGGAATGTCAGGTTAGTTTAACATCTGAAAATAAACTAATATAATTTTTCATATTAACAGACTAAAGGAATAAAAAAATATGATCATATCAGTACATGCAGAAAAAGCATTTGACACAATCAAACATCTATTCCTAATTAAACAAAAGAAAACAAAAACAAACAAACAAACCTCTAAGCAAACTAAAAATAGAAGGTAACTTCCCAATCTGATAACAAATAAAACAAACAAACAACCCTGAAGCTAATATCATACTTAATGGTGAAAGACTGAATGGTTTCCCCTAAGATCTCAAACAAGATAAAAATAATTACTCTTATCTTTAATTTTTTACATTGTAGTGGAGGTTGTATGTAACAAGTGAAATAAGACAAGAAAAAGAAAATAAAAACTCCTAGATTAAAAGGTGAAAATAAACTGCTTAATCTACAGATGACATGATCTTTTAAGTAGAAAATTCAACAAAATCTACACACCCCCATATTTTTTTCCTTTTTAAAATTTATTTATTTTTTATTTATTTATTTTTGGCTGCATTGGGTCTTTGTTGCTGCATGCGGGCTTTCTCTAGTTGCGGCGAGCGGGGGCTACTCTTCATTGCAGTGTGCAGGCTTCTCATTGCGGTGGCTTCTCTTGTTGCAGAGCATGGGCTGTAAGTGCACAGGCTTCAGTAGTTGTGGCTCACGGACTCTAGAGCACAGGTTCAGTAGTTGTGGTGCATGGCCTTAGTTGCTCCGTGGCATGTGGGCTCCTCCTGGACCAGGGCTTGAACCTGTGTCCCCTGCATTGGCAGACGGATTCTTAGCCACTGCACCACTAGGGAAGCCCCCCCTTCTATATTTTTTTAAAACCTGAACTTAATAAATTAGATTAGCAAAGTTGCAAGATACAAGAAAAAGGTTAAAAAAATTATATATGTATATATGTGTGTGTGTGTGTGTGTGTTTGCAACAAACAGGAATTCAAATTAAAGAAATACTACCATTTACAATACCATTTAAATATGAAATACTTAGGAATGAATCTGACAAAAGACCTGTATGCTGCCACTTCCACAACATTGCTGAGAAAATTAAATAAGAACTAAATAAATATAGAAATATATTGTGTTCTGGGTCAAAAACTCAATGTTATTAAAATGTCAGTGCTCCCAAATTGATCTGTAGATTCAATACCATCCCAATAAAAGTTCTAGCAAACATTTTAATGGAAAAATATTTTATAGAAAATATATTTAAATTTATATAAAATTGACAAAGAGGAATTAATTTACTTTGTCATAAAAATTCAACTTATGGTTTGGCATTTAAAAGATGTTTTCTTAGTAATTTAATATTTAAATGACAAACTTATTAAGAGCAATAAATTGACACGAAGACAGATTTAAATTCATTAAAAGGCATAACTTTGTCACAGTTGCTGATGACATGTTAGACTTCTTTGAGGTGTTCAAGTTCATATCAGAGGAGACAAGTATTATAAAATATTAGAAGTGGAATCTAGGTGATGGGTATATTGGTGTTGAATTAGAAACTCTTTAAATTTGTTATATTTTATCCTATTTTATTCTTAATTTGGTATTTGTATTACTCAGGGTTATCCAGAAAAACAGAACAAATAGGATAGATAGATAGATAGATAGATAGATAGATAGATAGATAGATAGATAGATAGATTTATTATAAGGAATTAACTCATGCAGTTATGGAGGCTGGTAAGTCCTAAGATGTACAGGATAAGTTAGCAAGTTTGAGACCCATGAGAGCCAATGGTTTAGTTCCAGTCTGAGTATCAAGGTCTGAAAACCAGTTAAGCCAGTAGTATAGTTTTAGTCAGAAGGGCAGCAGGCTTGAGACTCAGGAAAAGACAATGTTTCAGTTTTTGTGTCTGAAGACACAAAAAAGCAGATGTCCTAGTTTGAAGAGTATCAAGCAGGAAAAGAGCTGATACCCCAGTTCAAAAGCTATCAGGCAAGAAGAATTCTCTCTTATCAGGAAGGATCAGCCTTCTTATTTTATTCATGCCTTCAACTGATTGGATGAGACCCACCCATGTTAGGGAGGGCAATCTGCTTCACTCAGCCTACAGATTTAAATGTTAATCTCATCAAAAATGCTCTCAGTGGGCTTCCCTGGTGGCACAGTGTTTGGGAATCCACCTGCCAATGCAGGGAACATGGGTTCAAGCCCTTGTCCGGGAAGATCCCACATGCCATGGAGCAACTAAACCTGTGTGCCACAACTACTGAGCCCATGTGCCACAACTACTGAAGCCTGCATGCCTAGACCCCGTGCTCCGCAACAGGAGAGGCCACTGCAATGAGAAGCCTGCGCGCCGCAACAAAGAGTAGCCCCCGCTCGCCCCAAGTAGAGAAAGCCCGCGTGCAGCAATGAGGACCCAACACAGCCAAAAATAAATAAATAAGTAAAAATTTTTAAAATGCCCTCAGAATAATGTTTAAGAAAATATCTGGGCACCCCATGGCCCAGTCAAGTTGACTCATGAAATTAATCATCACAGGACTATTAAAGAGACCACCATGCAGTGCCAGGATGCTCTTAAGATGTCATATTTGAGCAGAAACCTGAATGCACTGAAGAAATGAGCCGTGAGACTCTTATGGAAAGAGACTTCCATTCAGTTAGAAAGGAAACAACAGTTCCAATGACTGTGAGTCAGAGAGTCCTTAATATGCTTTAGGAATAGCAAGAAGACTGGAGTAGCTTGTATGGGAATGAGTACTGGAAATGGTGATAAAAGAAGTCAGATATAGCCGGGGGTCAGATCATGAATGGCCTTGTAGGACATCAAAAACACATGGATTATATTCTATTTCTGAAAAGTCGGCACTAGAAGATTATGAGCAGAGAAGTGACATGAAGTGCTTTGAGAAAAGACATAAGGGTGAGAGACAAGAACAAAAGCAGGGTGCTCCCTTGAGAGCCTGTTTCTATAATTTAGTTTCATTTCCTTGAAAGGAGAGTACAGAATACACCCTGCTAGTTGGCAGCAAGTGTCCCGGTTTGAATGAGGCTCACCACATGGACAGCCTAGTGTCCCATGTACACCTTCCTTCAGGATTCTGCCCTGAAACATGGAAGTTGACATATGTCAGGGTCATTGACTGTCCTGATCTCAGAGGGCAGTTGCTAACTACCCTCAGGAATTCTTTTGCAACATCAGAAGCTGTAGGCTCATTAGACTCAAAGCATGTGAACCACCACCACAAGTCAACTTTGATTTAGAGCAAAGGAGCTGGCATTGCTTGAAGGTGAGGTCACTGGAATCGGAGCCTTGATGAAGTTTCTCAGAAAGAAAACATTGTGCTGTGTTTGTGTCTCCCTCACATTCCTCCTTCCCTCTTGCCTCGCTTCCCACCACATGTGGGTTGGCTGTTCCCAAGGCCCCAGGGATTGAAGGAAAGTTATTGAGTTTGGAGCATATCAAAGCATCTACACAAAACCAGGGAGAAGCCCCCTTAACCTGGGCACAGTTTTCCAAGGAAAAATACTCCATGTTTAATGGAAGAAAGAGACTGAAAGAGGTAGCAACTTCAGCCTGTTACAGAAAACAACACTTGGTGTGTACTCATGGAATTCACTACATAATAAGGAGGCTAATTCTCCAGCTGTGAGTCAGAGTCTGGCTGATGTAAAGTGATGGAGGGAAAAGCTCCTGGGAGTTTATACACAGGGAGATTTTCCAGGACTCTTTGTCTTATTGACAAAGGCTGGGACCGCAGTTTCAAGATACCTGTGTTTCAGGATCCAGCGGAGTTATGTAAGCCTGAAATGGTCACTTTGTTCCTTTGGCTTCAGTTTTCTCTTCTGTAAAATAAGGGTCGCAATACTATTTCTTCTGTAGGGTGAAAGTGAGGATCAGGATGGGAAAGTGCTTTGTAAACTACAAAGTCGTTGCCAGTGTTAAGTTTGCTTTACTCTCATACCGTTCAACTAATATGTGTCTATATTTATCTTCAAGACTCACTCTGTGTATGGCCCTGTTCTAAGTCTGGAGACTGAACCACAGTGAAGTGCCCAGTTGAGACAGAAACTTAAAATTGTTTTGTTTGCTTATAAAGGTGAAAATAGTGGTAATTTGAAAGGTATACACAGTTTCCCTGGTTCCTTTGGCCTCACCTTAGGAGGCAGTTACTCATTATCTAGCCGCACTCCCTCCTCCAGTCTTTCCATCTCAGAAGATGCTTTCACATGACACCTACCCAATTGCTCAAGTCAAAATTATAGGAGTCATCTTTGATTTCTCTTTCCTTTACCTCTTCCACATCTAGTCTATCACTGAGTCCTACTTCCTTCACCTGCAGAAAATATCCTGAAATCTCTCCTCCCTGGCCAACTCTACTGCTACCATTCAGACACAAGCCATACTCATCTCTCACCCTGCCTATCATGATGGCTTTCCAACTGCTTTCTCTGTTTTCACTATTATCATCTACCGTATCTTTTCTCCAAAGCAGTCAAAAGGATCTTTTAACTATACCGTGCCATTTTCTTGCTTAAAAGCATCAAATTATCTGGATTTCAAGTTCCTTAACATGGCTACTCATGCCCTGCAGGACTGGACTCTGTCTCTAGTCAGAGCTCAGCTCGTCCTCCACATTTTCACTCTGCTCTAGTCATACCAACATTCATTCTGTTCCTTAAGAGCTGATTATTCCCATCTCAGGGTGTTCCCCTAGCTGTTTCCTTTGCGTGAAAGCTTTGAGCCCAGATCTTTGCATGGCTGCCTCCTCTTCTTCTTAGTCAAGTCTCAGCCAAACATCTTGACCTCAGAAATGCTTCTCTGACCACCCAGTCTAAGGACTACCAGCCTAGTCACTTTCTCACTATGCTACCTTTTATTTTCCTGGCATTCATCATTATCTGCAAGTATCTGGTTTATCTGTTTACATCTTTGTTGTCTGTTTCCACCTATACCAGAAACTCCATGAAAACAGGAATCTTTCTTATTTATCTACTTCCATACTCTACCTGGCTGCCAGTCTCACCTTGACACAGGCATGGAATAGCATCTAGTACAAAAGAACCTCCCAATCAGTTTATTTAGAGTGGATGAAGTAGACCCTTTTATACTGAGAAAATCACTTTATAGCCCCTTTTAGGTATCCACGTAAAACAAAAACTCCAAAAGTCACTCCTAGTTATTCAAGGTGACCTCAATTGAACACCACCAACCACCTAATGTAAATTCCTCAGATTTAGATGACAAGTTGATAAGCGCACATATACATACATAATATTTATATATATTTTAAATAAAATCAGGCTTCAGAAAGTTACTTCCCTGGAAAAAATATTCTCCTAAATCATAGAGTGTTCTTGTGGAATTATGAGCAGCTGCGTATAGGAGAAGCAGAGTAGATAAAAAGGAATTATACGTAAGGGGTGTGTAGATCTGATACATTCATCATATTGATCTAGTGGGAAGCTTGTTAGAGAGAGAGAGAGAGAAAGAGGACAGAACGGAACTCAGCAGTACAGAGAACATAGAGTGAGTTACCCTCACCTGGTATTATTTACCAGTGCATAGAGAAGTACCAAACAATGAAGACTGTCTACTCTACATCAAGGGGCCATAATACCCACTTGTGGGCGAATGTGAAGTTTTCCCTGAAGAGAATGTATAATCCCCTTTGTCAGTCATCCGGGGAGCAATCTAATCCTGTTGCAGAAGATAAGGACTGGGTCAAGAACTCTTTAGAAACTAGGAGGGAAAAGTTCCCACTTTTCGGGGCTTCCCTGGTGGCGCAGTGGTTGAGAACCTGCCTGCCAATGCAGGGGACGCGGGTTCGAGCCCTGGTCTGGGAAGATCCCACATGCCACGGAGCAACTGGGCCCGTGAGCCACAATTACTGAGCCTGCGCGTCTGGAGCCTGTGCTCCGCAACAAGAGAGGCCGCGATGGTGAGAGGCCCGCGCACCACGATGAAGAGTGGTCCCCACTTGCCGCAACTAGAGAAAGCCCTCGCACAGAAACGAAGACTGAACACAGTCATAAAAAAAAAAAAAAAAAAAAAGTTCCCACTTTTATACGGAGGCAGGCTTCATTAGACTTGGCTGTGATGGGGATGGGGAGATGCTTAGCAACCCCAGGCAACTGGGATGTGACGGGTGAGGGGGGCGTGCCGGGAACTGGTTCCTGCGTAAGACTGGGAGCTAGGCAAGCATGACTACATAAGGGACCATCAAGTTGTACTTGACCAGTGGATTTTGAATGAAGCCACTTCTTGGAGCAATTACATGTTACTCTCTGTGTCCTATGTCCATTCTGTTATCCTCAATGTCTAAGAGTGTTTCCTTATCCTTGGTCAGAGCAGGAGGTAGAAATGAACCTAGCCCAGTGAGGACAGCTGTGCCCGGTAGAATGGCAGCCTAGTGAGGGTCAAGGCAACCTACAAAGTTAGATAATGTCGCAACCAGGTGGTGTGGAAGAAGGAAGGATTTCCCTCTGCCTGTACGTATCAGAGTATAACCTGCAAAGGTCTCTTCAACAGCCAAGAAACACTAGGTGGGGTGGTGTAACACTTTGGGGGTTTAGACTGGTTGGAGTACAGGCTACAATCATTTGGGTATAAAAAGAAGTGTTGCTAATTTTGGAGTCACAGGCTGCTTGTCCAGAGGTAAACAGCTCACATAGAGATGAGAGGACACAGAGTGACCTTCGGGGAGCTCACCGTTGGCTAAGTAGTTTCAGTCTCTCAGAGCCCTCACAATCCTTCCTATGTCCCTCCAGGAGCAAAGTGCAATAGTTGGAAAATAGCTGAGTCCTTCCTAGAGCCTAGCAGAACTCCACATGGAAAGGGGCTTCTGGAAACTTTCCCTAATCCCGGGGAAACACGTTCTTTAGTCTGGAGGGGAAGATCAGGTAAGTCACATCCCAGAGGAGGTCAGTTGCCGGACGTATGTTTAGGCTTATGTTGCTGGTGGGCTCAGCTCCGCGGGTGTGGGACCAGTGCGGCCACGCAGACCCTGCGCTCGGAAGGGCCACACAATCTGGGTTTAATGCTCCCCAGTCACTGTCTTGAAATCCTTAATTTTTTGTTTGGATTTGTACTGCGTAAGTGAAGTCTGATGGGACAATAGATCATGCACCAGGGGCTTGGAGCCTGAGCTCCAAGCAGGCCTCCCCCTCCCAGCCCTGTCCTTTGCCCTCATCATCCAGAATGATGACCAGGTAGTGATGGGCAGGGTGAGGCCCGTGTCCCACTGTTACCCTCTACCTCCTGCGGGGTCCTGAGTGCAGCATGTTTAGGGGTCAGGCACACAGGCTCCATGGTGAATCTGGGAGGGGCATGGCAGCAGCCTTCCCTGCCCCAGGTTGGCAGCGTCTCTGCCCATTCTGCAGGTGAGTCAGTGGTGGGGGTGAGCCTCTCACCCACCCATGATCCAGGTACCAAGTGTGACCCAGTGTGGAGGTTGCAGTTCTTTGATGGCGGCACACCCCCGGGTGTTGGAGCAGGGGACCCTGGGAAGGGAAGGCTGCATCTCACGTCCAGCCAGGGCATGCTACGTCAGGCTGGAGGATCCTGCCAACAGCCAGGTGAATACAAAAGTGTGTGGCGTGGGGCTCTGTGCACCCAGGAGGGTCTGCGCTCACACTGTGAGTGTCCTCCTGCCAGAGGGAGTGCAGCATTCAGTAGCAAACATAAAACATCCTGACAGGCTGGGAGAGAGACTGTGGAAGAAAGGAAGCTATGTTTTTGTACCTTTAATGGCACTTTTGTCCTGATTTTGAACAAGAAGCCCCACAAATTATATAGCCAGCCCTGGTTGCATGCATAGTTTTTTGACTGTCCAGATCATCTCTGCATTCCTACCCCCAGACTTTACCTGCCCAAGAAGGCAGGGAGACCATTTCTCAAAGGCAGTGACAGGGTTCAGAAGAGTGGTGGGTGAGCAATTGGCAGTTGAGGTTGGAGGATCTCAGCTGAAAGTCTGAAAAGATAAGAGCTGTCCCCGAAGTTTCACTTTAGCCTGCTCACTGCACTTTCCAGAAGTGGATAGGAGGGGCACCTAACTAAAGTCTATCCCTAAAAACAAACCTTCAAAACTATGTGAAGTCAAGACGGTGGCTAAAGGTTTCCTTTCCTGTTGGACTGTAGGAATTTTGGGGTGTTTTCCCACCCAGTTATTCCCAACACAATCTAAAATGTTATACTTGTAAAACTCCAGAATGTCAGAAAAAGGGAAGAAATCAAAGGTTTTCTAGTTCAACTCATACAATTTACAAATGGGGAGAGTAACTTCTGCACCACTAAGTGAGACAAAACTGTTCAAAGTTGTTAGAATTAATGGGTGAGTAGAAGAATTTAGATAAAGGACTTCTGAGACCTAGTCCAGGGCACTTTCTGCTAAATCTGAGTATTTCTTTCTTCTTTTGGAGTGGCTTTTATTTCATGAATATTAGATGTGCCAAAGCCAGCATTTATTTAAAAAAATTGTCACCATGTATTGAGTGGCCAGTGCCTGGCAGGCACTCATTATTCATGGTTTCTTTTAAGGTCACAACAATCTTGTAAAGATATTATCATGGCAACATTTTACAAGTGAGGATGTGATTTCTCCAAAGAGTGGAAGTTGCATAGTTAGTGTATAAGCTGGGATTCAAATCCAGGTTAGTATAACTCTGAGAGCATTGTAGTAGGTTGAATGGAACCCAAAGAATAAGTCCACCTGGAACTTGTGAATGTGACCATATTTGGGAAGAGAGTTTTTGCCGATATAGTTAAGCTAAGGATCTTGAGATGAGATCATTCTGGATTACTGGTGAATTCTAAATCCAACGGTAACTGTCCTTATAAAGAGACACAAAAGAAGACACAGACACACAGAGGAGAAGGTGGTGTGAAGATGAAGGCAGAGATTGGAGTGATGTGGGTATAAGGCGAGGAGTGTGAGGTTGCTGGCAGCCCCCTGAAGCTAGGAGAAAAGCCTGGAACAGATTCTTCCTCAGACCCTCCAGAAGGATCCAACACTGCCAACACATTGACTTCAGACTCCTGGCCTCCAGATCTGCAGAGAATAAATTTCTGTTGGTTTAGACCACCAAGTTTGTCATAATTTGTTTCAGCAGTCCTAGGAAATGAATACACCTGTGCGCTTTTTTTTCACATCTTATAGCTTCTTCTGTATACTTTTCTTTCTTTAGCTTACTTCCTAGTCTCAAGTAGTCCCTCAACAGGAAGATTCTCTAGGTACCGGTTAGAAAAAGAATTCAAAGAAAATAGCTGATAACTGATGGCTATTTTGCAAGCCCTATCTGGACCCGTTGATTCAATTACACAAGCAAGAGTTCTTAAAATACATTTCCTTGGAAAAATTAGGGGAAGCACCTACAGTGAATTGCAAACCATCGTTCCAGTTGCTTTTTGTAAAAAATGACACAGGCCACTGAAATGATTCATAAATCATGTGATTTTTAATATAGATGATACCGTGCAGAACTTCTTTGTTTACCAGGACCTTTCTTTCACATGCATGATCTCATTTTGTTCCCATGCGAAGCCTGTGTTTCTCATGTTATTTTATTCATGAGAAGACAGTAGTTCAGTGAGTTATCTGCCCAGGATACCATAGCTAATACGTGTCAGAACAGAGACCTAAGCCCAGCTTACTTGCTAAAATGCTTTTACCACTATGAAATAAAAGAATCACTGGCCTTTATGGTACAACCCTTGTTTTAGTGGTGGAGAAGTGACTTGTGCGTTGAACTCTTAGTAGAAGCAGAAGAGAGATCAAAAGACAGCTGAAAGGATTGCACACCAGGCTCTTGCTTTTCTTATCTGGTCTGATGCAAAGCATTTTCTGGATAAAGAGAGATGATTGTGTGAGGCATTGTGGAATTTTAAATTGGGATTCAAGTCATAAAACACCCAGATGTTTTGGAGCAAAGCCTCCGAACACGCTAGAGAATGTACAGTGATGACCACAGCCCAGCCACATTTGAGATGCAGATTTGAAGAGGACCCTCACTTTTCTAGTTTGTTCCAATGGCCAAATTTGGGGTAAAAACTCAAATGGGAGTGGGGGTACACTTTAAAAATGTGTAATATTTATAACGTCTTCTATTCATTTTATGTCTTTGAATCCCTATAGCCCTGAGACATAGAAAGTATAGTCATCATTTTTTAGAGGGGACCAGTGACTTACCCAAAGTGACACAGCAAGAAAGATTTAGTGACACTGGGATTCTAACCCAGATTTGCATACCCCCCTTTCCATCAGACTTTGTAATAAAATTGTACTGTAGAGGTGAATTTGATTCCTGCCAATGGACCAGGAGTTTTACAATGTGTCATCTGCAGT
The DNA here is from genome assembly GCF_009873245.2 of Balaenoptera musculus. Taxonomy (NCBI): domain Eukaryota; kingdom Metazoa; phylum Chordata; class Mammalia; order Artiodactyla; family Balaenopteridae; genus Balaenoptera; species Balaenoptera musculus. Next base: position 97,888,141 of record NC_045790.1, on the reverse strand, counting down.
GTTGGAGCTCAGTGCCCCCAAGGAGCTCTGAGTCAAGTTGGGAAAAGGCAGAAGAAAAAAAGAAGCCTTAATACAGCACCTAAATTACAACTACCATTCTGAATACTTACAATTTCAAAAGGCCATACTTGAGTGTTTACCATGAGCTCTCCACAATTAAACACTTATTGTGTACCATCTAGGGTGCCAATTAGAAATACGCAAGTTCTGAGTAATAGTCATTAAAACAATACAGGTATTTATTAACTGATTTATCAAGAAGTCTGGTAGTTGACAATTCCAGGGCTGGTTTTGTGGCTCAGTGATGCCATCAAGGACCCAGGATTTCAGGACTTCCCTGGTGGCGCAGTGTTTAAGAATCCACCTGCCAGTGCAGGGGACATGGGTTCGATCCCTGGTCGGGGAAGATCCCACATGCCGCGCAGCAACTAATAAGCCTGTGTGCCATAACTGCTGAGCCTGTGCTCTAGCGCCCGCGAGCCACAACTCCTGAGCCCACATGCCACAACTACTGAAGCCCACGTGCCTAGAGCCCATGCTCTGCAATAAGAGAAGCCAGCGCAATGAGAAGCCTATGCACCTCAACGAAGAGTAGCCCCTGCTCGCCACAACTAGAGAAAGCCCATGCACAGCAATGAAGACCCAACGCAGCCAAAAATAAATAAATAAAAATAAATTAATTAATTTAAAAAAGAAAAAAAAGGACCCACGATTTTATCTATGTGCTTGCTATCTCATGATTTTAAAATGGTTTCTGTAGCACCAGGCCCCAAATGCTCACACTAGTGTCCTAAGGTGGGGGAAAGGGTTCTGTAAAAGGCTCTGTCTTTTTATCAGAGACTTAACTCTGTGTCAGGCATTGTGTTTATCTCATTTAATTTTCACACACACACATGCAAATAACATTGAAAAAGTTATAATATTGTCTACACCTTACAGATAAGGCAATCTAAGGATTATTTAATTTGCCCAAGATATGGGCCCAGAATTAAAACTCAGGTCTAAAATATTCCAAAGGATGGGCCTTTAACCACCAGAGTGCTATAAAACCACTTTGCTGAAAGCTATAATCCTTCCACAGTGAAATCCAGGCAGCCGTCAGGTATTTGTAGCCCTGTGACATAGCAGTTGAAACTACTTTTCCCCTTCATTGAACAGATGAGGGCCCTGCAGCAAAGAAGATGGGGAGTCCTCCCAATTCATCCCACCCTAGACTCCAGCTCAGGTCTCCTGCTCGGCTGTGTAGAAACTTCTCTCTTTATCCCTCCTCAACTTAATTCTATTTCAGTCTAGGAAAGGACAAGACTAAGACGAGCATACACTTTAAATATTCCAGTGGGCAGGTGAGGTGGTAGAGGTGCAGTGGGGTGCATTGCTGTCATATCTCAGGCAAGGCTAAAATACCAAGAATTTTCCTCCTTTTCCCATAAAAACATTCCATGAAAGAAACCACTTCAAGATGCTGTTGTCTTGCTATGCAGGAGTCAGGAGTGGGGGGTGGGAGGGAAGAAAAAAGGAAGAAAAGAAAGTAAAAGAGCCTAGAATGTCTTTCAATGTATATCAGCAGCAAAACTCCACCACTCTCTCCCTTTTTTTTTTTAAATTTATTTATTTATTTATTTATTTTATTTTTGGCTGTGTTGGGTCTTTGTTCTGTGCGCGGGCTTTCTCTCTAGTTGCAGAGAGTGATGTGCAGGCTTCTCACTGTCGTGGCTTCTCTTGTTGCAGAGCACGGGCTTTAGAGTGCAGGCTCAGTAGTTGTGGCACATGGGCTTAGTTGCTCCACGGCCTGTGGGAATCTTCCCGGGCCAGGGATCAAACCCGTGTCCCCTGCATTGGCAGGCAGATTCCCACCCACTGCGCCACCAGGGAAGCCCCCACTCTCTCCCTTTTAACCACGGCTTACAGCAGAGACTGTTTATCAGTTATCTTGGCTTCTTTCATAAAGACCTTGACTCCTCTGGCTGGACAAGGGCAAATGAGCCAGAACGGTTTGTTTATGTTTGCCCTGCCTTTAATGTGTCTTCATTTCATTTTCCTTTTTTCTTGTTCTTGGCTATGCTGTTGTCACTTTCTCTGCACCAGATTTTAATACCTTCAAGACTCGTGATTGCTTTGTTTTGATAGTAATATTCAATTAGCGTAGCCCCTAGGGGCCCTCTCCAAAGTCCTGTCTTTCTTGGTGCCTCATCAAATGTAATTTAGGAATTAGAGTGGGTGATGGGGTAGAAGCTAACAAAGAATTATACCACCATAATGGAAAACTTAAGCCAATCATATTTTCACTTAAGTTCTGAAAATTTTGAACTGTAGGGAGATTGTAGCAGGCATATTGGGTTCTTAAATCAGCCTAATTTGCCAGGCAAATTAGATAATTAACAGAGATCTTCTTAAAGGGTTATTAGCAAAGTTAGAGCTGAACATGTGACAATTACAATACATGTTTTCCTCATAAAACAACCAACATGATGACTAGTAATTAACCTAGGAGCTGACAGAGCATTATTTCTTCTGTTCCTTTCCCAAATGGAATTGTGCCACAATGACAAGGAAAGCCCAAGAGATGTTGATTTGTTCATATAATATATTACTTTCATATATTTATTATTTATGCCATACCTTTGTCCAAAAATATCTATCTGGCACTCCATGTTAATAACATCAGTATCAAGAAATCTTATTTATTTCTCATAATCTGTGGTGAGATGATTCCAAGTAATGTCTCCTAGTTGTAGAGATAATATGTCTAGATGTTTTTTCTTAGAACAGGATAGATAATATTTTTATTAAACAGAAAGTAACTAGTGTTGAGCACATACACTGTGCCAGGCATGGGACTAAGTGACTTCTACTTATCTCATTTAATTCTTCCAACAACCTTATGAGGTAGTTTTTATTAATCCCATTTTGTGGAGAATGCTGAAGTTTAGAGAAGTAAAATGATTGGAATCAGATTTATCTGATTTGCAAGGCTATGTTCTTTCTTCTACATCACAGTGCATATGCACACACACACAAACACACATATGTGTCAATTTGTATTTGTGCTGAAATTCTTCTGATTTGACATAAGGTAGAATATGATGAATGGTCCATTTAGTTGCATTCTTCCAGGATCACACATCCAGAAGTCACCACACACAGACCACACCATTTTAATTTGTGATCCTTCCAGAATACCTAAATGTGTTGGTGAGACACATAAGTTGTCCCTTTTTTCCTAATAAAATGTCAAGTTTTTTTAACCAAGTTTACAAAGGGGTCCCATAGTGCAGTAGCTAATGAAGCATGTCTCAAGATGGCTTTGCCCTAATGAGACAGATTTTAGGGACCATTCTCAATACAGATAAGGTACTTCCAGAGCTGAGGATATCACCAAATTCTTGTTACACATCAAAACTTTTATACTCGGGGTTTATATTTCCATCCCCAGGTATAGAAAGACCAAACATTCCCAATATATACTTTCTTTTTGAGGGAGTTTACAAGTAACAATTGTATATATTTAAGGTGTACATAATGGTTTGACATATATATGCATAGTGAAATGCTTACTAGAGTCAAGCTAATTAACATATCTCCCCACTTAGTTACCCCTTTTCCCCCTTTTTTATGCATAGAGCATCTGAAATACACTCTCTTAGAAAATCTCCAATATTAAGTTTATTATTATCTATAGTCATCATGCTGTATATTAAATATTTATACTTATTCATCCTACACAGCTGCCAATTTGTACCCTTTGACCAGTATCTCCCCATTTCCCCCAACTCTCTGCCGTTGGTAACCACCGTTCTACTCTCTGCTTCTATGTATTTGACTTTTTATGTTCTACGTATAAGTGAGATCATACAGTTTTTTCTTTCTTTGTCTGGCTTATTTCAGTTAGCATAATGTCCTCCAGATTCATCTATGTTGTCACAAATCGCAGGATTTCCTTCTTTTTACAGCCTGAATAATATCCTATTCTAGCTAGCTAGCTAGCCAGATACAAATATTACATTTTCTTTATCCATTCATCTGTGAAGGTACACTTAGATTGTTTCCATATCTTGGCTACTGTGAATAATGCTACAATTAAAATGGAAGTGCAGATATCTCTTCAATATAGTGATTTTATTTCCTTTGGATATATACCCAGAAGTGGGATTGCTGGATCATACAGTAGTTCTATTTTTAAGTTTTTGAGGAACCCCTATACTTTTCCCATAATGGTTGTACCAATTTATATTCCTACCAACAGTGTACAAGAGTTCCCTTTTCCCCACATCCTCACAAACACTTGTTATCCTTTGTCTCTTTGATAATAATCAGCCTAACAGGTATCTCATTGTCATTTTGATTTGCATTTCCCTGATGGTTAGTGAGCATCTTTTCATATACCTATCGGCCATTTGTATGTATTCCTTGGAAAAATATCTATTCAAGTACTTTGCCCCCTTTTTTTTGTTTGTTTGGTTTTATAGATTTATTTTCAAAGGGCAAAAACACTTAAGACGATTTAAGTACAAGTCTAAACAGAATTACTCCATCAAAGTCAGCAATGATGCAGAAATGCGTTCTCACTTCCAGACACTCACCAGCATCTTCTGAGTCTTCTCTCAGTGAAGAAAAGGGGTATGAAACCCACAGCCAATATCATTCTCGACGGTGAAAAACTGAAAGCATTTACTCTAAGATCAGGAACAAGACAAGGTTGTCCACTCTTGCCACTGTTATTCAACATAGTTTTGGAAATTTTAGCCACAGCAATCAGAGAAGAAAAAGAAATAAAAGGAATCCAAATCAGAAAAGAAGAAGTAAAGCTATCACTGTTTGCAGATGACATGATACTATACAGAGAGAATCCTAAAGATGCTACCAGAAAACTACGAGAGCTAATCAATGAATTTGGTAAAGTAGCAGGATACAAAATTAATGCACAGAAATCTCTTGCATTCGTATACACTAATGATGAAAAATCTGAAAGAGAAATTAAGGAAACACTCCCATTTACCATTTCAACAAAAAGAGTAATATACCTAGGAATAAACCTAACTAAGGAGACAAAAGACCTGTATGCAGAAAACTGTAAGACACTGATGAAAGAAATTAAAGATGATACAAACAGATACAAAAGAAATTAAAGATGATACAAAAGATGATATGAACAGAAATTAAAGATGATACAAACAGATACAAATCTGAAAGAGAAATTAAGGAAACACTCCCATTTACCATTTCAACAAAAAGAATAATATACCTAGGAATAAACCTACCTAAGGAGACAAAAGACCTGTATGCAGAAAACTGTAATACACTGATGAAAGAAATTAAAGATGATACAAACAGAGATATACCATGTTCTTGGATTGGAAGAATCAACATTGTGAAAATGACTGTACTACCCAAAGCAATCTACAGATTCAATGCAATCCTATCAAACTACCAATGGTATTCCTCATAGAACTATAACAAAAAATTTCACAATTTGTATGGAAACACAAAAGACCCTGAATAGCCAAAGCAATCTTGAGAAAGAAAAACGGAGCTGGGGGAATAAGCCTCCCTGACTTCAGACTATACTACAAAGCTACAGGAATCAAGACAATATGGTACTGGCACAAAAACAGAAATATAGATCAATGGAACAGGATAGACAGCCCAGGGATAAACCTACACACACATGGTCACCTTATCTTTGATAAAGGAGGCAAAATATGCAATGGAGAAAAGACAGCCTCTTCAATAAGTCGTGCTGGGAAGACTGGACAACTACATGTAAAAGAATGAAATTAGAACACTCCCTAACACCAGGCACAAAAATAAATTGAAAATGGATTAATGACCTAAATGTAAGGCCAGACACTATAAAACTCTTAGGGGAAAGCATGGGCAGAACACTCTATGACATAAATCACAGCAAGATCCTTTTTGACCCACCTCCTAGAGAAATGGAAATAAAAATAAACAAATGGGACCTAATAAAACTCAAAACCTTTTGCACAGCAAAGGAAACCATAAACAAGATGAAAAGACAACCCTCAGAATGGGAGAAAATATTTGCAAATGAAGCATCTGACAAAGGATTAATCTCCAAAATTTACAAGCAGCTCATGCAGCTCAATATCAAAGAAACAAACAACCCAATCCAAAAATGGGCAGAAGACCTAAATAGACATTTCTCCAAAGAAGATATACAGATTGCCAACAAACATATGAAAGGATGCTCAACATTACTTATCATTAGAGAAATGTAAATCAAAACTACAATGAGGTATCACCTCACACCAGTCAGAATGGCCATCATCAAAAAATCTACAAACAATAAATGCTGGAGAGGGTGTGGAGAAAAGGGAACCCTCTTGCACTGTTGGTGGGAATGTAAATTGATACAGCCACTATGGAGAACAGTATGGAGGTTCCTTAAAAAACTAAAAATAGAACTACCATATGACCCAGCAATCCCACTACTGGGCATATACCCTGAGAAAACCATAATTCAAAAAAAGTCATGTACCACAATGTTCATTGCAGCTCTATTTACAACAGCCAGGACATGGAAGCAACCTAAGTGTCCATCGACAGATGAATGGATAAAGAAGATCCATACATACAATGGAATATTACTCAGCCATAAAAGGAAACGAAATTGAGTTATTTGTAGTGAGGTGGATGGACCTATAGTCTGTCATACAGAGTGAAGTAAGTCAGAAAGAGAAAAACAAATACCATATGCTAACACATATATATGGAATTTTCAAAAAATTTAAAAAATGGTTCTGAAGAACCTAGGGGCAGGATAGGAATAAAGATGCAGACATAGAGAATGGACTTGAGGACACGGGGAGAGGGAAGGGTAAACTGGGATGAAGTGAGAGAGTGGCATGGACATATATATACTACCAAATGTAAAATAGATAGCTGGTAGGAAGCAGCCACATAGCACAGGGAGATCAGCTCAGTGCTTTGTGACCACCTAGAGGGGTGGGATAGGGAGGGTGGGAGGGAGACGCAAGAGGGAGGAGATATGGGGATATATGTATATGTATAGCTGATTCACTCTGTTATAAAGCAGAAATTAACACACCATTGTAAAGCAGTTATACTCCAATAAAGATGTTAAAAAAAGAGGGGGGTGTCTGATATTTTATTCATATACATCCTTCTTATCTGCAATGTAATCTACAATTTCTTGTGGGCACATTAACTTCTCTGCATCTACATCAGGAATTTCAAACCCAAATTTATCTTCCATGGCCATCATAATCTCCACTTGGTCCAAACTGTCTAAGCCCAGGTCTTTCATAAAATGGGAATTTACTGAGAGCCTTTCTGGGTCAATCTTGTCATAGAGTTTCAAGACGTAAAGGACAGGGTCCTTGATTCCCTCTAATGTCAAAGGAGTGTGTCACTATACTGGGGGCACAGCTATGTAACTCCACCTGGAAACTGCACAAGCAGCGAGGCCGACTGCGGAGCCCCAGGCCTCCTCTGGGCCCCCACGGGGAAAAGGGTAGTGCTGAGTGGCTGGGCCGTGGCCAGCGTGGGGAGCCTGGGCAGCGGCGTGAAGGCCGCAGGCAGTCGGTGGACACAGGCGCAAAGGACACGAGCTGCCATGGCTATGCCGACCCAGGATGCCCACTTTTTAATTGGGTTGTTTTTTGCTATTGAGTTGCATGAGTTTCTTATATATTTTGAATATTAATCCCTTTTCAGATACATGGTTTGCAAATATTTTCTCCCAATCATCATTGCCTTTTCATTTATTGATTTTTTTCCTTTTCTGTGCAGAACCTTTTTAGTTTGATTGAGTCCCATTTGTTTATTTTTCCTTTTGTTATGTAAGCATTTGATGTCATATCCAAAAAATCATTACCAAGACCAGTATCAAGGAGCTTTTACCCTATGTTTTCTTCTAGAAGTTTTATGATTCCAGGTCTTATATTTGTCTTTAATCCATTTTGAGTTGGTTTTTGCTCATGGTGTAAGATAAGGGGCCGATTTCATTCTTCTGCACATGTGTATACACTTTGCTCAGCACTATTTATTGAAGGCTATCCTTTTGTCATTTTATACTTTTGGTACCTTTGTTGAAAATTAGTTGACTGTATATGCACAGGTTTATTTCTGGGCTCTTGACTCTGTTCCATTGGTCTATGTGTCTGTTTTTATGACAGTACCATACTATTTCGATTACTGTAACTTAGTAATGTAATTTGAAATCAGGAAGTGTGATGCTTCCAACTCTGTTCTTCTTTCACAAGATTAATTTGGCTATTTGGAAACTTCTATGGTTCTATATAAATTTTAGAATTTTTTTTTATTTCTGTGAAAGATGCAGTTGGAATTATGATAGTAATCACATTGAATCTTTATATCGCTTTGGGTAGTATAAATTTTTTAACAATATTAATTCTTCCAATACATGAAAGTGGGATATCTTTCCATGTATCTGTGACTTCTTCAATTTCTTTCCTCAGTGTTTATAGTTTTCAGTGTACCTATCTTTCACCTCCTTGATTAAATTTATTCCTAAGTATGTTATTCTCTTTGATGCTGTTGTTAATTTTAGCATGATGGCTCTCATTGTATGGTCTAGTTGTGAATCCCTCTAAATAACATGGAGAAGAAATGATTAACAAAGAATGACTTGCATCTTATCCATTTTCTTAGGTTGCCTTTATAATTCTTCCTCCAGGAACCCTTCCATCTGCAAGGTGGATATGATTTCTTTTTCCTCTGAATTCTGTTTTGTTAAGAACAGTGTTGCTCTGATGTTCATGTGCCTTTGAATTACCTGGAAAATGTGTTAGAATGCAGCAGATCTAGGGTGGGATCTCTGATCCTCCATTGCTATCAAGCTCCCAGATGATACTGGTGTTGCTGGTCCTAAACCACCCACTGAGTATAGCAAGAGTTTTTGGAGCACTGGCCACTTCTTGCCTTATATTACAATTACTTGTTTGTGCATCTGACTTCCTCAATTGGATTGTTGTAATTTTATTGATGATCTGATTGTAGCTTCTACAGTTACTTCTCAAGAATTTCTCTAACCAATCTAAACAGACATTCAGTGACTCTCTATCACCTAAGCTTGTTTTAATCGCCTAACAGGACTTATCCCCTTTGTTTGTCTACCCCCTTTATTATAAAGTAAGAGCATGATCCTTTCGGCTGGAACACAAGCATTAAAATATTACCTGGCATAGAGTCGGTACTTGGTAAATACGGTTTATGGAAGTGATGAGCAAACTTTTTTTTCTTACTTCCAAGTTCATCTCCCTTATATATAATGGCAGATACAACCACAATGGAGTAACTGTGATGGCTTTCTGTGTTAAAGTTCATCATTTTCTGTAATTCATAGGCACTATAGGAAGGCAGTTAGACTGAATTGAAGGTTGCTAACAAGACAGTTTTTAAATTTATTTATTTATTTATTTATCCATGGCTGTGTTGGGTCTTCGTTTCTGTGCGAGGGCTTTCTCTAGTTGCGGCAAGCGGGGGCCACTCCTCATCGCGGTGCGCAGGCCTCTCACCATCGCGGCCTCTCCTGTTGCGGAGCACAGGCTCCAGACGCGCAGGCTCAGCAATTGTGGCCCACGGGCCCAGCCGCTCTGCGGCATGTGGGATCTTCCCAGACCAGGGCTCGAACCCATGTCCCCTGCATTAGCTGGCAGACTCTCAACCACTGCGCCACCGGGGAAGCCCTAACAAGACAGTTTTAAACAAAAAGCCTTTGGGTATCAGTGTGAGTGTGTGTAAGTGTAAAATATATATAATATAAAAATATAAAATAAATAATACATGTTTTCCTTTTCCCAGTTGAGTCCCTATTCCACCTTCCCACCTGTGATTTTTTTTTTTTTTTTTTTGAGAGCCTTGATTAGAATCAGGTAAAGAACAATCTCTTTCCTGGGCAGCAAAAACCCAGTATTGATTTTTCTTTATTGACCAATCATACATTGCAGTATAAATATTTATGATGGTGGCACATAATAAAAAAATAAGTTAAATACCACAGAGGAAAATGAAATGTAAATGGGAAAGGATTTCTCGTGGGTAATACATCACTTTATAATCTTACGTTACTCTGAGAAGCACCCAAAGGCTTTCTAGGATCAATGCTCAGATTACAAGACCTCCATCATCACAAACAGACATTTGCAATTTGGTCTCGTGTCCTCTTGGGGATCACTCACATCAGGTTTATTTGGCGATTTAGCAAGTGAAATACAATATATATGCAAAGCCCTTCTAAAGTGGCCAGGTGTTTAAATGGAACTCTTCTAATATCTTGGAGCATTTTTGTAGATTCCCCCAAATGTCAGAGTTGAAAGGAGCCATGGAGATCATTATTCCAAGCCTCTCATTTTATGGTGAGAGGAACTGAGGTGCAGAGAGGAAAAAAGCTGGCCTCAGGTCGCACAGCATGCTGCTAGATGAACAAGAATTTCATGCAGCTCCTAGTTCAGCTGTTTCTCCCGATCGTGTCTCCATTAATTCTGGAGAAGGAAGGTTTGGGGAAGGTAGGCAGGGATGCAGTAGGAGTCGAGTGTGGGCAGGTCAGATTAGAAAAGGTGTTATTCTGCTTAAATACTCAGCCAGACAGTTTTAAAATCTCAGAGGACACAGCAAGCTGCAGCTCATTCTCTTCTGGAGTTATTACTGACTTGGTTAGAATTTATGGAGACAGCCATTTGTTTTGACATCAATTTCTCTTTTATTTACCTCAGAAGGGTGGTGACTGATACTGAAAGGTTTTGAGGTCAAAAAGGTCCTTAAGTGTTAGTGACAAAGATCTTTAAGGAAAGGTGAATCCTCCCCACCACCCTCTTCCCCATTCTTCAGTCTCCTAGAGGCAAGTAGCTTCCATTTTTGTAGACACAGATCATTTTTTGATAATTCAGAATGCTGGAAGATGGGAAACCCCAATAAATAGCATTGACAGAATTAGAGATAATTAACATACAATGTGTGTGTGTGTTTGAATGTGAACAATATTAGTAAAATAAAATTTATTTTGTACAGCTAAAAATAAACTATGCATTTATCTTCTATACTACAATTTATAGGAAAGAGAAAAAGAGCATAGGATTTTCAGTCTGTACCTTTGCCCTTTTTATTAACCTTCAGTCTCTTCACAGTGATTGTAGTAGGAGGTGTACAATGTCTTTCTTTGTCATTAACCACCCAAGCACACTTACTGAATATGATTCCCAAACTGCAAATGGGTATGAAGAGACCTCAGTGAGAGAACATTAGGGATCAGACATACATCTAGACTGGGTAGATATTTCAACCTCCTTATTCAAAACTGCTATATTTGTCCTCAAAAAGAAATGCCTTTTCAGTGAAATATATGTATGTGTGTGTGTATGTGTGTATATATACATATATATGTATGTATATATACACACATATATATGTACGTATATGTATGTTTTTTGGTTTTTGTTTTAAGGAAAGGACAGAAAGAAGTAACAGCTGCTTTCATGCATTGAAAATGCAGCTATTCAGAGTAACCTGAGTATTCATACCAGATCAGCGATCCAATGCAGTTTGAGATTTGACAGAATTCCCTCAATAGCTCTAAAACCAGAGTCCGGATGATGAGAAGGATACCTGATGTTTGAATTGCCTCTGCAACTACATTTTTTAGGGCTTTCAAATTGCTGCTTGCTAACATTTACAGTTCTCTGCAGCCATAATGTACCACCACGGGATTTGGGAGGAGATCAAAGAAGCAGGAAAGAAATTGCTATTCCCAAATTCTTACCAGTAAAAGATCGGTGCATGTCAAGTAGCTTTTAATGTCCACAAACCCAGTTGGGTATATATACAAGGCCATCTCCATTAGCAAAGCCTACACTTTCTTCATCGAAAATCTGTTCAACTCCAGAGAGGAAAGAAACTCTGCTGTGAATCTTAATAGTCCTAGACCTTAGCCTTCAAAGGAACTTCTTAACTTTTCAAGTCCTTTTCACATTGGTTACAAAATATAAGTGTGCCTTTTGTTAAGAAAACTTGCTCTACACAAACCCCTACTTTTACTTAAATAATTGAGGTAGGTGCAGGAAAATAGAATGTCTCAAAGGAAGGATTCTTCACTTCTGAAATAAGGCTTAACAAGGTGCAGAACAGCATGTATAGCACATGTTACTTCTTATCTAAGATCCACATATGCACATACATAAAAATAGAAGAATAAGCAAAAATAAGCAAATTAAAGCAGTTATCTATAGGGAGGAAGAGGGAGACAGGTAAAGGTTAAAATAAAATCTAACTTTGTCTGAATATATCATTTTGTAAACAGGACTTTGGAGCCATGTAAATGTTTTAAATACTTTTTTAAAAAATCAGAAATAAAAATGGCAATCCATAAAAATCAAATAACAATCCATCAAAAAGTAAAATGTAACAAATGGATCTGTGTGTTAAGTCAGTGACTTAGCTACACATGGAAGACTCATTTTAATTGACTATAAATAGGATAATGTGGTAACATATACCAAGGACAACATGAACTGCCAAAACAACCTTGCTTCCAACAATGATATTGATAGTGATAATATTGGCCTCCTTATTCCAATACTATTATCTTATAGTTGGATAAAGCAAATAAGTATTTAAAAATCAAAATTTTTTCAGCAGATGAGATAAAAATTTAAAATGAAGATGTTAACCAAACCACAAATTGTCTACATGTGGTTGGAAATAGAAAAATATTTTCTCTTAAAAATATATATATTTCCTAGCTCTGTCCACTGAAAATACTGAGAAGCAATGTCCAATCCATAATGACTAGCAGTGACGATCACTGTTAGTTCCCAGATGGTGTTGTTTCAAAATGCCATTTCCCAACAAAAAAAGAAAAAGGGTACCTTGGAGAAATAATTAATTCCTTCCAGGTCTCGGGTCAGGAACATGAGAGGAGCCTGGGACATCTTATCACACTAGATGGGTAGGATGGGGGTGGGTGGGAGGGAGGTCCAAGAGGGAGGGGATAGAGGTATACATAGAGCTGATTCACTTCATTGTACAGCAGAAACTAACACAACATTGTAAAGCAATTATACTCTAATTTTTAAAAAAAAAGTAGGTATATCAATGAATGACATTGGATCAAAAGGACTCATGAGGGCTTCCCTGGTGGCGCAGTGGTTGAGAGTCTGCCTGCCAATGCAGGGGACACGGGTTCGAGCCCTGGTCTGGGAGGATCCCACATGCTGCGGAGCGGCTGGGCCCGTGAGCCACAATTGCTGAGCCTGCGCGTCTGGAGCCTGTGCTCCGCAACAAGAGAGGCCGCGATGGTGAGAGGCCCGCGCACCGCGATGAAGAGTGGCCCCCACTTGCCGCAACTAGAGAAAGCCCTCGCACTGAAACGAAGACCCAACACAGCCATAAATAAATTAAAAAAAAAAAAAGTTATGAAAAAAAAAAAGGACTCATGAGCTGCCATTGGCCAAAAATAGAACATTTGGGCCACAAAGAGAATAATAAATGAAATAGATTTAAACATATTAAATATTTTATAATCCATGAGCTCATAAAGATATTTTTAAACAAAAATCCCAAACTCTCATTTTTTGCCTTTATAAGTGTCAGCTTACTCTGGAAACTGTTAAACATGGGGAAAGAATCAAGTATTAACGTATCTTTCCTATAAGAACTGTACCTCACGTATCCAAATAATGTGAAAAGAAAAGCTTTCTTTATAGACCATTTATAGCTATTAAACACAGGAGTAGAAAAATATCAACATTTTAGCACCTTTAATGAAATGATGAACGATCATCAATGGATTCTCAAACCTTAGGTAAAAAGCTGATAAAGAAGTTTAAAATAGATGGATCCAGCTGAAAACACCTGAATGTACTGATCACTCTTAACACCACTGGAAGAGACATTATCAGACATTAATTTTCTTCTGATGTGATGCAACAGAAACTATAGAATACCTCCATAAAGTATTCTTGCCTAAGAATTAAACCTTATTAGTTCATAGAAAATACAGGACCAGAGTAAGATATGTAGCAAGAGTGCAGTCTAAAAATCCAGAATAAGGAAAATTCTGTGGGAGCAAAGTGTGAGTTTCTTCAACAAATAAGTTATACACAGGCTCACATGTATGTGCACACATATACACAGAGGGATGGGGAAACTGTAAATTAAAATAAATTCAAGAAACATTAATAGCAATTGTTTTAGGTATTGTTTGGATCTTGCTTTGAAAAAATATGGTAAAATGACATTTATTAAACAATCGGAAATTTGAACATTGTGTATTTGGTAATGTTAAGGGAGAAATTGGTATAATCTTAGTATCATGGTTATATATATATATATATTTTTTTTAATGTTATTCTTGTCTGCTTACATTCTTTTAATTTATGTATGTATGTATGTATGTATGTATGTATGGCTTTGTTGGGTCTTCGTTTCTGTGCGAGTGCTTTCTCTAGTTGTGGCAAGCGGGGGCCACTCTTCATCGCGGTGCGCGGGCCTCTCACTATCGCGGCCTCTCTTGTTGCGGAGCACAGGCTCCAGACGCGCAGGCTCAGTAATTGTGGCTCACGGGCCGAGTTGCTCCGCGGCATGTGGGATCTTCCCAGACCAGGGCTCGAACCCGCGTCCCCTGCATTGGCAGGCAGACTCTCAACCAGTGCGCCACCAGGGAAGCCCCATGGTTATATTTTTAAAAACAGTTCTTTAGAAATACATAAGTATTTTTGTGTGAGATATATAGTATATTAGCAATATTCTAAAACTTGTTAAAGCTGAGAATTTCTTATACTAATCTTTCAATTTGTGTATATATTTGACTATTTCCATGATAAAAAGTTTTTAAAATGCTAAAATAGGGCTTAACACAGATTCTTTAAAATATTAAACTACTTTAGGATATTAGTACATTTTTGAAAGCAAATGAGAGAAACCCACTCAAACTAGTTTAAGGGGGGGAAAAAAAGGAAATATATGTGTTTATATTCCTGAAAATTCCAGAGATGGAGCTGTCTCAGAAACTCTGAAGATTCAAATGTCTAGATGTTCCATTTCTTCCCCTTCTCTCTGCCCATCTCCATCTTCCCCTCCCGCAGTATCTCCATCCCTCCTATCTACCTCAACCCCTTTCTCTCCTCTAGACTCCACCTCACACAAGTATTACACGATCCTAGTTCAGCCACCCCTGGAAAAAAAAAGAGAGGAGCTCTCTCCCAGTGAAGGTCTTATGGTTTCTGGTACAGAAAGTTGAGTTGACTTGATCACACTCCCCAGTCATGGCTCAATCACCTCTAGTCCATTTAAGGACCCTCACTCATTTACTTTATCCTAATTTATATCTCTTTCATCCCTAATTCCTACTAGCATTTATGTCCCCTGATCCTCAGCAAAAATACTGATTCAAAGTTTTTGTTATGTATCCTTTTGTTTATGAGTAACTTTATAAAATACTGTGGTTTTGAATGCATATATACATGGCTGTATATCTCATCTGAAACTAATCTTTTTGCCTTTAAAACTATATATTTTTTAAAAATAACTAGTTTTATTGGGGTCTGTTTACATACGGTAAAACACACAGATCTTAAGCATATAGTTAAATAAGTGTGACAAATGTATATTTCCATGTAATGGACACGCTGATCAAAACATAGAACATTTCCATCTCCCCAGAAAGTTTCCTTCTGTCCCTTTACAGTAAATCCCCAGTTAGATGCAACCACTGTTCTGATTTCTATCACCAAAAATTATTTTGCATGTTCAATGAACTTCATAAACATGGAATCATAAAGTATGTACTCTCTTATGTCTGACTTTTTTTATTCAACTTAATATCTGTGAGATCCATCCAAGTTTTGGCATATATTAGTACTTTTAAAATTATTTTACTGCTAACTCATATTCCACAGTAAGAATATAACAATATGTTTTAAAGATAAGTATGTGTGTATCTAGTCATTTGCTTCTGGCTGCTTCACAGTATTCTGCAATATGCGTCTTCCATATTTTACTCATCCTGGTCATGAACTCTTAGGTTGTCTTCCATAAACTGCTAGCCCAAATAATGCTGTGACAAACAACCTTGAGTGTATTCCCTTTGAGAGCTGTGTGATAGTTCTCTGGAGCTTATAAGCATCCTTAATTTCATTAAGAACTGTTGCACTGTAGAATGCTCACATCAGTTTACATTCCCTTCATCAGTGTTCGCAGGCACCATTTCCCAATATGACGGCCATGTATAGCATTACAATAAGGTAAGTAATGTTAACCAGTTTTCAATATTTAGAGCAGCGCTTTCCAATAGAAAGTTTCGTGATGATGGAAATAGTCTGTATCTTCATTGTCCAAAATAGTAGCTCCTAGCTACACATGGTTATTGAGCACTTGAAATGTGGCTAGTGTGACTGCGGAACTTCATTTTCAACTTTATGAGATAGTAATTAATTTAAACGTAAATTAAAGAGCCACATGTGGCTAGTGGCTACCGTATTGAACAGTGCAGATTTAGAGTCAACCAGGATGATGAGATTGGACTCAGTTTCTGAGTCTAGTTGGAAGTCACTGGAAAGGGATTCAAGGGAATGCCATGATACAATTTGCGTCTTAGAAAGATCATTCCAGCTGTGATAAGGCATAGGTGGAATGGGGTTCAATGGAAGTCAGGAAATATTGGTTGGGATGATATTATAGTGACCTTAGCTTAAAAAGATGGTGGCTTATGTAACAGCAGTGGAGACTGAGAGAACAGAGAGAATCAAGAGCTTAGGTGGAAGCACTGATAGGACTTGGAAACTGACTTGAAATAGTAGATTAAAAAAAAAAAAAAAGAATAAGCAGCAAATTTCAAGTTCCTTGCATGGACAATAAGATACATGGCTATACATAGTTTCTGATGAAGAAGTTCCCAGAAAATTTACATGGAAAATCACCCATCAACCAGGAGTGGTGACGGAAATTTAGTCAAGGTCCTTTGAGTCATGGAAAGATTGTGTGGAGCCAGATTGTCTCCGGGTCTGGAACCCCATCTGTTACTGCTCTGGTTTCACCAAGGCTCATGCCAAAGGTCGCCTGGATCCATCCCATACCATCTTTTGCTCAGTCATAGGCTGACAGAGTTCAGCACAAGAGGAATGAAACGACCTGGAGAAATCTGTAAATATCTGGAAGCTCTGAGGTTGACACAGAAGGAAAAGTCTGGGAACTGATACGCATCCATTGTTTAATGTTGCAGGCAATTAGTGATCAGGAGCAGCTGCTATGGTTAAACTGTTAAAAATTCCAAAGTAAGTGAAACAGAACATATGGGATAGGTTTTATCTCCAAAATACTGCTTTGAGGATAATATTGACATAATTTGCCTATCACATTTTCCCCCTTTGAAATGATTTGTATAACATTTCCTAGAAATAGGCTCCATATGTGTGTTAGCAATTGGTGGAAGAAACTCAAGCTCATTGAAGGAGAGCCAGCTACAAGAGGAGTCATGAATCTACCACTGGGGCCAGGCAGCATTTCTCTTCCTGGAAAAGGTAGATTGTCAACAGAAAGTCAATAGAGGGAAAAGGAGCTAGTAAACGGACAGTTAGTGAGTCCTTTCTGTATGCTAACCACTGTATGATAATACTTCCTAGGTATTTATTAACAGCTCCATTTTATAGATCTGAAAACTGAGACTTAAATAGAGGAGACAGTTTGCTCAAAGTCACACAGATAGAGAGTGCCAGATCTGGAATCCAGACCAGCTTTATTTGACTAAAACATAAACTTTAGACAAAAAATCTGCCTCTGGATTTGGACAAGTGTAGTGATTCCCAAAGTATTATCTCTGGACTAGGAGCATAGACCTCACCTGAGAATATTCTATGAATATGAATCAGTTCAGACCTATTGAATCAAAAATTCTGAGGGTGAAGGCCAGAAATCTGTTTTAACAAGCCCTCTGGGTAATTCTGATGCCCACTACTGCTTTGGAATCACCGGATAAGTTGGTATTTAATCAATTATATAAGAGGCAGTTACTCAGGAAGGTTACAGTCCGAGGAGGATGTAGCTGGGAGGATACAAAGAAATATAACACATGTTTTCTACACAAAGAGTAATTAAAAAACTTTTGGGGAAATATACATTACTGAAACAACTCAGTTTAGTGGAAAGTATGCTAGATAATTTTGAAAACTTGTTTCCAGTCCCAGATCTGATACTAATAATGCAGGTTGGCTTTGGACAAATTATTTAACTGCTATGTATTTCCTTTTAATCCCAATTAAAATGATAATAGTGGTGGTGGTAATGGTACATTTTCAAGGCCCTTAAGCATTTATAATGCCTTTATTTTAGAGGTAGGCAGGAGAGTGACTAGCCAAAAATGAAAGGTGTTTACTTAGAAAATCTCCAGTATTCCTTACAGCTTGACTTTCTAGTAGACTTCTCATATTAGTACACTGAAAATATACAGAATAATAGATGGCCAAGTCAATGGTTCTCAAACATGATTGCACTTCAGAATCACCAAGGAGCTTAAAAGAAAGTAAAAGACATCCAGGCCTCTCTCCCCAGAGCAATACAGTCTGCTCACATCCCTTATATGTGGCATATAGGGAGAGAAAGAGGTGATTAATTGGCCTTTGGGTGATTCTAGCATGCTTCTAAAGTTGAGAATTATGGCTCTAAATATTCAGTGAATCTAAATGAAGGAGAAGTCCAGGCGGTCAACAGTAATTTGGGTCTAGCCACCCATTTTCAGTGACTCTCCATCATCTATGGGGAAAATCTAGTTTACTTAGCCTGGAATTAAAAGTCTTCTATGCTTTACTTCCTGAGGACATTTCCTGCTTCTGTTCCATTAATCACTTCTATAAACCTTTGCTTTAGCCAAATTAGACTCCTTGCTTTTCTCCAGCTATTCCCAGATTACACATCCTCTCTAGTTTTAATAGTGTTATTTCCTATGCCTGATTTTGCCTATTGAAAGAATATCCTTCCCCCACAGCATAATTCAAGTGTTGTATCCTTCATAAAGCCTTCCCTTGTGCCATCAACTGGAGAGCATCTCTCCTTCCTCTCATGGCATGTCACATTTTGGATACTGTATCTTTTTAGAATGTTGTCGACTGCACAGGTATAAACCAGCACTATCCTGAACAAGCTGTAATACATATTCACCTTAGTCCTAAAGGGAAAAACCAAAATACCAGACTCTTGAACCACAAGCATTATTTTGCATTTGAGGTACTTTTCAAATGGGCAACTCCATGTAAGGTGCTGTAGGGCAGGGCACAGAGGAATTTGTGTGTTTAATGATGGATGATAATTTCTTTAAAGCAATAAACAATTGAAAAAAAAATAGAATATTGTCGACTGCAGAACAGAATGCCTTGTCTCAAATAGTTTCACTCATAAAGGCAATGCACCTCAATCCTGAGTTAGAACAGCTGCAGGTCAGTTCATTGAATAGCTCAACAATATCGTAAAAGACACAGGCCCTTTCCACCTTCCCCATCTTCCATCCTAGCTCTAGTTCCCTTGGTAAATCTAAAACAGCCACCACAGTTCTGTCACTTACAGACATAAACATGTCCAGCGGGTGAAAAGAGCTTTTGTTGATGTTGGTTTCTTTTTAAGAACAAGGGAACCTTTCCAAGAATCTGACCATCAGACTTTTTCTCATGTTTCACTGGCCAACATTATGTCACATGCTCATTCCTAAACCATTCACTGGCAAGGGAAGTGCAGTTTCCGGGACTGGCTCATTGAAGCATATGTTTAGTAGAAGGATTTCCTGAACAAAACTGGACTGCTCTTAGAAAGGAGGAGTCATGGGTGTTGATGAATGGTGCTTGACTAAGCTGCTAATCCTTCTCTCGAGCAAGTAAGCCCTTTCAATGTATATTACAGTTATCTGTTCCCGTGTTTAATCCCCTATTAAACTTAAGTCTCCTTGAGGACAGGTTTTTTTTTTTTATGTTTAAAGGCGTGAGCTTTGGAGTCAGACAAACCTGGGTTGAAATTAATGTGACAAAGTCATTCCAATTTGCCCCAGACTTTCCTGATTTTAGCATCCAAAGTCACATATCCAGAGAAAGCCCTTAGTCCCAGGTAAACCATGACAGTTGGTCACCCTAGTTGAAATCTCATCTCTACCATATACTAGATGCACAATCTGGAAGTCACTTATTTAATCCCTCCATGTTTCATTCAAGAAGTACTCCTTGAGTGCCCACCATGTGCCACGCACTGTTTCAGAAAGTCCGCCTTGTTTTTCTGACCACCTTGGCACTAACTCTCTCGTTTCCCGCAATCGTGCTAAGGTTGCCCTGGGATTGCCTCGTGTGTGACCCTCTCGCTGCACCGCATCACTCAGAGATGATGTCAGAGGAAGCCTGGCCATCTGACGAATGGGGCTTGGGAAATCCCCAAGAGTTTTCAGACACTGTTTCTGGCTTGAAAAACAAAAACACCCACAAAACAGCCAAGGGTCCCAATCTACTCAGGGAACATGCTGTCCTCTCCTGTTTGCAGGGCCATTTCTTGGACAAGCAGTGGCTCTGTTTGCTGGACTTTTGGCCCCGTGCAGTCACTGTGAGGCAAGGCACATCTCGCACAAACAGGCCAGTGAAATGAGGTAATTGCGGCTTTCGATGAATGCTATTTCTGTCTCCTGGGCTATGCTGGCTGGGATGTGAAGAGCGAGAGCTAGTCTATCAGACATGTTATGGCTCTCCTCACAGAGTGCAGATAGATAACCCAGGAGTGGGAAAGCTGCCTCCTGTTTCTCCTCCTCCTAATGACTGCACACATGCACCATTTTCAAACAAGACCTGCTCCATGTTGGAAATCCCTTCCAAATGCCAGAACTTTTCCATTTGGGCATCGAGTCTGTCCTTAAATGTGATTTAATGGAGCTGTACTGAACATAACATGTGCCAAGCATGTTATAGATGCCATCCATTTCCTCTTCACAAGGACCCTCAGAAATAGGTACAATTAGTATTCCAGCTCTAGAGAGAAGCAAAGTATGACTCAGGATGGTGAGGCCCCCTGTCACAGCACTAGCATGTGCAAGGCCAGTGTGAGCACGTAAGTCTACTCTTTCCATAGCTAGAACTGTTCCATTGCACCACTGTTAATTTTAGCCATTTGTGTTGGATTTTTGTCCCCTTACATGTATTTCATCCTTTCATGCTACTTCGAAATGGGAAATAGAATAACAAGATTTCTTTTTAACACTTTTCACGGCCACGTTCTGTACCAAAGTACAGTGACAACTTCGACTGCTTGTCCTAGAACCCAATTTTTTCACATTCGATTGTTTGTTTGGACTGTGTTTTTTGTTTTGTTTTTGTTCCTTTTATCTTCACTCAGAGGTATTCAGTTTCCCGACACTTGTTGAGGTTGTTGATGGATCTACTTCTCAGATTCCCTGACCATCATTCCTCATTAAATGTTTAGTTTTGGATGTTTTAATAAATCAACCAAATAGTCACACAGAAGTAAGTTGTTATGTAAAGTCTAAATAGGCTCTCCTCTGGAACCCAAGGGACTATTTTATGGTTAAAGGATGGAGACTTGGTTTAGTAGGCACTTTTGGTTATCTAGAGAAAGATGCTTCTGGTTAAAACTATTTGGTGAAACTATTATTCAACATAGTTTTGGAAGTTTTAGCCATGGCAATCGGAGAAGAAAAAGAAATAAAAGGAATCCAAATCGGAAAAGAAGAGGTAAAACTGTCACTGTTTGCAGATGACATGATACTATACATAGAAAATCCTAAAGATGCCACCAGAAAACTACTAGAGCTAATCAGTGAATTTGGTGAAGTAGCAGGATACAAAATTCATACACAGAAATCTCTTGCATTCCTAAACACTAACAGCAAAAAATCAGAAAGAGAAATTAAGGAAACACTCCCATTTACCACTGCAACAAAAAGAATAAAATACCTAGGAATAAACCTAACTAAGGAGACAAAAGACCTGTATGCAGAAAACTATAAGACACTGATGAAAGAAATTAAAGATGATACAAACAGATGGAGAGATATACCATGTTCTTGGATTGGAAGAATCAACATTGTGAAAATGACTGTACTGCCCAAGGCAATCTACAGATTCAGTGTAATCTCTGTTAAATTACCAATGGCATTTTTCACAGAACTAGAACAAGAAATTTTACAGTTTGTATGGAAACACAAAAGACCCTGAATAGCCAAAGCAATCTTGAGAAAGAAAGATGGAGCTGGAGGAATCAGGCTCCCTGACTTCAGACTATACTACAAAGCTACAGTAATCAAGACAGTATGGTACTGGCACAAAAACAGAAATATAGATCAATGGAACAGGATAGAAAGTCCAGAGGTAAACCCACACACATATGGTCACCTTATCTTTGACAGAGGAGGCAAGAGTATACAATGGAGAAAAGACAGCCTCTTCAATAAGTGGTGCTGGGAAAACTGGACAACTACATGTAAAAGAATGAAATTAGAACACTTCCTAACACCATACACAAAAATAAACTCAAAATGGATTAAAGACCTAAAAGTAAGGCCAGACACTGTAAAACTCTTAGAGGAAAACATAGGCAGAACACTCTAGGACATAAATCACAGGAAGATCCTTTTTGACCCACCTCCTAGAGAAATGGAAATAAAAACAAAAATAAACAATTGGGGCCTAATGAAACTTAAAAGCTTTTGCACAGCAAAGGAAACAATAAACAAGACCAAAAGACAGCCCTCAGAATGGGAGAAAATATTTGCAAATGAAGCAACTGACAAAGGATTAATCTCCAAAATATACGAGCAGCTCATGCAGCTCAATATCAAATAAACAAACAACCCAATCCAAAAATGGGCAGAAGACCTAAATAGACATTTCTCCAAAGAAGATACACAGATTGCCAACAAACACATGAAAAGATGCTCAACATCACTAATCATGAGAGAAATGCAAATCAAAACCACAATGAGGTATCACCTCACACTTGTCAGAATGGCCATCATCAAAAAATCTACAAACAATAAATGCTGGAGAGGGTGTGGAGAAAAGGGAACCCTCTTGCACTGTTGGTGGGAATGTAAATTGATACAGCCACTATGGAGAACAGTATGGAGGGTCCTTAAAAAGCTAAAAATAAAACTACCATATGACCCAGCAATCCCACTACTGGGCATATACCCTGAGAAGATCATAATTCAAAAAGACACATGTACTCCAGTGTTCATTGCAGCACTATTTACAATAGCCAGGACATGGAAGCAATCTAAATGTCCATCAACAAATGAATGGATAAAGATGTGGCACGTGTATACAATGGAATATTACTCAGCCATAAAAAGAAATGAAACTGAGTTATTTGTAGTGAGGTGACTGGACCTCGAGTCTGTCATACAGAGTGAAGTAAGTCAGAAAGAGAAAAACAAATACCGTATGCTAACGCATATATTATGGAATCTAAAAAAACGGTACTGATGAACCTAGTGGCAGGGCAGGAATAAAGATGCAGACATAGAGAACGGACTTGAGGACACAGTGGGGGAAGGGGAAGCAGGGACGAAGTGAGAGAGTAACATTGACATATATACATTGCCAAATATAAAATGAATAGCTAGTGGGAAGCAGCCGCATAGCACAGGGAGATCAGCTCAATGCTTTGTGATGACCTAGAGGGGTGGGATAGGGAGGGTGGGAGGGAGGCGCAAGAGGGAGGGGATATGGGGATATATATGTACATATAGGTGATTCACTTTGTTGTACAGCAGAAACTAACACAACATTGTAAAGCAGTTATACTGCAATAAAGTTGTGAAAAAAAAGAATATTTGGTGAAGAATGGGCTTTTTGGAATCAGTGTGCTAGAGCAAGCTCCGTCATATTCTAACTCAGAGAACTTTGGCATACATTTAGCCTTCCAAGATTTAGTTTCCTTATCAGAAATATGGCAAATATGTATGTGATTTTTGCATATATAACAAGATATAATGTATGAGGAAGAACTCAACAAAGTGTCTGATGCCTTGTGCAAGCTCTGTCTATGACAGCTATGCCTTATTATTGAGAATTGCTATTTATGTCTTTATGTCAGCTACTCAGAGCCTTTCATTGCCTATCCGTAGGTCATGGACTATGTTAGAAATTGTTATTTTTGAATAAGTGAGATATTGTGCTTATAAATGTATCTGCATGTTCATAGCACCATTTCCATAAAGACATCCCATGCTCTTTCTCGTCCAAGGAGAGGTGGAGATGGCCATTGTGCCATCAGTTATGGTATTTGGATGACCTGAGTTCAAGCTTCAAGCTTCAGACATTCTCAGGATTCAGTCTCTAATCCTTTGCCACGTTGCTCTTTTCCCCTCACTTCTCTTCTCTCTTCTATTCCTCAGCTTCACTGATTTTCCAATACTGAGCAATTTATGAATCTCTTTTATTTCCTGACTTTTTCTAACCATGTCCTCAGGGTCTCACCTTCCACTGCAAGGAGTTAATCAGGGTACTTTAATAGACAAACATTTCCCACCCCAGGAGGGATTTTCTTGCCAACTGTTAGGTTAATGTATATATTTCTTCCCTCTACAATTAGAATAGAAGGATGTACATAATCCAAGAGGTTACTAACTACCTGAGCCACATTTAGAGGCAGGTGGGGAAGTTAGAGAGGGCTTCACTAAGCATATATTATTTGAGCTGTTTGAGCTGAACCTTGAAGGATGAGATAACCAGGTAGCCAGCCCTAGGTCACTGCTCCCCTCAGCGCTATTTCAGGCCGCAATGAGATAGACCCAATTAGGTGAGCTCCCAGCAAGCTCAGAGGGAACATTCACCACCAGCAAGGACCATTAGAGTTAATAGAAGTTGCAGACTCAGTGAAGGGCTCATGAAGGGTGAGGAAGGGACGTGCTCCTGGATGTTTGCTCTGAGTTGGAAAATAGTGTTGTGTGTTCATTAAGACAACATCAAAACAAAAGATCCTCTGGGAAGTCCTGGTAACCAAGGTCATCAGTATTAAGAAGGCAGAGCCCTAGTCCCTGGGCAGATGTTCTGTCGTGAAAAAGCCTCATTTAGAAGTATTGATGAATTGATCTATATCGGGTTTTTTTTGTTTGTTTTTTTAATGTTTAAAACACAGGTGGTATGTTTACATAATTGGAAGGAGGAGGCGGGAAATGGAAGGAAAGCCACATTATTCACTTGGAAAGTGCTTTTGGATGAGCAAAACAAGGGCAAAACCTTGGCAAGGAGGGTTTCAGGAGTTTTGCTCATAGAAGCACCAGACTAGGAGAACGTTTTATATTTGGACAGGATATCAAAGTAAATCTCAAGAAGTATAGCAGCTAAGGACGGACATATTCCTGTAAGTCTGGCATTGTATCCATGTCAGCCAAACAGCAGACGCTATGCCTACTCAGGTCCAGATTCCCTCTTACCCACCCAGTCAGCCACACTTGTAAACTTCTGTATCATCTTCGACTCCCCTCATCCCTCCCCACTCTCACTCTAATCTCCTAGTTCTTTATCTCTCCTAAATATGTCTTTATTCTGTTGAATTCACTCTCCCTACTGCTATTACCCTGGCACAAATCACATTTATATTTTTGCTTTATTGCCCTGGTCATACCTTAAAATTTGACTTGCATCCAAAGGATTCAAGCATCTTGTTAAATTGCAGATTCTGATTCAGTAGCTCTGGGATGAGGCCCAGGATTATGCATTTCTAAGAAACTCCCAAGTGATGTCTATGCTGTTGGTCGGAGAACTACACTTAGAGTAGTGAGGCACTAGGGGCAGAACCAGGTCTTGAACCCTCCATAGCCCATGTTCCTACACTACCCCAGGCAGCCTTCTAAAGGGTTTGGGGAGTAGACTTTTCTAGGGGACCCCAGAAGATGAAACAAGAGCTGCTGGATGGAATTAAAGCAAAATCTTGATAACTGGAAGATGATTCTGACATCAAGAGCTGATGGACGATAATATGGACTGTATTATGAGATGAGTACCCTTCATTATAAATATTCAAGCAAAGACCAAGGAGTATTTTTCTGACATTTTACTAAGAACATTTCAGACATAAAAGTAGCATGGATAGCACATGCCTCTGTCCTGGATTCTAAAATTAGCATCTTACTATACTTGCTTTATCCCATAACAATTCATCCATTCATCCCTCTGTTTACCTGACAATGCAGTGTTGTTTTTTATGCATTTCAAATTAAGTCGCAGACATCGATACACTTCCCTCTAAATATTTTAGCCTACATTCCTTTACTGAAGTTCAGTATTTGTTTCTTTTTCTGTGGGGTGAAATTCACATGCAGTGGATGCGCAAATCCAAAGTGTACCGTTTGATGAGGTTTGACAAATGCATATACCTGTGTGACCCAAACACCTATCAAGATATAAAACAGTACCATCACACCAGAAAGATTTTTTCATCCCACTCCACAGTCAATCCTCACTTCTATCACCCTAAATGCAACCATTCTTCCAAATTGTTTTCACCATAGTTTAATTTTGCCTCTTCTAAATTTTCACATCAGTGAGATTATAAAGTATCTACTCTTTTGTGTGAAGCTTCTTTCACAATAAATTTTTGAGTTTCACCTGTGTCATTACATGTATCTGTAATTTATTCTTTCTCTTTTTTGCTGTTTTTAAAAATTTGAGATACATATAATATACCAAAACTTACCCTTTTAAAGTGTACAAATCAGTGGTTTTTAGTGTGTTATGCAACCGTCACCACTCTCTAATTCCAGAACATTTTCATCACCACCGAAAGAAATCCTGCACACATCAACAGTTACACCCAATCCCCCTTTCCACCCCAGACTCTGGCAACTTTTATTCTACTTTACGTCTCTATGGATTTGCCTATTCTAGACATTTCATATAGTATTCTATTGTATGAACTTATCACAGTTTATTTTTCCATTATCCTGTTGACATAAACCTGGGCTGTTTCCAGTTTTGAGCTGTTTTGAATAAAGCTTCTATGAATATTCATGTGAAAGGTGTTTTGTGGACATATGTTTTCATTTTCTTGGGACAGTGCCTATGATTAGGATTACTGGGGGACAGTATTAGGTGTATGTTTAGTTCTATAAGAAACTGCAACAAGTATTTCCAAAGTGGTCCTACCATTTTATATTTCCATGAACATTGTATGAGCATTCCAGTTGCTCTACATGCTCAGCCACCTGGTGTTGTCATTTTTTTTTTTTAATTTGGGCTATTCTGGCGGGTCCAACAATATTTAGCAGGCATATACTAGCAAAGATCCCTGTAGGATGAGGAGCTTGGACAAGAATGCCTCCACAGAGCTCAGAGCTCCTGGGGATCCAATCCAAGTTACATGCATCCCTGTATTAGCTTTATATTGCTACCATCAAAAAATCTACCATGCACATAGTGAATTAAAACAGCACATATTTATTATCTCACTGTTCTCTAGGCCAGAAATCTGGGTAGACTCAGCTGTTTCTCTGTCTCAGTTCTCACAAGGCTGAAATCAAGTTGCCAGCTGGCTTGGGCTCTTATCAGGAGGCTCCAAGGAAGAATTCATTTAGGTTGTTGGCAGAGTCCAGCTCCTTGAGGTTTTAGAACTAAAGTTCATATTTCCTTCCTGGCTGTCAGCTGGAGGACACCTTTAGTTCTTCAGGGCCTCTTTTTAGCCCTCCCACCTGGCCCCTCCTTCACAGAAACTAGCTGTTTTGGGATTGTTCTCATACTTGCAATCTCTCTAACTTACCCTTCTGCCACAACTCTTCTGCTTCTAACTGGAGAAAGTTCTCTGCTTTGAAGAGCTCATGTCATTAAGGCCAGCCTGGATAAATCAGGATAATCTTTCTATCTTAAAATCTGTAACCTTAATCACATCTACAAAGTCTCTTTTGCCATGTAATGTAACATATTCACATGATCCAGCATTTAGGACACGGACTTCTTTGGGGAGCTATTACTCTTCTACCACAGCTCCTTTAGGTGACTAATGCCCAGACCTCTGGTAGATGAAGAGGTTGGAATCTGGGGTTTCACCTCCCACAATCTGTTCCAGTTTTCCCCCCTCTATCAACATTTTTTCAACTCTGATTAAGTGCTTCTGGCATTTTATGTGACCCAATCAAGAACAATTTAATATGGACTATTTCAATTTCACTTGGTAGTTATGAGAGTGCTACTTCATAAGATTGTTATAAGAATTCAATGGGTTAATCAATGCAAGTAAATACATATGGGATAGTGCCTGCCACAAAGTAACTGCTCTATAAGCAGGAGCTGTCATCTCAACTCTGCTAAGGAAACTTCATATGGGCAAGTCAATTTGCCATTCCTCCCCAAGCCTCAGTTATGATGCATTTGTTGAATAGTCTTCCTTTGCATCACCACCCTTTTCCCTTTTCCCCTCTGCTCTCTGAGCTGAGAGACAGACCTCTACATGCTGTATCAGTGAGGTTCCTTGCCCATTGATGTTCACTTGGATTTGACCACTGGGAAGAACAGATAAGAGATTGAAGGGAAGGAGATGACTGAGATTGGGATTTTATTCTTCTGCTCCTTGTCAAGCCACATATGAGCAGTGGCTAGTCCTTCATCTAAAGCCCACAGCCCCTTTAAGAGGTCATCGCCTACAACAATAGTCTGCTCTCTCTAGACTCCAGTAACACTGTTCCCTCTACTCGTCCCATCAGGCCTAAGGGTGCTAGTAGCTCCCCATTATTGCTAGCCTTGTGGTGCTGCACCATCTCTTGCTGGTTTCTCTGACCCTGGTCATGCCTTCATAAATCATCTCTTCATTAACCACTCCTGCATTATCCCTCTTATGTGTGCCAAGTTGATCCTGCCTGGAAAAAAACGGAGATGTATTGGATCATTTCTGTGGACCCTTATCTATTTAGAATGTTGTAATTCCTTGATTCTCAGAATGCATGAACTCTTTACAATTTGAAATTTATTGAGTGGTTAGTTTTGGTAGAAATGTTGAAGAACACAAAGAAGTAAAGACACATCAAGAGTCTTTGAGACTCTTGCTCTTTCAATAATTCATTCAAAAATATTTAATTGTGAACATGCCAAGGAGAGATAAATGTCTTAGCCAGCTCTTAAGTCTTCTTATCACCTCCTTTAAAACAACCAATTTCCTTTTCCTCTGAAATATTATGTCAAAGAAAAAGAGACATATGATGAATATTTATATCTGCCAGGTGCTTTAAACACATCTCTTCAACAATTCTTCCAGGAACCCGTAAGAGAAGGGATCACATCCTTTAATCAAATGAGGAAATTGAGGCTCATAGAGATAAAATAACTTATTTTTCCAAATTCATAATGCTAGTGAGAATTCAGATTCAGCTCTCTTTTCCTCAGTTCTGCAGCCTTTCCTTTAACTAGGTTGTCTTTAAGTCCTCAGCTATTAGGAGGAGGATTCAGTGACCCTTGCCTTAAAATCATTGTTGATGTGCAAAATCATCAAGGGACCATGCACACGGATGCAGTTAAGATGGTTTGAATAAATGAATGAATGATTGAAGCAATCAGTGGATGAATGAGCGAACAAATTTTTGCAGGGGAGTTTCGCTTTCATAGAGAAGTCAGAAGCAGACACAGATTGATACAAAAGGTGGCCAAAGCCAGGGGCTAGGATATTGGCTGGAACTCCTGGGTGGGAGTGTCTCTAGGAAGAGAAGGTACTTGATGCAAGCAGGGTTCAACAAGCCTCCACTGCTGCCCTTTGAGCTCTTTCCTACTGCCAGGCACAGAATGTTCCCATGGAGGGGAATTACCCACGTTTTAGCATTCTTCAGGATTACATCTGTTATTAGGTGGATCGACGAGGATTATGCATGTTGTTATATGGCTATGGAGAGAATGCCTGGACAAAGCACTGTTCTCACCTAGAATGATAGCATAGAGGAACAAAATCTGACTTCACCCCAGAAAAGCTAGGAGTTTCCCAAAGGTAACAGTTTTCCCTTTCTGAATAATGGCCATATTAAGAAAATGCATTATGTTTTCCATAGCTTATTATATTTAAGCTTCATAACTGCTGTATGAAGCAGGTATTTTTTTTTAAACATCTTTATTGAAGTATAATTGCCTTACAATGGTGTGTTAGCTTCTGCTTTATAACAAAGTGAATCAGTTATACACATACAATATGTTCCCACATCTCTTCCCTCTTGCATCTCCCTCCCTCCCACCCTCCCCATCCCACCCCTCTAGGTGGTCACAAAGCACCGAGCTGATCTCCCTGTGCTATGCGGCTGCTTCCCACTAGCTATCTATTTTACATTTGGTAGTATATATAAGTCCATGCCACACTCTCATTTCGTCCCAACTTACACTTCCCTCTCCCTGTGTCCTCAAGTACATTCTCTACATCTGCGTCTTTATTCCTGTCCTGCCCCTAGGTTCTTCAGAACATTTTTTCTTTTTTAAGATTCCATATATATGTGTTAGCATATGGTATTTGTTTTTCTCTTTCTGACTTACTTCACTCTGTATGACAGTCTCGAGGTCCAGCCCCGTCACTACAAATAACTCTATTTCGTTTCTTTTTATGGCTGAGTAATATTCCATTGTATATATGTGCTACATCTTCTTTTTCCATTCATCTGTCGATGTACATTTAGGTTGCTTCCCTGTCCTGACTACTGTAAATAGAGCTGGAGTGAACATTGTGGTACATGACTCTTTTTGAGTTATGGTTTTCTCAGAGTTCATGCCCAGTAGTGGGATTGCTGGATCGCATGGTAGTTCTACTTTTAGTTTTTTTAAGGAACTCCATACTGTTCTCCAGAGTGGCTGTATCAAATTACATTCCCACCAACAGTACAAGAGGGTTCCCTTTTCTCCACACCCTCTTCATCATTTATTGTTTGTAGATTTTTTGATGATGGCCATTCTGACTGGTGTGTGGTGATACCTCTTTGCAGTTTTGATTTGCATTTCTCTAATGATTAGTGATGTTGAGCATTATTTCATGTGTTTATTGGCACTATGTATATCTTCTTTGGAGAGATGTCTATTTAGGTCTTCTGCCCATTTTTGGATTGGGTTGTTTGTTTTCTTGATATTGAGCTGCACTAGCTGCTAGTAAATTTTGGAGATTAATCCTTTGTCAGTTGCTTCATTTGCAAATATTTTCTCCCATTCTAAGGGTTGTCTTTTCCTCTTGTTTATTGTTTCCTTTGCTGTGCAAAAGCTTTTAAGTTTCACTAGGCCCCATTTGTTTATTTTTGTTTTTATTTCCATTTCTCTAGGAGGTGGGTCAAAAAGGATCTTCCTGTGATTTATGTCATAGAGTGTTCTATCTATGTTTTTCTCTAAGAGTTTAATAGTGTCTGCCCTTACATTTAGATCTTTAATCCAATTTGAGTTTATTTTTGTTTATGGTGTTAGGGAGTGTTCTAATTTCATTCTTCTACATGTAGCTGTCCAGTTTTCCCAACACCACTTATTGAAGAGGCTGTCTTTTCTCCATTATATATTCTTCCCTCCTTTATCAAAAATAAGATGAGCATATGTGCATGGGTTTATCTCTGGGCTTTCTATCCTGTTCCATTGATCTATATTTCTTTTTCTGGTGCCAGTACCATGCTGTCATGATTACTGTAGTTTTGTAGTGTAGTCTGAAGGCAGGGAGGCTTATTCCTCCAGCTCCGTTTTTCTTTCTCAAGATTGCTTTGGCTATTCAGGGTCTTTTGTGTTTCCATACAAACTGTAAAATTTCTTGTTCTAGTTCTGTGAAAAATGCCATTGGTAATTTAACAGAGATTACACTGAATCTGTAGATTGCTTTGGGTAGTATAGTCATTTTCACAATATTGATTCTTCCAATCCAAGAACATGGTATATCTCTCCATCTGTTTGTATCATCTTTAATTTCTTTCATCAGTGTCTTATAGTTTTCTGCATACAGGTCTTTTGTCTCCTTAGTTAGGTTTATCCCTAGGTATTTTATTCTTTTTGTTGCAGTGGTAAGTGGAAGTGTTTCCTTAATTTCTCTTTCAGATTTTTCATCATTAGTGTATAGGAATACAAGAGATTTCTGTGCATTAATTTAGTATCCTGCTACTTTACCAAATTCATTGATTAGCTCTAGTAGTTTTCTGGTAGCATCTTTAGGATTCTCTGTGTATAGAATCATGTCATCTGCAAACAGTTATAGCTTTACTTCTTCTTTTCCAATATGGATTCCTTTTATTTCTTCTTCTTCTCTGATTGCTGTGGCCAAAAGTTCCAAAACTATGTTGAATAATAGTGGTAAGACTGGACAACCTTGTCTTGTTCCTGATCTTAGAGGAAATGGTTTCAGTTTTTCACCATTGAGAATGATGTTGGCTGTGGGTTTGTCATATATGGCCTTTATTATGTTGAAGTAAGTTCCCTCTCTGCCTACTTTCTGTAGGGTTTTTATCATAAATCGGTATTGAATTTTGTCAAAAGCTTTTTCTGCATCTTTTGAGTTGATCATATAGCTTTTCTCCTTCAATTTGTTAATATGGTTTATCACATTGATTGATTTGCATATATTGAGGAATCCTTGCATTCCTTGGATAAACCCCACTTGATCATGGTGTATGATCCTTTTAATGTGCTCTTGGATTCTGTTTGTTAGTATTTTGTTGAGGACTTTTGCATCTATGTTCAGCAGTGATATTGACCTGTAGTTTTCTTTCTTTGTGACATCTTTGTCTGGTTTGGGTATCAGGGTGATGGTGGTCTCGTAGAATGGGTTTGGGAGTGTTCCTCCCTCTGCTATATTTTGGAAGAGTTTGAGAAGGATAGGTGTTAGCTCTTCTCTAAATGTTTGATAGAATTTGCCTGTGAAGCCATCTGGTCCTGGGCTTTTGTTTGTTGGAAGATTTTTAATCAGAGTCTCAATTACAGTGCTTGGGATTGGTCTGTTTATATTTTCTATTTCTTCCTGGTTCAGTCTTGGAAGGTTGTGCTTTTCTAAGAATTTGTCCACTTCTTCCTGGTGTCCATTTTATTGACATATAGTTGCTTGTAGTAATCTCTCATGATCCTTTGTATTTCTGCAGTGTCAGTTGTTACTTCTCCTTTTTCATTTCTAATTCTATTGATTTGAGTCTTCTCCCTTTTTTTTCTTGATGAGTCTGGCTAATGGTTTATGAATTTTATTTATTTTCTCAAAGAACCAGCTTTTAGTTGTATTAATCTTTGCTATCGTTTCCTTCATTTCTTTTTCATTTACTTCTGATCTGGTCTTTTTGATTTCTTTCCTTCTGCTAACTTTGGGGTTTCTTTGTTCTTCTTTCCCTTGTTGCCTTAGGTGTAAGATTAGGTTGTTTATTTGAGTTGTTTCTTGTTTCATGAGGTAGGATTGTATTGCTATAAATTTCCCTCTTAGAACTGCTTTAGCTGCATCCCATAGGTTTTGGGTCATCGTGTTTTCATTGTCATTTGTTTCAAGGTGTTTTTTTATTTCCTCTTTGATTTCTTCAGTGATCTCTTGGTTATTAAGTAGTGTATTGTTTAGCCTCCATGTGTTTGTATTTTTTACAGATTTTTTCCTGTAATTGATATCTAGTCTCATAGCATTGTGGTCGGAGAAGATACTTGATATGCTTTCAGTTTTCTTAAATTTACCAAGGCTTGATATTTGACCCAAGATATGATCTATCCTGGAGAATTTTCCATGAGTACTTGAGAAGAAAGTGTATTCTGTTGTTTTTGGATGGAATGTCCTATAAATATCAATTAAGTCCATCTTCTTTAATGTATCATTTAAAGCATGTGTTTCCTTATTTATTTTCATTTTGGATGATGTGTCCATTGGTGAAAGTGGGGTGTTAAAATCCCCTACTATGATTGTGTTACTGTCGATTTCCCCTTTTACGGCTGTTAACATTTGCCTTATGTATTGAGGTGCTCCTATGTAGGGTGCATAAATATTTACGATTGTTATATCTTCTTCTTGAATTGATCCCTTGATCATTATGTAGTGTCCTTCTTTGTATCTTGTAACAGTCTTTATTTTCAAGTCTATTTTGTCTGATATGAGAATTGCTACTCCAGCTTCCTTTTGATTTCCATTTGCATGGAATATCTTTTTCCATTCCCTCACTTTCAGTCTGTATGTGTCCCTAGGTCTGAAATGGGTCTCTTGCAGACAGCATATATATGGGTCTTGTTTTTGTATCCATTCAGCCAGCCTATGTCTTTTGGTTGGAGCATTTAATCCATTTACATTTAAGGTAATTATCAATATATATGTTCCTATTACCATTTTCTTAATTGTTTTGGGTTTGTTATTGTAGGTCTTTTCCTTCTCATGTGTTTCCTGCCTAGAGAAGTTCCTTTAGCATTTGTTATAAAGCTGGTTTGGTGGTGCTGAATTCTCTTAGCTTTTGCTTGTCTGTAAGGTTTATTTCTCTGTCGAATCTGAATGAGATCCTTGCTGGGTAGAGTAATCTTGGTTGTAGGTTTTTCCCTTTCATAACTTTAAACATGTCTTGCCACTCCCTTCTAGCTTGCAGAGTTTCTGCTGAAAGATCAGCTGTTAACCTTATGGGGATTCCCTTCTATGTTATTTGTTGCTTTTCCCTTGCTGACTTTAATATTTTTTCTTCGTATTTAATTTGATTAATATGTGCCTTGGTTTGTTTCTCCTTGGATTTATCCTGTATGGGTATCCTCTGTGCTTCCTGGACTTGACTGAGTATTTCCTTTCCCATATTAGGGAAGTTTTCAGCTATAATCTCTTCAAATATTTTCTCAGTCCCTTTCTTTTTCTCTTCTCGGACCCCTATAAGTTGAATGTTGGTGCATTTAATGTTGTCCCAGAGGTCTCTGAGACTGTCCTCAATTCGTTTCATTCTTTTTTCTTTATTCTGCTCTGCAGTAGTTATTTCCACTATTTTATTTTCCAGGTCACTTATCCGTTCTTCTGCCTCAGTTATTCTGCTATTGATTCCTTCTAGAGAATTTTTAATTTCATATATTGTGGTGTTCATCATTGTTTGTTTGCTCTTTAGTTCTTCTAGGTCCTTGTTGAACGTTTCTTGTATTTTCTCCATTCTATTTCCAAGATTTTGGGTCATCTTTACTATCATTACTCTGAATTCCTTTTCAGGTAGACTGACTATTTCCTCTTCATTTGTTTGGTCTGATGGGTTTTTACCTTGCTCTTTCACCTGCTGTGTGTTTCTCTGTCTTCTCATTTTGCGTAACTTACAGTGCTTGCGGTCTTGTTTTCGCAGGCTGCAGGTTCATAGTTTCTGTTGTTTCTGGTGTCTGCCCCCAGTGGCTAACGTTGGTTCAGTGAGTTGTGTAGGCTTCCTGGGGGAGGGAACTAGTGCCTGTGTTCTGGTGGATAAGGCTGGATCTTGTCTTTCTAGTGGGCAGGACTGCGTCCAGTGGTGTGTTTTGGGGTGTCTGTGACCTTATTATGATTTTAGGCAACCATTCTGCTAATGGGTGGGGTTGTGTTCCTGTCTTGCTAGTTGTTTGGCATAGGGTGTCCAGCACTGTAGCTTGCTGGTTGTTGAGTGGAGCTGAGTCTTAGCGTTGAGATGGAGATCTCTGGGAGAACTTTCGCTGTTTGATATTACATGGAGCCAGGAGGTCTCTGGTGGACCAATGTCCTGAACTCAGCTCTCCCACCTGAGAGGCACATGCCTGACACCAAACTGGAGCACCAATACCCTGTCAGCCACATGGCTCAGAAGAAAAGGGTGAAAAGAAGAAAGAAAGAAAGAAAGAAAGAGAGAGAGAGGGAGGGAGGGAGGGGGGAGGAAGGAAGGAAGGAAGAAAGGAGGAAAGAAAGGAAGGAAGGAAGGAAATAAAAAGAAATAAAGTTTTTAAAATAACAAAAAATTATTTAAAGTAAAAAAATTAAAAAGTTATTGAAAGAAAAAAGAAAGAAAGAAGAGAGCAACCAAACCAAAAAACAAAAACACCAGTGATAACAAGCGCTAAGGACTATATTTAAAAAAATCAAAAACGGACAGACAGAACCCTAGGACAAATGGTAAAAGCAAAACTATAAAGACAAAAATCACACAAAGAAGCATACACATACACACTCACAAAAAGAGAAAAAGGAAAAAAATATACATACCTTTTGGGAAGTCTGAGGTCTTCTGCCAGCATTCGGTAGGTGTTCTGTAGGAGTTGTTGCACTTGTAGATGTATTTCTGATGTATTTATTGGGAGGAAGGTGATCTTCACATCTTACTCCTCTGCCATCTTGAAGGTCCTCTGAAGCAGGTATTATTAAACCCACTTACAGATTGAAAAGCTGTGACTCAAGGTTCACATGATTCAGGGTCACAGAATGGATAAGTAGCTGAGATCGTACTGAAAAGCAGACCTGTCTGACTTCAAATGGCTTTCTCTTTACCCTCAAAATACCACAACAGTACTGGTTATTTGGATCTGCTTAGTGTTCTAGTACAAGCATTATGTTCTGCCAATCCCTTTGGCAATTCTTATAGAACTTAATTCCTTTTCCAGACAAATAACACTTTGATGACTGGTTCATCTAAAATGTGATTCCTCACTGTCTTCTGTCTCATTATTTTAGTTCCAATTTATATTTTATTTCTCTGAATTCCAAAAGTGCATCTAACTAGCATAGTGTATTAGCCAGAGCTCTGCATTTTAAGTTAGAAAATAGGGGCCATAGTCCCAACCTACAATTTACCTGTGTAACCTTGAGTGAATAATTTCAATGATCTGAGTATCAGTTCAATCACCCACCAGGTGGGGGTAATTTTCCCTGTCCAACTTAGTTCAAGGGACTTCGGGGAATCAGATTAGATAATGGATGTGAAAGTAGTTTGTAAACTATAAAATACAATGAAGATGGTGTAGGTTTTGTTTGTGTGTGTGTGTGTGTGTGTGTGTGTGTGTGTGTGTTCTCTCTCCATCTCCCATCTGTCCTATGAATTAGGTAGGACAAATATGCTTACGTTATTTGCAGATTTCTTCCTTCCTTCTTTCCTTCCTCCCTTTCCTTCCCTTGCATTTTCCTCCCTCTCTACCTCCTTTCTTCCTTCTCTCTATTTTTTCAATGAACCCCTTTTTATGTCTTACCATGAACTTGGCACTGTGACACAGCACACAAGGCCAGTTAAGGCATAACTCCATCATAAAGCAGCCTCAAACTGGGCACAAGGAGTAGACAGATACGTGACAGGACCAAGGCAGGAAAAGTGGAATAACTGAAGAGACCAGCCAGAACCATCAGTTTCAAATTCCAAGATAGTGTTCTCTCTACCCGTTCATATGATTCTTCTGGGGAAAGTACCACTTCTAAGCCAGTGTTTCCAAGAGCAGAATCTGGTTTAAAGAAAAAAGAGACCACTGAGAGTCCGCTGAACATGTATACATGCAGAACATCATGCTATCTTTTCATGTTCCCCCAAGTACCTTTATTCCATACATTGGGACAAAAGGTCTAGAAAAATGCTTCGTGCTAGATCATAGAACTAGAAAATGGCATAGCTCTGTTCCCACTCCAGGCCAGTTGAACTTCAAATGTGTTAAGGCAGTGGTGTCTTTAAGCAATATAGAAGTTAAGTGAAAGCAAAAGTCTAGATTTTATAAGCTAGTAGAGTCTATGCTTCATAGTGTTAGGGCCTCTAGCCTTTTATATTTGCTCCATTAATACAGCCTGTGATAACTGTTAATATGGCCATTTTAGCCAATGTTTCCCTTCTTTGGAGCTATTCCATTTGGTGCCTGTCTGGAGATGCAATTACATGGACCTGTCCATGTCCTTTGAAACTGTCTAAAGCCTCCTCTTCAATTTGAACAGAAACTCACTCCAGTTCAAAGGAGCAGCCTATGGAAAATTCCTGACACTGTATGTTCTTGTAATTTTTGAAACACTGTAAATATTTGAGTCAGTAGATCTTAATCCATAAACACAGCTGTACTTAAAAAACCCTGATGGGGAGTTATTATAATTTAAACAGTTGGGTAACAAAACAAATCAATGTTAATCATTTTCGTTTTCTAAGGACAATGGACTCAGAATTCTCATAAAAATGACATGATGAGCTTTGCAGTTGCATCCACAAATAAACTTACAAATGCTAAGATAAACCATTCTCAACTTTTTAAGAACATTATAAAAAGAAAGTGGGGTAAGGGAGGGCCAGGAAAAAGAAGAAAAACAAAACAATTTCGAGCAAGACCAAGATTCTCATAGCCATATTTCACATGAGGCCTCTAAAGATAAACAGTAAGGGAGAAAACCCTCTCTGGGTTTGTCATTTCTCAGTCTAAATTACGTTATGAATTACCATTGTTCAGGGATTATTCTTGTTCTATGAGAGCTACCTTTGGCTGTCTTCACAGACTTCCTCTTTGCTGCAATTTACAGAAAGCACTCAGAATAACCAATTCATTCCCAGGAAGTATATTGGGTTGTTATGTGTCAAGCATCATGGTAGGCACTGGGGCTGATGTTAGGAATCAGATATAGCCCCTGCCCCCAAGGGGATCATATTATCAAGTCAGAGACAAAAAATTGTCACAAATGAATTTTTTTAATAAATTAATAAACCGATGTTTTGCATGAGAAAGGGAAAAACATGGAGTACAAAGACTTTGGAAGACATTTCCAGCTGGAAATGGGTGCTGTTTGGGGATGAGGTTGGATAACCATTGGGGTCTTCATGGAAGAAGAAACATTTGAACTGAACATGTATATAAGCATAGTTTGGAGATGAGGGCAGGGAGGAACACAGCCAGAGGGAGCTTTTGGTCAAAAGAGCAGTACCAGCAAACAAAGACAATAGCTTGGCTCAAGTTTAGGGAAGGTAAAGGAAACAAGCACCTGGTAATGTTGACAAGGGCAAAGCATTAACAGTTGTGAAGGGCCTGGGATTTCAGGCTTGGGAGTTGAGTTTGTAACCTCTTCTATAGTTGATTGGGAAGCATAACCTAATTTTGGTAAAAACTTGACCAGCACTGGGATATAAAAAGATTCGTCTGGGAAAGTATAGCAATAGATTGAGACAGAAAGAACCAGAAGTGGAGAGACCTAGGGAAAGGTTCTGAGATCTTGGATCATGACAATAGCAAATAGATGGAGAGGAGAACAACTGATGGGCGAGGTATTTGAAGGGTAAAATCGGAATGATTTGCTGAGAGACTGTATAAGGGGAAAGCCAGGTTTTATAGACCAAATAGAGACAGAAGGTTTCAACTGGAAGAGACTGTTAGGATTAGAACATTTAGTATTTGAATTCATGCCAAAGCACTATTGGGGTTCCAAGTTATTCTTTTTCTACATATAAGTAATAAGACCTTATCTTTCTCTGGGGTTTTAATGAATGTCCTTTCTCTTCCTTCTACTCTCCTCATTTCCTACAGGACTGGGTAGCACAGATGTCATGAAAAGATTCACAATAGACGGACAGTCTAGTGTATGCTCTCAGTTGCTTTGTTTCCTTTGACCACCTTAGCTGATCTGAGAATATGTGGATGAGGTCTTCCTGTCCTTACGTTACAGAAGACAAAACAGAGGTGCACAATAAACACCCGAGTGCCTAGACTTGGGCCACGTATTTAGAGGCACAGTGAAGATTAAGCATTAATATGAGTGGTGGAGATGGAAGGGGATTGGAGATGAGGAGTTGGAGATAAAAGGGACCAGAGGGGAAGAGGCCTAGACCAGTAAGACAGTTTGGGTTCTTGTTCCAGTATTATCACCAAGTAGCTAAGTGACAGTTGAGTTGCTCCAGCTTTCTGAGCCTCAGCTTTCTGACATCAATATGCTTTGTAAAAGAGACCAAGGAATATATATATGTAATTTTTAGCAATATTGTTTAATTTTGACATTCTGCCTGGGATCTTCTGG
This sequence comes from Balaenoptera musculus, assembly GCF_009873245.2. Taxonomy (NCBI): domain Eukaryota; kingdom Metazoa; phylum Chordata; class Mammalia; order Artiodactyla; family Balaenopteridae; genus Balaenoptera; species Balaenoptera musculus. The sequence continues at coordinate 97,848,319 of NC_045790.1, read as the reverse complement.
TGTGTGTACCTTACCTAACAATTTAGAATAATTTTTCCCTTAGATGATAGTATCAATGATTATCTGAATTTAAAAGATGGAAGGGAGGCAAAGGTTAAGAACTTCTACTCAATACCCTAGGACTAGGCACTTTTCCATGTACTGCTTCATGCAATTATCATAATGCCCCACTAAACAAATGAGAAAACTGCGGCCTGGGTATGTGAAGTTCCCACTTCCCATAATACCTCTCTTACAGTAGAGGAGTCTGAGGAGTGAACAAAGAGCAACACTTCAGTGGATTCTTCTGGGTCAGTTGCCTCCTCACACAGCACATTGAACTTTGCATTTATTAAGAGGCTACTGTAGGCAAAGCTCTACTCAGCAGTGGACCCGTAAACACATGCACAGCCCTAGACTAGAGTCTAGCGTCCTTCACCTCACTTACAAGGCCTTGCACGATCTAGACACTGCTTAGCTGTCCTGCCTCAACTTTCACCACTCCCCCCGCCACCCTGATATTCCCTACAACTTCAGCTGAAGTTTCTCCAATGTTCTCTTGCATTTGTGGGGTTTACTCATTGATTTTTTGCTCTTCCTAGAACAAATTTTGCTCTTTTCAGCTGGCTGAAATCTATTCATCCTTCATCTCTCAGTCAAAATGTGACTACACAGAAAAAGCCATCCTAACTCTCCTACCCAGATTAGGTCCGCAAGTAAAATTTTCTTTGTGCTTCTCTTTCACAATGCTTGGGACACTCGAATTTTTATAATTGTGTATTATTTTTTGAACTCCTCTTTTGACTATAATCTCATTAAAGGCAGCAAACCACCCTTCACCTCCCTCCTTCCCTCCTTCTCATCCTCCTTCTCCTTCTTCCTCTCCTCCTCCTCCTCCTTCCCCTCTTCCCCCTCTCCTCCCCTCCCCTCCCCCTCCCTCACCCCTCCCCTCCCCTTCCCCCTCCCCTCCTCCTCCCCCTCCCCTTCCCTCCCCATCCTCCTTCTTCTCCTTCTTCTTCTTCTTCTTCTTGTCCTTCTTCTTCTCCTTCCCTTCTTCCTCTTCCTCTTCTTCTTCTTCTTCTTCTCCTTCTCCTTCTTCCCTTCTTCCTCTTCTTCTTCTTTTTCTTCTTCTTCTTCTCCTTCTTCTCCTTCTCCTCCTTCTCCTTCTTCTCCTTCTTCTCCTTCTTCTCCTTCTTCTCCTCCTTCTCCTCCTTCTCCTCCTTCTCCTCCTTCTCCTCCTCCTCCTCCTCCCCCTCCTTCTCCTTCTTCTTCGTCCTCTCTCCCTCCCTCTCTCTCTGTATGTGTATATATACATATATATATGTGTGCATAGTAGAGTCACAAAAATAGTTATTGACTCTCTGAATGACAGATTCAATGTGCAGTACAAAATGTGACCAAGGCCAAAATATTGAGGCAGAGTTTTGCTGGGTTCTGGCATGATGAGGAACCAGGAAAGTTTCCTGGAAAATATGTTGAAGTTGGATGGAGAAACATGGGCCAGAAAGCAATAAGCACAGCTGATCCAACTATTAATAACTGCAACATTCAATAAGATTAAAAATCAATCTGAGACCTTGTGTGTAGATGCTTGTTTCCCTCATTCCATGTACATTCTAGAGCCAAGTTCTAGCCTTCTGTCTCTCCATTTGGTGCTCTTTCTACTACCTCCTACATCCATGAATACTCTAATCGTGATATAGAAATGAGGGATCACTACAGGGTAGACCAGGTGTCCACAGAGAATCTAGAGTTGGCAATTAAGTCATGACTTTGCCTCAACTGGGACTTCAGTGTCCAGAGGAATGAGCACATTAGAAAGGCTGGTGCAGATGGTGCCTTGCATAGCCCAGAATTTACAAAAGGAGGAGGAGTAGGATGTTGACAGCATCTCCTAACCTGCCCAGCAGAATATCTCTGAGACCTAACCAGAGGCTCTGTGTCCAAGCCAATTCCTGGAAGCCCCAGTACTAAACTCTTTTCAGCTTGTGGCAGCTTTGCTCCTTCCTCCCGTAGACCTGGCTGTGCCTCACCTGAGGAAGAAAACCATTCAGAATTTACAAACCATTTCATCCCTCAAATATGCAACTATTCCATGTCACTCAAGGCCAAGCCTTTTCCTACCACTGAGATTAAAGAGGGCTCTCCAAATCCATCCCTGCCCTCTGGCACTGACATCCTTTATTCCTCTGTTTCATTGCCTCTCCATCTGTGTAAATCACATTGGAAGACATCACCTCTTCTCCCTCGTCGTGGACTCAGGATTCTCTTTTGGCTGCCAAGCTGTGATCTGGGGCACTAAGTGATGCCGCCATGTTCATTCTGAGATAGCACATTAGATTCATGCAGTGTTAATGGGGTGAATTCAAGTGAATAAAAAAATTATTTATTGTCAAGTTTAGTTTTGGGATTTGGGGAAGAAGAAAAATTACTCTTATACCTTTTAAGTCTTTTTCTGGGGTTCTGTATTCATTTTCTTTTGGTCTGTTGTTTGGTCCAATACATGCATGTCTGAGATGCTTTAAAAAATTATACAATGGGAAAAATCCAAAGATAATATCAGATAATAACAGAAGGGAAAGTAGGTCTGTATAGCACAGTGAACATAGTCCTGGTTTAAGAGTCAAAGCAAGATATGGGCCATTCCCTACCTCTCTTGTCCTCAGTTTTTTCCCACCTGTAAAACAAGAAAGTTAAATATGAGACAGTATGAGAGTTGAATTAGCAGACATCTAAATTCACTCAGTACTTATATTCAATATTTCTATTTTTTCCAGCATTTACCAGTTGAGTAATCTTAAACAAATTGCTTAGTTTCTTCATGTCTCAGCACAAAGGTATATATAAAGAGTGATAAATGAATTAACATATGTGAGATGCTTAGGACCCTTTTGACACTCAATAAAAGTTAGTTCTTGGTGGTTTAGTAGTGTGGTGGGTACCAGTACTGATGGTGATGGTGGTGGTGAGGTGATGGTTGTCTAGTCCTGGTGTTGGTTTGATGGGACTGGTGGTAGCAGTCATAATGGTAGTGCAAAATTATTGGTGGTGGTGATGGTGATTGTGGTAGTGTTAAACTTTGTGTGGCAGTAGTGGCTAGGCAATGGTGGTGATGATGAGGTAATAATGAGAGTGGTGATGGTGTTATCCTCTAAAAGGAAAGAAAAACTCAACAAAGATGGACTTAACCTCCATCACAGTCCACAATTCTGCTGGCTCTGCCACAAGATTGCAACTCAAATAGAATAATTAAGGCTATTCCATAAGACCTCCTTCTCTCTATTCCAGAAAAAAAAAATGTAAAGTAGGTCTTCAAAGAGTTGTGAAAATAATTGAGGATCCTTTGAATCAATGGGTAGCTATTGAAGGGGGCACTTCCTCATAGGTTCCACAGATTTCAACCAGCTCTGAGTTGGGGTGTTAACATATCTTCCAGATTAAGGACATTCTAAGCAAAAGCAACAACATGTGCAAAAACACAAAAAGATGAAATGCTGTAGCACATTATAGGAAAGGTGAGGAACTCAGGAGATGGGAGCACAAAACAGACGGAGAAGCAGTAGATGGAACTGAAGAAGTTGATTGTGGCCAAATCATGGATGGTCTTACAAACAGGCTAAAAAACACCAGTTCTCTGTTTGAGAGCAAGCAGGAGCCTTTGTAGGGGGGGTAATCTGATCTTCACATTTTCAGAACATTATTTAAGCTGCAGTGTGGAAAAGGGGTTCATTGGTGGGGGGTGGGGGGGGGGACTGGAAAGACAAAGACCAAAATGTCATCATGGTTAAAATGAGAAGTAATGCATTCCAAACTGGGAAAAGACCCTGAGGGGAGATTTGAGAGACATTTTGGAGCTGAAACTAACAGACTTTGGAAACAAGGGATGAAGTTGGAAGAGGGTGTAGGAAATAAGAGAAAAAGAGAACCAAAGAAATCGTGGCTATTTCTATTTTAGGCATCTGCTGCAATTAAAGAAAAGAAAGTTGAGGAACACTGTGATGCAAGAGATCTGGCAGCAAACCTACAGGAGCTCCAAGTGGCCAAAGCTGAACAATTTGAGCAACAAAATAGAAAACGATAGTATTGGATTATAATCCATAGGCTAAAAATACATATCCATGAGTTTATGAGGATATAAAGATATTTGATTAAATAGATAGACAGGAGTGAATGGACAGTCCTCCCTTACAACAGAACTCACATTAATGTAAGTAGAAGGAAAGGGAGATGGAAAGTCAGTAGTGAGCGAGCAGCATAGCACTTGCTGCATACAAGTTTTACTAATGGATGCTGACCAATGAGTGAAAGTTTGAGGAGAAAGAGGAGATATATCGTCTCAAAGTACGTCCTCTGAGATATTTGCTTACTACAGGGGCAGGGATGGGAAGGATAACAACGTTATAGTGGAGCAACCCAGCAGAAACCACCTTTCCCGAGGGATCAAGGTTACTTCACCAGTAACAAGGCACGTAGATATCATAAGCCGGGTGACATGGTGCACTAAGAAAGCAACAGCATCACTTCTGTTACATTCTTGCCCCAGATGCAGAGCCTCAGTCCAGTCGTGTGAAAACTCTAGGCAAACACAAACCGAGGGACAGTCCCTCAGTTCATCGGTCATGAAATAACTGACCGATACCCTCCAAACGTGTCAAAGTCGTGAAAAAGACTAAAGAACTGTTATAGACTGTAGGAGACTAAGAAAAAGTAACAACTGAATGTAACATGGGATCCTGATAGGATTCTGGAAGAGAAAAAGCACATAAGTGGACAAACTGGTAAAACTTCAGTAAAGCCTTTGGTGAATGGTGTTGTACCTATGTTCATTTTCTGGTTCTGATTGTTGCACTCTAATTATATAAGATGTTACTCTCAGGGGAATTTGAGTAAAGGGTATATGGAATAAAGACACAGACGTAGAGAATGGACTTGAGGACACGAGGAGGGGGAAGGGTAAGCTGGGACGAAGTGAGAGAGTGGCATGGACATATATACACTACCAAATGTAAAACAGATAGCTAGTGGGAAGCAGCCGCATAGCACAGGGAGATCAGCTTGGTGCTTTGTGACCACCTAGAGGGGTGGGATAGGGAGGGTGGGAGGGAGGGAGACACAAGAGGGAAGAGATATGAGGATATATGTATATGTATAGCTGATTCACTTTGTTATAAAGCAGAAACTAACACACCATTGTAAAGCAGTTATACTTCAATAAAGATGTTAAAAAAAAGGATATATGGAAACTCTGTGATCTATTTTTGCCATTTTTTAGTAAGTTTAAAAGTAGTTCAAAATAAAAAGGTTTTTTGTTTGTTTGTTTGTTTTTAAGATATCTGACAGCAAACTGGCTGTTTATTCTGCATCATTTTCTTGAAGACAAGGGTCCTGGTTCCAGTACTTGCTCCTCTGTTCTCTTCTTCTCTGCATGATTTAGGGCACGTTAGTAACCTTTTCTGGTCCTCATTTTCCCCATCTTTATAATGGGATGATGCTATTTTACCTCTGCACGAGTAGCAGACTGGCTCAGGTGGTCCACAGAGGTACTTCTCTCAACTTAGGAATCTATGCAGTACTGTTCAATTTGAGGTAATATTGAATTCAAGTCCAGATCCTTCTACTGGCTAGGACTCCTCACTTACTGCGAGGACTTGGGCAAGTTATTTAATCACTGAATGATTAATTTTCCCTAATCTTTAGAAGGAAGCTAATAATAGTACTTAATCCATAGAGTTTCCCTGAGGAGTAAATGAGATAACAAATAGGGAATGCTTAGCCCAGTGTTTTGTACATGGAGAATGCTTAAAATAGCAATTATTAATATTTTCCAAATGGTATGCCCCTAAAAGAAGTTAAAGGAAAAGAGTACTGAATCATACTTATGCACAGAGACTCAAATGGTCATTTTGTTAAACTCCGTTTGAAGAAAGCAGCTTGCCTGTAGTTAGTCACTGTTGACCAAGTGAGGTTTCGGGCGGAGGGGAGTTAGGAGTTTATGCGCTAATCAGATTGGCTACAGGAGCTGCTCGTATTTTCTTCTCCTAGGCTCTTTGCCGTCATCGCCCTCATCCCTCCCTGGCACACCCTGACATTATACATTTTGGGTAGAAAACAACCTCAGACAAGGTACTGTGCCCAAACGTGGTTAAGGAGTTAAATTTAGAACAGACGGACAGCCTGACTTCATTTGGCTCCTGAGCTTCAAGTCTCACATCCAAACCACAGAGGTTCTCTATGCATTCCCGAAATCCAGGGGTGGGGGGAGACGAGCGTTGAGAAACTCCTACCTGGCACGTCTGTTCTCCTCCTGCAAGCGATGGTCCCCAGGGGCCCAGCATCTGAGCTCACCATCCTTCACGGGTGCTGACCCTCAGGTCCACAGAGCAGCCCTGGGGTGGATCAGGGTCTCAGTGGTCAGGTTTCTACACCAAAGCCTGAAGGCCAGACTGGCGGCAAGGCTAGAGACAGCTGCCCTTCCAGCCTCCAAGTGGGTTGGGACTCGCTGCTCCCCGTGCCCAGGGCCACTGCCCGAGTCCAGCTCACAGCGTCCCTCTGCAGAGCCTCTTTGCAGACCTCCCAGTGTCCAGTTTCTCTCTCTTCCCTCTGAATCCCACCAGTGACGGTGCCAAGAAGTGGTTTTGGGAGAGCCCCCAGGATACCTCATCACTCATTCAAGCCCAGCCTCCCAAATCATTTCCAAATCAACATACAGTCTACATAAAGCCAGCTCATTAGCTGAGCGTGTGCTCCAGAGAAATATGTACGTCACCGCTGTTCTTCACTTCACCACGCAAACCTGATCTGACACTCTGGTCCCCGCCGCCTTCAGGATACAGCCCTGTTTCTGTAACCTGAGGTCTAAGGCTCTGCGGATTGCCCCCTGCCTGTGTTCCCAGTCTCTTTTCTCGCTGAGACCCACCCCACTCCGTAGACACATGCCCAGTACCCCAACAGTATGGAATTATTTTATTTCTCAACGTAACTTGCTCTCTTGCTCCCACCCTGTGTATGTGCTGAGCCCTCCTCCTAGAATGCCCTTCCCCAATTTATGACTATACTCATGGCCCAGGGTTCAAAATCTGTACACAGAGTCCATTCTTAAAAGATATCGGGGAGTTCTTAGAAACCAACTGGCCTACAACATGCAACTCACAAGTACTTTCATCCAGAGGCGGCTAATAATAGTTCATTAGTACCGCACCAGCTGCCAAGCATCATGCTAATCATTTCACATGCATTAGCTCACTCAATACTCACACAAATCCTGCAGGGAACTGAGTCATATTGTTCCCATTTTATAGCTAGAATAATTGAATTTGAGTGAGGTTAAGTAACTTGCCAAAGAGCATACGTCTAGAAAGGAAGAACTTAGGATTTAAACTAAGCACCAGAACCTTTGTATGCTGTTATCCAATGCCCATAATGACTCAGATCAGTGCCATATTTGCCCCCTCATTTACAGTTGGGGCAACTGAATCCAAGAAAAGGAAATGTTTTTCTCAAGGTTGAACAGTGAGCTTATGAAGAGAAAGAGTAAACCCTGTGTCTCCCACTTCCCAGCCTATGTATGGACTTCTCACTAGACAGTTTCTTGGAGGAGAGGACGTCCACAAATGACTCACCGGGCATTGCCTTTACATTACCATTATTTGCCTAGCTGGGTGCCCCATGCAGTAGAGAACTTGAAAGGAAGAAATGCAGTCATCTGATATCTCTGTAGAGTTCACGCTGTGAATACCTAATGAAGGCATTCCCGTAAAAGGGGCCATCTCAAGAGTAACAATAAAAGAGCACGATCCAACTTCATTTCCCTGAGCTTCCAGCCCTTACCTACCAAATGGAAGAGGCATGGCCTCTTTCAGGTTGCTATGAGGATTCAGTGAGATACTGCCCATAAAGCCCTTAGCGTGAAACCAGACAACACACTCAATGAAAGTAGCTACCAGCCCATGGGGTGCCATCCTTCCAAGGCCTGGGCCTACATAGTCATGGAAAAAAGACAAAATAGAAAATTTCAAAACTGAAGAAACCTTAAAGATTTTTTGTTCTGAATTCTTCCTTTCACAAGAGCAAAACTGAGGCTGTAAGAGAAAAAGATAGAATAGGTCTAAGTCTACAGATAAGTGGTGGCAGAACTCAAAGGCCTGGAAACCTGGTCTTCTGACCCTGGGCCCGTAAGCTTTCTAGCAGAGCATCTTGCGTCTAAGTGCTCCCAGACAGCAGAGTCCTAAGTGGCCAGGGAGAAACATAACTGCGTCCAGTCCTGGTCTTTTCTCTGAACCTGAGAAAATGAACCTGAATGTGAAACTTAAGAAAAGTTTCCAGCAGATCCTGCTGCCTGCAAAGTATATATATCGGAAGATAAAAAATGTGTGTGTGTGCGCGCATGTGTGTGTGTGTGCCTATGTGTGTGTGTGTAGAGAGAAAATGACGGCAGGAAGCTGACGTGCATCTGTGTAAAGTTGGCATGAATTCATAGTAAGCCCTGAAAATAGAAGTCTTTGTCACATACTCCACTGAGTGTGTTACAAGCACCTCCATTGTTAATTCAGAAAGTTCTGGCCCTTCGTCTTGTCCCTTTCACATGCCAAGGCTCATTTGCATGACAGCCCCTTGTGTGCACTTTCCATAAGGCAGGATTTAGGGGCACCAACCTGATTTCTTTCTTCTCCTCTTCCTTCCTCTTTCTTTCTCCACCCCCTCCACATAGGCCCTCCTGTTCCTCCTCTCCCTGTGGCCTCCACCCCTCCCTCCTTGTCTTTCTTTTGGTCCAGAAAGATTCAGAGTCTGGCCTTATCTTTCTTTCTGGGTGATTACCCAAGGACATGCCTTGCAAGCAGCAAACGAAGTGGTGGTTCCTTGATGCCTTCATTGTTTTTTTTTAGACTTTTGAATAGTAGCTATATTCATTCAACAAGCATTTATTGAGTCTCTGGTATGCCCCAGGCACAGCACACATTGCTTGGGATATAAGAATGAATATGACTGTCTCACCATTAACGTTTAAAATCTAGGTGGGAAAATTCTCTATGCTATATACATGGATTTATTAATTTTAAATGTTGATTATTGCCCATTCGAAGGTTAAGACAAGTGATAGGCACTGTAAATAGATGACTAACGTATGTTTCCAAAGAGCTCACAATGCAGGAGAAAGGGATCAAACCATCTCCTCTAGTGGGTTCAGTTTGTTAAAAGCCCACAGTGAGAAAAATCACAAGAATATTTGCCCCCTCTCTGATGGGGAAATCATCTGTGGTACCTCCTGAATCTCAGGAGGATTCCTGAGAAAACGTAGCACTGGTTAGGCTGTGAAGAGAGTTCTGGACTATTTGAGCCAGGATTAAAAGTTTTCTTTTATTTCTTCTTGTATAAAGTGGAGATAATAAAGCAAACATGCTCTGTTTAACTACCGAGATGACAGTAAGGATCCAGAAGGACCTACCTGGGGTCCTGAGAGGGAAGCAAGCTTGGAATCAGAGGGTCTGAAGTGTGTACTCTCTCTCTTCTTGGGTTATCTTGACTTAACTCCCCTGGACCATGGTCCTCTCAACTATAATGATAACACCAACATTAGCTCCATTGACAAAGCCATTCCATAGCATTCTGTGCCCTGCTGGACACTGTATGTGCACTGTCTATCTAAGACGTTTATGAAATAACTCCATTTAGTAGATGAAGATCTTGGATCTTTGATGAAATTGGATAAATTACCTGCCTCAAACTATCCAGCAACTAAGAGGTAGAACTGAGATTCAATATGTAAATACATTGGTTGACCTATATGAACTCTTCAATATGATTCTGTCATTAGCAAAATATCATGCTTAATAATCCATGTGACACAAGATGCATTGAGTAAAAGAGCTAAGATTAATAAAAGCCAACTTGTATATTCTCTTTATGAAAATACACAAACACATGTTAAAGTTTTTTTAACATTGTTAAAAGTAAAAATTACTGCATCATCGTAAGAAGTGTATAATCAAAGCTGTAAAAAGAAAAAATACTCTTTTCCCACCTCCTTGCCCCTCCTTTCTTCCTCAGCACCCTTGAAGTAACCAGCCTTAACAGCCTGGTGTTTGACCTTATTTTTAACAGTTAACATTTCTTACTCACATAAGTCACCACTTAAGAACTCCTAAAAGTCACAACCTGTCAGGGAAGATTCAAGTTACAGTCTGTGAATGAACTGGGCATCAGCCAAGAAAGTAAGATGTAAATCATTCATGAAAAACAAGAGATGACCTACAAAACCAGGGCCTAATTTGTCTGCACTGGAGCCTGCTAAGAATCCTTCTTACTCTTTCCAGCAGGAAATGTAATGTGGCCATTACCAGATGGAGTGGCGTGGCTTGAGGGCAGTCTATAAGGATTGTGTACAGGGAGGTCTTGTGTCTAGGATATTTTAGGAGCACTCACACTTGCTTTCTTGAATCAAACTGCACAAATCTCCATAGAGCTGATGACCATAATGATAGTTGTAGGACAGAATCCTTATTACCTCCTATACCCCAATGTCTGCTACCAGTGTAGCACGATTTATTAAAATAACTAGTTTCTACTTCAGCTCCCTTCCTTGGCCGCTTCCTGTCTTTTTCTAAGGTGTTTATTAATATCAAGTTATATGTCACTGTTTTTATACCATGCCAGTTGATTTCCAGGTAGATTCCAGGAGCTACCATACTTTCTTGGAATGAGTTATAAACATGTTAGCATCACCAAGCCTGAGAAAGTGTCTTCAGTTGCAATCAGTTTCCCACCAGGGTGGTAGAGAGCTCTCAAAGAGTTAATGGGCCCCATTCCTAATGGGGCAATCAGGAGCCTGTTTGATCCCACTTCTAATCACTTCCTAAGTCGCCATCCCATCACATGGACAAATGAATGTGTTGGGGCCTGAAGTTTGCTGCAGAGGGCAAGTGAGTCATAGACAAACTTCCTCCCTGAAAGGTTCATTGAGAGAGCCAATTAGCCAGGGGGGAGGTGCTGTTCTGCATGCTCTAATTACCCGGGGATGCGAGGGGTCAGATCAGAAGCCTGACCCCCACAAGTAACCACACAAAACTTCTCAATAGACTTCTTGAGGCGGGAAAACTTAAAAGCAGCCCTCACGTCTGCCTCAGCAGCCCTTTCTCAAGAATCCAACAAAGGTTGAAGCCTCGGACAATGGCCTACATCCTCCCATGGACCACCTCAGGGACAAAGGGGGAATGCAATTGCTAAGATCCAAGGAGCCGAAGCTGCCGCCTGTTCTGAGGGAGGGTGGGGAAAGTGTGGCAATTTCTAAAACCTGATTTTTTCCCTTGCTCCAAAAGGGGACCTTTTGAACTCCAAAAACGGGTGGGGTAAGGAATACCACAAACAAAAACACAAACATTTCCAAATGGAAAACAAAACAAATTTATTAGCTTGCCCTATCTATCTATCTATCTATCATCTATCTATCTATCTATCTATTTTTACCAAGACATTTAATCCTGGGTCTTCAAAACTTATTTTAAAAAGAAAGAAAGAAAGAAAAGAATTATCACAATTCTGCAAAACTTAGGTTGGAGCTCCCTAAAATGCACCTCTACTACCTGGTTATACCTCCTTTCGGTAGTCGACTTGGTTTGTACATTTGATAATCCAAGGTGGTCAGTTAGAAAAGAGAGCATTCTCAAATACAACAACCAACTGAGAAGTACACTGGACTTCCAGGGTAAGATGAAAGCTTAGAGCAATCTAGCCAAACCCTCTCATCCTTAAGGGCTTAAAGTCTGAGACAAGAAACGTGGACTCACTTGTCCAGTGTTCAAAAGCAAGTCGGTTGCCAATAAGAAGTATGTTGTGGAATACACACACACACACACACACACACACACACACACACACACACACACACACACACACAGGGCCCTAAAAATATATGCAAAGATATTAGTTTTATAAGTCTGGAACGTATTTGTTGGTTGACTTCCCTCTGTTGAGTTCTTTCTGGAGAATGTTCCAGGGTTTAATTTCAGGATTGGAAAAGAGAGCAATCCATTTGGGGGAAAGTTAGATGGTTTTGAAGTGGATAAAGAAAGTAAGATTGATGATTATCTTTTGAAGCCCCCAAGTCAGGAACCTGGGGGTAAGGTTAACAGAGCGAAAGTGGCAAGTCAAAATACTTGAGGTCACTCTGATATATTTCCAAGCAGAAGATGAGCTAGGGCTGGCGGGCTAGAGTGTATCAAAGGGAGATTGACAGCCAGAACAGCCTTTGCCTCCACCCCCTTGCCTTGTGCCTCAGTTTCCTCATGTGTAAAATGGACCAAGGATACTAGATGATTTCTAAGGGTGCTCCTATTCAATCTGGTTTAGCTTTTCGGAAATAATTCAGAGTTCTACTCAACACTGGCAGTTTAGGAAGCTAAATTGAGGTAATTCTGGATAGTGTACAACCGATCCACTCCTTTACATTCTCTCTGAGTAGAGGGCTTTCCTCACCCACGTGAATCTGACCAACATCATGACCGCCTCTTCCCTGACTCTACAGCCCACCTCTCAAGATGAGGATGCATCCAGAGATAAGAGAGGATAAGGAGGCTTTATACAAATAGACAAGGGGCCAGAGTAAGAAGTGAGGAGGAGATGGTGTAACTGGAGGAAGGACAAAAGGAGAAAAGTGGGATTTTATTTATGAATGTTGCCCGCATTCATCTTGACTATGGTCCCAGGAGCACATGGTGGAGTCCTGAAGTGTCACCTTCATGACCACGGGGTCAAAACACATGTCAGCGTGCGATTCAGGGAGAGAATGGCATTGTATTCTTCTCCCTCTCCTCTCCTCCTCTGCCTTAGCATTACTCTAATATTTTTATTTACTTATTTGTTTGTTTATTTGTTTAAAAGAGGCAGCATGCTGCAATAATGATGATGTTGACAACTTTAATATTTACAGTCTTTAGTATGCTCATTTGTTGCTAAGGACTCTGTTCCCTCTGGGTAAAACCATCCCAAGCACCCTACACACCTTCTTTTATAGATGAAGAAGTGAAGGCTCCCCGGGTTAAGTAACTCATCCAAGGGAACCTAGCAAACAAGCAGCAGAGCCAGGAATGTTGAAAGAGTTTAGACTCTAAATCTCAAAGGCCTGTTGGAGCCACTGGTTCTGTGCAACTTGCTAGCTGTGTGAACATGGGTTTGTTATTTAAACTATGGCAGTCTCACTTAATGTCCTTACTTGGACAGCAGAGAATAGCTCCCTCTCAGGACGTAGGTAAATATGAGTAAAGATACTAGCATGTGTTTGGCACATAGCTGGTGCTGATAAACATTAGTTCCTCCTTTCTCTTTGCCCTTCACTCTCTAAAATCTGATTTTAAAATGATTGGTTCTTTTACACTTTTGATCCTGCAATTCTATAATCGGAACACTTTCCTGGTGCTGAATCCACACCCAAGAAGCCTCAATTTCCCCCAACCTCTGTCTCTACTAAACTCAGACAATACACACTGTTTCCAGTCGTTGAAAAGGATATGGCTTTGGAGTAATAAGAGGGAAAATATATCGTGAGTAATATTAACAAGAACCCTCCATAAAAATTGGCCCATAGCTTCTAAAATTCTTGTGGTTCATCTTCGAAATGGAAACTTGGTCCCCCTATGGTGGATGGCAACATTTTAGGGCTCACCTTCTACAAGTCACTAAGGATTATTGATGGAAAAAATTATAAGATATCATTTCAGCCGCGGATAGAGACACTTAAAGAAATTTCCCCAAAGAACATCAAGAAGCAATATAATATCAGCAGGACATCAAAGACCTCGTAATTCCTATTTGTGAGTGGAGAATATGGACCTGAGAGAGGTTTCCAAGTGTCTATTAATTCAGTATTTTCTGAACTGAGTGGCAAGGCAGTATGCATTGCCACCATCCGTCTGAGAGCCTTTTATCTCAGCTGGCTTTTGAGAGAAATACATCCTGCCCTGAAAAATTGAGTAACAGATTAGAATCCTTTTCAACATCACTGTTTCTTTTTCTAACATCCCTGATTTTTTTTTTTCTTCTTCTTCTTCCTGCTGCAGTTGTTAGAAAGAGAAGAAAAGTAATTGGTGTTTCGGTTCTTGGTTGTGAGATATTTAGTGCCTGTCTCCTTTGGAACCCAAAGCTTCGCTTGCTCTCTATGAAGTAGATGCCTAGAATTTCCGATCGAGAAGAGGAATGAGTGACTGGTCTGATTCCCACCCAGGCTCTCTTTTGGCAAGTTAGATGATGACATAAAGAAATTAGCTCTATAGGCAGTTTTAGAACTCAGGTTTTCTGACTCCCAGCTCAATGTCTTTTCTATATACTGCTCTGTTTTCTCGGAGACTAAATTATTTAGCTTAGTATTCGAGAGCCTACAGCCAGTTTATAGGAAAGTTACTCTCACTACTCCATAACTTATGAATTCCGTCCACCAGAGCTCTGACTCATTTTCTCATGGGCAACTTGTTACACCTTATCTGATATGAATGGGAGCAAGAGTAGACTCAGTTAATCAATAGGGCTCATTTTTATGGAGAGGATCTAATTAATATGACTCATGATATATTTTATTTATCAATATGTCCAAGGCCATATCCCTATTGGTGACTGGACATAGTGTGAAAAGGGGAAGTTGGTCCTGATTACAATTGGCTCCTGCTATATTTCCATTGCTTTAGTTCTGGCTCAGATTAGTAAAGGCCTGGACTTGTTCTAGAATGCTGCACCTCTGTCTCCCATCCTTTATGCAGTCATTCATTAACTAACGTTATGGGTTCAAGAGGTATGCTGGTATCCAAATTCTCCCCTCCTTCTCTCCATGGTTCCCTGACAAATGGAGCACTCAAAGGAATAATAATTCAATCGTGGAGAAAGTGCGTCTTTAGTCATGGTTCAACAAGTGATCCACTGAGGTTGCATGGGTACAGAATTTGCCTCAACACAAGAAAAAAACTTTTACTTTATAGCTAGTATTCAGAATTGGAAAGGAGAGCTACCTGGTGAAGTAGAGGGCTCCAAATAAGTGGAAGCATTCAAGTAGAGACTGGATAACCACCACTTCAGTGGGAAGGAGAAGGGGTTGTTAGTATGTTAAGAGCTCACGCTTTGAAGTCAGACAGAAGAGGCTTTAAATCTGCCACATCCCATCCTTGAGACTTTGCATTAGTTACCCATCCTATGCTAGCATCACTTGAGAGTTTGTTAGAAATGAAGAAACTTGGGCCCCGCTCCAGACGCAGAGTCCGAATCTAGATTGTAACAAGGTCTTCAGGCCATTCACATGCACACTGGAGTTTGAGAAGTACTGACCTAGGTTTTCTAAACCTTGGCTTGGTTATTTATTTATTGAAAAAGTGAAAATAATACCTACCTCTCAGGTGTGCTTCAACAATAAATCAGATCGTGTTATGGAAGGTTTCAGCAGAGTGCCTAACAGTTAATAAATTGTAGGCGCTACTATTAGTCTCTCTACAGACGAATCCAACACTGAGTTGGAAGTTGAGCTAAAGTACTTCTATAGTCTCTTTATTACTCTAAGACCATATGATTCTATAATTTTATTTCACATATTTTGACATTTTGGGGTCAAATCGTTACTCCAACTCCCACACCAAGAATATAAATATATTTGGAAAAATCATGGTATGTCTGTTAGGCAGATGTTCTTCCTGTCCCCCACCACACACACCCACGTTGTAAAGAGACTGCATCGAACATGCTTGACAGCAGCCATTGCACTTCACTCATCCATACATATGGGTTTGGTGGGGAGTGGGAACATTGCATTCCATCAATTTTACTTAGTCTGGGAACCAGAGATCCTCCTTTCTTGCTGCTACTGAGTGATCCTATACTGTCTTCAATCTGTCATTCTCCAGTTGAAATTTACATTTGTCATGCTTAATGCAAAAGCATTGTATTCAGTGCCATGTAAGAAAGAGAAATTTAAGCACACAGTTGATCTCAAAGGGTCCACAGGATCAGAAACCTGATGACTTCACTCCTCTGCTTAAAGCCCATTAAATGATTTGCTGCTGTTCTAAAAGTTCCAACATCTTAATGGGACCTACAAATCCCTACATGATTTGACTCCTGCCTACTTCTCCAGGTTTAGTGCATGCCCCCTTTCCTCTTGTATCAGTTCTCTATTGCCGTACAGCAAATTACCCCACAGCTTAATGCCTTAAAACAGTAAGTATTTATTATCTCACACAGTTTCTCACATAGCTCAGCTGGGGAGCTCTGGCTCAGGATATCGTGAAGTTGTAGTCAAGATGTCATCTGGGGTTGCAGTTATCTAAAGGCTGGGCTGGAGCTGGAGGATCTTCTCCAATGGAGCTGACTCACATAGCTGGCAAAGGGAAGGCTCATTGTTGGCGGAAGGTCTTGGTTCTTCCTTATGCGGTCCTCTCCATAGGACTACTTGAGTGTCTCCATGACATAGCCATTGGCGTTCCCCGAGACTGAGTGATCCAAGGAAGGACATGGTACAAACTGTAATGTCCTTTTGACCTGGCCTTGAATTTCACACACTATCATTTTCAAAATATCTTAGTGATTACACAGATTCACCCTATTTAATGCAGGAGGCAACTACACAAGAGTATAAATAAATACCAGGAGACTAGAATCACCAAAGATCATTTTGGAGCCTGGCTACCACACCTCTCTAAGTATTTCAGTAGGTCAGTTCACATTGAGGTCTCAGAAGCACTATGCAGAGTTTCCTCTGCAGAGATCTAGTTTAACCCTTTCTCATCCTTTATTGCATACGTTAGATGCCATTTTTCCTGAAGAGTCTTGCCTAAATCTTTTCCCAGGCAGTTCAGGGACCCCTCCTCCAGGCACCTGGTATCTCCCACATCCCAGGACTTTTCACAGGAGACTGTAATGTTCTCTTTTCAACAGTTCTTCTTGCCAGACTTAAATAGCGTGAGGAAACCATACTATACCCTTGGTACTTGCCCTGGGTAAGACTTGAATTAGAGGGGAGAAAAGAAAGGATCTATAGTATGGGGAATGGGGTGAGGATTGCTCTGAGCAAAAATACGGCATCACTCTCCACTAGAGGGGAATAATGTCCAAGCTCCTAAACTTCACTTTCAAGGCACTCTGAAACCTACCCTTAATCTTTCTCTTCAAACTTTTGCTTTGTTTTGGCAATGGGGGTGTGGCATGTATCAATCCATCTTTAATAACTAAGGTTAAGAAGTTTTATCTAAGGAGATAGGAATATATAAGAGCGAGAAAGGCGAGGTAGAGAATCAGAGGACGGGGGATGGCCGAACAGAAGGTAAGAATGGTTGATAAACAGTTGATATATTTTGGCGAAACATAGGACTCAAATAGAAAAATGCTTTCTCAAGGCCCCTCTTTAAGTTATGGACTTTGATATTCTCCATCCATGAGATGCAGATGCCTCCAATTATAGTTGCACATCTCAGATCTGTCTGAGACAATCATCTGAGCTAGCATTTCCTGGATTTTTGTGTCACCTCAGCTCTGGACAGCTGAGTGTCTGAGCCTTCCCCAGGGGCAAGGACCGGGATGCTGCATGGCTTCTGTCACCCTCCATTGTGACGTGAGCTCCAGCAGCTCCAGCATCCAGCTCGCTCAGGTACCACAAACTGATAGATGCTCTGACTGCTACAGCAGTCTCTGGAGGCGTCAGACGATGCTAACCGGAAATGTTGGAGAATTAACTTCTTTGGAGAACATTATGACCGGTGAGATACAGCACAAGTAAAGACTAAACAGATAAATTGCTTTCCCTTCCTCTTCCCTCAACCCTGAACTGTTCTGATACATAGTGATTCTATATGCCTCTCCAGAGACAACCTCCATGAGCTAGCCCTCAGTTGGACGTTCTTGTGAAGCTGTGGGTAACTCCGTAATTCATCCTCTTGTCCTTGCTTTGCTTTTGTCTCTGCCTCACTTCCCTCCCCCCGTCCCTCCTTTGTGGTGGAAGTTGCAAGAAAGTGTTAGAACGTAAGCATTGCCTCAGTCTCTTGTGTTTGAAGGAAAGAGGCTTTTCAGGGACCCAACTAAATGTAACTCTAAAGACAGTCTAAGGAAAATAGAGGAAGTTGCAACATTGTGAAGAAAGTAGAGAGTGAAGGGACAGACCCTGGAAAAGTAGCAGGGTGAGCCCTGGAAGAGTTTCTATCCATAAAAACGAGAGCTAACTTCAAAAGACCTTATAGATTATACTTTTACATGGAAACCAATGAAAGAGAAAGGACCAAGCCCTGTTTTGTCCACAGGGCCTCTGCAATCAACCATGGTGACAGTGCCTAAAAGGCTCACATCATTAGTAAAACTTAGCTAGGAAACCGGGATATCCTTCCTTGATTTGTTAGTAACTCACTGTATGACCTTGGGATATGCAACCTCCTGACTCTTACCTATGATTTTCTCCATTTAAAAAAACAAAACAGATTCGGATAAATCATCAATGTTTCCTCATAGTCTGAATTTTCTTTCCTGATATATTTTAAAGCCTCCAGATGCTCATGATTAACATCTGCATGGCCAGGCTTTAGATGTGTTTCAACGAATAACACAGAGACAGTGAGTAATTTCTTCTTCAGAGCATAATGGCTTCTTCAACAGGGTCAAATGCATAGCACTGCTTTCCATCCTGGTGTGCCATTCAGGAACACCCAAGGAAATAAAAGTACGAAGGGGTCCTACGTGGAGACCTAATTTCACTCCCTTTTAAAATTCAACAGGAACACACTTCAGAGGCAGGACACTGGGAATCTGAGCCAGCAACTGACAAATTCAAACCAGCCTATCCGTTCCACCACAGCCAAACACATGCATGGAGTCAGACTGCGCTTTCCTCCGCTTTCTTGGCGCTGATTCGTGTAGTATCTCCTGTATCGCAGGAATTCATTAGCTCCTGAGCTTCTTTCATTAAGGTCAGGAGGATTGTCGTGCTTGATCCGCGTCTATCTTTCTTCTTTTCTTCTTCTTTGCTTTTTTCCTCTCTTTATTTCTTTCTTTCTTTCTCTCTCTCTCTTTCTTTCTTTCTTTCTTTCTTTCTCTCTCTTTCTTTCTTTCTTTCTTTCTTTCTTTCTTTCTTTCTTTCTTTCTTTCTTTCTTTCTTTCTTCTTTCCTCTTTTTTCTTCTCCAAAATACTGAGATCATCAATGTAATGGAAAATAGTGGACATTTAGTATTGCCTCTGAAAAAATTGGTCAAATGAATGCATATTATTGGTTTCCATGATTAATGGAACATCCCATCCCTCAAAATGCACTCAAAAACTTACTGAGATGCTAACTGCCACTGGATCCAGGGTAAATGGAAATCATTTTTCTGGCCTTTTATCCTTGAGTGTCCTTAGAGTTGTTAGAACAGCTGAAAGAGCAAAGGATAGGGAATCCACAGACCTGGGCTCCAGTTCTGTGGCTCCGTTACAGAGTGAGTGGTCTTAGGCACATCTTTCACCCCCGACCTCCTTTTTCTTCGTAAAGAAATGGGAAACTTCACAACAATCTTCAAATGCAATACCAGGCTTGTTGGCAGAGATGTTCCTTGTGGGACTCTGCAGTCCTCGCCGGAGTGATGAAAGCTATTTTAGTTATGTTAAAACTTCTAACTAAGTAAACACTGGTGGAAGCATATGATGGGGGAGAAAAGTACTGATCCATGTGTTTGGTTTTACAGGTACAGTGACTGCTAGTTTATTTGCATTTCCCTTTCTGGGGTAGGGGGCTTCCTGAGGGATTGGCGAGAGTGAGTCTTGTTAGTGGGACCCACATTTCTTTCACCTTTCCAGGAAAAACAGAAAAAGCAAGAACCACAAAACTTCTTGGGAACATCTCTCTTCTTCCAAGAGAGTCAAAGACAATGTGGGGTGCAGACTCAGAGTGTCCTCAAGTGAACAGCTAGAGAAGAAGATAGTGGAGAGATCATGGAGACAAGATGAAACCAAAAAAGCTTCTTCGTAGATGATGTGTAGACAGCCCAACTACATTTCATTATATTATATCATAAATTATATGCCATACCATATCCATCGACTGGAGTAGAAAAAATTCTGATCATTCCTGCAATGTGGCCTCTTGGTTATTTCTTTCCTCCATGCAACACTTGACTCAGAGAAATAAGATTTAGGTTTTTTTGGTTTTTGTTTTGTTCTGTTTTGTTTTTTAATTTTATTACAGTGGAGTTGATTTACAATGTTGTGTTAGTTTCAGGGGTACAGCAAAGTGATTCAGTTATACTTACACATATATCTGTTCTTTTTCAAATTCTTTTCCCATGTAGGTTATACAGAATATTGAGCAGAGTTCCCTGTGCTGTACTGTATAGGGAACTGTATAATCCTTGTTGTACAGTAGGTCCTTGTTGGTTATCTACTTGAAATATAGTAGTGTGTACATGTCAGTCTGAATAGCAAGCCCTTCACTGTGAGTGGAGGACCTCAGACAGGTTACTGTACCTCTCAAGCCTTCACCAAGGATCTACAATGTGCAGACTGCTTCTAGAACCTACAGTGTGCATGACTGCTGCTAGGGCCTTTGAAACTAAGGGTGAATAAGACACAGACTCTGCACTCAGAAAGGAAGCAGAGGAAAAAAATGCAAAAATAAAACTGGAGTGAAATAAGGGCAACAGTAGAGGAAAACACAAAATACTGTGAAAACCTAGTAGAGACAACTTGGAAATACACTCAAGGAAGACCTTCTGGAGGAGGTAGTGTGGAAGTTGAAGGCACACAAATGTTAGCCAGACAAGAAGTGGGGAACACAGGTGAGTGAGGCATGGGTAGAAGTGAGACATTTCAATCTGGTTGAAACAGTCACATAGCTTGGGATATGAGCTGTAAAATGGGCTAATATGGGAATCTAAAAAAAAATGAGACTAAAATAGAATGACTACTACCAATTTTCAGATGACAAATGATCAAGTATATGAATTTTCCCTCTAGGCCCATGAAACCAAAGAAAGTTTCAACGTCCAGGAGGGAGAAAGGGCTATGATCAGACTTTCATATTACAAAGAACACTCAGTCTGTTGTGTAAAATGGACTGGGGAGGGGGGACCAAACTCAATATACAGAGGTTGGTTAGGAGGCTGGCAATGATGGCAGCTTAGATTGGGTTGGAAGCAGTGGAGGAATTTTTTTGAGATTATAAGAAGGAAGAATCTATACAAGATGGTAACTTATTGGATGTGGGGCTGCAGAGAGAAAAAAAAGGGGGTCTCTCTCTTGGATGAATGGATGAATAGCAGGGGCTTTCCACTGAACCAGTACCAGGAGAAACTAAGAAGGGGAAAGAGGGAGCGATTAGAGGTGATAAGGCCAGTTATGGACATGCTGAGTTTGAAGGGCCCATGAGTTATCATGGTAGTGATGTCAAGTAAGTAGATGGATATGTCATAAACTAAAATTGAAAGCAACACAAAATAGAAAACAACCAGAAGAAAATATTCGAGGAATCATCAGCTCGTAGCTTTTCTTGGATCTCAGCTTTAGTAAATGGGGAAAATACTATTTACCTATTTACTTCATGAAATTGAAGTGCAGAGTGAGCGAGGTAGTGAATCTGAAGTTAGTTGGTAAACTCTATGGTGCTATACAACTGCAAGGTGTTTCTTATTAACTGTAGAGCCCTGGGGCATAATTTTATTAGATTTATTACATCATCTCTACCAACAGCACTATTTTCATATATGACCCTTGGCTAAAAGAAGCTCTTTAGAACTTAGTCTGGGTTTGCAAATAGAATCAGAGGGAAGGAACTGGGTCAGAAGGAAAGGAAGGATGAAAAAGAAGACAAAACCAGAAGGCACATATAAGAAGATACAGAGCACTTGGTACCCCAAGCATTTGCTGGCTACCTTCATAGGCATTTGCTTAACTGTCAAAGAGGTCCTGATGAACGGAATGAACATTGCTGCCTGATTTGTTGCCCAAGTAGATTCCCTTCTCCCATCCTCACCAAAAGAAAATCTAAGTTATCTGGACCAGTTACATACCGTCGGTTATTTTCCTACTCAGTTAGTTGGTGCAGGACCCTTCTGGATTTTGCTTGGGGACAAGAGCCATGACCTCCAGCATCACTACCACCCTAGAGTGGAGCGAGACTGCTCAATAAACACCTTTCCTCTGCATACTCATAACATTCTGATGAGAAGGAGTGGGTGACTCAGCCATAGACTAAGAGATGAATAAGTGTGGCCAGCTCCACTCAATTACGGGGCCAGAGGGAAAGGCAGTGTTTGCAAAAGTCAAAACAGATTTTCGAAACAGTTTCTCTTCCAGCCTCTGAAAAACCTGCTCATTCAATTCCATTTCTGTTGATGACTTTGGCTTCTGAGACAAGGCCTTTCTCTGGCGGCCCAGAGCTCTGACAATCCCCCAAATGTCAGGGGCTTGGAGAGCTCCTTGGGGTAAGGTGTCCAAAAGGACGAGGCTCCCAAGCCTCAGAATCTGTGCTGAGCTCCAGAGTTTCCAAAACTTCAGGCTCCTACGGAGACACTGAGTTGTAAATGTGAATTGTTGGAACTCCTAAACCACAGCCTCCTGGGTGTTCTGACAGCTTGAGCTCCTTCTTTGCTGCCTTGTAGTGATTAATTACAACCAGCCAGCCAGGTTTCATGGGACCCCACTTCCACAGCAGCCACAATTGACTTAACTTGGCCATTTGGAACAAAAGACCCAGCTCAGGCCCTCAGTGCCCTTCACTAGCCCACCACAAAAAGGCGGATTTATTATAGAAAAGGAATTCCCATCCTCTCCTCTCTTCAATTCACAGTAAACAAGGAGAGATGGGTTAAGGCTGGAAGTGTGATGGACAGGGCCATTTGGTCCAGGCCATAATTGTGATCCTGGCTTAGACCCCCTACTGCCTGTGTGATGCTGGTAGGTAACTTCTCTGAGCTCTAGAAACCCTCAAGACATTATGGGGAGGGGTCCATGCTCTATCACATGATAGACGGGAGGCAGCTTGACAAAGTACGCTTGACTTTCTTTTCTTCAAAGCTGTGCACAACATCACATAAAGTAGGTGATGGTTTGTCACAAGACCTTTCATCTGGCACCCCTATTGGAACAGTGGTAGTTCCCTACACATGTATGTATTACCCATCTTTTTGGTTATTTTTGCTCAAACTCTTCCCTTTGCCTGGAGGGGTCCCCCCTCCAAATACATCTGCAACATCACCTCTTTCACCTGCAGCCTCAGTATCATCAGAAAATGTTCCTCCTCTGTGCTCCCAAAGCATCCTCTGCCTATCCTAATCTTGACCCTCACCATTTATCACATTAGCTGACCATTATCTCTTTGTTTCTCTCTTTGCCATTAAAGCTCAGTTAATGCTTGCTTATTTGAATAAACTTGGCTCATTTCAAGAATAGACCTTGTTTTTTTTTCTATAATCATAAAATAGCTAACTTGAGTAACCCTCCAGCGTTTACAAAGCACATTTACAAATATTTCTTCATGTGAGCATAAGGGCACCTTTATAGGACAGGTAAGGCTAGCCCCATTTAACAGATACAGAGACCAAGTTTCTGAATAAACTTACATGGCAAGCACATGACAGAATGGTAATATAAACACAGTGTATCTGGCTCTAACTGCAGAGACCTTCCTTCAAGGGCTACTCAGAAGCACTCTTAAAGGGCAAATGATTGTAGCAGTTTTTGTTTTTGTGTTTGTTTTGGGTGTCTACTATGCACTAGGCACTATGCTAGGTATGGGGGAGCAAAGATTAGTTAGTCAACTTGAACAAGACTCATAGTTGAGTAAAATTAATAAAACAGAAGTCATTCACCTATTCAATTCACCTCTCGAGAGAACCTGCAGCGTTCCAGGCATCAGGCTATGTGCCCATTCTAAGAGCGTTTATACTGTTGTGAGAGAATGTGAAGGAAATCCTGGCACAACCCAAGGTAGATCATATGGATTCTACATTTGTGTAAGTCTGAATTTTATGTAATGAACATATATTCATTTGTAATCAGGGAAAGCAAGTTAGAGGGGAAAAAAGAACAAGATAGGGCATATTGCTCACCTTTATCTGTTTATACATCTGTCTTTCACCATTAGCTTATCATCTTTAATCTATAAACCAAAAGAGCAATAAAGATAAAGCAGTGCAGAATTTCAGAAGAGGGAGAGTGTCCATTTATCTGGAGAATCAGTGAAATCCTCATTTTATTTGTGCCATAGTTCCATCTATGAGCAGATGTTTCCAGGGGGAATTTTTCTTTTTTTAAATTTAAATAGAGGCTAGAGAATGGACTTGAGGATATGGGGAGGGGAAGGGTAAGATGTGACAAAGTGAGAGAGTGGCATGGACATATATACACTACCAAACGTAAAATAGATAGCTAGTGGGAAGCAACCGCATAGCACAGGGAGATCAGCTCTGTGTTTTGTGACCACCTAGAGGGGTGGGATAGGGAGGGTGGGAGGGAGGGAGATACAAGAGGGAAGAGAGATGGGAACATATGTATATGTATAACTGATTCACTTTGTTATAAAGCAGAAACTGACACACCATTGTAAAGCAATTATACTCCAATAAAGATGTTAAAAAAAAAAAAAAAACTGAACCACGGCGCGGGGTGGGGGGAAATTTAAATAGAGGAAAAGGCAGAGTGGTGAAACAAATGTTTTTTTATTTGTGCTTTGTTTTCTTTCTCTTTTAGTTTGTTTGTTTTCTTGTCAGACATCTCAGAATATTCAACGAGCACATGTGTCTTGAAATAATGAGTAAAGGATGGGGAGAATATTTAGGATTTCTCAAAAAATTATTATTCTGAAAATTAGCATTGAGACTAGTGTCCCCGGGAAAACACGTTGATACATATTGTCCTTTTGGACTCTTAATATCTCTTTGACTTCACCTATGGAATGTTGATAACTACTCAGGTGAGTCTGGGCAAGGATGAGAAAAAAGGGGATGTCTAGAAGGTACTTTGGCAACACAACAGTTAAGCAAAGGCAGGTCAACTCCACCTGAACATTGTTTCCCCTATGGAAACAGTAACAACCCCACTTGATATAAAAAAAAAGAAAAGTTTCATCTTATTTGCAGCTAGGAAACCTTCCTTGGAAGGTTGATGCATAAACTGGGATTTGAGAATCATCTTCTCAATTCCCATCAGGCTTCAACAGTGGAGATACTGTGACAATGTCTTCGTGGACACAAGATCACTTCGTGGAACTATAGACCTCTCTCCATTTTTGAACCATCAGGAGCCACCTATTGTCTGGAAATAGCATGATATTTGGAGTCAGTTTCTCCATCCAACAAATGGGGATAATAATGTGTTCTGCAGGGTTGGTGTGAGGATTATGTGGGCTAATTCATGAAAAGAATCTGACAGTGCTAGATACATTATAGGAACTCAGTAACAGAAGCCCTTATTAGCTGCTACTTCCACAAGAAGTTGAAACTCCTTTCCCCGTTTGTAAGATGAAGCACCATCTTCTGACAGGACAGAGCAATACAATTTAAAAGCTCCTGCAGAGAAGGAAAGTCCAGCATTCATCTTCAGTAATTAATACATGCCCTGGGGGATGCTTGGATTGGAGATGGGAGGGGGGGGGACTGTTTTTCCTTTTTGATTGAGTGTCTTTTGTATCCAAAGCTATTCTGAATGTCATGGAGAGTTAATGAAGACATGTTGTACACCCACTGCAAATGCAGTAAAAGAGCAAGTACAACCGATTCTGCCACTGTCTGAGCAGATTAAACCCTCAGTTACACTGGAAGTGCAGGGGAAGAAATGAAAGCCGTGTTAGGAGATGGATGCAGATGATGCTGGTTACAAAGGCAGAAAGGACAGAGGGCAATCCTCTTCCATCTTTCCACATTTCTCCTGTTACTTTTTCTTCCTACTTCAACTCCCCCTCCTCTGCTGGCTAGGGACGAGAGGTGGGCACATGGTGTCTGTGCCTTCTCTAGCATCAGATCATAAAACCAGGATAATTCAGTCTTACTAGTGTGTACAGAGTGATGATCTCTGGGCTTTTCTTATCTAGCAGGCTTGCCGTGGATAATCTAAAAAAAAGAAAAGCGATACCTGTTCCATCAGTAGCTCTTGCTGCCCAAGGGCGGGTGTCAAATAACAGATGTGCAGTCCTCCAGATTAGCAGCCGTTAACAACACTTGAGATATCCAACTGGGAACAATCTCCCAGCGTTGGGATAAACCAGATGATCTAACGCCTGAGGACTCCCCCCACCACTGCCACCCCTCTCTCATGTATATGATACATCTGAGGAATGGTTGAATATGTTCTCCCCAAAAGGCTGGGTAGGGCACTCCTTCTTTCATGAGACAGCAGTTTGGAGGGACCCCAAGGGGGCAGCTAAGGAGGTTAAGAAACTCTGCAGAATTGTTTGGAATCCTCTAGAGAAATGTTTCCTGCGTAAATCTTAGCAATTATGACTCTCTCTTAAAGAAAGAAACAAAGACTGAAAAAAGAAAAAAAAAAAAAGTGAAACAAACCCTAGAGTGATTTCTACAGTGTGGCTTATAAAGCAAGCTTTTTTTCAGGGGAACAAAGTGATCTCCATTTATAGGGAATTTTTAGTTCCCCTCTGTTCTTCTAGAAAGGATCTGGTATACTTCAGATGAGTTGAATCATTAAAAGTGATGGCTCTGCTTCATCCCAAAGCAATCCCCAAATAGAACACTACAGTTACATCAGACAAGGAAATTCTCTCCAGAAGAGGAAAGGGTGCATAGTTACAATCTCGTGCTTTTCTGCACAGGTTCAAGAGTCAGACAGTACTGAGTTCAAATTCTGGCTCTTCCCTCATGCAACTTACTTAACCTCTCTGAGCCTCAGCTCCCTCCTTTGTCAAGTGATGATGATAATAATAATAAATAACCCCTCCCTCATGAGATTACTTATTTGTGTTATTATCTTTGAGGGAACTGTAATCATTAATTTGCTGTATCTATATTGGCATACACTATCTGGTGTTTTAATGCTCCAGTTCTACATGGTAACAAAAGTATAGGATGTGATCTCTGTGTCAATTGCATTGAACTGTTTCTCTCATCTTGAGATGCATTTGACCACCCTCATAAAAAGCAGATTTCATAAAATCAACTCTCATACTTAAGATCCCAGAGTCAGTAAGCTGCAGAAGAAGGAATCAAACCCAGGTCCATCTAAATCTAAACTCTTTACCATTTTCACTTGCCATTGCTGTCTTGAGCTGGGAATGTATTTATTCATTCATTCATTCATTCAAAAAAATTTTATTGAGCGAATCTGGGGATACAGATTAAATAAATAAAAACATTAAAAAAACTAAAGTCCTATGTGAATGTAAGGTGTTATAATGAGGGGATGAAAGCATGTCTGTTCTCCCTGGTACTGTGAATCAGAAACATAACCAAAATCCACATCCCCTGATACCTTGTCTTATGGCATAAAAAGAAAAACCCTGCATTATAACCCACTGCTGATATAATCCATCTCAAAACCATTGGCTCTTCAACAGATTCAAAGTGTGGCCTCTTGGGTTAATTGTATCACAGCAATGGAGACAGCAGTCAGGAAAGCAAAACAAACCTCCTATTCACATAACCGCTTGGGAGTCAGGTAGACCTATGTTTATGCTCTGCTCCTTAGTGAAGTTATGTAACTTTTTGTAGCACTATTTCCTCATTGATAATGTGTGTTTAATAAACAGGATGCCATATGCAATTCTGTAAGCATCTTAGCAGTTAAGTGCTTAACTAATGAACCGTATTTTTATACTTTGGGCATAGTGGCTTTCCAGTGGCTGAACATCTCAGAGACACTCCAGGACTGAACCAAAGGATCTAAATTGAAGTAAACATAGGTTTAGCCAAAAATGTTAGTGGAGTATTTGGAGTCCCATTAAAATGTCTTCATAATAGGACAAAGTTTTCTACACATGAAAGATTTTTCATCAATTTTAATATAAATTCCTTCATTTTATAGATCACAAAACAAAGGCCATTAGAGAGGTGATTTGGCCAAGATCACATAGGGAATTGTGGGAAGAATAGGAACTTGAATACAAGTGTCCCAAATGCTAGTTTGAATTTTTTTTCCCTCAGAGCGAGTTGCATTTTTTCCTTCCAAGTATACTTCCTGTATAATTTTCAAAATAAAGGAGGGTTAAGAGATGTACAATTTAATGTTCCAACTTTAGGGATTAAAGATTTCTTCTAGGGCTTCCCTGGTGGAGCAGTGGTTGAGAATCTGCCTGCCAATGCAGGGGACATGGGTTCGAGCCCTGGTCTGGGAAGATCCCACATGCCGCGGAGCAACTGGGCCCGTGAGCCACAATTGCTGAGCCTGCGCGTCTGGAGCCCGTGCTCCGCAACAAGAGAGGCCGCGATAATGAGAGGCCCGCGCACCGCGATGAAGAGTGGCCCCCGCTTGCCGCAACTAGAGAAAGCCCTCGCACAGAAACGAAGACCCAACACAGCCATAAATAAATAAATAAACAAATAAATAAATTTTAAAAAAAAAAGATTTCTTCTAGCATGTAGTGCTGATTCGCTAAGAAATATCACCAGTCTTTGTGGATCTGTATTAATCAAAAAAGATGCCTTGGGCTTCCCTGGTGGCACAGTGGTTAAGAATCCGCCTGCCAATGTAGGGGACACGGGTTCGAGCCCTGGTCCGGGAAGATCCCACATGCCGCAGAGCAACTAAGCCCGTGAGCCACAACTACTGAGCCTGTGTTCTAGAGCCCGCGAGCCACAACTACTGAAGCCCGTGCGCCTAGAGCCCATGCCCCCCAACAAGAGAAGCCACCGCAATGAGAAGCCTGCGCACAGCAACAAAGAATAGCCCCTGCTCGCCGCAACTAGAGAAAGCCTGCGTGCAGCAACGAAGACCCAACATAGCCAAAAATAAATAAATAAATAAATAAATAAATAAATAAATAAATATTTTTTAAAAGATGCCTTTATGACATATTCTTACAATAAACTTGAAGTAATAAAGAAACATCCCCTAGGTTTGTTTTGTTCCTATTTTATCCTAGCAACAATTAACACATTAGTTAAGAGAATAGACTTTGGAGCCAGACAGATAAGGATTAAATTCTGGCTCCTCTATGTGACCTTGATTATGTTATTACATTTCTGAACTTCCATCTTTAAAATAGAGATGATTAAGATACAAAATTCTTAAGGTTTATAGAAATATAAAATTAAATACCATTTGTACTTAATAACAAAAAGCTTGGCTAGTAATAAACCTTCATTGAACGGTAATTATTGTTGTTGCTGTCGCTGTTACATTATATTCTTTTCTGGAAATCAATAATTCATGGTTCCCAGGTAGGGGCTCGGCACAGAAATAAGGTAATATTGAGTCCTTTTGAATGGACATGAGGAAACCTGGTTCCTTCTATGTCATACTTATAACATTGTGTGATTGGATCAACATATTCCTTCTCTGGCGCCAAGTTGTCCGTATTTCAGAGAGAGCATTTTCTATTGCGTGGGACAAAAACCTGCTCTCAAGCTGTCTTAAACTAAATGTGGATGCTACAGGTTTAGGTAGTTGAAACCTCCATGGGTAAGCTCTCCTTGAGGCTCAGTTTGATCCAGGACTCAAAATGTGTCAAGAAATCTGTTTTTCTCCACTGCTGAAATCTATTCTCCTCAATGTTGGCTTCACTCCCAAATTCCACGTGGGGGCAGTATGGTTGACATCAGCTCCAGAGCTAAATGCCCTCAGCTTCAATTTCAGTGAAAAGAGAGCACTTTTCTTTCCTAAACAGATCCAACAAAAGAACTCAGCCTGATTCTCATGGGCACAGATTGGCTCACATGGTCGTCTTGAGCCAATCCTTGTGGACAGGAGGAGGTAACGCCGTGTTTAGCTTAAGCTTGGGTCACATGCCGTTGCCCAAATGGAGGTGAGATGGCCCTGTTCATATAACCAACAGTCGAGAAATGGACCCTGTATTAGTTTCTAGTGCTGTATAAGGAATTACCACCAACGTAACAGCTCAAACAACACAATTTTATTATCTCACAGTTTCAGTATGTCAGAAGTCTGGGCAATGCATAAATACATTCTCTGCTCAGTCTCACCAGGCTGAAATCAAGGTGTCAGTCAGCCTGGGCTGTGGTCTCACGTGAGACTCAGAGTACTCTTCCAAGTTCACGTGGTTGTTTGTAGAATTCAATTCCTTTTGGCTGTATGACCAAAGTCCCTATTCTCTTGCTGGCTTTTTGCCAGGGACCTCTTTCAGCTCTTAGAGGCCATCCTCAAGTCCTTGCCTCATGGCCCGAACCTCACAATATGGCAGTTTTCTTCATCCTCAAGTCAGCAAGAGTGTCCCTCTGACACTTCTTTTAAATGACTTTTTTTTAAAATGACTCATCTGATTAGACCGGGTAATCCAGGATAATCTCCTTTTTGATCAACTCAAGGTTGACTGATTGCTAATCTAATTATGAGAGTGATATACCATTATATTCCATTGGTTCTGTTACACATAGAATGTACACAGGAGCAGGAATCTTGGGGGCCATCTTCAAATTCTGTCTACTGCAAACCAACCAAAGGAATATGGGAGTCTGGTTAAAAAGAGGACATTAAATGTTGGGCGACCAGGAAAACAAAATCCCCCACTTCCCTTCAGAAAAGCAAAAGCTCTGAGTTTGGCCCAGATTATCTCTAACATTGCTTCCAATTCAAATCATGCTTAATTTTTTGAAATCAAACATAGAATCTAAATATTTCCAATGCAGTTGGGTGAGTTAACAATAACTTTGTATGAAAGTCACTAGAAATAGAGGGCAAATTCTTTAGAAATGTCATCTTACTGAGTGTTTCCTCAGCAATTTCTACAATTCTCCCCCTTTGGGGGGCATCTCTTGCCCACCTCATTAATATTTTCTGACTTGCTGTTGACAACCCATTTTTTATAAGACTGGAAGGACACGGTCTAATCTAAGACCCAAGGGGGTGGAAGCAGCCTTCCTAGAATATGGCCCTGACCCAGCAAGCGAGTCACCTTCTCCAAATTCTTAGAGCTTGAGCTATGGTTTATCTCTATCCCCTTGTTTTTGGCAGTGGAAAAGGAGGATGTGGTTAGGATCACAGAGGCATTACTCAGAGCCAATTTGGTCCAGAGGAAAGAAATAAGACTGAGATCTATTCCTGCATGGCTCCATTTCTGTCTGCAAAAGATTCCCAGAGGACTGCCTTCAGGACCTTGGCCTTAGTTAGGAGCTGACTGACCAGCAGGGTTTGAACACAGATCTCCCAGTCCTGGTCCTTCCCCATGAGTAAGTGGAAAAGAAGACGTGGGAGAGAAAACAACCTCTTCCTTGGGAACAAAGCTCACTACAATGTCTCAGGTTCACTGTGCTGAAGTTTTACAAGTGATGGAGCATCTGCTATGAGTCGAAGCAGCATCTACATCCTCTATATCCTGACTGTATATAGTGGAGGACCAGAGAAGGCCTCTGTCATGGAGGAGCTAACAGTCTACTGGCTGAAATTCATAAGTGTGTTTGGATAATTCCAGCAAAATGTGAAATGTTATGATAGAGGGAAATGCAAGGCATAGAACCAAATGGAGACCAAGACAAAGGAATCAGGGAAGGCTTCCTGAAAAAGGTAGTGCCTAAGTTGAGCTTAAGGAATAGAATTATGTTAGCTAGGTGAAGGATAAAGGTCAGAAAGGTATTCTGAGATGAGCAAACAGCATAAGAAAAGGGTCTGATGTGTAAAACATCCAAGTGCATTCAGAGGAAAATATAAGTAGATTGATAGCATTGGGATATGAACTTGGTTATGGTGGGAGAGAGGTGAACAGGTGGAGAGAGCTATATAAAGAGGTGAGTGTGGGAAGACCAGCGGAAACAAGTCCTAAAGAGTCTTGCATACTACATTGAAGCGCTTGGTCTTTGTCCTCTGGATGATAGAGAATCCCTGACAGGTTTTGAGCTGAGGTGATATTTGTTTGTTGTGAATTCCTCTGTCTGTGGTGTATGGAACACATTTAATGCTGCACAGTTGGGGATATAAAGCTCTTCGTTCTTGGCTGTTGCAGTGGTTCAGCTGAGAGATGGTAAGAGCCTGAACAATAGCACTGAGACTGGAGAAAAAGAAATAGGCTTAAGAAATATTTAGGGCATAATATCTGCAAGATTGATGATGGATTGGCTGTGGTGTCTGATGGAGAGAAGAGCATCAAGAACAATGCCCAAACTGACTTGCTATAATGTTTCCTTTTGTGTGTGTGTGTGACTCAGATTAAATTCCACCAACGCTTGTTGAGCACCTATTATGTTCCCAGCCTGTTTTAAACCCTTAAGTATACATTATCCCATCTTACTTCCCAACAAACAACTCTATGGGACAACAGATAAGGTAATGGAATCTTGAAGAGAGCACCAACTTGTTTAAGATTAGCTAGTAGCAGAGGTAGAAGTAGTTTGTATTTGTTTCATGGAATAGATGGACTTTGCTTGGGTCCTAGACCATTGAAATGGGATTGTATAAACTCAAAATGCATATTTAGATTTATTCCAAAGAGAAGCATAGAGGAATGAAGATGATAGCTTTTATAGACCACTGTCTTTGTGTCACCAACCCGAGTAGTTAAGGTTAGAGACCTCCGGACCATTGTTTTTCCACCTTATCAGCACATTGGAGTTACCTAAGTAGCTTTAAAAAACACTGCTGCCTGTGCTCCATTCCAAAAGACTCTGATTGAGTTGTTTGGGGGTACAGCCTGGGCATCAGGACATTTAAAATCTGCAGGTGATTATCATTTATAGCCAAGACTGAGAATCATAAAGCCATGCTGCAAAGCAAGCAGCAAATGATCTTCTCTGCTGAACTCTGTCCCTGACCCTGTCTCCCTTCTTCTGCCTTAGGTTGTCTGACTCTCACATGAGAATCTTTCCCAGCATAGCCATCTCCCTGTGCTTCAGCCTCCCCGCTGCTGGTGGTCCTATGTTCTTGACACAGATATATCTGCTACCTAATTGCCTGCTTATTTGTCAAGTGGTT
Organism: Balaenoptera musculus; assembly: GCF_009873245.2. Lineage (NCBI taxonomy): Eukaryota > Metazoa > Chordata > Mammalia > Artiodactyla > Balaenopteridae > Balaenoptera > Balaenoptera musculus. The sequence continues at coordinate 97,815,339 of NC_045790.1, read as the reverse complement.
GTCCCCAGCAGATGTTCCCATGTGGGAATGTGAAGGCCAGCATCTGTACACAAACAGCTGATTGCATCACTGTTCTGCTTTTGATCTAGTCCTGATGGGGCACCACCCAGGCCAAGGATGACCCTCAAAAACTGACCTGAGCGTGAATTTTCTGGTTCTCTTTTTTCATCCCAAATCCTTTCTTTCAATCCTCCCTGGTTTTAGAAGTTCTGCATGTGTATTCTTGGATCTCTTTCTTCCTCTGCTTTCCCCTTCTTCCTCTTCCCCTCCTCCTCCTTCTCCTTCTTTTTCTTCTCCTTCTCCATCTCCTTCTCCTCCTCCTTCTCCTTCTTCCTCTTCTTGCTATTGCTATTGGTGTTTCTCTTTGAATAACACTACTCGACAGGAACCTCAGTGCCTTCATGGTACAAACATGCTAACTAGGACCCAGAGAAGAAGAGGAAATTGGTCAGGAACAGGATACAGCCATTCAGGGACAGAGCTGAGTTTTAGTTCTTTTATCTCTTACCTTCCTTCATTATCATATACTCACTACTATACTCAGACTCACAGAAATATCCATAGGGTCGATGGCTGGTTCTAAAACCTCCTAGCTGTGTGACTTTCAACAAGTTACTTCCCCTCAACTTGCAAGAGAGTGATCAACTATGACTCTCAGCATCATTTAAAATTCATCATTAGTGAATTTTTAAAATATTGTTCATGAAGTACATAGCACCATGTTAAAAGAGCTGTTTAGAAAGCAGGGACTTCCCTGGTGGCACAGGGGTTAAGAATCTGCCTGCCAATGCAGGGGACACGGGTTCGAGCCCTGGTCCGGGAAGATCCCACATGCCGCGGAGCAACTAAGCCCATGCACCACAACTACTGAACCTGAGCTCTAGAGCATGTGAGCCACAACTACTGAGCCCACATGCCACAACTACTGAAGCCCGCGTGCCTATAGCCCGTGCTCCACAACAAGAGAAGCCACCGCAATGAGAAGCCCACGCACCACAACTAAGAGTAGCCCCTGCTCACCACAACTAGAGAAAGCCTGCGCACAGCAACAAAGACCCAACGCAGCCAAAAATAAATGAATAAATAAATAAATTTATAAAAATAAATAAATAAATAAAAAGGTATGCAAACATGATAGAAAATGGATTATGATGATTAAGTGCACAAGCATACGCGTTAGATATTTCCAAGTTTTAATCCCTGTTACTGCTACTCATTAGCAGAGTTTCTTTGATCGAGCTACTTTGTTTCTTTGAGTCTCCATATCTTCATTTAAAAAATAAGAATATAAGTAATGTTAACCTCACATGGTTATAATAATATTGAGTGCTTATTACATAGCCTGGTACATAGTGAGCATTACGGATAACATTGAATATTAGGGAGGATGATGAGAAAGAAGGAAAAGGGAAAAGAAAAAAAAAAGAACAAGACAACAACATTTTCTATCATTTAGAAAGAGCATGAGTCAGGACACCTAATTTTTAATCTTAGCTCTGAAACTAACTTGCTTTGTGATTGCTGATAAACTCCTTTTTGTAGCTATGCTTCAAGGGTCTTATGAGGAAGACTAGATGGTCTTTGAGGATTCTTCCATACTGTGATCTTCTGTATCTCAACAAAGTTCTCTGCTTATCCCTCAATTCTCTCATCAGCCAAAGGATGTGACATGCCAGGGTCCTTCTGGTTTCATAAAATCACCTGCCTTTGATATCCCCTTCCTTGTCTTCCTAGCCTTTGTGGCATGGCCTCATTCCCACTGCCTTTGAGTCTGTACAGAAGGAGGCAGCCTTGCCCTCTCCCAAGACCCCTTCCTTAGAGGTAGGGAGAAGGACCCAGGAATCCAGCCTTGAAGATGAACCACTAAATGCTTTCAGAGATAAGCCATGAGCTCCTGAGAAGGCAGGGCTGTCAAGTGGAAACACTGACAGCAGCCTTGGTTCCAGCCACGTAAATAGTATTACTGCAAAAACATATATTTAGCATCTATGACATCAGCTTGATTTACCTTGATTAACGGAGCAATTTGCTGTACATTTTTCCAAATGCTGTAATCAATTAGAACTCAAAATAGATTAGAAAACCCTCTATGGTGTGGCCATAGTCCAAAAAGGCTAATCCATTGTAAAATATATGTATATATCCTTTTCCAACCATGCAGTGGATAAAGATTTGTGTCCTGGAGGAACTCAGAGTGGTTCAGGTTTGTACAGTTGGGCACCAGGTACTTTTTCTTTCAGCCATTACTAAAGGCAAATCAGGGGAAAAGGATCTTTGTGAATGTTACTCCAGTTTTATGTAGCTTCCTGGCATCTCCCTACTTACCGACTCTCCCCTGCCTAAACCCACAACGTGTTTATAAAAGACCCAACTGGTTAGAGACCCCTTGTAGCAACAGGATAGATTCTAACCCTTTAGAATGGCACTGACAGCTCTTTAAAATCTGGACCCATATTACTCTTTCAAATTCATCTCTTCCTATGTCCCTATGCATATACTTTATCTTCCTCAGAGTTCCCCCCAAACATATGCTACACTTCCTCACAACTCTGTATTTGCTCTTACAGTTGTCTCTGCTTGTATTAGAATGAAGAGTTAGTGTTTACTGAGTATTTATTGTAGATGAGGCACTGTGCTAAATGTTCACCATACATTATTGCCCTTAATCCTCTTAACCATCCCTTAAGACCCAAGAGTTAAAATACTTGCCTGAAGGTATACTCACATAAGTGGTGGTACTAACATCAAACCCAGGTCTGATGCCAAAGCTCTCGGTCTTTCTGCCTCTCTTACTTATCATTCCTTCATCTTTCACTCTTTGATTTCTTCTCACTTCTTCCCTATATCTCAAACTCTCAAAGTACTCTTGTGTCTAGGAGGAAAGTTATTTCTTAGACTTAGTGACAGTTAGATGTTAGAAGCTGAATGTATAGCCCATTCATAGATTAAATGAATCCATGTCCAATCTACTCATTCTACAATAAGTGTTTGAGTTGCTACTGTAGGAAAAATACTCTTCTATGTCCTACACATGGCACAGTGGGATGGAGTGTTGTTTAAGGAATGGACATGATAAAGTGCTGATTGACAAATGACTTAGGATTAAATTCTAGATCTTCTACTAATCAAGTATATAATTTTGGGTCTCTCAGAATATACACTTCATGGTTAATGAGTAGGAATAATGTTTTATACACACACGCACATTGCCATCAATATCAGTTGAACTGATATGAAGATATGAAAGTGCTTCATCAAGAGTTGTTTACCTGGCACCTGGCTGTAAGGAACTTATGATCTAGGAACTCGTACTTTAAACTGCATGTAAAACTACACAATAAGCTGCAAAGCAGCATAATAACCTGTTAATTTTTAGCAAGAATTAGAGGAGAACTGACTGTAACATTGTTTAGATGACTACGTGGTTCTTCATGACTCCCCAGGACTTTGCCAAATGCCTGAGCCGTAACTGGCCCTCAGAACACGCATCCTGAATGAATCAATACTGTTGCTGTTGCAGAAGAACCAGACTGGGAAGTAGGAGCCCTGGGCTCTGACCCCAGCTCTACTCCTCCCAGACATTAGTAAGTAAATTCAACCACTTGTGGCCTCAGTTCCTTTATCTTTAAAAAGAGAATATTAAACCCCTGACTTCATAAGATTGTTATGTGGAGCAAATAAAACTGTCCACATGGAAGTGACTTGTAAACTATAAAGAAATGTATATGTTCAAGGGGATGAAGAGGGATGACTTGCATTCTTCACGGAACACATAGGCATGTGAGTGCTGTGCTTTGAGGCTCTCAGGGGGTTCCCATCCAAAAGTCTGCAGTTCAAAGTCCAGTGGTTTATCCCATTTTTACAAATGACCATTCATCTTCTTGACCTGACACTTAGCAAATGAACCACATAATCCTCCAATCTACTGCTTAGCATATTCTTGGCAGAAAGGACATCAGAAACCAATGAATCTACCACCCTCCCCCACGCCAACACTCACCATTGTCTTGATGAGGAGTCGGACCTGCAGAGGGCAGGAGCTTATCTTCCCTAGCACCTGGCACAATGCTTCACCTATTGTATAATCATTAACTATCTGTTGAATAAGCGAATGAAAAAATAAATTAAATGATTTGTTCAAGATATCCGCACTACCTATCATAGTACCTGATCCATAATACGTGCTGATTTGTTTATCCAATGAGTGGATGAATAAATGGTCATCCAGCAAATTGGTAGTAGCTCTGGGACTCAGACCTCTTACCTTGCAATCCATTTCCCAAGACATCACAAGTTAGTGTTCATCCTGGCTTACGTTTGTTACTAATTGATTTAAGTTTGTGCATTTTACCTCTATATCTACAGTTCCAAATTATTAGAAGAAGCAAGGGACCATGTTTTCTGCTACTGTTTCTCTTGGAACATGGGGCTTGGAATTGGTCATCCAGTAGGTAATCAATAAATACATCTTGATCATTTGAACCTGGACAAATTAAAGAAGCTATTTGGACTGTGACTTCTGAGGAAGAGACTGGGTAGGAAGTGCTTTGTGTGGTCTGATAATGTATTTATTTATGAGACTAAATGTTTATCTAAGCCTCCAGAAGATCTCTGACTTCATTTCGGTGTCTGTGTGCATTTGTGTTATTTTCCATGGTCACAACAGCCCCATCCTTCTGGGGTCCAGCTGGGCTACGGAGTAATAAACAATTTTTATAAATTGGCTCACTCCACGACAAGAAGTGGGAGCAACCCAAAACCTTTAAAAAAAATTCTTCTCTGAGTCATGAATGCACCAGCATCCAGCTAGTTCAAGTAGGGTTCAAGTAAGCACTCTAACTTCGTGAAAGCTATTTATGACCAACACCGTAAAACCTCTCTACCCATTCAGGCACTGGGCATTTGAGATGTAGTTGTTTTCCTTTCAGTCTGTTCTTTGACAGCATTCAACAACAGCGGGTTACTCTGACAACTTCAACACCCAGTGCAGTGTATGAGCAAGTCTCCCCTTTTGTTTCGTTCGTCTATCCCTTTGCTATTTGCTAATACAAATCAATGATCGTGCTTCATTCTGAATAGCTGAACTGAGTAAGTTCAAAACCACCATCGAAAATATCTTACAGGATATTTCTTAGAAGCCAAATCACTTTCCAAGGTTCATCACATCTCATTGCTTATGACGTTTCCTTTGGAAAGAATACCACATAGTTCAGAAAATCACTATCCTGACATAGTTGAGTCGCAACGGGTAGGCCATTCATTTACCAACCTGTTTATTGTATGAGCACCGACTACATCAACCCGGGCCAACAGATAGGGTGAGAGGTAAAAGCTATGGTCTGTGCCCTCCAGGAGCTCATGTCCTGGCATGACAACTGAACCCTGAGTATCCATTTCAATGGCACTAGTTAGACAGTACTCACTGACACCAAAGAGGACATATGGTGCTCTGGAAGCTCAGAGGAAATGGTGGCCACGTCTAGAGGTGGAAAGGAGGAAAGAGATGGAAATAGAAGGCTTCATGGGGCAGGAAACCCTTGAGCTGGACCAGAAGTGTGTATGCCCTACTAATCAGTTGTAAGTGAGGGAGGGAGGTGGGAGCATTGCCCAGTCGGAAGAAAGCATGGTCTTCACCAGCTCCCTGTGCCTTCTTGTTCCACGGAAGTCCCATGGCACAAAGCAGCTGCCCTTGCCGGGCCACTCTTGGAAGAATAATAGTAACCAAAATTGCTGTGTGCCAGGTATCATTTGAAGTACTTCGCCCTCACTAGCTACTCACCACAAAGTCACATGAGGAAGGTATTATCCCTATTTTTGTGGATGTGGAAACTGGAGAAGAGATAAAATATGAGTCATTTGTCCAACATCGCAGAGTTAGTCAGCGGAGCAGTTGGGCTCCATCCCAGTTGTCTTCTACTCCTTAACCCACCTTCTTAAAGACCGTGCTCACCACCTCCTTGGGCAGATGGCTTCAATGTTCCATGGCAGAAAGGAGGTAAAGAGAGAAGGGAACTTGTGGAAGCACTTGGGGAGAAGTCCCCTTGGATCTCCCCCAGGGTCATGCATTTGCTCTGTAGCTGTGCTTGGATGAGACAGAACCCCCAGTCCCACCATCTGAGCCCAAGATCAAAGGAGACTGCAGACCCTCACATCTGTCAAGTGCTTATTCTACCCCAGGTGGCACTGTGGTGTTTTACTTCACTCTCTCAGGTTATCCTTACAAGAAGCCTTTAGACCACTGATTTTTTTTCCTTCAATTTGTGGATGAGAAATCTCAGGTCTTGTGTAGTTTCAGGATTTGCTCCATTTCCCACAGCCAGTCCCTACGCGGGCCAGGATTCACAAGTAAGATATTTCCCTCCGAAGTCCATTTTCTTTTTTACTCCCTTCCTCTGTAGACTGTAAAGTGTCCTAGAGCTGTGGCATAATGATCATGGTGAAAAAGGAAAATAAAAGAGGGCAGGGAGGAAGAAGAAGGAAAGGAAGATACAGATGGAGGAGGAGGAGGAGGAAGAGGAGGAGCGAGAGAAAAGGTAACTGGAATGTGCCTACACTCAAGTCACTTACCGTAAAGGAGCTCCAGATATTGAAGAAGACCCACTAAGACAGGACACAGATGTAGACATTCAGGGGACCTGTTTTGAACTGGATTTTGAACAAGGACCATCGCATGAGAGTGAATAAAGTTTTCAGTGTTGTGGGATGCCAAATTGGGCCAAATTGGACACAGGAGGGAAGGCTGCATGACTAACCTGGAGTAGCAATGGTGGTGGTTATTACATAGCAATTTGCTGAAATACCCTCAGCATGACTACATGGTCCTCTTACCCTGAACGTCCACCCCCTTTGTTTATTGAATTCAATGATGAATAAAAGGTTCAGTCTTTTTTTCCATCAGCCTAGGGGATTTATTAGTCAAATAATAATTGCCCTCACCTCAAGTTATGTTTTCATTGTATTTGTTACGTGTCTTCTGGGCTCCGGCTTCCTTGGAATGAAGTTTGCATCTCTGCAAGATCCGTTAAATCCCTTTACTTTGCAGACAGCAAGCAGCTCAGAAACATTAAAAAAAAAAAAAAAGTCTTGAATCTGTAACACATTTCCCTGCCTCCTTCCTTCCTTTTCCTCTCCTCTCTAACCCCTCCCCTAGAGAACGCCAGAGAAATAAAAATAAAGTCGTAATTAAGAAAAGGACTAAGAATAAATTCCATGCATTTAAGCAAAGTTCCATCTCTGGACCCAGGAGGATTGGTGCATAGCTGTGGTTGTGCAAGAGGGAGCGCTCAGGGAACTCATGCTGTGCTTTCAACACAAATACAGCTCATAAGGAATAGTTTATCACTTCCACCATCTCTTTAATTCTGCAAAGGCAAGACCTCAAGAAGGACTCCGATACCACCACCACTGCCACTGGGGTCTCCCATTTCTGGAGTCCCTCTGGCCCAAATAGCTCAGAGCAATTCACAAACATTTACTGACGGAACCCCATGACCCATCCCCCAAGTGAACACTTTAATATCCCATTCTGCAGAGGGCAAAATGGTAACATGAAGAAGTTCAAGAAGGTTCTTGGCTGCCTGCCATGCAGAGAAAACGAAATAGTGGCTGGACTCTGAAAGAAAAGCATCGCCAGGTGCACAGTGGATTATTCAAGAAATGTGGTGAAAAGAGCAATGGGCTGGGAGTCAGGACACTGGGCTCTAATCCCAGCTCTGTCACTCACTCACTGGGGGACCTTGCCTAAGTCACCTCCCCGCTATGGGCCTCAGTCTCCCCAACTATAGAAGGAGAGGTTGAGCTAGAAGACCTGAAAGCCCCTTCTCTCTCTGAAAATGATGGAGCTCTACATCCTTGGAGCCAGGGCACTGGGCAGACTTTCTTATCACGGCGACACCTAAACCACACAATACTCATTCCTGCTGGAAGGATTCCTCTGTGCCTTTCCGAATTCAACCCTCCGTTCAAGGCCTGGTTCCACCTATCCTGTTGCTGGTGGTCCTTGATTTGTTGCTGCCCATAGGAATTCTGCCATCTTTAGAACTCTTGATTGCTTACTTTTCCCCATAGAAGGAGCTCAATAAATATTTACTAAATTACCAGATTCTGTGTAGCTTAATCTTTAATTCATCTGCCTTCATCTGACCGGTGAGGCAGTAAGGATCTTGAGCTCAGGATAAGGAGAATGTTTGTTAAACCGTAAATGTCTCAAAAGCTCTTAAAGCTTAAATATCTATTAATAGGTGCCTTTTCATATCCATCTGGATTTTAAAACCTTGATGATACGTGTGCAGGGAGGTGGTCTGTAATGGGTAGGTCCAATTCAATGTAATTCAATTTGGCAATTAATTATTGATCATCTACTCTTTGCCAAAAACTAAACTAGCCTCCAGAGTTACAAAGATTTCTAAGATTTAGTTCTTGTCCTTGGGGATATTCTGGTCCATGGGGGAATCAGGCAAAGAGAAAGACAGCCATGATACATTAAGGTGAGTAAATAGCAGAAGTGTGTACAAGGCAAATAGAGGCTACGAGACAAATGAAAAACAAAAGGGCTAATTACAGCTCAGATTTCTTAGGCCCTAAAGTAAAAAAGTTATGACATACAGATTTCAACTCTGATGAGATTTCACAGCACAAAGTTTTTTTGTTTTTTTGTTTTTTTGAATTTTATTTTCTTTATTTTTTTATACAGCAGGTTCTTATTAGTTATCCATTTTATACATATTTGTGTAGATATGTCAATCCCAATGATATTTTATTTGGTGATTAGGCATATGGGTGGGGGGAAGCAGCTGCATCCGTGGAAAACTTATATGAGACCCTGTTTTAAAGGATAACACAGTTGGCATGAACATAGTTTCCATACTAATGGATACCAAGGTGAAGACTGGCTGTTGTGAAAAATAGGTCATCTGAGATAATCCCATGGTATCACATTTAGGAATACTTCTCCTTCCTGGCTTGGTTTCCTTACATATAAAGAGGGTGGTTAGATGAGATAATCCCAAACATCCGTTCCAGCTCTGGTGCTCTGTGCATGGGACACAGACATGTCTCCTCTGTTGGCTCCTACAGCATGTACTGTTGGGCTGGGTACTAGGATGGAGGATGGGACAGAGGCAGAGAGGAAGGGAGGGAAGGAGAATGGGAGTTTCCCTCCAGGGACTCTGAATTTTGGGGAGAGGTGAAATTCAGAGACAATAAGAAGAGTAAAGGAATAGCAGTAGAGGAACTGTCATTGTAAATGACAGGATGTCATACAGGTTTTGAATCTCACGCAGTGACATGTATACGATACTGATAATCAGAAGTCTCGGGTTTGAGTTCTAGCATTTTAATTGAGTAGCTTGGAGATTTTTAGGATTTCACTTACTCTCTTGAACTCAATTTCTCCTCTGTAAAATGGAATAAATACCCTGTCAATTCAGGTGTGTTAAATACAATAATTGAGAGAGATGTGCTTTGTAAACTACGCAAGACGATATAGAGGTTGGTTATCCTTGCTATGTTATTGTTATGATTATTATATAAAGGAGTACAATGCCTTAAACAAATGGTGGTATCATAGACATTTGTAACAGGCTACGAGGGGAAGAATTTGGGGTAAGGGAGTCATCTAACCTCCTGCGATAGCCTGCCCTATCCTCGTATCAGCTGTGAGCCTACCCATATTCCGTGTCTCATTCCATAGAGCAGTAAGCAAAAGCCATGAAGTCCTGACGGGCTCTCCTGGGCCCATCGATCTATACACGCCGAGAAAAAGCTGCTAATAATTCCCAATTCACCCTGGAGCAGAGACACACATAGCACTGTGATGGCTCATGGCTATTGAGGGGCCTCAGCTAGTGAATTTATAGAGGGTTGGTCTGCATTTTTAAGCAAGATAACTAAGCCTCCAGAGTTAACCCTGAATATTTTTTTAAAATCTTTACAAGTAAATGAGTCTCACAAGCTGGGATTTATGTAGAGATTTAGAGCTGTTCATGCAGAAGGTAAATTTTTAATTCACACAGAAGATGGAAACCAAAGTAAACCAAAGCTAGGGTATCGGCACCATCTAGTGGGTGTATGTAGCCAATGCACGCACTACAGGAGAAAAAGGTGAGCAAAGGAAAAGTGTACTCTTTCAGCTTTTGGGAGGTTCTGCAGTGGTAACAGCCCCTATAAGTAGGAACATTAGGCAGTAGCTCTGGTAGTCAGCATAGGTCAACAGGTCGATACCACAGCTAATGGCATCACGAGGCATTAGACCAAGGACACGACCCTGTCAGAAACCAGGCACTGTCCACTTTGAGACTCTGTGCCTCTGGGCAGGTAACTTAAACTCTCTAACCCTCAGTTTCCTGGCCTGTAAAATGGGAATGATAATGTCTGATTTAGAAGGTGGATGATGAGATTGTATTATAGCATTAATCTGTAGGCATTTGGAAAAGAGTCTGATATGGAAAATAATAATCAGTTTGGTATCTACCGACTTGATGCTGCTTCACATCCCTTGTCATCTTTAGATCTCAACACAAGTAGCCATCAGTACCTTAGTTTTCCAAATAAGAAACTGAAGTTCAGTATGAGTTGATGACAAGTCCAAGGTCACACAGCCTATAGGTGGCAGAACACCTATAGGCTGTGTTCTGTGTTCATATCAAATTTGAGCACAAATTTGATATGTTCTAAACTCTTGTTGATTCCACTTCCCCTAACTGCAGCTCTGTACCAGTTAGTAGACACACAAAGTTTGCTTTTTCTCCCTCTCTCTGTTTTTCCTTAAGATGATTATTTAGTCACTGTCATGTATTTGGCTTTGTGCATGCATTATTTTATTCAACTGAAATGTAGGTATCCTCACTTTCTCTGTACAGATGGAGAAGCTGAAGCACAGAGAGACTAAATAATGGAACAAACAACAGCAATGAGTGAGAGAGCTGGGATTCGGACTTTCTCATTGCAGACCTAATGCTTCAGTCCACCCTCGACTGACTCATTCACTCATCATTCATCTCTAATTGTGAAGTATGGTTCTGTTCATATTTATATCCCCAAAGATACTTGTTTATTTAAAGACATCTGCATTTATTAAGGTCCCTGGCTCATCTAATTGTGATCTGTTTTCCTGCCCACAGGGAAGTGAGGGTTAGCTTTCATGTACAAAGTCCCCTACAGCTCAGAGAAGCATGAACTGCCTCGTGAGGATGGAGTTCTCACTGGCTGGATGGAGAGAAGGTCAGTTCTGAGTCCACTGAGGAGCCATTGCTCTATGGTTAGCTTTAAAAATGGAGACTGAAGGGCCTTACAAAGACAGCTACTGGGAATGGTTAGGAAAAGAAACACAGAGGCCACTCGTTTCTTTTAGTCACTGTACTATGTGCCTAGAGGGACCCAGAGACACAGAGAGCCCGAAACCAGTTTGGTCAAAGTCAGAGAAAGAGCTTGACAAAAATCAGCTCCCATTTCTCCAAAATCCTGATGCAACTAGACATTTGCTCAAACCCTTGAAGCCTCCGTCCAGAGAGATTAAATGTATCCGTGTCGTAAAGGGACTGCTCTGTCTTGTGGTTGCTGCCCTCTAGTGGTCATATTGCCTTCAAGCAAGAAGATGCTTACAATGGCATCTCAGAATTAAGAATCGCAACATGAAAGTAGAATGCTGTTTCACAAGGACCTGTCTGGTGTGGTTACACAGAGAGTCTCAGAGGAGGAGGATGACAGCAGCAACAATAACACAAAATACGGGGAGTCACTTGTATTCTGGTCTTTGCAAAAGTGTGTTGTCTGAAATATACATTAGGGGAAAACATTTTTTTAATTAAATTTTTCTAATCTAAGATTTGCGTGTGCACGCACGCACACACACAGACACACAGACAACACATGCTCCTTGGAACACAATTTGAGAAGTGCTGATCTAGTGCTCTTTTTCCTGTACTAAAACATTAATTTCCACTTTAAGACGAGACCACTGACTCACAGAAGGACAGTCATCATGCAGTGGTCCGATGTAGTGCTTATACAATGACAGTGTCTTCTGGAAGTATGTATCCAGACAGAGGCTTCATCAGCCTCTGCACCTGCATGAGCTGTGCTCAGCAGATGCCCGTGGCAGCCCATGACGGCCTGCAGTGAGAATATAAGAAATCAACTCTGTTAAGTCACTGAGAGCTTTGGGTTATTCACTACTATAGGAGAACCTTGCCTATCCTGAGTAATAGGTCACATCTTCCACTTGCCAGCTTCTGTTGAGCTCCCCTCTGGGTTAAGGGGTGCTGGGGGCAAGAAGACTGGCCATTTCTCATGCCTGCTGGACTTCTCACTCTCCACGTCTAGTAGAAAATGGCAGCTTTTTTTTTTTCTCTCTTGAGGGTAATTTCCCTCACTTGTCAGAGTTTCCATGTTGAACACCTCTCCCTGCAGTTTCCTTGACCCCAGGCTTCTCCAGCTCTATTCTGGGAGGTCTCTGGGGATCTGTCCTTATTCCACAGGCTTTCAAATGTCCACCACCAGCCCCTTTTTGCTGAGTTTTCCTTGTTCCTCCACACGCCTATTGGACAAGACCCACCAAGAAGACCCCACTTAACTCTGTTTCTCACTTGGCCCACATATGTTCCTGGGGAAGTAGTCCCCCTGCCCTGACAAACCTAAGTGCAGGTCTGTCGCGATGCAATAGCTTCTCCTGGCTCTGATCCACAGCAGTTAGCCCTCCTTTTCCCTTCCACGTTTACTGGGTTGAATCCAAGCCTCATTTTCAATAAATCCCTTCTTGATTTTGTTAACTTTTATTATCTGTGTTTAAGTTTCATTTTTTAATTCCTATCACTATTAATTAACTCATTAATTCTATTTTCTTTAGTCTTACTTGTTATTTTCTAACTTGTTAGATGCTTGCATTTTTGATCCATAGCCATTTCCCTTTTCTATTATTGAGGCGATCATACCTCTTGAAATACTGTTTTCCACTATATCCCACAGTTTTGACAAGTTAGTGTTTTATTACACTAATGCATGTAGGAGTTTCCCCATGTAGATTGTGTGTGCCTGGTGGCTTTAGTGGAAGAGCTGGAGCTGAAGCGATTATGGGCTGGGGCTTTTCCCTGGGTGCGTCAGAAACTGCCACCTTGGCAGGGGTGGGCTGAAGCCAGAAGGGCCAGAGCTGGAGATACGTCCTCCCCAGGTATGTCAGAAGTCACCGCCTTGGCAGGGGTGGGTTGGAGTCAAAGGGTAGAGTTGGAGCTTAGCACAGGCTACAGCTCCTCCCCGGAAATGTCAGAAGCCACCGCCTTGGTGGGGGGGTGAGGGTGGATCCAGAGTCAGGTGCAGGCTGGGGGGTGTGCTGGAGCAGCCTTGGCAGACTGGCTAGAGTGTCAGGCACTTTTCAGTCTGCGGCCTGTGAGTGGGACTTGGAGCAAGTAAGTTTTTGCACACACCCTTTAAAAGCAGAGTCTCAGTTTCCTACAGCCCTCAGGTTTTCCTGGTTGTAAACTCAGCTGGTTTTCAAAACCAATGAAGAGGGCTTGTCTTCCTAGTGCCCGTCCCCAGGGCTGTGGTGCCCAATGTGGGGCTCTAACCCCTTGCTCCTTAAGGAGGACCTCTGAGTTTGTGATATCCCCTTCCTCTTTGGGTCACCCACCAGTGGGTGTGTGTGTGTGTGTGTGTGTGTGTGTGTTTTATATCCTTAATTGTAGAAGAGCTATTCTGCTAGTCTCCAGGTCATTCTCAGAGAGTTGTTCTATATGGAGTTGTAGCTGGTGTGTTGCTGGGAGGAGGTGAGCTAGGGGGTCTTCCTGCTCTGCTGTCTTCTTCATTCTCTTTCTTGGAAGAGAATTAGGTAAGTACACACTTACACACTTATGTGTTTGCATTCGGTACGTATTTGTCTTTTCTCACTACTTTGAAGTTATTTTGCCAACGTCCTTTGATTTTTATTGTTGACAAGTCTATTCTTAGTCCATTCGCTATTCCTTTGTAGCTAGGTGGCTTTTCGGTATGGCTGCTTTAAAGATGTTCTTTGCATTATTATGGTGGAATTGTTCTTCACTTGCAAAACAGTGTGTATTATTAGACCATTTTATTCCATTCCATTCTCTACGTCCCTTTAACCAATTCTGTTATGGTACATCTTTGTTTCTTTGTATTGTACTCAAGCATTATTTTCAGAACTACTTTACAATAATTTTCTCTTGAGTTATACCTAATATGCTGTTTCATCCATCTACTAAGGTTTTAATTTAATGATTTTAATTTTCATTTCTTAGAGTTTTAATTTGTGGGTAAGACTTTTAAAAATGTTCTTAGTCATTTTGTTTCTACATGTTTTGGGAAGGGGTGAAGACAACAATTGGTCATTTTTAATAGTTTTTTACATTTTGAGTTAATTTTTTTATATGGTGTATGGTAGAAATCTAAATTAATTATTTCCATGTAAATATCCAGTCATCCCAGCAACATTTGTTAAAGAGACTATTTTTTCCCATTTGAATGGTCTTGGTACACTTGTCCAGAATCAATTGCCCTCAGATGTTTAGGGTTTATTACTGGGTTATCAAGTCTATTCTTTTGGTGTATATGTTTAGCTTTTTATCAGTGCCACACTGTTTTTATCACTGTAGCTTTATGGTAAACTTTGAAATTGGAAAGTGCAATTCCTCTAGCTTGGTTCTTCTTTAACAATATACTTTTGGTGATTCTGGGCCTTTTGTCATCCCATATGAATCTGAGGATCAGTTTTTCAATTTCTTCAAAAAATGCTGTTCATTTTTATGGAAATTGAATTGAATATGTAGATCACTTTGGGCAGTTGTGCCATCTTAACAGTATTGTCTTGTAATCCGTGAACACAGGATCTTTCCATTTGTTTGTTCTTTTAAAATTTCTTTCAGCAAAGTTTTGTTGATTTCAGTGTAAAAGTCTTCCACTTCCTTGGTTCAATTTATTCCTAGGTATTTTGTAGTTTTGAATGCTATTGTAAGTGGAATTGTTTTTTATAATTTCCTTTTGGGGTTGTTCATAGTTAGTATATAGAAATATAACTGATTTTTGTTTATCTATCTTATACTGTCTCCCAAAATCTAAAAGGTAATCTTTTGTCATCAGGGATACTTTTGTGGAAAAGAAGGTTGGAAAAATCTTAAGGTTTGGGGTCTTGAAAAAAAATCTCCAATTAAAGCTAATGATTCTGGGCTTCCCTGGTGGTGCAGTGGTTAAGAATCCTCCTGCCAATGCAGGGGACACAGGTTCGAGCCCTGGTCCGGGAAGATCCCACATGCCGCGGAGTAACTAAACCCGTGCACCACAACTACTGAGCCTGTGCTCTACAGCCCATGAGCCACAACTACTGAAGCCTGTGTGCCACAACTACTGAAGTCCACGCGCCTAGAGCCCGTGCTCCGCAACAAGAGAAGCCACCACAATGAGAAGCCCGTGCACGCAACGAAGAGTAGCCCCTGCTCATCACAACTAGAGAAAGCCCGCGCACAGCAACGAAGATCCAACACAGCCAAAAAAAAAAAAAAAAGCTAATGATTCTTTTTTTTTATTGAAGTATAGTTGGTTTGCAATATTGTGTTAGTCTCAGGTGTACAGCATAGTGATTCAGTTATTTTTTCTGATTATATTCCATTATAGGTTATTACAAAATACTGAATATAATTACCTGTTATACAGTACATCCTTGTTGCTTATCTATTTTACATATAGTAATTCGTATCTGTTAATCCCTTACTCTTAATTTGTCCCTCCCCTCCTCCCTCTCCCTTTTGGTAACCGTAAATTTGTTTTCTATGAGACTGCTTCTGTTTTGCATATAGATTCATTTGTATTATTTTTTAGATTCCACACATAAGTGATATCATACAACATTTGTCTTTCTTTGTCTAACTTACTTCACTAAGTATAATATTCTGTAGGTCCATCCATGTTGCTGCAAATGGCAATATTTCATTCTTTTGTTGGCTGAGTAATATTCCATTGTATATATATACACCACATCTTCTGAAGCTAATCATCTGCTGACAGGCACTTGTATCGTTTCCATGCCTTGGCTATTGTAAATAGTGCTGCAATGAACATTGGGCTACATGTATTTTTTTGAATTAGTGTTTTCATTTTTTCTGGATATATACCCAGGAGTGGGATTGCTGGATCATATGGTAGTTCTATTTTTAGTTTTTTAAGGAAGCTCCATACTGTTTTCCACAGTGGCTGCATCAATTTATATTCCCACCAACAGTGTAGGAGAGTTCCCTTTTCTTCACACCCTCTCCAGCATTTATTATTTGTAGACTTTTTGATGACGTTATGACATAGCCATTCTGATAGGTGTGAGATTTGTGGTTTTGATTTACATTTCTTTAATAATTAGCGATGTTGAGCATCTTGTCATGTGCCTGCTGGCCACCCATATGTCTTCCTTGGAAAAATGTCTATTTAGGTCTTGTGCCCATTTTTTGATTGAATTGTTTGTTTTATCGATATTGAGTTGTATGAGTTGTTTGTATATTTTGGTTATTAACCTCTTGTTGGTCACATCATCTGCAAATATTTTCTCCCATTCTGTAGTTTGTCTTTTCATTTTGCTGATAGTTTCCTTTGTTATGTAAAAGCTTTTAAGTTTGATTAGGTCCCACGTTGGTTTTTGCTTTTATTTCTTTTGTCTTGGGAGACTGATCCAAGAAAAGATTGCTACAATTTATGTCAGAGAATGTTTTGCCTGTGTTCTCTTCTAGGAGTTTTATGGTGTCATGTCTGATATTTAGGTCTTTAGACCATTTTGAGTTTATTTTTGTATATGGTGTGGGTGAGTGTTCTAATTTAATTGATTTACATGTAGCTGTCCGGCTTTCCCAACACCACTTGCTGAAGAGACTGTCTTTTCTCCATTGTATATTCTTGCCTCCTTTGTCATAGATTAATTGACCTCGGTACATGGGTTTATTTCTGGACTCAAAGCTAATGATTCTTGAATTCACCAGTATAATTGGGCAAGGTTTGGCTCCCAAGCATAAGAGGAAGGTAAGAAGAGGAGGGAAATTACTGTAAGGGTACTGCAGGTCTAAATTCTGTGGTTTCCTCTGCTACCACTAGAGGTGTCTGAGGAAAGCCTAGAAGATAGAAAATTTTATCAGATCCTGCCTACATGACTAGAGGTAGATCTCACTCAAGGTCTGGAATGTTTACTAGAAACAAAAATGTTTCAGTCCCCTCTTTTTCCTAGAAAGGGCTGGACATTTTCCTTGAAATTAGTTCTCATTGCCAAGTGGTAGCTTTTTTTTTTTTTTATTAATAGACTTTTACTTTTTTAAGTATTTGTTTATTTATTTATTTATGGCTGTGTTGGGTCTTCGTTTCTGTGCGAGGGCTTTCTCTAATTGTGGCAAGCGTGGACCACTCTTCATCGCGGTGCACGGGCCTCTCACTATCGCAGCCTCTCTTGTTGCGGAGCACAGGCTCCAGACGCGCAGGCTCAGTAATTGTGGCTCACGGGCCCAGCTGCTCCGCGGCACGTGGGATCTTCCCAGACCAGGGCTCGAACCCGTGTCCCCTGCATTGGCAGGCAGACTCTCAACCACTGCGCCACCAGGGAAGCCCCCAAGTGGTAGCTTTAAAAACTATTTTTTAAGGTCATTTTTTTTTCCCTTTGAAAGTCCTCCAAAGGGGCAAAAAAAGGACCCAGTTTTCCAGATTTCAGATAAAAAGACATAGAAAAATACACAGTTCCTTACAGAAGAATTCCAATTAATAAATGTAGAGGGAAGGCAAGAAATAGAAAATAACCATTAGAACACCACAGCAATAATTGCTACAGGCAAGGTCCATCAAAGGTTGCTAAAATGGGTCATAGAATGTTAAACAGAAATGGGATATTTGCACAATGTCAAAATGGAATATTTGCACCAATATATTACATGATTATAAAGTGAAACTACTAAGTTTATGGGGGATAATTCTGTCATCCTTCACCTTACCAAATGATCAAGGTTAACATAACCAGTAATACATATTGACATGGTACCTCCTAATATGATGCAGTGAGAACTGCATAGAGTCTGAACTGTGTGCATTCCTTTGCTTGCAGTAGTGCTGTCTGAGGAAAGTCGCACAAGATGGAAATTTCATCAGATCCTGCTTGCATGGTTAGAGGTAAATCTCGCTCAAAGCTTGAGAGACTTATTAAAAACAAAAATGCTTCTGTCCCCTCTTTTTCCTGGAAAGGGTCAGAAATTTTCCTTGAAATTACATATAATGGCATCCGGAAGAGTAGAGTACGTAGGAATAAATCTAAACAAAAAGTGAAAGACATGTACACTGAAAAGGGGCAAATCACCTTTAGGGTTTCCTTAGTGGGAAGTAAGACAAAATCTGAACGTAATCAAAAGAAAATATAAGAAAATCCGCATTGAGGGATGTTCCACAAAATAACTGACCATTACTCTTCAAAAGTATTAAAGTCATAAAAATGAGCAAAAACTGAGAAATTGTCAAGATTAGAGGTGTCTATAGAGACAGAATAACTAAATGTGATGTGGAATTCTGGATTGGATCCTAGAACAGAAAAAGAACATTAGTGTAAAAACTGGTGAAGTCAATAAGCTCTCTACTTTATAGTGAATAGTGTTATACCAAGGTTGATTTCTTAGTTTGGGCAATATCTTCTGATAATGTAAGATACTAACATAAGGGCGAAGCTGAGTGAAGGATTTATGAGGTCTATACTGTTTTTGCAACTCCTCTGTAAGTCTAAAATTATCTCAAAATAAAATAGAAATTAACCACTAAAAAATAGACAAATATTGTACTGCATACAGTTCACCATGTTTCCTTACCCTTGGTAAACCCACTCCTGGTGGCCATTATAAGAAATCTCGAATGCATGACAAGGTGTTAGGATTGGAGTTTGACTGAAACAGATTAACTATGACTCTATCGGGGCAGAAGATGGCAGGTTGTTGATAACTTTCTCACTACCCCCTGAAAAATTAAAAGAACAAAACTTTTAAAGATGGTGTATAGGATGGGATAACCATCATGGGATGGTCATTAATGTTGTTGCTGTTTGCTTATATTTTGAGTGAACAGGAGATGTTGTGGAGAGGTTGCAGTTCTTCATTTAACAGAGGTGCTAAAGTCAAGAGAAGGTGGTGCATCTCCTTTTGTTTTTTCTGTAGGGGCATTTTTAAAAATAACACTGATCTGGATTGAATCCAGAATCTCCCACTTAAAGATGTTCAGCTTTGGGAAAAGTATCTAAGTTTCTTCACTTTCCTCAATTGGAAAACATGGAAAGCAATGCAAACTCTGTAAGGACTATTGGAGGAACTGCATGAATACATAGACACTCCATTACTGATTAGCATTATTATGAACAACTATAAGAACATAGAGAGAGAATATAGAGCTTTTGTGAAAATAGGAGATCTCTCAGGAGAAATGCAACCAGGGGTACTTGTCCCCATGAGTGGAGAGCAAGCTGGATGTCTTTTAGCAGCACACACTTGCCTACTATCTACTATCAGACAAGCAAGTACATACAAAGAGGAGATGCTTTCTGACTGTCTTGTCTTTATGTCTCAAAATATATATTAAATAGCACTGTTTTAAAATGAGGTCGTTTGCACAAATGAACATATCATACCTACAAAACAGAAACAAACTCACAGACATAGAGAATAGACTTGTGGTTTCCAAGGGGGAGAGGGGATTGAGAAGGGAAGGATTGGGAGTTTGGGATTAGCAGATGCAAACTAGTATAATGCATGTAGGATGGATAAACAACAAGGTCCTACTGTATAGCACAGGGAACAATAGTCAATATCCCTTGATAAACCATAGTGGAAAAAATATGAAAAAGAATATATATATGTATAACTGTGTCACTTTGCTGTACAGCAGAAATTAACACAACGTTGTAAATCAAATATACTTCAATAAAATTAAAAATAAATAAATAAATAAAATGAGGTCGTTTGGGAGGGCAGTACCTGCTGTACTTAAGGGGGCTGGCTCTGGAGTTATAACATCTGGGCTTGAATTCCAATTCTGCCACCTGTTAGCTAAGTGTCCTTGGGAAAATTCCTCAACTTCTGTGCACTTCATCTTCCTCATCAATAAAGTAGGTATATAATAATTTAAGCCATGTGTTGATGTGGTTATCTAATGAGTTTGTATATCTTAAGCACTTAGAACAATACCAGCAATAGAGTAAGAGCACAGTCAGTTATTTACTATTATATTTCAGGAGAATGTGTCCAGGAAAGTTCTGCTTCTAATCTATCCATAGGCTGACAATACACTAGTCTTGGTCATGTCATGAATTCTTGATCTTATCACTCCATCTACTAGGGTGGCTTTGTATAAACCCTTTGGCCCTCTGTGCCATTTTCAAGTGGGAAGAGTCACATCTGAATAACCCATCTCAGCAAGCAAGGCTTAAGGAATTAGTTTTGATAAGGTCAAACATATGATGATGTTATTATTACACCTAATCATTACCCCAAGAATTTTCTCAATTTGCAGTATTGGGTATCTAAAACATGAACCCGTCTGGAAAGATAAAATAATCAGCCATCTGTGACCCAGCCCTGAATGTCAATGGCTTTTTACAAATGGGCTCATTTTCTGTTATATTTATTTTCTGTTATATCTGTGTATACTGGCTGACTTTTTTGGTAGCGATCAATTTTTTTAAATGCTTCATAGGTACCAATTTCCTCTACTGGACAGAGAGGAATATTGACAAATAAGTTATCACAGAATCATATTTAGCTGTGTTTTGCTTTAATTTATTTTCTTAAAATGAGTTTTTCATACAAAGTGCAAATTATATATATGAATACATATATATATGTATGTATGTATGTATTCAATTCTAATAATGTACATACAGACAAAGGTGGAAAATAATCTTTATGTTTCCATTCAATTATAGCCACTCAATATTTTGCCATGTGTTTCCAGTATTTTTTCTAGGCATTTATGTTTATCTTTTTAAAACTTGCATTATTTCATTCATATGACAGACACTGCCCCAATGGCCCCATTATTTGCCATCGCAAATTTGTTTCCACTATCTCTGGCTAACAAATTCCAATATAGCTCAGGTCAGCAAAATGTCCATTAAATAGTCTCATTCCCACCCTCTTTTCTAGCCAAACATTTTTGGTTGTCATACCTGGAAGTGTGGAGAGGGTGAAGAGGTGAGTGCTACTGGCATCTAGTGGGTAGAGGCCAGGGATTCTGCTAAACATTCTGCAGTGCACAGGACAGCCCCCAACAATAAATGATTATATGATCCAAAGTTTCAGGAATACCAAGGCTAAGTCCTGTCCAATGCCAGCTTTGTTAGTGTCTCTTCTTTTACTTTGGCAATATATTGGTTGTGTAGAGGAATCTTGTGGTTTTGATTTTCATTTCTCTGAGAATGGGTGAAATTGTGCACATTTTCATATGTATATTTTATTCTCTTTTCATCAAGTGCTGTTCAAATATTTTGCTTATTTCCCTATTGCTTTCTCTGCCTTTCCCATACTGATTTGTAGAAGTCCCTTATAAAGTCTGTAAGTCTACAAGTCTGTTCAATGGATCTATAAGTCAACTTGGGGAAAATCTGCATCTGAAAACTATTAAGCCTTCTGATTCATGAATATAGTGTGTCTTTCCATTTATTTAGGTTTAATTTACTTTCAGGTGTGTTCTGTTATTTACATTTTGATGTCTTGGACATCTGTTATACTTATTTCTTACAGTTTGTTGCTTTTATTTAATCAAATTCATTGATGTATATTTTAACAACTTTGCTGAGGTTAATTGAACTACAATAAGCTTCACATATTGAAATTGTACTATTTCACAAGTTCTAACATACGTATGCAACTGTAAAACCATCACCACAGTCAAGATAATGAAAATATATATCATCTCCCACAAGTTTTCTAGCATCGCCTTGTAATCCCTCCCTCTTGCCCATCCCCTTCCTCTCCCTACCCCCCATACATCTGTTTTCTGTCATGATACATTATTCTGTGTTGTCTTAAGAATTATACAAATGGACTCCTACAGTACATGCTGGGTTTTTGCCTTATTTATTTCACTCAATATGATTATTTTAAGACTTATTCTTATTTCAGAGTGTGCCAATAGTTTATTCCTTTATATTCCTAAGTAATATTCTGTAACATGGTGATGCCATAATTTGTTTAACTATTTACCCTTTGATTAATATTTGGATTGTTTCTATTTTTGACCATTACAAATACAGCTACTAAGAATATTTTGATACAAGCCTTTGTATGTGCATATGCTTTCCCTTCTCTTGTATAATACCTAGGAGTGGAATGGGTTGGTCATATGATAGGTGATGTACGTTTAAATTTTTAAGAAATTGATGAACTGTTTTCTAAAGTAGAAGTGCTATTCTACCTTTTCACTACAAGGGTATGAAAGTTATCCCATGTTATTGTCAGCACTTGGTTTGGTATGGTCAGTTGTTTTAATTTTAGTCATTGTAATAGGTATAGTTATGTATCCAATGTTTTCTGAAAGTTTGAGTAATGCCACTTTGCTTTTACAAAAGACCTACATTAGTGCCTGTTTTCACTAACTGAAAAAAATTCAAGTAGAATTTTCCCTTTTACAAAATTACCATACTAACATAGGTCTTTCAAAAAATCAAAGTGGCTTAACTCCAACTTTCAGAAAGCAGGGGATACTCTGCTTTATGCCATTTTGGCTTAGGAAAGGTTTCATAGGAACGTGCTGCTTTTAGATAGTGGGGAAACCTATATCTCAATGTGGTTTTATGTTCCCTTTCTTTCAGGACTAACAATAGTGAGCATATTTTTGTGTACTTATTTACCAGATATATACTTTCTTTGATAAAACTATCTTTCAACACCGTTTTGTTTTTTTTTAATTGGGTGCTTTGTTTTCCTATTATTTGAGTCTTTGAAAGGTTGTTACACAATATGGGAAAAATCCCTTATCATATATGTGATTTGCAGTTATTTTCTGGAAGTCCACATTTTGTCTTTTCATTCTCTTAACAATGCCTTTCAAAGAACAGAACTTATTAACTTGATGAAATTCAATTTATCCATATTTTTCCTTTTATTCTCTTGTATCTGAGAAATCCTTGCATAACCTGAGACTGCAAAGATTTTCTTTTATGTTTTCTACTAGAAATTTTATACTTTTCGGACTTATATGTAGATGTATGATACATTGTGAGTTAATTTTGGTACATGCTATGAGATGTGCATCAAAGTTAATTTTTTTGCATACCCATATCTAATTTTTCTAGGGCCTTTGTTGAAAAAATTACTAGTTCTCCTTTCAATTGCTTTTGCAATTTTGTTAAAAATCTGTTTATCATATGTTTGGGCGTATTTTTGGACTCTTTGTTCTGTTCCATTGATCTATTTGTCTATTTTGATGGCAATACCACATTGCCTGAAATAATGTAGCTTTATAATAAATCATGAGGTCAGACAGCATAAGTCATCCAAATTCGTTCTCTTTCAAAGTTATTTTGGCTATTCTAGGTCTTCTAGGTCCTCTGCATTTCCTTATAATTTTAGAATTAGTTTGTCAATTTCTATAAGAAAGAAGCATGATGGGATTTTGATTAGAATTGCTTTGAATCTATAGATCAATTTAGGGATCATCGGTATCTTAACTTGTGGATATCATTTGATCAATAAATATTAACTGTATCCACATTTATTTAGGTCTTCTTGAATTTATCTCAACAGTTTTTTGTAGTTTTCAGTGTACTTTGTCTTGCATGTCTTTTGTCAGATTTATCCCTGAAAGTGTCTATTTTTTATGTATTATAAATGATCATTTTAATTTCGATTTCTAATTGTTTGTTGCCAATATACAAAAATACATTTATTTTTATAAATTGATTTTGTATCCTGCAATCTTCCTGAACTCAACTATTTTCATTATAGAGTTTTTTATAGATTCCATTTGATTTTCTAGAAAGATGATTATGTTATTTATGATTAAAGACAATTTCATTTCTTCTATTCCAATTTAGGTAACTTTTATTTATTTTCTTTCCTCATCACACTGTTTACAACCACCGCCAGTACAAGGCTAAAAGAAGGGCTGAGAGCAGATAGCCTTCCCTTATTCCTGATCTTAGAAGGAAAACATTCATTCTCTTGTGACTAAGTATGACCTTAAATATAGATTTTTGGTAGATGTCCTTTATCAGGTTGAGAAATTTACTTCTATTTTTTGTTTGCTGAAAGATTGTTGTCAGGATTAACGTTGGAGTTTGTCAATTGCTCATTCTTATCTATTGAATATAGAGCCAGCCTTGAATTCCTGGTATAAACCCCAGTTGAACACGGTGTATTATCATTTCCATATATTGATGGATTTGATTTGCTAAAATTTTATTAAGAATTTTGCATCTATTTCATGAGAGATATTGTTCTATGGTTTTCCTTTCTTGCAATGTCTTTGTCTGACTTTGGTACTTGTGTAATTTTTGCCTCATTGATTGAGCTGGGAAGTATCCTCTCCTTTTAAATTTTCTGGAATATTTTGGTGAGATTTCCATAATTAAAGCAATCTAAGGGTGGAGTTTTCTTTGTGAACAAGTTTTAAAGAACTTGTTCAGTTACTTTAATAGATATGGGACTGTTCAGATAATCAATTTCTTCTTGAGTAAGTTTGAAATTTTCTGTCTTGCAAGAAATTCATTCATTTCATCCAAGTTGTTGAATTTATTGACATAAAATTATTCAAAATTTACCTCATTAACCTTTTAATATCTGTAAAATCTGTAAAGAAGTCACCTTTTTCATTTCTGATACTGATAATGTGTTTTTACTTTTTCCTCATCTTTCTGAATAGAGGTTTGTATATTTTATTTTTTTAATATTATTTATTTATTTTTATTTTTAATTATGGCTGTGTTGGGTCTTCATTTCTGTGCGAGGGCTTTCTCTAGTTGTGGCAAGTGGGGGGCCACTCTTCATTGCGATGCGCGGGCCTCTCACTATCACGTCCTCTCCTGTTGCGGAGCACAGGCTCCAGACACGCAGGCTTAGTAGTGTGGCTCACAGGCTTAGTTGCTCCGCGGCATGTGGGATCTTCCCCGACCAGGGCCCAAACCCATGTCCCCTGCATTGGCAGGCAGATTCTCAACCACTGTGCCACCAGGGAAGCCCCCGTATATTTTATTGATCTCAAAAAAACCGTTTGGTATTACTGATTTTTTGTTTTCTATTTAATTATGTTTTGCTATAATATTATTGCTTTCAGAAGATGTTTATTGTTATAAAAATTTCCCTAAGTACTGTTTTAGCTGCATCCCACAAATTTTGATATGTTTTAATTAATTTCAAAATACTTTCTAACCTCTCTTTTGATTTCTTCTTTGATTTATTTGTTATTCCTAAGAATGTTATTTAGCTTCCTAATATTTGGGGATTTTCCAAATATCTTTCTATTATCGACATCAAATATAATTCCATCATAGTCAGAGAGCATACTTTTATAGAACTTGAATCCACTGAAATTTAATTTGAACATTTACTTTAAAATGAACTTAATTTATGGTCCAGAATATGGTCTATATTGGTAAGTGCTCTTTGTTCACTCAGAAACAATATGTATTTTGCTGATGTTGGGTGGAATGTTTTATGATTATCAATTAGGTCAAGTTGAATGATAGAGTTGTTCAAGTTTATCAATTTGTGTTTATTTATCTTAATATATTTATCCTGACTGATTTTGTATTTATTTGTTTTCTCAATTATTAATGGAGGAGTAATAAAAATTTATAATTATAATTGTGTATTAAGTTTTACAATACATATCTATTGTTTGGTGCTAATTTTTAGAATTTTTTGGTCTTCTTAATGAATTAAATCTTTTGTCATTTTGAAGTGAGCTTCTTCATCCCTATTAATATTCCTTGATCTGAAATATGTTTAGGTTAATATTCATTTTAGGACTCCATATTTATTTTCATTAGTGTTAGCTTAGTATATCAATTTTTATGCTCTGTACTTTAACTTATTTGTCTCTTTGTATTTAAAGTGGTTTTCTTATAAGTAACATAGTTGGGTCCTGCTTTTTAAACCAATCTGACCAGCCCTAACTTTTAATTATGGTATTCAGACCATTTACATTTATTGTGATTATTGGGAATATTGGGTTTAAATCTATCCATTCTTGACATTTGTTTTCTTTTTATTCAATTTGGTTGTTGTTTTTTGCCCTCATATTCTGCTCTTTAATTCTGTTTTGCCTCCTTTATGCTTATTAGTTATCACTCTTTATTGTATTATTTCAGTGGTTGATTTAGGGTTTATAGTATATAACTTTAATTTGTCACAGTCTACCTTGAAGTGATATTATACTACCTTATGCAGAGCATGTGGTTCTTTTTTATTTTTATTTTTTTATTTATTTAATTTTATAATTTAATTTTATTTATTTTTTTATACAGCGGGTTCTTATTAGTCATCAATTTTATACACATCAGTGTATACATGTCAATTCCAATCACCCAATTCATCACATCACCATCCCCACTGCCCCGCGGCTTTCTCCCCTTGGTGTCCATAAGTTTGTTCTCTACGTCTGTGTCTCAACTTCTGCCCTGCAAACTGGTTCATCTGTACCATTTTTCTAGGTTCCACATACATGCGTTAATATATGATATTTGTTTTTCTCTTTCTGACTTACTTCACTCTGTATGACAGTCTCTAGATCCATCCACATCTCAACAAATGACCCAATTTCATTCCTTTTTATGACTGAGTAATATTCCATTGTATATATGTACCACATCTTCTTTATCCATTCATCTGTCGATGGGCATTTAGGTTGCTTCCATGACCTGGCTATTGTAAATAGTGCTGCAATGAACATTGGGGTGCATGTGTCTTTTTGAATTATGGTTTTCTCTGGGTATATGCCCAGTAGTGGGATTGCTGGATCATATGGTAATTCTATTTATAGTTTTTTAAGGAACCTCCATACTGTTCTCCATAGTAGTTGTATCAATTTACATTCCTACCAACAGTGCAAGAGGATTCCCTTTTCTCCACACCTTCTCCAGCATTTGTTGTTTGTAGATTTTCTGATGATGCCCATTCTAACTGGTGTGAGGTAATACCTCATTGTAGTTTTGATTTGCATTTCTCTAATAATTAGTGATGTTGAGCAGCTTTTCATGTGCTTCTTAGCCATCTGTATGTCTTCTTTGGAGAAATGTCTATTTAGGTCTTCTGCCCATTTTTGGATTGGGTTGTTTGTTTCCTTAATATTGAGCTGCATGAGCTGTTTATATATTTTGGAGATTAATCCTTTGTCTGTTGATTCGTTTGCAAATATTTTCTCCCATTCTGAGGGTTGTCTTTTCATCGTGTTTATGGTTTCCTTTGCTGTGCAAAAGCTTTGAAGTCTCATTAGGTCCCATTCGTTTATTTTTGTTTTTATTTCCATTACTCTGGGAGGTGGATCAAAAAAGATCTTGCCATGATTTATGTCAAAGAGTGTTCTTCCTATGTTTTCCTCTAAGAGTTTTATAGTGTCCGGTCTTACATTTAGGTCTCGAATCCATTTTGAGTTTATTTTTGTGTATGGTGTTAGGGAGTGTTCTAATTTCATTCTTTTACATGTAGCTGTCCAGTTTTCCCAGCACCACTCATTGAAGAGGCTGTCTTTTCTCCATTGTATATCCTTGCCTCCTTTGTCATAGATTAGTTGACCATAGGTGCGTGAGTTTATCTCTGGGCTTTCTATCTTGTTCCATTGATCTATGTTTCTGTTTTTGTGCCAGTACCATGTTGTCTTGATTACTGTAGCTTTGTAGTATAGTCTGAAGTCAGGGAGTCTGATTCCTCTCGCTCTGCTTTTTTCCCTCAAGACTGCTTTGGCTATTCAGAGTCTTTTGTGTCTCCATACAAATTTTAAGATTTTTTGTTCTAGTTCCATAAAAAATGCCACTGGTAATTTGATAGGGATTGCATTGAATCTGTAGATTGCTTTGGGTAGTACAGTCATTTTCACAATATTGATTCTTCCAATCCAAGAGCATGGTATATCTCTCCATCTGTTGATCATCTTTAATTTCTTTCATCAGTGTCTTAGAGTTTTCTGCATACAGGTCTTTTGTCTCCCTAGGTAGGTTTATTCCTAGGTATTTTATTCTTTTTGTTGCAGTGGTAAATGGGAGTGTTTCCTTAATTTCTCTTTCAGATTTTTCATCATTAGTGTATAGGAATGCAAGAGATTTCTGTGCATTAATTTTGTATCCTGCTACTTTACCAAATTCATTGATTAGCTCTAGTAGTTTTCTGGTGGCATTTTTAGGATTCTCTATGTATAGTATCATGTCATCTGCAAACAGTGAAAGTTTTACTTCTTCTTTTCCAATTTGTACTAGTTTTATTTCTTTTTCTTCTCTGATTGCCATGGCTAGGACTTCCAAAACTATGTTGAATAATAGTGGTGAGAGTGGAAATCCTTGTCTTGTTCTTGATCTTAGGGGAAATGCTTTCCGTTTTTCAGCATTGAGAATGATGTTTGCTGTGGGTTTGTCGTATATGGCCTTTATTATGTTGAGGTAGGTTCCCTCTATGCCCACTTTCTGGAGAGTTTTTATCATAAATGGGTGTTGAATTTTGTCAAAAGATTTTCTGCATCTATTGAGATGATCATATGGTTTTTCTCCTTCTATTTGTTAATATGGTTTATCACATTGATTGATTCGCATATATTGAAGAATCCTTGCATCCCTGGGATAAATCCCACTTGATCGTGGTGTATGATCCTTTTAATGTGTTGTTGGATTCTGTTTGCTAGTATTTTGTTGAGTATTTTTGCATCTATATTCATCAGTGATATTGGTCTGTAACTTTCTTTTTTTGTAGTATCTTTGTCTGGTTTTGGTATCAGGGTGATGGTGGCCTCATAGAGTGAGTTTGGGAGTGTTCCTTCCTCTGCAATTTTTTGGAAGAGTTTGAGAAGGATGGGTGTTAGCTCTTCTCTAAATGTTTGATAGAATTCACCTGTGAAGCCATCTGGTCCTGGACTTTTGTTTGTTGGAAGATTTTTAATCACAGTTTCAATTTCATTACTTGTGATTGGTCTGTTCATATTTTCTATTTCTTCCTGGCTCAGTCTGGAAGTTTATACCTTTGTAAGAATTTGTCCCTTTCTTCCAGGTTGTCCATTTTATTGGCATAGAGTTGCTTGTAGTAGTCTCTTAGGATGCTTTGTATTTCTGCGGTGTCGTAACTTCTCCTTTTTCATTTCTGATTTTATTGATTTGAGTCCTCTCCCTCTTTTTCTTGATGAGTCTGGCTAATGGTTTATCAATTTTGTTTATCTTCTCAAAGAATCATCTTTTAGTTTTATTGACCTTTGCTATTGTTTTCTTTGTTTCTAATTCATTTATTTCTGCTCTGATCTTTATGATTGCTTTCCTTCTGCTAACTTTGGGTTTTGTTTGCTCTTCTTTCTCTAGTTCCTTTAGGTGTAAGATGAGATTGTTTATTTGAGATTTTTCTTGTTTCTTGAGGTAGGCTTTTATAGCTATAAGCTTCCCTCTTAGAACAGCTTTTGCTGCATCCCATAGGTTTTGGATCATCGTGTTTTCATTGCCATTCGTCTCTAGGTAATTTTTGATTTCCTCTTTGATTTCTTCAGTGATCTCTTGGTTATTTAGTAACATATTGTTTAACCTCCATGTGTTTGTGTTTTTTCCGTTTTTTTCCCTGTAATTCATTTCTAATCCCATAGTGTTGTGGTCAGAAAAGATGCTGGATATGATTTCAATTTTCTTAAATTTACTGAGGCTTGATTTGTGACCCAAGATGTGATCTATCCTGGAGAATGTTCCGTGCACACTTGGGAAAAAAGTGTAATCTGCTGTTTTTGGATGGAATGTCCAATAAATATCAATTAAATCTATCTGGTCTATTGTGTCATTTAAAGCTTCTGTTTCCTTATTTATTTTCATTTTGGATGATCTGTCCATTGGTGTAAGTGAGGTGTTAAAGTCCCCCACTATAATTGTGTTACTGTCTATTTCCTGTTTTATACCTGTTAGCAGTTGCCTTGTGTATTGAGGTGCTCCTATGTTGGGTGCATATATATTTATAATTGTTATATCTTCTTCTTGGATTGATCCCTTGATCATTATGTAGTGTCCTTCCTTGTCTCTTGTAACATTCTTTATTTTAAAGTCTATTTTATCTGATATGAGTATTGCTACTCCAGCTTTCTTTTGACTTCCATTTGCATGGAATATCTTTTTCCATCCCCTCACTTTCAGTCTGTATGTATCCCTAGGTCTGAAGTGGGTCTCTTGTAGACAGCATATAGATGGGTCTTGTTTTTGTATCCATTCAGCAAGCCCGTGTCTTTTGTTTGGAGCATTTAATCCATTCACGTTTAAGGTAATTATCAATATGTATGTTCCTATGACCATTTTCTTAATTGTTTTGGGTTTGTTTTTGTAGGTCCTTTTCTTCTCTTGTGTTTCCCAGTTAGAGAAGTTCCTTTAGCGTTTGTTGTAGAGCTGGTTTGGTGGTGCTGAATTCTCTTAGCTTTTGCTTGTCTGTAAAGCTTTTGACTTCTCCATCGAATCTGAATGAGATCCTTGCCGGGTAGAGTAATCTTGGTTGTAGGTTCTTCCCTTTCATCACTTTAAGTATATTATGCAACTCCCTTCTGGCTTGTAGAGTTTCTGCTGAGAAATCAGCTGTTAACCTTATGGGAGTTCCCTTGTATGTTACTTGTCATTTCTTCCTTGCTGCTTTCAATAATTTTTCTTTGTCTTTAAGTTTTGTCCATTTGATTACTATGTGTCTCAGTGTGTTTCTCCTTGGGTTTATCCTGTATGGGACTCACTGTGCTTCCTGGCCTTAGGTGGTTATTTCCTTTCCCATGTTAAGGAAGTTTTTGACTATAATCTCTTCAAATATTTTCTCAGGTCCTTTCTCTCTCTCTTCTCCTTCTGGGACCCCTATAATGCAAATGTTGTTGTCTTTAATGTTGTCCCAGAGGTCTCTTAGGCTGTCTTCATTTCTTTTCATTCTTTTATCTTTATTCTGTTCTGCAGCAGTGAATTCCACCATTCTGTCTTCCAGGTCATGTATCCGTTCTTCTGCCTCAGTTATTCTGCTATTGATTCCTTCTAGTGTAGTTTTCATTTCAGTTATTGTATTGTTCATCTCTGTTTGTTTGTTCTGTAATTCTTCTAGGTCTTTGTTAAACATTTCTTGCATCTTCTCGATCTTTGCCTCCATTCTTTTTCTGAGGTCCTGGATCATCTTCACTATCATTATTCTGAATTCTTTTTCTGAAAGGTTGCCTATCTCCACTTCATTTAGTTGTTTTTCTGGGGTTTTATCTTGTTCCTTCATCTGGTACGTAGCCCTCTGCCTTTTCATCTTGTCTATCTTTCTGTGAATGTGGTTTTTGATCCCCAGGCTGCAGGATTGTAGTTCTTCTTGCTTCTGGTGTCTGCCCTCTCGTCGAGCATGTGATTCTTAAAACAGCACATTTCAACTTTTCCCCTGCTGGCCTGTGTGCTATTGTTGTCATACATTTTAATATCCATATGTTACATATGTTATAAATGCCACAATATTCTCTTTGCTTATATAGTTGAGTATATTGTAAAATTATTTAAATAATAATGAAAATTATTTTTATTTACTCATGCAAAATTACTATATCTTCATTCCTTTTTGTAGATTCAGATTTTCCATTAGCCTGAAGAACTTTCTCTAGCATTTCTGGTAGTGTGGAGCTGATGATGACACATTCGTTTAGCTTTATTATTATTTTATTAATATCTGGAAAAGTCTTTATTTTTTATGCAAATTTGAAAGATATTTCTTGGGTAAAGAAATCTGGGTTGAAAGATTTTCCTTTAGTAGTTTAAAGACATTGAGTCACTGTCTTCTTTCTTGCATTGTTTCAATGAGAAATCAGCAGTCATCCTTATCTTTGTTTTTTTCTATGTATTGTATCCTTTATATCCTCTGGTTTTAAGTTTTTCTCTTTATCACATGTTTCAGGTAATTTGATTAGAATTTGCTTTATTTACTTCATTTTTTTTGTACTTGGGGTTATGAATTTCTTGGATCTCTTCATTGATAATTTTCATCACATTTAGAAAAACTTGACCTTTAATTTTTTCAGATATATCTTCCCCATTCCCATACCTTCAGAGTCTCCAATTACATCCATATTAAACCACATGAAGAGTTCCTGAAGCTCACTAATGCTCTGCTTATCTTTAATTCTTTTTTTCTGTGTTTTATTTCAACTATTTTCTATTGCTATATCTTCACATTACTTATCTTTTCTTCTGCATTGTTTAATTTGCTGTTATCTCATCCAGTGTTTTTCAATCTTGGACATTGTAGATTTCATGTCTAGAAGTTCACGTGGAGTCCTTTTAAAAACATCTTCCAAGGGAATGAAAAATCAAGCCATAGACTAGGAGAAAATATTTGCAAAACACATATCTGATAAAGTAGTGGTATCCAAAATGTACAAAGAACTCTAATTATTAAACAATAATAAAAAAAAATTGAAAAATGGGCAAAAGCTGGAAATTTATCAAATTTGACAGGAGACATAAACATAGGATTCAAGAGGTTAAACAAATCACAAATATGATAAATACAAAGAAACCCATGCCAAGATATATCATGAATAAACTTCTGAAAACTAAGAACAACAACAAAAATGTCCTGAAAGCAGCCAGATTAAAATGGCATATTCCCTATAGAAAACACCTGTTTTAATTACAGTAGATTTCTCATCTGAAACCACAGAAGCCAGAAGGAAGTGGCACATTTTTCAAGTGTTACAAGAACTGTCAACCACTAATTCTGTACCTGACATAAAGGAAATGATAAAAGAAAGAATCTTGGAGCATCAGGAAGAAAAAAAAGTGATGGAAAGAGCAGAAATATTGGTAGATACAATAGGAATTTTTTATCCTCATAAGTTTTATAAATTACATTTTATGATTGAAACAAAAATTACAACATCATTTAGTACTCAAGACGATGATACTTAAGAGTGGGAAAGATAAAAGGATCTACATGGAAGTAAGTTTTCCACAATGAAAGGATCACTTTGTCCGCTAAAGATTTGGGGAGATGTCAAGAACAGAAGAAGTAAGAACAACTATGCAGCTATGACAGTGATTCAGATGAGAGATTGCTGTGATTTGGGCAAAAATCATGGCAGTTACATTGACAAGAAGTGTTCATATTTTGGATATATTTTTAAGGTGGAGCCAGAAGAATTTCTGCAGTTAAGATTTGGGATGGGAGGGAAATATGATTCTTTTTATTTTGGCCTGAGATCTGGAAGGATGGAATTGCCATCAGCTGACATGTGAAAGATATAAATGTCAAGATTAGAGACAATAAGTAAAATTTTAAGTATGTTAAATTTGTTTATTACAATTCTAAATGAAGATGTTGAGACAGCAGTTGCATATACAAATCAAGTTCATGGGAAAAGACTGAGCTGGAAATAAATTTGTGGGTCATTGGATTATAGGTGATATCACCTTTAAATATTGAAAGATAAAAGACCAGAAGATATCACCAGAATGTAAATAAAGAAAACAAAAGAACCAAGAGCTGAGTCTTGGTAGAGTCAGGGTGGGGGGTGTAGCTTAAGATATGAGGCAGAACAATGGGAACCAACAAAGGATACTAAAAGGGAACAGTGAGTTAGGAGAAAAACTAAGATAATACGGTGACCTGAAAGCTAAGTAAAGAAGGTTTGTCGAGGAGGAAGTAAGCAACTGGGAATGATTTTTCCTTTTTGAATCTCAGCTTTTCTGTCCCCAGAAGGAGAATGTCCTTTTATTCTGGATTTCTAAAGTGGAGGAAAAAAGCTCCATCAGTGGCAAAGAACTGGATCTACACTTAAGCCAAAATCTAGGCAACAGGAACTTATTGTGCAGGGCAAGGTGAGGTTTAGCCTGCTTCAAGAAGCTGGCTCCCTTAACACTAATTTTGCCATGCTGAAAGAGTGAGATATCTGCTTGTCTCTGTAATGATCCTTGAGATCAAAACAGGAAACTCAGCATTCTGTGCTCTCAGAATGTCTGCAGAGAGGTCTCTTCATTTTTGTTATTCAGAGAACTTCTCAGTAAGGTATCACTCAGATTCCAGCATTCATTTTCCATTTTCAGTTAGTAATCAACAGGAGGTAGGACCCTATCCATATATAATGTTAAGGAAGAAAGTATCAGTATTGCTGTCTTGGGTAATTATTAATTGTAGTCCTTTTTACTGTCAAAAGTTTCCTAGTTTGGATGTTAAACTATATGGTTGTCCTATAGAGATGCTGCAAAACTCAAACACCAGGCAGGAGACTAGGCAGGTAATGAGTGATATGAGCCAGAGGAGTTATCACTGGGAGTGAGTTATCACTATAAATGGAAACTAGCAAGGCCTTATCTCAATGGGTCAATTGCTTCCAGCTGATAACCATGAAAGTTCAGACCCAGTAATAAAATATATTATTATTTTTCAAAAGAAATGAGCAACCTGCCCTTATGTGAGAAATGCATATTTAAAAGGACAAACA
The DNA here is from genome assembly GCF_009873245.2 of Balaenoptera musculus. NCBI lineage: Eukaryota > Metazoa > Chordata > Mammalia > Artiodactyla > Balaenopteridae > Balaenoptera > Balaenoptera musculus. The sequence goes on along the minus strand of NC_045790.1, from coordinate 97,780,749 downwards.
AGTCTAAACAAAACTCATATTCAGGGTAAAGCAGAAGCCTGGAACTTCATATTGTGCTAAAAAGTAGAGAAATTGCTCATAAAATAATGCAATTCTGTCAAAAGGAAAAGAAGCCAAGTTGAAGATGTAATTTGTATGACAATAACAGAGCAAAAGATTTGGATAAGTGTACTATGGTTATGGACATGCTTTCCTTGTTCTGAGGAAATACACTGAAATATTTAGAGTAAAGGAGCATGAAGGCCCCAACTTACCCTCAAATGGATCAGAGATAACATAACCATTGGTGAGTCTCATATTTGGGAGTCTCTTGTGCTTTCCTTGCAACGTTTCCATAATATGGAAATTTTATCCAAAAAAAATGTTATCAAAAAACTCAAAAGAAAAAAATTAATCAAAACCACCCAAAAAACAGAAGCCATAACACAGAATTCTGCAGGTCAGGTTTTTTTCTATTTACCCAGAATGCCACCTCTTATGTAGTTCCATGTTCTTATTTTTCAAAGAAAGAACTTGAGACCTCAAGTATATAAGAGGCCCAGAATGTATAAAGGACTTGTCTGAAATGCACAACCATTCAGTGACAGAGCCAGCTCTGACAAATAGGTCTGTTCAGCCCCCCACTCCCAAATCCCCCAGTCTTTCTTCTCCCTTATGCTGTTGTTACATGACCATTCCCCTTTTTCTTCTCTTTTGGTAATATCCATTCTACAGCATTTCAGATATTCAATTCTGAAACAAATACTGTCATTTAAAAAAAATATGTGAATAGAAGTTAATTTTCTAAATTCATTCATGCTGGTGCACATTTAGAACCCAGCAAGACCCACTAACTTTTATTGGAATCAGTATTTGATGCCTGAGTAAGTTGTCAGCTGGTGTCAGATTTCTGAGACCATTTCTGATCAAGATAATATTCTCATCCAGGAATTCAGAGCCTGAGGAACTGGGGCCAGGATAAAGAGAGATGGACAACTGAAAGGTACCAGTAGTTCATACTACAGTAGGGGAGAAGATGTTTAAGATGACTGTCACATGACATAGAACACTGAGTCCTTTCTTCTTCATAAATTCCCTTGTGTGTGGATGAGAAATAATTTGCTGAAAGCACTTGGAACATTTTACCTACTCTGGAACCAATATAGAGGCTCCATAAGGGAGACTCAGCCAGTCAGGATGATTTTGTTTGTTCTTAGCTAATCACTGAAATATGTAGACGTAACACAGAAGGTAAGGTTTGGAAACACTGGGGTTTCTCAATTTAAAATACAGTGTTGGCGGATGTTTAAAATGAATGACTTCCATATTATTTTGCAAAAAAAAGCAGGCATTTCGCTATCATTTCCACTCTATCTGACCAAAACTTCCCGTATTTCAAAATCCAATCTCATAATTTAATACCTTCTGGAAGGTATTAAACTGGATATCATTTTTTAAATGATTCAGTACCTGGACAGAGTTAGCGCTCTCTCCAAACTGACAGCAGTGTACTGATGAGCAGCCTTTGGAAAGGGTTAGTTACCCAGTTGTAAATCTACCTTGCGTTTCACAGCAGCCTCCCATTATTCCTTTCCAGGCCTATTTAAAGTTAATAAATACTTTGAGTCCTTACCAGGGCAAAGGTATTGCACCAGGTCTTCTCTACTATCCCAGGCTTCTCTATTTCATCACCCTGTTTATTTCCTTCAGAGCACTAATTACAAGTGTAGGTACTTCTTTATTTTTTTATTTGACTATTGTATTGTCTATATTCTACATTAGAGGGTAATGTCTCTGAGGTCAGGCCTGCATCACTGCTTTATGCCCAAAATCTAATACCAGGCACACCTTAGGAGCTTAGTAAACCTTTGTTCAACAAACAATGGCACAAAGCATCTGTGATAAGCCAGGCACTGCCTATCTGTGAAGCTGTGCAGTGCAATGGTTAGCAATATTGGCTTCAACTGCCTGGGGCTAGATTCTAACTGGACCACTTACTAGTTCTGTAGCTTGGATGAGCTTCTGTTGGACACCTTTCTGTGTCTCAATGTATTCACCTCTGTAGATAGGAAATAATGGTACTATCTTTTTTTCCAGCTTTATTGAGATATTACTGATATAACTGATGTTGTGTAAGTTTAAGGTGTACAACATGTTGATTTGTTACACTTATATAATGCAAAATGATGACCACTGTAACATTAGCTAGTACTTCCATCGTGTCACCTGATTAACATTTCTATTTTGTGGTAAGAACATTTAAGATCTACTCACTTAGCAACTTTCAAGTACACCCATGTGGAGATGAGGGAGCCCAATGCACTGTTAGTGGGCAGGTAAATTGGTTCAGCCACGATGGAAAACAGTACAGAGGTACTTCAAAAAATTGGAGATAGAACTATCATATGATCCAGCAATCCCACTTCTGGGTGTATATCCAAAGGATATGAAAACAGGATCTTGAAGAGATATCTGCACTCCCATGTTTGTTGCAGCATTATTCACAATAACCAAGACATGGAAACAACCTAAGTGTCCATCAATAGATGAATGGATAAAGATACTATATATATATATATATATACACGTATATATGTGTGTGTGTGTATATATATATATATATATATATACGCAATTAAATATTATTCAGCCATGAGACAGAAGGAAATCCTGCCATTTGCAACAACTTAGACAAATTTTGAGGGCATTACGCAAAGTAAAATAATTCAGACAGAGGAAGACAAATACTGTATGATACCACTTATGTGTGGAATCCAAAAAAGCTGAACTCATAGAGACAGAGCAGAATGGTAGTTATCAGGGGCTGGGACATGAGGGAAATAAAGAGATGTTAGAGTATAGACTTCCACTTATAATATTGTATTATATACTTGAGAGTACCTTTGAGTGGTGTGAGGCTTTACCTCAAACAGAATGAGTGTAATAAATGGTATCTATGATACAAGGATGATATCACTAGCTCAGGTTCACAGATGAAATGGAAACTCAAAGAAAGTAACTGTTCGAGCACACCCCACTGGTAAGAGGCAGAGCCAGTGCTTGAATTCTTGTTGGTCTGACTGCAAAGTCTAGGGCGTTTATGCTACCCTCTGTTGTCTGCCAGCTTCATAAGACCGGGAACACTGATCTCCAGCACCTCAGTCTAGGAGACTGTCGTGAACACACATAAAGCACTCTGTCAAACGGCAAACTGGTATCTCTGCTGCAAAGGAGAAGATCACAGGACTGCCAGCATTTAAAGTAGTGAGAGGATAATCCCATTGCAGGTGCTCTGGGAGCTTCCTGGAAAGGGAGGAATTTGAACTGGGCCAGGGGAGAATCCTGTCAAGTGCTTTTCAAAAATCAAGACTCTCTACTTCCAAAGCCATCCCCAATCCATCAGTCTAGTAACCCTATCAAAAAAGGAAATGAGACTGTCTGGATAATGGTTTCCACATGTTCTCTTTTTATATGATTGTAGGTTCCAAACCGCATGCATAAGCAGAGAAGCAGAGTGAGGTCATCATCATTTTCATTTGTTCCTTTTTGTCTTTGTAGCTGGACTCTGTGTCCATTCTGTATACGACAGCCTGGCCTGAGTAGATAGTGACAACTGTCCATATTTATCAAACCCCTACACGTGCCCTACACAACCCCTACACAAGATATTCATATCTAGTAACTCATTTACTCCTTATAACTACTAAATTCGAGAGGTACTAGTAGTATCCCCACTACACAAATGAGGGAAGTCAGGCCTGGGAAGGTTAGGCAACTTGCTAAGATCACACAGCTAGACAATGAGGAACCAGGGTGTGAAGTCAGGAAGCTAGTTCCCAGAGCTGGCATGCATAACCCCAAGCTCTTTCTACTGCCTCGGTGAGCTCCCAAATCTTTAGGAGAATTAACAAATATTCCTGAAGCTAGAGATGAGTGACTGTAAGGAAAGTTAAGTCACCTTGAAAGTTTCTTATGGGCAAGACAGCACCTCTCCTGTCTTTTGATCCTCCTTCCCTGATCCCAGTGTCGTACACAACAGCAAGTTGACAACAGATTGGGAGTACCGAGAAAGAGACTGACTTTGTGAACAAGACAAACTACTGTCTTAACTCTCACTAGAATTTGTCCCCATTCTCTCCCTCGGGTCACATGGAAATCCTGTAAGGACCAGCCCACCTGTCTGTCGTATACAATTTTACCCTCTCCAACTCATCCTGTACTCTTCATTTGAGTTCCAGCAGGGAACAGTTGACACGCTCAGAAAGTGAGTTAGAGTGAAATGAGCAAGTATTTAGGGAGAGAAGCTGTTAAACCCCAAGGCCTGCAGAGGAAAGGTAACAGAACATAATTACAAGAACCTGGTGAGAGCTGTGGTTGCAGGAGAGAGATGGCCATCGTAAAGCCGTGGGCATAACAAGGAAACACAACCACTGTTAAGACCAAGTACCTGCAGGGAGCAGGGGCACCATAAGGGATAAATACCCCAACCTTTCTCTCCTCCCATCTTCCCATGTCTGCTGGAAACCAGAGGGCCGGGAGCCCATGAGATGTCAGTAGAGGCTAAGAATGGATCTAGAAAGGTAAAAGGAGACTAAGCAACAGATTAGTCTGTTTGGCTTTTTACAAGAAATGCTATAATGAACATCATAGATACATCTTTGCATATTGGGCTTTTAACCCTGTTAGATGGCTAGTTGTGGGATGGTCAACTCAAAGAGTGTTGGAAGTTTTAAATGTTTACAGACGCTACCGAATTACTCACCCCCAAAAAACTGTAGTGATTTCACCACAACACTGTATATGCACCTTTATTAGCAGATGTTTTTAATGCCTTAAAATATGTTGATCAGTTGGCACAAATTATTACTTACTGCTTTATTTTGTATTCCCTAGGTGACTAGTGAGATCAAGTTTGATTTCATAAGTATGTAATAAGATCATCTCGGTGAATTTCCTGTTTCTATTAGGGATATTTAGTACCCTAAATTGCCAGTCTTTATTCTACTTGTCTTTCTTCTTTGTTTATGAAGTCTTTGCCATATACTAGTTTGAGGTACTTTGTATTTTGTTTAGAGTCAGATTTCCAACTGACTTTTTTCTTTATAGTTTTTTTTAATAGATCTTTATTGGAGTGTAACTGCTTCACAATACTGTGTTAGTTTCTGCTGTACACCAAAGTGAATCAGCCATATGCATAACATATGTCCCCATATCCCCTCCCTCTTGAGCCTCCCTCCCATCCTCCCTATCCCACCCTTCTAGGTGGTCACAAAGCACCGAGCTGATCTCCCTGTGCTATACTGCTGCTTCCAACTAGCTATCTATTTTACATTCAGTAGTGTATATATGTCGATGCTACTCTGACTTTACCCCAGCTTCCCCCTCCATACCCCGTGTCCTCAAGTCCATCCTCTATGTCTATATCTTTATTCCTGCCCCGCAACTAGGTTCATCAGTACCATTTTTTTTTAGATTCCATATATACGCGTTAGCATGTGGTATTTGTTTTTCTCTTTCCGACTTACTTCACTCTGTACGACAGATTCATCAGTGGCTACTACTTGCCTTCAGGATAAAGTCTAAATCCCTTTGCTGACTTAAAGGGTTCTTAATGATGTAGTTTCTGAAAGTTCCTCAGTATCATCTCCTGGTCCTCCTCACCAACTCTGCATCCACATCTCAGTTACAAGTACAAACCCAGAATTCTCTTGCTCTACCCTCAGTGCATTGTCATGCACCGTTTTCTCTTCCTGAGATGACTATCATCACTTCCTCTTTGCCCATTAACTCCTGTCTTAAAGAGTAATGTCAACATTGTCTCTTCTGCAAGGCTACGTGTGTTTCTCCCTCCCTTGTCTTCCCAGACTGAATTGCCGATGGCTGTCAAGCATGATGAACTGAATTAAAGGCAAGTGACAAGCAATGTGCTGGGAGTGGAAAGCATCAAGATGAATAAGCTCCAGTACCTGTGTCCCAGAGGCACACAGTCTAGTGGCAGAGTTACGTTGCCCACATGGAACAGAACTGCATCAGCAAAATATTAATAATCCTCACTTTGATTTTTCCTACCAGCAGTCTTTCCGGAAAAGACTCAAGGAGGTGACTGCTCCTAGAAAAGCCACATACCATTTGTCAAAGACCCTTCACTGTGACCTCAGTAGGCCAGCTGCAACATTCTAAGTTCACTCCAGGGAATCATACAACTGCAATGAAATGTCCTCCAACCACAATTACCAAATATTACATTTTGATGTCCTGTGACCTCAGGGAACCCCCGTGATATAATGAACGAGGCTTCACTGCATAAAGAAGCACTGTTCTAATGCATCACTTTCTTAGCAGGCCCATTTCCCCATGGCATGGTATGTAAATATGCACGTGACGTTTTAGTCCCATTTTTTATCCCTATTGAGACAACCTCCAATAATCCAATCCGAGCACTTCCTGCCACCTCCACTTTAAACAAACCCCAGCATGAAAGTTCAGAGCAGTGTGATATTCTTTCCAAAATAATTCAAATAAAAATTAATTTTCAAAAAAATCTTTCAAATAGCTAGTTCCCTACTGCACTTAAACTAGGATTTGAGAAGTACTGTGTCAGTGCACACAGTGAGAAGAGCATGGAAGACCTACACAGGCAAGGGACTCTACCACTCTGAGCCTCAGTTTCCTCATCTATAAAATGGAGATAATGTCTATATCGCAGGGCAATGGTGAGGAAATAAAGAGTGCACGTTTATGAGATACCTAGCACAGTCAATGAGAAAATAGAAATAAATGTAGACAATATTTCCGTTCATTGTTTATCTAGTTTACATTTCCTCCAATATTCTAGATATGAAAGAAGACACACGAGTGTCAGGTCAACTGATTTCTAATCCCACTTCTGTCACTAACTCACTTTATTTCTTTGTCTAACCTCTGTGTATTTCCAAGAATTTGAGATGACTCAATAGCCAGCAATTAAGACAGCCCAATAATTAAAGATTCATATAATCAAGTGTGGGCAACCACATTCACCAAATACTTTCTTGGAGAAAGTATTATATTTCTTAGGGAAAAAAGTACTAAAGTGCCCTGGGTGAGGTGAGGTTAACGTGCCATTTAATGAGATGAGCACAGTCACCCATTTTTCATGAGCACTGTCATGGGTACAGGTCTATAATTTGGTAAAAAGTAGAGGATTATTTGAATTTGTTTTAAATAATACAAAAGTAAGAAAATTAAAGCTCAACTGGTGACTATTGTTGGGGGAGAATTAGGTGAAGAGAGAGTCTGAAAAATGTTATTTGCTGTTTGAGAAATAGGATAAAAAGAAAAACATCCTAGTAGTGACCTGAAGGGAAAAGGACTTTAGAGAGAATAGACTTATCTAATGAGAAATTTTAGTTGTGTGCAATGTTTGTGTCTATCTTAGTCTCTGCAGTGAGATCTTCAGTAAAGTCTACATTGCTTTGCAGCCGGAGAAGTCACTGTGGAACTCTGCATTGTGTGCTCCAATCTGGTTTGCTGTGGGGCTAAAGACTGCTGGTATAAATGGAGTAGTAGCTCCCTGAGTAAAGGACATCTGATCTAAGTTGTGTGCATTAACTAGAAATTTACTGAACTCATGCTGGGTCTCTGGCACTGTACTTGGGGATTTGATAGGGGGAGAAAACAACACAGTAAGCAATGATAAACCATGTAAGATGCTACAAGACAGGAAGGATGTACATCCTAAGGATGTACAGGTGAGGGAGTGATTTATTCTGTGTGGTCGTGATAGGGAAAGCTCCAGAGAGTAGGGGCATCTTACTAAGACCTGAAAAAAAAGAGTAAAAGCTTGCTTAAGCTGATAAGGTGGAAAAAGACCAGCCTGGCAGCAAAAAACAGAGAGGCTCACAAGTGGGGAGAGAAAGACAGAAAGAGAAAGAAAGGAGTTTCTCTGGTGTGGATGAAGACATGAGAAAGGAGGGGAGATGGAAGAGGAGACCAGGGCTGGATTTTAAAGAGTTTTTCTCTGTTTCGTATTCTTACTCCCTAGGTCTGGAGACACCAACATTCTTTTGGAGTTTGCTCCTTACTCTAATCCTTTAGACAAATAGAGCCAGCTTCTGATAAATAACAATTACAAAATGTCCATGAGATTGAGTCAAACAAAGCCTGCCTAGCCCAAGGATCAATTTCTATGTGCACTTAATCCATTTAAGATAGATTCAGTTGCCCCAGGGTCTTTGTTTTTACTCTGAGACGTTCTGTACACTGAGACTTTTACAGTATCCATCGTTAGCCTCCTGAGTGGCATAATTTCTACCATTTTCAGGGCACTGATCTCTTCTGCAGGAGAAAGGATGAGGTGGGATGAAGAAAGAAGGGACTTCCTCAGGTCTTACAGGACTGACTCTTTTATAGAGTTCCATGCCAACAGTTGTTGTTCATCAAGGGTATAATGGGAAGAGTGGCCATAAACCATAGAACAAATGGATTATAGTTGTGTCTCAGTGCTTGGGGAACAAAAAGCAAGACAATGTTCCATTGAGGTCATTCTTGGCTAAAACAAGCTAACTTATGTGGACTCAACTGCAATCACCCTGTCTTTCCATTTTAAGAGAAAGAACCAGAGGTGATAGGTAGAATCACAGAGCATCACAGTTGAAGGGAACTTGGGCAAGGTGGTTAAATAGAAAGCATGTGAGCTTATGACTCCAAAAATGTAAGTTAAAGATCTCCACTTAGGCACATATTAGTTTTTAAAAGTATTCTGATTGTTATTTTCTTTATCTACAAAATGGAGATAGCAATACAGGCCCTGAAAAGATGTTGTGAAGATTAGAAATAAAATGAATAAAGGATCCAGTTTATGGTGGACATTTAGTAAAAGACAAATACTATTATATTGACCTCCTTTATTTACCTTGTCCTAGGATTCATCCTCTGAATGTAAATGCTGAATTACTAAGAATAAGTGCTCAGCACACAGGGATCCTTTAAAACATTTTTTAAACCATATGAAGCCTGTGCAGATGCCCTGTGTCACTTGGACTAAAAAGGTCATATCCCACACCACCAAAGTGTTCCTCAGTTTTGGTCTCCATTATAGGACAAGCACTTGAATTTTTTCCAACTTTAATAGTCTGGACATCTTTTTTTTTTTTTTTTAATTTATTTATTTAATTTATTTATTTTTGTCTGCACTGGGTGTTTGTTGCTGTGTGCGTGGGCTTTCTCTAGTTGTGGCGAGGGGGGGCTACTCTTCTCTGCGGTGCGTGGGCTTCTCATTGCAATGGCTTCCCTTATTGCAGAGCATGGGCTCTAGGCACAGGCTCAGGAGCCGTGGCTCACGGGCTTAGTTGCTCCGCGGCATGTGGGATCTTCCCGGACCAGGGCTCGAACCCGTGTCCCCTGCATTGGCAGGCGGACCCTTAACCACTGTGCCACCCAGGAAGCCCCTGGACATCTTTTTTAACCTTCTAAAGAACTTTAAATGAAACATAGGTGCTGGGATGAATTTCTTCTTGATTTGTAAATATTGTGCTTAGGGAAATTAGAAATGAGAAAGTAAATTAATAATCTCTTTTTTTGTGCTAGAGTGACATAAGATCTAAAAGATCTAAACAACACTGTTCTAAGCATAGTTTATCTAATTAGCATTAGTATTAACAGCTTGTATTCTTTTAACACTTTACACTTCACAAATCATCTTTGAAATACATTTAAGGAAAAATAAATATTTTAAGGAAACTCATTTGGACTTGCTTAACAAACCATAGAGCTGCATTAGCCACAAGAATGATTTTTCCTGTACATTTGGAAAATCTATGAAGTAAATTTTATTCTTTTGTGGTCTTAAATGGAAAAAATACAGATTGACATCAAACAAAATGTTGGATTTAAATTATATCTTTTCCACTTATGGGTGGCTATAACTTGGGCAAGTTATTTAACATCTGAGCCTCAGTTTTCTCATGGAAAATGAAAATAATATTCTCCATCTCATAGGATAATTGCAGTTGTAAAGCACTTAATACAACACTGCATCCCAAAACAGGTGTCCTAAAGCACTGCTCTTTCCACCTCTCACTCTTCCTTTACTGCTCTCAATAACTCTTTCTTGCTATAGACTAAAAACTCAGCTCCTTACACAGCCTGCAAGATGCTCTCTATATTCTGACCTTGGCCTACCTTTTGCAAAATTCTTACTTTATGTGCCCTACATATAACCAAACTAAACTACTCACTATTTGCCTTACATATCCCAGAAGGTCCTAACTCATGTCTTTGCTTTTCCTATTTTCTCTGACAATCATGCTCTATCTCCAGCATGTCAAAATTTTGCCCAGCCTTCAAGATTTAAGTTGAAACGTTTCTACTTCCGTGACATTTTGAAATTTCCCTGACATCTTCAGACTGGAAATTCCTCTTATTCTCCTCTCAGCCCTCACAGAATTCAAGTCAACATTCATTTATCATATGCCAACCGTGTGTCCAGCTCTGTGCTAACCACCAGATATATAAAGACAAGCAAGACACAATTCTTCTCTAATAATGAATAAGAGATGATTCATATAGCAAGAACTTAAAAGAATTATTCTTACGATAACAACATACCACATTCTCCCTCTCTTTTTTATTATAAATAACTACAATTACTACCTAGCCCAAGATAGACACATTTCTGATGTTAGAGTTAACTTCTACGGATGAGCTTATTCCCATCTTAACAATGACAACAACAAAAATCTAAATTCCAGAGAGATTAGAAAACTTAACCCTCTAGGTTTTTATAACTGAGATCTGACTTCATGACTCCTAACTACACTACTCATATCTAAGAGTTCATATTAGATACAAAGGTAGCATTTTCTCTGGACCTAAGGGAGGGCTCTATTTCATTAGAAAGAAGGAACTGTGAATTATGAGGTGCAGTAGCTCAGGCGCCACATTTAATTAATTTGTATGTACCTCCATAGTGCTCAGTGCATATTTAATACGTGCTTAGTTAGCAAAAGTGGATTTTGGTATATGACCACTGTATCAGTTAGGATTGAGTTAAAGTAGGTGCGTAACACACCCCCCCCCAACATCTTAGTAGCTTACAGCAATGCAGGTTTAATTTGCTCACACTGCAGGGATGTTTCCACTGTAGGCTTCTTCCGATCAGTTAACTTGGTTGCTAGAGAAACCACACCAGCTGCATGTTATTAGTTTAGGTATCCAGAAGAAGAGAACTTTGGAAAGCTCTGCATTGAAAAACATTGGTCCTTCAAGACTTAGCTCATTCTTTGTTGTTGCTGTTGTTAAATAAGAATCTGCGATCATCCAATGTATATCAAATAGCATGGTAATCACTGGCAATAAAGCAAAAAGACTAGAACAAACAAAGTACCCTACACTCCAGCAGGTGGAATTCATGTAGAGAAATAATTATCCCCAAATGTTTAAATTACAATTGTGATAAATGTTATGAAGAAAATTATGCGGGGTACCATAAAGTATTACTAAATAAGGATAGCTCATGGTCTGAGAGTTAGAAAGATGTCTCTAAAATCATGATATTTAATCTGCGACCTGAAAGAAATGAACATAAGCAGGGTGAGGTGAAGGTGATGGAAGGGAAAGGTAAGGAGAGTGGAGAAGAATTCTGGAATCTTGCCCAGTTATACTCCCACAGAATTGGGTTAGTGTCTATGTATAACTACATCCATAGCCCATTGTTTCCATGTATAGCATTTAACATATCCTATTAAAATTACTATTGTTGGGGCTTCCCTGGTGGCGCAGTGGTTAGGAATCTGCCTGCCAATGCAGGGGACACGGGTTTGAGCCCTGATCTGGGAAGATCCCACATGCCGCGGAGCAACTAAACCCCTCTGCCGCAACTATGTAGCCTGTGCTCTAGAGCCCGCAAGCCACAACTACTGAGCCCGCATGCCAAAGCTACTGAAGCCCGTGCGCCACAGCTACTGAAGCCCATGTGCCTAGAGCTTGTGCTTCGCAGCAAGAGAAGCCACCACCATGAGAAGCCCACACACTGCAACGAAGAGTAGCCCCCGCTCGCCGCAACTAGAGAAAGGCTGCACACAGCAACGAAGACCCAAGGCAGCCAAAAATAAATAAATTAAAAAAAAATTACTATTGTTAATATGGTTGTCTGTCCCCCTACCCTAGACTGCATTTCTTGGCAGAATTTTGTTTTCATTTCTGTATTTTCAAGGATTGGGACTCAATCATTTTCAGAAATCTTTGTCAAAGTGATAGAACATGATAGCTGCTAGACCTATAGAGTAAGCAGGTGTTGAGTGAAATTCCAATTTTTAGAAATATATATAATACATTAAAAAATTTTAATGTAAATCAACACCAAAAATTTCACCAAAATTTTATTTACCTCTCTTCATCTTGTTCCATTCTCTAATATATTCAATATTGTATAAAAACAAGATAATAGTTTTCCCATTTATATATCTATCCAATTGTAGGCACCAACAGATGATTTCAGGTGTGTTTTCCTGCTAAGCAACGTTAAAATTAAAAGGTTATTAGGTTTTGAAAATTGATTATATGGGAAATATAAACTAAACTAAATGTATCTTTAATTTCCAAAAAAAAGGAGATTTATATTCAGAAATGAATAACTCCACCAATGAAAAACTAAACACATGAAAACAGTTAATGCTGTTGAAAAGCTGGGGTGTTGAGCTATCAGGAAATTAATGTTCCACTCATTTATTTTTGAAGAATGTTTGGTAGGACTTATCCCATTTATAGCAAGAGGAAAAAAGAGCTTACACATTTCTGGCAAGAAAAGGGCCTCCCAAGTTGCAGACAAATATTGATATTGGCTTTAAGACTGCAAAAATCACACACAAAATCAGTTGTAACAGACATATGGAAGACTTGAGGAACCCTACAATGTTGCATTCCATATCTTTCCATTCACGTTAGACTTTAATCAGCGTTTTTGCCGTTGAAGGTTAACCAAGCCAGCAATTTGGCTGTCAATTCAAGAAGCATATAGGGCTTCCCTGGTGGCGCAGTGGTTGAGAGTCTGCCTGCCGATGCAGGGGACACGGGTTCGAGCCCTGGTCTGGGAAGATCCCACATGCCGCGGAGCAACTAGGCCCGTGAGCCACAACTACTGAGCCTGCGCGTCTGGAGCTTGTGCTCCGCAACAAGAGAGGCCGCGACAGTGAGAGGCCCGCGCACCGCGATGAAGAGTGGCCCCCACTTGCCGCAACTAGAGAAAGCCCTCGCACAGAAACGAAGACCCAACACAGCCATAAATAAACAAATAAATAAAATTAAAAAAAAAAAAAGAAGCATATAGATTTTTTCCTTAATGCACATTTTTTTAAAAGATAAAATTAAATTCTGGGAGATGCACAATCTTAAGTTACAATTCCACTAGGTTTGGCAAATGCACCCACCTATGCAACCTACATACCTATCTATAGAATGTAACTGTCAACCCAGAATTTTCCCTTCAGCCTTTTCTCAGTTAAAGCATCCCCCAGAGGCACAAATGCTCTGAATTTTTCTTCAACTTAGATTAGTTTTGCCTATGCTAGGAATTCATATAAATGGAATTGTACAGTGCATTCTCTTTTGTGTCTGGCTTCTGTGCTCAGCATAATGACTGTGCAATCCAACCATGTTGCTGAGTATAAAAGTAAGTTGTTGGTGTTTTATTACTTAATATAATTCCATTATGTGAATATACCACCATTTGCTTAACCATTTTAGTTTTAGGCTATTATCAATAAGGTTTCTGTGAACATTTTTTTACAGGTCATTTTGTAAACGTAGATTTTCATTTCCCTTAGCTAAACACCTAGAATTAATTGCCAGGTCACACAGCAGAGGTTTGTTTATAAGAAAATATCAAAGCTTTTTCCCAAAGTAGTTGTGCAATTTTACACTTCCACCAGAAATATATTAGAGTTTGGTACTCCCAACGTTACCAGTATTTAGTGTTACCATTCTCTTAGTGGCACCTCATAGTGGTTCAAGTGTGCATTTCCCTGATGATCAATGGTGCTGAGAACTTTCTATGTGCTTTTGGCTATTCATGGTTCATCCTTTGTTAGTATTGCTATTGGAGATGCTTTCAACATATTGATAAAAGTTGTGTTCTATTCCTAGTTTGTTAAAAGTTTTTATCATGAATAGGTATGGTATTGAACTGTTAAAAATAGTTTTTTGGAATTTATTAAGGTATTATTATGTTTTTCTCTTTTCTAATTTCATTGCTTGATTTTTAAAATATGAAAATGACCTATTTTTCTTGGGACAGAAGTCGCTTAATCCTTTTTATGTGTTTTTAGATTCAATTTGTTAATATTTTGTTTAGGCTGTTTCTGCTAACTTCATGCCTAGAGGGCTTTTAAACACAAGCTGTTGAACATTGTTTTCAGAGTTCCTGGTTCAGTAGTTTTGAGGTGAGGCTAAAGAATATTCATTTTAATACAGTAATAAATGATGTCGTTAGTCCTGGTTCAGGAGGGCCAGACTTTGAAAACCATGGCTTTAAAAGATATAGAGCTATATAGTTGCAAACACTGTGACCAACAAAATTTACAAACAGCTCATGCAGCTCAATATCAAAAAAACAAACAACCCAATCAAAAAATGGGCAGAAGACCTAAAGAGACATTTCTCCAAAGAAAACATACAGATGGACAAGAAGCACATGAAAAGCTGCTCAACATCACTACTTATTAGAGAAATGCAAACCAAAACTACAATGAGTTATTACCTCAAACCAGTCAGAATGGCCATCATCAAAAAATCTACAAACAATAAATGCCGGAGAGAGTGCAGAGAAAAGGGAACCCTCCTACACTGTTGGTGGGAATGTAAATTGGTACAGCCACTATGGAGAACAGTATGAAGGTTCCTTAAAAAACTAAAAGTAGAGTTATCATATGACACAGCAATCCCACTCTTGGGCATGTATCCAGAGAAAAACATGGTTCAAAAGGATACATGTACCCCAATGTTCATTGCAGCACTTTACAATAGCCAAGACATGAAAGCAACCTAAATGTCCATGGACAGATGAGTGGGTAAGGAAGATGTGGTACATATATACAATGGAATATTACTCAGCCATTAAAAAGAATGAAATAATGCCATTTGCAGCAACATGGATGGACCTGGAAATTATCATACTAAGTGAAGTAAGTCAGACAGAGAAAGGCAAATATATGATATCACTTATATGTGGAATCTGAAAAAAAAAAAGATACAAATGAACTTATTTACAAAACAGAAACAGACTCACAGACTTAGAGAACGAACTTATGGTTACCGGGGGGGATGAGAGGGGAGAGGGGTAGATTGGAAGTTTGTGATTGACATGTACACACTGCTATATTTAAAATAAAATGGCTTTCAGTGACAAAAAAAAAAAAGACATAGAGCTATTTAGATTTTATATTTCTTCTTGTAACAATTTTTTTCTAAGTTGTGTTTTTTTCAAGGATTCTTTTTTCCCATTTCATCTAAGTTGTTGAATTTATTTACATAAAATTGTTAATAATATTATCTTACTATGTTTGTTATATGTATAGAATATTTAATAATATCCTCTCTGTTATGATAAGGAGACTTTATGTTTCTGTCTTTTTCTTAATGAATCTTGTTAGAGATTTATCAATGTTTTGTAATTTTCTAGAGACTTACATTTGGCTTTATTAATTTTCCCTATTGCTTTTCTATTTTATTGGCTTCTGCTCTTAATTTTCTGTTTCCTTTCATTTACTGATTTTTGGTTTATTTGTTCATCTTCTTAAGGTGGAAATTTAAGTAATTAATTCTAAAGCTTTTTTATTTTCTAATATAAGCATTTAAACTATTTTTTTCTAAGCACTGCTTTAAATACATTCCAACAATTTTAACATGTGTTCTTTCTATGTCATTTAGTTGATAATAATTTCTAATTTTTCCTCATTATTTTTCCACTGGCTCATAAGTTATGTAGAAGTGTGCTGTTTAGTTTCCATATGTAAGATATAGTGTTAGTTATTTTTTGGACTTCATATTTAATTTCATTGAGATCAGTGAATAAAGTCAATAAGAAAACAAATTTTTTCTAGTTCACTGAGACTTTCTATGTCCCAACATATTGTTTATCTTGGTGAACATTCCAAATGAAGTTGAAGAAATTGTGTATTATGCAGTTGTTGGATATAGTTTGCTATAAATGTCAGACCAGTGGTGATTGACAGGGTTTAAATTTTTATAGCTTTAGTGATTTTTTGGTTTAGTTTTCGTTTGTTTGTTTGTTTTTGTTTTTTAACGTTGAAGGAAAAGAGTTAAAATTCTCAGATCTGGTTGTGGATTTATTTATTGTTTCCTTTAATTTGGTACATACACATAGATAAGTTCACATTTTTCCAATGAATTGACCCTTTTATCATTATGAAATATCTCTACATTCCTCTGGTAATATTCTTTGTCTTAAGGTCTATTTTAATATTTATATGACCACTACAGCTTTCTTGTAATTAGTGTTGGTAAATTATATATTTTTCCATTACTTTTCCTTTTATTGTATTATTAGGCAACGGTTTAACCTTAGTTTCTACCTTTAGGTGTATATAATTAGTAAAAGCATATGGACTTATTTTACATACATCTGAAGTCTTGGTCATAATCTCCTATAGACTAGAATACGCATCCAACGTAATTTTAAAATAATCACAATGATTGCATTAGAATACATTCCCATCTATCATCAATCATATAAGCATTTACAGATTATTAGATCATGTTTAGTACTGGTCCTATCAGTTAAAATCTATTAAGTGGTTATGATGTTAGGTGCCGTTTGAAGAACTTTATAGCTAATAAATTAATTTAATCCCTATCCAACCCTATGAGGTAAGAAATATAATTTCCCCCAATTTTCAGTTGAGGCATAGAGAGGTTTAAGAAACTTGCCCAAGGTCGCACATTTGGAAATGGCACAGCGGGCTTTGCACCCAGACATTCTGGCTCCAGAACCTTCAATCAAAACTTGGGGGCCAAAGTGCATACATTTTTTATGAATAAGGAAAGATGGAGACATATGAGACCGAAATGAAGGGAAGAAAGAAGAGGAGGGATGGAAGGAAGCCAACAGAGCAGAGAGTGTAAGGAAGGAGGGAACTGTCAAAAGCAGCCAGTGCTACCGAGACACTAATCACATAGTAGCAGAACATAACTGTTGGACTTGGCAATTGAAAGGTGACTTTCATTAGAAGGTCTCGGTCGGGTACAGGAGGCAGAGGTACATAATGGGGGAGTGAGAAATAAACTGGAGGTGATGAATGCAGAGTGCAAACTTCTGAGATGCTGGTGTGGAAATGTGTTTGAGGATGAATGGAGGTGGGGAAGGGCATTGTGGTTTGTGATCCCTTTGTCTGGGGTGACTTGTCTATTTCGTGTTTTAGAATGAGAGAAATGTGAGCATGTTTATGGACAGACAAAATGGAGCCAGCAGAGTTGGAAAGATTTGTGCCTAAGCCCAATTACAAAATAATTGAGAAGACAACGACAGCTGCCTAAAACAAAGAGAAAACAACAGAGGGCCGTGCATATTGGAAGGGAGGTGTGAAGCCACTTCACCTGCTTCTCTCCATGTTTCTCAGAGGCCACCTTGCCCTGGTATTCCAGACAGACCTCGAGTCCAAAGTCAAACGCAAGAGGCACATCGGAATCTTTTTCTCTGACAGGGCCGTCAGCTGATGAATTACGTGTGAATGAATCAGATACAGATGGACTGAATTTCACTGAAAATAAACATAAATTACAAAATTGGAAGAGGAAAAATGCCCAGGAAAAATCAATCTGTGCCGACTGAAAATTGTTCGGAACGTTAATTTTTTACCCTGGCTCAATATCCCTTTGTTCTCTTTTAACTTGCTTCCAATTTGTCTGCATAGATGACATTTTCAGTCCTTTGGGGACCTTTGGAACAGGTCTGGGGAAAACGCAGAGGCACGGACTGATGGGAAGCCGTGATACAAGATGTGTGTCGGCATTTATTAGTCTGTGGGGATGCTGGTGAGAAATGATCCTGGCATGCCTCAAGGATGTCCCTCCTCCTTAGCTAGACAGATTCAGACATGGCAACATATCAGAATGGAAAAATCCATGGGCTTCAGAGTCCGACTGACCTGGGTTGGAATTCTGGAAATGCCATATATTAGCCATGTGCCCTTAATCAAGTGACTTAACGTCATAAGCCTCAGTTGCATTATCTGGAAAATGGGAATAACAAGTGATATCTATCTCATACAAATATTAGGCTTCAATGAGGTTGTGCCTTCACAAAACAAAGAGAAAGTGCCTGACAAAGGCTATGTATGCAGAAAATATTTCCATGCAGAGGAGATCACAGAGCTCTCCAAAGTCACATAAAAAGTGACTTCATACCTACCATTCATACTTTTCTTAAAAGGCCTGTTCCAAGGGGTAAATGAAACAATATAGAGGGAGGACCTTGACATTCAGTAAATGATGGCTTTGGTGTGACAATACCAAAAACCCAACTAAAAACATTAACTGAGAGTGACCATGTGACTAGGTTCTAACCAATCAGACATATGCAGAGCTGTTGGTAGGGTTTTGGAGAACCGTTTTTAGAAGGAGTCCTCTCAGCCAGCAAATACCTTTTATTCATCCTCTTCCCCTCCTTCTTGTCTAGACCATGACTGTATTACTGGAAGTGGTTCAGCCATTTTGGTGGCATACACGTGCTAAGGAAGGACTGGGGAAGGGGGAAGAGGAACAGCTTGGGTTCCTGTTGGCATCTTGAAATAGCAATAGAAGCCCTCATTTGCTGACATCCAGATTTCTTGTTATATAAGAATAACAAAGTTCCTGATTTATTGTGACATGTGGTTTTGGGTTTCTCTTACTAGGAGCCAAAGCAATTCTTAATACATGAGCTTACAAAACATCATAGAAAACATGGAGTTCAAAACACTATAGGATTAATACTGTATGCTGTCACTTGTATGTGGAAGTCCAAAAGAGCCATATTCATAGAAACAGAGAATAAAATGGTGGTTTCCAGGGGCTAGAGGTGGGGGAAATGGAAAGATTTTGGCCAAAGGGTACAAACTCTCGGTTATAAAATGAATAAGTTCTGGGAATCTAGTGTACTGCATGGTGATTATAGTTAATAATACTGTATTATATATTTTAAAGTTGCTTAGAGAGTACATCTTAGATGTTCTCACCACAAACATAAAATGATAATTACATCATATGATGGAGGTATTAGTTAACACTATGATGGTTATCACTTTGCAACATGTTTGAAATCAATTATCAACATGTTTCAAATCAATTATATCACAATAAAGCTGGAAAGAAAGAAAAAGACAAAAAAGAAAAAACACTATAGGATAGATTTCACTTTACAGGTTGGGACTCAACTTCTAGAACCCTGATGTAGGTTGTTTCTGATTTCTCGATAAGGAAAATGAAGGTCCAATGCTGTTTGACACAGGCTGGCTTAGAAGGCTAGGAGCCTGGGACACTGAATGACGGTCAAGCACTAGGGGCTGGTGTTGGAATTGATGATGAGAAAAAGTTTATCCAGTGGGACTGGGGGTGGGGGATGCAACAGGAAGACAGATGGGTGCCTGAGCAGGTAGAACAATTATGGTGTCAGGAGAGGTACCAGATGAGGATGCCTAGAAAATTGGGAGAGGCAGGCTACTAGGCAAAGCTCTCATGTACTCAAGAGTCTACGTTGTGGAGCAACTTCCATGAGAGGCCACATGGCATAATGAGAGTCAGGGCATATTATTGTGGGAAGAATGTAGACCCTAAAGAATATTCTGGACCAGGTTTGAATCCTGGCTTACCCAACTACCAACAGTACCAAATGATACCATCTCTCTGTATTCTAGTCTTCTAATCTCTCAATTGACATAACAATGGCTATTTGGGTGAGTCATTGACAGGATTACTGAATATGTATGTGTGTGTGTGTGTATATATATGCCTACATCATTATTTAGCAACAGCCCTAAGCGCCTACTATTATTCCAGCCACCTTGCTAGATACTACAGGAATACTGAATATGGTCTCTGACTTCAAGTAGCATGGAAAATAACCACATTCTCTAAAAAAAAAAAAGAGACACTGATCTTTTAAAATTAAATTCTGATTAATTCATTCCTCTTCTCAAGTCCTTTTGGGGATTCCTGTTGTTCCTAGGATAAGAACATGAAATCCTTAGCATGACGCACAAGACCATGTAGGATGTTATGTCGCCCCTGCTTGATAAAAAAATCAATCTAGTCTCAAGCTACCCTTTACTATCTCAACTGCAGCCACTTGGTATATATATATATATATATATATATATATATATATATATGTCATGTTTATGGCTATCTGATTAATGTCTGTCTCTTTCACTAGATCTGAGCTCTGTTTGGGCAAGAAGTCTTATCTGTTTCACCTCCCAAAACCTTAAACTGAGCAGTATTCCTGACTATTAGGAGGCAGTCAATAAAAAATTTTTAATTAAATGGAAGAATGAATGACAGCCAAGAGCTACTATGGCAGATCTAGTTATCCCATGCAATGGGAACATGGAGAGGGAAATGGCAAAGTCTGCTTTGAGAGGAGGAAGTGGGGAATCCTTCACGGAGAATAGGACAACAAAGCTTGGCTTTAAAGCACAGTGGCATGGACTTATATATACTACCAGTGTAAAATGGATAGCTGGTGGGAAGCAGCCGCATAGCACAGGGAGATCAGCTCGGTGCTTTGTGACCACCTAGAGGCGTGGGATAGGGAGGGAGGGAGGGAGACACAAGAGAGAGGAGATATCGGGATATATGTATATGTACGGCTGATTCACTTTGTTATAAAGCAGAAACTAACACACCATTGTAAAACAATTATACTCCAATAAAGATGTTTAAAAAAAAAAAAAAAAAAAAGCACACCACAGAAGAGTTATCCAAGCAGGGAAGCTTTTTGGTGGAAGAAATCCCAGAAGCTACTGATTGTTCAGGCTTCATTTTTTTTTCATTTCTAAAATAGAATATTTGATACCGTTCATAGAGAAGTTATGATTATCGACTGAGATACATGATATAAAATGGTCCACCAAACATATATAAGGTATTATGATCAGTATGTACTTTTCTCAGGAATCCTGCTTTATGAGTATCTTAAAAATTGAAAAGTCTAATAATAATAATAACAACAAGAATTGCTCTTTGTCAATTGTCTACTATGTACCTAGCACATGATATACAGTATATTACTCTAATCTTACAACAAACCCTCATAGTAGCTAGTATTTTCTTCATTTGAAAGCTGGAAAAGCTGATTTCCAGAGAGTTCAAGTGACCTCTGCAATATCTCAGAGTAGTAAGAAATTCACCTCACAGTGAAATTTTAATACAATGTCCAGAGATAGAGTCATTCAACTACTATTGATTCATTACCTATTGTGGAGCAGTCCATTGTTCTATGAGTTAGGGAAGCAATGTGTATAAAAAAGACAAATATTATGCTTCCATGGGACACACAGTCCATTGGGATAAGGCATATTGCAGAGATCTGGATGACGCTGACTGGAGCCACACCATGAGGGCAAACACCTCTTCTCTGCAATGAGGGGTATTTCTCCAGATTGATGGCCACTCATTTCAAACTGATGAATGTCTTGCAACTTCATCTTAGTATTAATCTCCTCATGTCAGGAAGCCAGAGTCAGTAGGAAAAAGCAGGAGTCAGAAATGAACATGGTCAACTGGTGAGACCATCAGCAGAGTGACATCAGCAATTCTCAGTTGTATTGTCTAGACCGGAAAGAAGAAGAAGGCTGGAATTTGACCCAGACACTTCAGCTCTTTTTCATGTCAGTCTAGTACATGTTTGTACTCAATATATACTTGTGAGATGTCACTATAAGACATGAGATCAGTGGTGGGCTTGATTATGTACATTTCTTCCCAACTCCACTTTCAATAAAGTAGACCATGTAAATTAGCAACTACTATATAAATTAGACTGACACCACCACCCTGAGCTGGTTGTTAAACCCTTACCACTACACCCCTGGAGTAGCATCTCTCTTTGAGTCAGGGTTTCTCCACCTGTAAAAGGGGTAAAAGGGTGAAATAATTGTAAAACCCCCAGAAGTCTGGGTGATGTATTAGGAGAAGCCATAGTTTAGAGCAGCGCAGACTTAGATTAAATTCTAGATGCTGGCCATGTGTTAACCATGGACATTCAGATAGTTATTTGCCTCTCTGAGCCTCAGTTCCCTCCTGTGTAGAATGAGGCTATTAACTCCTACATCATTAGGTTTTTCTGTGCATCAAATGTAATAAAACTTATAAAAACATGGAACATGGAGAAGCTAATAAGTGTTAGACTTTCCCTATTCCTATCACCTCCATGAGCTATGAATAAAAAAGGAATGAATGAATATTCTTTTTTTTTTTTCAGAGTTTCTTTGCCATTCTGCTTTGATCACTTTTAATATCTTGGTATTACTCAATACATACCCATCATTTACTGTTGATTTTTTTAGTATTATATGCTCTAAATTCCTGTTTTACCACTATAGTATTTTTAAAGGCTCTTCTAAACACAACAATCTGAAGCCAGTTCCCTTTGGAAGAGACAAGTGAACATGAATTTATTCAGCAGTTATTTGGTAGCAGGCATTGTGTTGGCATGTTACATATTTTGCCCAATAAGACTTCCAATAAGAAAAGAGTGGGATCTACGTTTCAGAGACATTTTCTTTGGGCATCTGCAGAAGCCTCCTTGAACCACCAGGGAGCAGCAAACAGCCACGATTGAGGATTTTGAAGACTCCAAGTACTCAGTATCAGATAACTGCACTTCTCTCGGGATACAACCTGCTAGCGTATGCTGAGTAAGTCTCCCTTAGCCAAGCTGTCACCTGCAGGTAAATGATGAAGGTAGGGACCTGGGAGCCAGAACAATGTCACCCCTAATTATAGACATGTAGACCATAACAGCTTCAATGAATTGAAAAAACGGGGGTATAATTCTCCAAGTGAGCATGGAGATAATGCATTCATGCCACTGCTTGTTAGAGAAGGGGAGACTGAGGCCCAGAGAGAGAGAGAGACTTATCCAAGGTCGTGCTGAGCTAGAGCGAGAACCCATGGACACCATGTTCACACACAAACTCACTTGTGGACAAGTAGGTACCTATGTGTGAAAGATTTTGATACCACTCATATCTGGTATTATTGAAGAGGAGACTGCAAGTTTTCTTCATGGTGGGTCTTTCCATCCTGGGATTACGTAGAGAGAGGGCTTTGCACGTAGTACTTCCATTTGCATTTCTATTAGACAATCCTGGGCTTATTGCATCTTGACAGAAGACAGCCAGAAATCCAGGTAACAGGAAAGTGGACCTATTAAAGGAAAACTCAAATGTCTTTTTCAAAAATATAATTGTGGTGGCCACAGATAAAGGATCTTTCTCATTTTGAATATGGTACCCAGAAATGACTCTATCAGGAAGTCAATGCATTCATTTATTCTTCTTCCTTTCATTAAATAATAAGTTACTGGAGTCCAACTCTGCATCAGGATCTATATTAGAAACTGTGGGAATGATTAGAAATAAGACATAATGCCTTATGGCTGTAAATGAGATACAGTTCCACAGTCCAGTGGCTCATCCTGGTAAGAAAGTAGATAACTGCAATACAGAATCATAAATTTTATTGTGGTAAGATACCTGCCAGTTGTTTTTCCTTCTTTGCACCAGCAAGGTATCTGCCAGGAATCCACTTTCAACTCACCAAGAGTAGTCTCTCTTACAAGGAGTCACGAGCAGAGGAGGGTACCTTGGACATATGGATGCACATGTAAATACATTGCAATCAATTGATTGGAAAGTCAATCACTCCTGAGTCACTGAGATTAGAGTCTCACAAAAGGGAGCTAGAAACTACGGCACATGAGTGTGGAACTTCACCATACAGGGGAAGGACAATCCTATCCTATGTGTATGAAAAATCTGCCTTTCCTCTTAAGCTGATTCCCAGGAAAGGGGCACAGGGATTCTAAGTTGGTGATATATCAGATATCATAATCAATTTGACCAGATTTCTTAAGTGTAGCTGATAACCTGAGAAGGGCTGAGTATGTACTTGAAAGAATTTAGCATGAGGATTTTCAAATGGAGAGCCCAGCCAAGGGACCTCTTGGCCTGGTTTAGTTCAGAGGCTCTGAGCATGTTCTCCCTTGAAAAATCATAGCAGGTGGAACAGTGATTAGACAAGTGAGGCTTTGTGGAAAGACGAGCCAGCATGGCCTGTCAGAGTGGGGACTGGGGATTTCCAAAGGGATAGACTTGGTGGCTTTAAAAGCAATGGCAAAAATGTTCGTATTTGATGCCACTCCTCTTACTTTATTTCAGAGGTTAAACTGACTTGACTTTTGGATTTTATAAGCCCAAGTTTTGTTTGTTGCTGTTGCTGTTATTGTTTTGCTTATTTTTGACAGTTTTTTTGGGAAAGGGTATTCTAAAAAATCAATACTATGTAATAATGAAATAATGGAGTAATACACAGTAATGACGCAAATGGGGACCCGAGAAATTAAGAATATAAAACACATGGGACTTTTTTTTTTAATTTTTAAAATTTATTTATTTATTTATTTATTTATGGCTGTGTTGGGTCTTCATTTCTGTGCGAGGGCTTTCTCTAGTTGCGGCAAGTGGGGGCCACTCTTCATCGCGGTGCGCGGGCCTCTCACTATCGCGGCCTCTCTTGTTGCGGAGCACAGGCTCCAGACACGCAGGCTCAGTAATTGTGGCTCACGGGCCTAGTCGCTCCGCGGCATGTGGGATCTTCCCAGACCAGGGCTCGAACCCGTGTGCCCTGCATTGGCAGGCAGATTCTCAACCACTGCGCCACCAGGGAAGCCCGGGACAATTTTTTACTCTGCATTTAAGAAGCGATTTGTAGAGGTTAAAATGATGCTGAAGGTGCAGTTTGCTATGAACATATAGAGGAACCCCAGCTATGGCTGCACCACATGCCAGGAAAGCCTTCCTAAGGAGAGAGGCCAGAAAACGAGTGCAGATGAACTCAGGAAAATGATCAAAAAAGGGCAGTTTGGGCAGTGGGTAGTTTTCCATCTAGGCAAAGGCATAGATGCCTGAAAATCACATCCAAGTCTCAAGTCTTTTTCATTAACCTTGTGTTGTTGGGGGGATCAAACTTTTAGACTAGTGGAGGGTTTAATTTAATTTTGTTTGTCTGCTTTGTTTTGGTTTTGGCACACCAGCTTTGGAGTTCTGTATGGCCAGAGGATGGGGTTCATGAGCAGAAAGAAAAGAGGCCGCTGGCCTTGCTCAGTGGGTTAGAGTCAGAGTTTATCTTCCAGGCTGTGAAAAACACCAAAGAGAATGAACCTCTTGGCTTCTGGAATAACCCTCCACCCCAACCCCAAATGTGGTGCACTAATAAGTGTCTCCATCCTGAGCTGGAGACCTGAAAGGAGAGAGGGGGTCAAAAAGTGCACTGTCATTTCCCAGTCACTGTTGACTTACTCTTCATCACCATCCAGGAGGTCAACAGGGCAGGGCTCTTCCCCTTTGACGGGGGAGAAGCATGCGCTCTAGAACACACGGTGCCTGGGAGAGGGCCAGAACCCAAACTCACACCAGCAGCTGCAGGTGACAAAAGCAGTTTGTGTTCTGCTCATGATTTCCATCATTTCCCCTCTCTTCTCCTTATTGCTTTCTTTAGCCCAGCTTTGCTACAGAATCGGACTCCAAGCAATTTCTCCTCCTGTATCCTCTCCTGAAACTCATCCCATGCCACCCCACTCCTGATACCTCACCTAAGTCACAGTGAGTAACTTTGAATTCTTTGCAACTGTCATGTGCACTCTCAAATCCAGCCCTCCAACCTTAGCACATTTTCACTTCTTCCAAAAAACAATCCTTTCCATCCCCATCCGCATCCCCATAATGGGAGAATTCCCGTTCTTTGCTCAGGACTTGGCTTAGATGTCACCTCCTTCAGAAACCCTTCCCTGATTCATTGAATAGGTTTGTTTCTGTGTCCTCCCTTTGATTTCATAGTGTACTTCCTTCTTCCCTAACACCTATCACAATGTACTGGAATTGCCTGGCTATTTGCTTGTCTTTTCCATTAGAGAAATAGACTCTAGCAACTAGTAGGGAGGGTTATTTTATTCTCCATCATCTCTCCAGCACCAAGTGTGGCATTTGACAATCATGCCTGCTCAAAAAATATATATTGATTGGATGAGGAAATAAATGAAGGACTGAACAAACTAGTGCAGAAAATTTGCAAGAATTTAAAGGGGGAGGTGAGGAGAAATGTAACAATGTTGCAGCGTATTACACGCCTGTGTCTCCATGGCAGCTTGTGGCACCTCTGTCCAGTCTCTCACAGCCATATTCCCATATTCTGGCCTTGCTCAAGGGGTCAAGCAAGGTCTACTCAAGAAAGGAGCCCATTTTCCTCTGGAAAGTGTCCCTTGCTTCTATTTTGCATCCTTTGGGCCTGATGTCGTCAGTGAAGCCAGAAGCATCTGGGACCTCTATTAACACCAGGCTGTGTGAACAGACTCCAGGCTAGAGTTGCAGCTGGGAAGAATGCCCCTGGTGTGAACAGAGCCCTTCCGAATGCACGCGGAGAGAGCAGGCAGGGTAGGCAGGTGTAAAGGAGAATAAACGAGAGTCAAAGACCCTCAGAGACAAGGGGACCTAATGTGGAGGCACATATCCCGGAGTGAGAATGCAGGTCTGCACTAACCATCGAGAAGACCTTGGGCAAGGGATTTATCTTCCCTAACTCCAGCTTCTTATCTGTGAAATTAGACTAATATCAGTGCTCAGTTCTTAGGCATGTTCTAAAGATGCCAAAGATGAAATAATTCCCATGGGCTTCTTCAAGGAGTGCTGAGTGTTTAGTAGGCTTTGTCTGTCGTCTCTCTCTCTCTGTCTCTCCCTGTCAGGGTTCTCCAGAGAAATAGAACCGATAAGATGGAGAGAGAGAGAGAGAGAGAGAAATGTTAAGGAATTGGCTCAAGTAGTTGTGGAGGCTGGCACGTCCAAACTCTGCAGAGTGGGGTGACCATCTAAAGACCTGGGCAAAAGGTAATGTTGCAGATGCAGCCCAAAGGCAGTCTGCTGGCAGAATTGTCTCTTCCTTGGGAAAGGTCAGCCTTTTTCCTTCAGGTCTTCAATTGATCAGGTAAGGCTCACCCACATGATGGAGGGTAATCTGCTTTACTCAGTCTACTGATATAATTTTAATCTCATCTAAATAATACCCTCACAGAAACATCTAGAATAATGTTTAATCAAATATCTGGGTACTGTGGCCTAGCCAAGTTGACACATAAAATTAACCATCACTATTTATCTATCTATCATCTATCTATCTATATATCCATCTATTGCATTAAATGTGTCAATGAATGGGAGATTCCCCATCCTTTAACTATATATGAGCCCACAATTCTTAAAATTAACACAGCATGAGGTGCCTTCATTCCATTTTAATCTTCCATTATAAATGTCCAGGAAACAGTGACTTAAGTCCCCAAGGCAGTACCAGAAACCCACTGTGTTAAAGGGGTCTACATCTATCAGTTCTCCGCATCCAAAAGATGCACATCAACATCCATGAAAAGAAATACTTAACCTAGTTTTCTGGGAATGTAGACAAGTAGCAGCCCATGCAGTAATTATACCAATTAAGGGCTATCTGCTACCAGAAATGGAGACACCAGAGGAACTCTGATAATTCATCCTTCTCACCCCACCCTTGTCCAGGGATAGCAGGCACTAGTGAGATAGGGAAGTGTCTCTGTGTGCCGTTGTCACATGTCTATGTGTGCCGTTACCGTGACCACCAGCTGGAAAGCCTGGACGTGCATGTCTTCAGCAGGCAAGCCCAGGCTCCCACTGTGTTGGCACCTCAGTCTCCAGAGGTACTCCGGGGAGACTATTAATGCATTGAGCCTCCTTTGGGGCCAATGCTGGGAGTGTGGCCCTGGGTTGACTATCCCACTTGGGTTTTGGTCTTGCAGCACACAGCTTATCCCCCTCTCTCTAGAGATATAATCGGGCCATGCTTGACTCCCTAGCCAACCAAATGGGAATCATGCCAAGCTTTCTGTAAATCCTGCCAAAAATGTATTTGCATCAGAAAAGAGACATCCCTTAGATCTAGACATCAGGTGTGAAACTGACTGACAGTCTCTGTTCTTATCTCATTGGATTATTGTTGTGCTGACACAAACTTAGACATCATCTCTAGAGTAGGTACGATGTGCACTGTGTCTGTATTTTTCTCCTACTCAGCTTGACTGGACAATTCCCTTTGTCTGGTAACAGCATCCCCCTTCCCATGGTAAAATTGTCCCTCAATCTATAAGGTCCTGGTGGGAGAAGGAACCTTGTCATTCTTTTAGCTTCCAGTTGCCCAACCATAGGGAGATCTAGGTTTGGCCAGGAATAATACTGGATCTCACTGAACAGAGAATGTGCCAATGAGGGGGTTGTGTGTGTGTGTGTCTGTGTGTGTGTGTGAGAGAGAGAGACAGAGACAGAGAGAGAGGGACAGAGAGAGAGAGAGAGACAGAGAGGAGAAGAAAAAGAGGAAGAGGGGAGGAGGAGGAGGGAGAGGAAGAGCAAGTGGAAGGAGGAGGAGATCATTTAAGACTTAGAACCTATAGAATCTACCATAACTGAAGTCAGTTCCACTCCCTGGACAGCACATATTATTATAAGTGTGTGTGTGTTTGTGTGTGTGTTTTCTGTAGGTTTTTAAAATTATTAATTAATTAATTTATTCAGTTTTGGCTGTGTTGGGTCTTCGTTGCTGCGTACGAGCTTTCTCTAGTTGTGTCGAGTGGGGGCTACTCTTTGTTGCAGTGTGCGGGCTTCTCATTGCGGTGGCTTCTCTTGTTGTGGAGCCTGGGCTCTAGGCATGTGGGCTTTAGTTCTTGCAGCATGTGGACTTAGTAGTTGTGGCTCACGGGCTCTAGAGCACAGGCTCAGTAGTTGTGGGGCACGGGCTTAGTTGCTCTGTGACACGTAGGATCTTCCCGGACCAGGGCTCTAACCCATGTTCCCTGCATTGGCAGGTGGATTCTTAACCACTGTGCCACCAGGGAGGTCCTTCTGTGGGTTTTTTAAATTATATTTTCTAAAGTAGAATAGAAAAAAGGATAAAATATTCCAACCAAGAGAATTCAATGTTGCAATTCAATAAATGGTATTTATAGTATAAATTTAATTATATCAAATAATAATAATAATGATAATAGTCCATAGCAATAGTAGGGAAGAATCCCACAAACATAATGTTGAGGTAAGGAAACCAGACCCCCAAAAGTGCATGATACAAGATTGCATCAATATAAAGTTCAACAATAGACAAAATGAATCTATTGGAAGCTATGGTATCAGAAGTGAAGAGGGTGATTAGCCTGGAGGAGGTCCTGGAGGGGCATAGGAGGAAGGCTTCTGGGTAGATGGCAAGGTTTTGTTTCTCACCTGGTTACATGTGTGTGTTCCAGTTGTGAAAAGTTATTGGGCCATGCACTTGTGATTTGCATATGTTATACATATGTTAACATACATAAGTATAACATATACATATGTTATACTTCTATGGAATGTAAAAGAATTTTTTTGAGACAAACCTTGCCCTGAATCATCTACATCAATTGTTCAGGAAAGATAGCTAAGTTATTCCCATAAATGTGTTGTGATGTAATTCATATCGCCTTTTAAAAAATTCCAAACTAGTCCTCACTGGTTTGAAAATTAATGACTTTTGCACTTGCATTCTTCTATGCTTCTTTTGTTTGTTTTTGGCAATTCTCAGCAGAATGCTTCTGAATACACCCTTCTCACAAATTACTGTGGCGTTAAAGGCATGTTTTTCTGGGCCTTATCCATGATCTACGTTCTGAAAGGGTAAAGAGAAACCAGCTCTGCTTTCTCTGAATGATAACATAGGTATGCCTGTTTATGGAAGGAGAGAGCAGTAATTACTGTGCTGCCCTTTTGTTTACAGAAACCAAACTGAAATTCACTTATGTAAAACATTCCTAGATTTTAGATGTAATAGATGTAAATGTAACTAATACAGCAGCATATTACTGTTTTAGCAACCAGCACAACTTTCCTCTTTGGGAGTAAATTATCTTTCATCAGGCAAAAGTTCCTTAATACGTGACTGTGATAAAAATTGAGGTCTCAAGGACCTCGATGTTGGCTGGTTCCAGGACTTCAGAGAAAAAAGGCAAAGTAGCTCTTCATAAGAATAGGGGAGGAGTGGATTTGTGGTTCTTTGGAGAAAGGGAAGATAGAGAGTGAAACAAGTTCAGAAAAGATGAGAGGAAGTCTTTGGTGGTATGGAAGAATATTTTAAAAATGAACATACTACTGTATTTCATTTCACTACTTGAATTAATCTGATATGAACCCTAACTCTAAACTCTACTGAGTCAATGGCTGCCTTGTGTGAATGGAATGTGAAGACAGGCCTGAGTTTCTCATAAACATGTTATCAGAGAATCAGGGACCAGAATAAGAAGGAGCTCAGGAGGCAGAGGAGGCCTTGAGAAATGAACTGGGTGTCTGCTGGATATTTGGTTAAGTCTTTGACTTGCATGGAAATGCACAGGTCACGGAATCAGAAGGGAGGAAGAAGGGGGTTCAGGCAGGAGATCCAAGTGATAACTGAGTTACATAAATGTACAAGTGAGTTATCTAGGGACTTCCCTGGTGGTCCAGTGGTTAAGACTCCACACTCCCAATGCAGGGGGCCTGGGTTTGATCCCTGGTCAGGGAATTAGATCCCATGTGCCGCAACTAAAAGATCCCGCATGCCACAACTAAGACCTGGAGCAGCCAAGTAAATAAATATTCTTTAAAAAGTGAGTTACCTAGAAAACATGCTTCTCACCACACTGCACATGGAGTTTTGCTGTAATTTAAATATATACAACAGCTCAATGGTCCTCAGCACTTTTGTAGAAGGGAGAGTTGTGCTTCCTTTCACAAAAGTAAATGATTGGAGAGTTTACAAAGTGCGCCACACCTTGCGCTAGGTGCCGGGGATACAGCAATGAACAAATCAGACATGGCCCGGCTCTGGCTTATGTTCTAGCAGAAGCAACAGAAATGAAGGAAATTACTACATAAGTGTTATGTCCTATTAAGGAAGTCAAGATCCTATGAAAGTCTGTAATAGGAAGTGCAAACTTCACCTCGAAAAAAAAAAATCACAATATCTCAGGGAAGAAAATCAAGAAAGCAGACAATGTGCATCAAGTTGCCTTAAAGACCAAAATGAAATGGTATGAAAAGGTAGAGGCACTCAGGTGATATAAAAGCCCAACGTGGTTCATCCCAATCCATCTTAGGTAGCTATTCAATAACTTAATAACCATCACATTCCCTTGTAGACAAGTCTACAAGGGATTTGTAGTGTTATATTTGACAAGTTAAAAATTGCTCTGGTGGATGGACCTAGAATCTGTCATACAGAGTGAAGTAAGTCAGAAAGAGAAAAACAAATACCATATGCTAACGCATATATATGGAATCTAGAAAAATGGTACTGATGAACCTAGTGGTAGGGCAGGAATAAAGATGCAGATGTTGAGAAGGGACTTGAGGACATGGGGGAGAAGGGGAGGCTGGGATGTAGTGGAGAGTAGCATTGACATAAATACACTACCAAATGTAAAATGGATGGCTAGTGGGAAGCAGCCGCATAGCACAGGGAGATCAGCTCGGTGCTTTGTGACGACCTGTAGGGGTGGGATAGGGAAGATGGGAGGGAGGCTCAAGAGGAAAGTGATATGGGGATATATGTATGCATATAACTGATTCATTTTGTTGTACAGCAGAAATTAATACAACGTTGTAAAGCAATTATACTCCAGTGAAGATGTATAAAAAAATTGCTCTGAAGTTTTACAAATAATTCTTTTGAGAACGTATTCAAGTCTTTAGCTTTTTCTTTCTAGAAACAAAATGTTGCTTAAAAAAGTGGTAAAGAGCTTCTGCCTGATTTAACATGAAGGTCAAAGAAATAAAATACTGTTATTCTACACCTTAATCATCAAATCTTCTTATAAACCAATAAAGTAAATAAGATCTTTTTTTAAAAATAAATATAATATGTATATTATATGTAATATATAGTAACTATAGTTTAATACTCAAGAGTTAGTAATATAACTTTGACTCATGTAACCAAGAGAAGCTTGGAGTAGTTTTACCTATTGACCTAACCACATGAGGATTAAGTGGTTGATACAAAACTCCAGTGTAATTAGAATGGTTTTCATTCTGACTTTTATGCAATTAATTTGCTCATTTGTGCATCATAACTTTAGACAAAAATCCTGCTGAAGAAACAGCAAATTGCCTTGGTGGAGGTGGGAAAAGCTTTTAGATACTATTGGGCACTAAGACTCTCCTTCTCAAAATGAATTCTTTTCCTTTATTTCTGGAAGGAAGACATTTTTCTTCTGTCTTTTAGAAAGGAAGAAAGAAGTCAAGTATACAATGCTAGGAAAGAAGGTAAGATTGAGGGATAAATTCTAAAGGGTCTACTGAGCCTGGTAGGTTTATTCTGTGTCACCGCAGAGCAGCCCTGTTTGTTTAGACTTCCAAAAAACTGTTCAACTAACCTGTTGAATTCATGGTAAAATCACTGATTTGATCCATTACAGATATTATATTCATCACAGATTTTTACCCAGATAAATAACGGTCTATGGTAGGATCTTTGTAGAGTCCAAAAATTCCTTGATAGTCTCTAGAATCAATATAATGAGATAATTGCGTTCATCACTGACTTATCTCTTCAAGCAAGAGCACCTCTGCCAACCAAATGCTGAGAGGAACAATGAATTTAAAGAGTTTTTTCTTTTCTTTACTTTTTAAGCTCTGTATTCCAAAAAATTTGGAGGAGTAAGTAGGAGGTTCACGGTTTCTACTATTCTCTAGCCCAGGGTTTCTCAACATTGGTACTACTAACCTTATGGTCCAAATAATTCTTTTTTTTTTTTTTTTTTTTTTGCTTTTTTATTACTCTGGTAGATTGATTGGTTTTCTTTTTTTTTTAACTTTTGAATTTTATTTTATTTATATTTTTTATACAGCAGGTCCTTATTAGTCATCAATTTAATACACATCAGTGTATACATGTCAATCCCAATCGCCCAATTCATCACACCCCCCCACCCCCCCACCGCTTTCCCCCCTTGGTGTCCATACGTTTGCTCTCTACATCTGTGTCTCAATTTCTGCCCTGCAAACCGGTTCATCTGTACCATTTTTCTAGGTTCCACATACATGCGTTAATATATGATATTTGTTTTTCTCTTTCTGACTTACTTCACTCTGTATGACAGTCTCTAGATCCATCCACGTCTCTACAAATGACTCAGTTTCGTTCCTTTTTATGGCTGAGTAATATTCCATTGTATATATGTACCACAACTTCTTTATCCATTTGGCTGTTGATGGGCATTTAGGTTGCTTCCATGACCTGGCTATTGTAAATAGTGCTGCAATGAACATTGGGGTGCATGTGACTCTTTCAATTATGGTTTTCTCTGGGTATATGCCCAGTAGTGGGATTGCTGGATCATATGGTAATTCTATTTGTAGTTTTTTAAGGAACCTCCATACAGTTCTCCATAGTAGCTGTATCAATTTACATTCCCACCAACAGTGCAAGAGGGTTCCCTTTTCTCCACACCCTCTCCAGCATTTGTTGTTTGTAGATTTTCTGATGATGCCCATTCTAACCGGTGTGAGGTGATACCTCATTGTAGTTTTGACTTGCATTTCTCTAATAATTAGTGATGTTGAGCAGCTTTACATGTGCTTCTTGGCCATCTGTATGTCTTCTTTGGAGAAATGTCTATTTAGGTCTTCTGCCCATTTTTGGATTGGGTTGTTTGTTTCCTTAATATTGAGCTGAATGAGCTGTTTATATATTTTGGAGATTAATCCTTCGTCCGTTGATTCGTTTGCAAATATTTTCTCCCATTCTGAGGGTTGTCTCTTCATCTTGTTTATGTTTTCCTTTGCTGTGCAAAAGCTTTGAAGTTTCATTAGGTCCCATTCGTTTATTTTTGTTTTTATTTCCATTACTCTAGGAGGTGGATCAAAAAAGATCTTGCTGTGATTTATGTCAAAGAGTGTTCTTCCTATGTTTTCCTCTAAGAGTTTTACAGTGTCCAGTCTTAAATTTAGGTCTCGAATCCATTTTGAGTTTATTTTTGGGTATGGTGTTAGGGAGTGTTCTAATTTCATTCTTTTACATGTAGCTGTTCAGTTTTCCCAGCACCACTTATTGAAGAGACTGTCTTTTCTCCATTGTATAGCCTTGCCTCCTTTGTCATAGATTAGTTGACCATAGGTGCGTGGGTTTATCTCTGGGCTTTCTATCTTGTTCCGTTGATCTATGTTTCTGTTTTTCTGCCAGTACCATATTGTCTTGATTACTGTAGCTTTGTAGTATAGTCTGAAGTCAAGGAGTCTAATTCCTCCCGCTCCATTTTGTTCCCTCAAGACTGCTTTGGCTATTCAGGGTCTTTTGTGTCTCCATACAAATTTTAAGATTTTTTGTTCTAGTTCCGTAAAAAATGCCATTGGTACTTTGATAGGGATTGCATTGAATCTGTAGATTGCTTTGTGTAGTATAGTCATTTTCACAATATTGATTCTTCCAATCCAAGAACATGGTATATCTCTCCATCTGTTTGTATCATCTTTAATTTCTTTCGTCAGTGTCTTATAGTTTTCTGCATACAGGTCTTTTGTCTCCCTAGGTAGGTTTATTACTAGGTATTTTATTCCTTTGTTGCAATGGTAAATGGGAGTGTTTCCTTAATTTCTCTTTCAGACTTTTCATCATTAGTGTATAGCAATCTAAGAGATTTCTGTGCATTAATTTTTTATCCTGCAACTTTACCAAATTCATTGATTAGCTCGAGTAGTTTTCTGGTGACATCTTTAGGATTCTCTATGTATAGTGTCATGTCATCTGCAAACAGTGACAGTTTTACTTCTTCTTTTCCAATTTGTATTCATTTTATTTCTTTTTCT
This sequence comes from Balaenoptera musculus, assembly GCF_009873245.2. Classification (NCBI taxonomy): domain Eukaryota; kingdom Metazoa; phylum Chordata; class Mammalia; order Artiodactyla; family Balaenopteridae; genus Balaenoptera; species Balaenoptera musculus. Next base: position 97,745,638 of record NC_045790.1, on the reverse strand, counting down.
TCTCTGATTGCCATGGCTAGGACTTCCAAAACTATGTTGAATAATTGTGGTGAGAGTGGACATCCCTGTCTTGTCCCTGATCTTAGAGGAAATGATTTCCTTTTTTCACCATTGAGAATGATGTTTGCTGTGGGTTTGTCATATATGGCCTTTATTATGTTGAGGTAGGTTCCCTCTATGCCCACTTTCTGGAGAGTTTTTATCATAAATGGGTGTTGAATTTTGTCAAAAGATTTTTCTGCATCTATTGAGATGATCATATGGTTTTTATTCTTCAATTTGTTAATATGGTGTATCACATTGATTGATTTGCGTATACTGAAGAATTCTTGCATCCCTGGGATAAATCCCACTTGATCATGGTGTATGATCCTTTTAATGTGCTGGTGGATTCTGATTGCTGGTATTTTGTTGAGGATTTTTGCATCTATATTCATCAGTGATATTGGTCTGTAATTTTCTTTTTTTGTAGTATCTTTGTCTGGTTTTGGTATCAGGGTGATGGTGGCCTCATAGAGTGAGTTTGGGAGTGCTCCTTCCTCTGCAATGTTTTGGAAGAGTTTGAGAAAGATGGGTGTTAGTTCTTCTCTAAATGTTTGATAGAATTCACCTGTGAAGGCATCTTGTCCTGGACTTTTGTTTGTTGGAAGATTTTTAATCACAGTTTCAATTTCATTACTTGTGACTGGTCTATTCAAATTTTCTATTTCTTCCTGGTTCAGTCTTGAAAGGTTGCACCTTTCTAAGAATTTGTCCATTTCTTCCAAGTTGTCCATTTTATTTGCATAGAGTTGCTTGTAGTAGTCTCTTATGATGCTTTGTATTTCTGTGGTGTCTGTTGTAACGCCTCCTTTTTCATTTCTAATTTTATTGATTTGAGTCCTCTCCCTCCTTTTCTTGATGAGTCTGGCCAATGGTTTATCAATTTTGTTTATCTTCTCAAAGAACCAACTTTTAGTTTTATTGATCTTTGCTATTGTTTTCTCTGTTTCTATTTCATTTATTTCTGCTTTGATCTTTATGATTTCTTTCCTTCTGCTAACTTTGGGTTTTGTTTATTCTTTTTTATCTAGTTCCTTTAGGTGTAAGGTTAGATTGTTTAATTGAGATTTTTCTTGTTTCTTGAGGTAGGCTTGTATAGCTATAAACTTCCCTCTTAGAACTGCTTTTGCTGCATCCCATAGGTTTTGGATCATCGTGTTTTCATTGTCATTTGTCTCTAGGTATTTTTTGATTTCCTCTTTGGTTTCTTCAGTGATCTCTTGGTTATTTAATAACGTATTGTTTATCCTCCATGTGTTTGTGTTTTTTACGTTTTTTCCCTGTAATTCATTTCTAATCTCATAGCATTGTGGTCAGAAAAGATGCTTGATATGATTTCAATTTTCTTGAATTTACTGAGGCTTGATTTGTGACCCAAGATGTGATCTATCCTGGAGAATGTTCCATGCACACTTGAGAAGAAAGTGTAATCTGCTGTTTTTGGATGGAATGTCCTGTAAATATCAATTAAATCTATCTGGTCTATTGTGTAATTTAAGGCTTCTGTTTCCTTATTTGTTTTCATTTTGGATGATCTGTCCATTGGTGTAAGTGAGGTGTTAAAGTCCCCCACTATTATTGTGTTACTGTCTACTTCCTCTTTTATAGCACTTAGCAGTTGCCTTATGTATTGAGGTGTTCCTATGTTGGGTGTATATATATTTATAATTGTTATATCTTCTTCTTGGATTGATCCCTTGATCATTATGTAGTGTCCTTCCTTGTCTCTTGTAACATTCTTTATGTTAAAGTCTATTTTATGTGATATGAGTATTGCTACTCCAGCTTTCTTTTGATTTCCATTTGCATGGAATATCTTTTTCCATCCCTCACTTTCAGTCTGTATGTGTCCCTAGGTCTGAAGTGGGTCTCTTGTAGACAACATATATATGGGTTTTGTATTCAGCAAGCCTGTGTCTTTTGGTTGGAGCATTTAATCCATTCATGTTTAAGGTAATTATCGATATGTATGTTCCTATGACCATTTTCTTAATTGTTTTGGGTTTGTTTTTGTAGGTCCTTTTCTTGCTTGTGTTTCCCAGTTACAGAAGTTCCTTTAGCAATTGTTGTAAAGCTGGTTTGGTGGTGCTGAATTCTCTTAGCTTTTGCTTGTCTCTAAAGCTTTTGATTTATCCATCGAATCTGAATGAGATCCTTGCTGGGTAGAGTAATCTTGGTTGTAGGTTCTTCCCTTTCATCACTTTAAGTATATCATGCCACTCCCTTCTGGCTTGTAGAGTTTCTGCTGAGAAATCAGCTGTTAACCTTATGGGAGTTCCCTTGTATGTTATTTGTCGTTTCTCCCTTGCTGCTTTCAATAATTTCTCTTTGTCTTTAATTTTTGCCCATTTGATTACTATGTGTCTCAGCATGTTTCTCCTTGGGTTTATCCTGTATGAGAGTCTCTATGCTTCCTGGACTTGGGTGGCTATTTCCTTTCCTGTGCTAGGGAAGTTTTCGACTATAATCTCTTCAAATATTTTCTCGGGTCCTTTCTCTCTCTCTTCTCCTTCTGGGACCCCTATAATGCGAATGTTGTTGTGTTTAATGTTGTCCCAGAGGTCTCAGGCTGTCTTCATTTGTTTTCATTCTTTTTTCTTTATTCTGTTCCGCAGCAGTGAATTCCACCATTCTGTCTTCCAGGTCACTTATCCGTTCTTCTTCCTCAGTTATTCTGCTATTGATTCCTTCTAGTGTAGTTTTCATTTCAGTTATTGTATTGTTCATCTCTGTTTGTTTGTTCTTTTAATTCTTCTAGGTCTTTGTTAAACATTTCTTGCATCTTCTCGATCTTTGCCTCCATCCTTTTTCCAAGGCCCTGGATCATCTTCACTATCATTATTCTGTATTCTTTTTCTGGAAGGTTGCCTATCTCCACTTCATTTAGTTGCTTTTCTGGGGTTTTATCTTGTTCCTTCATCTGGTACATAGCCCTCTGCCTTTTCATGTTGTCTGTCTTTCTGTGAATGTGGTTTTTGTTCCACAGGCTGCAGGATTGTAGTTCTTCTTGCTTCTGCTGTCTGCTTTCTGGTGGATGAGGCTATCTCAGAGGCTTGTGCAATTTTCCTGATGGGAGGGACTGGTGGTGGGTAGAACTGACAGTTGCTCTGGTGGGCAGAGCTCAGTAAAACTTTGATCCGCTTGACTGCTGATGGGTGGGTTTGGCTTCCCTCCCTGTTGGTTTTTTCGCCTGTGGTAACCCAACACTGAAGCCTACCTGGGCTCTTTGGTGGGGCTAATGGTGGACTCTGGGAGGGCTCACGCCATGGACTACTTCCCAGAACTTCTGCTGCCAGTGTCCTTGTCCCCACGGTGAGCCACAGCCACCACCTGCCTCTGCAGGAGACCCTCCAACACTAGCAGGTAGGTCTGGTTCAGTCTCCCCTGGGGTCACTGCTCTTTCCCTGGGGTCCCAATGCACACACTACTTTGTGTGTGCCCTCCAAGAGTGGAGTCTCTGTTTTCCCCAGTCCTGTCAAAGTCCTACAATTAAATCCCACTAGCCTTCAAAGTCTGATTCTCTAGGAATTCCTCCTCCCCGTGCCGGAACCCCAGGTTGGGAACCTGATATGGGGCTCAGAACCTGCACTCCAGTGGGTGGACTTCTGTGCTATAAGTGTTCTGCAGTCTGTGAGTCACCCACCCAGCAGTTATGGGATTTGATTTTTACTGTGATTGCGCCCCTCCTACCGTCTCACTGTGGCTTCTCCTTTGTCTTTGGATGTGGGGTATCTTTTTTGGTGAGTTCCAGTGTCTTCCTGTCACTGATTGTCCAGCAGCTAGTTGTGATTCTGGTGCTCTTGCAAGAGGGAGTGAGAGCACGTCTTTCTACTCCACGATCTTCGCTCCTAATCTCCAGTAAATAAGATCTTTAATGTTAATAAGTCTATGTGTTTAAAGAGCTAAAAATATAACAGTACAATGGGAGATTTTTCTGATTAGAATGGTAATATTTAAAAATATCAAAAGTAACCAATCATAGCAAAATAATGTTGAAAGAGGAACACTTGCAGAGAATTTAAATCAGTACTCTTTCTGAGAGGAAGAATCTATAGAAAAAAATTAACTTGCATATCCTTTCATCCAACAATTTTATTTCTAGGATACTATGCTCAGATTTATTTTCCCATTTGCATACAGATATGTGTATAAAAATGCTCTTATATTGTAGCATTTTTTTAATTATTAAAAATGGAAAAACCGAATGTCTAATAGTGGAGGAAAGGTTACATTAATCCCCAAGGATTCTTCCTGTGAGAACAGTGCAGTCTTTACAAAGAGCATTTCTAAGATATCATATTAACTGGAAAGAGTTTAAATGCCAGAACTATGTATAATCTATGCACCTATCTTTCTATTTTTCTATTTTCTGGTCCTCCTCATATCCAGAGAACCTCCAGATTATATGAATATGTACTGTGTATTCTGTATCTGTATATATGTGTGTGTGTGTGTCTGTGTGTGTGTGTACTTTTTTAACACCACAAAAAAGCTTAGAAGGATGGGTAGTCAGGGTTGCAAAAATCAGATGATATTTATGCTTTTCCACCTATGTATTTTGATGAAGTTTTTTGAATGAGAATGTATTCATGATTTATCCTTTAATTAAAAAGAAATAAAAAGAAAAAATGTGACCTTATGCTTCCCCTGGTTGTTTTCGCCTGCCTTTGGGTGTAACAGCACAGTCCTGTTTGTATGGGGTCATTTCGTCTGGAGAGCAGAGGCTGTTTTTTGTTTTTCACTTCTTATCCTGTGCCAAGCGCCTAATAAGGACTCGGTGGATCCTTGGGGACTGGAGCAGTGACTTCTCAGCATAGAATACATATTTCAAAAATATAAGGAAATCCAGGAACAACCTAAATGTCCATCAGTTTAGAACAGATATAATATAAAGCATAGTTTATCCAAATACCCAAAGAGAGAATAGCATGCAGCTATCAGAAACTGTTTTATAAGAACAGTGAATAATCTGGTAATATGTTCAGACTATATTGTTAGGTAAGAAATGGAAGCTTCTAGATGCAGTGTACAGCTAGAACTCAGGTTGGTAACTCAGGTTAGGAACAGAAAGACAGAATCTTCCCTTTCCCCCATTCCACCAGTTCCCCATAAATGTTCTCCCCTTGGAGAATGCCAACAGGAGCACTTTCAGCCTTTTCAGGAGGAAAAGTCTCTGTTCTGTCTTCTGAGTGTAATAAAGAGTCTGACTCCACTTTTTAATGCTTGACTGCTGATGGCTTTTAAGTCTCAATCTTCCCTTTTCCCCTTCTGTCCCACATCTGAGCAGGGTGATGAGAAAGCCTGGTGTTCCCTCCTTTGGGGCCAATGGAAGATTCAAACCATGCAAGGCCCTGTCCACACAGGGGAGCCCTCACTCCAGCTCACCCCTTGGTCACATTAACAACCCAAGTCAGTCCCCTTTTTCTGCACTCTCAAGTTCATTTTCAGATCAGCCTGGGATCATGCTCTGCTCTCCCCAGAAAACTTAATTCTGTGGGTAAGAAATCTTTCCATACCTTCTTAATGTGCATGGGGCCATCAGTCTTTACATCGAAACCAAATTTGGGGTGAGGGTCCATCCTGTCTCTGCAGAGTGGCTACAACACTGACCTTGGCATCCATCTACACTCTGAACTGTGAGTCTGGGGTCTGGACTTTGCAAACCATATCTCGCCTTTGCCACTTCTCCTCCCATTAGGCTCTAGAAACAGCCTTGGTCTGAGGAGGCACTTATTCCTTCCAGATTACTTACTTTTCTCATTAGCCTAGCTCTAGCAATGACCCCTCACCCAAGTAATGGCAAAGTTCTAGCTTCCATATTTTCCCCACACAGAGCCAGTTTCATCATGTACCCTGAGAAAGACCAGCTCCAGCCAGACTCTGTTCTTCTTGGAGATCTGAGTCATAGCTCTAGAAGCTCCTTCTCCAAGCTCCTGATATCCCAGTACCTGCTGGCCAGAACCTGCAAGATCACTCCTCTCTGCTCCTAGGATGGGATAATCTCAGCTTCTTCTCTTTGTTCTTCCCACTCTAGTACCTGCTTCCTAAAGTTACTTTTTTCTTGCCTTATTTATTTACTTACTTATTTACCTAGTTTTACTTTTTACTTCTCCAATTCCCTCTATTAAATCTCTCTGTTAAAAAGTATGGCTTCTGTTTTCCTCATTTGATCCTTCCTGATACAAACTGAAATTTACACTGGTGGGAGAGGCTGTTTTGTACAAACCTTTGGAAGTAGGCAGTCACCTTTCTCTGCCTCACAGATTTTGAAGAAGAGCTTGGGTTTCTCTTTGGTTTACCTGACTTCAAGTCTAAGAACACCTGGAGATAGGCTTAGGATCAGCCTCCTATAGACGAGCTCCCATAGTACCACTATTCACCCTTTTCCTCAGCTGTCCATTCTTTGTTTGTGAGGCGGATACCATTTTCCAGGCAGCTAGCTAGGTGAGCACAGTCAGATGTAATTCTCCCCACAGTAGATAACAGGTTTGGTGGACAGGTTATAGGAGGACCCCTCTTCAATTCTACCTTATAGAGGAGCCCCACATGTTAAAAATTATTGTCTCTATTACTACTATCTCCATATTTTACTTCCTGTGCTTCTTCCCAATGTTCGTTATAACCTGGAAAGGAAGGACATTGAATGAGTGGTGCCCTTAATTTCCAAAAGAAAAATGAATAGTAAAAATCAAACAGAGAGAGACTAGAACAGTATTCCCCAAAATACATGGAATGACTGTTATCTCTGGGTGATTTTTAGAATTCTTTTTTCTCTTTTATATCTCTCTACATTTCATTTATAGTGAATTTGCATTATATTTCTGCCAAAGAAAAATTATTAAAAAATTCAAAAATGAGAAGAAATTAAATCTAGATAGAAATTACACTATGGGAGGAAAACTTGAACTCTCAAAACCATGAAATTTATAATCAAGTTATGTTGCCTCAACCATGCCCCCAGTTTCTTGTGTATCCTCCTGGCCGTGAGGAGAAATAATGGTCCAAAGAGTACAAGAAGAAATTAACCAAAGCAAAGGCATGTAAAGCACTCCTTTAAGAAGCGTAAGGAAAGGAAAATGATCAGGTAGGGGATGGAAGGAGATGTGCCCTGGAGAAATGAGTGGTAAAGAGGAGGAAAGAAAAAGCACAGAATTGACATGCAGTGGCGTCTTATCCATCACCATCTATGGAGATTTCCTCAGAAAACGAGGTTGGCTCTTGGCCTCAGCTGACAGCGTCTCCAATCTTGCTCCCATGTCAGACATCTGTCAGCACTTTGTGAGGACCACTGGAAATCAAGGCCATTCGCAGTTTGTCTTGGACCTCTTTAGGTCTTCCCACCCTTACCGGCTACTGAAAAGGAAAGGGGAAAAAGTTATAAAGTTTCTCTAGCCACTGTGAGAATAGCCAAAAAAAGAAAAGAGAACAAGACAACATTAACAAAGGAGGCATGTTACCGGGACTCCTCACTGTCAAAGTCTCCATTCATTCTTTCTCCAAATATTTATTGAGAATAACTGCATGCCAAGCATTGCAGTAAGCACCAGCGACACATCATTAATGCCAACCTGAGCTAGCTATTCTTTATCTCGCTGCATGTTCTTCCCCCAAACAAACCACAGCTCCCAGGACTTCAGCCCGCTTCCAACTCCTCTTACGAGGTTCCCTTTCCCCTGAGAGTAGAAGGTAGATTGTAACTAACAGGTGCTTAGATATCTCAGAAAGGGGAAACAAGACAAGGACGTGCATCTCCAATTTCCTACTCCAAAAGGGGCAGAGATCTGAGCAGCAGTGCTTTCACTTGTTTTTTCAGTTGACTCTGAAACTTTCTCCAGCCTCAAGGTCGAATATGTGAATTAGGTGTCACTTTTCAAAAATACATCAATACATACCTGTTTTTCACATGTTAATGCCTTTGTCCATGCTGTTTTTCTCTGAATTTTCCTCTTTCATTTTTCTATTTGTTGGAAAGCTCCTAGTCAATTTGCATTTATTTTTCGTATGAAATATTCTATATTATGTGTATATACATATATATATATATATATAAATATATCTAATGTATGTAGATAGATGATAGATAGATAGGAACAAAGAACCATGTATACTCCATCCAGCTTCAGAAATACATTACAGAACCTTTGAAGCTGCCTATGTGCCTTTTCCTATGTGTATTTCATTATCTGTCTCTCTCCCAACCTCCAGAGGTGTCCACTATTCTGAATTTTGTGTTAACTACTCCTTGTTTTTCTGTACAGATTTTCCTACCAGTATATCCCTCTGTTTATTGTGCCTGTTTTATACCTTTACATAGATGGAATCATACTACATATATTTTCCTCATAAATTACTGCTTTCAATTAATCTTACGCCTTGAAATGAATCTATATTGATTTTTTGCATTGTAGTTCATTTTCTTTCTGCTGTATTGTATTCTAGTGTAATAACTATGCTACAATGCATCCATTCTACTGATTATGGGAATTTGATATTTTTCAAGTTTTTTGCTAGTAAAATCAATGTTGCTAGAGTCATGCTTATAGAATGTCTCCTGACATACATGTGCAAGCTTCTCTAGGAAATATTCCTAGGAATATAATTGCTACATTTAAGGTTTTTGAAGTTTAGTAACTAAATGTCAATTTATTTTCAATATTTTGGATTAATTTATATTCCATCAGCCAGATATGAGAGTTACTATTGCTCTATACCCTTTACAACAATCAGTATTTTTAGACTTTCTTTTTTCACTAGTCTCAAGGGTATTAAATAGTTATCTTATCTCCTTTTTAATTAATGAGATTGAGCATTTTTTCAAATGTATATTTGTGTTTCTGCTTTCATGGTGTCTGTCCACATCTCTGTTCACTTTTATATGTGGTGCATGATCTATACTTTATATATTCTAGATAATAACACTTTTTTATTGTTGCTAAATGTCAGAGATACCTTTTCCAATTTGGGGCTTATATTTTTACTCTCTTTATGATGTTTTCTGATAGAGATTCTTACTTTTAAAATGTAATTAGCTTTATCAATTTTTCCATTTTTTATTTGTATTTATGTATCTTTTTTTCTTATTTTCATACTTCAAGATCACATATATATTCCTCTTTTCTAAAACTTTATAAAGTTTTTAATTGATTTTTACAGGTAGTATAAAGAAATATGTTCTTTTATTTTACCAGTGGCCAGATCCATTCCTCCGTTGTTCTGCAATGTCATTTTTGTCATACACTGTTTATATAAATGCCTGTCCCATTGCTTAGCTTTCTGCTTGATTTCATTAGTTTACATATCTATATCCGAACAAGCTACAGTGCTTTAATTATATGACTTCAAATAAGTCTTACTATATGATATATGCCCTAGCAAGTTCCTCTCTCATTTGTCTTCTTCAGGAGTGGCTTAGCTTCTGTTAGCCCTTTAATATAAATTTCAGAATTAGCTTGTCAATTTGACAAAAAAGAGAGAAAATCCTTCAGAGATGTTGATTGGTATTGTATTAATTTTGTCTATCAGTTTGGGGAGAATTAATATCTTTATTGGCTTGAGTATTTCTATCTATGAATATGTCATATTGATCCACTTATTTAGGACTTTTAAAAATCTCGTTTAATACAAAGTTTTTTTAAAACTCTCTACACAAAATGTCCAACACATCATTTGATAGATTCATTTCTAGGGAACTTGTCTATTTGTTATTAGAAAATAATATTTTTAATTGAATTGTCTAACTGTTCCTGAGACAAGAAAACACTTGGGTATCATTATTAATTTTATATTAAGCAAGTGTCTGATACTTTCTTATTAATTTTATACCTATGTTTGTCCCTTTTTTATTTCATATATAGAATATATGATGAGCATTTTTTTTCTTATTTACTAGTTTAATTTGATTTCTAGTTAATTAATGTTGCCTTTCTGAGATGACTAGGTTCGCCAGTATATCATTGAATCTTGTCTGGTTCTTGGTTTCATGGGCAAAGTTATATTTTAATGCTGTGGCATTAAGCATGAAAGTAGCTATATAATTTTTGTAGATTCCTGCATGATTCCTTAGTGCTATTTGCCAAATATATAGTGTTCTTTGTCTTCTGGGATAAACTTCCTGGCCTCCTCTAGAGCATACGACTAACTCTGGTTAGTGAGTAGTGAGCAGAAAAATGTGTGTTCCTTCTGGTCAGAGCAGTTACTTGCCCTTTCAAGACTCTCCAGAGCTCTTTCCCTTTAGCACGGTGACTAGTAATGCCCAAAAGTTGCTGCTTCCTTGCCTGGGTCCCCAAGGATGTACAATTAGCAGAGATCCCTACTGATCCCTAATGGATATTTAGTGTGAATGAGAAATAAATCCTTGTTGTTTTGAGCCACAGAGATTTGGGGGCTGTTTGTCACCATGCCATATATAACCTAACCTGCCCTGAGTGATACAGTATTCTGTCAGGCTAAGTGGATTTGCTTCTTAGGAAAACTTCTGCACAGCAAAGGAAACTAGTCAATTGAGTGAAAAGGTAACCTATGGAATGGGAGAAAATAATTGCAAACCATACATATGATAAGGGGTTGATTTCCAAAATACGTAAGGAACTCATACAACTCAGTAGCAAAATAATAATAATAATAATACAATTTTAAAATGTGCAAAGGACTGGAATAGATATTATTCCAAAGAAGACATACAAATGGCCAAAAAGTACATGAAAATGTGCTCAACATAATTAATCATCAGGAACATGAAAATTAAAACCACAATGAGAAATCACCAAATGCATGTTAGGAAGGCTTTTATCAAAACAGAAAACAAAAAAAAAACAAAAAACAAAAGATAAATGTTGGCAAGGCTGTGGAAAAAAGAGAACCCTTGTGCCCTTGTGCACTGTTGGTGGGAATGTAAAATTGATACAGTCGTTATGGAAAATAGTCTGTACATTCCTCAAAATATTAAAAATAGAACTACTACATGATCCAGCAATCCCACTTCTGGATATACAACTGAAGGAAATAAAATCAGTAACTCCAAGAAATACATGCACTCCCATGTTCATTGCACTTTATTTGTAATAGCCAAGATATGGAAACAATCTAAGTGTCTGTCAATTAATGAATGGATAAAGAAAAAAATGATACATTTAATGTATTTTATAATATACAAGATAATATATTGATATATTATATAAAATTATATATTTATATAACATACTAAAAGTATATACATAATGGAATATCATTCAGCCATGAGAAAGGAAGAAACCCTGCCATTTGCAACATGGATGAACCTGGAGGACATTATGCTAAGTGAAATAAACCAGAGAGAGAAAGACAAATACTGTATGAGCTCACTTACTTGTGGAATCTGAGAAAAAAAAGTCAAACTCATAGAAACATAAAGTAGAATGGTGGTTGCCAGGGTGTGAAGGGTGGTGGTGGGAAAAATGAGAAGATACTGGTCACAGGTACAAATTTCCAGTTATAAGATGAATTAAGTTCTGGGGATCTAATGTACAGCATGGTGACTAAAGTTAATAATAATGTATTGTATACTTGAAATTAGTTAATAGAGTAGATCTAAGCATCTCACCACAGCAAAACAAAAGGTTAACTATTTGAGGTGATACGCAATTCATAATGTATGTGTGTATCAAATAATCAAGTTTGTACACTTTAAACATATACAGTTTTGTCAATTATACCTCAATAAATCTGGGGGGGGCATCAGGAAAAAAAAGTATTGCTTCTTGAAAGTTGACATGGTTATTCACTAATAGAGGTTAACTTGTACCGAATATTTTTTCTGCATCTACTGAGATTTATTTTTATCCTTTAATATCAATATGATAAAATAACTTAATAGATTTTACAATGTTGAATCAATTTTGTTGTCTGGATTAGAGTGATAATGGATTAATGCTGGGTTTAGATTATGGCTTCATCACAATGATTATCACACTGTATGGTTGAATGTTTACTTGTTAGTTTTTTTAAGTTTATTGATTTACTTCCCCAAACCACCTTGTGTATCACTAATAGTATACATACTTCACATTATGAAACACTGGGCTGGATGATCTTCCAACCCTGTCTTGAATTCAAGGGTCCAGTGAATGGTACAGATGAATGCCGAGTTCAAGAAGAGGGCTTCCTGGAGGCATTGGGAATTCTTAACTAAATCAAGCACTGGGAGTAGTAAAGAAATGAACTCTAAATTGTCCGGGACTGTCTAGCTGAATTCTGGCATATGGACTGACATAGTATTAACTAGATAAATATTTATGGGACATTTAAGTTCACCAGGAGGCTTGATCTGAGTTAGATGTCCCGGAGGTTTACTCTAGATTTTATGGACCACTAGATACAACCAAATAATCAGTTTCTACATTCACAGTTAGTTGGCATCTGAGAAGAAACTCAACATGAACTTATTGTGTGCCTGTTGTTACTATCTCATAATATCAAGGTTGCTTATGATAATGTAGTCAGGATTTTATGGTAGAGTCATCAGGGGCAAGACATTGCTCCAAATAGTGTAGTACCTACAAAGGACACTAAAATATCCTCAACAGCCTCAGTTTTCACTTACCCAATAGACAAAATATTCAGAAATCCAGTGAGCCACTCTTCACCTGGCACTGTACAGTCCCTTGTGGGTTCAGAGCTGTTTGCATGACTAACTTTTCCCGGGAACAGAAGACAGCTTGCTTTTTTCTGTTCCTGTTTATTCTGCAGCAACTGAAGTTTTTCCAAACAGCAGTTAATGAAAATTTCAGAGACATCAGACTGTCTTGAAAAAGCTATAAAATTCTACAGGCTACCTGAGTTAAGATTTCAAGCATGTAAGTAGCATGTTACAGTTTTTGAGGGGTGCCCATCTGATCCAAGATGATCCAGCCAGTATATCTCTGTATCACAGAGAGAGAGGCATAGAATGGGAGACCTGGTCTTCTCTCAGTCTTGGCTGTAAGGCACAGTGGAATTTCTCTCTTTTAAGTGGTTATCTGTTAATCCAAAAACATATCTGACTCTTGAATAATCTGCTTTACAAGCCAAGGAAAAGATAATTTAGATATCAACTGTTCACTTTTTACAAATAATCACGTCTCTTGTTTAAAATACTTGAATTTGAGTCACAGATTTGCCATTAATTTACTGTATTACCTTGGGCTACTTATTGATTCATCTGGGTCTCAGTATACCTATGACAAAAAGGAATTAAAATAATACAAAACAACTACCACAAAACAAAAATGGGATTAAGTAATCACTAGGATTACTTCTGTTTCAAAGATGTGTGGTTTTCAATTGGGACTAACATCTAACAAGTCCTTTTTTTAAAAAAATTAATTTATTTATTTTATTTACATTTATTTTTGGCTGCGTTGGGTCTTCATTGCTGCACACGGGCTTTCTCTAGTTGCAGTGAGCGGGGGCTACTCTTCCTTGTGGTGCGTGGGCTTCTCATTGCGGTGGCTTCTCTTGTTGCCGAGCACGGACTCTAGGCGTACGGGCTTCAGTAGTTGTGGTTCGCGGGCTCTAGAGCGCAGGCTCCGTAGTTGTGGTGCGTGAGCTTAGTTGCTCCGCAGCATGTGAGATCTTCCTGGAGGGTTCGAACCTGTGCCCCCTGCATTGGCAGGCGGATTCTTAATCACTGTGCCACCAGGAAAGCCCCTAACAAGTCCTTTTTTTAAAAAATTTTATTGAGGTATATAGTTGATTTCCAATGTTGTGTTAATTTCTGCTGTACAGCAAAGTGACTCAGTTATACATATGTATATTCTTTTTCATATTTTTTTCCATTACGGCTTATCACAGGATCTTGAATATAGTTCCTTGTGCTATTCAGTAGGACCTTGTTGTTTATCCATCCTATAAACATTAGCATCTGCTAATCCCAAACTCCCAGTCCGGTCCCTCCACTTGTGGTTGGGCAACCACAAGTCCCAAGAAGTCTTTTATCAGCTATCACTATCTAAGAGGCTACTTCCAGGAGCAAGTCTTCTGTGGGGATTAATTCTCAAAGACAATCTCTGACTCATGCCCAGGACACAGGAGGAGCTGGCTGATGTGAATACCTACCTTGGGAAATCAGAGAGCAGGGTGAATACAGGAAGTTGGGATATTGCCCAATTCAGCCATCAATGTACCTCCAAAGCTTTTACATGAAAAAAAAAAATCAAATTTTGAAAATTCAGAAGTTCTTCTGTCAAATAGAGCAAGGGCAGTGTAAACAGCTAAACAGAGTCAATGGGGTGGCAGGGGTGGAGGAAGGCTAACAGACTTGGGAGTTTCAGAGGAGCAAAAACCATGGCTTAAATTTTAGATGGCTGAATACTAACCCTTGACTCTACCTTTTATTGGCTTTGTGACACCAGATGGGTTGCTTAAACCAGGGCCAGCTTCATGGGCACGTGACCCGTGTGGTCGCAAAAAGCCCTGCACTTAGAAAGGCCCTGGGCTTGGTTGAATATTCTCCTATTGCCATCTTGCAATTCTCAGTAATTTTTTGAACAAGGAGCCTTGCATTTTCACTTTTCACTGGGTCCTGCAATGATTTAGCCAGTCTTGAGGTTAATCTTTCCAAAACGTAGCTTCTCCATCTCTAAAATGAGAATAGCAATATTTGTTGTTTAGGATCATCATGAGGATTAAGCAAGGAACTCATGAAAGTTCCCAACCAGCTTGGTGCATGATGTGCTTGCTAAATACAAATGGTAAGTCTTGTTCTCTACTTTGACCCATTTCTAGACCCACGTCTAACTCTTCTTCTTTAAAAGGAGACATAAGACTGAGGGTTTCTTACTTCCTCCTCACTTTATTTTCGCAGACTGGTGCAGTCCATATATGGAAGCATAAAGCCATCTTGAATAAAAGCTGGTTTGGGCCAACTTAGAATTATTAAATGCAATAAAACCTCTCATGTATTTACGGTTGGGTCTGAGGCCTCACATGGACTGATAGCTCTGGTAAGGCTTTTGAGAATTTCAACAACGCATGGCATTTCAAACAGTGCAAAATGCCCCCCAAAATAATTAACATTGAGCTTGACTCTTTGCACGTCTTTTACAGAAAAATAAGCCCTTAAATGGCCAATATCTTACTTCAGCAAGTCTTCTTACGTTATGGGGAAAATGTGAGTTGTTACTATGGAGAAGTTACATCATTTATTTCCCTTGAACTCCCCATTCTGAACACATTATTAGTTTTTAAAGAATGAGAGTTCTTCAATTTTAGTAAAGGTCTTCTCTCTTCACCTCTTGCTAAAGAGATCTTGATGAATATCTTCTGTTGTTTAATTTTGTTTCCACTCATACATTTTCTTAATTTTAAAATAATTTGACATTATAGTTATATAGTTGCATTTTAACCTAGAATGGAGTGGAATTGGGTGAGACTCAAGGGATTTCTAACAAAATAAATAATAAAATCAGAAAGATAGCTCACATTTAATGAACTATGCACCAGTATTCTCAAGAGTTTAAAATGCCTTTTATTTCATCTTCAGAAAAACCTTATGAGATATGTACTATTATCCCCCATATACTAATGCAGAAAATGAGGTTTAATGAGGGGAAGTAGTTTGACTACAATCATATTAGTTGTAGCACTAGACTTGAATCCATGTCTGTTGAACTCCAAAGCCTGCATTTTTAACCCTTATGATGTCCAAAGCAAAAATATCAGATCTGTGAAGGACTCATCATAAGGAAAGAAGGAGGAATGCAAGTAAACTGTCACTCACTCATTTATTCAGAAATCTAATTTATATTCACAGAGCATGCTCTGAGTCAAACACTATCTTGGCAATGAGGATGCAATGCCTACAATAGACATAATCCTCACTTCAAAGGGCTTAAAAAGTGAAAGGCATAACCACCCAAGTAAATATACTGTTTGAGTTGTGCTAACTGGTATTAAGGAGAAGTGTAGGATACCTGGTGAGTGTATAACAAGAGAATGGATCCCAATCTGGTGTGGCAAAAAAAAGGAGGTTTTCCTTGAGGAATTGATAATAGGGCTAAGACCTGGAGAATGAGTAGGGGTAGGTGGAAAATGGGGATACTGGCCTAAGTCACTCTGTCAATGGAAGCAGAATTGCTGTGGTGGGGAAAGAGATCCCTTTTGCGTCTACTAAGCCTGAAATCCTTATGATACAGCCAAGCAGAAGTTTCAAGTAGGCTATCTTACATACAGGTCTGGAACTCAAATGAAGAGTCTAGGCTGGGAATACAGATATGGGGCTTGTTGACAGAGGTATTACAAAAGATGGGATGGAGAACAAAGGTGGAGAGATTGGGTCTTTGAAAGGTAGAGGGACACATTGTCTTGTGATAAGTGGGAAAGAGAAAAAGAAGGTAAGGATACATGTAGATACAGATGTTATGTTGTAATACAACATGTAAGTACAATACTATAAAGGCAACGTGGACAAAGGACCACCAAGGCAGATACGAAAACAAATTACTAAACTCCATGGGAAAGGGGAGAAAGGATTAGCGAAGCAGCATAGACAAGGAAACATTTGAAAAGGTGAGTGGGCATTAACCAGGCTGATACTGTTGCCAGAATTAACAAATAGAAATAGAGTGTATCTTATGCAATATTAAAAAAACAAATTTTTTTTTATCTGAAATTTATATTGTGCCGGGTATCCTGTTTTATCTGGCAATCCTTTAGGCAGAGAAGTTAGGAAAAAGCACTACGGCAGAGGGTACAACAAAGATAAAAGTGTGAGCCCTGACAATGCATGAGGTATTTAGGGAATCACAAATAGCTTGTAATAAGCAAACTAAGGAGTTGTCACAAGTGATAAGGCCACAGAGATATTCAGGGGCCATAATATGATGTTTGTCTGTTTGCAGGCTAACTTTAGATGAACAGTTCTGTCTGATGTTTACCAGGTAGGTAAACTAGTTCAGCCTGTAGATAGTAAGTAGGTAGGTAGGTAGGTAGGTATCATGTAGGAATATAGGCATGGGAACATACGTTATGGTCAAATATAAGGAAGGAAGGAAAACATACACTTGTTTGAACACCTCCGATAAACCCGTCCTTTTTCCAGGTTCCCAATCTCTCTCTTTTTCTCTCTCTCTCTCTCTATAGAGGGAGATAGTTCCAGACCCAACTCAGGGTCCTTTCCCCTGCAAGGGTCTTTACACAATTGTAATGGATTACAGTTTCTCTCAATAGGATCGTGAGACTCTATGCAGATGTAAAACATGCTTCTCACTGCTGAGAACTCCTGTCTAGAGAAGGAGTCTTGTGAGTCTGAGTCTTCTTTTGTAACTCTCTGGATACTTCAAAGAATGCCATCACCTTTAATGAAGCAAATGCATGCACATCTCCTTCCCTAAATGTTCACATTTCTCTGGATAACCCTATCCAGGTTACCATAAAACCAAACAACTTTGAAGGTCTAAATGCGTTTAAGTTCTTTAAAGGTTTAAACATGATTCTTCCCCTTGAGATTTATGTGTGTGTACACACTCAGGGTTTCCAAGCCTTGGCCACTGCCTCGGGGAATAAGACAGCTTGTTTTGGCTACAGTTTGGGAACAGCACAATTGAAACATTGCTCACATAAGTGACACAAACCCCACGGGTGATGTCATGGCTTTGCATGGAGATGTTGCAAAGGAGTCCATTTAAGTTATTGAAAAGGAACACTTGAAGGGTTGATCTTTATCTTGGGCTTCTGAGAAAATGGATCTTTATTACAACCTCATTATTTTAGGTAACTTGCCTCTGACCGAAGTAGTTCAGATCACTTTCAGAAATGCATATTTTGTGTCTACTATGTACCAGGCATGGGGTTTGAAGCTGATAATTTCAGAATGAATTAAATATTACCCCTGGTATCTCTCCTTGCTCCCCTGCTCTGCTTCTTTCCTCCACTACTTCATTTTAATGTTTTAGTCACTGAAGACAATTTATAGTTTGGATGAAATATCCCTTAATTACCATATTTCATGAATTCTGAAAAATTCCATTTCAGTTCTAAACTTCCTTAAAGATAATGAGTAGAGTGCTGGGTGTAAAGGTCATTTCAAGAAAATATTTTTTAAAATCCTGTGACAAAAATGGACTTAAAGCATGATTTAATTGGGAGGTAGTTAATTGGATGACTCTTATTTTCTTAATGGCTTTTTGAATGTCTGGCATATTTTATAAAATGTTGTGATAAGGGTAATAAGAAGTATAAGGTGGGGTGGAGGCCTAAAGAGGAGCTCTTGATTCAGGCTGGAGCAGGGATGGGGGTGAGGCTCTATGATAGGGATGTCTTCTCAAAGGAGGCAATGCCTGAAGAATCAGAAAGATGAATTTACAGAAAGAGTGAAGAAGAGTGATGTTCCAGGCAGAGATCCTTTGGATAAATGCATGATGGTGTAAAACAGTAGGATATTTAAAACGTTCTCCAAGGAGAACACCATCATTTTACAGACAGGTTTCCTCGCCTTTAGAGAGGGGTGTGGGTCTGATGTAGTTAACTAATATTTTAGAGCAATTGTCAGAGCACAGAGGAGAACACTAGATTTCTGACTCCAGATCACTGGTTTTCTATGCCAGTGTGAGGTCTTTGTTCTGCATGTTTAGCCTACATTCCAAGACCTCATTGTTGGTTAAAGTTCCTATAAACATTCCAGTTATCCCAAGCAAAATTCCTCACCACAGGTTGCATGAGATGTCCAAGACCACCCGCTTTGCTAGATGAAGGATTCGTTGGAGTTTGTTATGGGACGAACAAATCATGGAATGCCTCTAACTTTCTAATGGGGGTGGGTCTTAGTTACTGTTATTTTGAAAAATTCCTTTGAGTGACTTTATTTTTTTAAATATTTCATTTATTTATTTATTTATTTATTTACTTATTTATTTGGCTGCATCAGGTCTTAGTTGTGGCACCCAGGGTCTTCGTTGAGGCATGTGGGACCTTTAGTTGCAGCACGCAGGCTCTTCCTTGCGGCGCACGGGCTTCTCTCTAGTTGTGGCGTGTGGGTTATCTCTTCTCTAGTTGTGGCACGCAGGCTCCAGGGCACATGGGCTCTGTAGTTGTGGTTCATGGGCCCCACGGCATGTGAGATCTTTAGTTCCCTGACCAGGGATGGAACCTTTGTCCCCTGCATTGGAAGGCAGATTCTTTACCACTGGACCACCAGGGACATCCCTTGAGTAACTTTAAATTGACCCAGGTGGAAATTTCGAATTTGACCCAGCTTCCTCCTCCTCCTCCTCCCTCTCCTCTGTTTTCTTCCCTGGTACTTCATTCTCAAAAGTCACTTAAAGACAATTTCTGTTTTGAGGAAATAGATCATTTAATTACCGTATTGCACAAACATCAAGAGAGTTCCACTTGAGTTCTATCCTTCCTAGAGCCCAGGTTAGGAATGCGGGAGATAAGCTGTTTGACCTTGAGCAAACCACTTTTCAGTTTCATTCTTCATATCTGTCCAGGGAGACTGATTGGACTGGCTGACTTTTCAGATTCCTCCCAGCCCTAAAGTTTAATAATTTGTTTTTCTAAGTTGCTGGCAGAAAGATTGAGTTTCTTGCAACTTGTTTTGAAAATTTATATATTTTCCAGGAGTTTGATCTAAGGATGAGCTTAATACCCAACCATGAGCCTGTGATGGCTTACACAATCTTCCCCCTGGTTCTTTGATCCAAAGACCACCACTGCCTTTTCCCACCTCTTGAAGCTCTCTTCATTCGTCTAGCACGGTTTCCCGTACGTCTCCTTGGATGATTTTTCCATGTTTCTCCTGTGCCCAAACAAAAACAAAACAAAACCAAAAACAGCATTGCTACAATTTTGTGGAAGGAAGCCATTCTAAACAACTATTAATATTTCAGTGATCTAAAACAGTTTTTCGATTTCTCAAGGACAGTTTGTCATGGTACCCACTTTCCTACCATCTAAGGAAGGTGTCCCAAGTAAGTGCAAGGCTAAAGATGTAAGGGTGGAACTAACTTCCCATTGGGGATTGCTATAAAATGGGAATTTTTCCTTCTCTGATCTCTAAATGTGGCCACAAAATGTTGCGACGAGGCTAGGTGGAAAGAATGTTGACATCTCTTCATTCCTCAACTATAAGATCAGTTTTGGAAAACTGATAACACGCTTAAATTAGTTCCCTCACACTAAAAGAACCCATATTTTCACAATGGGACAGTTGGAAGTTTCTGACAAAATGCTCTCAGAAATCTGCCATACATGCCTGCAATAGCATAGTCCAGACTGGTTTCCTCATCTCATTGTCTCTGACTCCTTACCTTTCCCTTATGTTCCTATAATAATGTTCTGCTTGGAGTTCCCCAAATACTCTATGATGTCTCTTTGTCCAAATTGTGCCATCTGTGAGGGATGCCCTTCACCACCTAGCCATCCTGGCACTTCCTGGGAGATCCCCTCAGATCACTCCTCCTGAGAATTCTGTCCTAATATCCATGAGTTGAATTGTCATGCTAACTCCAATTCCACCTCTATCGTGACAGTTCGTACATTGCACGTCAATTACTTTTAGGCATCTACCATGCCTGGAGGACAGGGTTTCCATTTAATTCATCTCAAAACAGTCAACATGTGCCCAACAAGGCTCTGAAGAGCAATGGAAAGCACTTAACTGGAGACCTAGTCAGGTATACATGATAAATATATCTTCCAAACACAGAGATGAACACACAGTAGACCTTCAGTGCATGTGTTGGAATGATTAATAAACTACTTTTAACTAGAAGAAGATAAAATGTTAGGGCCTGCATGGAACAAAAGGTCTGAGTAAGAGGGAACTCCTCCTGGCTGACTGCCTTGAGCTGGGACATCATTATTTTACTGCCAGAACACCAGCCCTTCAGCCCTTCTTGGGTTTCACGCATGCCGGCCGGCTTTCAGATTGGAACTTACACTGTCAGCTCTCCCGATTCTCAGGCCCTCAGACTCCGACTGACTCTATACCATTGTCTTCCCTGAGTCTCCAGCTTGCAGAAGTCCTGAGATTTTTTTAGCCTCCAGAATCACATGACTCAATTCCTTATAATAAATCTCTTGGTGTGTGTGTGTGTGTGTGTGTGAGTGTGTGTGTGTGTGTGTGTGTGTATTCTGTGGGTTATGAATTGGAGGGGGCCAGACTAGAAGTATTTGATATTCTACCTTCAATACACTTGATTGATTTGATCTATCCTAAACACCACTTATGTGAAAGGCATGTTGCTGAGTGTTAAGGTTGGGATAAGGGCAAAGAGTGGAAACACAGTACATCAACGGATTTCCCCTCCCCTCCACCCACCCACCATGGACGTCACAATCCAGGGTGGTAAAATTATTGACATATTTTTAGGAAACATTTTGATGTTCTTTCCAGGCTTAATCCCAGACTCATAAAAGTTTCTCAATAATATGTATGGACTAAAATTTGATTGAGCAAATGACTAAATAAATTAAGGTATAGCTGTCACTCATTGTCCAAGGTTTTAAGTGAATAAAAAATTTAACTGACAATTTTAAAGCCCATATCCATTTACAAAGAATCTTCTCATCCCCTACCTTTATGACGCTCAGAAAGCAATGCAAAATAGGTAATCTTTTTGATTATATCCATTTATTGCATGAGGTAACTGAGACTTTACAGAAGTTAATATCATTTATTCATTACATGGCCAAGAAGTGTAGACTTGAAATTACATTCTCTGATTTCAGATCCATTTTTATTTCATTAGTCTCTCTGTAGCAGTTAATACTATGCATCCCCAGAAGGTAGTCTGTAGAGAGACTTCAGCCCTGTAATAGTCTCCCCGAGGAGGTACCAAAGCCAAAATCAATGGAAGAACTCACCAGTCAAGGAGAATCCATGCTCAGGTGCTGAGTCACCCTGGCACCAACCTGCCAGGCGGGTGATGTTGTTCTTCTGTTGCAGACTGGTACATCTTACAGGAGCCTAAATGGCTTCTTGACAGAGACTCTGTTCATGGATTCCTGTGGAGTCATTCACTTGTTCATTTACATATTCATTCAGGATGTCATCCAGCTTATTAAAGCACGCAAGGCCTGAAAGGATGATCTCACCCTGTCTGGGGAGCTCAGACCCTGGAATGGCATTTGGCAGGAATTTTCTCTCCTGTACATGTGGGTCAGGAGACCTGGGAGACAGCAAATCAGAGGGCTATTGGCTAAGTAGCCCTTCCAGGGGGGAGAATGACCCCTTCTGAGGCAAACCTCTGGGTCATGTGTCTATCTGTCCCAAGCCTCCTCTGGGCCATGGCACTGTGCCTGTCTGTTTTAAGTTCTGGAAATAGGAAAATCAACTCAGATGCCACCTTCTTTGCATGGAGCCAAGTAATTTCACATAAAATGAAAATTCAGTATGAGCAAAAAAGATCCACTGCTTTCCAATCCAGTTATATAAGCCCCAAAGTGACATTTTACTAATGAAGGGAATAGGGCTTTGAAGTAAGAGAAAACAATGTTCAAATCCCATACCGAAGATGCTGTGTGAACTTTACCAAATAACTTATCTTCTCCAAGATTTACTGTGCTTATCTGAAAGATGGAGAAAATATTAACTTCACAGGATATTTGGGAGTAACAGATGGAAAAAATTAAAGGGATATTAAGAGCAGAACCATTTGTTATGTGCTAGTCCCTGTCCTACTTAAAATTTCTAAAATTGAGTCATCATACAATTCATCTGACTAATGAACCCTGAGGTTGAAGGATAATACAGGACTTTCCTGGACTTGGAAACCACATCAGTGAGAGAATCCAGAGCTCAGAGTCAAAGCCCGTGTGTGTGACTCTACATTCGTACCTATCAGCTCTTTAACATATAATCTCTGTGCTTTTCTCTTGTGCTGTTTTACTATCCTCCCTCCAGCTTCATTTCTCTACCTTCTCTTTCTTCATCAGTGAAAATAATCCTTTGGCTCATTTAAAGATGAAGACACCTAATCTTGTCATTTTTTTATTTTATTTTATTAATTTATTTATTTTTTGGCTGTGTTGGGTCTTCGTTTCTGTGCGAGGGCTTTCTCTAGTTGCGGCAAGCGGGGGCCACTCTTCACCGCGGTGTGCGGGCCTCTCACTATCGCGGCCTCTCTTGTTGCGGAGCACAGGCTCCAGACGCGCAGGCTCAGTAGTTGTGGCTCACGGGCCTAGTTGCTCCGCGGCATGTGGGATCTTCCCAGACCAGGGCTCGAACCCGTGTCCCCTGCGTTGGCAGGCAGATTCTCAACCACTGCACCACCAGGGAAGCCCTAAGTTTGTCATTTAAATCCTGTGTAGCCCAACACCAATGTTCTGTGGTTCTCCTACTAATGAATCACCTAACTCAAGTCACATATTAGGTACCCAGTAAGGGTTTGTCTTTATTTCTTCATTGATTCCAGATTAAAAGCATATCTGAGACTTACCCCTTGGAGACCAGCAGCAATCACTGTATGTAGATTGGAAAACGTTCCACTGAGATGGAGAGGCTGAGCAGGTAATAGAGTATGTGGCTGCAGGGGGTTAGATGGTATCTGGAATGTTCACTGAAATTTGCATATGTGTATCTGGTGGTGGCATTTTCCATCTGCTCCATCACCCCTCCAGGTTTGGTTCACAGGAGCAGAGATCTGGGAAGCACCAGTATCAGTCTGCCCTTCAGTGCACTCTAAACTAGAAGAGAGTGCCCTTCACTCTCCACTCTCTTTCCCCACCCGCACTTAAGGCAGCAAATGGAAACTAGTCAGGGGAGGTGAGCTCTTGGGTAAAATTCCTTCAGTAAAGAGACTATGATGACATTTCACATCTGTTTTAACTCTGATGCCAGATCCTGAGAACTACACTCTCTGGTGCTTTATCCACACCCCTGACTCTACAGGGAAGCCTTTTCTCTACCTTTCCCAGAGTGTGGACCACCAGTCCTTAGCACATCCACTTCCCCAGCTGAGACTGGTCTTAAACCATTTTCTCATTGTTCTCTGCATCCAGATTCGCAATGCCAATTGGTGGGTAAGATTGTCGAGAATGGATACAGATGCCTTAGCAATGATGATGGCTTGACAAGGATGGGATGTGTGGTCTATCAGAACCAGGCTGCCTGAGGTCAACAGTTTTCATCCTGTGGGCCTTTGCATGTTCTGCTTCCTCTGCCTAGAATGCGATTTATCTTCTTTTCATTTGCTAATTTTATTGATCCATCTGTCTTTTGAGATTAGGGTGTTTGGGTAAAATATGATTACAGTTGAATTATCTCTAGGTTAGTTTCCAACATAAGCTAAAGGCCAGTCCTTTACACATCTGTGCACTGAGAATTCTGTATCATTCACAATGATGACATGATATGATGGTACTAACTGCCACAAGGTTCAACATGCTAAAGTTCAAAGTGGCAGAACAGTGATGGATGCTTGTGTGACCCAAATATATTTAAAGTGCTACTTTGAAGTGGAAAATGTGAAAGAGGCATCACACTTCAAGGATATAAATTTGAGCCTGGGCCAGCAATTTCAGTTTTAGAATCCTCAAGACATTCTGTGGATACCCCTTTCACTATTGGGGGAGGGGGGCAAACGTGTCAGTTTATCTATATTGGAGATATTTCATAATATTCACTATAAATAAATACAAGGGTTAATGAGAATATGTGTATTCTTAAAAAAAATAGCCAATTACTGTGTAAAGCAATGAGTCCAGTGTTTGTAAGCATGATCTAATTTAACTTTCATGATTATATATGAGAAAGATAATTCCTCTACCAATGTAGAAAGAGTCTCAAAGAAATCAATCTATTTGCTTGAAATAAAACTGCTCTGGAACTTTTATCTGTCAGATCTGAAAATCTATGCTCTTGCCATTTAATAAAATCCAGTATTGATGTTGGCTTTTCTCAAGGCCCTCTGCTTTTTCAAGGCCCTTGACTTAGTAGCTCTTTGTAGAGAGCAGCAGGGAAACAGAGACTTGGGCTGCTTTCCAGATGAATACTCTCAGACAAAGAAGTCGCCAGCCGGTTTGGAAGTAGGTATCTGCTTGTCTCAAGCAGACCCACCTCTTGGACAAAGTCCAGAGGCCTGGTTCATTCTATTCTGTGATGGTTTCCACCCCCTTGATGACTGGTTATGTCTGACCTTGTCAAAAAGGCATCTGAGCACCGTTAGCAGTAGATGTGGTTGTCGCTAGAGCCTGAAATTAGTAACCATCCAGTGAATGGCACGCCTCAGTGCCTTCTCTGAAAGGAGCTCCAGAGGCAGGGGAAGTGGGATGGGTCCTCCTGGTCTATAAAGGCAGACAATGTGTCCCACATTGTTTTATCGTACCCTCCCCTCCATGTCAGCCAGCATGTCCATGTACCCAAATTGTCCCTTGGCTCGTGGGACCCTGGATGCTTGCCTTTTGA
Organism: Balaenoptera musculus; assembly: GCF_009873245.2. Classification (NCBI taxonomy): domain Eukaryota; kingdom Metazoa; phylum Chordata; class Mammalia; order Artiodactyla; family Balaenopteridae; genus Balaenoptera; species Balaenoptera musculus. Next base: position 97,720,236 of record NC_045790.1, on the reverse strand, counting down.
GAGATTGCATGAGGGGATGGTTGGCAGGTCTCTCCCTGCTATTTTTCGTTGCTAAGAAATTAAATCTTGTCCCTCCACAATCATGTGGTCTAACTCTCTCTGGATTTTGGAAACGGAGTGTTAACTTTAAGCTTTTTTATTGTTGTTGTTGCTGCTTTGGTTTTTTGCCTTTTCTAAGATTCATTAGATTGGAGCAGTTTGTTGGACCATGCTTGTGCCCCTGTTCAGAGCCAAATGACCGTTGAGGTGTTATGTATGGCCCAGATTTTTAATTTGGGTTTTGAAAGTCGTTATTGTCTGGACCCTGGGCATGAGAGGGAAAGTGGAGGAAAATGTACCTATGGGTCCCTATTGGTTGAGACTTATTTCAGGTAAAGTAGGGGAGGTGCCAAGAGGCAGCACTACATGGTAGGTTCTGTGGCAGAAGAGCAGTGTCAGAAGAGAAAGACCCTCACTCAAGACAACTGGCTCCCCTCCTATCTCTGATACCAGCAGAAGAGCCCATTTTGCTGGCAATAGGAGCTCACTGTCTTACTAGGGAAAAGAGCAAGGTCAAGTTCACGTGTGCTAGTTGTAGAAGTGAAGGGGCAGGAGTGTTGTGAAAAGTCTCTCTGGGGACCTTAGAGACCCTCGAATTCAGCATCCCTTTTTAACAGATGAAATAAACTAGGAATCTACCCCAAGAAACAAAAGAAAAATGATCTTAAAAAGATATGCACTGTACGTGAGCATTTAATGTGCCCCCCCTTCATTAACACATTCATTCATGCAACTCAACATGTATCAGTGGACCAAACACTGGTCCAGGTACTGCTGAGGATCCGACAGTGAGCAAGACAGACAGAGCTCCTAGAGTTTCGTAGGAGAGACAGGTAAATAAAAGTAAACAAATGCATACTACTCTAGTATAGTAATTACTATGAAGGAAAAATAAAACCAAGGTACTGAGAGAGAATGATGGGGATGAAGGAAATCTCCCGTGGCAGAAGTGCTATGCACGTGGATCTCAGAGCAGTAAACATGTCTGGAAGAGGAAACATTTTGTACAAAAGCCCTGAAGGAGAAAGAATTTGGAAAGTTTTTAGATCTGGGGGGAAAAATACCATTGGGTTGGTTGTGGTTGGATCATGTTGTATCAGGAGACAGAGGGGGAACGATGACGCAGCAGAGGCAGAGGTGGGATCAAGCATGGCCTTGAAGATGACGGATGCTAGAGTTTTATTCTAAGGGTACTGATATTTATTGAATTTTTAACTTACCTTTTGAATAACTGGCACATTTATATGGTTCACACAATTTATAAATTTAAGAAAGTATCCATGGAAAGTGTCCCTATCATCTCTATCCCAACTGCACGGTTCCCATCCCCACCCTGCCCTTCACAGATAAATGTTGTTCGTAGTTTCTTAGGTTTCCTTCACATAAAAGGAAACATGCCACACACTTCCTGTGTATGCTCCTAATTCACACACAAAATACACTGTTCTACCAGTTGCTTTTATCAGTTAACATGTCTTGGAAATCTTTCTCTATAAGCATAAAGAAATCTACTTGATTGTTTTTCATACGTACAGAGCACTCCATCTCACAGATATGCCATAATTTGTTTAACCAATGGATTTGGGTTCTTTTTTTTTTTTTTGGCTTTTTGTTTTTTTGTTTGTTTTTTAGTATTTTACTGTTACAAACAATGCCAAAACTAATAGTCGTGGGCAAATATCTTTTTGCCATGTGCACAAGTCTATCAGTGGGATAAATTCCTAGAAGAGAAATCTGAATCAAAAGATATATGTTTTTGAGAATACGATGAGAAATGGCAGGTTAGGGAGTTCCAAGAATTGGTCCTTTTACTGAAATAACCATAAGGGGCCAAAATTGACATAATCAATCTATAAGGAACTCCAAAATCTAATACAAATCTTATGGCAACCAAGGGAGTACTTAATGAAGAAAAAACCTGCTAAATGTTGGTAAGAAAGTGTTGTTTCTTACCTGTCTACCATCCCCCATTCCTCAGTTTGCTGGCAGCCATGGGAGAGTGGTCCACATTTCTGGTGCAGCTGCTGATGCCAGGGGATAGGGAACAATACAGACTTTGTTCTCAAAAAATTGTGTATTTTGATCTATCTGGCAGTTCCCTGAGGGACTATCACTAAGACCTGCTTTTGTTTCACCCCACTCAGGCTGGGTGGCATCTGTTGAAAGCATTAAAGATTAATTACCCATAGCTGCCTAGGGCAAGGGATGACATATGGAGCAAGTAGCAGACAGACCATAAAGCCTGGGGAGGAGGAAACTGAGAAGGAAGATTCTTGTGGGAATAATGATTTGAAAGGCTGCCATGTCTACAAGGGAATCCCAAGTACAATGTGCATACCTAAGGCTAGACACATGGTCTGAAAAGTCCTAAGAGAACCCTAGGCTTGCATCTCCCTCTGATCTTTGGTTTCTTCACAAGCAAGAGGTGAAGGCTAAGGCAGAGTTGTAGGCAACACTGGCAAAGCATTCTGGGAGTACTCCAGCTTAGGGCTCATCTGCAAAGAAAGACCAGAAGAATATTTTTATTTTTTGTCTTTTGTTTCCAGGCGTCTAAGGAAATCTCTGTCGGATCACTGACTGACTACTGAGATAATGAAACTGTGAATTTAGAGACTACTAAAGTATTTTACTGACAAGTAAAATAGTTTAGAACAGTCACTAAGCAGATAGATGACTGCAGCCCTCAGCCAGCAACAACTGGAAACCCTAGGGAGGGAGAGAGAAGCTGATTTCCAGAGCTACCACACTGAAATACTCAAAACATCTAGTTTTCAACAATAAAAAATTACAAAGCATACCAAACAATAGGAAAGTGTAACCCATTTTCAGGGAAAAATAGAGAAGTTGACAGAAACCCTAAAGAAGCCCCCAAAGTTGGACTTGGTTATGTTACATATTTACACATGCAGTTACATTTTCCAGGGTTCTTTATTTCTTTGGTTGGGTCACTGTCAAGTGTCCCTTCATTTTCACCTGAAGAACTTCCTTTAGCATTTCTTGTAGGGAGCGTCTCCTATTGAAAAATGTGCTCAGCTTTTGTTTATCTGGAAATGTCTTAATTTCTCTAATTTTGATGGATAGTTTTACTGGATATGGAATTCTTGGTTAACAGTTTGTTTTATTTTTTTCTTTCAACACCTTAAATATGCCATCCCACTGCCTTACAGCCTCTGTTGTTTCTGCTGAGATATTTGCCTGTTAATCTTATTGAGGATCCCTTGTACATGATGATTCAATTCTCTCTTGCTGATTTCAAAATTGTCTCTTTGCCTTTTGATAGTTTTATTGTTTAAGTGTCCCAGTGTGGATCTCTTTGTGTTTACCCTTCTTGAAATTTGTTGAACTTCTTGAATGTGTAGATTTGGGAAATTTTCAGCTCTTATTCCTTCAAATATTCTTTCTGTTCCTCTCTCTCCTCTCCTTCTAGGACTCCCATTATGTATATGTTGGTATACTTGATGATGTCCCACAGGTCTCTACAAAATCTTCAAAACATTTTCCAATCTTTACTAATGCATTTATATGAGAAGAGTCTTCCCAAGGACTCACAAAATGGCTAAGATCTGTTCTTAGAACCAGGCGTGCAGCAGGATACCACACATGGGGATGCAGGTGTTCCAGACAGAAGAATGGGTAGAGACTATGGCAGAGACTATGACAAGAGCTGTGGGCTTTCATAGGCTATGGCACTGTTAGGGAATTCATCCCAAGTCCTCTGGTATTCTGAGGGACAGAGGGCCCCTTCCAATAACTGAGCAACAATTGTATCAGAAATGTCTTTAACTTGGTAGACACTAAGGAAAAAAATCACAATGAATGAGTGAGAACCAGAGAAAACACTGTTCGATAATATGGAGGTCAGATGAGTTCAAAAAGGAGGAGGCTGCTTAGGTCTGTTGAATTCTAGGACTAAGATAATTTAGTGAGAATGATTGGAGTCCAAGCATAATTTCCAAAGCCCTGGAATAAGCCTGGGTAAAAATACCTGATCTACATTAGGTGATTACAGTCACCTCAATGCCCCTTTATTATCTTTTCTGTTTCTGTGTATACTGGTCCATCTTCCTCACCATAGTTCTGCCTGTGTATTCATTGACAGTTTGATTCTCTCTGCCTGTATTCTCAGATGTGCTAGAAAGATGGACACTCTCAGGGATGGCTCCTTCATTAGCAAATATAAACTGACGGAGGCTATTCTAGGCTGGGCCCTATGCTGAGTACTGAAGATTCAGAGATGACTGGGACATAGTCCTTGCCATGTAGGAACTGAATCTATAGTGAGAAAAATCTCAGTACACAAATATAACACACATATATATAATCCCTCCTTGAAGAATTCAAGAAAGTTATTTATTCATTTTTCAAACCTTTATTGAACACCTACAGGGGTTTAGACTCTGGTCTAGGACAGGAAATTCACTGGAGAACAGAAAAATCAAAATCCTTGCACTCGTGGAGCTTTCTTGTTTTGTGTGTTTGCAGGAAGTGGAAGAGCACACACAAATCAAATAAATGGGTAAATAAACATGGTAATTTTAGATCATGTGAGGATTATGAAGGGATTTCACTGCGTGTTAGTTAATATGGGTAGAGAGCAGTATTAGTCTGTCTGATGAAGAAAGAGCTACCTAATTGAAGAGGGTCAAGTCATGCTTCAAATAAAATCTTAATGGGAGGCTTATCTAGATAAGTCCTTACACTTGTGTTTACAAAACAATTCAGTTCTATTATTTACTACTTATAAAACAGCATTAGCCTCTTTTACAAACAGTGTAAGCTCCATTATATTCATTTGATCTTCACAGCTAACACATTAGAATTGTTTCATTGTAGAACTTTGATTCTTTACCTGAGTAATTTGTACTGTTACTTTTTGTTCAGAATCTTAATTTCCCCGTTTGGAAACAGACAAACAAAAAAGGTCAATCAATTCCCACTTCACAGCACTGTTTGAGGGTTCAAATCAGTGGGATGCCACATACAAGAAAGTGATTATCAGTGGAACTTACTAGATTTCAATAAATGAGAGTTGAATCTAAATCAGAAACAGGTTATTAAGGGTCAATTATGTGTTGAAAATTATGGTAAGTGCTAGACCTTCATCTTTAGAGATATCCAACCAGTTGTAGGTTGTCTCCATACCAGAAATACTGTAGAAGAGATTCCTGGGTTGGGCTGGGCCACTAGATTGAAAATTCCAAGACAAAGATTCACCTGACTTTTTTATTATAACATTTCCAGGACCCAGTTAGGTATTGAGTCAACTATAGGTATCCATAGTAGGCAATTAATAATTGTAAACAGAATAACTAAAATTGTGCAACAACTTTGAATTTATTTGACGCCTTTGACTTTCCTACCCCCTATTACTCTAAAATGTGATTCCTATATTCTTTAGCATTTGGAAAAATCAGTGATTCTACAGCTCCTAAATCAGGCAGTACTTATGCTAAAGGTTTACTCTCAGGGAAGTGCTCCAGGATACCTCTCTTCTCTCAACACACTGTTCTGAAGTATAGAGAATGTAGATGTCCCAATAAAAGTAATGCTGCTTTTGAAAACAACTGGGGTAAAAATAATGGTATATGTTTCTTTGAAGTGTTCTCAGCTATTTTAGGACATTAGTGGCAAGTAAGAGAAGAGAAGTAAGCATTTGATTTTCTAATAGCCTGAGTATCCAACATCCAAGGAATTTTGTGGAGAGGTTGTCAATCCCTGTCCTCTGCCAGAGTATCATTGGCAAGAAGGGAGGAGGTGGGTTAGGATTAGAAATGTCAATCCGTACCCCACAGGTCTGACTGCTAGGATAGGTCAGGTCCTGAAGTCACAGTGGAGAAGGGAGTCTTGTCCATCTTACATGGCTCTCTGCTTGGGATTCGGTTCAGCCCATCATAGGTACTGAAGTTGAGATCAGTGTCTACTGTCTGCCCAGCACCATGCTGAGAAGGACATAGTCTCCACCTTCATAGACAAAGTCTGGTAAGGATGAACTTGTCAACAAATAAAACTGCACTGTGCAATGCACAAAAAAGCAAATTCTATATAAGAACAAAGGAGGTACCATGGAGAAAGCAATTAACAGAGTCTGGAGGGCAGGGAGCCAACCCTTCATGTAAAAGTTAATGCCTGCACAGGGTTTTAATGATTGGCAGGGATTTTCCAGGCAGACAGGAGAAAGATGTGCACTCTAGGAAGAGGGGAGAACATGTGCACGGTGTGTGGTGAGAGTTTTCGAGGGTTCAAACATTGGTATGAAAGAGAGAGAAGAGGCTCTAGCGAGGGCCCAGATTATGAAGAGCTTTGAATAGTGCATAAAGAGGTTTGGCTTTATCTTCTTGACACAAGGGAGCCATAGAAAGATTGTGAGCAGTGCACGCACCATACACAAAAATAAACTCAAAATTGCTTAAAGACTTAAATAGAAGATACGACACCACAAAACTTCTAGTAGAGAACATAGGCAAAACATTCTCTGACATAAATCGTACCAATGTCTTCTTAGGTCAGTCTCCCAAGGCAATAGAATTAAAAGCAAAAATAAAGAAATGGGACCTAATCAAACTTATAAGCTTTTGCACAGCAAAGGAAACCATAACCAAAACAAAAAGACTGGAAGAAAATATTTGCAAATGATATGACCGACAAAGGACTAATTTCTGAAATATACAAACAGCCCATACAACTCAATACCAAAAAAAACAAACAACCCAATCAAAAAATGGGCAGAAGACCTAAACAGACATTTCTCCAAAGAAGACATACAGATGGCCAATAGGTATATGAAGAGATCCTGAACATTGCTAATTATTATAGAAATGCAAATCAACACTACAATGAGGTAATGCCTCACACCAGTCAGAATGGCCATCATTAAAAAGTCTACAAATAACAAATGCCAGAGAGGGTGTGGAAAAAAGGAACCCTCCTACACTGTTGGTGGGAATGTAAATTAGTGCAGCCACTATGGAAAACAGTTTGGAGGTTCCTCAAAAAACTAAAAATAGAGTCGCCATATGATCCAGCAATCCCACTCATGGGTATATATCCAGACAAAGCTATAATTCAAAAAGATACATGCACTCTTATGTTCATAGCAGCATTATTCACAATAGCCAAGACATGGAAACCACCTAAATGTCCATCGACAGATGAATGGATAAAGAAGATGTGGTATATATACACAATGGAATACTACTCAGTCATAAAAAAGAATGAAATAATGCCATTTGCAGCAACATGGGTGGACCTAGAGATTATCACACTAAGTGAAGTAAGTCAGAGAAAGAAAAATACCACATGATATCACTTATATGTAGAACCTAAAATATGACACAAATCAACTTATTTACAAAACAGAAACAGACTCACAGACACTGAAAACAAGCTTATGGCTACCAATGGGGAAAGGAGGTGGGGGAGGGATGGATTGGGAGTTTGGGATTTGCAAACGCAAACTATTATATATATATGTATAACTCAATCACTTTGTCATACACCAAAAACCAACACAACATTGTAAATCAACTATAATTCAATAAAACAAATTAAAAAACTGCCCCCCCCCCAAAAAAGTAATGCTGGCTTCCAGGAGCCTCTGGAAGGTTAGATATTGATTAAAAATTACTCGTGGAGTATCTAAGAGCTCTTGCCAAGCACGCCTAGGAGCATATGAAAACAATTAACGAAATATACACCAAATCTGACCTACTCTAGGGATTAGGTGTTCTCCAAGAAAAAAATTCCAGGATGGTTGGTTTGGGATGATTTCTGTTCACTTTCTTTACAAGAGGAGCACTGTTACTTTATAGTGTTGTTTTGTGAGAGGCAAGGGCTTGCCAAGCAATATTCTCCGAGAGGGGAGTTATGAACACAATTTAAAGAGCACCAAAGAGGGAGGAGATGTGGGGATATATGTATATGTGTAGCTGATTCACTCTGTTATACAGCAGAAACTAACACACCATTGTAAAGCAATTATGCTCCAATAAAGATGGTAAAAAATAAAATAAAGAGCACCAAAAATGCAAAGTAATCCTCAGTCACCATATATTTCAGTATCCTGCTGCTCAGAGCTTTCTTGTATATGTTCTTAAAATGGAAAATATTAAGGGGTGGTCTTTGAGCAAAAGTAGGAGCATTTCCTCCTATAAACTTCTTGTAACTTTTCATAATTGTCACATCAGAATAACAGAGCCATCCTGAAAATTCAGGTGGCCTTATAGGAGGACTTGCTGGAAGCTGTATTATTTAATTTTTCTTCTTTTACTATCTCTAGAGAAACAGTGCCATGTGTGCATAAAAGCACGGGGCGTATTTTGCCAGGATCTCTCTGTGGGATTCCATGTTGCTTTTTGAAATCTTTGTTTACATTTGGAGTGTAGTTAAATGATTGAAACCAGAAATTGCAATGGCTACTTCCTGTTTGAAAAGACCAGACACTTGGAAACAGAAGACTTTGGGCTCTTGCCCTGATTTTCCCACTGCCAGCTCTTAGCTGCTGGACACAAGTCCTCATCTCTCTAAGTGATGTGTGCCCCTATTTACCAGGGGCATGATACTACCCACCTCACTAAACTGTGAAAATTAGCTGATTAATAATTATGGAAGAGCTTCAAAAAAAGCTGAAATAAAATCAAAGCTACCCATTCTGTTATTTATGAATTTTGAATTAGGTGCTCACTGTAAGCTTATGGTTTTTGCACAGGATTCATGGTTTTAGTTAAATCAGTCTGCATACTATCTTCTATCTCTTCCATACTCTACTCCTAAATGACACCCATCCTAATCTTTGAACCTGCTTTTTCTTTCTTTTTTTTTTTTATAAATTTATTTATTTATTTTTGGCTGTGTTGGGTCTTCGTTTCTGTGTGAGGGCTTTCTCTAGTTGCGGCAAGCGGGGGCCACTCTTCATCGCGGTGCGCGGGCCTCTCACTATCGCGGCCTCTCTTGCTGCAGAGCACAGGCTCCAGATGCGCCGTCTCAGTAGTTGTGGCTCACGGGCCCAGTTGCTCCGCGGCATGTGGGATCTTCCCAGACCAGGGCTCGAACCCGTGTCCCCTGCATTGGCAGGCAGATTCTCAACCACTGCGCCACCAGGGAAGCCCCCTGCTTTTTCTTTTATTAGGTGTGCTGTCTCTGAACCTCCCTCTCTACACAAACCCCACTTACCCTCTGAATCCTAGTTTAAGTACCAAATTTCCATGAGAGCCTGGGATTCAGCCTGAGGGTAGAGAAGAATTTACCCCAGTCTAAAACAGTGTTAAACACACGTGTTGCCTATAGTTACCATTGTCTTTGAGTTTTCCAAATGCCATGGCTCCATATGAAATGTTTAAAATTAGAATCCCAATGGTCATGAAAATCTCTGGAAGTTTATGGGTTTTACTTGCCATTGAGCCTCTGTAAAATAGTATTATCGTTCTTGTTCCTGAAAGGGCCAAACACTGACGTTCTTCAAAATACTACCTAATCTTTAACATGGGATGCCATTTAAGGAATTGTACACAAATCCCTTCCTTTTTCTTTTCTTTTTTTTTTAATTTTAATTTATTTATGGCTGTGTTGGGTCTTCGTTTCTGTGCGAGGGCCTTCTCTAGTTGTGGCAAGCAGGGGCCACTCTTCATCGCGGTGCGCGGGCCTCTCACGATCGCGGCCTCTCGTTGCGGAGCACAGGCTCCAGACGCGCAGGCTCAGTAGTTGTGGCTCACGGGCCCAGTTGCTCCGCGGCATGTGGGATCTTCCCAGACCAGGGCTCGAACCCGTGTCCCCTGCATCGGCAGGCAGACTCTCCACCACTGCGCCACCAGGGAAGCCCAAATCCCTTCCTTTTGAAGAAGATTTTGTTATGAACATCCCACCAATATAATTTCCAATTAACATTTAATAATAGTTTTTAGTCCATCGCTCGAAAATGGGCATCCATCCTCAAGATGAGAGCATGTCTCCAAGGGACAACTAAAATACACCCCCCGTTTTGCAGCAGTGTCATAAGAGGATGCTACCAGAGATTGTCTCTGGCTAGAACTCTACTAGGGTTGGTGTGAGAACTGTGGCATCACCCTCAAAGCCAGCACTCTCCACAAGAGCGCAGCCAGTGCAGAACAGGCTCTCTGGGCTCGATCAATGCATATACAAGGTGACTTGTAGTAGTTTATAGATTTCTTTTTGTCCTGATGGCTGGGGGCAAGATTCCAAGTAGAGAAGAAAGGAGCCACTCACTTCTCCATTTCCCTGACCACTGTGGAGACAACACTGTGTTGATTTTGGCCTGAAGAAACCAAAGTCTAACCTTCTTATTCCAGACTGAAGTCTGGAGAGGGGACATGACCTGGCTAAGGCCTGACCATTTATTAAAGGGACAAAATCAGGACTAAAGTCTGTAATTTTCTGACATCAGGTCAGAGTCAGATATATGAAATTTATTGTTGTTTTCCTAAAATTTAATATGAATTATAATTGTTCAAAAATTTCCAGAGGCTCCTCTTTTCTCATTATCACATTCCTGCCACCCACAAAATCCCTGCTAACTTCTTATTGAATACAATCACAACCTTAACACCCTACTTTCAAATCACAACTTCCCCAAAATTTCTAATTATGTCCAAGCCTCTGTGCTTTTGATTTTGTTCTTCCCTTGTCCTGAATAACTCTATGTGTCAAAATCTTTTAATGATTAGCTCAGACACCACACCTAGTTTCTCATAGCTGCTTTAGTTGATTGGATTACTATCGTTAATGAGTAGTTTATATTTTTTACTTTAGGCAGTAATCATATCTTTACTTTTCCCTCCCCCTAAAATGTGATCCCCAGAATCTGAGAACTGTGCTTTCTTCCTCTTGATAACTTCTATAGTCACTGACACCAATAAGCATTCTATAAATGTGTGTTGACTGCCATTGGCCAAAGTCAAAGACAAACTAATAAAAAATAGCACCTAGATCTTCTGAGCTCCAGTTCTGGTCTTTTTCCGTTTTAGCTTGAAACTTGGCTTTGACTTCCAATTTTGACCTTGAGTGAGGACCTCCCTCCTGTCCCTGGCTTCACACTGGATGCTCCAAGCCAGCGATGCATGGCTTGACTGAGAGTAAAGAATGAAATCATCTTCACTTGTCCTGGGACCTTGGGAGGTCTCACATCCGGCAGTCCCAACCGCAAAGTCCAAACCCTCCATCTGGGAATCCATCTGGCATTTTGACATCCATAAATGTCTTTGTCAGCCCAAACTGCTGCACATCACACCGAGCTGCCCCTCTAAACCCACCCATCGAGGTCTCAGAATACTCATGTAGTAATAATTGTCTCACTCATTGCCTATCAACATCAGAGATTTAATCACGGCCAGCTGGCAGGAACATGCAGTAAAAGACTCAAGGGCAATAAGATGCAAGGCAGAAAGACACAAAGGCCTGCACCCACATCCAGTCCCTATGATTCAAATACTTAGGCATCTGAAACTCTAACCAGTTTCATCCTTCCCTTTGGAGGTGTAGTGGGCTATTCACATATCACTTGCAGTTTGAAATTAAAATTTCTGCCATTTCTAATGGGAATGCCATTCGACTTGCCTGAGAGAAATGGGAAATAGTCCTATAGTTTGAGCTTCCTGGACATTGGTGGCCTCTTAAAGACAAGTTTGAAAAGATTTATATGGTGCCCTTAGGATCCTTTATCTATACTGGGCCCCTTGGCAAACCTGGAGGAATCTTTTTCACTATGTACTATGTGGCTCCCCAGAATGACTTCCTGAGAATACTACTTCCGTGGAATGTTAATAGGTATATTAAAGAGAATGGTAATGCTGCTAAATAAATGTTGGAAGCACCGGGTTAAACACAATCTAATATTCTTCAACCACTTTTTAATTGAAGAAAATCTTTATTATGATAATATACTTTGTAATTGCCCCAGAGGACAGACTATGTGGCTTAGTTGAAAACACTTTTTTTACACTGTGACTCTGGTAGAACTAATGGTAACTGGAATATATTTAAAGAACAAACTAAAACAAACAAAACAAACAAAAAACTCTGATCTAGTCCTGCTATTCTTTTCTTCTCACACCAACCTTATGTAGTTACTTCTCTCTTTTACATTCTCTTTTCTGTTTGACTTTCATTTAATTTCTTTATTTTATTAGTTGGTTTATAAGAAACCACCTTCCAGTTTCTTCCTTAAAAAATTCCATTTTTAATATTGCCTCCATGTGCAGTTCTGAAGTAGAAAGAGCATGGCCTTGAATTCAAGCAAATATGAATTCAAGTCTTTGCTCTGAGTCTCACTGACTGTGATCTAGAACAAATTTCTTTACTTCTAGTGGCTTCAGCTTATTCTCTGTTAAATGATGAAGAAAATATCCAGCTCTCAGGATTATTGCAAGACTGAAAAAAAAAAGTATTTATGAAGCACAACAGATCCTCATTATAAATATATGTGAAGCATTATCTATGTTATCGCTCTTGGTGTTGTGTTGATAGCAGGGTTTGCAATAGAAATAGAGGAACTAAAATGCCTTTGAAACCTCATAACATATAAATGTAATATGACTTATCAGCGTTATTTTAAGTCGCAAGGCACAGTCTAAGCTTTTATACTCTCCCTCTGCCCCCTAAAATTTATTCTAATTGTCATTGCTCCTTTAATGCCATTTAGGGGATGCATGGATATTGAACCCCTCAATTCTTGGGATGGCCAGAGCACTTGGACTGGTCACTTCTGTCCTCAAAGCAGCTTTTTCAGTTAACCCCTTGTTTTGTATAAATATGATTATTATTAACTCAGGGCACCATGATGTAAAACCATATGGAGAAACACACTGGTTAATGTCATGATGTCAAAAACACGGTCATGATGGTACAACTAGCTCTTGTCAGGTGATCAGTTTAAATACTTTATTCAAATCAACCACGGTTCAAGCTGTGACTGAGAGACTGCTTGTTTGGGGATGTGGCTTAAGCATCATGTGTCATTAGAGAATGAGATCAGAAGACCTGTAAAGATCCTTTAGCTGTTGAGATGATTTAGATTTTATCAATTGCTCCCAAATTCCAGCTAACTGCTTAACCCTGAACTTTGCAGTCTCTTGTTTTCCTGCCTGATAACTCAGAAATAAAGGCTAGAGCCTCTTCCACTAGCGTCAGTTTGCTACTCAGAGGGTGATCAAAGTCTAACAGGCAAAGTAGGAAGAAAGTTAAAATTTCACAAGGACAGGGGAGACCTTCAAGATGGCAGAAGAGTAAGATGTGGAGATCACCTTCCTCCCCACAAATACATCAGAAATACACCTACATGTGGAACAACTCCTACAGAACACCTACTGAATGCTGGTAGAAGACCTCAGCCCTCCCAAAAGGCAAGATACTCCCCACGTACCTGGGTAGGGCAAAAGAAAAAAGAAAACACAGAGAAAAAAGAATAGGGATGGGACCGGCACCTCAGGGAGGGAGCTGTGAAGGAGGAAAGGTCTCCACACACTAGGAAGCCCCTTCGCGGGTGGAGACTGCGGGTGGCAGAGGGGGGAGCTTCGGAGCCACGGAGGAGAGCACAGCCACAGGGGTGCGGAGGGCAAAGCGGAGAGATTCCCGCACAGAGGATCGGTGCCAACCGGCACTCATCAGCCCGAGAGGCTTGTCTGCTCCCCCGCCGGGGCGGGCGGGGGCTGGGAGCTGAGGCTTGGGCTTCAGTCAGATCGCAGGGAGAGGACTGGGGTTGGCGGCGTGAACACAGCCTAAAGGGGTTAGTGCACCACAGCTAGACGGGAGGGAGTCCGGGAAAAGGTCTGGACCTGCCGAAGAGGCAAGAGACTTTTTCTTCCCTCTTTGTTTCCTGGTGCGCGAGGAGAGGGGATTCAGAGCGCCGCCTAAACGAGCTCCAGAGACGGGCACGAGCCGCGGCTATCAGCGCGGACCCCAGAGGCGGGCATGAGACGCTAACGCTGCTGCTGCACCACCAAGAAGCCTGTGTGCGAGCACAGGTCACTCTCCACACCGCCCCTCCCGGGAGCCTGTGCAGCCCGCCACTGCCAGGGTCCCGTGATCCAGGGACAACTTACCCTGGAGAACGCACAGCGCGCCTCAGGCTGCTGCAACGTCACGGTGGCCTCTGCCGCCGGAGGCTCGCCCCGCATCCGTACCCCTCCCTCCCCCCGGCCTGAGTGAGCCAGAGCCCCCGAATCAGCTGCTCCTTTAACCCCGTCCTGTCTGAGCGAAGAACAGACGCCCTCAGGCGACCTACACGCAGAGGCGGGGCCAAATCCAAAGCTGAACCCCGGGAGCTGTGACAAAGAAGAGAAACAAACAAGAGAAAGGGAAATCTCTCTTGGCAGCCTCAGGAACAGCAGATTAAGTCTCCACAATCAACGTGATGTACCTGAATCTCCGGATAACTGAATAGACAATGAATCACCCCAAAATTGAGGCAGTGGACTTTGGGAGCAACGATATATATTTTTTTCCTTTTTCTCTTTTTGTGAGTGTGTATATGTATGCTTCTTTGTGTGATTTTGTCTGTATAGCTTTGCTTTTACCATTTGTCCTAGGGTTCTGTCTGCCCGTTGTTTTGTTTTTCGTTTTTAGTATTGTTTCTAGTGCTTGCTATCATTGGTAGATTTGTTTTTTGGTTTGGTTGCTCTCTTCTTTCCTTCTTTTCTTTTTTTATTACTTTTAAACTTTTTTATTATTAAGAATTATTTTTTATTTTAATAACTTTATTTTCTTTTTTTCTTTCTTTCCTTCGTTTTCTCTCCCTTTTCTTCTGAGCCATGTGGCTGAAAGGGTCTTGGTGCTCCAGTCGGGTGTCAGGTCTGTGCCTCTGAGGTGGAAGAGCCGAGTTCAGGACATTGGTCCAACAGAGACCTCCCAGCTCCATGTAATATCAAATGGTGAAAGCGCTCCCAGAGATCTCCATCTCAACACTAAGACCCAGCTCCACTCAATGACCAACAAGCTACAGTGCTGGACACCCTATGCCAAACAACTAGCAAGACAGGAACACAAACCCACCCATTAGCACAGAAGCTGCCTAAAATCATAATAAGGTCACAGACACCCCAAAACACACCACCGGACACAGTCCTGCTCAGTAGAAAGACAAGATACAGCCTCATCCACCAGAACAGAGGCACTAGTCTCCTCCACCAGGAAGCCTACACAACCCACTGAACCAACGTTAGCCACTGGGCGCAGACACCAAAAACAACAGGAACTAAGAACCTGCAGCCTGCGAAAAAGAGACCTCAAACACAGTAAGTTAAGCAAAATGAGAAGGCAGAGAAACACACAGCAGATGAAGGAGCAAGGTTAAAACCCACAGGAGCAAACAAATGAAGAGGAAATAGACAGTCTACCTGAAAAAGAATTCAGAGTAATAATAGTAAAGATGATCCAAAATCTTGGAAATAGAATGGAGAAAATACAAGAAACATTTAACAAGGACCTGGAAGAACTGAAGAGCAAACAAACAATGATGAACAACAAAATACATGAAATTAAAAATTCTGTAGAAGGAATCAGTAGCAGAATAACTGAGGCAGAAGAATGGATAAGTGACCTGGAAGTTAAAATAGTGGAAATAACTACTGCACACCAGAATAAAGAAAAAAGAATGAAAAGACTTGAGGACAGTCTCAGAGACCTCTGGGACAACATTAAATGCATCAACATTTGAATTATAGGGGGCCCAGAAGAAGAAGAGAAAAAGAAAGGGATTGCAGAAACATTTGAAGAGATTGTAGTTGAAAACTTCCCTAATAGGGGAAAGGAAATAGTTAATCAAGTCCAGGAAGAACAGAGTCCCATACAGGATAAATCCAAGGAGAAACACGCCAAGACACATATTAATCAAAGTATCAAAAATTAAGTACAAAGAAAAAATATTAAAAGTAGCAAGGGAAAAACAACAAATAACATACAAGGGAATCCCCATAAGTTTAACAGCTGATCTTTCAGCAGAAACTCCGCAAGCCAGAAGGGAGTGGCAGGACATATTTAAAGAGATGAAAGGGAAAAATCTACAACCAACATTACTCTACCCAGCAAGGATCTCATTCAGATTAAATGGAGAAATTAAAACATTTACAGACAAGCAAAAGCTAAGAAAATTCTGCACCACAAAAATCAGCTCTACAACAAATGCTACAGGAACCTCTCTAGGCAGGAAACACAAGAGAAGGAAAAGACCTACAACAACAAACCCCAAACAATTAACAAAATGGTAACAGGAACATACCTATCGATAATTACCTTAAATGTAAATGGATTAAATGCTCCAACTAAAAGACATAGACTGGCTGAATGGATACAAAAACAAGACCCATAAATATGCTGTCTACAGGAGACCCACTTCAGACCTAGGGACACATACGGACTGAAAGTGGGGATGGAAAAAGATATTCCATGCAAATGGATATCAAAAGAAAGCTGAAGTTACAATTCTCATATCAGACAAAATAGACTTTAAAATAACGACTATTACAAGAGACAAAGAAGGACACTACATAATGATCAAGAGATCAATGCAAGAAGAAGATATAACAATTGTAAATATTTATGCACCCAACATAGGAGCACCTCAATACATAAGGCAAATGCTAACAGCCATAAAAGGGGAAATCAACAGTAACACAATCATAGTAGGGGACTTTAACACCCCACTTTCACCAATGGACAAATCATCCAAAAATGAAAATAAATAAGGAAACACAAGCTTTAAATGATACATTGAACAAGATGGACTTAATTGATATTTATATGACATAGACATACCATCTAAAAACAAAAGAATACACTTTCTTCTCAAGTGCTCATGGAACATTCATAGATCATATCTTGGGTCACAAATCAAGCCTTGGTAAATTTAAGAAAATTGAAATCGTATCAAGTATCTTTTCCGACCACAAGGCTATGAGACTAGATATCAATTACAGAAAAAAATCTGTACAAAATACAAACACATGGTGGTTAAACAATACACTACTTAATAACCAAGAGATCACTGAGGAAATCAAAAAATATCTAGAAACAAATGACAGTCAAAACATGGCGACCCAAAACCTATGGGATACAGCAAAAGCAGTTCTAAGAGGGAGGTTTATAGCAATACAATCCTACCTCAAGAAACAAGAAACATCTCAAATAAACAACCTAACCTTATACCTAAAGCCGTTAGAGAAAGAACAAAAAAACCCCAAAGTTAGCAGAAGGAAAGAAATCATAAAGATCAGATCAGAAATAAATGAAAAAGAAATGAAGGAAACAATAGCAAACATCAATAAAACTAAAAGCTGGTTCTTCGAGAAGATAAACAAAATTGATAAACCATTAGCCTGACTCATCAAGAAAAAAAGGGAGAAGACTCAAACCAACAGAATTAGAAATGAAAAAGGAGAAGTAACAACTGACACTGCAGAGATACAAAGGATCATGAGCGATTACTACAAGCAACTCTATGCCAATAAAATGGACAACCTGGAAGAAATAGACCAATTCTTAGAAAAGCACGGCCTTCCGAGACTGAACCAGGAAGAAATAGAAAATATAAACAGACCAATCACAAGCACTGAAATTGAGACTGTGATTAAAAATCTTCCAACAAACAAAAGCCCATGACTTGATGGCTTCCTAGGTGAATTCTATCAAACATTTAGAGAAGAGCTAACACCTATCCTTCTCAAACTCTTCCAAAATACAGCAGAGGGAGGAACACTCCCAAACTCATTCTGTGAGACCACCATCACCCTGATACCAAAACCAGACAAAGATGTCACAAAGAAAGAAAACTACAGGCCAATATCACTGATGAACATAGATGCAAAAATCCTCAGCAAAATACTAGCAAACAGAATCCAACAGCACATTAAAAGGATCATACACCATGTTCAAGTGGGGTTTATCCCAGGAATGCAAGGATTCTTCAATATACACAAATCAATCAATGTGATACACCATATTAACAAATTGAATGATAAAAACCACATGATCATCTCAATAGATGTAGAAAAAGCTTTCAACAAAATTCAACACCCATTTATGATAAAAACCATCCAGGAAGTAGGCATAGAGGGAACTTACCTCAAAATAATAAAGGCCATGTATGACAAACCCACAGCCAACATCGTTCTCAATGGTGAAAAAGTGAAACCATTTTCGCTAAGATCAGGTACAAGACAAGGTTGCCCACTCTCACGGCTATCATTCAACATAGTTTTGGAAGTTTTAGCCACAGCAATCAGAGAAGAAAAAGAAATAAAAGGAATCCAAAAGGGAAAAGAAGAAGTAAAGCTGTCACTGTTTGCAGATGACATGATACTATACATAGAGAATCCTAAAGATGCTACCAGAAAACTAGCATGAATTTGGTAAAGTAGCAGGATACAAAATTAATGCACAGAAATCTCTTGCATTCCTATACATTAATGATGAAAAATCTGAAAGGGAAATTAAGGAAACACTCCCATTTACCATTGCAACAAAAAGAATAAAATACCTAGGAATAAACCTGCCTAAGGAGACAAAAGACCTCTATGCAGAAAACTATAAGACACTGATGAAAGAAATTAAAGATGATACAAACAGATGGAGAGATATGCCACGTTCTTGGATTGGAAGAATCAACATTGTGAAAATGACTATACTACCCAAAACAATCTACAGATTTAACGCAATCCCTCCCTATCAAACTACCAATGACATTGTTCACAGAACTAGAACAAAAAATTTCACAATTTGTATGGAAACACAAAAGACCCCGAATAGCCAGAGCAATCTTGAGAAAGAAAAACTGAGCTGGAGGCATCAGGCTCCCTGACTTCAGACTATACTACAAAGCTACAGTAATCAAGACAGTATGGTACTGGAACAAAATCAGAAATATAGATCAATCAACGTGAGAGAGTGGCATGGACTTATATATACTACCAAATGTAAAATAGATAGCTAGTGGGAAGCAGCTGCATAGCACAGGGAGATCAGCTCGGTGCTTTGTGACCACCTTGAGGTTTGGGATAGGGAAGGTGGGAGGGAGACACATGAGGGAGGAGATATGGGGATATATGTATATGTATAGCTGATTCACTTTGTTATACAGCAGAAACTAACACACCATTGTAAAGCAATTATACTCCAATAAAGATTTTTTTAAAAAAATTTCACAAGAACAAGAAAATGGCTGGGGGACTCTGGTTCATGCAACTTGTTTTATGTCAAGGGTTTTTGAGCCAGAAGGGTTTGAATTCAAATCCCAACTCTAGATCTATCTCAGAGCACTATTTATCCATTCACTAAATTGAAACAGCTAAATGAGCAACTCTGATGATAAATTCAGGAAAACATTTTACAAATGGTAAAGTGCTCTGAACATGTGAATTTTTATATTCTACCGGTCTGGATCCGAAGATTGGTTTGGGCAAATGGAGATGGAGCCAAAAAGGCAGCATTTTCAGACCAGGCCTTCCTTCTGGCCCCCTGCCTTTCCCATTTTCAAATTCTCACATAGGGGCTCAGACTGAGGGGAGCACGCCCTAGAGACTGGTGGTTTCCATTAGAACACAAGCTCCACGTTCCTCGGCGGTGGGGTTCCCCGCCTCTGCGCATGTTGGCCCAGACTCTACAAACCCCCAGCTCCACTCCTCCAAATTGTTATCAGTCCCCACGGGATGGCTTCTTGCAAAGTATTGTTTTGTCTGTCCTCTTGTTGCTATAGCAATCCAAGAAAGATTTGTTTCCAATTCTCTAAAATGGAGACATCTGCGTGCAATTTTGAAAATCCTTGTCAGGGTCCTTATTTACTGTTTTGATCAGCTCTCTTTGACATGTGGAGTCCCCAGAGAAGTTCAAAGGGAACAGACCCCTCTAGGCAAACAAGTGCTTCCCATAAGGGCAGCCTGCCTGTGGATTCCTGTCCCCTGTCGAATGAGAAAGCACATGGCAAAGCCACAAATTCTCAGACACTGATTCTATCCCCCTCTCCCCAGCCTGTGAGGGAGAGTAGTCATATCAAAAGGCTCAGTTTCAGAGCCCCTAGAAGTTCACTTCCATGAAGGGGGTTGTCTCCTACATTTCCACGTAAGCCCATATGAATCCTAAAAATTCTGCCCCTTACACATGCCCCATTTGAGAGGTGATGGGAGTTAACCCTGTTTAGTATTGGACAGCAGGAATCCTGGGTTTTGCTCCTATTCTAATTAACCATGTGACCTTCGGTGTCTGAATCACATCTGGCTTCAGTTCTCTCATGTGTAAAATAAGTTGATTGGATGTCCATGGCCTCTTTCAAGTCTAAAATGATTCTATGCATAAAGATTAACCAGGAGAGAGGCTCCCACACACCTGTTAACCCCGGGCAGAAATTTACCATTTTAATCATTGGACTATTTCTGGGATAATATTAAAAAGGACTATTTTTCAGCTCCACAATGGAGTGGAAGATTCATCTAGATCTTAAAGTCAAGATGTAAGTTCAAGCCCTAGTATGCCACTCTTAGGGAGTATGAGCCAGGGAAATTTATGTAAGGCCCCTAGGAAATTGGCAGCAACTTTATAGATAAGTCATGAGAAGTAGGTAAAGTAATGAATGCAAAGTATAAAGCACGGTGCATGGAACAAAGCAACATGTATGTAAATTCCCATCCCTCTCCTTTTTGCAGTCTATCAACTTTCTTCCCTCAAGCTTTCCCAAATCCAAGCATAAACAGACATTTAAAGTCCTTAATACGCATCTGTATACGTATGCTTACACACCTATGTACAGCTGAGAAGTCACCCAAACCATACGCCGAGCATGAATTCTTGCTTAATTAGGATTAAAACTTTTGAGAAACAATTTTTAAAATGAAATTTAACCCTCTTTTTTTTGGCGGGGGGGAAGAGCTTATAAAATATACTCAGTTCTTTCTTGAGTACCTGAGCATTCCAAACCTATTTTTCCCTTGGATTTTCAAAGACAGCATTTATGTTATTTTTAATATATGTAGTATATTGATGCTTCCATCAGTGCAGGGCACCTGTGTGCTCCTACGCCAATGAGCTCTGTGAGATGCTTTTCTGCATCCCTCACACCTTGCCCTGCTGTGAGGCTGAGAACTGTTATGCCTTCCACTTCTGTCAAAATCCTTTCCCCCAACAACTCTTCCCCCTATTTCAATTTGATGCTTCTCATTTGTGGCAGGCCAAGTTGGTGGAATTTTTGTTAAAATAACAGTGCATAGGCTCTGGCACTATGAAAGTTTGGGGCCTTTAGTTTAGTTTATAAATAACATCTGTTTGAATGGCTCTGAAGTCTTCTGTTTCTTTTCTCCTTAGCCGTGTTCCAGATTTATGAAATTATTAGAAAACTGAGTCTGGATGGGTACGTTTCCGCCATAGTTATGACTTAAAGCCCGTGACTTTTTTTTTTTTTTTTTAAGCCCATGACTTTTAAGGGTTACTGAGTTAGTTTCCTAAGGCTGCTGTAACAAATGAGCGCAAACTAAGTAGCTTAAAACAACACAAATTTATCATCTCATAGTTCCAGAGCTTAGAAGTTTAAAATGGGTTTCACTGGGCTAAAATCAAGATGCCAGCAGGACTGTGTTCCTTCAGGGGGCTCCAGAGGAGAAGCTGTCTCCTTGCATTTTCTAGCTTCTAGAGATTGCCTGCATTCCTTGGCTTTATAGCCTCTTCCTCTATATTCAAACCTAGCAACAGTCTGCATATCCAAATTTCAGTCTCTCTCTCTCTCTCTCTCTCATCTCAGTTTCCACCTTCACATCTTATTCTATGACTGTAAAACTCCTGCCTCCTTCTTAGAATGACCCTGTGATTACATTGGGTCTAGTAGGATAATCCAGGATAACCTTCCCATTTTAATACTTAATTGCATCTGCATAGTCCCTTTTGCCATGTGAGATACCATATTCAAAGATTTCAAGAATTAGGACTTGGACACCTTTAGGAAGCCTTTATACTCCCTACCATGGTTGCCAATATAGGATTGCCCAAAGCCATCTCCATTCCACGGTGCTCCCTCTTCCCCAACAAACCAATTTGGCGGCCTGGAGACTGGCCTTTGAGATATTTATCTAACTAGACTAGCATTTCTACTGGGCCAACCAAGAAGACACTTCTGCTGCCTCTCCAGCCATAACAGTATGGGTGCCTCACCTCCTTAGACCCAGGTTCCCAAAATGAATCTTCTCCGTCTAGTTTTTGTTAAAAACCAAGCAGGTTTTCCCATTGGGATCCATTCCAAGCCAATGTACATATGGTGTTGCATCTGGAAAAGTGACAAATGTCAGCAAAGGCAGTGGGAGAAATATGGTGACTAGCTCTTGCCTGGAACAGACTGAGCAGACAAAAATATTAATTTTTTCCACACTAGAAAAACTGGACAAACACCCCAGAATTGGAGGCTTCTTTCCTCCTGATGACTGATCCAATAAGATACCTCTGAAGGGGAGAATAATGTAACAGGTAATATTTACTGGGTTCTTACTTTTGGCCAGACACTGTGCTAAGTGTGGATATGTCTTATCCCAATCACTTCTCATTTCCACCCATATGAAGTTTGTACTATTATTAGTCCCTTTTTATATATAATGAAACAAAGGCTTAAATAAAGGAGTTGACCAAGTTCGAGCAACTAGCAAGATTCATTTCTAAGATCCCCCACTATCTCCTAATCTTCTGAATGGTTGTCTTCTCCACGGTTTTGTCCATATACCGCATTTAATGCTCACTTCTTAGGTGATGGTACCCAGTGCAATAGCTTTAAAAACTATTTATAGACAAATTATCCTTAAAGTTAAATCTCCAGTCTGGATCTCTCTAAGGAACTCCAGACTCATATATCCACCCATTCATCACTTCCATTTCAAGGTCCATTAGACATCTCCAACTTGTGTCTAAAACCAAATTCCATTTCCCACTCTCCCAATATGCTTCCAACACCTCCAGTGATTTTCAAGTTAGAAAATGTCACCATCCTGCGGTGGTTACCTTTTACACCCTTACATACTACCCGTCAGCAAATCCTAGCCTCTCTACTTTCATAAAATATACAGAAGCAAAGGCACATTTCACCATTTGAGTCTAAACTGAGATGTCCAGTAGAAATATAATGTGAGTCTCACATGTGATTTTAAATTTTAAAAAGTAAAAAGAAACAGTTGAATAACATATTTAATAACACTTTGTGGAATTATTTGAGGAAGATAGCATTTCAGGGTGTGATTAATACAAAATAAATATTAGTGAGGTATTTTACAGTCTTTATTTCCTACTAAGCCTTTAAAAAAATTTTTTTTAACATCTTTATTGGAGTATAATTGCTTTACAATGGTGTGTTAGCTTCTGCTTTATAACAAAGTGAATCAGCTATACATATACATATATCCCCATATCTCCTCCCTCTTGCGTCTCCCTCCCACCCCTCTAGGTGGTCACAAAGCACCGAGCTGATCTTCTTGTGCTATGTGGCTGCTTCCCACTAGCTATCTATTTTACATTTGGTAGTATTTATAAGTCCATGCCACTCTCTCACTTCGTTCCAGCTAACCCTTCCCCCTCCCGTGTCCTCAAGTCCATTCTCTACACCTGCATCTTTATTCCTGTCCTGCCCCTAGTTTCTTCAGAAACTTTTTTTTTTTTTTTTAGATTCCATATATATGTGTTAGCATAGAGTATTTGTTTCTCTCTTTCTGACTTACTTCAATTTGTATGACA
Source organism: Balaenoptera musculus (assembly GCF_009873245.2). NCBI lineage: Eukaryota > Metazoa > Chordata > Mammalia > Artiodactyla > Balaenopteridae > Balaenoptera > Balaenoptera musculus. The sequence continues at coordinate 97,696,506 of NC_045790.1, read as the reverse complement.
GACTCTAGGTCCATCCACCTCACTACAAATAACTCAATTTCGTTTCTTTTTATGGCTGAGTAATATTCCATTGTATATATGTGCCACATCTTCTTTATCCATTCATCTGTCGATGGACACTTAGGTTGCTTCCATGTCCTGGCTATTGTAAATAGGGCTGCAATGAACATTGTGATACATGACTCTTTCTGAATTACGGTTCTCTCAGGGTATATGTCCAGTAGTGGGATTGCTGTGTTGTATGGTATTTATAATTTTAGTTTTTTAAGGAACGTCCATACTGTTCTCCATAGTGGCTTATCAATTTACATGCCCACCAATAGTGCAAGAGGGTTCCCTTTTCTCCACACCGTCTCCACCATTTATTATTTGTAGATTTTTGGATGATGGCCATTCTGACAGGTGTGAGGTGATACCTCATTGTAGTTTTGATTTACATTTCTCTAATGGTTAGTGATGTTGAGCATCCTTTCATGTGTTTGTTGGCAATCTGTATATCTTCTTTGGAGAAATGTCTATTTAGGTCTTCGGCCCATTTTTGGATTCAGTCGTTTCATTTTTTGATATTGAGCTGCATGAGCTGCTTGTATATTTTGGAGATTAATGCCTTGTCAGTTGCTTCATTTGCAGATTTTTCTCCCATTCTGAGGGTTGTCTTTTCATCTTGTTTATGGTTTCCTTTGCTGTGCAAAAGCTTTTAAGTTCATTAGGTCCCACATGTTTATTTTTGTTTTTATTTCCATTACGCTAGGAGGTGAGTCCAAAAGGATCTTGCTGTGATTTATGTCATAGAGTGTTCTGCCTATATTTTCCTCTAAGAGTTTTATAGTGTCTGGCCTTACATTTAGGTCATTAATCCATTTTGAGTTTATTTTTGTGTATGGTGTTAGGGAGTGTTCTAATTTCATTCTTTTACATGCAGCTGTCCAGTTTGTGCAGCACCACTTATTGAAGAGGCTATCTTTTCTCCATCGTATGTTCTTGCCTCCTTTATCAAGAAGAAGGTGACCATATGTACGTGGGTTTATCTCTGGGTTTTCTATCCTGTTCCATTGATGTATATTTCTGATTTTGTGCCAGTACCATACTGTCTTGATTACTGTAGCTTTGTAGTATAGTCTGAAGACAGGGAGCCTGATGCCGCCAGCTCAGTTTTTCTTTCTCAAGATTGCTCTGGCTATTCGGGATCTTTTGTGTTTCCATACAAATTGTGAAATTTTTTGTTCTAGTTCTGTGAACAATGTCATTGGTAGTTTGACAGGGATTGCATTAAATCTGTAGATTGCTTTGGGTAGTATAGTCATTTTCACAATGTTGATTCTTCCAATCCAAGAACGTGGCATATCTCTCCATCTGTTTGTATCATCTTTAATTTCTTTCATCAGTGTCTTATAGTTTTCTGCATAGAGGTCTTTTGTCTCCTTAGGCAGGTTTATTCCTAGGTATTTTATTCTTTTTGTTGCAATGGTAAATGGGAGTGTTTCCTTAATTTCCCTTTCAGATTTTTCATCATTAATGTATAGGAATGCAAGAGATTTCTGTGCATTAATTTTGTATCCTGCTACTTTACCAAATTCATGCTAGTTTTCTGGTAGCATCTTTAGGATTCTCTATGTATAATATCATGTCATCTGCAAACAGTGACAGCTTTACTTCTTTTCCCTTTTGGATTCCTTTTATTTCTTTTTCTTCTCTGATTGCTGTGGCTAAAACTTCCAAAACTATGTTGAATGATAGCCGTGAGAGTGGGCAACCTTGTCTTGTTCCTGATCTTAGTGAAAATGGTTTCAGTTTTCACCATTGAGAATGATGTTGGCTGTGGGTTTGTCATACATGGCCTTTATTATTTTGAGGTAAGTTCCCTCTATGCCTACTTCCTGGATGGCTTTTTATCATAAATGGGTGTTGAATTTTGTTGAAAGCTTTTTCTACATCTATTGAGATGATCATGTGGTTTTTATCATTCAATTTGTTAATATGGTGTATCACATTGATTGATTTGTGTATATTGAAGAATCCTTGCATTCCTGGGATAAACTCCACTTGAACATGGTGTATGATCCTTTTAATGTGCTGTTGGATTCTGTTTGCTAGTATTTTGCTGAGGATTTTTGCATCTATGTTCATCAGTGATATTGGCCTGTAGTTTTCTTTCTTTGTGGCATCTTTGTCTGATTTTGGTATCAGGGTGATGGTGGTCTCACAGAATGAGCTTGGGAGTGTTCCTCCCTCTGCTGTATTTTGGAACAGTTTGAGAAGGATAGGTGTTAGCTCTTCTCTAAATGTTTGATAGAATTCACCTAGGAAGCCATCAAGTCATGGGCTTTTGTTTGTTGGAAGATTTTTAATCACAGTCTCAATTTCAGTGCTTGTGATTGGTCTGTTTATATTTTCTATTTCTTCCTGGTTCAGTCTCGGAAGGCTGTGCTTTTCTAAGAATTGGTCTGTTTCTTCCAGGTTGTCCATTTTATTGGCATAGAGTTGCTTGTAGTAATCGCTCATGATCCTTTGTATCTCTGCAGTGTCAGTTGTTACTTCTCCTTTTTCATTTATAATTCTATTGGTTTGAGTCTTCTCCCTTTTTTTCTTGATGAGTCTGGCTAATGGCTTATCAATTTTGTTTATCTTCTCAAAGAACCAGCCTTTAGTTTTATTGATATATGCTATTGTTTCCTTCATTTCTTTTTCATTTATTTCTGATCTGATCTTTATGATTTCTTTCCTTCTGCTAACTTTGGAGTTTTTTTGTTCTCTCTCTAATGGCTTTAGGTGTAAGGTTAGGTTGTTTATTTGAGATGTTTCTTGTTTCTTGAGGTAGGATTGTATTGCTATAAACTTCCCTCTTAGAACTGCTTTTGCTGTATCCCATAAGTTTTGGGTCACCGTGTTTTCACTGTCATTTGTTTCTAGGTATTTTTTGATTTCCTCAGTGATCTCTTGGTTATTAAGTAGTGTATTGTTTAGCCTCCACGTGTTTGTATTTTGTACAGATTTTTTCCTGTAATTGATATCTAGTCTCATAGCCTTGTGGTCGTAAAAGATACTTGATACGATTTCAATTTTCTTAAATTTACCGAGGCTTGATTTGTGGTCCAAGATATGAACTACCCTGGAGAATGTTCCATGAGCACTTGAGAAGAAAGTGTATTCTCTTGTTTTTGGATGGTATGTCTATGTCATATAAATATCAATTAAGTCCGTCTTGTTCAATGTATCATTTAAAGCTTGTGTTTCCTTATTTATTTTCATTTTTGGATGATCTGTCCATTGGTGAAAGTGGGGTGTTAAAGTCCCCTACTATGATTGTGTTGCTGTTGATTTCCCCCTTTATGGCTGTTTGTATTTGCATTATGTATTGAGGTGCTCCTATGTTGGGTGCATAAATATTTACAATTGTTATATCTTCTTCTTGGATTGATCCCTTGATCATTATGTAGTGTCCTTCTTTGTCTCTTTTAACAGTCGTTATTTTAAAGTCTATTTTGTCTGATATGAGAATTGCTACTCCATTTTGATTTCCATTTGCATGGAATATCTTTTTCCATCCCCTCACTTTCAGTCTGTATGTGTCCCTAGGTCTGAATTGGGTCTCTTGTAGTCAGCATATATACGGGCCTTGTTTTTGTATCCATTCCACCAGTCTATGTCTTTTTGTTGGAGCATTTAATCCATTATATTTAAGGTAATTATTGATAGGTATGTTCCTATTACCATTTTCTTAATTGTTTTGGGTTTGTTATTGTAGGTCTTTTCCTTCTCTTGTGTTTCCTGCCTAGATAAGTTCCTTTAGTGTTTGTTGTAAAGCTGGTGTTTTGGTGCTGAATTCTCTTAGCTTTTGCTTGTCTGTAAATGTTTTAATTTCTCCATTGAATCTGAATGAGATCCTTGCTGGGTAATCTTGGTTGTAGTTTTTTCCCTTTCATCACTTTAAGTATGTCCTGCCACTCCCTTCTGGCTTGCAGAGTTTCTGTTGAAAGATCAGCTGTTAACCTTATGGGGATTCCCTTGGATATTATTTGTTGTTTTTCCCTTGCTGCTTTTAATATTTTTTCTTTGTACTTAATTTTTGATACTTTGATTAATATGTGTCTTGGCGTGTTTCTCCTTGGATTTATCCTGTATGGACTTGATTGACTATTTCCTTTCCCGTATTAGGGAAGTATTCAACTATAATCTCTTCAAATATTTTCTCAGTCCCTTTTTTTTTCTCTTCTTCTTCTCGGACCCCTATAATTCAAATGTTGGTGAGTTTAATGTTGTTCCAGAGGTCTCTTAGACTGTCCTCATTTCTTTTCATTCTTTTTTTTTATTCTGCTTTGCAGTAGTTATTTTGACTATTTTATCTTCCAGGTCACTTATTTGTTCTTCTGCCTCAGTTATTCTGCTATTGATTCCTTCTAGGGAATTTTATATTTCTTTTATTGTGTGGTCCATCACTGTTTGTTTGCTCTTTAGTTCTTCTAGGTCCTTGTTAAATGTTTCTTATATTTTCTCCATTCTATTTCCAAGATTTTGCATCATCTTTACTATCATTATTCTGAATTCTTTTCCAGGTAGACTGCCTATGTCCTCTTCATTTGTTTGGTTTGGTGGGTTTTTACCTTGCTCCTTATCTGCTTTGTGTTTCTCTGTCTTCTCATTTTGCTTAACTTACTGTTTTTGGGGTCTCCTTCTTTCAGACTGCAGGCTCGTAGTTCCCATTGTTTTTGGTGTCTGCCCCCAGTGGCTAAGGTTGGTTCAGTGGCTTGTGTAGGCTTCCTGGTGGAGGGGACTAGTGCCTGTGTTTTGGTGAATGAGGCTGCATCTTGTCTTTCTGGTGGGCAGGACCACATCCAGTCATGTGTTTTGGGGTGTCTGTGAGCTTATTATGATTTTAGACAACCGTTCTGCTAATGGGTGGGTTTGTGTTCCTGTGTTGCTAATTGTTTGGCATAGGGTGTCCAGCACTGTAGCTTGCTGGTCATTGAGTGGAGCTGGGTCTTAGTGTTGAAATGGAGATCTTTGGGAGAGCTTTTGCCATTTGATATTACTTGGGGCTGCGAGGTCTCTGGTGGACCAATGTCCTGAACTTGGCTGTCCCACCTTAGAGGCGCAGGCCTGACCCCCGGCTGGAGCACCAAGACCCTGTCAACCACATGGCTCAGAAGGAAAAGGAGAAGGAAAGAAAGAAAAAATAAAATAAAATAAAATAAAGTTATTAAAAATAAAAAAATTAATAAAAAGAAAGAAAGAAAGAAGAGAGCAACCAATCAAAAAACAAATCCACTGATGATAACAAGAGCTAAAAACTATACTAAAACAAAAACAAAAACAAAAACAAGTACAGACAGAACACCAGGACAAGTTGTAAAAGCAAAGCTATACAGACAAAATCACAAAAAGAAGCATTGACATACACACTCACAAAAAGAGAAAAAGGAAAAAAAAATCTATATATAAAAAAAAATGGAGGAAGAGAGCAACCAAATCAATAAACAAATCTACCAATGATAATAAACTCTAAATACTAAACTAAGATAAACATAAAGCCAGAAACAAATTAGATGCAGAAAGCAAACCCCACGTCTACAGTTGCTCCCAAAGTCCACTACCTCAATTTGGGATGATTGGTTGTCTATTCAGATATCCAGAGATGCAGGGTACATCAAGTTGATTGTGGAGCTTTAATCCACTGCTCCTGAGGCTGCTGGGAGAGATTTCCCTTTCTCTTCTTTGTTTGCACAGCTCCCGGAGTTCAGCTTTGGATTTGGACCCGCCTCTGTGTGTAGGTCGCCTGAGGGTGTCTGTTCTTCGCTCACACAGGACGGGGTTAAAGGAACAGCTGCTTCGGGGGCTCTGGCTCACTGAGGCTGGGGGGAGGGAGGGGTACGGATGCGGGGCGAGCCTGCGGCGGCAGAGGCCAGAGTGACGTTGCACCAGCCTGAGGCGCGCCATGCGTTCTCCTGTGGAAGTTGTCCCTGGATCACGGGACCCTGGCAGTGGTGGGCTGCACAGGCTTCCGGGAGGGGAGGTGTGGATAGTGACCTGTGCTCGCACACAGGCTTCTTGGTGGTGACAGCAGCAGCCTTAGTGCCCCATGCCCGTCTCTGGGGTCCACGCTGATAGCCACAGCTCGCGCCCATCTCTGGAGCTCCTTTAAGCGGCGCTCTGAATCCCCTGTCCTCACGCACCAGGAAACAAAGAGGCAAGAAAAAGTCTCTTGCCTGTTCGGCAGCTCCAGACCTTTTCCTGGACTCCCTCCCGGCTAGCTGTGGCGCACTAACCCCCTTCAGGCTGTGTTCACGCCGCCAACCCCAGTCCTCTCCCTGCGATCCGACTGAAGCCCGAGCCTCAGCTCCCAGCCCCCGCCCGCCCCGGCGGGTGAGCAGACAAACCTCTCGGGCTGCTGAGTGCTGGTCGGCACCGATCCTCTGTGCAGGAATCTCTCCGCTTTGCCCTCCGCACCCCTGTGGCTGCGCTCTCCTCCATGGCTCTGAAGCTTCCCCCTCCGCCACCCGCAGTCTCCGCCCGCGAAGGGGCTTCCTAGTGTGTGGAAACCTTTCCTCCTTCATAGCTCCCTCCCACTGGTGCGGGTCCCGTCCCTATTCTTTTTTCTCTGTTTTTTCTTTTATCTTTTGCCCTACCCAGGTACGTGGGGAGTTTCTTGCCTTTTGGGAAGTCTGAGGTCTTCTGCAGCGTTCAGTCGGTGTTCTGTAGGAGTTGTTCCACATGTAGATGTAGATGTATTTCTGATGCATTTGTGGGGAGGAAGGTGATCTCCACGTCTTACTCCTCCGCCATCTTGAAGGTCTCCCTCCTAGTAAGCCTTTAAAGTCTGATGCTTACTTTACACTTACAGCACATCTCAGTTTGAATGAGCCACATTCCAAGTGCTCAGGAACCATATTTGGCCAGTGGCTTCTGTGTTGCACAGTGCATATCCAAGATCATAATCCCCCTAGAATTCTACACTAGTCTCCTAATGAGCTCTGTGCTTCTGTTCTTATTCCTCTGAGTCTATGATTCACACACTAGCTTATTTGACCCTTTTAAAATGTAAATCAGGTGAGTGTACCACTATCGTGCCCAAAATATCTCCAATATGTCCCATTATCAATAAAGTAAAATTTCAAAGTCCTTCCACGATCTGGTCCCCAGACTCGTCCTTGACACAGTTTTCAACCCCTCTGCTCTTTTTCATTGTCTCCAGTGTGCTGACTCTAGCAGACACAGTCGATGCTCCACCAGATTCCCTTGTGTCCCTCTGTTGTTTCTCTGTGCTCATCCTGCAGCTTCTGGGTGCCATACCCTCTAACGGCTGACCCCTGAGACCTTCTTTAAAGGACTGTCTTTGCATGCCTGGAACTAGCCCTCTTGCCTCCCAGGCTTCTTGGCGAATAGTAGAATCTCCAGGAAAGATCATGCTGAGGGCAAGACTTTGCCTGAATTCTCACCCTTTCCTGCCCCACCTCCCTTACTTCTTTTTAGGTTCCTTCTGAGAGCACTTCCTTAATGCATCACTTATAAGAGAATCTGGGCAGCCCATCCTAAGCCACTGGCCTCAGACACACTCCCACTTGTTACTCCGAAGCCTGCCTTTGTACTTGTTATTCCTAAACCTGGAACTCTCTTCCCAGAGAGAAATGTGGCATGCAGCTCTTACTTTATGTAGGTCTCCTCTCAAACATCACTGCCTCCAGAGAAAAATTCTGTTTGTTTGTTTCTCCCCATCTCCTTCCGTTTTATTTTTCCACATAATAGTTCTCATCATTGGACATATATTATATTAATATAAGTGGGTTTTTATTGTTGCTGTTGCTGTTTTTGCCTGTTTTTTTTTCCCCCCACTGGAATATAAACTTCATGAAAGAAACAACTTTGTTTTGTTCAAATGGTATTCCCAATACTCAGAGGTGTGCTCACAGATATTGGTAAATAGTTGTTGAATTAATAAATGAGTGAATGCTTGAATGAATGAACTGGTGGAGACAGGACCAAACTAGACAGTATAATTCCAGCGTTCACGCTGTATATATTTAAAAAGCCTAATCTGCAAAGAGTGTTTCAAACTGTCTGTGTGCCCATATGCTCTTCCATAAATATTTGGCATCATTCATTCTATATGCCTCATGTGGCACACTCCCCCTGCCCGTGCTCTGCAATAAGAGAATAAGATCTGTTTCTTGGGACAAAGAGAGCGGAAGCATACATTACCCCCTGAAACCCTACCAGCTATTAGGAATCTTTGCTTCCTACTATCCAAGCCCAACTGTCACTCCAACCAATAGTGCAAACATCATTAACCAATGTCAGACTAAATACATGAAAACTCAGGTTGAATAAACGAAATAAATACAAAATGCCTAGCACAGTTTCTGGCTTATAAGATACCCTTTATTCCCAGTAGCTATAAGTATCATGGCAATTATTTGCACCCTGACATCTTACTTCAAACCTGAGTCTGTAACTCAGTTACATCAATGTGAAAGAATGAGGTCTGGTGGGGAAGAGAACTAAGACTCAGAGGAGGAACTGACAAAATATACAGTGCCACATTTCCAGTACGTTATATGCTAAGCATTGGCCACGGTAACTTGCACGGTAGAGGCGAGAAGTAACAAGGAAGGGGAACATATGATTTCCCTGGAGGAAAGAATTATCATCTCTGTGGCTTGAGTAACAAGGCTGCTCAGTAAACTTGTTTGGTAGTTTGCAGCCTGTCTGAAAATACTAGCACATTCTTCCAGTGCCCTAGCCAATATTGCTTTTGGAATAGAGATTATTGGCAGATGTGAAAAGACTACTGAAATAGCTTAGAAATTAGCTTTCTCTTGTGCTAATCACCCCAACATTTTCCTGTTTAAGTAAACCAATGTAGGGAGCGTGCACTCTATCCTTAAATGTCAATTAGCTTGGGAGTAATTTGATTCACCAAGGAAATGTAATCACATGATAAAATGATGATTGCATTAAGATCTTTAATATTAATATCAAAACCGCAGCAACAGAGCAAATGCCAGAACATTCCTGGGGAAATAAGTATCAACCATGTTCCTGCCCTACCCAGTAACTGTGCTCCTAGGAGTAAACCCCAGTGCACACACTTTCCTTCAGTCCCCTGGAGCCTACAGTCCGCAGGATGTGATGCTAGGGTCTGGGGGTAATGGTGAAATGGGCAGTTGGAGGCTCTTGTTTATTGTCCTGTGTTGTCTTATTGCTGCTGTAGCAAATGACCACAAACACAAACAAGCTTTAGTGGCTTAAAATAACACAAATTAATGGTCTTACTGTTCTGGATGTCAGAAGTCTGAAATGGGTCTTACAGGGAAAAATCTAGGTGTCTGCAGGGCTGTGTTCCCTCTGGAGGCTCTAGGGGAGAATCCATTTCCTTGCCGAGTCCAACTTCTAAAGGCCACCTCATTCCTTGGTGCTGGTCCCTTATCCATCCTCAAGGTCCGTGACATTCTCAGATCGCTTTCTCTCTCTAACCTCCGCTTCTGTCATCACATTTCCTTCTCTAACCCTGACACTCCCTCTTATAAGACCTAACCAGATAATCTAGGGTCATCTACTCATCCCAAAATCCTTAACCACACTTGCAAAGTCCGTTTTGTCCAGGAAGGTAACATAGTTACAGGTTCCAGGGATTAGGATGTGTACATCTCTGGAGAGGTTATTCTGTCTACCACACTCCCTACAATAGCACCTCCTTTATTCCTTCTGTATTTTCTGCTCTTTCTTATATGAACCATGGACTCCCCTGTAGCACAAAGGAGTTGCACAAACACTGTGCTAAAATATTTGACCAAACTTTAGCGTGGCTTCCACCTACACTGGACAATGTCTCTAAAGATGATCTGAGACCCCGTGCCGAGTCTTTGCTCAAGAAAATGCAAGTCTACCAAACTCAAAATTTACATTGTCTCAACCCATCTCGCCAAGCCATTTTCAGTAACCCTCCACTTCCGCCCTTCTAAATTTTCCATTTTTACATCTTCCTCTAGTCCTTTTTTGTTCCTCCCTTTTCACCTCTCCATAGTCTCTTTTTGTTCCATATCTGTTATCCCTTGTAAAAACCTTAGTTACCTGTGTCATAGCTGGAGTTGAGCTCAGTCTATACTGATGTCTCTCTTCTCTACTACAGGAGTCATAATAAAATTTGTTTTTTCCACCTTTAACAAGTGTCGAGAGCTCTGGTTTTTCTTTGACACCTCCATCGCAGCAAACATCATAAAAGAATCTGATATAAGCCTTTTGCAATGTTGTGTCTCTGTTTTCTCATAGAAATAGGGGTCAGAGTTTGAGAGATCAAGCAAATTTGCATGTTTGATACAATTAAGAAGGGAGGAGGTATTTTATGGGAGATGCTTCTAGAAGCACAACACTTGGTCTCTGACCCCAGGCAGGGGAATCATATGGATTAGGGTTTGTAGAAGATTATCAGAGATGTTTCCTGGAAGAGATGGGGTTTGAGCTAAGACTTAAAAAATCTTCTGGTGGAGGAATGAACACAAAGAAAGGACAGAGGCATGGAAGGCAGGAGAGGTCTTGACAGTGTAACTGATTCTGCCCAGGTATTGAAACTCAAGAGAACCAGGTAGCATGTAATAAACCTCCTCTATGAGGATGCCTGGAAGAGTCCTCATTTTTTTTTCACATTCTCTCTCTTTTTTTTTTGGCCTCACCAGGCAGCTTGCAGGATCTTAGTTCCCTGACCAGGGATCGAACCTGGGGCCCCAGCAGTGAGAGTGCTGAGTCTTAACCACTGAACCACCAGGGAATTCCCTCATGTTTTTGGTCAAGTGCCATTTCCTTTGCTGGTCAGTCACTTTTAGATCCACCCCTGCTTATTCTCCATTGTTCTGTTGCGCATTCTCCCTTTATAATTTAATCTTTATGTGACTCAACAAGCAGAGTTGCTTATACTTTCCATCAAGGTAGAGTGTCTAGCAGTGCTGCCACCACATGGAGGGACAGTAGTGCCTGGGTTCTAGGTACCTCTGATCTCTTTCTCACAGTGTGAGTCATCAAAGACCCTACACTCCTACACCTGGGATTCCAGGAGTAGAAGGGATGGTTGACTCTTGATCTCTCTTATTCTGCATATTTATTCCCGCAAAAATATTCCTTCCATGTCCAGAAACAGAGTAGAATGATAAATGTTAGAAATACAGGCATGACTTCCTTCCTTGATGACTAATCTGCAATCAAGACTTTCATAGGAGCAAGATTTACTAACAACCCTAGCCCCCAGGCATCTTGGAATCAACCTTCAACTGAATCCTTCATAACCCCTTGCAGTTTTATAGCCTGGCCATCAACAGAGACTCCAGTCATGGGCTGTTGCCATTTAATAGGCCAAAGTTACTTCCCCTCAAATGCTCTTACATCTGAATAATAAATAGCTAGTTTTCCACAAAAATATATGTATTTATTGTTTCTTAAAACATTAGTAAAAAACCAGATCTGTGCATAAAAAGAGGAAAAGAGATTGTTTATTTCCTTCTAGTGTCTGTAGTGTCTAGTCTATAAAAGAAAAATGACAAAAATAACTATAATAGCAGACTTTTATAAAAGCACAATAGGCACATAGGAAAAAAATTGCTTGGGTATTCAGGGAAGATATTCAGAAGAGGTTATAATTAAAGTGATGCTTTATGGTGAAAAAGTATGAGTTTGCTAGGTACAGGATTATAATGGGAAGGTCATTTATGTAAAGGGAATAGAATTACAAAAGAATAAAGGCATATTTATAAAATGCCAGTAGTTCAGTGGTTTAGATTTTGGATGCAAAAGGGTTCTTAATGGAAATAAAATTGGCAAAGCAGAACAGGATGGGTCATGAGAAGCCCTGCATGCTGTGTATGAGATGTAAGCTTTGTTCTACAGGTGATGGAAAGTGACTGAAAGATTTAGAACAGGAATGACTGTGCCCAGATTTATAACTAAAAGTGATGGCTTGGTCAACTAGCATAAATGAGGTTGAAGCACATAGCGAGACTGAATAGTGAAGCAAAGAGACTGAATTTCAGGCTCTTATAATAGTCCCAGCAATAGTCCAGCTTACCGGAAGTGTTAATAGTGAAGAGGTGCTAAATAAAAGAAGAAAAAAAAAAGTAGAATGTACGGGACATAGAGATTAATTGATTGAGGAATGAGAGAATGGGGAGATTTTTGGTTTGAGTTACTGGGAAACGTGGGTACCATCAACTGGATGAGAGGCAATAGAAGTAAAGGTTTCTCCAAAGATGTTTTCACCACAAACTTATAGTCGGAAATAGCTCTTATGACTGGGCATACCCCACAGCCATTGGAAGGCTGTGACTTCTTACAGAACTCCTTTGTAGGAAGCAGTCACCTTGATGCCTACAGTGCTCAAATAGATGGAAATGCTGAAACAGATTGTCTGGAAAATGTTTCATCGTTAAAAGTGATTTAACTGTGAAAGTGTCTATTTGGAACCAGTCACAATTCTCAAACTCCTTGAAGCCTTTTCCTCTCAAGAGGAAAGTGAAATAAGCAAGACTAACTTCTTCCCCACAGGCTTAGGAATTTTGCAAGAAGAAATGCTGGGAATAGTTAATTCATCTATGAAAGCGAAGCCCAGCCGGGATAGCACTGGTCCATGGAATCACTGCTTCTAAAACTGAAAAAAAATTGAAATGGAATCTGGCTACGGTGCAGTCTTTCCCTGACCTGATAATATGAAATCCTTTGATTGGTGACTCTGAGACAGACAGTGGGAAGAAAAAAATGGCCAATTGAGTGAAATAAACAATTTTTTCTGACCTTTCTAAGATACATGACTTCATTTTGAAATGGAAAATAACCAAATCCCAGAGCTAGGTCACAGAGTAGAGATGAGATTCTCTAAATGTCATTTTTTAAAAGAGAAAGTTGTGATTTAAGAGATATTAACAGACTTGTCAAAGATCAAAGAGGAATTTGAAGGCGGAGACTGGTTGACTCAGGTGATGGACAAAGTTTGAAGGATTTGAATTAGCATATGCCTGTAAATGAGTGGCATTCATTGTGTATTTGCTCTATCCATGGATGTATCACAAATACAAGACATTTTAAGTATTAATGATAAGTTCATGTCAGTTCTAGAATGATAAAATATTCATGGACAGGTTGGGTATAGTAAAATTTTTTTTTACTTAAATCTATTTTATTATTTAAAACTCTATTAATCAGTTCCTCAAACTACCTTCTCTACAACAATAACTTGAACCCTTCAGAGATCCTGCAGTACCTTCAGAAACTACACTATCATCATCATCATCATCATCACTGCTGATGTTTATTCAGTGGTTTATACATGGCAGGCATAGCACTAAACTTTTTACACACATCATCTTATGACTAGGTTGGTATTATTATTACCCCCATTCTATAGAAGAGAAAAATTAAGTTGAGAAAGAAGTAACATGTCCAATATCACATAGCTCTTCCATGGGAGCCTACATTAAAGATCGTAAGAAGTAGAGAGGGCTTTGAGATCATATCTGCCAAACCTCTGTATATCTCTGAGCAACAGGACATTAATCCAGCTCCTGCTTGAAATCACTCAGGATTGGGGGTTCATTACCACCAGGAACAATTAATCTTCATTTCAGATCTGCAACTGCTTTTCCTTACAATGAAGCTGAACTTTGTGTCTTTGTAACATTTAATCACTAGTCCTGGTCATGTTCCCTTGAGACCCACATAATAGTTAGTGTGTCATCCACCTGAGAGTTGTTCAAAGATGTGAAGACACTGTCTTCTCTCTTCAGTATCTTGTTTCCTTTAGTTACCTTTCATGTGTCCTGATTCCTGGATCTCTTGCCATTTTTATTAGAATTTCTCTTTCAGTCATCAAGAATTACAAAAAGCTCCAGAAGTAGACCAACAGTCCTTTAGAGATCAGAATTAACAGCATGACTTTAAAATTGAGTCATCTTAGGAAGAATACATGCAGGAGATCAGGTTTAAATCCCGACTTTGCATTTTGCTTAGCTAAGTTCCTTACCTTCTCTGAACCTCAGTCCTCACCTGTTAAATTGAGATAATGACATCTCACCCATTGTTTATTAGGGACAAAATAAAATAATGTACAAAGAATATCATATTGCTTAAAACTGCTCTAAAAATAAATCTGAAAAAAGTATATTATATTGTGCTTGGAGGTAATAAGCATTCAAAATGATGGCTTAAAATTATTGATAAAGGACTTCCATCTCCAGGAAGATGGAGTAGACCTAATTTAATATTCTCCTAATAAGTACCAGAAAACTCTAGATATTATACATTAGACATACATAAGAAGACTCTGAAAGTTAAGTAAAGGAAGGCAGACAAGCCAGGAAACCCAGGACTCAAGGAACAACAGGATGGGGCATTCTCTGGGTTTTCTTTTAGTCTCATATATCCAAAACTGGGAGATGAAGAAGCCAACAATCTGGAAACACCAATGGACACAGAAAAAAAGGAACCCCAACAAAAACATATTCTCTTATTCAAAGGACTAGAAAAGGGACAGATTAGCAAGATATTAAAATTTTAAACAATAACCAATCTACTGAAGCCAAACACCACAGAAGAACTGGTGGTCCACCCACACCCACATCATCAAATACCAAGCAAGGAGCATCCCAGACTTCCATCCTCACAATGCTGTAACAAAACACCCCAACATCCAAGACTGAGGTGATACCAGAAAAGCCAAGTTGGGAACAGGGCTTTCATGCCACCAGCTAGTAAAGAGCCATCCTACTTGTGTCCCTGGAGACTATCTGGAATGCCTGTTTTTTCTAATCCAGTCCACCATTTCCCTCCCCACTAGAAGAGTGTGAGAGAAAGCCTAGTGGGGCGTCAGGACTTTAACCATCACCCAACAATCATAAAACCATGACCATTGCAGTGTCCGTGGAGATCACATAGGGAGCCAGATTCCTGCCTAGCGGTAATGATGAACCTCCATTCTTGGGTATCAACCAAGACCAAGTAAGAAAACTGGATTTTTACCTCCATCCGGCAGTAACAAGATAGTGTTCTCCCTCCCTCTGCCAGGACGATGTCAGAGAAAGCCAGTTCTTATATAAGTAATACATTTAAATAAAACCCAGAGTTTTATAATATAATCTCCCAATTTCAATGGAAAATCACTCATTGTACCAAGAACCAGGATGATCTCAAAGTGAATAAAAAATGACAATCAATAGATGCCAAAATTGAGATGAGAGAGATGTTAGCTTTAACTGCTAAAGATTTTAAAGCAGCTCTAATAAAAATACTTTAATTGGCAATTACAGTATTGAAACAAATAATAAGAGAAAGCCTCAGCAAACAGATAGAAAGTCTTTGTAAAGAAATAGAAGATATGAAGAAGCAAGTGATAATTTTAGAACTGAAAAATAGAATAACTGAAATGAAAAACTCAATGGATAGGCTTAACAATGGAATGAAGAAACAGAGGAAAGAATCAATGAAAGGAAGATAGAACAATAGAAATTACCCAGTCTAAACAACAATCTAAAAAATGTGAACAGAGCCTCAGGGACTTGTGCAGCTATAAAAAAAGAGTAAACATTTGTATAAGCTGAAAGGAAAAGTAAAATAGGGCAAGAGCTGAAAAAGTAGTCAAAGGAAATCCAATTGAAAATTTCAAGAATTTGGCATGAGTCTTAAACCTATAGATTCCAGAATCTGAGCAAACCACAAACAGGGTAAATTCAAAGAAATCCATATCAACATACATCATAATTAAACTTTTGAAAACTAAAGACAAAAAAAAAAAAAATCTAGAAAGTAGCCAAAGAAAAATGGGACCTTACTTACATGGAAAAAGACAATTTGAATGGCAGTGCATTTTTAAAATCAGGCCAGAAGGAAGTGATATAATATATTTGAAGTGCCTTAATAAAAGAATTGTCAGTCCAGAATCCTATATGTACTGAAAATATCCTTTAGGAATAAAGGGAAAATCAAGAAATTCTCAGATGAAAGAAAACTAAGAAAAATTTGTCACCTGCAGACTCACCCTAAAAGAACAGCTAAAGGAAGTTCTCCAAATAGAAAGAAAACAATAAAACCTGGAACATCAGGAAGGAAGAAAGAATACAGTAAGGAAAAATATGAGTAAATATGTTTTCCCCTATTGAGTTTTCTAACTTAAGTTTGACTGCTGAAGCAAAAATTTTAACACTGTCTTGTGTTTCTAAATGTATGTAGAAAAAAATATTCAAAACAATTATAAACAAGGGAGGGTAAAGTGACTTAAAGGAAGATAAGCTTTCTATACTTCTAAAATGATGACACCAGTAGAGTGTGATAACTTATGTATATGTAACATAATACCAAGAGAAACCACAAAGAAATACACTCAAATATACTACAGATATATTAAATAGTAATAACAGGAAATGTTCAAAAACTCACAGGAAGGCAAGAAAAGTAAAATAACGAAGTGAAAATCAGAGTACAAACAAAAAATAAAATAGCAGTTTAAGCCCTAAAATATCAAAAATTATAATAAATGTAAATGATCTAAGTGCACCAATTAAAAGACAGGGATTGGTGAAGAAAATTTAAAAATATGACCCACTTATTTCTGTCTATTAGAAAATTACCTAAATGTGATATACACAGTTTGAAAACAGAAGGATGAAAAAGATATTAATATATTATGCAAACATTAATCAAAGGAATGCAGGAGTGGCTATGTTAATGTAAGATGAAGTCTTTCAGGGTGAGAAAATCATCAGAGACAGAAAGGGTTCTTATATAATTAATTAAAGGGTCAATCCACCAAGAACAGATAGAAATCCAAAATGTATACACACCAAGCAGCAAAGCTGCAAAATATGTGAAGCAGAAACTGATGGCACTAAAAGGAAAAATAGACAAATCCACAAGTATGTTTGAGGACTTCAGCACTCCTTTCTCAACAACTGATAGAACAACAAGACAGAAAATCAGAAAGCATATAGAAGAATTTACAACATCATCAAACAATAGTATCTAAACATTTAAAGATTACTCCAACCAACAACAGCAGAATACACATTCTTTTCAAGTGCCCATGGAGCATATATCAAGATAAACCATCTCTTGGGACAAAAAGCAAACTCCAACAAATTTAAAATACTTGAAATCACCCAGTGTTCTCTGACAATAATGGAATCAAACTAGAAATCAAAACCAGAAAGATAAGAGGAAAATATCTGAACACCTGAAAAATGAACAATACACATATATATAGCCCAGGGGTCAAATAGGAATTCAATGATATTTTAAAAAATACATTGAACTAAATGAAAAATACAATATGTAAAAATTTTTGGGACACAGCTAAAGAAGCGCTGAGAAGGAAATGTATACCAGTAAATGCATATGCTAGAAAAGAGGAAGAGTCCAGCTAAGCCTAAAGCAAGCAAAAGAAGAAAATAAAAAGATGAGAGCAGAAATCAGTGGACCTGAAAACAAAAAATCAATAGAGAAATCAATTAAACAAAAGATGGTGTTTTGAAAAGATCAATAATACTGACAAACTTCTAGTGAGATGGGCAAAGGGAAAAAAAGGAGACAACACAAATTACCAATATCAGAAATGAAATAGGGGATATAATTACAGGATCTGCAAGCATCAAAAAGATAATAAAGAAAGGCTGCAAACAACTCTGGAAACAGTTTGGCAGTTTCCTTAAAAAATTAAACATTCAACTACCATATGACCCAGCCTTTTCACTATTGGGAACTTAACCCAGAGAAATGAAAGCGTATATTCACACAAAAACCAGTCCAGTATACTAATGTTTATAGTAGTTTTATTCATAATGGTCTAAAACTGGAAATAACCCAGATGTCCTTCAATAGGAGAATGGTTAAACAAACTGTGATACATTCATATCATGGAATACTACTCAGCAATAAGAAGAAATAAACTATTGATGCATTCATCAATCTAAATACAGTTGAATTAAGCCAAGTGAAAAAAGTCAATCTCAAAAGGCTGTATAATGTATTAGTCCATTTATATAACTTTTTGAAATGACAAGATTTAGAAATGGAGAACATATCAGTGGTTACCACTGTTGAGGAAGGGAGTAGTGGATCTCAGTCTTTACTGTACCAATGTCAATATCTTGTTTGTGATATTGTTCTATAAATTTGCAAGATATTATCATTGGGAGAAACTTGGTAAAAGATATATGATGTCACTATTATTTCCTACAATTTCATGTTACAACTACAATTTTCCTGAACTTTAAAAAATAATTAAAATTTATTGATAAGGATAGCATATATCATAATTCCTTGAAAATTTATAATCTGTCTGTGACGTATGTTCTATATTAACTTGAACAGGTGTTTCCCACTGTGAACTGAAGGGTATTTGTAGCTCTTATATAGGAGAAAAAAATTTGTCGTCATGTGCCTTTGGAAAATGCTGGCTTAAATACATTTCCCTTTTTTAGGAATTCTCAGAGTCTTGATTATACTTCTTGTGGTTTTTCAAGTGATTGGTAAAATAAACAGCATTTTCCCTAATGTCTTGATCATTGAGACTTAGCTCCTCCTCTCCTCCTCAAAACTCATGCTCAACACATCAGAAAAACATTTTTGAGAGTGGTAATCCATGGAATTTACTTAAGAAAATGCCAATGTCTAGAGAATATGCTATTTGTTACTCCAGCTTTATAATGGAAGCAAGGAAATTCTAAGCAGAAGCAGTAACTTATCAGAAGGCACAAAAGCATAAAATAGTATAGATTTCTGGCATCAGGATTGAGGGCATCTAACGCCATACAAAAAAATAAACTCAAAATGGATTAAAGACTTAAATGTAAGGCCAGACACTATAAAACTCTTAGAGGAAAACAGAGACAGAACACTCTGTGACATGAATCATAGTAAGATCCTTTTTTGACCCACCTCCTAGAGAAATGGAAATAAAAACAAAACAAAACAAAAGGGATCTAATGAAACTTAAATGCTTTTGCACAGCAAAGGAAACCATAAACAAGACAAAAAGACAAACCTCAGAATGGGAGAAAATATTTGCAAATGAAACAACTGACAAAGGATTAATCTCCAAAATTTACAAGCAGCTCATGCAGCTCAATATCAAAGAAACAAACAACCCAATCCAAAAATGGGCCGAAGATCTAAATAGACATTTCTCCAAAGAAGATATACAGATTGCTAACAAACACATGAAAGGATGCTCAACATCACTAATCATTAGAGAAATGCAAATCAAAACTACAATGAGGTATCACCTCACACCAGTCAGAATGGCCATCATCCAAAAATCTACAAACAATAAATGGTGGAGAGGGTGTAGAGAAAAGGGAACCCTCTTGCACTGTTGGTGGGAATGTAAATTGATACAACCACTGTGGAGAACAGTATGGAGGTTCCTTAAGAAACTAAAAATAGAACTACCATATGACCCAGCAATCCCACTACTGGACATATACACTGAGAAAAACCATAATTCAAAAAAAGTCTTTTAGCACAATGTTCATTGCAGCTCTATTTACAATAGCCAGGACGTGGAAGCAACCTAAGTGTCCATCGACAGATGAATGGATAAAGAAGGTGTGGCACATATATACAATGGAATATTAGCCAAAAAAGAAACAAAATTGAGTTATTTGTAGTGAGGTGGATGGACCTAGAGTCTGTCATACAAATTGAAGTAAGTCAGAAAGAGAAAAACAAATACCATATTCTAACACATATATATAGAATCTAAAAAAATAAAAAATAAAATGTTTCTGAAGAACCTAGGGGCAGGACAGGAATAAAGACGCAGACATAGAGAATGGACTTGAGGACACGGGGAGGGGGAAGGGTAAGCTGGAATGAAGTGAGAGAGTGGCATGGACATATATACACTACCAAATGTAAAATAGATAGCTAGTGGGAAGCAGCCGCATAGCACAGGGAGATCAGCTCGGTGCTTTGTGACCACCTAGAGGGGTGGGATAGGGAGGGTGGGAGGGAGACGCAAGAGGGAGGGGATATGGGGATGTATGTATATGTATAGCTGTTTCACTTTGTGATACAGCAGAAACTAACACACCATTGTAAAGCAATTATACTCCAATAAAGATGTTAAAAAATAGTAATAATAAAATAAAATACATGAACAAGAAAAAGAAAAAGATTGAGGGCCTGTGAATGTGCAGAGGGGTTGAAGGAGGAAATCAGGAGGGTGTCAAGTGGCCAGATCATGAAGGAACTTGATTGACAAACCAGGGAGTTTAGACTTTGTCCTGGAAGCCATAGAGTCTCTACTTAAACCCCTAGGTCCATCCTTTTATTCTACAAATGAGTACACTGAGACAGAATTATTAGAATGACACATTTAATTATAGCTGTCTAGATTTGACTTTATGAATTCTAAAACTGTGAGTAGAACTTGCATTAGCCTTTGACTTCAGTGATTATGGAGTACCTATAAATAACACTTAAATTCAAAACGTCTGCATATTTTCTCAGTATCTTATATGGACTAGTAGCTGTGCAGTCATTCTTCCTCAAATCTCCTTATTTTGTAGAAGGAACAACAACCCCAGAATAACAGAAACAAGACAACATCCAGTCTTCTGTCTCCCAGCAAAAATCTCTTTGTATTCTCCAGCCTTTCTTCCGAAGGGGTTTTTCAGCCTGTTCTCAAATATAACCCTTAGAGGAATATAGCCCTGCACCTGAACATCTGGAAGAGGGGACAACCCTGGGATTAATTACAATCCTACACACTGATTAAAAGCATCCCTAACACTTCAGGCTCTGTTATGAAAGCTTTTCATCATGTAACCTCAGTTAGAAACATTTGGTAAACAGCTCCCATTTCCAACCTGTATTTTGAGCAGATCTGTCAGGAGGAAGGAAGGATGGGGGTTGGCAGTAGAGATTGTTTTTCCGTGGCTTCAGTATAAAATAATCTGGTTTGAATTGTTGTAAAGTACAAAAATACACGGCATTCAGCCATGGATCTTAACTCACAATATCAGTTTGAAAAAATGTTGTTTTCCCTTACAACTCAATGGAGCATCGTGTTGGGCAGCTGGGCCCCATTACCGGCGTCCCCACAAGGGAAATGTCAGCTCAGGCATTATTTACAATCCTAAATTCATTTTTTCTCTAAGGCCTCTCATAGCTTTGTCCACATTTCAAAGGACAGGCCTTCAGACTAAAGTCCACTTACACTCTGTCTTGTCACATCCTAAGCTTTCATATCGTAACATCTTTTTTTGGCCGCGCTGCGCAGCTTGTGGCATCTTAGTTCCCCGACCAGGGACTGAACCCGGCCCCAGCAGTGAAAGCGCTGAGTCCTAACCACTGGACCACCAGGGAATTCCCATATCATAACGTCTTTAATACCAGAGAATAGGTCTTCTCAACCAAAACTGTACTTGGAGTACTGGAGATTTATGTTACTACATTCCCTGGCCAGGAACAGTGGGCATGCACTAATATTAATTTATCCAATGTCATTATAAATGTTCCAAAAACAAATAGGAGTGATTGCAAACTGGTTCCTGCCATAGGAATGGCACCAGATTTCGAGAAAGCCAGAAAGGATACATACACATTATATGCCATGTCTGCACACAAGACCATCTGAACGTACTAAGTCTGAAAGTTTCCACTGCTGTTTTTTATTCGAGTTTGACCTCTTTGGACCATGAGACAGATGGATCAGCTTCTACTAGAAGAACCATGTCTCTGACATAAGGCTGTGTCTTTAAGAGAATGTCAGAATCAGGTTTTCTTGAATGCCACTTCTTTCTCTAAGCTCTTCTTAATTCCACGTAGCCCGGAAAGAGTGGAGAAAACATGACTATGTAACTAGAAACACCTAAGTTCAAGCCCTTACCTGAAGCAACGTTTATCTTTAGGCAAGTTACTTTAACTTTTTCAAGCTATTTCCGTGGTCAGAAAACGGAGCTAAGGATGTCTATTTTGGTGAATCATTGTGACGATTATGGGACTGTACTTGTAAAACTTCCGGCTTTATAGAGGATGCTTTCCCTCCATCTGAATAACCCTAAAGGAAACTCTCTCAAAGCCTCTTTGTCTATAATTCTCCTTATATTATCATTGTTTATATACATTATTTAGACAGCACATCATGAGCTTCTTGAAGAGAGGTGTTTTTTTGGTAAATGATGCAGTAGGTATAAAGGTGTGTTGTGGGACTTCCCTGGTGGCACAGTGGTTAAGAAGCCACTTGCCAGTGGGGATCCCTGGTCCGGGAAGATCCCACATGCCGCGTAGCAACTAAGCCCGTGAGCCACCACTACTGAGCCTGTGCTCTAGAGCCTGAGAGCCACAACTACTGAGCCCGTGTGCCACAAGTACTGAAGCCCGCGCACCTAGAGCCCATGCTCTGCAACAAGAGAAGCCACCGCAATGAGAAGCACGTGCACTGCAACAAAGAGTAGCCCCTACTGGCCGCAACTAGAGAAGGCTGGCACACAGCAACAAAGACCCAGTGCAGTCAAAAATAAATTAATTAATTAAAAAAAAGAAAAGGTGTGTTGTTCCCTGCTTTAAACACAGTGAGTATCATATAGTAGAAATTCAACAAAGGGAGTAAGTAATTGAAGTAATTGGAGATGTTTCATTCCCTCTAATTTGTACCTTGGGTTCTGAGATTCCTGAAGGGAGGGACAATATCTTACTCATCTTTGTACCCTCTGTTCCTAGCACGATGGTCTGCATATTCTTGGTGATCAATTCATGTGTTGCTTTGAATAAAACATACTTGATATTTCTTAGTTCTCTTCCACCCACTCTGATTCTGCGCTGGGTGTATAGGAAGTTCTCAAAAGAGCTCAGTGCATCATTTTACTTAATGAACTTGTGGACGCTCTCCTGGGAAGACACAAAACTCATCATCCAAGTAGCATGCCATTCGAGAGTTATGTAGACACACCGCATTAATTTCACCAATCTTGGAACATACCCAATTTGTATTGTTTTAATTGTACAAGTTGGAAGACAGAGAGGCCAAAATACATACTCAGAGTCACAAGTAAAGCCTTCTTTATATGGCCTGCCACGTTCTTCATGATTGTTCTCCCTACGGCCTCATCTCTCACTGCAACTCACTTGACCTTTCCTGCATTCCAGCCATGCTGTTCTCTCCTGCATCTGTGAACTTGTATGAGCAATTTCAGTTGCCTGCAGTACCCTCATGTGCTGTCTGCTAGAGAGCTTCCTGCAAAGCATGACACAAGTTGCACATCTTCTGTGAAATAGTCCCCCAGTTTCCTAAGCAGAGTTAGGCTCTCCTCTCTCCATCATCCATTCAGCATGACTCTCATGTCACACTTCACAGCACTGGTCCCGTAGTTTCGTAATCTGCTCTTTAGTAAAATCATGAGCTACTTGACAACTTTAATTTTAGGGCACACCAATGCCTGGCACATAGAAGATGTTTGGTAAGAATTTTCCAAATTCAGAGAGAAAGCATAAGTGAGTAGCCAGGAAAAGGAGGAAAGAGAAATTAGCACAATAAGAAAAAAAAAATCGTGTAAACAACAAATGTATTTTAAAACAAATTTCTCTAATGCCTTAATTCAATAGTTATTTCTTTACTGATTTAAAAAAATGAATTAAATGTATACTGTTTACCAGGAGAAAAAATTTAAACTTTACTGACTAACAAATTTCCTATTTTGAAATCTAAAACTCATTTTCCGGAAAAGTTTTCTAGCCTGCTTGTGAATAATTTAACTGTGGCAAAGTGGAAACCAGAAAGCTAAAAAAAATGCTATGTAAAAGTGTTCATCAGATCGAAACAAACAAAAAAACCCTTATGTCTGCAGTTTACTTTTAATTCTGTACATGTTTCAAGAAAATTTCAAAACCACCAAAAGAGAACTCAAATCTCCAATTAGTCCACATTTTCTGGTTGTTCAAGCATATTGTAATTTCCAAGTTCCTAGTTCTAGTAATTTGTCAGTGATCTGAGGATAACACACACACACACACACACCCACACACACACACAATCTTTCATGAGTCATCTTCAGCTCAGAGCACAGTAGCTATGGGGATAACACTTTTTTCCTGTCTTTGACATTTCAGTTCTCAACTTCAGAAATCTGTCTGCAGTTGGATTAAGTTTAAATATGATGTCAAGTTTTCCACTACTTCACGAGAAAAACATCTCTCCCGAGTTTAAATAAGTCTAATTGTGCTTACTCTTGTGTTAATTTGGGGAATTCCTGGATTCCTTTGCAGAAAAGGGGAAACAGCAGTGTCCTACTGTGGATGATAAGGGGAGAAGAACATTGAGTGATACGTATCAGCCACCAGCATTGCTTCTTCATAAGCGAATCAAGATATAGAAGGGTAGGCGGAGCTGAACTGGAGACTTCAGAGATGTTATAGACAGCACTTTTGGTGAGAAAATGAAAGAACAGTCATTTTAGTGGGCACTGTATCCTTAGCACCTAAAATACTGCATATAGTAGTTGTTCAAAAAATATTTGTTGAACACAGATAGAGAGAGAAAATGTGTGGATACTAAGGGGGAAGGGGGGTGGGAGGAATAGGGAGATTGGGATTGACATATATACACTATTGATACTATGTATAAAATAGATAACAAATGAGAACATACTGTATAGCACAGGGAACTCTACCTAATGCACTGTAGTGACCTAAATGGGAAGGAAATCCAGAAAAGAGGGGATATATGTATATGTATAGCTGATTCATTTTGCTGTACAGCAGAAACTGATACAACATTGTAAAGCAACTATACTCCAATAAAAATAATTTTAAAATATATTTATTGAAAAAAAGTAAGTGTATAAGTGATCCTGCTTCACCAGGTAGAGATTAGTATATGTGAATGACAGGAACTTCAAGAAAAGGAAATTTTTGCACAATGATGGAAGCTGTCCTTTTATTTTTCCACCAAAAACAGAAAATGCTTTTGAGTAGTAGAAAGATGAACTATTTCTCTTTTTTATCAATATAACATGAAACAACCCTACAATTGCTGAAGAGGACTTAGTCCATAGGTCATTGCCCTCCTCTCTCACCCCTCTTCTGCTCATAAACATCACTATCTCCACACCAGCCATAATGAACAGTTCGGTGACCTTAGGCAAATTCCTTAAAAATCACTGAGTACTTAGTTCTCTTTTTGTACGTGGAGAGAAAGGGGTCTTTCTCTCTTCGCGTTATGTATTTTTCCCCATCCTCTTTCCAATCGTGAGATATGTTTAAAGGTAATGAAGCATCGGTGTCATGCTATGAGAGGTTATTAATACATAGTTGAGAGTTTCATTTTTATTGCTGGTGAACCAATCTAAAGAAGTGAGGCTAAACCTGACTGGGAAGCTTGAAAACAGATGGTGGTAAGGAGATGTTTGGGGACCCTGGGAGAAAAAAAAAGGGGGAGAGAAAAAGGGAAGAAAAGGAAAGTGAGATTTATGAACGTCTAACTCAGACGATCTCAACAGTAAATAATGTGATGCCTGCACTTGCTTGTGAATGGTCATGAATAAGACTGGATTCTTTCTGGTACTGAGCAATCCAGACTTTTCAGGCATAAGTGTAGAGTTATGCAAAGTGGAGAAAAGAGTACAAGTAGAAATTACTAACACCTACCATATCTGGTTTTCTTCTCCTTCCTGGGAGCATGGGAAGACTTCCCAGATTCCCTTGCAGTTAGGCTGAGGTCATGTGACCAATCTTGGCCAATGGGCTGTGACAAGCATCACTTCCAAGGGGAGGCTTTTAGAGAAGCAAGGATGAATTCTCCATACCTTCTCTTCCCCTGATGCAGCAATCAAGTAAAACAGGGATCCCCAATCCCCCGGGCCGCGGACTGTTACTGGTCTTCGGCCTGTTAGGAACCAGGCTGCACAGAAGGAGGTGAGTGGCAGGTGAATGTGCAAAGCTTCATCTGTCGCTCTCCTTCATTCCCCATCGCTCACATTACTGCCTGAACCATCCCCCCCATCACTCACATTACCAACTGAACCATCCCCCTTGCCCCCACCCCATCCGTCCGTGGAAAAATTGTCTTCCATGAAACCGGTCCCTGGTGCCAAAAAAGTTGGGGACTGCTGAAGTAAAACATATGTTGATGTCAGAGCCACAGAGTGGAAGCTCCCTGGCTCCTTGCATTGCCACATAAAAAGCTGTCTAGAAGAGTTGCCTGTCTCCCATCAAATTGGTATGAGTAAGAAACAAACTTTTGCTGTATAAAGCCATTGAGAGTTAGGGGTATATTTGTCACTGCATCACAGCCTCGCCTATTCTAACTGGTTCACTTAAATAGCTGTCATAAGAATTAAATAAGAAAGTATTTTTCAAGTGTTCAGTAAAGTATGCTAAATGTCATTTGTCAATAATTTGGATGAAAAGCTTTCTTGTGGCAAGTTTTTATTATCAAATATCTCTATAAATACATGCTAAAGAAAATGTTCCAGACTATACTTGCTGTGACTTTTCAGAAAGGAATTGTGTCACATTTAGCTTCAAAACATCTCTGATGGCATGATAAGAATGAGCATGAATTTTTGGACTCTAACACACTCATGTGCCAATCTCACCTCTGTCATTTACTGGCTTGGGATTTTGGATAAACTAATCACATTTCCTAAGCTTCAGATTTTTCATCTGTGAGATGTGGTAGCAGGAGGTGTGTGGGGAGAGAAAAATGTCTTTATTGGATCATTGTGAGAATGAAAATAAAAGTGTATGTGCCCAGTAAATTCCAGTGCTCTATACATAAGATCGAAGTACTAACAGTGGGCAATACTCAATTAACATTAAGTATTTTCTGATTACTACAAACCAGAGTGAAGGATAAAAGTAAATAGCTGACAAATATATTTGGTCTTTGTATAATCTTATTCTATGGAATACAAAAAGGAGAAAAGAGTGAGAAACCAAGTCAGTAGAAGTTTCTGGTTATGAGCCACCTTAAGAGAAAGTTTGAGAACGAGGTAGCTGTCTTTCCATTGAAGCGCCATTGGCCAAGTCCAATGTTGACGTTACCTAGTCAAGAAAACAGACTCTAAAGATTGAATTGTATTTAGACAATTAAAACTAGCTTAGCTGAGTGATGTGAATAAAGGTTGTCCTCTGGGGCCAAGATGTAGCTGTCATCAATCATAAACAGACACAAACCCAGGATGGAGTGGATCTTTGCAGAAAATATTTATGTCAGTTACTATGTACTTGGGTTTTGTGGGATATGTCTATTTTTCCAGTAGTTAATGACATGATATTTAATGTGCTCAGATTAGCTCTTGACTATTTTCTCTCTCCCTTTTTTTTCTTTTCTTTCTTCTTTCCTTTCTCCTTTTCTCTTTCTCTTCCTTCCTTCCTTATAATGACCTGTTCCCATATATTTTGCCTACCTATTCCCAGTTTTGGATACACAAAATGGCTAATACTCTTAGATTCTTTCCTTACCCTAATTCCTGGCTTTGAATTAAATTAAAAAAAAAACTTTATAAAGTGTCAGGATGATCCTTAACATGCCCTGCTTAGTTGTTTGATTACATTATCCCTGGCTGGTATTCAATCCTAGCCCCAGATTCCAAAGTAACTTCTAAAATTTTATCTTTAACTGATATCCTAGAAATAGTGAATAAAAAACTTTGGAAATACTTCAGAGTTCTTTTTATAGATGAGGAATCTGAGACTCATTTTATGTGATCCAGGGCTACTGGGTTGACAGAACTAAGACTCATCCAAATCCCAGGATTCCAGTGACCCCATTCCTAATCATAATTAGCCATGCCTACATCTCCTACAGGGTAAAACATGTTTAAAAATGCACAGGCATAGACCAATGTAATAAACACTGTTTTCTTGGTCCACTTCTCCAAGTACAGTCATCTCTGATAGCTTAGTGACATCATAATTCTCCAACTTGAAACCTTTTCCAGGTTAAAATGAAACTCCTTTGGATTTTTTAGTTTTTATATCTTAGAGTGATTGAATTTGTGATAATCTCATGAAGATATTCCTGGATGAGAAAAGAGTAGAAGAGCACTAATCAGGGAGAGAAGAGAAAGTCACAAATACCAAGTCTTTGAGAAAAAATACCAAGAGCAAACTTTGTCAGCATTTGCCTGGAGGCAACTCAACATTTAATAACCATACTTGTATTCACTTTATTTATCAGGCTTTTCCCTATTAAATGAAAATTACTATCCTAGGTACTGTGGTAAAACAGACTTTAGTAGAGAATGGTTAGAAATTTCTGAGACCTTACAGCTAAGATGCCAGCCTATGTCATGTCATTTAAGTAACACAATGATAAAACAGAACAAAATGCTTATAACAAGGGACATACACAACACTCTTAGGGAGTAGAGAGATTGATTTTAATAGGGAAATGGTGGAGATGGGAAAGAATTCCTTGAGGATGTAACCTTTAAACAGGACCTTTTAGAGTCAACAGCAAGGAAAAGGAATTTTGAAGCTGAGAGAAGGCCATACCTAAATGTCCATTCAGCATCTTACAAATATTTCCTTGTGTTCTTTGCTGAACCTCAAGCATATAGCAAAAAAAGACGTTAACCTTAACTCAAGGAATTTTCTGTCTCATACAAGCCATTGGAGAAAACAATTTAATATGAGGTAGCAGGAAGTGAGCAAGAACATGGGGTTAGCTTATTTTGCTCACGACAAATGCCCATCCAGTTTATTCTCTATTGATGGTGTTTCCTGGATTGTATTTTTATTGTCTTCGATAATGGTAAAGGAGACAGCGTGCAGAGTGTAGGCTTTCTTATTCAGACCTGTTTTGCCTCCCTATACTCTTTCCTCTTTATGCTCAGGCCACAGGGTGATCATTCCTCTCTAGAATGAATTTTCTAGTCCTTCTTTTGTCAGAAGCTATCCTCACAAGTTTTGATGGTTTAATCCTGTTGGAAAAACTGTGTTCCTGGGAGCCCCAGACTAGGCTCTTGTTGTTTAGGTACTGTTTGGGTAGTGTTCCCGAATAACTGATCCAGATTATGCGGTTTATGGTTTGGTCCCTTGGGATACCCTGTGTCTTAATGCTCTGTGACATCAGAGGACTCACCACACCTCTCTGAACTTCAGTTTCCCTACCGGTAAAGTGAAGATAACTTGATGTGTGTGTGTGTGTGTGTGTGTGTGTACAATTTGTAGAAGAAAAGTAGCTGCTCTGAAAATTAGAAAATCTCAAATCTATCCCTGGCTGTATCCCTAATTTTCATTGGGAAAATCATGTTACACTGTGTAATGCCTAGGTTTTCCATTTAAGGGGAAATATAAGAAGACTAAACTTGAAACTGATCAACAATGTAATCAAATAAGCCAATTTGGTAAGGAGACAAGGGTAGAAAGAGGCCAACGGACTGCTTGACTGAATGACTGATTATTTGATTCAGTTGGTCACACTAATCAGAACCATCCGTCTAATAGTCAAGGGTGTGTACACATATCAAAACAATTTCAGAAAAGGACTTAGGAACATCTGCTTATTTGGACTAGTATAGACAAAAATATATAGTAATATAGACTAAATGCTTTGATATCTTTTAATCCTAGTTGAAGCTTTTAGGGAAAAAAAAAACAGTATAATGAAATCCATGGGCTTTATTAAG
Source organism: Balaenoptera musculus (assembly GCF_009873245.2). Lineage (NCBI taxonomy): Eukaryota > Metazoa > Chordata > Mammalia > Artiodactyla > Balaenopteridae > Balaenoptera > Balaenoptera musculus. The sequence continues at coordinate 97,666,909 of NC_045790.1, read as the reverse complement.
CCTTAGAGAGTAGACAAAATTGTGTCCCTACATATTTATTTTAAAATTCTGATGTCCATTCACGATCCAAGTACAAACTCATCATTTGTGTTTCTTCTTTTTCTTTATATGAGAGCAAAGGAGCTGTGATAATAATAAAGATAATGAAGAAGAAGCAAAAAGAAAGAAAGGACCCTCTCTTCTTTCCTTTCTGCTCCACTTAGCATGTCTTGTCTTATTCTCATTACCTTGTTCCTCTCTCCCCATTCTTCTCCAGACTAACTTTCAGGTTTTCATTTCCTGGAAAAGAATTCATCTATTTTTCTCTTTGGTCACTTTATAAATCCCCACAAAGGTACTCCGATGTCTCAGCTGGCATTACAGCCTCATCTTTGATTCAGTCATCTGTGGCCTCTGACTATTTCACAGCTGCTGCGACTCAACATGTGAGTGGAAAAGAGAAGCAAGGTTGAGCAGACAGCCTGTGATGCATCTACTAAAATTTGACTCTGGTTACGGAGCAAGTTCACTGTTGAACAAGGATTGGAGCTTAAGTCTGTCTGAAGTCCAAGATGTCTTTACCACACAATAATGCCATTATGCTTTTTAGTTTGAAGAAAGACCATAAAAATTTCTCCATACCTCAGTGGACATCTAAACTTCAATTAGGGAGACAAGCTAAATTAATCTTAAGCTAGGTATTTACTCAGGGCACAAGTGTTGGGTTTCCATTTCATGATTACCATGCTGCTAAGCATAATAATTACAATAATAACAATGGTGATGGTGATTATGATAACAACACCAATCCACATTTATAGAACTTTTATAATGTGTCAGGCATCCTCCCAAACTTTTTACATGTATTAACTGGATAAGCCCTCTCAACAACTCTAAGTTCAGTATTATCCAATGATCTCCCTTTTACAGATAAGAAAACTGAGACACAGTGAGGAGAGTGGAAGGTATCAGGCATTTTCATTTCACTCAATCTTTTATTGGAAATTTTTTAATGAACACTTGATAAATTAATTGTAAACAAGACAACGTAAAATATGATGTATCAAGTTTACGGCACAGAGGAAGGTTTTAACGATTACCTCAGATATAGTGCTTACGGTTCACTATGCGCTTTATTAAAAAAAAAAAAAAAGTCATCCAAACCATCACAGAAAGAAGAATATCCCACCCCCATTCTTTGATAAAAATCACTGAAAACTGAAGTCACTGCCCCCGCATTTCTGGCGTCAGTTCTCAAGTCAGCAGTATTGGTCTCTGAAGATTCCAGAAGAGGGAAGACACGGAGCATTGGAGTATTAGATGAGTTTCCTAGGGCTGCCATACAAATTACCACAAATGTGGTGGCTTTAAACAATGAAATGTATTCCAGCACAGTTCAGGAGCCCAGAAGTCTGAAATCAAGTTGTCAGCGGGAGTAAGCTTCCTCTGAAGGCCCCAAGGGAGACTCTTTCATTGCCTCTTCCAGTTTCTGGTGGCTCCAGGCAATTCTTGGCTTGTACTGCATATTTTTTCCCCACTATCCTTGGAGGTAGGACCCACTGGGGTAATTTAGGATGCTCTTATCTCACCACATTTAACTTAATTACATCTGCAAAGAACTTTTTTCCAAATAAGGTCACATTTATAGGTTTTGGAGGTAGGACATGGACATACTTTGGGGTTGGGGAGGTACCATGCAACCCACTATAAATAATTAGGGAAGTTCTTCTAAGAACTTAGTGGTGTTCAAAATACAATTCTGAATAGTTTACTTATTGATATAATGGAGGTAATTCCCCAGAGCTTCACAATGAATGCCCTGGGGCCATTATCAAATAAAGGACCCTGACCTAGGAAGATAAAAAAATTTTGAGGGCTTCCCTGGTGGCGCAGTGGTTGAGAATCTGCCTGCCAATGCAGGGGACACGGGTTCGAGCCCTGGTCTGGGAAGATCCCACGTGCCGTGGAGCAACTAGGCCCGTGAGCCACAACTACTGAGCCTGCGCGTCTGGAGCCTGTGCTCCGCAACAAGAGAGGCCACGATAGTGAGAGGCCCGCGCACCGCGATGAAGAGTGGCCCCCGCTTGCCGCAACTGGAGAAAGCCCTCGCACAGAAACGAAGACCCAACACAGCCAAAAATAAATAAATTAATTAATTAATTAAAAAAAAAAAGAATTTAAAAAAAAAAAAATTTTGAGCAAGGGAGAGGCTTGTTTTGAATTAATAGGACAAGAATAGAGTAGACCTGGCCTTCCCTGGTGGCCCAGTGGTTAAGAGTCCGCCTGCCAATGCAGGGGACACGGGTTCAAGCCCTGGTCCGGGACAATCATACAAGCCGCGGAGCAACTAAACCTGTGTGCCACAGCTACCAAGCCTGCGCTCTAGAGCCCATGAGCCACAACTACTGAGCCTGCGTGCCACAACTACTGAAGCCCGTGCCTAGAGCCCGTGCTCCCCAACAAGAGAAGCCACCACAGTGAGAAGCTCACGTACCGCAATGAAGAGTAGCCCCCGTTCGCTGCAACTAGAGAAAGCTCGCACGCAGCAATGAAGACCCAACACAGCCAAAAAAAAAAAGAAAAAAGAAAAAAGAAATTAATTAAAAAAAAAGAATAGAGTAGATCTGTAAACTTCCACTCTCTCTCTCTAAAATAAAATACTTTCTTAACTACAACTTTGAATTGGCAAAACACTCACTCAAACTTAATTAAGATCATATGTTTTAGTTTTTACTTTTTGACAGGCTTTAAAATGTCATTCAGATGTGTTAACTTGGCAAAAAGAGGAAAATAAAACTGTGGGGAAAATGAGTAAAAGATTTAAAAAATGAAAAAGGGAAATAAGTTTTAAGGATAAAGATAGATTTGTATATTACTTTCAATACTGGAACATGCATTCTCACTTATCATCTACATTTTTCAGCTCATACATTTTTGAGTATCAGAAATCTTAAAATCTCAAGAAATTTTAAAACTGGAAATAGTTTGAGTCCTTATAGAAAAGATGAGATTATGGTTGTGGGGATATAATAATGCCTTTGAGAAATAACCTGAAGATTTATCTGAATATCTGTTACTGTTGAGTGAATGTTTGTGTTCCCCCAAAATTCATAGTTTGAAATCCTAACCCCCAATATAATGGTATTAGGAAGGGGGGCCTTGGGAAGATGATTAGGTCAGGATGGTTCAGCTCTCATTAATGGGATTAGTGACCTTATAAAAGAGACCCCAGAAAGATCTCTCCCTCTTTCACCATGTGAGGACACAGGAAGAAGACTGCTCTCTATGAATCAGGAATTGGGCCCCCACCATATAAGGAATCTGTTGGCACCTTGATCTTGGACTTGCCAGGCTCCAGAAATGTGAGAAATAGGTTTCTGTTGTTGATAAGCCACCTGGTATATGGTAATTTGTTATACAGCCTGAAGGGACTAAGACATCTGTGAATCTCTAGTTGGTGGAATCTCTAGAGGGTGGTAAGAGCTTGGCAAGATTCTAGGGCATTTTGTTGCTTGTTCTTAGGAAACAGCATTTCCCAAAGCATGGTCTATAAAATAGCTGCATAATATTCATTTCTTTAACTCTAACACGTACCCAGCCCTGATTTTAATGTCTCTGAAATTAGGCTGCATGTTACATGTTACACAATGTCAAAGGATATTTGTTAGCAGCTAGGCCTTGATTGGGCAATCTTAGCTGTGCATGGATGAGACCTTTCATCTGATGATCACTTCAGTTGGCTTATCTTCATTTGTTGTACCTCTTGTGGCTAAATTTAACCTGAGTCCTCAATTGTTGCTTATAAAAGATTACATTTTCATGTTGCATTGAAATGAACATTTTTATGAAGGCAGAATATTGACAGTCAAATGACAAGAAATCCAATTTAAGGTGGTAGACGTTGCCAGACTCTTGAAGTAGATCATAAAATGTTGAAAGCTGGGAGAAGCTGATGTGATTTATTGTCATTGAACTGTTTTATCTGTCAAAGCCTTCCAGCTGAATTTCAAGAGATGGTGATTAACTTCTAGAGAGACATGCTTAAATTAAATATGTAATCGGAAAAGCATATAAAACCCTAAAAGCCTTGCATATAATATAGAATTATAATGTCAATCCTGAAGGTGTTAAATAAGTCAGTATGATGAGCATAATTTATAAAAAACAACATGTCAATCTGATGTTGAACACCATAGGCTGATGAAATCTTCCTTTTAGGATTTCAAAAGGTGTATTAGTTTACTAAAATCTCTTGAACATCCATAATAAAGAAATATACTTAGCTTTGTTTTCACCATCATTTCTAAACATATGTGAAACTAGAACTCCCCCTACCACACACACACACACACACACACACACACACACACACACACACACACCAGCTACTACCATTTACCAGTGCTGCGTCCTGGTGAACACACCTTAAGGCATATTACCCTATGGAAAGATTATTATGTTTATTTACCTGATCTTCAATTTGTAAATGGTAAAGTCACAGATACAACTGAAAGAATAGAAGGCTGTAATTCAGAAGACGCTACTAGTATTTTTCATTAATTTGCTTTATGATCATGAGCAGGACCCTCCTCTTTCTCTGCACTGGTTTCCTCATCTCTTTAATAAAAATACATCAGTTGTACAAAATAATCCACAATTCCCTTTACTACCCTACCCTTCGATGCCTGCAATGAGGTCCATTAGATGGGGATAGAATGCAATCATCTTTGGTTAAACATACTCTTGTAAATCATTTTGTAAGCCATAAAACCACAACTTATTCTGTGGTTTTCAAGAATAATACATGAATTTATCTGATAATTTTTCTTTTAGATCAGTCACCCATCTAATGCCACATTCTGAGAGTCATATGCCAGCCACCACAGGGAGAGCTATGAAATCAAATGTATAATTCAGTGTTTATTTATCAAATTCCTTTCATGTGCTGACCCTATTCTTTGCATTGAGTAGAGCCATCTGAGGCCACAGGGAGGGGGGCGTGGCTCTTGAATTCTTGGCCACGTGTTCCACTTTGGTGGTGGTGGTGTTGTTGATGGTGGTGGTTCTCCTCCCCTCCTTCATCCTTGCCATCATCATCACCATCACATCTCACCTCCAGTTCACCTTCTATATTACTTCCTATAAGATGTGATTCCGGCATGCCCCTGCTTAACACTTTAGATGCTTCCCAACACCCCAGGGATGAAGTCCAACCTCCTTGCATGGTTTATGAGAACTTTTTTCCCTTTTCATTCTCATCTCTTGCCATTTTCCCACCAACCACTCTATATTCCAGCCATGAATGATCTTCGAATGTGCCATACTCTCTTCCACCTCTACGCTCTGAACATGCTGTTTCTTTATCCAAGGCTGTTGTCTCCAACCCTACATTCCCCCTTCACTACCTCCACTTGGTTATTTTTTCAAAAAAGTCACTTCCTGTGGGTAAATTGATAGTGCCTTGATCACCAATACTGCACTAGGTAGCGCTCCTATCAGCTCCTACAGCAGCTCACACTTTCCCTAATATGACACTGTCAACAGTCTGTTGTAATTGCCTTTTTCCTAGTGTTTCTCCCACTGAATTTCAGCCTTTGGGGTGGCTTTTCAGCTGGATGACTTCAGATGGTATAAACGTCCTGTTAAACTCCAGAGCTCTGTTCAGCAGTGTGACCAGATCTGAAGTCTACTGTCCAGAGCATAGACATGAGAAGATGAAGGAACCAGACTGTTTGAAGTCACTGTAGGTGACATGACATTTTCAATCCCACCTATCCAATGTGATAGCAAGACAAACCTCCAACAATGCACTGTACGGGCAAAGCCCAAACAGCTGGAACAAAGGTCATGCTCCAGAAACAATCCTCAGTTGCCCATGGACTGGCTTACATTCCAGACTACTCTTATCTATTCTAGAGATCTGGAAATTTCTCTTTACTGTTCTATCTTCCCTCTGACACACATGTCAACTGACCACATGTTTGTCTGCCTGGAGAGTGAGTTTCTCTCCCCTCCTACCGCCAAACACAGCTTTCCTTTTGAAGCTGTGAATCAAGCTAACTGCCTGGCAATCTCTGGTATTAGAACCATAAGGCACCATGTGTGAAGATCACAGGATCTAGAAAGCCAGTTTTTTTGGTAACTATAATTTATTAGTTTACTAATGAAAAGATAATGATGAAAAATTGTGACTTTTTCTAAGGGTCCGCTGTGATCTAGGCACCTTGAATACATTATATAATTAATCCTCTCAACAATCATGCAAGTATGTATTACTGTCCCCATTTCACAGATGAAGAGACAAAGGCTTGGGGGCTTAATGGCTTGTCCAAAGTCATGCAGCTGATAACTGTCAGAGTTGGTGTTAGAAACCACAACCTTCTGATTCCAAAGTCTGTCTTCTTACCATTCCGTGGTGGTGATTCTCAATGTTTCAGAGCAGGATATGCAGTACTTGAAGAGTCAATAAAGAAAAACGATTTATTTAGAAACACTTGTTTTTCATCTGCAGTGGAATAGAGTAAAAAAGACCCTCCTTCTGGGCCAGACATTCTCACTGGTGCCTAAAGTGGAGAACTGCCCAGCCATCCCACCAACCAGGACACACCTGTGGCAGGTGGGGTCATTGGGACTCACTGCCCTCTCTTCTAAGGAATGTTCCCTGAATAACCCTTCCACTCTATCTAGGCAACTCATTCATTGACACATTGTAGGAGCTGACAGAACACTGGCTGACCAGAGTTTGAGTGCTGACTCTGTCACTTAACACTCAGGAGAACTGGATGATCGTTAAATGACTGCATTCTCCCAAGGAGGAGCCAGGGCTCTCGGAGGGTTGGAGAGGGAGCCACATGGGTGAAATCCTGCACGTGAGGGAACCCTGGAAACTGTGAAAGGGTCTGAAATCCTCTTCTGCACTTTGAATTTGCTGCCTTACTTTGGTTTTGTTTTTGTTCTTTTCTATTACATGTGCATGATAATGTTGACAACAAATGTTTATTAAGTGTTTAATTTGTGCCAGGCAAATTGTACTGTACAGGCATTTCTGATTTAATCTTTATGGCTACCCCACATCTTATTATTGTATGATAAGAATTGCTATTTTACATGTGAGTAAACTGAGAATCAAAGAGCTATCCCCTGTGTCTGATTCATCTGGACTCCCTGATGGAGAAAGGATCTGAAGTCAGGGCTCCAGGGGCCCAGAGCCCTGACACAGGCCTCTGTATCATGCTGGTGACTTTGCTAAATTTTGACCTTCAAGTCAGAGAATGTGGATTAACCATGATTGTTTTCACTGTGGAAAAAGAGAGTTGCATGGAATAATTAAATTAATATTCTCAGATTCCTCTTCTACAAAAGAGAGCTAGAAAGAGTCCCTACTTCATGAGGAGGAGAAAATGATAGATACATAAAATGCTTAACAAAGGATCTGTCACAGATCAACATTCAATAAGTGAGTGGTGGGAGGGAGACGCAAGAGGGAGGAGATACGGGGATATATGTATATGTATAGCTGATTCACCTCGTTATACAGCAGAAACTAACACACCATTGCAGAGCAATTATACTCCAATAAAGATGTTAAAAAATTAATTAATTAATTAATTAAACCAAAAAAAAAAAAGTGAGTGGCTATTACTACATATTCTCTTTGAATGTCATTTTCCTTATTCCCCTCCCTCCTCTGGCACATAATATCTTCAAGAATAGTGTCGGTGCTAACATTCCTTTTATTTCTGGCCCACAGAGAAATCTGTCCCGGATCTGTAGCCCACAAAAGATGTAATGGACAGGATGTAAGGCCCAGGAGGTCTGTTGGGATCCCACTCACAGGGCAATCAGTTTGGGGATCAGAACTGATGACCAAATGGAAACAGTTCCTCACAGGGGGAACAGCACTCTACAGTTTAGAGTTAAGCAATACCAGCACAGGGGTTGGTGACATGGACTTTGATGTCAGCCTGAATTAAAAACACAAATCTGATACTTCATTCAGTAAGTACAAATTAAGTGCTCTCTATATACCAAGCACTGGGAAAGAAATTTCACACTCACTAGCTTTGTGAACTCATTCAGGTCAATAAATTCCCCAAGCCTCAGTTTCCTCAGCTGTAAAATAACATAACACAGTCTACCTCAGGGTGTTATCAGCTTTATAAGAAACAGTATACTGATGGTTCTGAGAACAGTGCCCGGTGATGGCAGCCCTGACTATTTGGCCTCTATGTGTGACCTTTTTACTTCATTTGATTGTCATGACGATCTTAAGCAATATTTTTATTACCATAAATAAATTACCATTTTAAAGATAAAGGAATTGAATTGACTAGTTCGTGCCTCCCACCTGTTCTCGTGAGCAGCACGAGGCACCTATAGGGCAAGTGTGGTGACAGCAGGTGATCACCAGTGCTCCCTGAAGGAGACCTAAGGGTGACTGGACTGTGCAGATTGCCCAGGGGCTGCAGAAAAGCACATTATCCCAGCTCTCTCTATATCTTCCCGCCAGTGAGTCCTCAGCACCAGACATGGCCACGTGAATTTGCTGGGCTTCCAGGAGCTGAATGGAGGTGGGAAATCTGCCAGCCTTGGCTTCATCCCTAGGAAAGTTCTGCCACCCCTCGCTGCCAACTCAGACACTCGTCATATTATTCATGCATGTGATATCTTCCGCAAGAAGCGTTGGCTCCCCAAAGGCTAGCATGGAGAGGCCGGCACTGGGAGCCCAGAAATCCAGACCAGCAGTGGAAAAGTTTGGTGTAAATTTGGGGGCCTGCTGGGTTCATCAGCATATGTCAATTCTGGGCAAACCAAGATTGGTCTCCTAAGGCTGGCATCCCCTGGTCCAGTCCATCAATCACACCATAGAAGACAAGCACCACGCTAGACACTGTGCGGGGAGCAGGGAGGGAGGTGTCTTGGTTTGCCCAGGCTGCCATGGGTGGTTTAAGCAACAGAAATTTATTTTCTCAGAGTTCTGGAGGCTGGAAGTCTGAGATCAGGGTACCATCATGGTCGGTTTCTGGTGAGAGGTCTCTTTCTGACTTGAAGATGGCTGCCTTCTTGCTGTGTTACCAAACGGTGGAGAGAGAGAATGAACAAGCTCTCTGGTGTTTCTTCTTATAAGGGCACCAAGCCCATCATCAAGCCCCACCTTCATGAGCTCTAAATCTAATCACCTCCCAAAGGTCACATCTCCAAATACCATCACAATAAGGGGTTAGGGCTTCAACACAGGCATTCTGGACGTAATTCAGTCCATAGCAGGGGGTAAGCGTTTGGTTACATTTCGAGTCTGGTCAATTTTCAATAATGTATTTAAGAGAATCAGGGACAAACTAGGAAATGCAGAGAAGAGAGATCAGAATAGTAAAGGATCTTAAAATCATATTATACAAGAAAGAAAAAATAGTAAGTCAACCATAAAGGAACCAGTGGGGACTTGTACTAGTGCAACAGGAGAAAATAGTTACAAATGTTAAGGTACTAACGGAGAGACATACAGGAGCCCAACCTACAAAATTATCAGGGTGATAGTTAAAATTTAACATGGTATTTACAAACATTCAGTATTTTTATTACAATCTTAGGGTACAAGTTATATGGTGAGAGTCAACTGCAAATAGCATAGGTGATCATCCCAAATGACTAATGCACTCATTTAGTAATTAGCAAATTAACATTCAACCTTTCTGGTCAACTCTTCTAGTAAAGCTCAAATTATCTGAGCAATTTTTTCCCTTTAGCCTGCACTCACAGGTGAGCAGCCGTATAATGGTACTATTCGACACCGACCTTCTGTGGCAAATGAATCAAGCCCCAAGTGAACACGTGTTACCAGGGGCCTTTACTCATTTGGTTGAGGTTAAGGACAAATTGGAGTAGCTCAGGAAAGCCATAAACCCTTTCCTCAGAAATATGCATTAATGGACAAATAGTTTTCGTGATGTATAGTTTCAGAGAGTAGATGAGGTCATAGTTGGTGCTCAGTGATTATTTGTTGAATAACTTAATGAATGACCGAATGAATAAATGTTGAAACCTATTTTATCTCAGGGCAAGCCTATTTCATATGTATACTTGGGTACCACTTTTCCCTTCTGAGGCAGAAGCTCTTCCAAGAGGTTTGCAGGCACACCTTGTGACATCAGTAGGTTTCGCTGGGCTCTGCTGGGTTTAGCTTCCAGCTGTAGGTCTGGGTCAGGTCTATTCTTTCTGTCTCATTCTGCAGCCCAGGCTAAAGGGATGGTACATACCAGGCCATGTGCTTATGGTGATGACAGAAGCAGAAGATAGCCTGTCATGTCATGTTGATGACAAGCCAAGGGCCCAAAGTCACACAGTGGAGTATATATTCCAGCTACAGTGAGGCCGTAGCAAGGGTGTGGATACTTAGTATGGTTATAGGGGATTGAAGAATCAAGACCAACAACTCAAACTCCCTCCCTTCCATTTACTTCATGGAAGTTCCCTGAGCTAGGTTTTGAAGGACAAATGAAGAGAGTAGAAAAAAATTTAGGCAAAGGAAACAAAGATGAAAAACTAGGAATAAATAAATGGATAAACAAAAAGAAAGCAAGCGAGAGAGTAGGACGGCATCTGAAAGAACAAACTGGTAGGAAATTTCAGATAAATACTCTCAGTGTTTGAGGACTTTTTTTGTTTGTTTGTTTGTTGTTTGAGAATACCTTGAAGTTCTGAGTCCTGAATAGGAAGCCAGGGAAACTAGATTGAGTCCCCGTTCTAATATTGTGGGCGCTTAGTCAAAGCTCTTCCCTCTTCGTCTTGTTTCTCCATTTGTAAGGATGAAGGATTCTCCCAGGTGAAGGCCAAAGGCCCTTGCAGCTTTGAGAATGTTCATATTCTAATCCACCTGGAACCAAATTAGAATTTTAATTTATTAATTTATATTGCAAAATCTGTCACATAGACAGGAACATGACTGTCCCTGAAGTCAGTACATTCCTTTCCTGTACCAAGCTACAGAGTATACCACGTCTTAGTCAAAAGCCAATTTGTCAGTTAACAGTGAGAAATTCCAGGCAGTCTGACCAGTTTATTCTTTCCTAGTGGCTAGTTCCTCATGAAACGTCAAATTATAGACAGATGTTCTCTTGGTAAATCTGGAGTCAGATGAACCAAAAATCTAACTGCATGAACCTAAGGTAGCCTGATTCATATCGTCTTCCCTCCCTCCCTCCCTCTCTGCCTTCCTTCCTCCCTCCTTCCCTTCCTTCCGTGCTTCCTTCCTCCTTCTTCCTCAGGGTTGCAAGATAAAATACAAAACACCCAGTTAAACTTGAACTTCAGGTAAACAACAAATACATTTCTAGTATAACTGTGTCCCAAATATTGCATGAGACATACTTATTTTAAAAAATCATTCATTGTTCATCTGAAATTCAAATTGAACTAAGCATTTTACATTTTTGTTTGCTAAGCCTGGAAATCCTATAATCCTCCCTTCCTTTGACAGATATTTGTTGAGTATGAATCACACGTTAGTGAATGGGACTTTTTTCTTATTTTCTTGCTACCCAGCACCTTTTGACTTCCCATATTATGTTTTCAGGGGTTTCTAGCTTTCTGAACCCTGTCTCACAAAGGTAGGATGGAGCTGAAACCGTGCACTTCAGATTGGGACTTGAAGCCACCGTCTTTTAATGAGAATCACTCACCTGGTGTCTGGACTTACTGAGGCTCAGGTTCTCTGTGTCTCGGCGCAGAAGGAATTCAGCGAGAGGCAAAGTGATAGGCAAGAAGTAGATTTATTAATATAGGATGCTTGCGAGGGATACAAGCGTGTAGGCGAGGGGGCTCTGCCCTGAGAATTAAGTGGCCTACATTTTTATAATCAAAGGAAAGTGGGGGAGGGGAAAAGACTTTTTTCTCATTCTTTAAGTAGATGTCAGGCTTACATCACTAGCTCCTCCTTTGTATTGGGCAGGAGAGCATTTGACCCTATGAGGTCAAACTGGGACTGTCACAGTGCTTATTCAAATCAGCAGAAGGGTGGTAACATACACTAAAATATGTTGAATCATCTCAGGTTTCTGTATAATGAGGGTCTCCTACTTTGGAATGCCATCTTTCCCTTAAATTCCTGTCCTTGATCCTAAGGATTGTTATCTTGCTGAACTCGACCAGCAGAATGCAGACTTCATTTCTTCACTTAATGACCTGGGGCATATCTCGTGCTTTTATTTATGGCTTTATAGTTAAGCAAGCCTGCTTCGTTCCATATGCTGAATTTGCTGGCACCCTGATCTTGGACTTCCAGCCTCCAGAGCTGTGAGAGAAAAATTTCTGTTGTTTATAAGCTACCCAGTCTCTGGTATTTTGTTACAGAAGCCTAAGCGGACTAAGACACCAGCAATAGGCCCTGCTGATAATAAGTACCTCCTGATACAATGTGATAAAGAGGAACTTCACCTCTGTGGAATTCTTCCCCCAAATCCGTACACTTCGTCTAATCATGCAGCAAACATCAGACAAACTCGAATTGAAGGACATTCTACAAAATAGCTTCCCTCACATACTCCTCAAAATTGTCAAGGCATGAAAAGTAAGAAAAGACAAAGACACTGTCACAGACCAGAGGGGACTAAGGAAATGTGACGACTAAATGCAATGTGGTATAGTGGATTGGGTTCTGGAACAGAAAAGAAGACTTTAGTGTAAAAATTGGTCAAATCTGAACAAAATCTGCAGTTTAGTTAAGAACAATATATCAGTATTAGTTTCTTAGTTTTGACAAATATATCATTAATGTAAGATGTAAACATTAGGGGAAACTAAGCAAGGAATCTACAGGAACTCTCTGTATTAATTTTGCAGCTGTTCCATAAATCTACCATTATTCTCAAATAAAAAGTTTATTTGAAAAAAATAGAAGCAGGAAAATTTGTTAAATGACTATTGCAGACAGTTGTCTAGGCAATAGAATGGGCTATAGTAAGGTCGTTAAGATAGCCAGAGAGGGACAAATCAGGGCTTTGCTTTTGGAAGTAGAGGTGACAGTTCCAGAATGTCCTTCTGACATTAAGAAAAGGTTTTCCAACCGTAGGAGTGCAAGGTCCATAAACAGAAGTCTTAAATTGATCAAAGCTTTACAAAGTGGCAAAGTGTCCCAGCAACACATACCAGATGTGTGCATGCTCCAAGTCCTGATATATTTCCAATCCTCCAACTCCCATGGAGAACAATTTTTTTTTTTTGTCCGAATCCCAGAAGCTCTCCCCCTAAGCTTCTTATTTAGCTGATTTATAAATGTTTGGTTTTTCATTTGCATCAAATAAATTGTTCCCAACAGTGAGCTGGTGGCTCAGCCTGGGTGGAAAGCTCCCTCCGGTCCTAGGGCCATGTTCTTGCTAATTTATCATTGTGCACTAAGGCCTTAGGAATCCCTTTATTTATCCTGTAGTTAACTACAATAGTTTTGTCTTCAATTGTTAAAAGTCTGGGTGGAAATGAAGTGTATGTCTTGTTTCTCACTGCAGAATGTTTTTGATGGATAACTGTGGAGCAAGCCCAAGAAGAGGGAGTGAGTACATTGGGCACAGGAGGGAAGTGGTGGGAGGGAGTGGGACCATACACTTAGCAAGTTTTCCCTAAGCCCAAGGTTACTGTTTTCAAGGAGTTTGCAGGTTATAGTGTTTGAGCCATGAAATTCAACATGGTTATTAGATAGAAAAGTAAGGGGCTTGAAGGTCAGGAACTCTGAGATATTTGTGAGTATAACCCAATAACAAAAGGCAAGCTAGAGGACCTATGTTTTTGCTTCCTTGTTCTTCCCTTACTCTTTTTCTATGAGGTTTGGGTGAGGCTGATCCCCGCCCTTGGATGAGAATTCCATCCTCCAGTTCACAGTCAAGGATGCCGCGTGCCATACATAGGATGGGCCAAGAAGGGTCATATCCGGAAATTTCACTGAAGATATTGGGAAAGCGACATTCTTTCTACTTAGATTGCCAACGATCAGTGTACCAATTCAGTATCAGAAGGACATGGGTGGTGGATAGTTTACAAATACTGGACTTGAGGTGGGACAATTTGATGATGAAACAGTTAACAGGTTGTAGCCTGATATTTTCAGTGTCCAGCTTTACCACCTCAGGTTCTGACATTATTAAGTCAAGTCTGTGTGATGATAAAATGAATAGATCTGCAAGCAGGCTGAGGCAGGAAGACAAGCTGAGGGCTGATCACTCTGGATCCAGCCATGCCTGCAACCCTTTCTTCTTTCAATGTATGTTTTTAGTTGTATGATCTAATGAGTTTTGGTTTTATCTCATCTTATTGATTTTTTAAGCTTCTTAACTCAATAGAAAGAGAAGTAATATCTTCTAAACGGCTGTGAAAGGTATAGCAGAATATACTGCTTTGACATATTGGTTATTATGAGCTGAATATAATTGAGAAGAAACAGAGAGAAGGAAAGCTCTCCGACTCCCCCCTATTTGCCTAAAAGCAGGCCATAAATTTATAAAATGTCCCCTCTCTTCTCTCTACCAGGGACACAAGTTAATCACAAGAGACAACTCTAGACCCTTCTCACCCCAGACATGGCACCAGAAGAGTCTGCATAATAAACCTTGCTAAAACTAACCCTTCTCTATCATTAGTCTCCCCATATATTTCCCTTCCTAAAATTTGCCAACCTTAGAAGCTCAAAGGCCATTTCCTTTGTTTTGTCACTTCTCCACAATTTTGTTGTTCTTTGCTAAGATGCTATATAAGCCCAAGATCCAATCATCTCTTTGAGTTACTCATCACTAAGTAAGTACTCCCGCGTGTTTGTGTGAGTGCCACGTTAATACACTTCTGTTTGGTTTTCTCTTGTTAATCTGTCTTTTTTCAGTCTAATGTGCTGGGCCCTGGGCAGTGAACCTAAGATGAGTAGAGGAAAAGGAAATTTTTCCTTCTGTCCATCTGCCAGGTGCTCTACAACAACTCTGCTAGGAGCCTCTGTGTAATTTCCCCTTTAATCCTCATAAGAACATTAGGAAGCATTATTTATCTCATTCAGGTAAGGAAACAGAAAAATAGAAAAGTTAAAAATCTACCCAAGCTGACAAAGGGGTTACGCAGCAGAGGAGGTATTACACCTGAGGTCAGTCCAATGAGTGACAATCTCACCCTGCCAAGACTTTTTCTTTAAGGAACAAAACTCTTTTCGTGTCTTCTGAGTCAGGTATTTTGGTGGAACTAAACAATTACCCAATTCTGAGGATTAAGCCTCCTAAGTGTCCCCCAAATCTTTTCTCCATTCCCACTGCCAACACCAAACTCAAGACAAGACATCCTCTGGGAATCATGACAGCAGCCTGTGGAACAATCTCTGCTGGGTCTTCCCTCCCATTTTGTTCTCTGCTCTGCATCCAGAATTCATTCTAATACAGTTTTAACCATTATTTCATATATACTATTGTTTGATTTATTATTATTTTTTTTTATTGTGAGGTCTTCAAGGACAAGGGATTGGTTTATTCTTCTCACCGCTGGATGTCCAGTGCCTAACAATGTTTGACACTACGTTCTCAGTGTTCTAATCCATTCTTCTATTTCTAAATACCTTCCGTAGACTAAAAACTCCCAAATTTATGTGTCTGGATCATACCTTCCCCCAGAACTTTGGCATCTGTTGATTTGGTTTTTGCTCTTGCATTTCTAATCAATATTTCAAACTGAACACATTGAAAACAAAATTCCTGATCGTCCCCCAGTATCTGTTCCCCATGTCACTTCCACAGTCTTCCCCATGGGACTCAGGCAACCCATCCTTCCAGGGGCTTGACCAAAAACATAAATTTATTCTCTGGACTTGTCACCTGTCCTTGCACACCCCTTCAATGGTCAGCAAACCTTGTCAGGTTTCTGACCATACCCACGGCTCCACAGCAGTCCAAGTGCCCGCCATTTTTTCTTCCTGGGTTGCTATACTAGCCTCCTAACTTGTTTCCCTGCCTCTTCCCTTGACCCATTGCAACCCCCTTTTAAGCCAGAAGGCCAGGCACTTCCTGTCTCTGCTTAGAACAGTCAGGCAGCCTCCCTCCTGACTCAGCACAGAAGCTGAAAGTCCACCACCTCTGACTTCTACACTCCAGCCCAGTGGGCTGGCTTGGTGTTTCTCAAACACACCAGGCATTCTCTTGCCTCCAGACCTTTGCCCTGGCTTTTCCCTTCACCTAGAACATTTTTCTCCTGGATATCCTCCTTCATCTCTTTGCCCAAGTGCCACCTTCTCAGTGACACTGTCCCTCTCCACTATATCTAAAATTGCCACCTACTCCTTCAAGGCAGGATATTTTAACTGGTTTTGGTTTCGTTGTTTATTTTTGTGTTTGTGCCTGTCTGTGCTCAAAAATGTTTATTAAATAAAAAGTATTGGATGGTGAATATTTAATGAATGGATGCACAAATAAATAAATCTCTTTGCGTCATTGATGGCTCTCCATTGCCCTAGAATAAAGTTCAAATTCATTAGAGCACAAGGCCTTCCAGAATCTCTTGACTCTGTTTTGAGCTTCAACCCTCAATGGCAACCATACCACAACTCACCTACACTCACGTACCCTGTGTCCCAGCCACACTTAAATACCTACTTAAAGTTCGTACAAAGCTCTTTCTGTCTTCACGGTCTGTTGCCATAGTCCATGTTCCTTGGCCTATCACTGTGCCCCCAGATGGAAAGGGTGGTCTTCGTAAGGCTCCTCCAGCACCTCATTCCTCTCCCCTTTCAGCTTTTACCATCTCGTATTACTTTACTATAAATTTCTGCTCCTAAGAGGTCTCCACAATGAGACTGACAATGCTGAGGACAAAAGACATGTTTTTCTGGCCACTGTATCTCCAAGTCCAGCACACTGGCCAAATCTGTCTGACTACTTGCTACCAATACTTTTTCTCACTGCAAAACACTGCCTCTACCTCAGGTAACCTGTAAAGCTCCCAGCTTTGCCCCATTTCAAGCCCTTGGCTCATCTAATCTTCATTTGTTTGTGTGTCAAATGAGAGTACTAACAATAAAAAATGAACATCTCTATCCTTCTAAGCAAAGCAAAACTCCAAAGGTTCAAATAAGTTTAAAGTTTCAACTTTAATATGTATCTTTCCATGTGTTTTACTTAAAAACTGAGATTAGTCATTACACACGTTAAAAGTCACTTCTGTTTAGTTTATACATAACAGTCACATGAATAGTCATGGTCTTATTTAGAAGAAGTAAACACTAAAACATAACAAAATGTCAAGTTGGCCTAGCCCCACCAACAGAAGTCATGCAAGATGCAAATGATGTTAACTGGCTCAATCAGATTAAGTCTTGAGAAATGATTACCTTTCCCTCCTGGAAAAGATTCCCCTCAGCCCTGGTCTGGCCTCTTTTCCTAAAGACTTTGATCCGTGCTCTCCCTTAGTTGTTTAGGACATTGGAGACACCAGTTCAGATCACATACTCATGGGCAGTATACTTGAGAGCTGGGCACCCAGAGATGAAGATGTTTTGCAGACATGCTGGGAAAGGAAATGGCTTTCCCTGGTGGATGTTGCATCAATCAAGAGGGGGTTGACAGAGGATGTCAAGGAAACAGAGTCTGTATTCAGAGGCCTCAACTTCTGCTCTGGAAATCCTATCAGATGGACCATCAATTACCTCCTTTTCCCATTCAGATCCTTGCCTTTGTCACAGAAAAATTTTTGACAGAATGTGGGGGGTAGTTTGCACAGCAGTAACCACATATGTTCAGGGGGAAGAAGATTCTGAGTGGGCTTGTTCATTTGCCCCTGACCCTCCAGGTCTTGGGTTTACCCAAATCAGTCTAAGAGACTTGTGCCTATGGCTGGCCCATCAGATGTGTCTAAAACTTTTTCCCAGTTGACATTGCCAGTATTAGCTTCCAAGTTGGTGATGTATTGAAATGTCTCCTCGGGATGTTGGCAATTTGTTCTTGGAAATGCATGAAAATTGTTTAGTCATTTTCATAATCAATGCAAGAACCAGGCCTGGCCGGCAAGGACCTTTCTCTGACCATGATTTTGATTTTTCCAAGCTGGAGCTCCATTGTGCTTTGATGAAATTGTCAGGAGATCAGGATTCAGAAAAAAAATCTATGTTTTCTCAAAGACATTTAAGCTGTATGAAGCATTTACCTTATATCATATGTTTGGGAATAAAAAATCAAATCATTGTTGTAAAGCTACAGTGGTTCAGGAATAATAACAGATTCAGTTACTGGTGGTTATTAGATGTTTGACAAATATCTTCCCTGTTCTCTTCATCTTATGGGAAACTTAAACTTCCTAAACCAAGAATAAACCAAGTGTCCCCAAGCTCTCCATTCTTAGGGCTTTCTCTTTCATATCCAAATGACATCATCCAGGCCCCAACGGTGTACACAGGAAGGCTTGACTGTTTAAGTGTTTCTGAGAATCCTTAGGAAGTGGTTACACGTTCCACAAATTTATCTTAGTTGGGCCATATCTCTCACTCTAGGTCAGTACCCTCAAATTCTCCTCCATTTTGCCACCTTTTCTCTCTGCTACAGTTCACTCTTTCTACCCTTGTATGGAAGGAACCATCTCACTTTATTTCTTTAAGCCCAACTGAGATGCGCTCAACTTCATGAGACTTTGCTAAAGCTTGAGGATTGTTGAAGGGAAAGACAATGCAGAAAAAGGAAATCCAGAGCTGAATACCAAACATTTCTCTCCTTGAGCACACAGCATTTCTCTTTACAGGGCATCCCCTATGGTCATCTTTCTCCCTAGCAGATGATTTAATCCCTCTCTTGTGATGTCATGAAAAACAGTTCTCTTCTTAAGTTGCCTCTTTAGGAACCTAAGGCCTCAGCCTGCAGTCTCATAACCCCGTCAAAAGAAAGAAAAAATAAAATTAATTAACATCATAATCCCCAAGAGATATACCCTGCTTACAATGCACAACGTTTGTTTGAGAAACTTAGTCTAGGCTGAGCACAAACCTTTCATATTACCACTTTGGTTCTAAACTTTTCCTGGCACAGGAAGTGAGAAATGACATTTCTAAGGCAACAAAGCCTCACCCAGGAGCCTCTGCTAAGCCATAGATTGATTTCATGTTTCTCTACAGAATGCAGAAACCAATCACTGACATTTTGGAACTAAATTTAAGGAGGCTTGGGGGGAGTTTTGAGGGCATTCTGACCCTGTGAACAAGCAGACTTATGAAGGTGAGTGTTTAGGTTCTGAGGATGCAGCAGTTTAATAAGTCAGACCCAGACTTCAATCTAATGAGACCTTTAAACAAGAAGACAAGTGGTTTTATCAGCCGTTAAGTACCACAGTAGGGCATCCCACAGGGCTGTGGGTCTGACAGGAGCAGCTCTATATCTTATAAAGCACCCAATGCACTTGAAGGCTGTGGCTTGGAGGGTAACTTCCGATTAAACCCCTTGAGTTTTGACACCTGGCAATCTAGGAATTCCTTTACGAAAAATAACCAACCACACCACCATAAAACCACATGTTCTTCCTCTTAAATGTTCCGTGGCATCTTGGAGACTAAATAGCTCTTGTGAAACAATCTCTCTCAGGAGTTAAGGAAACATTAGACAATATTTATTTTAAGTATGTATTAGAAATTAAGAAAGAGATGGACCTAAAAATAAAGAAAGACTGAGCCCTAAAATGATGAAATAGTTGAAACATAATTTAATATGTTGTGCAGAATGCAAGGATAATTGTACATTTCCTGGACAGCAAAAATTCTAAATTATTTTATTGTTATAATTAAATTGCATCTTTATATCAAAATTGTTATACCTTTATTGTAGTGTAGAAACATACTGAGGAGCATAGGTTTGTAGAAGCAGAAAATCTACTTAAATCTCAGCTCTGCCACTCCTTAGGCAAATTATGAGCCTCTCTAAGCTTCAATATGCATATCTATAAAGTAGGATTATTTTGATAATGAAAAAAATGTAATTAAGTTAGAACACTCAATAAATGCTAGTTGTTATTGCAAAATGAAATTAAGAAAATTCTGGAAAATTTGAAGAAGTAAATTAAGATTAATCTTTTATTCCACTGTCTAAAGCCAACCACAATTAAAATTGCAGAGTTTTATACATTTGTTCCATGATGTGTGTATGTGGAGGGTGGGAGTGGGGTCTCTATTTCAGAAACATGGATTTATTCAGCATCTGATACATAGTTTTTGAAGTGCTTTTTAACTGGACTGTATCTTAGACATCTTTTTATGTCAATAAATGTTAGTGTAATTCATCATTTTAATAGCTGCATTTTATTCCATTATATGGCAATGACAATACTTTACTAATGATGTTTTTTATTATATTTACATTTTTATTTTCCACTACTACTTCTTCACTATTATTTTTATAAGCACACACAATAAACATCACTATATAGTGCATTTTTAGCATTTGTCCTATTATTTACAGAAATATAACTGTTTTGTCAACAAATGCACTCCTTTACATATTTGATAGCTATCATCGAAGTGCCCTCCACATGCTGTACAAGAATGTCTGGGCATGCACCAGAAAACTACTAGAGCTAATCAATGAATTTGGTAAAGTTAGTTGCAGGATACAAAATTAATGCACAGAAATCTCTTTCATTCCTATACACTAATGATGAAAAATCTGAAAGAGAAATTATAGAAACACTCCCATTTACCATTGCAACAAAAAGAATAAAATACCTAGGAATCAATCTACCTAGGGAGACAAAAGACCTGTATGCAAAAAAGTATAAGACACTGATGAAAGAAATTAAAGATTATACCAACAGATGGAGAGATATACCATGTTCTTGGATTCGAAGAATCAATATTGTGAAAATGACTATACTACCCCAAGCAATCTACAGATTCAATGCTATCCCTACCAAATTACCAATGGCATTTTTTACAGAACTAGAACAAATCACCTTAAAATTTGTATGGAGACACAAAAGACCGTGAATAGCCAAAGCAGTCTTGAGGGAAAAAAAGCGGAGCGGGAGAAATCAGACTCCCTGACTTCAGACTATACTACAAAGCTACAGTAATCAAGACAATATGGTACTGGCACAAAAACAGAAACATAGATCAATGGAACAAGATAGAAAGCCCAGAGATTAACCCACGCACCTATGGTCAACTAATCTATGACAAAGGAGGCAAAGATATACAATGGAGAAAAGACAGTCTCTTCAATAAGTGGTGCTGGGAAAACTGGACAGCTACATGTAAAAGAATGAAATTAGAATACTCCCTAACACCATACACAAAAATAAACTCAAAATGGATTAGAGACCTAAATATAAGACTGGACACTATAAAACTCTTAGAGGAAAACATAGGAAGAACACTCTTTGACATAAATCACAGCAAGATCTTTTTTGATCTACCTCCTAGAGTAATGGAAATAAAAACAAAAATAAACAAATGGGACCTAATGAAACTTCAAAGCTTTTGCACAGCAAAGGAAACCATAAACAAGACGAAAAGACAACCCTCAGAATGGGAGAAAATATTTGGAAACAAATCAACGGACAAAGGATTAATCTCCAAAATACATAAACAGCTCATGCAGCTCAATATTAAAGAAACAAACAACCCAATCCAAAAATGGGCAGAAGACATAAATAGACATTTCTCCAAAGAAGACATACAGATGGCCAAGAAGCACATGAAAAGCTGCTCAACATCACTAATTGTTAGAGAAATGCAAATCAAAACTACAATGAGGTATCACCTCACACAAGTTAGAATGGGCATCATCAGAAAATCTACAAACAACAAATGCTGGAGAGGGTGTGGAGAAAAGGGAACCCTCTTGCACTGTTGGTGGGAATGTAAATTGATACAGCCACTATGGAGAACAGTATGGTAGTTACTTAAAAAACTAAAAATAGAATTATCATATGGTCCAGCAATGCCACTCCTGGGCATATACCCAGAGAAAACCATAATTCAAAAAGACACATGCACCCCAATGTTCATTGCAGCACTATTTACAATAGCCAGGTCATGGAAGCAACCTAAATGCCCATTGACAGATGAATGGATAAATGAGATATGGTACATATATACAACGGAATCTTACTCAGCCATAAAAAGGAATGAAATTGAGTCATTTGTTGAGACGTGGATGGATCTAAAGACTGTCATACAGAGTGAAGTAAGTCAGAAAGAGAAAAACAAATATCGTATATTAACGCATGTGTGTGGGACCTAGAAAAATGGTACAGATGAACCGGTTTGTAGGGCAGAAGTTGAGACACAGATGTAGAGAACAAACATATGGACACCAA
Source organism: Balaenoptera musculus (assembly GCF_009873245.2). NCBI lineage: Eukaryota > Metazoa > Chordata > Mammalia > Artiodactyla > Balaenopteridae > Balaenoptera > Balaenoptera musculus. Next base: position 97,644,631 of record NC_045790.1, on the reverse strand, counting down.
GGGGGGAAAACCGCAGTGGGGTGGGGATGGTGGTGTGCTGAATTGGGCAATTGGGATTGACATGTATACACTGATGTGTATAAAATTGATGACTAATAAGAACCTGCAGTATAAAAAAGCAAAAACAAACAAACAAAAAACCCCAACTAATACTAAACTTTCTTTCAGTTATTTGTATGGAAATATGTTAATATAAATGTTTCAGACATTACATGAAATTTCTAAAAATCTTATATGTTCTGGTATAATGTTATAAGTCATAATTCTAGTTATTACTTTAAAATGTATATCTCAGACATAACTAAATTTCCTTGTCAATTGCATTATTATGAACTTTCATCAAATCTTTAACCGTGGTCATTTTTAAGTCTTTTGTCATTTACAGACAGTTCTGGGTGTACTCTGATGCTTTTGCAAAAATGTTCCTATAAAAGGGTTTCATCTTTAAGGAATTCATGGAAAAGACTCTGACAAGTACAAGTTTCTGGTAACTGACTACACTGCTGAACTGAATGAATAAGCATTTTGAGAACTCTAATGGAAAACTGATGAATTCATAAAAGTGCTAACAAAAGATCAAGATAAAAAAAATTAATTACATGGGACTGAGTGAACTGATGGGGATGATTATAATTTTTGTGACTTTCCGTTGGAATAAAAAAAAAAAATCCCACAAGGACTCAGAGGCAAAAAATATACAAACCAATTTTCACTGCAAAGTAAAGGAGCTGTTACAGTGGAGGATTACTGGACTGAATGTCAATATTATGACATAGTATGAGTGTGTTTCATGTTCGGTAATTGCAATCATTGTTGCTTTTGTTGCGGTCATCCATTTACAATGCTTGGTGTCAGTTTATTTATCTCTTGTAAAAATAAAATACAGTGTGTGTGTGTGTGTGTGTGTGTGTGTGTTTGTGTGAAAAAAAAAAGAAGGAGAAGATGTGGTACATATATACAATGGAATATTACTCAGTCATTAAAAGGAACGAAATTGGGTAATTTGTTGAGACGTGGATGGATCTAGAGACTGTCATACAGAGTGAAGTAAGTCAGAAAGAGAAAAACAAATATCGTATATTAACGCATATATATGGAACCTAGAAAAATGGTACAGATGAACCGATTTGCAGAGCAGAAATTGAGACACAGATGTAGAGAACAAACGCATGGACACTAAGGGGGGAAAGCGGTGGAGGGGTGGGGGTGGTGGTGGGATGAATTGGGCAATTGGGATTGACATGTATACACTGATGTGTATAAAATGGATGACTAATAAGAACCTGCTGTATATTAAAAAAAAAATCAGCAATGAAAAATAAAAAAGTTAAATTGCAAAAAAAAAAAAAAAAAATGTCTGGGCATGTACCTGAGCACAGGGGCTCTTCAAGCCCTGGTGTCCTGGAAGCTCAGAGCACTGATTGTGGCTGTACATATCTCGGTCCAGCCAGACACCTTGCCTGGATTGGTGAATATTTAGTCAAGTCAGAGTTTCTACTGAATGTATGATTCTAGATAAGCTTCTTCTTTAAAATTTCCTGGCCTCAGTCCCTTAGCTTGTAAAATGGGGATAAAATACACATTATAGTTGAGAAAATTAAGAGGTAATATAATAAAATTTATAAGGCCTGAGTCATCATAGGCACTTAATACATATGTGCTCTTTTCCTCCATTATTTCTGTAAACTGTGAGTTTTTATGCCATGTTGCCTTGTAATACGTAGATGCTCAGAAACTTATGTTGCTATTTAAATCATTTTACTCCTGAAAAATCTATTAGGAAGTAATGGATCAAAGAGAATATCCATAGAGTTAGCTATCTATGGAGTTAGAGTAGAAGAAGATGAAGAAGAAGGCAGAGGAGGAAGGGAGACGGGGAAGAGGAGGGAAAGATGGAGGACTGAATTTTGAAGACAGGTAAACCTAGGGTTCAAGTCTAGCCCTGTCACTTACTAGCTGTGTGAGTTGGGGCTTTGAGTAACTTCCTTGAACCTCAGTTTCCTGATCACTAACGTGCAGTTAATGAATTCTTTCTCAACATGTTCTTGTGAGGATTAATTGCAAGAGTGCAAGTAAAGTGTTCAGAGTATTGCAGACAAACACCAGATGTCCAAAAAAAGGCAATTCTTATCTATTGTTGCCATTATTATTTCCTCTGTTGACATTAATATTCCATCATTATGTCCATTGTTGACATTATTAAGCATTGCTTCTTGTGCTTTACTCTCCAGGAAACCCTCGTGGCTTAGCACAATAAATCTATTATGGCCCCCAGTGAGCCACTTGAGTGTCATTTATCCATTCATTCATGGGAAAGATTAGAGCCACATATTGAATTTACCTCTTCATTGATCCCAAGTGGATAGGGACTGAACAATTAATACAGGTTGTGGACTTAGGAATCAGGAAAGCTCAGCATGGAAACAGAGCCTTTTCTATCTTTTGCTTTCTACAGACAATCTGCTCATCACTCCTTGCTAACAACCATTATCATATATATATATATATGTGTGTGTGTGTGTGTGTGTGTGTCTGTGTATGTATGTTAATGTATGGTCCTTTATTTTGTTGTTTTTGTTTGCTAGTTTTTTTGTATTTTGTCACAAAAGGGGAAAAAAGATGTAAGACCAGATCTTGAAGCCAGAATAGATCATGGCCGACCCATTTCATTCACTGTAAGAGCTGGTGATAAAGGAAATCTTTGGGGTAAGTGCTTTCTGACAGCTGCACCATAATGGACTTACAGAGATAAGATGAAAAGGAGTGTTTTGGGGGGGGTTTGTTTGTTTGTTTGTTTTTGCATTACCCCTGACTTCAAACTCCCCAGACTATCTAGAATACAAAAGAACCATAAGGTGTAAAGTATGCCAGAGAGATTATATTCACGGGTCTTCTAGGTCATGAAGGGTACACATACCCTTCAGGGAAGCCCAGTTAAATGCTCAGAGGAAACTCATCTGTATCTTCTCATAGAAAGAGGCCTTTCTAATAAGTGATTACTGATGCTTAACTCCCTCTTCAAAGGGGGTTTGCAAAAACAGTTTAAAGCAAATTATTATAGGTGAAAGTCACTCTAAAATAGTCTGTGCACATCTCTGATGATCTTAAACTTAGCTAGCTTTTTGTTGGTTCAGCAACCCAGTGCTATATTGTGGAGGAGCTAAGTTCCTTTGTCTGCTTTGCTTTTATTTTTTCTCTTCTATTCTCAAGCTGTCAAGCCTTCTATTGACATTTTCACTGCTTCCGACAGCTCCTCTTTCTTTTCCAAGTCGCTTATAGTTAATCTGCTGCAGGATGGAAAAAAAAGCAAATAACCAAGCTTGCTAAAAAAGTGTGTTTAATAAGATTTCATGAACCCCAGCAGGAGACCCAGAGGGTTTGTACCTTCATTCATTCAATTCCATCTATAAATATTTACTGGGGTTCCTTGTGGTAATCCACAGACTGTGACTTGTTCTAGGCAGTAAAGCACATTGTTTGGGGGCTGTAACTTTTTGAAAAAGTATATTCCCATTTTCAGGAGCCTTTTCAAATGTCTGAGTTTATGGCTAAGTTGTGAATGGTCAATCCTGTGAACTTGTGAGCTCTAAAGATTTGATTAATTACTGAACCTCTCTGCCTATATATGTGTGGGTTTCCTCATCTCCCAAAGCATCAACACACATAATCTTTTGTTTTGATCTTGTATTTGAGGTAAGCAAGGCCAAAACATTTATCTACTTCTTAGAACACAGGGAAAGGAGACTCATAAACTATGGATCATTTCAAAGCCTTTAAAATATCAGACTAGAATCGACTCTCCACTTAGGTGAAAGCCCACATCCCAAACCTTTATCCAAGCCTCAAAGAAGAATTTTTAGATCTCTTATTGCCATGTTTAAGATCCCATATTGGAAAGAGGACTGGCCCAAGAGTCAGGAGACTTGGATTCTAGTCTGAAATCCACAAGGAACTCACAAGCAAGCATCTCTGGGCCCCAGCTTTCTCTCTTTTCCTCTGTAAAGTGAGGCCAATCATATGTGCCTCATACAATGACGTGATGACATATTTTAAAACACTATTATTAAGCCAGGTGTATTACCAAGCCCCTCGGCAACCTTGGACCTAACCAAAGATGGAATAAAATCCTTTCCTCCATGGCAGCAGGGTCCCACCTGCCAGTTTACAGACCTCCCTTCCTGCAGGCGGGAGGCTTTTGCATTAGCAAAACCCCAGATAATAGAGACACAAAGAAGCTGTTTGTATGGACAGTCTCTCCTGCACTCCCTCTCACCTCATTCCTTCTACACTAGGCTGAGCAGGACGAGCAATTCCGGGAAGGACTACACACATTCAGCAGAGGCCTCCCTGGGAACCTCGGTGTGTTTCTCTCTCGCTGGCCGCTGGCTGGCCTGAGGTCATCCACGGGGACCAGCATCAGCTCTGACCAGACTCCTTGCAAGAATTTCAATGATAGGCTTCCTGGAAACAAGATGGCTGAGTAGAAGGAAGTGCTATCACTCCCTCTTGTGAGAACACCAGAATCACAACTAACTGCTGAACAGTCATCAACAGGAAGACACTGGAACTCACCAAAAAAGATACCCCACATCCAAAGACAAAGGAGAAGCCACAATGAGACGGTAGGAGGGGTGCAATCACAAAAAAATCAAATCCCATAACTGCTGTGTGGGTGACTCACAAACTGGAGAACACTTATACCACAAAAGTCCACCCACTGGAGTGAAGGTTCTGAGCCCCACGTCAGGCTTCAGAACCTGGGGGTCCGAAATGGGAGGAGGAATTCCTAGAGAATCAGACTTTGAAGGCTAGTGGGATTTGATTGCAGGACTCTGACAGGACAGGGGGAAACACAGACTCCACTCTTGGAGGGCACACACAAAGTAGTGTGCACATCAGGACCCCGGGGAAGGAGAAGTGACAACAGAGGAGACTGAGCCAGACTTACCTGCTAGTGTTGGAGGGTCTCCTGCAGAGGTGGGCGGCGGCTGTGGCTCACTGTGAGGACAAGGACACTGGCAGCAGAAGTTCTGGGAAGTACTCCTTGGCATGAGCTCTCCCGGAGTCTGCCATGAGCCCCACCAAAGAGCCCGGGTAGGCTCCAGTGTTGGGTCGCCTCAGGCCAAACAACCAACAGGGAGGAAAGCCAGCCCCACCCATCAGCAGACAAGCAGATTAAAGTTTTACTGAGATCTGCCCACCAGAGCAACAGCCAGCTCTACCCACCACCAGTCCCTCCCATCAGGAAAATTGCACAAGCCTCTGAGATAGCCTCATCCACCAGAAAGCAGACAGCAGAAGCAAGAAGAACTACAATCCTGCAGCCTGTGGAACAAAAACCACATTCACAGAAAGACAGACAACATGAAAAGGCAGAGGGATATGTACCAGATGAAGGAACAAGATAAAACCCCAGAAAAGCAACTAAATGAAGTGGAGATAGGCAACCTTCCAGAAAAAGAATACAGAATAATGATAGTGAAGATGATCCAGGGCCTTGGAAAAAGGATGGAGGCAAAGATCGAGAAGATGCAAGAAATGTTTAACAAAGACCTAGAAGAATTAAAGAACAAACAAATAGAGATGAACAATACAATAACTGAAATGAAAACTACACTAGAAGGAATCAATAGCAGAATAACTGAGGCAGAAGAACGGATAAGTGACCTGGAAGACAGAATGGTGGAATTCACTGCTGCGGAACAGAATAAAGATAAAAGAATGAAAAGAAATGAAGACAGCCTTAGAGACCTCTGGGACAACATTAAACGCAACAACATTCGCATTATAGGGGTCCCAGAAGGAGAAGAGAGAGAGAAAGGACCTGAGAAAATATTTGAAGAGATTATAGTCGAAAACTTCCCTAACATGGGAAAGGAAATAGCCACCCAAGTCCAGGAAGCACAGAGATAAAGAGGATAAACCCAAGGAGAAACACGCCAAGACACATAGTAATCAAATGGGCAAAATTTAAGACAAAGAAAAAGTATAGAAAGCAGCAAGGGAGAAACGACAAATAACATACAAGGGAACTCCCATAAGGTTAACAGCTGATTTCTCAGCAGAAACTCTACAAGCCAGAAGGGAGTGGCATGATATACTTAAAGTGATGAAAGGGAAGAACCTACAACCAAGATTACTCTACCCAGCAAGGATCTCATTCAGATGTGATGGAGAAATTAAAACCTTTACAGACAAGCAAAAGCTAAGAGAATTCAGCACCACCAAACCAGCTCTACAACAAATGCTAAAGGAACTTCTCTAAGTGGGACACACAAGGGAAGAAAAGGACTTACAAGAACAAACCCAAAACAATTAAGAAAATGGTCATAGGAACATACATATCGATAATTACCTTAAATGTGAATGGATTAAATGCTCCAACCAAAAGACACAGGCTTGCTGAATGGATACAAAAACAAGACCCATATATATGCTGTCTACAAGAGACCCATTTCAGACCTAGGGACACATAGAGACTGAAAGTGAGGGGATGGAAAAAGATATTCCATGCAAATGGAAATCAAAAGAAAGCTGGAGTAGCAATACTCATATCACATAAAATAGACTTTAAAATAAAGAATGTTACAAGAGACAAGGAAGGACACTACATAATGATCAAGGGATCAATCCAAGAAGAAGATATAACAATTATAAATATATATGCACCCAACATAGGAGCACCTCAATACATAAGGCAACTGCTAACAGCTATAAAAGAGGAAATCGACAGTAACACAGTAATAGTGGGGCACTTTAACACCTCACTTACACCAATGGACAGATCATCCAAAGTGAAAATAAAAAAGGAAACAGAAGCCTTAAATGACACAATAGACCAGATAGATTTAATTGATATTTATAGGACATTCCATCCAAAAACAGCAGATTACAATATCTTCTCAAGTGCGCATGGAACATTCTCCAGGCTAGACCACATCTTGGGTCACAAATCAAGCCTCAGTAAATTTAAGAAAATTGAAATCATATCCAGCATCTCTTCTGACCACAATGCTATGAGATTAGAAATGAATTACAGGGAAAAAAACGTAAAAAACACAAGCACATAGAGGCAAACAATACGTTACTAAATAACCAAGAGATCACTGAAGAAATCAAAGAGGAAATCAGAAAATGCCTAGAGACAAATGACAATGAAAACACGATGATCCAAAACCTATGGGATGCAGCAAAAGCAGTTCTAAGAGGGAAGTTTATAGCTAGAAAAATCTCAAAAAATCTCAAATAAACAATCTAAACTTACACCTAAAGGAACTAGAGAAAGAAGAACAAACAAAACCCAAAGTTAGCAGAAGGAAAGAAATCATAAAGATCAGAGCAGAAATAAATGAAATAGAAACAAAGAAAACAATATCAAAGATCCATAAAACTAAAAGCTGGTTCTTTGAGAAAATAAACAAAATTGATAAACCATTAGCCAGACTCATCAAGAAAAAGAGGGAGAGGACTCAAATCAATAAAATTAGAAATGAAAAAGGAGGAGTTACAACAGATACCACAGAAATACAAAGCATCCTACTACAAGCAACTCTATGCCAATAAAATGGACAACCTGGTAGAAATGGAAAAATTCTTACAAAGGTGTAAACTTCCAAGACTGAACCAGGAAGAAATGGAAAATATGAACAGACCAATCACAAGTAATGAAATTGAAACTGTGATTAAAAATCTTCCAACAAACAGAAGTCCAGGACCAGATGGCTTCACAGGTGAATTCTATCAAACATTTAGAGAAGAGCTAACACCCATTCTTCTCAAAGTCTTCCAAAAAATTGCAGAGGAAGGAACACTCCCAAACTCACTCTATGAGGCCCCCATCACCCTGATACCAAAACCAGACAAAGATACTAGAAAAAAAGAAAATTACAGACCAATATCACTCATGAATATAGATGCAAAAATCCTCAACAAAATACTAGCACACAGAATCCAACAACACATTAAAAGGATCATACACCATGATCAGGTGGGATTTATCCCAGGGATGCAAGAATTCTTCAGTATACGCAAATCAATCAATGTGATACACCATATTAACAAATTGAAGAATAAAAACCATATGATCATCTCAATAGATGCAGAAAAATCTTTTGACAAAATTCAACACCCATTTATGATAAAAACTCTCCAGAAAGTGGGCATAGAGGGAACCTACCTCAACATAATAAAGGCCATATATGACAAGCCCACAGCAAACATCATTCTCAATGGTGAAAAACTGAAAGCATTTCCTCTAAGATCAGGAAGAAGACAAGGATGTCCACTCTCACCACTATTATTCAACATAGTTTTGGAAGTGCTAGCCATGGCAATCAGAGAAGAAAAAGAAATAAAAGGATTACAAGTTGGAAAAGAAGAAGTAAAACTGTCACTGTTTACAGATGACATGATACTATGCCTAGAGAATCCTAAAGATGCCACCAGAAAACTACTAGAGCTAATCAATGAATTTGGTAAAGTAGCAGGATACAAAATTAATGCACAGAAATCTCTTGCATTCCTATACACTAATGATGAAAAATCTGAAAGAGAAATTAAGGAAACACTCCCATTTACCATTGTAACAAAAAGAATAAAATACCTAGGAATAAACCTACCTAGGGAGGCAAAAGACCTGTATGCGGAAAACTCTAAGACACTGATGAAAGAAATTAAAGATGATCAACAGATGGAGAGATATACCATGTTCTTGGATTCGAAGAATCAATATTGCGAAAATGACTATACTACCCAAAGCAATCTACGGATTCAATGGAATCCCTATAAAGTTACCAATGGCATTTTTTACGGAACTAGAACAAAAAATCTTAAAATTTGTATGGAGACGCCAAAGAGCCCAAATAGCCAAAGCAGTCTTGAGGGAAAAAAACGGAGCTGGAGGAATCAGGCTCCCTGACTTCAGACTATACTACAAAGCTACAGTAATCAAGACAATATGGTACTGGTGCAAAAACACAAACATAGATCAATGGAACAAGATAGAAAGCCCAGAGGTAAACCCACGCACCTATGGTCAACTAATCTATGACAAAGGAGGCAAGGATATACAATGGAGAAAAGACAGTCTCTTCAATAAGTGGTGCTGGGAAAACTGGACAGCTACATGTAAAAGAATGAAATTAGAACACCCCCTAACACCATACACAAAAATAAACTCAAAATGGATTAGAGACCTAAATGTAAGACCGGACACTATAAAGCTCTTAGAGGAAAACATAGGAAGAACACTCTTTGACATAAATCACAGCAAGATCTTTTTTGACCCACGTCCTAGAGTAATAGAAATAAAAACAAAAATAAACAAATAGGACCTAATGAAAGTTCAAAGCTTTTGCACAGCAAAGGAAACCATAAACAAGACGAAAAGAGAACCCTCAGAATGGGAGAAAATATTTGCAAACGAATCAACGGACAAAGGATTAATCTCCAAAATATATAAACAGCTCATGCAGCTCAATATTAAAGAAACAAACAACCCAATCCAAAAATGGGCAGAAGACATAAATAGACATTTCTCCAAAGAAGACATACAGATGGCCAAGAAGCATATGAAAAGCTGCTCAACATCACTAATTATTAGAGAAATGCAAATCAGAACTACAATGAGGTATCACCTCACACCAGTTAGAATTGGCATCATCAGAAAATCTACAAACAACAAATGCTGGAGAGGGTGTGGAGAAAAGGGAACCCTCTTGCACTGTTGGTGGGAATGTAAATTGATACAGCCACTATGGAGAACAGTATGGAGGTTCCTTAAAAAACTAAAAATAGAATTACCATATGATCCAGCAATCCCACTACTGGGCATATACCCAGAGAAAACCATAATTCAAAAAGACACATACACCCCAATGTTCATTGCAGCACTATTTACAATAGCCAGGTCATGGAAGCAACCTAAATGCCCATCGACAGCCGAATGGATAAAGGAGGTGTGGTACATATATACAATGGGATATTACTCAGCCATAAAAAGGAACGAAACTGGGTCATTTGTTGAGACGCAGATGGATCTAGAGACTGTCATACAGAGTGAAGTAAGTCAGAAAGAGAAAAACAAATATTGTATATTAACGCCTATATGTGGAACCTAGAAAAATGGTACAGATGAACTGGTTTGCAGGGCAGAAATTGCGACACAGATGTAGAGAACAAACGTATGGACACCTAGGGGGGAAAGCTGCAGGGGGGTGGTGATGGTGGTGTGATGAATTGGGAGATTGGGATTGACATGTATACACTGATGTGTATAAAATTGATGACTAATAAGAACCTGCTGTATAAAAAAATAAATAAAATTTAAAAAAAAAGAATTTCAATGACATGTGCTGAAGACTAACAGATGAGTGCCTTCTCCTCCTGTACAGGCTGAGGCCAGACACCAGCTCTCCAGATGTGGGGTCTCTCTCAGGAGTTCTAGCAGCAAGCCCCCAGCGGTCCCTTGGTAAGGTAGGACCACATGCCACACTGCCTTTGTCTTAAATCTGGTGATGTAACAGAGACATGAGGGTGGCTATGGGCCTGGAAAAGACAAACTTGGGTCAATTCCAGCTCTGGCACTTTCTTGCTATGCAGTTTTTCTTAAAATGCACATTCCTTATCTCTAAAAAGGGGATGGCCACTTTTTGTAAAGATGTAATGAAATAGTTAAGATGCACGGTCCTGTGTGGTACAAAGCATATGCTTATAATTTATTAGTCCCCATTTTTTCACCAACCTACCTAGCAGATCCAGTGGAAATCATTCTATTCCCTGTAAGAGGTGGTGATAAATGAAATCTTCAGGGCAAGTTCTTTCTGACAATCTCACCATAAAGAGTTTATAGAGAGGAAGATGAAAAACAGTCATCTTTTGTCTTGTTGGATTTTTTGGCGTTGCCTAGACAGCAAACACATCGGATACCCTAGAATACATAACTGACTAGTGTTCGTCACATTCCCTCCTGTCTTCTGACCTTCCGCCCTTGTCCCTGGTTCTCTGGTGCCTGTCCTGCCATCTGTCCTTCCCTGCCCTTGGCGGGAGGGGGAGGGGCTGTGCGGAGAGGACAAGACTGCTGGTCCCCAGCCCACCCACACAGCACCCACTTATGTGAAAGGAGACGAGAGCAAAGAAAGGAGATGGCCAGGGGTGGTTCCCTCTCTGTCCCTAGGAACCACCCTTCTCGTTTGAACCCCTGAAGAAGCCTCCTTGCCTAGGTCGGTTCTGACCCACAACCATGGCCTGTTGAGAGCATTTTGCGGCTGTGAGAGTTGTAACTAAGTGTGATGTTTTACAGATCTGTGAATGGATCTAACAATGCTCTGAGGATGCTCCTTTCTGAGTCAGGAGACCTTTTAGTGGCACAAGAATAACCACAGCGGTTACGATTTGAGTACTCACTGTAAGCCCGAGCATTGTGGTCAGTGTTTTATAGCCATTACTGATACTTAAGGACATGAAGAGTAAGAGAGATTAAGCAACACTGATAAGGACTACATCTAGAAAGTGACAAAACCAGGGTCCACACCTAATTCTGGCTGAATCCAAAGTCGGTTTCCTAAACCTCTCTGCTGCTGTGCTTCTCGTGATTGGTCGGGGCTGGTTTTGCAGTTTTGCTCAGCCTCTGGCCTCTCCAGCTTAAGAAAGCAGCAGCGTCCGCGATGATGGTGACGCCATATATCCCTTGCACCTAGAGGCTCTTTCTGGCGGTGTGGCAGTCGTGTCAGCTCGCTGAGTCTGATCACCTGTTAGTCAGAGGGAGATCATACTAGTACGGGCTCTCTCCACCTTAACTACCAACCCGCTGAGACTGACCCTGAAGCGACCAATGAGATCTTCTAAATAATTTCCCCAGGTCAGAACCTGGCACACAGAGCCACGTTAATTCCCCTTTCCCCTTTCCTATGCCCAAGGGGAGAATCATGCTAGTTTCTTGGAGAAAAGTTCAGTGTCTGCCTATCATTAGGCCAGTTAGGTTTCTGTCTTTGGGAATTTTATAATAAGTGATATTTGATAAAACATCACAAAATCGATGGATGAAAGGATATATTATAGATAGATAGATAGATAGATAGGTAGATAGATAGATAGATACAAAATATAGTGGTGAGGAATTTAAGTATTTTTCAGTGACTGGTGTAGTGAATGATGTTCTATTTTTAAAAGAATTCCAACAAAGAGTAAAAATGTTGAAATGTTCAAGGAAACCTTACTACAAATTTGATATCTTTTTAAGATGAAAGAAAAGGGAAGTGTGTTTTAATTGTAATTATTTTGTTGTCATTGTTGTGCTGTTGTCTTATTGTCCACTGCCAGTATTGCAGGGACTTAGAGATTCTCCGCCATCAGAGTTCTGATGCACGCTGTGAAGGTGACAAGTGTGACAGCACATAGGTGTGATTTTGAGCAGCTGTTAGTGAGACAGGGAGGAGAGGTGCAGCCCATCTGTGCACTGCTCTTCCTGCTTTGGAAAATCAAAACAGGAAGTGTAGCTCGACAATCACTAGTGACAAGGCTGAAAGAAATAGAGGAGGATTGGGACTTTTTAAGAAATGTTCACCTTTTTTCTTTTGCACAGTTTCCACACATATTCAAGCCACCGGGCAATGTGGCTGGTGTGGGATGAAGCAGCCCTGCCCCGCATGGTACCACAGGGGGCCTGGCTCCTTCCATCTTATGGTGCTTCTGTCCTCAACACAGGGTCTCCAGGGATGCTTCAGAGGGGCCCTAGTTTTGAGGGTCACGCATCAGGTGTTAGGGCCAGGCCTGGAAGTGGTACTCTCACTTCCAGACAAAACGCCATCATGTCACGCTCACCTTATTGCAAAAAGAGAATGGGGAATCTCTTCTTGTGCATCTAGGACAAACTTGAAAGGTTTCAGGAACATATTGCATTGTCTCTGCCGTACACAAAACTGTTTGGATTTCTTTCTTCTACCCTGCTCTCTTCAACCTAAGCTCGACCCAGCAGGTCAATAGAATGATTTTAAAATATTGAATATAATTAGATTATGCCACTTCTGTGATTGAAACTATGCAGAGGCTTTGTGATTGTTGCAGAGCAAAAGCTAAAATCATCACCATCGCTGGCATGGCCTTGCATGATTTGGCCCCTTATCTTGCGGACTTCAACTTTGACTGCTCTCTTCCCCGCTCCAGCCATCCCAGGCTCCTTAGGGTCTCTTCTTTGCTATGTACTTTGCCTGAAAAGCTCTTACCCAGATGACTCTATCTCTTACCTCCATCAAGTTCAAATTTACCTTTTCAATGAATTTGACCATGGCCATCCTATGTAAAATGTTACTTGTCCCTCTACCCAATATCCCTGATCCCCTTGACCCCGCTCTCTTTCTTCCAGATCACTTACCACATTTTCTCTAGTATTTAAGCTAGTATTTTGATGATCATCTGTCACCTGTGTCCCCCACTTCCCTAGACAATAAGCACCCTGAGTTGGTAGTCATGTCGCATAAGATGGGAAGTGGTGGTACAGGAGATAGTACACATACTTTATTCTGCATCTGGCTGCAGGGGCAGATATTTCTGTCCGTCTGGTCCTGTGATATTACCCAAGTGCCTAGAATAGTGCTTGCAATGCGGCAGGCACTCAATTTATATTTGCTGAAGGAATAAATGAATGAGTTAGAGAATTATGTGACTGAATGGAATCAATGGACCCAGGGAAAAGGCCCTAAGACTTTGTCTATGTTTCAAAAACAGGTTCACATCCCAGACTTTGCACTTAAGAGCTCTGGACCTTGGTAGATTTGAATTGTCTTGGCAGTGCTTCATACTCCGTCTTGCAAAATGAGACTCTTCACCACATCTATTACATCTACCTCTCAATGTCACTATAAACATTGAATAAGATTGGATGTGAAAGGGAACAATTATAACAACAGAAGCAATCATTAACATTATTTATCTAGATATATGGTTCGGTTACTCTGCTTCTTGCACAGGAATTATATGTTGTTCTGATCAAAGATTGTTAGGGGACCCTGGGACAGTCCCCCAGGGTCCTGCTGGCTGTCCACTGCTTGCCTGGCTACTCCTGATAAGAGCCAGACTGTCCCTAGTTGGTCCCATAGGAGGCCTTATAGAGGAGGACTGAGGGCTCTCTCTAATACAGCCAGGGCAACCAGAGATGCACCAGGCCCGTGCTGCTGTCCTTGACCCCGCTGGGACCTTCTGTTAAAAGAGCTGTCTCCTCTCTGATAGGGAACAAAGAATTCATAGCCTGTCTGGCGTCTCCTCCTACCCCGTTCCCCCAATGCAATCAGCTTGAACTGGGAGGCTGGATCTTGTCCTGATAAGAAATAACAAACAGTAATCCTTAATGCCTCGTTCTGGCTAATAACCGCCCCCCCCCCCCCACCTTGCTTCCTTGTTCTGTCTCAGGTGAGTCCTAGGAGGCTGAAGCTTTCTTGTGTTTTATCCATCCTCTGTGAGTCTGCGTCCCCATGTAAAAGTCTGCTCACCCAGAGGAGAATAAACCTGCTTCAATTCTGCCCTGGAACTTGAACGCCAGCCCTTCCTTGGAGGACACAAATGTCAAGGTGTTGGTGAGGAATGTATGGCTACTTGCCATGAACAGATAAGAATTGCTTGTAACTGAACAGATAATGACTGTTCGTAGCAGCTTAAAACTGAGTGAGAGTCTAAAAATGCTTGAAAAAAATGTATTTTTTCAAGCACGGTTATTTTCCCCATATGGTTCTATTAATATTAATTGTTGTTTGATGTGGGAAAATTAGAATCATGAAGGAGCCAATCTGAACCACATCCTGTCTTTGAGTGTTCATCTACATTTTTATTCATCTATATATTTTATTTATAAACTTGAAATTAGAAAATGTTCCTAAGCAGACCACCACCCCCAAATTCCCACTTTCACTATGATTTTTATCTACATTCTGTCCACCTTTTTCAGCCCTATCAATTTGCCTTTAGAAAATTGTTTCTTTTTTCTCTTGCAATCTGTCCCTATTAAGGAGTGTTTAGAAGTCCTAGGGGAAGTTTCAGAAAGTGTTTACAGAAGCTATTTATAAACCTCCCAGAGTCTCATCTGTTGACTGAATAGGAAAGTTGGCATGTTTCCCACGTTGGGAGTCAAATAAACAGGGGCAAGGTAAAGGGGAAACATGCCTCCCCTACCAGGTTCCAGCCTGAAGATCCCCTCTAGTTCATCTGAAGCTCTGAGAACATCCAAAGAGGAAGACTCCCAAAGAAATAAATGTTCCAATCTGTGACCGCCTCATTCCTGGACCCTTCTTGGAACCCCTGAACTTGCCACTGAAAGCCTTGGGGAGTCATATCTGGAGCTGCGCACAAACCGATTTCAGGGGGTTTCCTTGTTACCAGAATGTCATCTGGGCAACAATAGACGATTTCCTTAAGGACATGCCCCCTTTTCCTGTTATCTTCACCCCTCTGTTTTCCCAAATAGAACCAAGTATGGGAAGAGCCGGACATAAATCACTCCCTCCGCTCCCTCCAGCACTGTCCCTGACTCACAGATCCCCTCTCTCTCTTGTGCTTCTTACCTGATAAGCATTTATTACTACTTTTAGGTATTGAGTTCCTACAGCAGTCCAGGCCCTGTGCTGAGGGACTTGCAGGTACAGATGGCATCATTTAATCCTCACATACCCTACGGAGTAGGTTCTATTATTCTTACACAGGAGGAAGCTGAGAGTCAGAGTTTAAGAGACTCATCTGAGGCTATGCAGCTAGGAGGTGGCAGAGGTTGCCTCATAATAATGCACACTTCTTTTCTCTTAACTCTTCTCCATGAACTTCCTGTATCAGCTACGTCATCATTTCTTGGAGGACACGGAGGTGTCTGCAGTATGTCACAACATCTGTGTGACCTTGAGCAATCCCTTTTTTCTCTCCCAAATCCAATTTCCCTTTCTGTAAAATAATATGACAGGGTTAAGCTTTGTTCCTGCTCCAACATCCTTGGACTCTTAAGGATGCAAATGATGGCAGCAAGTGACTTGCCAAATCCCCAATAAACTCACATACCTGCTTTTACTAAGTCTACTGAGAAGGTTCCAACTGGCAATTCTATATGGCTCAGAAAGAGGAGACATCTCCACCCAGAGGTCAAGCGAAATAAGGCCAGATGTAGGGTTTGGCCACGGAGGTCCTAATAACCATGCTTCCCTCCCAGGATTGTTGAGGGGAACAAATTAGCCCCAGAGACAGGGTTAACCTCTGACTAGCCCATCACAGCCAGTGCATGTAAAAGTTCACACGTAGATATCCACAATCCTCCCTTCCTTTCAGCCATAGAGGGTTGAACTCTTAGTGGGCATAACTCTAAACAGCAAAAACAGTCAGAAAAGGAAGTGAGGTGATTAGCTTTTTCCCCCAACAGTCTGACCATTAGTGGAATTAAGCAGGAACAGAATTTCATCCTTTGCACTTGTTCTTCTGAGCCAGCGAGACCCAGGAAGTAATGTCCATTGAAGACACTCAGTTTGGTTTTTGGCCAGAGGTTTTAAATATTTATTTGATCTTGAGCTTCTCAGCTTTGGACTGAATATTGTTTGAAAGTTCCAATTAAATTTACTACTCTCTCCTCTCTTGAAGCAGATTCGTCTTTGGATAACCTCGAATAAGAGTGGCAAACAAAGATGTATTCAAAAACCCTGTTTTACTTTCCAAAGCAATGGCCCCTGGTGGGGTAGTAGTCTTGACTTTTATTTGAATCCATGTCTCCAGGCACAGAGGGAACACGCACCCAGAAATGTGCTTTCCCAGCATGCTTTCCTCCAGGGTCATACTCTTTGGGGTATTAGTCATTCTTAACTCATAAGATCAAAACTAAAGCTAAATAAAAGCTAAAAATGGGTGATTTGTCACCTAGCAAGCACCAGTAAAATGTAACCACATGGAAAAATGAGTTAAGCCAAGCCTGTTTTTTTCTTAAAGATAATTCCCTCTGACGTCTCACGAGTTACCGTGTTTATTTCCCTACAAATACTTTCTGACCCAGATAGCCAAGCCCTGCCCTCATTCCTCCTTTCTGAGTCCACTGGCACTTTCCTCACAGGAAAATGTTGCCGCACTGTTCTTTGGGGAGAATTGTGCTTTCTGATTGGAGCAGGTGCTGTGAACCTGAGCATACCAGGATTGGCACCACTCATCTGCAGCTGCCCACCCATCCAGCCAGCACATTTCCCTGTCCTCTTTCTAGCCCCCAGTCCCCAACAAGACCATCCAGATGACTTCTAATACAACAGCAAACTCAAGTTTGGTTTTCTGAGCATAGACTTTGTAGAGAAGATAAACTTAGTCCTGGTCCATCTTTTCAAAAGTTTCTCACCTTGCCCAACCATTGGTCTTCACCATGGGAACAATGGTCCAAGTGTAGACTTCGACCAGGAGTATTTTTATCTTCTTTATTACTGGATAATATGAATACAAATAACAAGAACACACAAAAAAATTATTAACACTAACATGAATAAATATTGTTAGATAACACTAATAATAAATTCATGTTTCTATTAGTAATAGCTCTGATATACACACTAGTAAAAACTTTAACATTAATAAGAATATACAAAACAGAAATAGACCCACAGACATAGAAAACAAACTTATGGTTACCAAAGGGGAAAAGGGGGTGGGGAGGGATAAATTAGGAGTTTGGGATTAATGTATACACACTACTATATATAAAATAGATAACCAACAAGGACCTGATGAATAGCACAGAGAACGATACTCAATATTTTGTAATAACCTATAAGGGAAAAGAATCTGAAAAAGAATACATGTATATATATGTGAATCACCTTGCTGTACATCTGAAAGTAACACAACATTGTAAATCAACTGTTCTTCAATAAAAAACAAACAAAAAACATATGCCTTATATTGAAAACTCACTCTGTATCAAGATTTCTCTTGCACTATCTCTGGGTAGCTGTGAGTGGATCATATAATCTTCATTTTACATATAAAGAAACTAAGATCCCAAAGCGCTATGTAACTTGCCTGTATCACACAGCTAATAAAGACCAGGACCAGGGAGAATGCCCAGAGCTGACTGGGAAGCCCATGCAATTAACACTCTGCTTCTCTTCTCATCCGTGGGGTCAGGTAAACCATCCATTAGAACAGAGTGGGGTTTGGTCCTCTGTCTTCACAGAAGAATCTGCATAAGAGGAGATTTGAGTTGAACCTACAGCCTCCATTTCTACTGGGTTTGACTATTTACCCTCCATTCTCGCCAATGCACACCCAAAATCATCCAGTTGTGAACAGTCCTGCCTAAATGAACCAACATCTAGACATCATTTGAGCCAAATAGATGATGGGTCATTATTATGTATATTGGGAAAATGGGAGGGCTTGCAATCTTGTCTGTTAGTCTAAGAATCCTTGTCTGTTAATCTAGGAATTGAAGGAAGGAAAGACAAAAAGAGGCAGAAAAGGAGGGAGTGAAGGAGCGAGGAAGAGAAGGAAAGAATAGCATTTATTTGTAATAGTAGTTAACATTTATTGAGTTGCACTAGTTAGTGAATTGCACTAGGAGCTCTACATATGTAATCTCACTGAATCCTTCCAACAACCCTAATGCAAATGAGAAAGATGGCCCCTGCTGAGGTTAAGAAATTTCTTTAGGTCACACAGCTGGTAAGTGGTGGAGATGGGATTCAGACCCAGAGCTGGTTGCCCAGGGAACCTGCAGGTTTTAGCACAAGGCAATAATGCCTCATAGGTGGCAGGTGCTGTGCTAGACACTTCACGTGACATCATGCACACTGCTGCAGCACTTAGTACAGTATGTAGTGAGTGACTCTTTCCTCCTTCTATCCTTCATTCATTGTGACTCTTTAGCATGATATACAAGGCCCTGCATAGTCTGTTCTTTGCCTAAGTCTCAGCCTTGGCTCCTCTCATTCTGTCATCTACGCATGTTGGAGCCCTGACAGAGTCTCACCTCTGGTTCACTGTCACATGTGTTAGCTTCCTGGAGCACTTCTCCCTGCGCATTCACTTAGCTTACTTCTTCAGTGCTTTCAAGATTTGGCCTAGGAGTTGCTTCATCCAGAAGTCTTTCCCTGGGTTGCTCTGAGCATGGCTTAGATGTCTCCTTTGTATACTTCCTCCACATCCCGAGCTGCTTCCCACTATAGCACACATCGTGCTGCCCTGTGCTTGTGGGGGGATCTGTCTACCTTCCCCTCCCCCCGTACTTTGAAGCCCTTGAGTAGATAGACCATATCTGTATTGCATCCCCACCACTCAACACGGTGCCTGAGGCACAGTAGACATTCTAAGGATATTTCTGACATGAACAAATCAGAGTATGTCTTGCCGGCTGGATAGTTGGATGGAATAAAATTTGAGAATTGTTGCAATGAGTTGTTGTACACGCCGAAGCTTAGGCAACCTAATAATCCACAGTCCCTGACAGCCCTGAGGACAATGGAGAGGACAGCACAAGAATGAGCAAGGTCAGTTAGGGATCAAGAGAAGCGCATTCTAGAGAGTCAGTAAAGAAACACCCACAGCTTACCAAGTTCAATCCTCTTATTTTACAAACTAGGGAAACTGGGGCACAGAGAAGAGAAATGGCCAGACAATGAGTTATAGTCGAGTAAGAGAACTGAATCAGTTCTCTTGACGCCTCAACCCAATGTTCTCTATCTTTTCTTCTTCCTGGGATGCATGGAATGGGACGTTGCCCACGTAAAATATCTGTTCTAATGAGGAGCCTGGGATTGAAATGGATTTCTCTGAATGAGAGGAAGTGTGTGGAGCGCCAAAGCCAGCAGAATTTGGCCAATAAAAGGCTGTAATGAGAGCTGCAGTTAGAGTTACACTGGGGTGATAGGAAGTGCATCAGATTCCCTGGAGAAGGAATGAGACACAGAAGCTCCCCAAATATATGATACAACATCAAGAGATGCCCAGAGCTCTGGGTGACCTCCCTGATGATTCCTGGTCGTAGCACATGTATATCATTTCAGATGTGCATAGGGAGATGCATGAAATTAACAGGAAGATTTGATGGCAGAAAGTTCAATGAGTTGGGTTTGAAAGCAGTAAACTCTGATGTACCTGTCTGATAATGCTGGGATCACTCTGTAATGTAGACCCAGGTCTCCAGACTCCTACCCAGGGAATCTTACTCTACAGGTATTTATTCTTGCTCTCACTGCTTCAGGCTTCCTTCCTCTGTACGTTCTTTGCAAAGAATTCAACATGATCTGGTTAAACTATAAATCAGATCTATGTCACTTGGCTTTTTAAGATCCTTCATCCATCACACTTAGAATGAAATTTGAACTCCTCGTAGCGGCCTGCCAGCTGCTAATGACATAACCCTGACCACCTCCCCAGTCTTCTGCTCTCCTTCTTCCTCAGTAGGCTGCAGCTACTGGTCCTACTGGTCTGTTTCTTTCTTTCTTTTTTTTTTTCATTTTTTCCCCAACACTCCAAATTCTTTCTTGCCTCTGGGTTTTTTTTACTTGTTGTTCTCTCCACCTAGAATATTCTTCTTCCTATCTATTCCTAAGACTGACTCCTTTTCATTTGTCATGTCTAAGATTTACTTGTTGTTCTCTCCACCTAGAATATTCTTCTTCCTATCTATTCCTAAGACTGACTCCTTTTCATTTGTCATGTCTAAGATCAAATACCAAGTTTCTGACTGTTGTAGTGAAGCCGCCCCCTGCCGCCATCCACAATAAGTTACCCTCTGCTTATTTCCTCTGTGATGTTCTTCATTATCTGAACTCGCTGTGTCTAAGCCAAGGTAAGTTCCTAGAGGACAGGGACCTGTTCACCACTAAGTCTCTTAATGCTCAGAAAATCACCTGTCACCTTGCAAGTTGCCCACTGTATTTGGTTAATGAATAAATGAACACATTCATATAATAGAGGCTTATGGGGTATCTACTATGCACATTGTGATGGGTACCCTGGGGGCAAGGAGATGAATTTGTCATGGCATCTACTAGGGAGGATGTTACAGACTCATAGGGAAGGGGATTCTAGTAACTGGTAGTGAACAAATCTAACTCCAGTGCTATTTAGACATGACTGGAGTCATAGAAAAGAAATAGATAAAATGATGTGGGGGATTGTATGGGAGAGGTTAACTCCAAATAGAGCCAGAGCCAAGGAGAATAGGTAGGATTTTCACGAAGATAGAAAGAAGAGGGTGGTTTGCTTGCTGGGCTGTGAGCTCTGGAAGGATAAGGATACTATCTATTGTGTTCATTGTCTTATCTCCAGAGTTAAGAAATATGCCTGGCACATTACAGGGACTTCATGAATATGTATTGAGTGAATACACAAATACATAAATGAGCTATTGCAATAACCCTTTCTAAAATAGATTAAAATATGCTTGTGTCCATTTAATGGAAAAAACAGTCCCCTGTTCTTGTCATATTCCGTTTATAATAATAGTCTCGTTTCATTTCTATTAACGCAAGGAAGCACCCTCTTCCTCTACCTGCACCCACTCAAATTCCAGGATTATTGTTTTGGCAAGAAATTAGCATTGAAGGAGAAGCAGTACTCATCCCTCTGAATCCTATCATCGAAAAAGAAATGGAACTAAAAATCTTGGGTGAGCAGGGACCTTCCTGCACTCAGCTCTGTCTGTGGCTGAGAAATGAAGATACCTAAGTAGGGGGAGTAGCTATGAGGATGAAGAAAAGCCTTTACAACCTCTGTCCACACGATTAATTTTTAACAGTTCTATTGAGGTTTAAGTTACGTGACATAAAATTCATTTCTTTCAAGTATGAAATAATCAGTGATTTGCAGTAGATTTATAAAGTTGTGCAGCCATCCCATGATACAATTTTAGAACATTCGCATCACGCCAAGAATCTCTCTCAGGGCCATTATAGTCACTTCCCATCCCCACCCCCAGACTCAGGCAACCACTAATCTGCATTCTATCTCTATAGATTTACCTTCTATGGACATGTCACATAAATGGAATCATACAAGTCCACATCATTAATTTTTATGTCAAATTGTATACCTGTTTGTTATTTGGAGGGAGAATTTGAGCATACCATTTTTATTTTTTTGCATGGCTGACTTACCCTTTTTGTGCCTCAGTTTTTTCATCTATAAAATGGGATCCACAGTGCTGCCACACGTGATTAAGGCATTTAGTGCAATAACTGGTAAATAGTCCGTGCTCAGGAAATCATGACTATTGTTGCTGCTGCTGCTGTTGTTGTTATTATTACCATCTCTAAGATTTTCACCCCAGCACAGTTCAGCAAGACCAGAACAAAGACATCAAAATGGCACGTTAAAAGGAGAGGAATTATTTCCATTCAGATTCTAGCAGAAGGAAGCCTATTTCTATTCCAGGGCTTTCTGTTCCCATTTCTTCTTTGGGGATAGGATATGGATGGATGTGAGCGGCCATCTCATTCGCTGCTGATTTACTACCAAAGAAATGATTCTGGAATTTGAGTTGATGTGAGTGGAGGGAGAGGGTGTTTTTCTGGTCTATTAGAAATGAAAAGAGACCTTTAATATGAGATCCAAGTGACAAGGACAGGGAACTGGTATTTCCATTAAGCAGACATAGTAGTGTTTTCATGTCTGACTATGGCATCTCCATTAACGGGAAGACTGAAAAAATCCATTTCTGTATTAGAACTCTAGTAAAAATAAAGGTTGCTTTTTTTTCTCTTTTTCTGAAGGAAACGATTTCTTCCTCCTTTCAAGTGAAAGAAAAAATAAATGCATATAGTTCCTGATTTGGAGTCAGGAGAGACCAAGATTCTGGGGCTGGCTCTGTCCCCAGAGCAGTTGACTGAGTAAACCAGCTCTCCTCTCTGGGTCTCAGTTTACCTTAGCTGTAAAAAGGGGAGGTTTGACCTTGGAAGCCCTTCTCCAAGGTAAAACTCTGTGTTTCTAAGGTGCAGGCATGGCTGCTGATAGGTGGAGAAGAGCACAGAGCCATGAACTTTGCTACAATATCATGCATTTCATGGTTTGTGTTACTTCCTCATAAATCAAAAAACATTTATACTTTCTTTAGTTTAAAGCAGGGGCGAGCAAACTATGGCCTGTGGGCCAAATCCAGTCCACTTCCTTTTTTAGTAAATAATGTTTTCTTGGAACACAGCCACTCTCATTTGTTTACATGTTGCCTATGGCAAAGCCTAAAACATTTACTGTCTGGCCCTTTACAGAAAAAAATTTTTTTTTTGCTGAACTCTGGTTTAAAGAATTGATTGGTTTTATGAACCATTCTAAATAAAATTTTAAAATAAGTACAGTATAGAGTTGAGCAGTTTCAGAAAGCTCTGTGTAATGGCTAATATGAGTTGGCTAAGGTCACAGAGCTGGTGAGAAAGAGTAAGAAAAAGAGCCAGTAAAGGATGATGATGGTGATGATGGTGATGATGGTGTTGATAATGACACTTACTGACTGTTCAAGGAAGCAAGATGATTATCTAAATTCTTTATACTAATACATTTAATCCTCATGACTATCATTTTATAATCTCAAATTTATAAATAAGGAAAATAAGGCCTGAGAGTAGAAGAATCTTGCCCAAGGTCATAAAGTTAGCAAGTCATGGCTTGGGATATGGGACTATATAGTCTGGGATAATGTTTCTGTTACGAATGCGGAGACAGCAATCTGGAGAAGGAAAGGGGCTTGCGCAAAATCCTTTATGACAAAGGAAAAGGAAACACAGGCTTCCTGATTCCGCGACCAGTGTTCCTGCCATCACAGCATCTGCTAACCTGGTCCATCTGCTAACTCACAGGAGATGTATGTATCTATATATTACCTATCTGTTTCACCCAGCAGGCTATTAGATCTAGGAAGATAAGAATCACATCTTCTATGTCTTTTCCTAGAGCCCTAGGATATGATAGGCATACACTAAGTGCCTGATGATAATGATAGCAAACATTCACTGATACAACATGATGTTACAAGAAATTGTTTTAGCACTTGGCCTGGATCACTATAGGATCTACCACTACTGGGTCCTTAAAACAGTCCTGGGGCTTCCCTGGTGGCGCAGTAGTTGAGAGTCTGCCTGCCAATGCAGGGGACACGGGTTCGAGCCCTGGTCTGGGAAGATCCCACATGCCGCGGAGCGGCTGGGCCCGTGAGCCACAACTACTGAGCCTGCGCGTCTGGAGCCTGTGCTCCGCAACAAGAGAGGCCGCGATAATGAGAGGCCCGCGCACCACGATGAAGAGTGGCCCCCACTTGCCGCAACTAGAGAAGGCCCTCGCACAGAAACGAAGACCCAACACAGCCATAAAGAAAGAAAGAAAGAAAGAAAGAATCCTGGTCAAAAAAGGTGATGATTTAAAAAAAAAAACAAAACAGTCCTGTAGGTCAGGCACTCTCATTATCTGTAAATATTACATACAAATGTTTAAAATGAAGACACGGAGACTCAGAAATTCGGTAATTTTCTCATGGTCTCATAGCTAGTGAGTGGTAAAGCTTGGATGTGAACTTGGGTGAAAGACCATGCTCTAAGACCTGGTTACTCAGTGTGGCCCACCGACCAGCAGATGTGACATCACCTGGGAACTGATTAGAAATGCAGAAGCTCAGGCCTGTTGAATCCTAATCTGCATTTTAACAAGGTCCTCAGGTGATTTGTGTGCGCGTTAGGGTTTGAGAATCTTTGCTCTAAATCAGCATCCTAGGCTCTCTGTTGATTGAATAAGGAAAGGAGTAAATGAATGACTGCTTTCTATGCAATAGCAACAAACAAACTCGTCAGACGACCATCGCGGTCGAAGGGAAGGGTTCAAAGTGCTCATTGTATAAATCAAACCTATTCCAAAACCAATGTCCCTCCTCCAGATTCTGTACTGAGTGTGCTGCTCCTGTAGGCTCCTAAACCATCTTACTACAAATGTCTACGGTCTGCATTTACACCCTTGGCTGCATGATAACTACAGAAGCAAATGCTGTAGTCTTGAGTAACCGAGCTGTGATCAGGCTGGGCTTTGTTTGTGACGCACCCAATGCGTGTTTTTAGGCAAGAAGCAGAGGGGAAACTGCCATCTGCTGAGTAACGTGTGAGTTACTATTTCCTGAAAATCTAAACTTTTTCCAATTCATTTAACATGAATAAAAATACAAACTTAAGGCAATAGTCACTTTTGCCCCTGGAAAATGCCTCTGACTTTCTAGATATATTCGGAGGTGGCAGGATCTAGAGGGGTTCATTCAAAGTGGTAGGATTATTTTATGCTTGATTGTCATTTTTTTCAGACGTAATAAAAAACGTTCACCAAATAATCAAAATAAGATTTAATTTTATGTTCCCCAGACCATGGAAATGCCCCTGCAGCTTCAGGGAGATGTGAATCTGGGCAAGCACCTAACTGCCACTTCCTTGTAAGGTAACAAAGAACAATTATCTCTCTCTTCTGTAACCAAACCCTTTGCGTCTTCTGCCAGTTGTAATTCCTGTGATCCTTAGTTTTCTCAATGGTCAGAGGGAGATAGTGGCGGCTACCATTACCGGATCTTGATAAAGGTTATTTTCCTTGAACTGTTCGTAGAGCCACTAACCAAGTGATTTCTAAACGTTCATGAGGATTGAAATAGCCTGTGAGCTTATGTATCTTCAGATCCCATTTCCAAATGGTTTAATTAGATAGGTCAAAGATAAGACCCAGAAATCAGCATTTTCAAGATGGTTTCCAAGGTATTTTAATCCACATGGTCTAAAGACCATAATTTGATGTCTCTCTCCAATGGTTCTTCGCATTTCTCTAATGCAAATTTCAACTCCCTAGGCAATTATGGGCCCCCAAACAGGTTAAGCCCAAATTTGAGGTGATGTCTTTAGCACTTAGGGGCAAATCCCATGTGTGTTCTTGCCCCTGGGGTATCAAGCTGGGCTGAACCTCAAGGACATACTCAGAGGGGGAAAAATGACAAAGAGGCAGGACCAGGGAGTGAAAAGCTTTGCTTTGGGCTAGAGTGGTTGTGAGTTAAGTGTATCCATTTGCATCTCAAATCTTAACCAGGTGGCAGGTGTCCGGGTTATTCCCCTGCTGCCACACTGTGTAGGACACCCCAGAGCATGTCCCACCACACCTTTGTGAGGGCCTGTGCTCAGTGTACCCGACTGTGATCCCACTCAGCAGATTCCATTCAATTGTTATTATGAACAATTGGACTTGGTTGGATTCCTTTTCACTTGTTGAGGTAGCAGCTTTACTCCTGTTATCACTCACACTCACAGCAATCTGTTCTTATATGTCCAATAAACTCTTAAGACACACTGAAAAAAATGGTGCTAATTTCTCCAAGACTGCTTGCATAATTTTTATATCTTGCTTGTTCTGTAATGGGGCAGTAGCAGGTCCACTTATTTATTATGTAAATGCAGAACTCAAGTCAGGGGAATATCTTACCATTCATTCTAATACCTGGGCTGTGTTCATACTTCTCTTTTTTTTTCCCCACACCCAAGATTTCTCCTATCTTAATCAAAATAAAATATTTGGAGGACCAGTTTATGAGATATATATATAGATAGATACATATATATATATATATATCGAGATCCAAGATGAAGAGTTTGCTTATGGTTATTTCAACAGTTCAAATCCACCGATGCATACTGTCTACTAGGTGTCAGGTATGGATACTTGCAGTGATATGGAAAGTAAATTTTTACTTTATTAATAATATTAATAGATGCTCTAAATTATTATCAATAAACTACATTAAACAGTTTTCATATATTATGTGACTAACTGTGGCTAAGTCAATCTGGCTAAGTTATATATTACTATTCTTATTAAGAACTTGAAATTAAGAAGCAACTGTCATAGATTAATTGACAAAGTCAAATTTTGAACCCAGGATCATCAGAGACCAGAGGCTGGGTGTTTTATCATACCATTTTGCCTCTCTCAAAAGGGAAGAATGTGACTTCTGAACTTGATGGGGAGGTCAAGCTCCAGATGACTTGGCAGCAGAGTGGACAATTCACTGCCCACCCTGAGCCTCAGAAGTTTATGCTGGTTGGTGACCACCAACCCTCCCCCCTCCCCCCAGCTCTAATATTATACGAATCTTTAAACTAACTCTAAGATCACTCTGTTGGAGAGGCTTGATAGTTCCCGATCTTTTTGTGATCCTTTAGAAAGGGATAAAGTTCTGCGATGATGAATGAACCCACATATTTTTCAAACTGAGAAAACACTGAAAGCAAAAGGGGACAGTATTAATAATTACACCTGGACATTAGGCAAAAGCCATGATGGTCCTGAGCAAACCAAGAAGTATGATCATCATAACTCTGATATGCGGATCTTCCTAAATTCACAGCTACTAACCGAATGTGCTCAATAATATGAAAGATGAATGCCTCTAGAGAAAACACAAGGAGGGGAGCAGGGAAAAGAGCTGACTGGATGGGCCAAAGTTAAATTACAGCCAGATCAAGATGAGAGGGGTGTGGAAAAGAGACTATGCAGTAAGAGGAGACACATGCAGAGGAGTATAAAAAATATTCCTAACTTCTCCGTTGTGCTTTAAGGTTGACCCTGGACCATGGCGCCTCTATTCATAATAATGGCACACACTCAGAACAAGATTTTTCAGGATTCTTGTAATTCTATCTCTGTGCATTACAACTGCTGCTAGGCTACATTTCTCTTTGAACAAAGACTTTGTGGGGTTGACAGATGTGTCAGCTACGGGTAGGTCATATCTTATCTCAGAAATAGAAGTTGACAGATAATCCTATTCCAAAACAGTCCCCCAAGCCATGAGGCCACAGGGAACATGGCTCTACCAGACTTGGCAGCTGGGATGCCAGGAGCTTGATCATTAACTGTGGCTTATGAATTGCTATCCTGACCTTTCATATTCAAGGTGACAGCTCTCCTTTTTTTGACAAAATGTGAATTCTTAGGAGAAAGACACATACACAGATGTCATCTGCATCTTGCTCCTACTCTCAGCCATCCTTTGGAGAATTAAGCACACGTATTAAGAGAATAAAGTGGGTCAAACCTTATTAGGTCTTGGGAATTCAATGATGAATAATACTTGGTTTTTGCTTTTGATGAAATTAATGCTTATTTTTAAGAAAAACAAATATATATATAGAAAATTCAGTACATTAGTATCTGTTTACAAAAAATTTTCCATACCCAACATTATACATATATGTCATTTACTCTTCATATCAACCCAATAAGGTAGGTTTTATTATCCCAGTTCACAGCACTCCAACACACCCAAGGCAAGTAGCAAGCCAAGATCTCAACAAACATCTGTTTCCTTCTACACTCACTCTCTGTTCATACCCCCATAATGGCTTCTCATTTTGCTCATAGGAAAAGCCAGATTTCTTACTATGACCTAAACAGCTCTACTGTCATTTGCCAAATTTATAGGTTTCCCCTCAGTCTGGACACATGATTGGACTGTACTTGTGGACTCCATATTTTGGGTCAGTCCATGTAATCAGTTCAGTCCAAAGAGTTATGTGCAGAAATAATCTGTGTCACTTCCAGGCTGTATTATTGCATTACCCAGGTGACACTGGGGCGGGGCGGGGGGGCGGAGGGGGGAATCTCTTTTTTCCTTATGCCAAGGTTACCAGCAATATTACAGACATTAGTTGCTTCATCAGTCTGGGTTCTAGAGTGAGGAAGACAGTGAACATGTGGGAGCAGAGGTCTCTCTTGGCCCATGATGGGCATGAGGCTTGTAGGAGAAGCCACTGAGATCCCAGAGTTGTTGATTACTCCATCATAACCTGCCTCCCCTGACTGACACAGATGCTTTATTTTATTTGTGCTTAACCTGTCATTACTCATCATATAGTTGAAATATTTTTCATGCTATTTTCTGCCACCCACACTAAAATGCTAGCTCTGTGAGAGCAAGGAATGTTGCCATTTTTGTTCCCTGGTATGTTTACCATGAGAAGACCAGTGCATGACTCATTGTAGGATCTCAATAGATCTTTGTTGAATGAAGGTAAGAACAAAGCTACCTCATGACACCTGTGAATGGTGAGACAGAGTTAGTTGAGGGTGCTGTTAGAACACGGGGGAGACTGATCCAAAACAAGGCTGAATTTGTCTTCCCCTGTCTGACTTCAGTGCCTGGTGAGTGCTTGCAGCATTGTGGGAATCAGTATATGATTGTTGAGCTGTTACAATAAAGAGCTTCCACTGTGGTTCTCATAACCAAGTGGCTCACCATGCACGCATGCATTAATAATTACTCCGTTCTCCTAGTGGTGAGACCTTCATCCATCACCCTGGAGGTCTTAGTCATGCCTTAGTCATGCCCAGTGACTCAGCTCCATCCAGCTTTCCCTAAAGGCATTCCTCTCCTCCTTTCTCTGTGTTCATTCTTCTCCTTTAACTCACACACTCAGGTGTGCCTTGGACATTTAGCCCCAAAAGATGCCTCCCTCCTTTCAGGACAAAGTAGCTCTTTGTCCCCATGTCATTGGAGACATTTCTCCCAGATTTCAGCCTCAGGAAACTGTTAGGGACAGACAGGTGTATCTCTCAAAAGATTCTAAAGGAGATATGCCCTTCTCACCAAAATATTTTTACACACTGGAAATAATGCTGGCTTCTCTTTATCCCTGCATGAATGCGCTTCTAATAGATGTCCGTTAGTTGCTCTTCAGACATCCGAAATACAAAACTCCAAATCAAAACTCAATTCTTTCTCTTCTTGAATTCCTTCCCTATTTTGGAGTTGACTTCCAAATACCCAAGCACTCTTTTTTACCCAACTTGCCACCTTTACTTAAAACAAGGAAGTCAAAGATCATCATGTTATTGTCACATGTTTTATCAGTCAGGGTTCTCCAGAGAAAGAGAACCAGTAGGAGAGATGATAGATAGATAGATAGATAGATAGATAGATAGATAGATAGATAGATAGATAGATAGATGATAGATAGGCAGATGATAGATAAAATTGGCTCACATGATTGTGAGGGCTAGTGAATCTAAAATTTGTAGGGCAGGATAGCAGTATGGAAATTCAGGTAAGAGTTGACATTGCAACCTTAAGTCCAAAATCTATACAGAGACCAGCATGCTGGAAACTCAGGCTGGATTTATATGTTGCAGTCTTGAGGCAGAATTCTCTTTTCTCAGGTAAACCTTAGTTTTACTCTTATGGTCTTCAATTGATTGAATGAGACACATTATCAAGGGTAATCTCCTTTATTTAAAGTCCCTGATAGTAAATGTTCACCACATCTACAAAGTACCTTCGGCCAACATCGAAACTATTGTTTGACCAAGCAACTGGGCACCATAGCCTAGCTAAGTTGACACATAAAATTAATTAGATAATTAATTAGTTGTTGTGGTGACAACTCTACATTCTTTAACCCATAGAAGACATTATTAATCAATCACTGCACTTTCCCAGATGAACTCAGATGAGGTTTTGTGATTCTTCTCCTAACAGCATTTCTGCCAGCTATTACCAATTGATCAGTTCTGGCAAGCTTATACTTTTAAAAGCAGTTCTAACTGTTTTTCTCTGCTACTTAATGGCTCTCCATTGCCTAAGATTCCTTATGTAAAGCATGTTTCACAACACTTTAATCTGACAAAATAGTCTGTGAAAAAAGAGGTTTTGTAGTCAAAAGTTTTATTATAATTGACATATCATGACTCTTTCCAAAAATCTCAAGAGCTCCTACAGGGACCAAAACAATTACAGTCTGATAACCCAGCTTTTCCCAAATCTGTCTGACCACACAAGTCATTCTTAACATTATAATCACTAACACTGAGGAAAACACATTTTGGGAAATGTGCCTTGTCACTCAAGGCCTTTTCATTTCTGATATCAACTATCCTTCCAAACCAAATATCCTTTGAATCAGTGCTCCTCTAACATCCCCTACACTATCTACATCCTGCTTGTCTCTCAATTTGCTCAATTAAAACAATTCCACAGTATCTGTGTCAATATCCTTTGTAACAGAAATAATATTATGTGCTCAATGAAACTTCTGCTGTTCAAGGCATACAGAATAAAACATATTTCCCAGGATCCTTTGAAGTTAGGGTTAGGGTTAGGGCCATGCTACTGAGTCTGTCCCCTGTGATGTGAATGAAATGGATTAAGCCACTTCCAGGCGTGGCTTCTCAACCTTTCATTGATTCTCCACTCTTTCTCTCTCTCTCTTCTTTGGTCATATGGCCAGAAACATAGAGCTGTCAAAGGATAGAGCCACATGATGCAAGACACCTGTGTCCTTAGTCACCACTTAGAAGAGAACCCTGAGGAACCCCAACAGAATATGAGGAAGACTTTTTTATTATGTTAAGCCTCTATTTTGGGGGGCTTTATGTCACAGCAGCTAGTGCTAATTATCCTGACTCTTGCACTCTTCCTACAGCCTAATCTTACGTCTTGGCTGGAATAGACTTTTTTTTTCTCAGACTCCCATAATAATATTTTGGCCCACTCGTAATAGATATCATTGTCTACCTCTCATCAGAATGATTTATGTTGCTATTATACCTCTATTCCTAGACCTTGAGCTTCTTGAAGGGCAAGATCTATATCCATTTCATCTCTGTATCCCTACACCTCACTTTGGAGAATGAATTGTATATGATGGTCATCAAGGATTGTTGGATAAAAGATGACATGAACGCATTCACACTCTTTTCTTTTTTTTGGCCGCATGGCACAGCATGGAGGATGAGGGATCTCATTTACACTGACCAGGGATCGAATCCAGTGCCCCCTGTAGTGGAAGCGCAGAGTCTTAACCACTGGACCTCCAGGGAAGTCCCCAAGAGCATTCACATTCTAACAGAAAGTGTCATCATGGGGAGACAAATCTGTGAGCTTAAGGGAGTTTAAGACCTATAACATTTGGCAGGGACTCTTTGTTGCCAGCTTTGATTATGCTGGTCAGATTGATTCATACTCATCGCCCTGTATAAGTCTTTGTCACTTGTCAATGTAATACAAAGCCAGACTGAAGATTGGAAGATGCTCAGATTTTGGAAGTTGACAGTACTTGTCTGAATCCCAATCCGCTCACTTCTAAGCCTCAGTTTCTTTGTCTTTAAATATGACAATCATTTACATTTCAGGGGACTGCAAGGTGGATTAAATGAAATCTTGAATATAAAGTACCCAATGGAGGGGCTGGCACATGAGGAAGTGCTCTGCAGAATGGCAGATCACTCCGCCTGGGCTGTTGCCGCTGAGCTGTCAGCAGGAGCCATCTTGGCCTGGGGAAGCACGCCAGAGCCCTAGAGGAAATTGGATGGCTTTTAAAGCAGAGTTGATTAAATATGATTTTGCAGCTCCTGCTGAGAGACGAGCTGCAAGGGAACAGCTGTGTTGTTTTATTGGGGAATCAAGGATTGAGTGTCACATGAAGTCCTCTTAAAAATGTATCTAAAACGAGTTTTGACGCTACTGAGCATTTTGTTTAGTAAATGAAGTCCTCTCTCAAAAATCCAATGGTGAGGTCGGAACAAAAAGTTAGTGACAGTTTTCTTTCTTCATTGATACTGACAGATGAAAACATACATCTATCAGTGGGCCTTCCTGCTTCAGTCTGAGCTAATCCAACACTGATGCAGCTCTCTTTCTCAGTGGAAAAATGGCCAATTAGAGCAAAGCGTAGCCTAATCTTTTACATAAACATGTTAGAAAAAGGAGTCCCTGGGTGGAAATTTAAAATGGGGAAGTATGACTGTATTCCTGTAACTGTCATCCTTCTTCCTTTGGGAGTGGTTACGAAGAATGCAAGGTTGATGAGGGGGAGACACAACAGTTTGGGGTCTGGATTTGTTTTTCTGTGTTTTTTGTTTTTCTCTAGAAGTGTCAGTGAAATGAGGCAAAAAGTGTACTCAAGAGACCTGGGCTCAAGTTCTGGCTTGCCTACTGTGTTATCCTGAGGTTGATCCTTTCCCCTCTCTGGGCCTCAGTTTCCCGGACATAGGAAGGAGTCACATCGGGCAACCTCAAAGCCCTCCCCGCCATTCCACTAAGTTTAACATCTTAGGATTCCTTTTCATACATTCCCTGGGCTTGTGGAAAGAAATAAAATGGTTGCCTTTGAGGTGGAATTGAGAGGCTTCGTTTAAAAAGGAGCATTTAGTCTGGAAGAAAAATAATGAGAAAGTTCTGTTCAGTTCTCCAATTAAAAGATAACTGTCAATCCCAACATATGAAATAGATAACTAATAAGGACCTACTGTATAGCACAGGGAACCCTACTCAATACTCTGTAATGGCCTATATGGGAAAAGAATCTAAAAAAGAGTGGATATATGTATATGTATAACTGATGCACTTTGCCATATGCCTGAAACTAACACAACACTATAAATCAACTATATCCCAATAAAAATTAAAAATAAAAAAAGTTAACTGTCAACTGTTGAAGTAGCTGAATGGAACAAAAAGAAGTTGATTTTTGGTTTATTGAACTTCTCTGTGCCCATCAGTTATTATTCATAATTTGCTCTATATGCAAAGACCATGGCAGGAAGGATTCTAAACCAAACCCCACAAATCCTGTCTCCCCAGATGAGTAAGACCCAATATTTACTGAGTCCTCTTGATTTGCAGGCACTATGCTAAGTGATCTATACACTTTATTTCATTTTTCCTCACCACAGCAAAGAGGACGTAGAGATAATTATTCTCATTTCACTAATTAGAGACAGGAAGTCAATTGCCCAAGGTCATGAAATCAGGGAGAGCTCTAGAATGCAAAGCCACCTCCTTCAGGTGTTCCCACAGAATAACTCTTCTATCCTGTTATACCTCCTGGTGTCCTTCATTTCTCCCTTTCACAAATGTTTACCAAAGGCCTGCAGCAAAACAGGTGCTAGGGGGTGATTCTGGGTCAAGACAGAAAAGGCTCCTGTTCTTAGAGAACTTGTATTCTAGCTGGGAGGTGGCAGAAAATAAGCAAAATCATAAATAGAAATATACAAAAAATTACAGATAATAGTAAATAAGATACAGACAATAAGTTTAGAGTAAACGTAAAGAGGGAGTGAGTGGCTGCCTTATATTGGGTGGTTTGAAGCATCTCTCTCTGAAGATGTGACATTTAAGCTGAGACCTTGGGAAAAGCATCTGACCTCTCTGAGCTTCGGGTTTCCCAGCTGCAATATGGGGAATAATAAAATGTGCCCAGACAACAGGATTTTGGAGAGGAGCAAATGGGACTGTGAAGGCTAATTGCTTAGTGCACAGTAAGATCCTTGCAAATGCAAGGATTTAACACTCGAGTGCTGAATCCCTATATGAAGCAATTTGTACTTGAAGGTTTAGGATTCCTCAGTATGAGAGTAAACCATAGTACTAGTAGTAGTAGTAGTAATAACAAAAGTTGGGACTTCCCTGGTTGTGCAGTGGCTAAGACTGTGCTCTCCCAATGCAGGGGGCCCAGGTTCGATCCCTGGTCAGGGAACTAGATCCCACATGCATGCCACAACTAAGAGTTCACAAGACACAACTAAGGAACACACCTGCCACAACCAAATAAAAATAAATAAATATTTTAAAAAAAGCTTACTGAGTGCTTACTATGTGCAAGGCAGTGCTCTCAATACTTTGCATGTATTAGATGATTTAATCCCCTTAATCCCTCTAAGAAGCAAACAGTATCATTAGTTTCATTTTACAGATGCTGAAACCAAGGCTCACAGAGTTTGAGTCAGTGGCCAATTTTATGCAGATAGCCTGGTGGAGCCAGGCTTTGGACTCAGGTGCTCTGGATCCCGAGGCAGTGTCCTCACCATCAAACTTTGCTATTTCACCTATAATTGCCTTTTTTAAAAAAAAAACATGACGTACAGCTGATTTACAATATTATATTAGCTTCATGTGTATAGCATAGTGATTCAGCACTGCATTAAAAGTTATTACAAACTAATGGCCATAATTCCCTGTGCTGTATAATACATCCTGTTGCTTATCTATTTTATGCAGAGTAATTTGTGTCTCTTAATCCCATACCCTTATCCTGCTCCTCTCCCCTTCCTTCTTCCCACTGGTAACCGCTAGTTTGTTTCCTATATCTGTGAGTCTATTTTTATTTTGCTGTATACATTTTTTGTTTTATTCTTTAGATTCCACATGTGATATCATACAGTGTTTGTCTGAATTATTTCACTAAGTATAATGTTCTTTAGGTCCAACCACATTGCTGCAAATGACAGAATTTCACTCTATATATGGTGGAGTAATATTCCATTGTATGTATATACCACATCTTCTTTATCCATTCTTCTGTTGATAGACAATGTGAGTTGCTTTCATATCTTGGCTATTGTAAATAGTGCTGCTATGAACGTTGGATCTTTTCTAATTAGTGTTTTCATTTTTTCCAGATATATATTCTAGGAATGCAAGTGCTGGGTCATATGGTAGCTCTAGTCTTAATTTTTTGAGGAACCTCCATCCTGTTTTCCATAGTGGCTGCACCAATTTACATTCCCACCAACAGTGTGAAAGGGTTCCCTTTTGTCCATATCCTATCCAACATTTCTTGTAGGCTTTTTGGTGACAGTCAACTGACAGATGTGAGGTGATACCTCACTGTTGTTTTGATTTGCATTTTTCTAGTAATTAGTGATATTAAGCACCTTTTCATGGGCCTGTTAGCCAACTGTGTGTCTTCTTTGGAAAAATGTCTATTCGGGTATTCTGCCCATTTTTTGATTGGGTTGTTTGTTTTTTTGATATTGAGTTGTATGAGCTGTTTATATATTTTGGATATTAACCCTTTGTCAGTCATATCATTTGCAAATATTTTCTCCATTCAGTAGGTTGTCTTTTCATTGTGACGATGTTTTCCTTTGCTGTGCAAAAGCTGTTAAGTTTAATTAGGTCCCATTTGCTTATTTTTGCTTTTGTTTCTTTTGCTTTAGAGACACCACACGTCTGTGATCAATTAATCTATGACAAAGGAGGCAAGAATATACAATGGAGAAAAGACAATCTCTTCACTAAGTGGTGCTGGGAAAACTGGACAGCTACATGTAAAAGAATGAAATTAGAACACTACCTCACACCATTACAAAAATAAACTCAAAATAGATTGAAGACCTAAATGTAAGACCTGAAACCACAAAAATCCTCAAAGAGAACATAGGCAGAACACTCTTTGACATAAGTCGTAGTAATTTTTTTTGGAACTGTCTTTGACATGAAACTGGCCCCCTTTAAGAGTCCCCCTAAAACCTAGTTCCCTTACCAAGTTTACGATTAAATCTCTGTCCAAAACTTTGTTCCCTTTCTTGTCCCCTCTGACCTCAATCCTGTGCTAACTGAACACTTACCAACCAGAGTCAGATCGCTGTTGTCGTATCATCATTACTGTTCAAACGCAGGTTGTTTCTCTAGGGCAAGATGAGCTCACAGACCCCCAAGCTGTGGACCACCTGGCCAGAGAATTCTAAACCAGAGACACCCTGACTCCCAATAAGAAATATCACAGAAATGTCACGAAACGATGATTAATGCCAGCCTCTTTGTTCTTCCCCTTTAAAAAAAAATGAACTCAAAGACCAGGTTGGAGTGCATCTGAGGCTTGTCTCCTGCTCCCTTGCTGGGTGCCCCTCAATAAATCCTTACTTTGCTGCAAACTCCTGCTGTCAGAGTTGGGCTTTCTGTGCCGCAGGCAAACAAGCTCTTTGCTTGGTTGCAGAAACCAGACCTCCAAAGTCCCCTCTCCTCCTACCAAGTGTGGGTAAAAATGCCTGTGAACCCCATATTGCCTTTGCACTATTTAGTTTTGCACCAGACATGATGACCTTGGCCTGGAGGATGATCTGTCTGAAGGGCAAACACACAGCACTGGATTTCTCCAAAGGACTTGAGATCCTCCTAGCACTCAATGGATTCTGAGAATGTGCTTCAGGATGAGAAGCACAAGATAATAACAGCAAGCTTCCTAAAGAAGTGAGCTCCCCACTACCAGAGGTATACAAATAGAGGCTTGGTGGTCCTTTGTCAGGGGTGTTGTATAACGAACATTACAGATTAACTAGAGCATTGATCTAAGATCTCCTCAGCGCTAAAATCCCACCTTCTGATAGAGATATACAATAAGGATCTCCTCTGCCTTTCTGTGCTTATAGATGAGGTAGGAAGCTGCCTATAAAATAACACTGCAGTGCCACCCCTCCCTCCTTCCCAAGTGTACAATCCACACATGTCAGTCTTGTAGGGGAACAAAATTTTCCACCCCAAAATGTGTCTCTATGGCATGAGGGTTAATTCAGGCTGATTATTTTTAAGAGATGGAAGTCTTTCTTTTTACCTCCCCCTAACTGCCTAAAGAATGTGGATCGGGGACCTGTTCCAGGAAGGGAACTATTCCCGTGGATAAGTGTAGTATGAACGAGGTGTGGAGACAGGGAGGAACCTAGCCAAGCCTGTTTGTTAAAATTCCTCCCTGCGGTCCGTCCCATTGTCTCTGCACGAACCCAGCAAACATTCAATTACCGAACATTTACTTATCCATCGCCATGTGAATTGCCTTCCTCCCCTTTGAAGTCCCAAACCTTTAACCCCAACATCCTCTTTTGTCTTTAGCTGAAGATGGTATTTGAGGTGAGGGTTTCAGACATTTGGCAAGTACTCCATTCTTCTGGGTCTCTGCTGCCTATACGTGTGATTAAACTTTTGTGTGATTTTCTGCTGTTAATTTTGCCTCACGTCAATTTAATTCTTAGGCCAGCCAGAAGAGGGTAGGGGAAAATTTCTTCCTCCCCGACACCCTCAACCTGGAAATTGCTGTTTCTCTGATTTAAGGCACAAAAGCCTTCCGTGAGAATGAAAATGTGATCTCTGGAAGGAGGTGACTTATCAGTGACAAATATCAGAGTTGCCAGCTCCTATTCTATCCTTTCCCGAGAGAATTAAGCAGGGGACAAGGATGACTTGCTGGGATAGTGGAAAGGGCAAGAGGGAGGGCAAGATCCAGACTGGAATCTAAGGATAGAAACTGAGAAGTTGGAAGTTTCTAAAAAATTTCCATTTTCTAAAAAAATTCAGAGTATTTCATATTTTGCCTGAGGCCACCCTCCTACTTCTAAAAATATCTCTAAACCATAGGAAATGTTTTCAGATATAAATTATAATCTGGAAAAAAAGTAGAGTCAGGGAGAAAAAACGAAAGCTCCCTGTAGACTCCTGCCCATTCTAAAAGAAGGACCTTGTACTAACAGTCTAAGAGGAAGGAAAAAACCAGCAGTTATATTTTCCACACATTCGGGAAAGGGTCCGGTTTACAGACTCAGACATGTGGTTCAGAGCCAGGTTTTTGTTTTCTTTTATCTGTGTCAATTCACAAAAGTCAGTCTGTATGAGGCCATTAAAATGAAAAATACAGGTTGAAATAAATTTGCTGGATCTCAGGGAGAAGGGGCTGTTTCAGCCAGTCTGAAGGGCTGAGCAGAGAGGCTCCTTCTTATAATAAGGGTCAGACCTAAGGTGATCCTTGAAGAGCTGGCTTCACGAGGACACATGAATGACAGGGTGGCATTCATGGGACCACAGTGCTAGTTCCAATTACGTGCTGAGGGTGACACTCAGCAGAAACAGGGTTCCAAGCTTCTGTTTTCTCAGATGAGTTGGAGGTTTTTGTGTGTCTGTCATTTCCACCTGAAGGATCAATTTATCAAGTCAGCAGCAGGACAGCATGGACCAGATTTGCACCCGGGGACGCTAAAGAGAGCATCACATCGTGGCAAAGACAAGCAAAACAGACGCGGGTTCTAATTCTTCCTCTACTACTTGGCCAAGTTGCTTCCACTTCCTGAGCCATTCCTGTCATCTATGAGTGTAAAACAACAGTCCAAACTTTGATCTTGCAGAGTCTGAATGAGGTAATGCACAGCCTTACACAGTACAAACTTTTAGTCAAGGCCATTAAATAATAGTAATGTTTTTATAACACATATTGTATACATTTCTATTTATATTTTTGGTTGGGCGAGATTTCTTTTGCAAACAGCTATCCTATTTTTCTGTTGTACTTTCAGATCTGCATGTTAGAGGTAGTCTGTCTGAATGGATTATTTAGAATACATTACATTTGGGTCATCTGTCAGTGGCTGCTTTGGGTCAGATGTCCGCTTAAGACCTAACCAGAGGCACGAAGAACAGCTTACAGAGCCTTTCATGAATTGAGACCATGGACATGATGTTTCAAGTAGAGTAGACCTTAGGTTGATTTGTCCCGCTCATCAGCTGAACCAACCACTTTGTAGTGTAAGCCCTGACAGTTGGGTTTTCCCTTTTGTGTAATGTAAGTCCCGACTTAAGCTTTGATTGCTGAGGCATCCATTTCAAAGAGGCATCTACTTCAAAGAAGGCTATCTCAAATAAACCATTGCCAGCCACAGGACTAGATAAACAGGTCACCTGCCCCCACTGAGGTTCTATTGTTTTAGAGCTCATTTGGGCTACTTGTTTGTTTGGTTTTTTTTTCTCGTGCTTTAAATTCCCGCTTTTATGTTTTAAATTCACCAATAAAGAATGAGCCCTGAAACCTTAGGCCTCCAGCCTTGACCCCAATAAAAACAGAATCCCAGGCCCTACTCTACCCTGCACCCTTCCGGCACAACACTCCACACCACTAGTTTTTCAGAGTTTCCCAGTGGTTATTGCTGAAGGGCATCTTGCAATCATAATAAGAACCACAAAGGCCTGTCCAACTTCAACATTGGTTATTGATAGACTGAGACAGGCACGAAACACACATGTATATGAAAATTCTTAAGAGAAACCCCAGGCATGCCTGGACCCTCTACACACATAGGGAGTTAATTGGCAATGTGCAATCAAGAGTAAAATAAATATTCCAACTGGAGTGGTCACCATTAGTTGGTGGATATCATCTTTATCATAGATTCTTAATGGAGTGGCATCAAAGTCCATTTTGCCCTGTCCTTTTATTTTTATATGGGAAACCTAAGTTCAGAGAGAGGAAGTGACTTGGGAAAGTCACCCTACCATCTCTTCTGTATTACCCAAATCCCTCCCAGGTTCAAGGCTCAAGTCTTACCTCCTTTGTACAGATTGCCTTGCATCTCTTCTCCCTCGTGGTCCCAGTGTTCTCGGTTTGGGACTTAATTATATTCATTCACTCACCTTATGCAGAGATGTATTCTTGAGTGCCTACCATGGGCCAGATTCTTGCAGAGACCAACAGGACACTATTCCTACGTTCAAGGAGCTCACGGTCTAGATCAGTGCTGTCCAAATGAAATAATGTGAGCCACAAACATCATTTTAAATTTTCAAGTAGATGCATTTAAACAGGTTTAAAAAAAGGGATGAAATTAGTTCTAGTATTTTTATTTGACCAATGTATCCAAAATATTTTAATTTCAACATGTAATCATTACACAGTTATGAATAAGACATTTTACATTATTTTTTATACCAAGACTCTTTAGTGTGTGATTTTTACCTTTCCAGGACATCTCAGTTTGAACCACATTTCAAGAGCTCAACATCCACATGTCATTAATGGTACCATATTGGAGACACCAAGTCTAGATGGAAAATAAACAAGTAAAGCCATAAATACAGAAGACAGATAGGTATATAAGGTGTTTGGGGAGGGAAAATTATGGGTCTCTAACCTGGTATCGTGCGTGCACGCACGTGTGTGTGTGTGTGTGTGTGTGTGTGTGTTGATATCTGCTTGCAGGTATCTGTGTGTGGTAGAGTTAGGTAAGAGAGGAGAATTTGTCAGAAAAGAGTTCTCAAGGTTTTGTTAATTTTAATAAGGTGTTTATTAAAATATAGTTCACTTACCATAAAATTCACCCTTCCCAAGAGTTTCAATATTTAAGCTAAATCATGAAAGGTGATGCCATTATTTAGATAAGTAGGGGAGGTCATTTCAGGCCAAAGAAGCAGTATTTGTGAAAAGCTTACGTTTGTGACTAGACTACATAGCATGTAATAGAAAATTAACTCATTATTTATTTGGTGATAAAATGGGAGCTTGAAGAACAGCAGGAGATGGGGCTAGAGGAGTCTTTGCACATCTTCTAAGGT
Organism: Balaenoptera musculus; assembly: GCF_009873245.2. Classification (NCBI taxonomy): domain Eukaryota; kingdom Metazoa; phylum Chordata; class Mammalia; order Artiodactyla; family Balaenopteridae; genus Balaenoptera; species Balaenoptera musculus. The sequence goes on along the minus strand of NC_045790.1, from coordinate 97,603,548 downwards.
ATTCGAGCTCTATAACCAAGGCAATGAAAACCCATTGAAACTGTTTGATTGCAAAAGTGATAAGAACAGATTGGGATGGTGGGAGCTGGAGGAGGCAAGCTCAGTGGTGTGGGAGGTTATCTTCTTACAACTTTATTTATTTTAATGAAGGGGTTGATACTTAGTCCACCTTATATTAAAAAAAATAGTACATTTCTGTGTTGTCTCAAATAGTGTGGGGACCCCCAAGAGCAATGAGTGTCGACTATGTTTTTTTTGGTTCAATGTCCTTGGTCTCTCCAACTCCTTTAGCTGTTTTTCAGCTCTCATCTACACTGTGACCAGAGCGAGAAAGCCTTAATTCATACCATCTTCTGGTGACAAAAGACAAGCAAGTTCGTAATTTAATAAATGCGGTCAAAGCTGACCTTTGAGATGAACAATAAACATCTTGTAGCTTGAAATTTAGTCCTAGGGACTTGCCAAGGACATTGGATAATACGATACCTTGATTCTTCTGCACATAAAGTCCTGGGCATGCAACTTTAAAATGCGTGTCCAAAGTCTTTCCATAAAAGATAATTGTGGAGTTCTTCCTTCTGAGACGCTAAGACAGTTGAATGATGTCTCATAAAAAGCCGTGACTGGTTGAGCTGGGCCCAACATGTTGGGAGGTAGCTTCTAAAAATGATGAATTACAAGAAAATTAACTTGGGATCGGCCAGATGGAAGCTGCCGCCTAATGCTTTTACCATTATGGAAGAGCTGCCTAAAGGAAGAAATATTGTGAGCAGATCATGGAAAACTTAAACCAGAGTCAAACTCAAGCCCCAGTTTTGATAAATGACAATAAAACATGTCCCTTGGATACTAAGCCCTGTAAATAAATAAGAACACAAACATGCTACCACTCACACGCCAGTCTAAATTGCATGTGTGTGCCTCTACTTAACTCTTGTCCTGCCTTATTTGTGAGTTAATGTTTGAAATAATCAGGGGAATTAGCTAAATTGTTTGGGTAATCTCTTGAATAGTTTGGCGCTTGTCATGACTAGCTGAAACCTCACTTCATCTCTGTGTACTTTCTTAAGACAACAAGGAAGAGTGTTATTCTCATGCCTGCTTTGGATTTATCACCTTGTGGGGCTTAGACAAGGCAACTTCTCTCCCAGATCATCAGTTTCCCTGGGAAATAAAACATTCCCACTTTAATATTCCTCTAAGCTCTGAGAATGACCTCCAGATAGTTATGGGCCAGATGATCCAATCATGCTGAGTGAACCCAGATTTTATAATCCAATTGATGAAAACTTCCTTCTTAATATAAATGTTGTTTGGATTTACACAACAACTTGCTTTAAGACAATGCTAGGAACCTGCAAACTTAGACTCTCTCCTAGAAAGAGATGACTGTGTGTAACTTGGTTTACCATTTACCAGCCATTTCTCTCTCTTGAGGGTAATAGTTCCACAAATTTCCTTTGGAGAACTGACTCTGCCATTCTTAGCTATGCATTTTAGGTAGGACTGACTCACCTCCAACTCCAGAGGTAGACTTTGATTGGTGTATGCTAATCCGTGAAGCCCATCTACCTGGCAGCATAGTTGGTTTAGAAATGGTCATGTGACACAGTTTAAGCCAATGAGATGCAAGGAGACATAAGCTGAGAATGAAACTTCTGGGAGTGAAGCTTTCTCACATTTTAAGGAGCCCTAATGAGAGTGAAGTTCTTCCTGTCCCCGCTTATAAATAAACATGCAGACCTAGAGTATCTGGCTGCTAGCTTATATCCATCTTGTGCGCTAAGATGGTAACAAAAAGGTAGAAAGCATAGTGAAGAAACAGACAGAAAATAGACCTTTGCTCATAATATTGAGCTCTGGCTACAGAAACCCTGGCCTTACCTCTGACTTTTGGATACGACCATCAGTAAAGTCCCTTAATCATCTAAACAAGTTTGATTATTTCTGTTAAATACAACCAAACTGTCTAATGAGTTCAGTGATGAAAACTACCTCAAACCTGAATATCCTTTCCTACTTATCAAACTCCATTGCCCCAAATATCTTTTCTGTTAGGAAATCATTTCCATGAACAGATCCCAGACACTTTGCCAAGTCCCTTCACATCAAACAGAGACCTGTTTTTCTTTGTGTATAGAAGGTGATTCTTAACTAGATAATAAAAAATGTTTCTGCAATGCCACGACTTATTCCAGATAAACCTGTGTGACTCAAACACGGGCTTAGGCAAAACAGTAGTTTAATTGTCTAGCAATCTACACAAAATAGGATTATTTCTGATCTGAGTATTAGAGGCTAAATAAGATGATTTAAGATAGTTCCAAAAGACAACTTCCTTGACACTTTAGTTTATGATCCCATGTGGCATCAGATCAGGGTTGCCAGATCCAAAAACTTCACATGTGGCATTTTGATATTTATAATATGTCTGTTTCTGTTTTTTTTAATATAATATAAGAAAGCATTTCAATCTGTGCTCTGGAGCAGACAGCCTGGGTTTGATTCCCAGCTCTGTCACTTCTGGCAATACACTCTCATGTGAACTTAGATATTCTCCCTCTGTACTTCCATTTTCTCCTTTGTAAGATAAGGATAATAGAATTCCCTATCTCAGAGGGTCTTTGGAAGGATTAAATCAATTATCACTGCAAATCCTTAGAACAGTGCCTAAAACAGTATAAGCACTCAATCAATATAGTTATTCTTAGTGATATTTTACAAAATATCCAAATTATGTGATGGCTACTTATCTTAAATGATCTGTTCTGAGTATCCAAACAGAAGTATGGACACTGTACAAGGAATTATATATGTATTGTATATAGACATTATATATGAAGGCATTACATAGTGACAACAGCCATGTGCCAGGATGTTATGACCCATTTTTCCACAAGAAAACTGGGTCTTAAAGAGGTTAAGGTCCATAGATGGTAAAGGACAGAGACAGGACTAGAGCACCATTCTCTGAAAGCTTAAACCACACGTGTTCCATTCAGTTGTTTATCTACGGCTTGATGGTCTCTGCATTTCTTCTGCTTTGGCATAGACCTGCCTTATTTAGCCTCCTCCCAAGGGTGAATCTCCTTCTATCTGTCTCCTTCTCCTCATTCCCCAGAGTCCCACTGATTGCAAAACATGGAGAAAGACTGCTCTTGTTGGGTCAAGTTTCCACACTGGGCGAATCATTTGTTTGCCTCAATCAAGTGATCACCTAACAAAAATCAGAAGGTGATTCAAAATCAATTAAGGACTCCTAATTGCCCTCAGAATAAAGTTCATTGATCCATTCAGCCTTTCAACAAAGATGTCCCAATGTTCCAAGCACTGTGCTAGTTCCAATTACTTAGGGAACTTACAAGGCTGCCAAGATTTGCCTTCTGTATGTTTTTCCAACCTCGGCTCTTGCTACATCCACATCCAACTTTACACACCAGACTTCATCCACTCTTTGCTATTTCCTGTATGTACCATGCTCTTGCTAATCCCCAGGTCTCCATATGCTGTTGCCTCTGGCTGAAACGCACCCCAAACCCCACCTCCACTTTGCCTAGCTGACATTTACTTGTCCTTCAGGCCTCAGCTCAGACAGATCATCTTCTGTGCTCTCTGGCCCCTAAAGGAGATAGAAGCCTTGCTTTGTGGTCCAGCCCTGTTTCTGCACCACCATCCCATCTGTCATAATCGATTGAAATTTCTTGCCTCCTTATGTAATCCTCCACTGGAAGATAGCATTCCTAAGAGAGGGATGACAATTTATTCATATCTAAATCCTTAGCACTTAGCATAGTGCTTAATATACAGTGTAAGCACAGTAAATATTTGATTAATGAAGGAATCAGCTATGTGATCACTGAACCATTGAAGGTGGGATTGAGAGGAAAGGAAGATGATATTGAGAGTCACCGTCTATCTACCTCTAGTCACAGAAGCCAGGGGAAGTCTAAAAGATAACAAGTTTCAAGGGATCCCAGTTATCAATTCATTTAAACTGAATCCCTGTCGCTTGAGGGCCTGACTTACCAATACCATAATTCTCTTGTCTATAACTTCCTAAGAAATCATGTGCTCAATCGCAAACTCAAGCAAAAGACTTGGCTTAGGGTATCCTTTAAAGGGAAAGTACTCTGTCTCTCCGGCCAAAGTCCACACCAGTGAAGACAGTGGAAGTGTGGGGGAAATAGTCCTCAGGGGAGATGAATTAGAAGAATGAGTAAAGTTTCCCCAAGTTACCATAAGCTGTGTAATATTTTTTAAGGTCTTTGTTGGAAACAACACCTCTCGAAACTAATTGCTTTAGGAGAGTCACACATCCAAAAGCAAACCCAACTCTACCTATATCACAAAATTTCATTTTCTTTTGGCTTTAGCGAATTACATCAACAACATTTAATTGAGCATGTATTATATACCCAAGAGAGAGGGATGAATAGGCAGAGCATAGAAGATATTTAGGACAGTAAAAGATACTCTGTATGATCATATAATGATGGATACCTATCATTATAAATTAGTCTAAACCCATAGAATGTAGAAGCCCAAGAGTGAACCCTAATGTAAACTATGGACTTTGGGTGATTACGATGTGTTGATGTAGGGTCACCAGTTGTAATAAATGTACCACTGTGATGGGGGATGTTGATGATAGAGGAGGCTATACATGTATGGTGTCAGGGAGTATATGGGAACTCTCTGTACCTCTCTCTTTTCTTTAAATTTATTTATTTATTTTTGGCTGCATTGGGTCTTTGCTGCTGCGCGTGGGCTTTCTCTAATTGTTGCGAGCGGGGGCTACTCTTCGTTGCGGTGTGCAGGTTTCTCTCGTTGCAGAGCACGGACTCTAGGTGTGCAGGCTTCAGTAGTTGCGGCACGTGGGCTCAGTAGTTGTGGCTCGCAGGCTCTAGAGCACAGGCTTAGTAGTTGTGGCGCACGGGCTTAGCTGCTCCGTGGCATGTGGGATCTTCCGGAACCAGGGCTCAAACCCGTGTCCCCTGCATTGGCAGGCGGATTCTTAACCACTGTGCCACCAGGGAGGTCCCTGTACCTTCTTCTTAATTTAAATGGCTCTAGCAAAATAAAGTCTTAATATTTAAAAACTACCCAAATTCATGAATTCTGCCAAAAATTTACAGGAGGATAGCTCTGTATGGGAAAGGATCGTGTCTTTTCTTCTTCTCTGCTGTGATTTCAGCTCCCAACACTGTATGTGCCACAGGGCAGGCACTCTGCACATCTTCCTTGAATAAGTAGGAAATGATTCGTTACTTCATGGTCTTGTTTTCATCCCAGCCAATGCCATGGCCTCACTCACTTGTAATATATAGTGTCTGCAGTGTCTCATCATGGGAGTTAGGCAGGTCAAAATTTTATTAAAAAAAAAACAACAACTCATGGGAGTACTTAAAAGTGAATTTTAGAGGAAAATGAAAAGAAAAACAATAGAAGATCTCACTTGTGTCTATACATTGAGAACATCGGGTCAAGGAAACTTCTCAAATTTTGAAAAAAATTCTATAATTCTAGAAAGCTATAGGGTTGGAGACATCTGGAGAAGTGTCTGAATCTTGTTCTTTTCCACTGAAAATGTAGAACGTAGGTGCACGTCTTTCTGCACATATAGCCATAGTAAAGTTTTTTTTTTTTTTTTTTTAATTATTAAGAGGGAGGAAGGGAGGAGGGATGGAAGGGCATGGTTTTTATTCCCCAAATGCAAAACATGCTTTTATTCCCCAAATGCAAAATTTTACTCCCAAAGCTCTAGTGAGTCCAAAGTTACCATTGAGGGAATGTGTCTGTCAGAAATGCCTTCAGCCAAATCCAAGTCTGGAAATTCAGCCACCTCCGTTCCTTCAGGGACTTACAAAGCCCCACTATTTCAGCAAAGTGTCCTTCCACGAACAGGCAAGCCTGTTCCTACCATTTTCTAAGAGAAGCTGCTCTTTGAAACTAGAGACTGAAGAGTAGCCTCTGCCCTTATATCATAAAACTAACATCTCAGTCCTGACAAGGAAGGACAGAGTTTTATGGGCAGATGAATAATGAAATTGCCTTATCTACCCAGAACGGTAACTGTTTACTCAACTGGTGAATGGAGAAGCCTGCTGACATGGAGACTCCAAAGAGACATTTTTTGAATCCCAGCCAGTCTTTCTAGTTTAAGAAAGTGTTTCCAACCAATTCTCCCCCTCAGATGGCACAGGCACAGACATAAGAGATAAATCCTGGTTGCAAGGAGGGAGAGAGCAAAAACAGTTCACATCCTTTGGGATGTGCCCTGGGGTATCCTGTTGATACTGGAAGATGCACCTTCCTTCTGTCTTCCAGCAAGGGATCTGGAGCAGTAACATGGATTCAGTTATATCACATGTTGTTGCACCCTGTGCTGGATACTCTACACGTGTCAACTTATTTACACTCATTGGAAACCTGCTAGAGAGATATCTTCCACCCCATTTGACAGGACATTGAAACCCAGGGAGGAACTTTTCATAGTCATGGAGTAAGTCAGTGGTAGAGCTTGCATCTGCACCAAGATCCAACTGGCTTCAAAACCCCTGCCCTTCCCAACACACATTACTGCAAGGAGAACATAAAATGAGAAGCAAGAGGCTGAACCTAGCATTAGAATCTATAATTTTAGTGGCAAGATCAGGAGAACAGGAATTATAAACATAGGTCCCAGTCCTGGCTCTGCCACTAACATACCTTGGGCCAGTGCTGAATTTCCCTGGGCCTCAGATCCCTACTGTGAAACAAGCGAGGGTTGGGTTGGCATGAAGTCTGTTGACTTCAGGGCTTGGCTTCTGTTATGCATTTAATAAACAGCAGTCTTCTTGGGGGAGGGCATTTGTCTTATTCATTTCTACTCACGTTCTTCAGTAGTACAGGGCGTGGCACAGTGTTAGAACCCAGTGAGTGTGTATTCAGATAATGAATGAACAATTCAATATTCTTCCAAGGATGTTCTGCTGTCAACACGTGTTTCTTATCACCTGTAGTGAGGAGTTCAAATTCTCAAGGCAAACGTGAAAACCACTTCATGATCTAGGCCAAATCTGCCTCTTCAATCTCATCCTGGCCATGCCTCTGAACCAGCCCTGTGCTCCAGGCAAACCCACCTATTTGCAATTACCGAACACATAATGCAATTTCCTCCCTCCTTTTCTTTTTCCTCTGCTCATATGGCTCCCTCCATCTGCATTTCCTTCACCTTAACCACACCTTAACTCTTGCTCACCTGACAAAAGCCTTCTCACCTTGGGCGGCTCCCACCAAGCTTCCTCTCCTCCTGTAAACATTTTCTGAATGTTTCCTATCCTCTCATAAAAGTAACTAACTCTACCCTCTCCCCACCCAGGGATTCCCCTGGGCTCCCTATTACCAATAACACTTCAATTCTCTAATTTTTTAAAGTAGTACTTTTCCCCCATGTGACTACGAGCTTCTTTAGAGCAATAGCCATGTACTAATTTTCTTTGTATCCAGAAACCAGCACAGGGTTCAAAATGCAGTAAGTACTCATAAAAAGGATCCAACTCATTTGCTTATAAGTAGTTAGTGGCAACATATTATGTGTCAGGGACTATTCAGGGGTTGGGGAAACAAGAGCGATCCAAACCAGGCACGTGCCTTGCCTTGATGTAGTAGTCAACTGATCACTCAAAAATGCTCAGTTAGAATTATTACAGGTACAAAAAAGAAGAGATGGAGGCCCTTAAGAGAGGCTTTGACCCAGTGAGGGAAGACAGTAAGGCAAACCTCCCCAGAGAAAGTAACATGTGAAGTGAAGTACAAGTAAGAGTCGTCAGGAAGGTGGGGGATCAGAGAGGGGATAAATGAATAAGTTTTCCAGGTACCCAGGGGAGTGTGGTTTTTCCTAATAGACCCTGAAATTCTAAGGCTCAATTTCTCCATCACCACTAGGAATCAATCCTTATCTCAATGTGTGTGTGTTTTTTTTAAAAATAAATTTATTTATTTATTTATTTTTGGTTGCATTGGGTCTTTGTTGCTGCACATAGGGTTTCTCTAGTTGTGTCGAGCGGGGGACTACTGTTTGTTGTGGTGAGCAGGCTTCTCACTGCAGTGACTTCTTTTGTTTCGGAGCAGGGGCTCTAGGCATGCAAGCTTCAGTAGTTGTGGCACACGGGCTCAGTAGTTGTGGCTCACGGGCTCTAGAGCGCAGGCTCAGTAGTTGTGGCGCACGGGCTTAGTTGCTCTGCGGCATGTGAGATCCTCCCCGACCAGAGCTTGAACCCATGTCCCCTGCATTGGCAGACGGCCTCTTAACCACTGCACCACCAGGGAAGTCCCTCAAAGTGTGGTTTTTGAGGATAAATGAGGAAATGTACTCTATGTACTACTCACAGTCATTGGCGTAAAGTTTCTGCTTTACAAATGCAATGCCCCTAATCATTCTCTCAATAATGGCAGGAGACGGAACATGTGGCTACTTGATAGAATACCCCAAGGCACTGGCTCACACTAAAACATAACAAACTCAATTCTCCCTCCAAGTTATGGGGAGAGTTGGCCTCTTTCTGAATACTCTCTCTAGATTTATTGTGTTTATTTGTCTGTTTACTTTATCAGCTTCAGATTCAGGAGGTCTAGATTTTAGCCTTCAGTTCTCCCACTGACTTACAGATAAGCTCAGAAGTTAAACCTGATGATTGATAATGTTTTTTTTTATATGAACTTCTCTTTTCCCTTCTTTCTTTTCTTTCCTCCCTCCTTCTCCCTTCCTTCCTTTCTTCCTCCCCTCCTTCCTTCCTTCACTCTTTCTCTCCCTCATTAGTTACTCTTTAGTACTGTGTTCAGCCATACCTACCAGGGGCCAGTTGCTGGGTTAGGTACTGGGAATACAGGAATGACCAAGGCAGTTATGTCCTAGCTTTCATCTGAGCTCACAGATGTGAAACATAGCTATGGAATGGCAATTGGGATAACCACAGTGAAAAAGATTGGGTTACTATGGAAACATGTGACAGGAATCTAACCTAGTCGGGGAGGTCAGAGAAGTTATGTTCCAACTACATCCTAAGGATGAGTAGAAGTTAGCCAGGAGAAGGACTGGAGGTAATCCTTTCTAGGATGAGGGAATAGCATTTTCAAAGACCTCAAGGATTAGAGGGACTAAAAGATGGTGGTCAGCCTGGCTGGAGAAGATAAGGGTACCCCAGAAGGAGGCTAGAGAGAAGCCAGGGACTTGTTCATGCCAGATGTAGTCGGTCACATTAGGCAATTTGAACTTTATCCTAAGAGCAATGGGAGTGGCATCTATGGAGATCCTTCCATCTGCCCCCTTAAACTATGCTTTTATTTCTCTAAACCCCTAGCAATAATTCATGGAAACCATTTCCTTCTTTTTCCTCTCCTCCTCCACTAATACCTAGAGGGCTCCACCCTACATTTCCCCCCTAGCCTCCATCAGCAGGGCATGATTGTACGGCATCCCAGCTTGGAGAGTTGCTTTTGGGTCCTAGGGTTACAGCAGATGCTGCCCACCTCCTCACTGGCCCAAATAGGAATCAACCAGGAATTACTGGGTGAAGCCCATTCACTAGCTGTGCCCTAGCAATTCATTCACAGCGAGAGGACTGACCCCCCCCCCCAAAAGCAATCGTGCCTGCCCATTGAAGAATAACTGAGTCAATGGACCCATTTATGGGTCTGTCCTTGCATCTCAGCTCTCCTTTTCTCCAGAGATATATGGCAGGATATCCATATATGCAGCTGTCAGTGGAAAACCATGGAATGGGTGGGGTGGGTGGAAAATATCTTTTTCTTTGCAAATTTATGGAAAGCAAATATTGCAGTTCTCCTCCCTTGTGATACTAAATATAACAAGTCACAGATCCTCCTTTTTCAACTTACAGCGGACATTGATTTTTTTTCATACAGAAGGAATAGCAAAAACACATGAGACAGTCAAATCTGCTACAATCATTGAGTATTGATTCAAAGGCCAATTCTTTCTAGCTAGACCCAAAAACCACCTATGCAAAGGACGGCTGGCACGAAGTCTCAACTCAGAACTGAATATTAACAAGGACATGTTCAAGGTCAGCACATTCCTCCCAAGGCTCTAAGTCCCTCTCCCCAAAGTATATTCCTTTTCCTCTTCTTCCTGCATGGTGAGCCCATTTCCTTGTGTACTCAAGTCTCAACTCCTTCCAGACATGATAGTGCTACTTGGTATTAAGGAGATCAAAATTCAATTTTAGTAAAGATTGCTAACTTGAGTTCATTCCAGGATTTCTCAGTCTCAATATTATTGACAAGTTGGCCCAAGTAAGTGTGGTGGGACCATCCTGTGCATTGCAGGACATTTAGTGGCATCTCTGGCCTCTTCCCAGTAAATGAAACTATCATCCCTCAGCAGTTGTGACAAACAGAAATGTCCCCAAACATTCTAAATATCTTCTGGGAGACAAACTTGCCCCAGGTTGAAAACCACAGATCTATTCTTAGTCTGAAAATGGTAGCATCATCTTCTCACACCTCCAATATAGTGGAGAACACAGTTCTACATCACACTGCTGAAACATTGATCACTATTCCCTCGAGTTCCAACTTTCTAATGAAATCCAGTAGTCTTATATTCTCTTCGATCTCTCTTCTACATCAGAGACTTTTTGGGTTTTTGTTTGTGTGTCTTACGCATCGTCTTTTAGATTCTTTCTGACTTGGGAGGTAATACTGCTCAGTGGTTAAGGCATGATAGACTTTTGGGGGGACCTTAATTATTTTTTTTATTAATTAATTTTTATTGGAGCATAGTCGGTTTACAGTGCTGTGTTAGTTTCAGGTGTACAGCAAAGTGAATCAGTTATACATATATCCACTCTTTTTTAGATTCTATTCCATATAGGTCATTACAGAGTATTGAGTAGAGTTCCCTGTGCTATACAGTAGGTTTTTATTAGTTACCTATTTTATGTATAGTAATGTGTATATGTCAGTCCCAATCTCCCAATTTATCCCTCCTCCCCTTTCCCCCCTTGGTAACCATAAGTTTGTTTTCTGCATCTGTGACTCTATTTCTGTTTTGTAAATAGGTTCATTTGTATCATTTTTGGATTCCACATGTAAGTGATATCATATATTTGTCTTTCTATGTCTGACTTCCTTCACTCAGTGTGACAACCTCTAAGTCCATCCATGTCACTACAAATGGCATTCTTTTTTCTGGCTGAGTAGTATTCCATTGTATACATACTTAGACTTTGAAGTTAACAGGAAACTAAGTTTGAATCTAACCTCTGCAATTTAATGGCTATAAGACCTATAGCAAGTGATTTAACATCCCCAAGCCTCGGTTTCCTTAGTAACATGAGGGAAAGAAAGTTTATATTTTAATATTGTGTCAAGAATTATATAATATGATGCAGGTAAAGCACTTTTCAGAGTCTGGAATGCAGAAACTACTTCATAAATGGAAGTTGTCATTTGCTAGTCACTATTATTCATCTCTACTGTTTAGATGCCTCCCCCCTCCAACTTTTTCAAGTTTGTTCTTCCTTCCCTGCTTATCGTTCTTTCTGTATTCACATATTCTCTTCAAGTCAATCCATCTCTAAATTAAGATCATGCAAAAAGTTGCTGTATCATTAACATTCCCCCTGAAGTCTAACCTCTGCTTCTAAGTCTAGAAAACAGCTCTACTTGCATGTCATGGGATTATATCCAAAGCAGAATGTCAAAAAGCAAACAAGCTCAGACTTATCAGGGATGAATTAAAAGATCACTAAGCGGAAGGCAGAAGCATGAACTGTTTAAATGACTCAAATAAGGCCATGGCCCTTAACAAAACAAAACAGATATCAAATCCTCTGAGGGGCAAAGTCAAGATTTAATATGACCAGAACGATTTTAGAGATACATTAACAAACTGTGGGGAGTCTAGATTAAGGAATTCGGATTGAAGAACAATCTGATGAGGACTCATCAACCCAACCAACAAACAAACATTCACTATTAAAGACTAATTTCATCTAGACGTTTAAATTGCCTACAATATGGTGTAGCAAGCAAAGTGCTGTCTGTATCCCACAGTGGACAGACTTGTCAGGGAACCTAAGTTTAACTGGTATCATTTAAGGACAAGTTAAAGGATGACAAATGTTAGAAATTACTGAGATCCTTCAACTGGAAAAAGAGAAATTTAAAGGAGATATGGCCATTGTAGCAAAACGATTCTCATGTATTCAAGTATTTAAACTGGTTTAATGTGGTGTTAAAAGGCAGAACTAATAACAATGAGCAGAAATATCAGGGAATTGATTTCTGCTGCTTGACAAAGGACACTCTTACAGCAATGGGAGAGTTCAGCTAGAATGTGTTGTTTAAGGTTAGTTCTTTCCCAGGCATCAGAGTTTAATTAGAGACTAACAAAGTCTTTATCGCAAGTATCTTCTTAACATCTGCTTGAGAGATAGGCAGTGGGGTCATGGTTAGTAGAGGAGACTTTTGAGTTGGTGAGATTTTTGCTGGAACCTGGACTCTGCCACTCTTTAGTCATATGGTATTGGTTAAAGTGCTTCTCCTAGCTTAGCCCCAGTTTCCTAAACTGTAAAAAGAGACTATGATACCTACCGCCTTGGGATGGTTAACAACAAGATTAAATTAGTTCATGTTCATAAAGCACTTAGCATGGTATTCCACATGAAGCAAATGCCCTGTCATTGATACTAGTTATTTTAATTCTGTTAGAGGGGAATCTTGCACAGGGTAGGGCTGGGCTAGGAAAATAGGTGGAATTCAAATATAGTGAGCTTTGTGCCCTCTAGTTACCCACCTGCAAACAATAAAAGTATAACCAAGACGTTGAAAGATCAACACTCCAAGTGGCATGGCAGGAGGGAAGCATTTTATTTTTTTCCCCTGTTGCTCATTCAGACGTATTTTGGATGCTAGTTCTTCTCTAGATGTAATATTGAATTGGCTCCATGGCCTGTCTGGTTGCTCTCCAACAATAAAAACACCCCCTGGACAGCCTCAGTTCAGTGATTAATATGCTCAGTCCTACGGAATTATCACAATTTTAACTTCCTTTGCAGTTTAAGGTTCTTCCTACCCCAGGTCAGGTCTACATCAGGTTTGGTGCTCACAATTGCCTTTCTTTCTTTTTTCTCCACCCCCTCATGAGGATGCCTATGGCTCCTCCAGGATTGAAGTGAAAGACTGAGGAGAAGCAAAGGCCAGGGAAAGTCCTTCTTCATCAGTGCTGATGCAATCTGACATTGATTTCCTTTGGGCATCATAGTGGGTAAGTACAGAGACTAGGTTCAGTGAATGTTCAAAGCCGATCCCTTCTTGTGACATATTTGTCAGTTCTTTATAGGTGGTCCACCATTGCTTCTGGATATTTCAGATTCAGTTTCCTGCAAGGGGGGCATTTACAGCTTCCTCTCTGGCTTCTGATAGTCTCAATGAGCCTCTCTTTATTGGGGTCCCAACACCCATTCAGGAGTCCTTTTTGGGAAAAACATTTTTCAGGATGACTCCCAGCCCCTTCTTTTCTGGTGGCCCATCTGGTCCATTAGAAGCATGTATTATTTGCTCCAGTGAACTCTGGGAGAGTGGGTCATTCCCAATAACACTGTCCCTCTTCATCCATCACCAGAACAGACACCAGACAGTTTTTTACATTAGGCTTTAACGAGCAAGAGTCCATTATCAGATGCACTACAGATTCCAGTCTCCTTAAAATTTCGATCATTCAGCTTGAAGTGAGGTAGAATGACCTCTTGTCTCCCACCATGTGCAAAAGGCTACATCTCTAACAACGTTTTCCAATTAAAATGCTTCTCACTTTTTAACTCTTCTCTTCACTCACTTTTATACTTTTATATTGGGCTAATGGTTCCATAACCTTTGACCTCATCCTTTATAAGTTCTGCATGTGTCATCTAACACCACACTAGCATCTAGAAGTAGTTAGCACTATACTGTATATTCTGAAACTAACTCACAGAAAGTCCCATTTTAACATCTCATTACAGAAAGCAACCTTCCAAAATACCAAAGTTACCACTGTGTTGAAGTCTTATAGTGACCCCTGAAGTTGTGTGACAAGGCTGCACCATCAGGGGGACAGAATCCCAGCATTCCCGTCCTTTTTGGTCAGAAGGGAGAGCTGAGTAGAAAGTGTGTGAAGAGGGCTTTCCAACCTGTGAGCCTGTTACCAAAGCAGTGTGAGTGCCTAAGGATCTTGGAACGTTGTCTTTTATTTCTTTGTATCTGCAGACAAAGTCTCTTCTAATACTTTTTTCTTTCTCAAACCCATAACATATCAGAAGGATAACCATACATGGCAGGACCACAGGCCAGTGTAGGCTGCTAAAGTGTCCCTTGACACTGACAACAGATTTCTTGATTAGAATGTCTGCTGTTCCTTTTTCCAGAGCTTAGGGAAGGGAGTATAGTGTAGCAGAGAGCAGAGGCTCTTTAAAGTTAGGGAAGCCATGGAGAACGAACTTATGGTTACCAATGGGGAAAGGTGAGGGAGAGGGATAGATTGGGAATTTGGGATTGACATATACACTGCTAATATATTTAAAATAGATTGCCAACAAGGACCGACTGTATAACACAAGGAACTCTGTTCAATATTCTGTAATAACCTAAATGGGAAAGAATTTGAAAATGAATAGATACACGTATATATATAACTGTATCACTTTGCTGTACACCTGAAACTAATACAATATTGTTAATCAACTATACTCCAATATAAAATGAAAATAAAAAAATAAAGTTAGGGAATGTTCATGTATGCTTAACATTCATGCCTGCATTATTCATTCAACTATTCTGTTCACAAATATTTATTAAGTACCACTATATGCCAAGCACCCTGCCAGATTCTGAAGGATGGTGAATAAACATAAGAAAACACAACACACAATCTAAATCCTTCACAGAGCGTACGTACACTCATCAGGGTAACAGATCTCAGAGTCCAGAGTCCAAGGATAGAACTCTGGAAAGAGAAATATAGTTCTCCTTCGTTACAGATTTCAGAAGATAGAAGCAGGTTCCACCAATTGTGAGTCCTGAAGACTTCTCTGATGACCTTTGAAAGGGTTAAATATGTGAGAAACTGTTGTATTTTGAATGCAAAGGGCATATTAATATCAGATGCAATAAGAGGTCTATAGAATATGAGGGTTGTTAAGCTCTGCAGAACTCACAGTGGGAACACTTATTTCCTACAACATTCTCCTTTACTACTGATTATGGCTTATTATTATATTGAGTTGTCCAAAGGCACAGTACATGTTTCCCAATTTCCAATCATCATATCTTTCCCATTTAGGTCACCATAGAGCACTGAGTTGAGTTCCCTGTGCTATACAGTAGGTTCTCATTAGTTATCTATTTTATACATAGTAGTGTATATATGTCAATCCCAATCTCAGTTCATGCCACCCTCCCTTCCCCCCTTGGTATCCATAAGTTTGTTCTTTACATCTGATAAATACATTTTTTTTTTAAAAAGACAATCAGATGTTTTTATTTATTTATTTATCTATGGCTGTGTTGGGTCTTCGTTTCTGTGCGAGGAGGGCTTTCTCTAGCTGCAGCAAGCGGGGGCCACTCTTCATCGCGATGTGCGGGCCTCTCACTATCATGGCCTCTCTTGTTGCGGAGCACAGGCTCCAGACGCGCAGGCTCAGTAGTTGTAGCTCACGGGCCTAGTTGCTCCGCGGCATGTGGGATCTTCCCAGACCAGGGCTCGAACCCGTGTTCCCTGCATTGGCAGGCAGATTCTCAACCACTGTGCAACCAGGGAAGCCCCTGATAAATACATTTTAAAACCAGTCATTACCTATGTTACTGCTCAGTGAAATTACGGTCCAATATAGACCATTTAAAATATAAAGGATTATTTTCAGTTTTCTTGAATTTTTTTTTTTTTAATGTTGAAATGGACCTCAGGTTATTTCTCTTTTTATTTATTTATTTATTTATTTATTTTTGGCTGTGTTGGGTCTTCGTTTCTGTGCGAGGGCTTTCTCTAGTTGCGGCAAGCGGGGGCCCCTCTTCATCGCGGTGTGCGGGCCTCTCACTGTCGCGGCCTCTCTTGTTGCGGAGCACAGGCTCCAGACGCGCAGGCTCAGTAGTTGTGGCTCACTGACCCAGTTGCTCCGCAGCATGTGGGATCCTCCCAGACCAGGGCTCGAACCCGTGTCCCCTGCATTGGCAGGCGGATTCTCAACCACTGCGCCACCAGGGAAGCCCAGTTTTCTTGAATTTAACAGAAAGTAGAACCCAATCCAAAACTAAAGGAGTTACTGAAATTTAAATAAAAATTTTCTTATAAAAGTAGATCCCACTTAACTGAATCCCTCTGCTGTACACTTGAAACTAACACAACATTGTAAATCAAATACACTCTAATATAAAATAAAAATTAAATTAAAAAATTTTAAAATAGACCTCACTTATTAAAACCCCCTCTGAAGTTAAAGAGGGGAAATTTTATTTAAAACATTGTAATTGGAGACATATTTTAAAATTATATGCTTCCACCCTAAATAGTATCTCTTGAATCCTCGCTTTCCCCATTTCCTGATTTTAAATATTATTTCTCATTGGCAAGTTTTATAATATTTTTCTACTAGGTAACAAGAACACTCAGAGTCATTAATATTGGTTATATATTTAAATGGATTTAAAGTTCACCGTCAATCCGTTTCACTATGACTTCTCTACTCCTAAGTTTTTAAATTTCATCTCTTCATTGGGTGCATTTCTTTGTCTAGTCTCTGTTCTTTAATTCCAAGGATGATTTATGCATGCTGTACGTTGAATTTCTGCATGTTTCAGGATGTAGATCTATTACCTTAATATTCCAAGGACAAACTCAGCTGGATATAATATTAATGAGTCCAATTTCCTTCCCTCCAAACTTTATGGACACTATTCCACTATTTTCTGAGTGTTTGCTGTGGAAAAGCATAAGGCAAGCCTGAACTTTTTCCTTCTATATTATTTCTATTATTATTATCAGTAGTATAATAGTAGTATTGGAATATAATAAATTTACTAGGATCTGTGCTCATCATTCTATATAAAAATTTTGGGCAGGATACACTGATGTTTTTTTCCATTAAAGCGTTTTTTATTTTATAAAACATTTTCTTATGTGATTTTTTTTTTTTTTCAAGGAGAACCTTGTCCTTGGCTATGCTTTCAGTTAAGTTTATTCTACTTTGGGAAATTTTCGTGTGACTTTAACCTCAGTGACACTTTACATTTTTCTTCAGTTATTTCTTGAGCTCTTCTCACCTTATATTATGATTTAATTTTTTACTAAAATCCTTGCTTTTCAACTTATAGCTCATTTTTTTATGCAAATGAGCTATCAAGGTAACTAATTTCCTTGAAACCTTTAGGAACTAAAAAACTATTTGCTTGAACTCTTCCCCCAGGGATATATTTTCTTTTTTTCCCCCATGTCTTTGACTATTAAGTATCTATGCATAGATTTTTATGCTTATTTCTTGCTGATAATTTTTTGAATGTGACAAAATATTGGCTGAACAATTATTGTGCATGGTGAGGGGTGCAGAATTAAAAGATGGGAAAGTCAATGAAGGTGGCAGGATTTTTATTTTGTTGGTTTTTCAGAACACTTTCACCAAATTTCACATTTCCATTGCTGGAAATGGAAATGTTTCCTTCGGTTTTAGGTATTTGGGCGATCAGGTAGGCTCCCATTTAAACTCTGTATGTCACAGGCCTTCTGATTTGTGACCTGGTGATCATCGTATTCATTCCACCCTTCAGCTCCTCTTTCTCAGAGATGGAGTGTCAAGACTAGATGGGGAAGGAGGATTTGGTGGGCTAAATCATAAACAATTCCAAATGCCAGTGCACAGAGCCTGCCTCTAAGCCAGTGGTTTCACGTCGCATCATCTCTCTTCTTCCTGGGCTGCCCACAATCTTAGATTCTCCTGCTTAATCAAAGGATCACAGAATAGTCTTTTCAGGATTGTGACACTTCTAGGGAAATCTGCACCGAGTTCCAGGTTTGACAAATCACACATGTTCTGGGTATCCACCCCCTTGCCACAGACCAGATTTCACAGATAAGAATATATCAAAGTTTGTGGTTTGGGGTCATAACTATTTCCACTTTCACTGAAGACAGAGTAGGTTTTATCTCTCCTTCTGCTTTTCTTTCCTTTTCTTGTTATCATTTTCATTAGATTTAAAGGAAGGATGTCCCAATCTTTACACCAACCTTTAAACCAAAATCTCTTCTTTGAATGCTCAACGGAACCCATTGTAAGAAGGAACGTGTTTAAGCTTATTTATTTCTGATAATTTTTTGAACGTGAGAAAGTATGTGCTGAGCAATATCATGCATGGTGAGGGAAACTTGTGTTAGGGAGGCTCCTCACTGCCCTTATAATTTCCACTGCTCTGCTTCCAACTAGAGAAAAGCCAGAGTGAGTATGTGAGGGAGGGATGGTAGCTGCACTTGTGATGAGAAAAGGGTAGATGGAAACTTGAACTTGCCAGTGTGGTTCTTAAGAAACAAGTGCCCTGGTGCACATCTTCATCTTCCTATGAATCTTTATATTTACTCAGCCTCCTTCCATGAAGGTAATCATTTTGAAAAGACATATTTCCCCCTGTGTTTACAATAAGACTTAGAAAAGGAAAAAATTGACCTAGAGTTAGTTCATCATGCCCTTCTCTGTGCTAGTTCTGTACTTTGGACAAACTCCACTATCAAATCATTTAGAAACTACATCTCTTCCGCTCCTACAGGACCCCTCTAATGCCCAGCACCAGGCAGAACACACAGTACCACTCAAACAGTGGGCAATCAAGCAATGCAATTCAGGAAACCCACTGTGCAAAGTCAATCCCATCCTTTTAAAGCTAAAGCCCATTTTTTCCAAACCTCTTTCTCACTGCCTACAGCTTCCCCAAACAGGATCCCCCTTTCCGGAGATAACCAGGGCAGTAGAATCTGGTTAGCTCATTCCCACAAGCAGAACCATGTGAAATGGACACAGTGAAATGGTTTCCTTCGACCTGCAGTTTAAAACCTTTTTTTTCCATTTTTGCTTCGGACTCAACGGTCCAACCTTGCCCAGGCCTGAAGCAATAATGAAAAAATTGAATGAAATGTTTAAAACCACTATGCTCAGAATCTCCATCCCATATCTGGAGGCAGCTCCTGGAAAACATGTGTCACCTTTTTGAGTAAAGTCCTCTCTCCTCGCTTCTTTTTCCTTCCTCCGAGGCTTTGGAGGAAGCATTGGGTGGGGCACCTTCTCCCCCAAGAGTCGCAACCTGCTATTTTGGGGACTTCATGCTTCAAAGGGTCTCTAATTCTGATTGGGCTGCATGTTAACTGGAAACTTAGCCACAGAGAGTAGCTCAAGGCCAAGAGAGGCAGCTTGCACTTAAGTGGGTATTAGAAGGACCACAAATACTTAAGTGCTTTTACATCGAGCAAACTAATTCGAATCCTGGCTCTGCCATTTTCTAGCCTTGTGACCTAAGACAAATTACTTGACTTCTCTGAAACTTTATTTTCCCCTCTGTAAGATGGGTTTAATAGAACCTATTTCACCTGATCATGCACATATAATAATTAGCACAGTTTCTACCATAGAGAATAAGCACTCACTAAACGCTAACTCATATGCACAAACTCTCTCACTCTTGCTCTCTCTCATGCATACACACACACACACGCATGCACATCATTCACTGGGTACCAGCTGCTGGAATAAGTGCTGTGCCTGTATCCTTGGGCCAGCTCTATGAAGTTGGATCTAGTTCCAGTGTTTTGCAGATGATGAAAGTGAGGTCCATAGATGTGAAGTAACTCATCTGAAATGGCACAAATAGTAAGTAAAGCAATGAAGTCCAGGTTTGAACCTAGATCTTTGACTCCAAAGCCTGTGTTCTTAAATGTTCCAACTGTTTCATTTCAAATCAGTCACCCCAGGTATCACAAGTTCTCTTCCTAACCCAAACCAAAGTCTTCAAAATGCATCAGGTTGATAAAGGGCCATTGTCAGGAAGCTCCCATACTGACGGAGTCACCGGATAACTCCGTGGCCTCGTGCTGGTGGATCCCTCCCCCTGATGTCTCTAGCAGAGAACTTCAACTCATTCCTCCCCCTGTGAAGGATTCTCTGACTCCCTCTATCCCCCAATTCAGAAACATCCCATTTTCTTCTGTGCTCTCAAAGTTCTTTGTCATTTTTCTATCTCAATGAGTACTTCTAACTCATTGGATACTTGCTTTCATGTATCTTTCTCCACTCTTAAACTAGTTCCTGAGATCAAGGTCTGTGACTTACCTGTACATTCTCCATCTGGCGTCCAGAAGATCAGAGTAAATGTGAGTTGAATGAAAGATCATACCAACAGCTCCCCTTTAGCAAAAAGCAGTCATGAAACAGATGCTGGACCAAGCACTTCCCATATGTTTTCTGATTTAATTCTCACAATCACCCCATAGGGTAGGTATTATTGTCCTCGCTTGATAGAGGAGGAAACTAAGCCTCAAGGTGATGATGCAATTCACCACCATCATACTTAAATGGTAGAGTGGGGAAGTACACCAAATTAGGCCCCTTCAAAAGACATGCTCTGCCCTGCTCCAAAGTAAGCGAAGAAATTAGCTTTCTCTATAACAGACCGCATCACTCCACTTCAGATACCACTCACACAGGTACGTAAAGGCACAACCACACTGAACGGCAACCCACGATTGGTCTTTACTTCTCTTAGGGTCAGTGTGACTTTACCTTTTCTTTTAATTTTTTCATTGAGGAATAGTTGATCTACAATGTTGTGTTAGCTTGTGGTGTACAGCAAAGTGATTCAGCTATACATATGTATATACATATTCTTTTTCCTATTCCTTTCCTTTACCTTTTCTTAATAGACGCAGTTCCCTTCTCTGCTTATTTGTGGGAACATCACCATGAATCTTGTCACCTATTTCTTTACTCAAAACCGAGGACAGGGCTTCCCCGGTGGCGCAGTGGTTGAGAGTCTGCCTGCTAATGCAGGGGGCATGGGTTCGAGCCCTGGTCTGGGAGGATTCCACATGCCGCAGAGCAGCTGGGCCCGTGAGCCACAATTACTGAGCCTGCGCGTCTGGAGCCTGTGCTCCGCAACAAGAGAGGCTGCGATAGTGAGAGGCCCGCGCACCGCGATGAAGAGTGGCCCCCGCTTGCCACAACTAGAGAAAGCCCTCGCACAGAAACGAGGACCCAACACAGCCATAAATAAATAAATAAATTAATTAATTTAAAAAAAAAAAAAAAACCGAGGACAAAGAATGAGGTCTGTGACGAGAGTCCAGGAAGAGAAAATGCCAGAAAAGGGAGCGAGGACTGGAAGGAGGGCAAAAGGCCATGGAAGGACTGAGGATGGAAGTCAGCTCCCGCATCCCCCGCTGAGTGGGCCCCCCAGGAGCTGACAGGCAGCAGCCGAGTGAGCCGGGCCAAGGCCCTCCCCATGTGTCTCTGAGATCATTTCTCAATTGCTCCGCCACCCCAGCTCACCAGGGATTAGCCCAGAAGCCACTGCCTCTGCCTGGCTCTGTGTGCTTGGCCCCCAACGCCCAGCCAACCCCAGAGCTGACTCAGTTGTCCCCTCCACGGGACCCCTTTCACACTGGGTATGTGCCATCCTGCCTAGTCATCCATTTACCTCTCACTGCAGAGTCAGGTTCATCTCGGCAGCCAGAGCACACGGCACAGGGCCTGACGCAGAGCTGGTGCTTGGTAAACGCCTACTTAGCTTAAGTGGCACCAAGGTATGCAGAAGAAAGCACAGGCTGCAGAGTCAGATACACATGGATGGGAACACTAATCCTGCCACTTCGCCTTGGTGACATCTTAGGCAATTATAGCATCTCCCAAGTCTCCTCTTTCTCATTTGCAATTGGGAATAATAACTCCTCTGATTCAGCACTGCTGGGTGAATCACATGAGATAATTCTAGTAAAAGCAGTTTATAAACCGTAAAGTGCTGATCAATATGCAATTCTCACTGTAATCAAGTCGTCTAATATCCCACTTTGAGAGCTGCCATTCTTAGATCTTTCTAGCCAGAGACCCATTTTACAGGGTCAGAGTACACAGGACTCCCAAAGATTTGCGTTATGTGTTCTGTGTGTTCGGGGTGGCTTCCTCCGTCATCATTATAATCCACCTCTTGTGTTCATCATTCATTCATTAATTCATTCATTTATATTGCTGCATTCAGAAAATATTAGTTTATCACTTATTCTTTTCCAGCTTCTGTGACACAGCGAGCAAAGTGGTCATGGTTTTTGTCTCTTGATGCTTACGGATTCATGGGAGAGAAGGGGCATTACACAAACATTTACATATTATTGTTGTTGTGACACTGCTGAAAAAAATGGAAAGGACAGGAAATCAGGGAAGTATATAGTGGAGAATGAAGTGTATGTGCCTTTGTGTGCATGTGTGGTGTGTCACATGTGTGTCATGGTAGTGGGCTTGGAGGCAATGCTTAAAACAGTGAAGACTTTCCCGAGGACTTGTCAGTTAAACAGCCAGAAGAATGAGGATATAAGTGAGTTAAGTGTCTATGTGTGTGTGGTGAGTGTGGAAAGGCATGGGTGTGGGGAGGGAGGTGAGGATAGTTAGACAAACCTTAGAGTCAGAGGGATCAGATCTGCAGGAAAAAGACCACTAGGTAGGAAAGCTCTTGGCAGCTTGAAAGCTGTCTGGGGGACAGAAAGGAAAAGACACTTTTTGTAAAGTCTGAAATCTGTCTCACTTTTTCCTATTGGATTAGTCTGATTTCCCCAGCTCCACAAAAGAAAGAAGGAGGAGGGAGAGGAAAGGGAAAAGGACACGGAGAAGGGGAGATGCAGGGGAGGAGAAGGAGGAGGAGGAGGAGAGTTCTGCAATCCCTTGCAACTCAAGAGCATTATTCCTTACGGAATTTGCTGCTCACTTAACTGCCTGGGTTCCCTGTCTCATCAGTGGTCCTGCCTCACTCCATCACTGGGGCTAAAAACATGGGAATGATCCTGATTTTCTCTCTTCTCTGTACCTTCAGCATCCAATTACCACTACTTCTACTCACTAAATATATCAACTCTGTTGTTGCCTCCATCCTGTTCTCCCTGCCTTAGGCCAGACCCTCTAACCCCAAATGGTTACAACAGCCTCTCCACTGCCATCCCATCCATCTTTCTCCCCAGAAACAACTTGTGACTGATGTTTTTAAAACCTGTGTCTGCCTATGCTCTCCTCTGCTTAAAATCCTTTAATAGGAAGCTCTTGTCCTTAAGAAAATGCCTGCACTCTTTTTCTTGGCACCAGGACTAGCTACAGAATTTGCAGGGCCCCGTGCAAAATGAAAATGCAGAACTTGCTAAAAAATTATTAGGCATTTCAAGACAGCAAGAGCAAAGCATTAAGCAAGGCACAAGACCTTTTCAAGTGCAGGGTGTGGGCAACTGCACAGGCTGCGTGCCCAGCAGGCAGACCCCGCCTGGCACTAACAGCCCCACACGAAGCAGCCCCTGGCATCTCTCTGGTGCTGCTCAGATTCCATATTATTCCCCAGTAAGCGTTGCCCTTTATCATGACCTTTTTTTTTTTCACCTTTTAAACAGTTTTTATCAAACAGAAGTTTTAAATTTTTTATTGATTTTTTTGCTTTTTTTATTGAAATATAGTTGATTTACAATGTTGTACCAATCTCTGCTGTACAGTAGAGTGACTCAGTTTTACACATATATACATTCTTTTTTAATATTCTTTTCCATTACGGTTTAGCTCAGGAGATTGATATAGTCCCCTGCACTAGACAGTAGGACCTTGTTGTTTATCCATTCTAAATGTAATCGTTTCCATCTACCAACCCCAAATTCCCAGTCCATCCCTCTCCCTTCCCCCCTCTCCCTTAGCAACCACAAGTCTGTTCTCTATGTCTGTGAGTCTGTTTCTGCTTTGTAGATAAGTTCATTTGTGCCATATTTTAGATTCCACATATCAGTGATATCATATGGTATTTGTCTTTCTCTTTCTGACTTACTTCACTTAGTATGATAATCTCTATTTGCATCCATGTTGCTGCAAATGGCATTAGTTTGTTCTTTTTTATGGCTGAGTAGTATTCCATAGTATATTTGTACCACATCTTCCTTATCCATTCATCTGCTATCATGCCCTTTTTTTGCACATGCTGCCCCACCTGCATTCTCTTTTCCTTCTGGGTTGACAACTTCTTATCCATCAAGACTCCTCCATCTCCTTCCTACCCTGCAGGATATATGGCTCAACTCTGTGTTCCCACAGCCGTGACTTTCCTTGCTAATAGCAATTATTGTACTTCGTTGAACCTGTTTATTTCATATTTTCTCAACTAGATCTTGAGTTCTCCAATGGAAAGGACAAAGACTTTTAACTCTAGACCATGAGTGCCTAATGTTGGTAGTTTCTGATATCTGTCGAGTCCTTACTTAATATCCTGAACTAATGGTGCTAAAAACTTGATGCATATAATCTCATGTGGTCCATATTATTATAATGGAAGTAGCTTACCCAAAATCACAGCTAGGAAGTGGCAGAGACAGTACTCTGATTCCAAAGTCCATACTCTTTTTTTAAAATTTTTATTTGTTGATTGATTTTATTTTTAGCTGTGTTGGGTCTTCGTTTCTGTGCGAGGGTTTTCTCCAGTTGCGGCGAGCGGGGGCCACTCTTCATCGCAGTGCGCGGGCCTCTCACTATCGCGGCCTCTCTTGCTGCGGAGCACAGGCTCCAGACGCGCAGGCTCAGTAGTTGTGGCTCACGGGCCCAGCTGCTCCGCGGCATGTGGGATCTTCCCAGACCAGGGCTCGAACCCGTGTCCCCTGCATTGGCAGGCAGACTCCCAACCACTGCACCACCAGGGAAGCCCCCGGAGTCCATACTCCTAATACATATATTTTACCCACTCTCAAAGTGCCAAGCAAACACACAATTACAGGATGTGGTAGGCTAAATAATGACCCTATAAAAGATATCCTAATACTGGGAGCCTGTGAATATTACCTTATATGGCAAAAGTAGGATTTTGCAGATGTAATCAGGTTAAGGATTTTGAAGTGGAGAAATTACCCTGGATTATTTGGGTGGGCCCTAAATGCAATCACAAGTGTCCTTATAAGAGGGAGGTCGAAGGAAATTACAGACAGAAGAAGACAAGGCAATATGACCACAGAGATACAGATTAGAGTGATGTGGCCACAAGCAAAGGAATGCTGGCAGCCACCAGAAGCTGGAAGAGGCAAGATTCTCCCCTAGAGTCTTCCCTGCTTACGCCTTGATTTCAGCCCAGTGATACAATATTTGACTTTTGGCATCTAGAACTGTGAGATTATAGATTTCTGTTCTTTTAAGTCACCAAGTTAGTGGTAATTTGTTACAGCAGCTACAAAAAACTACTGTGTAGGATAAACAAAGGTTTATTCAGAGGAATGAATAAATGGGTGGTGAATGTGTGGAAGAATGAATTGTACATAGATGATTCTTATCAAACACTCACACACATGTGCGCACACACACACACACACAACTTCCAGCTCCCAGGGTAAGCATATCTCCCATTGTACATATGAAGGAATTGGGGCTAAGAGTTCAAATGACTTTTACCAAATCACCAGCTAATGGGAAAAAAGATCTGGGAGTAGACAGCCAGCCTTCTGATTCCTTGTTCTGAGCTTTTTCTACTGTAACCCATTTTTTCCTTTCTCAGTAAGAAAAAAAATCAGCTTCAGAGAGATACAATCCATAAGTAAATTTTCTACCTCAAACTTTGAATCTCTATTTTACTCCACACTTGTGTCTACCTGATGTACAATTTGTGAGCACAGCCCACAAATCCTCAGCCACCATTGTTATGAACCCCTTGCAGGTAAGGACCACCTCTTCTTTCTGACATTATTCCTGGTCCCCGGCACAAAATCTGGTACCTAACGACACTTGGTGAATGTTAAAAGAAAAGAAGAAATGAATAAAAGAAATCCAGTACCAGACAATAAAATTGTGATTTAGTGTCTTGTTTTCCACTTCATTATGACTTTTGATGCCTGAGTCACTAAAATACTAGTAAAAAATAATCTCCAAACAAGGGGAAAACATTAGCTTGCATATAGTCATAGATGTGTCTCTCTTCACTACCAACTGAGAACCCTTTGAAAGGAGACAATGTGTTCCTGTGCCCCTGTATCTCCCATCTCATGGGAGGTATTCATCAAACCAATATTTACTGTGACTAAAGATGGATCAAACCCTTTCCTCTGCCCTGAGCAGGCAAAGCTTTCATGCTTCTGGGATACAAATCTGACTGTTCTCTTCCTAGGACTTGGCGTGACGGTTCCAATTGGAATAGAAGTAGCATTTGTATCGTTTCAGCCACCATGCATCTCCATCACTGTATGTAATTGAGAGCTAACTCGGGCTTCCTCGGGGAGGAATTATGTATGGAAGATTCATGTCTTTGGGATGTGAATTTCCCAGTTGAAAGGCCTCTGTTAATTTATAGGAGGTCATAAATCAGCAGGAAAAGAAACATTGGCTCACAATCCATGGAAGGAAAAGACATTCTCCAGGACCAAATGAAAACCAGGCCACAAGCCTAATGATGATTTAAGACCCTGGACTCCATTATCTGTTCCTAGCTGATTTGGATTGCTTGGGTCTTCTTTGCTTCGGCCAGGAGAAAGGAAGGTTTTGCATTGACCACTGACCATGAATGAGAGGGATACAAAATGTTATTCGGCTGACTATACATTACAGATGTGCCATTTCTGCTCAAAAGAGTCATGCCATGCATTGCATCATTTACCATGATCCTGCCAATTGGCTGCAGCCATCATGGTCCTTCGGGCCAAGAGTTGCACTTGTAAAGGACAGATCACATTCAGATATGAATTTAAAACTAGGATTCTTAGCTTGGGCCAAGGTGTTTAGAAGACTGCTCTCGTAGGCTGAAAGCAAGGAAGAATACAGGTGGAAGTAGTCTATGCTTATTTGGGATGTTGGTTACTAAGGTATATACAGAAGTCAAAACTCACCTAACTGAATACTTCAGAACTGTATATTTTATTGCATGTATGATTGTTAGAAAAGGCCAATAAAATTGCTTCTAGATGCAGGAAAATGGTTATTTACTTATTAGAAACTAATTGCCTAGAAATGTAACTATCTCTGTGTAGTGTGTGATTTCCTATCAGGGCCAGAAATATTTCTTGAGTGCCTGCTAGTATGGGTCAAGATCTGTGTTAGATGCTAAAGATAGGAACTCCCTGCCCTCAAGGGGCTTCTGGGCCAGAAGGGAAGGCAAGGCATGTGAACAGGCAATTATAATATAGTCTGATAAGTGCTATGACAGAAGAAACACAGAGAAGAGGCTGTGAGAGCAGAGACAGCCCATTCAACCCACTTGGAAGTCAAGGGTGGTATTCCTGGCACTCAAAGGATGAGTAGAAGTCTTCTAAGTCAAAGATTGGGGAGGGTAATTGGAATAGGGAAGGGAGATTTCGCAAAGGAACAGACAGTAGTGTGAAATAACAGGTTTTTTTGTTTTTTGTTTTTTTTTTAATCATTACGAATAGTCACGGGGGAGAGGGTTGGATCAAAAAGTATGAGGTTGGAGGGGGCAGTCAATGAGTCTGGAAATGTTAAGAAACAAATTTTTTCCAGATGAGAGTTTGTCTCAGCTGAGCTAAAGGAAAGTGAACTAGAGGCTGTAGCCACATTTGGGTAGACATGGGAACAGAGGATACTATTTTGTTCTATTTTACCCTTTGAGATGGCAGATTAAGAAAAGAAGATAATGAAAACAGCATTAGATAGGGGTGAGCGAGATAGATGGAAACCAGGAGACCTGGGTGCCAGGCCCTTCTCTTGCATGAAACTTGCTGTGTGACTTTGGGCAGGTCTCACCCTCTCTGAGCCTGTTTCCTCACCAGTCAGTTGGGGAGAATAATAGCTACTTCACAAAATTAGAGTGAGATGCAGAGATATATTGGGTAAAGCACTTTGGATACTGTAAAGAGGTTTTTTAAAAATTGATGAGAGGTGCAGGAAGAAGTTGAATATATGAAAAGGAGAATATCTATATGAAGTTCTTTCCAACCTTTCATTTTGATGTCCCTGGCAGATGACCCTGTGAGTGGCAGATAGGAAGACATTCATGGGGAGGTGACCGCCTGAGTGGATCATGCATATATCAAGCTAGACATTCAGAGAAGAGAACTAAGAATGCCCAAGAGAGGAAGGAGGCAGCACAGGGAAATTTGGGCTGCTTAAGTGCAAGGGCAGGGAGTGGTTTGCGGACTTGCTGAATTTTGTGGACCCTCTACAAGGTTCTTACGAATTTCCCCAGTGTGGTGGGACATGGAAATCATGTCACGTCTCCTGCTCCAGGGCCTTCACACAAAGTGGGAGGCAGGGCTATAATTCCGTGGGCAGAGTCCAGGAGTGGACATAGCATTTGGCCCTGCTGAGTAGCCCACAGGATACTAAGAGACGCTGAGCTCCTCCCCTGTGCCTTCATTGACCCGTCTTAATGCTCTGTTGAGACTCAAATCCTGTTTGTAAATGGAAGACCCCCAACCCTCACAGGGGTCCCCCGTTGCTGTCCTGTGGGAGCCCTCCAGTCCTGTCCGATTGATTGATTTCTCCGGATACGCTGAGGGTGGTCCCTGGGGGAAGGGGGTCTGGCAGGATATCTCCCCATATTCTTAGCTCATTTGCCACTGTGCCCTTGCCAAGTTTTGCTTCCCATTGCATTTCATCGGATCATTTCTTAGTCTGTCGCCTTAAGGCACATTCAAAGAATCTGAATTAAGCTTCAATCAAGCCCCTGACTTCGCCCAGAAAGCGTTGTTAGGGAACTGGCCTACAAAGGCAGTCCGGGCGCTGTCCCAGACCCCAAACTCCCTTTCCTCTCCTCCTCATCCTCCTTCTCATCATTCAATTAATCCTCAGTCAGTTTTCCTCAGTAGCCCCTACTCTCCTGGTCACTGGGCAAGCCCTTGTGTGTCTTGAACGGCTATGCCAAGAATCTGCCCATCATAGCCCTTCTTTTCTGCTCACTGCAACCGTGAGACTTTTGTCTAATTATCTCTGGACCTGGAAGCAGTTTCATTTTCTGGAGAGGCACATAGGAGCTCCAGTCTCCAGCTTCTCGTATACCAAAGACAGACCCCCTATAAGCGCCTCCTGTCAAGTGCTCCCCCCTACCCAAAGCAAATCCTTCTCTGAGACAAAGGAGAGAATAAACTTGCAATATCTTATTCACAAGTCATATATCAAAGTAAACGAGGACAACCCTTGTCTGCTTCCACAGCCTTCTCTAAGCTGACAGGTTGTTAGCAAACATTCTCTGAAACACCAATAAGAGCTTTCATAATGTGGCTGTTGGGAACATGGGCAATGTCTGCCTATCAGAAGCAACCAAACTAATCCCACATCTAATGAGTTATCTCCATCCCCGCTGCTATCACTCCAGCTTAGGCCACCGTTAGCTCTTACCTGACCCACGACAGAAGCATCCCACGTGGTCTCTCTGTCACCACTTTTGCACCCTGTCATCCATTCTCCACTTGGCAGCTGGAGAGACTCTTTAAAAATGTAAATCACATCTCATTTCCCCTGCTCCTACCCCAAGTCAAAACCCACTTAGGATAAACTTAACCTCTTTAGTTCTGCCCATAAAGCCCAGGGGCTTTGTTCCTGCCTCCCTGTCCACACTTGACTCCTGTCACTCTGTCTCACCCACTCTGCCCCAATCATATCAGTACTCTTTTTCAGTGTCTCAAATTCCCAGACTGGTTCCCTGCTAAGAGCCCTTACAGTTGAAGCTTCCCTTTGCATGGGATATTCTCTCTTCTGATTTTTATATACTAGGCTCCCTCTTATCATTCAGACTGAAGATCTTCAGAGGCGCTTTCTTTGGTCACCTAACTTAGATTACTTGACGTATAGAATTAGGCGGAGCCGTATGAAATTGCTGTTTGATGGGTTGAATATTGGAAGTTTCATAAGGTTCAAACTAATGAACGCTCTGTGCACATCTGTTTTATATAAGTAGTGAGTTTTTATACATGTTTGTGTTGTTCACACTGTATTTATAGAGTACCTAGCATTGTGTCTGATACATAGTAGGTATTTAATCAAAGGTAGTTGCTTTGCCATGACTGTTGTCATCCCCTTCATCATCATCATTATCATCAGCATTCTAAGTCACGAAGAAGATGCAGAAGATGTAGAAGCAGAGGAAACCTCAGCATTAAACTGGTCTGGGATACAGGAGGTAAGAGGTCTGAGACTTAATCTTCCATTGCTGACAAACTCTGTGATCTTGGATAAAGCAGTATGTTTCAGACATAACACAAAGGTTGGATTTTCAAATTAGACTCACAAGAAACAAATATCTTACCAAGTATCAAGCTTTACAAATCATTTCTAAGCTACAAGTAATCATGGGGCACAGGGAAAGTGGGGAGAGCCTGGGACAGCCAATACCACTTCCCGGGCCCTTTCTTGTCACATTAGGACTTGCTCTGGCCCAGATTTAACACACGGGTCTCTAAAAGATGTAACCAAACACATTGCTTACATGAAAGCCAGCTCTTTTAGTCATGAAACATTTCCATTTTATACTCCAGCAATTACATAGCTTAGGTGACATTTTTCAGGGCGCCATGCCCCATGAATCAGTAGATTCCAAGTTTATTTACCATAAGCAATCCTAGAAGGATGAGGTACAGGCTGCTAAAAGTATCCCAAAGATAAAAATTCTGCCACTAATAAATACCATCAGTGGTTTCCCCTGGAATCCTTAATAGCTTATTTACAAGGAGATTTGACCAGGTCACATTTCTTCCCCCAGGGTGTCCCCAGGAAAGGGAAAGACTATATTGCAGGCCTGTGTAACCCTTTCCTTCCCATTTTTGAAGGAGGCAATTCCCTCATCTGTAAAATGAAAAACGTGCTCCACATATCTGAGGACTTAAAGTGTTCTAAATCTCATTGAACTTGTGATAAGTGAGGCTATTTCCTGTCACAACATATACCGGGCAGAAGCCACATAAATAGTATGTAGTAAAAGGGATTCCCCACCATGGGGATTGTTAAACTCAACCCTAAAAGCGCCTTCTTACTTAAAGATTACTGAGCAAGCGGGGTGTAATGAATGGGGTGTGAGCTCTGGAGTCAGAGAGTCCAGGGTTCGAGCCTCAGCTCTAGAATTTAGTGGCTATAGGTCTTCCGGAAAGTAGCACAAGGTGTCTAAGTCACTGTTTTCTTACCCATTTGATCACAATGATGATAGCTCCCTCCTGGGGCTGCGCTGAGTTTGGAATGAGATGGTGTGTATCATCACCATGCACCGTGGGTAGCACAAAGTGGTTGGCAGTGATGAAGTCATTCATTCATTTATGCCATTGGATGCTTCTACGGTTTCACAAGGCCTTGTTATCTACAATGTCCACAGGGTACAAAAATAGAACAAGAGGAGAAGAGGTAGGCACACTCTGGAGGGCAGCACAGATAGACCCCTAGCCAACCACACCTCTTTCCATTTCCACTATCTTGCCTCTAGCTCCAACCAATGCACACACAGCATCCAGAGCAAACTTCTAAACTGAACTCTGGGCATTCCATGGCTAAATATTCTCCAGCAGCTTCCCATCCCTTTAAAGAGAAATCCTAAACTCTTCCTCCCCGTATGCAAGTCTCTCAGGGACTAGGTTGTTGTCTTCCTTTCACTGAGCCCCCGGCTTAGTTAGGGTAGACAAAGTGCCAGAACAAATAATCCCCAAATTTCCACAGAATGACACAGCAAGAATCCGTTCCTCGTTCCTGCCACCATCTAATGTGGGTTGGCTGAAAAAGGGGTGATTGCTTCAGGCCATAATTCAGAGCCCTTGTTTCCTTTGGTCTCGTGGGTTACCCACCTCTGGGTGTTCAGAGTTCTCTCTGTCTGCCAGAATATGGGAAAAGGGAAAGGATCGCTCACGAAAATGTTTATGGACCTGGAAGACATGCCTATCACTTCCTGCCCCATTCTATTGGCTGGAAAGGAAATCAGCATATTGCTTCATCTAACCACAAAGGAGGCTGGGAAATTTGATAATGGTGATCATTCACATTCTTTGCCCTCTTCCCTTACAATCGACATGGGAACAACACTAGACCCCTTCTATCGTTCTGCCATACCATTCAGGTCCACATCTCCATGCTGTTGACCCTGCTGGTCTCTCTGTCAACAACTCTTTAGGTAAACTTCTTTGTATCTTTCGGTTCTTGTCCAAGCATTACCTTCTCTTCAAGTCTTCCTTTACTGGGTCCAGAGCTAGAGCTACTTGCTCATTCCTCCTTAGTATCTCTAGACTTGGCCCACTCTGTCACTCTGTCCTGTGGCCTCCCCTCTAGAATTTCCACTCCTCCTGAGCAGAGGCCTGCTCAAGCATCTCATCGGTAAAGCCAGAAGAATATTCACTCTCCATATCACCTCATTGTAAAGAACTCATGAATTAATGGATATAAAGTTCTCAGTACAGTGCTTGCTACACACGAGGAGCACTCAATAAAATACTAGCTTTTGCTGTTATCATATCCTGTGGATCTATTTTGTGGATGGGAACAGAAATGCTCTCCCCTGACTTTAAGCAGCCTTGAATTAGGACAGAGAAACTTGCGCTGTGGGTACGTGGCCTCCAGGGAGTGGCTCGGACAGGCAGAGAGGCCTTGGTGAACTCCCATGGCCCTGGAAGTGTTCCTTGAGTGAGGTCTGGCAGGGGCAGAGAGAAGCTGACAGATTAAATGATTCAGGCTGCTTAGCAAAGCAAACGTGGCTCCAGGAAGTTAGAAGTAACTCAGAATGGAAGCTCCAACTGCCACTGGGTGGTGGAATTTTTTTTTTTTTTTCCAAATTCAATTTGTTTTCACTTGAGCTGCCTCATTTCATCAACACAGCTCTTTGGAACATTGGCTAAAGTCCCTGAAAAAGTCTCCCTTTTAAAGTGTTTTCTTTGTCCCTCCGCCCCAGGCCTTCTCCTTAGTCCCTCAAATGCAATAAAAATTAAACACTTGGAAACCTAGAGAAAGTCCCCCCAAAACACCAGGTCAGCATAGGTGTGCATCAGGGTAAGCCTGCAGATTGGTTGGCGAAGGTGAGACTCTAGGGCCGGATGTAAAGTTGCCATAAGCAGCAGAGTGACTACAGTTCAATCATTAGCCAAAATGGCCCTGTGGTTGACAAATCGCCTTCTCTTCACAAAGACCCTTTCATCCAGGTCAGTCTTGTGTGAGGCTCTCAGTGCCTCCACATTTCAGCCTCAAGAGGAAGGAAGGGGAAAGAAACAGCCCCTCATCTGAAGCAGCACAGAAGGTTTCTCAATCAAGAGTCTGGGTTGCAACCCATTCTCTGCTTATGCATCTGGGCCATGAACACTCACTCCATTGCTGCACCAACATGACCGCATGACCGGGGCAAGGGCCAAAGTCAGAACAGGTCGTGCAGTTTCCTTCTTTGTGATCTGGAACTTCTTTAAAAAGAGAACAATAAACCGAAGAACCCTGTTTGAACTGGCCCATGAACGATTTTGAGATGGCCTAACCCTTCCAGTTCAGAACCAGCTAATTCCAGACCAGCTCTGGTTCCTTCGGAGTATGACGCACCCCAGTATTAGTTTTACTTCTCTCTGCTGGAGAGTAAATACATAATGTCAATAGAAAAAGACTACATAAAGAATATTTTTCTTTTTTTTTTCTCTCTGCTGCCTCTTCACCTTTTTTGTTTTTTGTTTTTCTTTATAAGAACTTGGCAGAGCTGATAAATTAAGCAGATTTTTCCACACAAAGAACGTAAAGATTCATTGTAAACTATATGCAGGAGTTAACGTGACTATGGCGGTCTAGTTTAGGAAGATAATTTTATTTTTATTTAATTTTTCTCTCTAAAATATTAGACATCTAATGTCTACAGATGTGAAAAATTGTTTGCAAGAAAATACCAAAATAGTAACACCACCATTTTATTGGTATTTACAAAGAGACCAGCACTCTGCTGTAGTCCTCACACAAACCTGTAAGATCTCTTTGTTCAGAGAAAACGGAAACTCATAGAGGTGAGGAATTTTGCTCAAGGTCCTACAGAGAGAACGTGGCAAAGCCATCAATCAATCAACTTTGGCTTAGCAGACTTTAAAATCTACTCACACCTGTAACTATGAATCTCCTCTTCTCACCATGCCCTTCTTCAAAATGGCGGTATGATCTGTATCTTGGGGTTGTTGGGAGGCTTAAATAGAATCTAGTTTCTGTACCTTTTTGGTGGTTGTATATGAAATTCTACCGGCATAGGGACTGAAGCCTCAGTTGTTTGGAGAAGTTTATGGCCACAGAGTGTTGCAGGGGGAGGGTGTAGAAAGAGACAGAAGCATCCTTCTGGTTCCCATGCGCCACGCTCACCATCTGTTAGGCTGGGAACTTGGTCTTGCCACTGTGTTCACTATGTCAAAGGACTAATGATAAGGCTTGGTTCTAGGGCCTCTCTCAATGTCTACTACATAACTGCTTTTCAGTAAATGTTGGTTAAGATGTCAGCTGAGGTTTCTTGACCTTTGAGATCTTAGCAAAATTAGCTAGACATCTTCCCCACCTGTGCAACCTGTAAACATCCAAGGCTTCTTCTCCACTACTTTTGCAAATTTTCAGGAACCCAGGAGCTTCTTGTCTCTAAGGATCTTGTTTCTAGATGGATATCTTTGTTCTCTTCCATAAAGACCCAGCCTGGGGGCAGGGGCAGGAAACGACTATTTCTTTGAGTCTCTGAAACTCCACTCACACATCTGTGGAAAGAGTAGACTTCACTCAATACTAGAGAGAGAGGGCCTCCAGCAGAGAAATCTCTACTGTCACCATGAAAACAACTGTGAATGGAACAGAATATCACCCATCTAGAAATGTCCTCCAACCACCTCACTACCAAGATAGTCCATCGATCCTTCATGGCATCCAGTATCAACCTCTCTCTGTTTTCCTAACTTCTCCATTCTTGTCCTATGTCCTCCCTTATTTCATCTCAATATTCATCTCTGAACCATTCCATTTAAGGAACAAAATTGATAAATCATATTCCTAAACCACAGAAAGCTGACACTCTCATCCATGATCTTTCGGCATTTACCAACACCCACACATTGAAGATCTCACTTACCTCAAAAGGATTAATTAATCTCCACCTACCCTTCTTCCCAGGAGGCATTCTGATACTGAATATTAGGATAATAGATAAATAACAAAAATGTCTATACCTCTTAAGTTACACCAGGCACTGTTTCAACCATGTTGTACTTCTTATCTAATTTAATCCTCACAACTCCATGAGATTGTTATTATATTCCCATTTCACAGATGGGAACTGAGGCAAAGAGAGGTTAAGCAACTTGTTCGAGGTCACGTAGATAGTGGTAGACCTGTGATTCAGTCTCTGACGGTCTGATTCTGGAGTCTGTGCTATTAATGTCTTTAGACTCATCAGATAGAGAGAAAGATGGACAGCCAGATATTTCCCTCTCTCAGCTCAGTATAAGATAAAGTAATGTATTTATTTACAAAATAAATGAATGAGTAAAATTTGAAGAAAATCTTTGGGGTTTTGGAAAATGTGTAAAAAATGTTAACCACAAGAAGTAGGACAGAAACTGTCAGGGTTAAAAAAAATAATAAGATCTAAGAGGGTAGTTGCAGAAGGAACAGAGGCAGCCCCTGGGACAAGCAAGCATCAGGAACATTGATCAGACTCCGGGAAGTTATGTGCAGGCGTTAAGTTGGGTCAGGGAAGGATTGTGTTTTAAATCGTATAATCTGTCTTCCATACCAGCAGGAAAAGCACCATGGCCGCTGCACAGGCTGCTTCCTTTTGGAGGCCTTTGGGAGGAGATGGAGGTTGTAAAGAGACAGGAAGAGAGTGCTCTCCGCTGCACGAAGAAGACTCAAGTGGGTGCAAAGTAAGGGCCCCTCATCAGAGGAGTAAAGTCAGGAAATTTTCCACTTCCAAGTGATCTTTGTTTCCTACTTGGAAACCACTGTAGTGCGTCTACATCTGGACAATGATGTCTGTTATAAGAGTACAGCTCTCTAATCAAAAGTCAATGGGCTGTGCAACCAGGGCTGGGGTGGGTGTCTTAACGAGTTCAGGGAGTTACAGTTTTCTCCCAAGCCTCCTCTTTCTAAACAGTTTGCTCCTGTTGACAGGAAAAGTTCAATCATCCTGAATTTCCTGAATTTATTAAGGAAGAGAAGGAAGATCACTCTGGCGGTTAGGTTCTCTGACATTTGACATGGTTTAAAGGTCTATCTTGAGTAAAAAGTTCTCATTTACTGAATGATTTCATCCTTTCCATATGGCAAACTCTCATACCCTCACCTTTCCCTCTACCCAGACTAACTGAAAGGTTATCTCATTAAGCACAGTATGTACTTTCTTTGGGGACTCCAGCATGACATACACCCAGAATTATAACGGTAATAATGATACTCTTTGTTAAATACTTACTATATGATTACACCACGCTGTTTGGCAAGCATAATCTCATGGAAGTTCGAAGACAACTCTGAAGTAAACAATATTATCTTCATTTTAGAGTTGAAGAAACCAACGTGCAGAGAAGTTCCCATGAGCAGCGGCGAATGACAGAATTTGGACTCAGCCCAAGTCCGGCTGATTCCAGAGCTTTAATTACTGCGCTAATTGCTCCAGCTGAGACATGCCACCGACACTGGTAGAGAAGGCAGCAGAGTTCTCACTGCCACCACCACCAGACTGTCTGCTCCCTCATCTGCCTGAAAAGGCTCCCATCACCTAAACGCCTCTATTTACTCTATTTGTATCAGTGACGTTAAGCCCTGAAACTCTTCGTGGACCCAACACATTAAGGCTACGCCATAGACACCCAAGTGGAGGCTCTTCTTCTTTCCAACTCCCATGTTGTGAAAAGTTGCAGGTTTGTGTCCTCTTTGCTTCTTACAACCCCTTCTGGGTTAGATTTCCTCAGATCTCTGCACCGCTCCCACTCACTGGAGACGTTCGCCTTGGGGTTTTGCCTCACTATACCCCTTGGCGCTGTCACCCTATACATTCTGTCCTAGTTACTCCTCCTGGTGCTTTGAAGATCCAGTCGTCCAGGTTTTCTGCCCACCCCACGTAGTACTTTCATCTTTAGTGACTTCAGCATGGGATAACTCAACATCCTGGCCTTTCAGATTCCTTGCCTTCTTCATTTCCTATGATCTTGCCCATCTTTCCACCTTATCTCAAGTCAATTATCCCCAATATATCATTTGATAAACCTTCTAGGAACTTCCAGTTTACAAATGCCTCTACTTTCTCCTTATCTCCCAGGAGTCCCTTATTTTCATTTCCTTCATTATCCAGCTAAGATTACATTCACATCCCAGCAATGACTTTTCTCAAAATCCTCATTTTTTTGCTTTGTAAGGATCTCATAGAGTCCTGTGTAGACCAAAACCTGAATGAACTCAGCTTGTTCTTCTCTATACTTGCACTTGGGTTGCTGGGTAACTTGGGGGGGAAAAAATCACTCTGAACTGGAAACAGTCTTAATTCATGGTCCCCTACCTTAACTGGGCCTTTAGTGATACCCAGGAGTCCCATTATGTTTCAATAGAGAGTGCTTTCCCCTTCTGCAAGGCAGCTATTTCAAACTGTCACCTCTTCTCTAAAATGCATGACTCCCATTTCTTCCTTAGTTTCCCTATGACCTTGCCTCCCACAGAAAAATAGACGACACGGGTCAAAATTCCTTCAACTTCCTGCCGTAAAACTTACACATTTGCATCTTCACTCACTACCTCCCTTCTCCCCTCTTGATGGCCAGGAAGAAATATCCTTTGTTCTACTGAAAACTGGATCCCATCCATTCCTGACGTCTCAGGAATGTTACTCCATCCATCTCTCCCTCCCTACTGGCTGCATCCCATGAGCATGTGGGCAAGGCACTGCCTCCAATCCCCAGGTCCTCCTCCAGATTCCACATTCTCTCTCTTCTCTGTCATGGAGAAGTTTCCCTGAAGTGTATTGAATATCTCCATTTCATCACCTCCCACTCACTCCTCAGGCCTCTGTATCTGGCTTCCCCACCTTCATACCACTGAAGCTATACTTGAAAAACTGACCCATTATCTCCCTCTTTTAGACTGCATGTGCAATTTTCACCTTTCTTCTCGCTTGACTTTTCTGCACTTTAATACCGTTGGTCACTCAAAGCATTCTCTTTCCTTGATTTCTGAGACACGGTATTCTATTTATTCTCCTAGCTGTCTGGCTATTCCTTTCTTTTTAAATCTGGGGCCATCTTGTTTCCTGTTTCCACCTCCCTGGTTGATCTCATCCTCTCTTGTGATAGGTTCGTACCTCCTAAACCTGCATCTCTCTTTCTGGTCAGTTTTCTGTGCTCCAGATTTTCATATTCAATGATCTTCTACCGATGGCACTGGGATGTCTCACAGGCACTTTGTAGTTAACACTCATAAAACACATCCCCCCCTTCACTACACCCATTCCTTGTGCTCCTGCATTTCATTTTCAGTGAATAATGTCATCCTTTGCCCAGTTTCTCAAGCTAGGAAAGGAACAACGCCCTTGTCCTCTTGCTTTGCCTCAGCTCCCATATGTAAGAATTATGAAATTCTATGAATTCTGTTTCTCAGCTGTATCTTGATTATAGCTGCTTCCATCTAGCTTCAATTTCACTCACAGGTCACCACCTGCTTCCTTACTCCAGATTTCAACTGCATATTTTCCTCCCTTTGGATCACTGCCCACATGCCTCTGTTTGCTTAACTTACATATATTCTTCCATCATATTTGCATTCTATTATCTTTAATAAAAAGCCTTTTGTACCCCCAAGGCTGGGCTGCATACCCCTTCTCTGTGTACCTGTATCATCTTGTGATTATCCCACGTCATATCAGTTACACTGTATTTTAATTGTCTGTTTACTAACCTGTCTTACCACCCACTGTCTAGTTTATAACTTTGTCTTTAACTCCTAGCCCAGCCCTTGACATGTAATAAGTGATTATTCAATATTTGTTCAATGAATGATTTATTTTTAAACTCTAACTTTGTTTTCTGTTAGTTGTGCAAACTCGTATTACTCAATGGGTATATGGCTACTCTTTTAAAAGTCAGCTTTATTGAATTATAATTTACATATGATAAAATTCACTACTATTAAGTGCAAACTTCAATGAGTTTTGACAAATGTATATAGTTGTATAACTAACACTACAAAAATAATATAAAAAATTTCTACCACTGCAAAAATTACCCTTGTGACTCTATGCAGTAAATCCCTTCCCTTCCCCATGGAACTCCTGGCAATGACTTATCTGTTTTTATCACTATAGTTTTGCCTTTTCTAACACTTCATGCAGTTTAATTCATATGGGGAGCAGTCTTCTGAGTCTGGCTTCTTTCACTTAGCATAATGTTTTTGAGGTGCATTTATGATATTGTGTAATATCAGTTCATTCATTTGTATTGCAGAATAGTATTTCACCATTTGCATAGACCACAAATTGTTCACCAATTACTGTATTGGGTTGGCCAGAAAGTTCATTCAGTCAATGAATATGTTGTTCAGTAAAGTTCTTGGTAAAAATGAAAAATGTGTCTGTTATTTTTACTTAAAACCGAACGAACTTTTTGGCCAGCCCTATATATTTAGATCATTTCCCATTTGGGGTTATTATGAAGAAAACTGTTATGAATATCTAAGCACAAATCTTTGTGTGGACATGTTTACATTTCTCTGGGGTAAACACCTAGGAGTGGAATTGCTGGATCATATGGTAAACGTTTGTTTAACTTTATAAGAAACTGCCAAACTGTTTTCCAAAATATTATGCATTCCTGCTAGCAACATTTGAGATTCTAGTGTCTGCCCTACTCACCAAAACTTAGTGTCGGTCATTTTAACTACAGCCATTATAGTGGTTGTGTAGTGGTATCTCTTTGCAGCTTTAGTTTTTATTTGCCTGATGACTAATGATGTTGAGCATATTTCCACAGGTTATTGGCCATTTGTGTGTTCTTTTGTGAAGTGTCTGTTAAAAATTTTGCCTATTTTTATTTAGCTGTTTCTTTTTATTTTTCAGTTGTGTCAATATATTCTAGATAAAGTCCTTTGTTAGACATACATATTGCAAATATTTTCTCCCAGTCTATAGCTTGTCTTTCCATTCTATTAACAGTATCTTTTGAAGAGCAGAAATGTTTATATTAGATGAAATATAATAATTTTTTGTAGGTCATATTTTTTGTGTCTTAAGAAAAATTTTCCTACCTCAGGTAGCAAAGATTTGATTCCTATATTTTCTTCTACTTTGAGCTACTACATTTAGGTCCATGATCCATTTCTAGTTATCTTTTGTATAATTTGTGAGATAGGGGTTAATTCATTGTTTTCTATATGAATATCCATTTGATCTAGCATCATTTGTTGAAAGTCAACTCATTCTCTCATTAATTACATTTTTCAAAAAGCAATTGATGTGTATAAGTAGGTTTATTTGGGGTCTCAGTTCTGTTCCACTGATATCTATGTCTCCCTTTATGTCAATAATATGTTGTATTAATTAATGTATTTGATAGTAGGCATTGAAATCAGGCAGGGTAGGTCTATCACCAGTGTTCTTTTTCAGAATTACTTAGGCTAGTCTAGGCTTTCAATTACTTTGTGAATTTTAGGAACTTCACGTAAAATTCTATATAAAAAAAAAACCTGCTGGGAAATTGATTGCTACTCTATTGAATCTACTGATCAATTTGAGAAGAATTGCCATCTTATTAAAATGTATGATCTATTAACATGGTATATGTCTCTATTTACTAGTGTCTTTTTATATAAAATATTCTGTAATTTTAGTACATGTCTCACACATATTTGGCTAAGTAAATTTGCAGTCCCCCTTTCCAAATATATGTACATTCCTTATAGCCATCCTGGAAGGCAGTATTATGACCCACATTTTATAGATGAGGAAATTGAGGCTCAGAGAAGTTCACTGACTCATATAAATTTACATAGCCATAGCATTTTGTAAACTGTCACAGTGTCCTTATGAAAATGCCCTGTGGTCCCATCCCCAAAGCTCATGAAATTTCTTGTCTCCCTCTCCCATCCCCTTTCCTACATACTCTTGTTCTGGATCAGAGTTTCTGTGCCATTGACTTATAATGGACTCAAATCTCTTCCAATGCCCTTCAGACTAATGCTTTAGTTCAAATGTCTTTTTTCTTTTGTGGTTTTTATCTCTGAATGCTATGTTTTGGATTATACTCAGAACCATGACTTATATCCCACTGGTGAACATTTTTCTTCTAACTCCTTTCTCCATCATATTTAGCCCCTCAGCCCTCAGCCCTGGCCCCCGTCCACATCCAGAACCCACCACTCAGGGTGTTCCAACTGTAGGATCCAGATCTTGAGTCAAGAGATGCTTGGTCTTAAAGCCCATGATTCTCCCTTTCCTCATTCTGATTTGTAGAACCCGTCTCTGTCCCCAAAATATTGTATTTTTTTAAGCAACTTAAACTCACCTCTAGGATCTCATGTTTTGATATATGTCATTACAGCCAAAAAGCATGAAGCAAGAGGAATAACAAAGTTCTTTGTCTGCAACCTCAGAATCTAGTTTAGATTTCTACATTCAGTTTGTGCCAGATAAAAACCTCAAGGTAAGCAGGTGCTAATGGAAGGATGTCTGCCAGCCCATCAAGACAGTGCAGTGAAGGCAAAAGCTATCAGATTTCCTAAGAGGACCTCGAGATCTATACCTTCCCATGTTTTCCTGCCTTAAGCAACTCCTGCATCACAGACAGCTGCTTAATGCAATCATGTTTAGAACAGAACGGTCCTCACCTATGCAGTGCCTCATATGATATTGTGATTTATAAGAAACATGTATATTTGGTCATTCAGATGACAAAAATATATTTCTCTTGTATATTTGGTCTTCATTCACAGTTCCTGCCCCACAGCTCCCCTTGGAATTTCCTGAGTGATGAGAACAATGAGAGCATCTTTTGTTATAATATTGGGTCTCTTGTCCTCAGTTCCTGAAAACTCTTCAGGGTTATAAAGGTGAAATGGGTGTCTTATTATTCATAACAAGGTCCTTTCCACCACAACTGGGTTTATATTCATGAAGATGACTTTTTGGAAAGCACCTAGAGATGGGGGCTGGTTGCCAGGGAAACCAAGCAGGAATAGAGGGTTGGAACTTTCAGTCCCACCCCCTGGTTTCTAGGGGGGGGAGAGAAGCTGGAGGCTGAATCAATCACCAATAGCCAATGAGTTAATCAATCATGCCTATATAATGAAGTCTCCATAAAAACCCAGAAGAAGGGGTTTTGGAGAGCTTCTAGGTTGGGAAACAAGAATGCTTCCATAGGCACCATGCTGGGTCCCAAGCTCCATGAAGACAGAAGCTCCTTTGTTTAAGACCTCATCTTATGTATCTGTTCATCTGGCTGTTGATTCATATCCTTTAATACCCTTTGTAAAAAAAATCAATAACCTAGTAAATAAACAAGTTTCCTGAGTTCTGTGAACTGTTCTCACAAGATCATTGAACCCAAGGAGGGGGTCATGGGAACCTTTGATTTACAGCCAGTTGATCAGAAGTACAGGTAACAAGTTGGACTCACATCCTGAGTTAGAGGGGATCTTTGGAACCTCCAATTTGTAGCCCAGAAACACAACCGGGGCTTGCAATTGGCATCTAAAGTGAAGGGTGCTCTTGTGGGACTGAGCCTTTTACCTGTGGCATCTGATGCTATCTCTGGGTAGTGTCAGAATTGAGTTGATTTGAACTCACATCAACTTGGACACCCTACTGGTGTCCAAGAATTGCTTGTTGGTGTGGGAAAGCCTACACACACACACACACACACATTGGAATTCGGTCTAGGAACAAAAAAAAGACACTTCCAGTTAAGAATAACTCCAGAACCAATCAGAAACAGTGTTTCTTTAAGACCAACAGCCAGATTTCTATGCAGCCCAGTTGATTTCTTTTAGGGTTCTTTCCTTCCACAAAGGAGAATGCTGCAGATTAAGTGAGACTGTATATGCCAAACCCAGAGCACAGTTTTGTCACAAATTCAATGGTCTGAACATGGACGTTTCTTCTCCTCTGAGCCTGTGTCTGTTTAAGCTGTGGTCTGCTTTCATTTTACACTAAAATGGAGTGGACAGCCAACACTTGATCATCTTGTCACAGCAGCCACTGAGGGCAAGTCAACCTGAGCATCCAGCTTTGCAAGCCACAGTCAATAGCAATTTGGAGGCACACATGTGACTTGCATTGGAAATGGTGACATGACCTGGGCTCTCAAGAGGAAACCTA
The DNA here is from genome assembly GCF_009873245.2 of Balaenoptera musculus. NCBI lineage: Eukaryota > Metazoa > Chordata > Mammalia > Artiodactyla > Balaenopteridae > Balaenoptera > Balaenoptera musculus. The sequence goes on along the minus strand of NC_045790.1, from coordinate 97,560,069 downwards.
AAAAAGACTTTAACTTCACAGGAAACAAGGATCTACTCTACCCAGATCCTCCCCAAGCCCCCTTAGTTTCTGCCTTTCTAAAGCTTCCACAGACCCCCAATGCACCCCACTGTTCCAGCCTCTCATACCTTTGCATTAGTGATTCTCTGAGTGTAAATATTACCTTAAAACTCATTTCCAGGCACCGCTTCCAGGAAGACTTCACAGACTTTGAACTGGGACCATGTGCCCGAACTTCGTATAGTAGTTCCTGCTTATCCGTGGCAAAATATTTTCCAGGACCCCCAGTGGGTGTCTGAAAACATGGATAGTATCAAATCCTATAAATATTATGTTTTTCCCTATACATACATATGTATGGTAAAGTTTAGTTTATAAATTAAGCACAGTAAGAGATTAACAATAATAACTAATAATAAAATAGAACAATTATAATATATTATATATGCAATATACTGTAATAAAAGTTATGTGAATGTGGTCTTTTGCTCTCTCTTTCAAACTATCTTACTGTATGTACAAATTTAATGCTTTTTCCAGCTTAACTAAGCACTTCCCATGCACCGTGGTAGTAATTGTGGCAGTTTGAAGTGTGACGGTACAACTAGAACAAATTTCTTTTTCCTTCTTCACAGTTTCATGGGTAGAAGATTCTTTCTTGCCTTAGATCTTTGTAACCTCAGCATATGATTTTCTTTCTTTCCTTATTAAGTTGAGAATTTTCACCTTTTCACTTAAAGGAAGAACTTTACAGCCTCTCTTTGGCATATCTAAATTGCCAGCATCACTACTCGTGTGCTTTGGGGCCATTATTAAGTAAAATAAGCGTTCCTTGAACACAAGCACTGCAACACCATGACAGTCGACCTGATTACCTGGGTGCCTACTAAGTGACTAAGTAACGGGATATGCCGGACAAAGGGATGATCCAAGTCCAAGGCAGGACAAAGTGAGAGGGCGGGAGATTTCGTCACACTACTCAGAGTGGTGTGCAATTGAAAACACGAATTGCTTATTCTTGGAATTTTCCATTTCATATTTTCAGACTGTGGTTGACCATGGATAACTGAAACCACAGAAAGTGAAACCGTGGATAAAGGCGGGACTACTGTAATTCCACAGCAGACATCTTTATCACAACATCTACCACACTGTACTATAATTACATATTATTTCTTTTTCTCACTGAACCATGAGCACCAGGAGGGCAGGGCCTGTATTTTGCTCTTTTCTGTATTCCCAGTTCCCAGCAGAGTGGCACACTTTTGCTGATCAAAACATGAGTTAGGGAAACTAAGATGAAAAAGAGAATGATATAGCAGATGGGAAAAGAAATGAAGATGAAAAGAAGTCAAGGGAAGAAGAGAAAAAATACAGGTAGGAAAGATAGAAAAATGAAAAGAGCAGTCAATTAGCCCAAGTTTTGAAACTTCTTTGTCATCACTGAGTGATTGGGGAATTTATGGAGACTCTTAATGTCAGATTGGTCCTCTCCAAAATGGTGATAATAATACCTCAGAAAGTTTTTATTACCCAAAATGGTAAAAAAAAAAAAAAGAACCCAGAGAGTTGCTGGCATGACATGATCCAATAAAATAATATCTTTAAATATCCAACACAGTGTCTTAAAAATAGTGTTTAATATTGCATTCTTTATCATCATCATCATCACCAGTATCTCAAGGTTGTTGGGTTGAATAATTCAAGTACAGGTGTTAACAGTGGGATTAGCACTAAGAGATCAATGATAATAGTGATAATCACCTTTATAGTAATTCTCACTTTTATTATACTTAGTAAACTCAACTTGTTATTAATCAACACCCTTCCTTTGTTAATCTTACAGATGTTATCTATAGCTACCTTTAGCATGGTATGCATCATAACATTACATAATTATCTGTTTATGTATCCCTCATAGTCAGAGACTTAATGACAGTCTTAGTTCAAACTGGCCATGTATCCCTAGAGTTTAGTACCAAATGTGCTCTTAGAAAATTCATGTCGGGGACTCCCTTGGCGGTCCAGTGGTCAGGACTCCACGTTTCCACTACAGGCGGCATGGGTTCAATCCCTGGTCATGGAACTAAGATCCTACATGCCCAAGCAGTGCGGCCAAAAAAAAAAAAAAAAAATTCAGTTTAAATGAGTAAACAGAGTTAATGTACACACTAAGCCATCCCCACTGGGTTTTTTTGTTTTGTTTTGTTTTGCCTACGTACAACCTACATCATTTATGTGCTAAATGGCTGTCCAAAGTGAAGAGTATAGTCTATGAGCGCTAGCACAGAGGTCTCAAACCACTGGCCTTATTAGCACTATATTCTCAAACTGAACTATGTAGACTCCCTTAAGAGTCATCTAGAACTTCCAGAAACCCCCAGAAAGTCCTTGATTGCCACTAGCAGGATCATTTTGGAGAGACTTGGAGCTTCCCCATGAGTCTTCTCCAAATACTCATTAGCAAGTCTGGAATGAGTTCATAGCAACTCACCACAGGTCATTAAATGATTCCTTTAGCGTTTCAGGATTTAGAGTCGCCATCCTGTTCCATGGAAAATTTTAGAGGAAATTAGATTATTGTTGGGAACACCGGCCAAATAGATGAAAGGGAGATAAATGTACTTAATAAATACTCAGCTTTGTGGCTTCTAGCAACAGTCCACATTTCATCTTCTACGGAAAAAAAAGGGCAAGTATTAACTCCTTCAAAACCTCACTGAAGCTAACCTCAGAGCCAAGGTTTAGGTCCATGCTGCATACCCAAATAAAAATTAGGCCCCAAGATAATGCACAATAAGATATTTTTAAAGTGACTCCCAATAAGGTAAATACCACACAAATCTTAGATTTTACTTCCTGCCTAAACTCAATAGATTGTACTCAAGAAGGAATACATTGTTAGAATTAGCAAGGGATTTAGCACTAAGCAGACCTGATTTCAAATCTTGACTTTGACACTTGCATAGATTACTTTGCTTATTTTTCTGACCAATAAAATGGGAATAATGCTATTCATAACACCATGATATGTTGGTGAAAATGCTTACCACAATGCTTAGCATGCAGATACTCAATAATATTACTTTCCTTCTCGTTTTCCCTTGGCTCTTAGAGCCTTCCTAAAAATAAAGCCTTATGAGTTTGTGCTGTGGAGAATCTAATACCAACCCCTTTCTACATTAATTCTTTAAAATGTAAAGACAAACTACACACAATATAAGAATATCATCCATGTAGACCCATCCCTGGCTTCAGTGGGAATTTTTTTTTAATAGAAATGTAAGATTGTACAGAGTACTTGATGCACATGGATCAGGTACCTTTCTAAGAAGCACTGGTATCGGAATATAAGCATGATAAATTACAGAGGATTATTCACTTTCCAAAGGTTATTTTACACAAAAGGATTAACCACATGACTCACTTTAATAGTGCATTCCCCAGGTGGCTCTAAAAGAGGATTTAATTTTGTAAAAAATAACACTAAGTAACTTTCAAGAATTAAGTCCCTACATGAAATAAAATAATACTTTTATGAGGTTATCTCCAATAAAGCCTATGAGGTTGACTAAGTGTCCAAAACAAGGCATGCCAGTTCATGAGATATATTCCCCTGATGAAAATCTCTTAGCTTGCAAAGTTAATGTTATGGAAAGATAGATTCATTGTTTCTACAAGTGCTGTAGAAAGCACTTTACATGTACTAGTGATGGTGGAGATAAACTCAAAGAAATGGGAAATCACATTGTCTCTCCTGTGCACCGAGTCTAATATATATGTGACCTCATTGAATTCTCCCAACAACCAGATGAGGCAGGTACTATTATCAGCATTATTATTTTGAAGATTATCATTCACAGAAATGAAATATTGAAATTTCACGATCACCCAGCTGATAAATACTCATCCCAAGATGCAAACATATTCCTGCCCTGCTCTAATACTCATATCCTCTCCTCAACCGCATTGCATCTCATTGCACAGGGCAAATGAAACGGTTCAAATACAAGTTCTCTAGATGTGTAGATGACAGATGCACTATCACAATTTAGGAATTAAGGAAAAATGTGTAGGGACATGACATCTGAATTGGGCTAAAAAGAAAGAGGAAAAGTAAAAGCACAAATTTTTAAATTTCCAAGCATACTTCCAGGAGCTAATTCAGGTGAGATCAGAGACCCTGAACTTCAACCAACAAAAAAATCTAGATTCATTGGCTGGACTTGAGTTCCAGGGATGTTCCAAGACCATCAAAAAAAATCATCATTGTTGAGGGAAACACCAGCTTAGTAACAAATTAATCTGTTAAAATGTAAGGGGGAAAAATGCATCATATAAACAACTCATTTCTAGTGGCCTTTAAGTTTTCCATTTCTCCAGAAATTGTTCTCCTCTTATTCAGATATATTGGCAGTAACGTCAAGTCTTCAGCCAAAGGAAAGAGACTGGCCAGACCTCATTAGGCTGTGATTTCAATTAAACATCATAAAGGAAAAAAAAGAGTTGACAGCAAGTAGATTACAAAAACAGAAATACATTCACCACTGGGCAAGCAGCTCCATCTTCATGCTCTGTCTTATGCCTGGCTAGTCAAAGAAACCCTTACCCATTGACAAAGATGAAGAGTATTGCCTGTCAGAGAGGCCCAGGGTAGAGAAGCATCCAAGTTAGTTCACGAAAGTGTTGACCTTCTCTCAGCTTCAGCCACCAACCAGGACTCCAGGGCAACTGAGAGAGAATCCAACAACAGCTTCCTGCCTTGGAGGCACAATATTCCAATGTAGGACAACTTCTTTTCTTTTTTAATTCTTTCCTGATTTCTTTTTGTTTAGTATAAAAGTAAAAAAAAAAAAATCAATAAGCATTAATGAGAATAACTAGAAATGAGGAAATTGAACATAAGGGCAGGAAAACAGAAGAAAGAAGATGTCAAAGCATGAGTAGGTATTTCTATGATGTAGTGTAAGAAGAAATAAAGGAAAATGAGACATACATAAGACAAAACAAAGCAAACAAACAAAATGTGTATGCCCTGGAACAGAATTCTTATCTGTTAATCAGAGAGCTAAGATATAAGGAGTATGTTAACCAGGAGACAGTGTTGGGTTTGTGGATGAAAAATGTCGCCTGCCGTGTATCAATAAACAAAGGATGCTGAGGTCATCAAGTCATCAGCCACTGCCGCCACCCCCAGCTGTGCACCCTCAGGGGATTCAGGATGGAGAAAAACAGGATACTGGCCCTGGATAGTTAAGGTGCATAGCAAAGGAATGATTTCAATGAGCCCAGGTTCTTGCATCTTCTCAGACCCAAAAAAAGTGCTAAATTCATTAACTTGAGATGTCTGGTTTTCTTTAATTAGCAGTAATCTTGTGATGTTCAACTTCCTGGGGTTTTTTTTGTTCATTTGTTTGAACTCCTATATGTCCTGGCTCCTCCCTTACCTCATCAGAACAGTCCCTCAGGGCTATCTGAGAGGCTGTCTCCCAGGCTTAAGTTCTCAGCAAGTCCGCTGAATAAAAACGTAATTCTCAACTTTAGGTTGTGCATTATTTTCAGTCGACAGGTTAAACTCTGTTGTGTGCTGGCATGGAGTTATCATGGATGGCATCTCCAAACCTTGGTATAGACACAGTGTAGCAAAATGGCTAAGAGTATATTGTTTGGCATCAGATAGGGCAGGATGAAAATCCCATTTAACACCCGTGTAACCTAAGTAAGTTAGTTAACCCCATAAACTCAAGGTTTAATATCTCTAAACTGAGAATAGCACTACCTATCCCATACAATATTTGTAAATTTTATGCAATATCATGTATATAAAGGGCTGAGCACAGTGACTTGCACACAGGATGCTACCAATTTAATTAATACTTATTAATGAATTGTTTTGTGGAAGGTGGTTGAGATATTTCTTTGATTTATCTGGGAATTTCACTATTAGCCATTGCTAAGATGAGTAGACTAAATGAAGAATACCTTGATTTTCTCTACTTAAGAATCCCACTTACTACTGTGAGAGTACAATTGGCATAGCAAATGGGTATCAAAAAATAACAATTTGCCATTCAATTGGAAAAGTGCACATTTAGGTAATACAATTAGAGTGCAGACCAAGATAGAATGTGGCTTTTAAGTTCTAGCAGGTATGGAGAAAATAGCAGGTGGAAGAGTTTTGTAGAAAAGAATTGTATAGATTGAAATTAGAATGTCAGAAAAGATAGTAACACGAGACACAAATCCCTCTCAAAAGAATTTAAGTACAAAAAAGAATTTATTAGGCTGCAAAAATCTTAATTTTAAACATCTTAAGCAAAATACTAGCATATTAAACCTGGCACTGTTCTAAGCCTAACCAACAAGCATCGTGGCCTAGTAGAATTTATCACAGAAAGACAGGTATGAGTCACTGAGAAAAAAAAAAAATCTATCAAGGTATGATTATTCAACATATGAGCAATTTAAACGAGAAGACAAATGGATGTCTCAATAGATATTGAATATATAAAATTTGCAATAAAATTCAACATTTATTTAAGACAAAATTCTTAGCAAATTATCAACAGCAGGAAACTTCCTTAATCTAATAAGTAGCTATCAAAACCCTGCAAATATAAAACTTAATGTTGAAATTTAGAAGCATTTCTATTAAAGTCAAGAAAAGATAACAGTATAGTCCACATAATTCACCATTGCTAGTCAACTGCATGTCATAACTAAGAAATAAGACAAGAGAAACAAATGAGGTATAAGAATTGGAAGTTGTAATTACATATTAGAGATTATATTAAGATTATCAACATAGTAATTCAAGAAAAGCTGTAAATGAACTAATGAAGCAACTGCGAGATTTCAGAATGGTTGAATAATACACAAAAATGTATACTTATCAGTAATAATGTAATATAAGTATAGTCATTATAAAAAAAATCAAAATTGTTTATAAATAAACTTAAGTAAAACCTTGTGGAGAACATTATAAAATGTTTTAAGAAACATAAGAGAAAACAAAATATATGGAGAACTGTGCCACTTCCATGGATGGAGATGTTAAAATTCACAAAGCTATTAATTTGATCTAAATCCTTAATATATTCAATGAGATTTCAAATAAAATCTCAACAAGATTTTTCCTCTACAACTCTGCATACTTATTCTAAAAATCCATCTGAATTTGCAAACATCAAATATTAACCAAGCTGATTCTGGAGGAAAAAAAATAAGAGGTAGCACTTAACTATGTATCTCTTAAGTCATTTATATTTTAAAGCTATTGAAATTAAAACAGTGATATTGGAACAGGGGGAGAAAATCAGATCAATGGAACAGAATTTGAAGCTCTTAAATAAGCTCAAATACATGTGAAAAACTGGCATATGATACAGGTGGCATTATAAATCAGTGAAAGGAAAAAGTAAACAATAAATGGCAAGATTTTCCATTTAAAACTTGCACCTCACATGAAAATAATTAAATAAAACCATAAAAAAATTAATTAGAAGAAAATCTAGGGTAATAATTTTTGAGTAGGAGAAAAGAACCAGATTTCTTAGAAAACTCTCAGATCAGTAGTTTATAGGAAAGTATTGATAAAACTCAAATTTAAATGGTTCTCTTCCACAAAAGGTACTAAAGAAAAAAATGGCAGGCTTAGAAAATATATTTGTAATATATAAAACCAACATGAATTAGAATCCTGAATAGGTAGAGAAATTATATGTCAGTTTAAACAAACCAACAATGTAACTTAAAAGTGGGCAAATGATGGAAGCAGACAATTCAGTGAACATATGAAAAGATGATTATCCTCACTAGTGATAAAGGAAATGAAAACTAAAACAAGAGTGAAACACCATTTCATACCAAATAGTCTGACAGGCATCAAAAAGTCTGTCAACACAAACTGTTGGTAAAGACATGAGAAAACAGAACTCTCATACCCTGCTGGTGGGAGTGTAAATTAGTACAATCACTTTGGCTGAGGATAATGACATTTAAAATATGCACACCCAGTGACTTAACAATTTACTGTAGAGAAATGCTTGCTCACATGTACCAGGGTATCCTGGATGTTCATTGTAACATTGTTTGTTTGGAATGGAGAAAAATTGTAAGCAATCTTTATGTCTTTCAACAGGAAATAGGCAATTAAATGGTTGTATGTTCATACAATGTACTCTAATAATAAAAACTAAATGAATGAATGAGACCTGTATATAAAGACATAAATGGATCTTAAAAATGCAATATTGAGCAGAAAAAAAGGGGGAAAGCAAGTTGCTAAAAAGAATATTGTATGAAATCACTATGTAAAAAGTTTTTTTAAAAAAACCCCAGCAACTACATATATCATTTATGGATACATTCCATAATAAACATAGAAAATAGGGACTACAAAATTCATGCTGGTGATTGCCTTGTAGGGAGGAGGATAATAGAGGGAGGAAAAAGGAGCTACACCTTTATCTGTAATGTTCTAGTCTTTTAAAATAAATCAATTGTACGCTGAATACATTATAACAACTATAGTTGGAGAAGGCTTCCAAGAGAAAATCTGACTTTGCCACAAGAATGTAAGCAGTAGGAGGGAGAGAGTAATTTCTGTTTGTTTGTTTTTCTTTCTGTTCTCAGATTGTAGAAGACACCTAATCCCTGTTGGTTCTCCTCTCACATGTGTTGAAACCCAGGGTGTTTCCAGTTTCCAGGAGAGAGGGAAATACAGAGGTGGATTAGATACCAGCCAAGTTTCCAGAAAGCTCAAAATACATCCAGGTAGTAGATACTAGACATCACATGCATGTACGTGCTCTCCATACACACATACACACACACACACACACACACACACACACACACTGCTTGTGCACAACATGATACTAAGTGGCCACAAGCCATGAAGCTAAGGTTCTTCCAAGGCTACAGGGATATCTCCTTGTCCCTTCAATCAGGTATCTATCCGCACGTCTGACTGTTCAACCTACTTAAGCCAGCGCTGTCCAAGGCAAATCAGTACTTCAAGTCACTCTACTTACCTGTCTTCTGTAGCCGATCTGAATGCTCTCCAGAGCTTTATGTAGTCCTTCACTCAACAAACATTTAATCAATTTTCCAGGCTTTCTAGTAGGTATTTTAGATACACATACTCTCTCTTAATCCTCAAAATTGCCCTACATGGTCAGTATTTTAACCTCATTTTATAGGTAAGAGAATTTCAACACACGCAGTTCAAGTGTCTTATCCAAAGTTACACAGTTTGTAACTGGTGTAACTGGAATTCAAACCTAGGTTTGAAGGACCCCAAAGTTAAACTCTGTAATGAGATCTGGGAATATAGTTGTTGAATCAGCTTCCTCAGCCACCACTTCATTCAGAGGTTTGTACTGGACACCGTGGAAAGAATAAAAAATAAATAAGATATGGTCTCTGCTGCAGAACAGCCTGGGATCCAGTAGTGGGCTTACCTCATTGGAGAACCCTCTGTATATGGGAGGAGGTTATAATTAAGCCATTCTATGGTGCCTCCAGGCTAAAAAAGCCTGCTACCTTTCATCTTTGCACATAACTCTCATATTCCAGGCCTTTGCGATTCTCACCAGATTCCCACATCCCTTTTAGTTTTAGGAGTCAACAATTGATTTCAGCCTTGCAGTGAGGGAAAGACCTGTACTGTCTCACTCCAGCCCAAAATTCTCATGTGTGGTGTAAGGGAACCACTTCCTGGTCCAACCTGGAGGTCTCAGTGCAATTAATGTTGTTTGCAAGTTGCGAGAAGTAACACCTAAAGCCTCTCTATTGATGGCCAAGCTCCAGTGAATTTTTCAGATGCATTGAATGATTTTTCCTCATGTCTACATGCAGCATCTGCTAAGCTCATCTGTAGCAGGAAGTGGGATCAATGAAAACACTGAGGGTAGGCAATGTGTTCTCTGAGCATAGCTGGAAGAATAAAACTCAATGTCTAAATGTGCTCTATCTACAAAACGTTGATTTTTGAAGAAGTTGGTTGGGTTTTTTTTTTCTGCATTGACTACCACACTTGGAAAAAAATAACCAACACTTCATTCCAATGAGCCACAGAAGCAATTTTTTACAGATTACCCCGGTAGGAGAGTAACCATATGTCCTTAAAAAAAACACAGCAGGGAGTTGCCTCAATATGTGTGAGAGGCAATCATCTTGGCTTCTTCCCCCTATGTGGGGGTAGTGGGGAGGGGCGCGGGGGCAGGAGTGAGACACGCTGTGGTTACTGGCACGTAGTGGTAGGGACTGTGGAGCCACACTGAAGGCCAGATGCCAGCTTGCCTCTGCAGAGTCAGCAGGACGGAGAAAGGACTAGGGGAAAAGGGCACTGAGATGGTTGAGCTATCAGAATCCTCAGGGCTCTCCTGATGCACAGGTCCCCAAAACCAGACAGCAACAGGACTAGAAAACTTTTGAAAATTTTGATTCCCAGAGTACACACCAGACCTACTGAATCAGAATTGACAATTATGAGGCTACAGACGCATGTTTGGGAACCTGTCTTGAGTCTGGTACCTTCATGATAGAACTGGAGAAGCTAAAGCTAAGGAAGGATCACAATTTGCCCATAGACAGCAGAAAAATTTTTCAGAAGCCAGAACATCTGCTTCCAGCCCAGAACTCCTTGATTGAAGTCTCTCTTCTTCTCTCTAAACTCTTCATCTCCACCTCCTCCACTGTTCCAGTCTCAAGGAATGGTCCCATCAAGCTCCAGAGCTCAAATCAAAAGCTTGGGATTTATCATCACTCTCTTTCACCCTCCACATGAAAGCCACGCCCACTCTTGCTAAGTTTACCAATTAATAGTGACTGAACAGATCTCCTTCCCCTTCCCCACCATGCTTCTCCAGTTCAACCACCACCGTCTCTCATCCGAAATACTGCAAAGCCTCCTAACTAGTATTTCTGCCTCTGATTTGGCCACTCTATCCATGCTCCACGCTGAAGCCAAGGGGATCTTTGTAAAGCATTGAAACATGAATCTGATCTTGCCACTGTCCTGCATAACACCTTTCAATGGCTTCCAAAGAATGAAGACCTCAAGACTTTGACCAGTATTTCATAACCGACCTCATTTTTTTTGCTATTACCCCAACTATCACCTTACATCTCTTGCAACACCAAACTTCTATTCCCTTAAATGTACCATTCAGTTTCATTCCTTCACTCATGAATTCCCTTGCTTGAGTGCCTTTATTCTCTCTCTCTCTCCTCTCTCTCTCTCATACACACACACACATCACACATTGACACTAACCCACTCACATATACTCCATATTGTCATTCTATAAGGCTTAAACTTTTAAGTGCACCCTGTGAGAAGTCTTTCCTAATCCCAGACATTCAAACCATTAGGTTAGGTACTTTTCTCTTTGTCTCTGTAACATCCTATGATTTTTCCATTAAACCATTTCTCAGAATATGTTCAAAATGTTTCATGTTAAGTTCTGCTATTTCTCTCTCTGGTGTGAGTCTCCTTAGCACCAGGATTAATCTCTGTATTCTAAGACTAAAACACATGACCTTGTATTGTAGGGACTTAAAGTGTTTTTTGGGACCAAATCAACTTCTCCTGAACTAGATTGATGGACCTAATCCCTAACTAGTAATTCCTAGTTTGTCTCCATGCAGGTTATTTTTTATGAAATGTGATTTGAGAGACCCCAGTAACCCAGCCAATCCTTGCCCACCTGAAGTAGTCAGTGCAACCCAGGTCTTCTCCCTAGATACCCAGTGCTCTCTAAGTTACATTCCAGGTTTGTGAGCAATGCCCTAGGATTGGACAAATCATACCTCACACCTGACTAGACACTCTACCTATGTGTGTTTATTGAATCTTCACGAACACCTTAAGGGGGAGGTTTTACTCTTCTCAATTTTACATTTGAAGAAATGGGCACAGCGAGAGTATATCTAAGACTCCACAGCCACTCTAGAGCAGAGCTGAAACTCAAATCAGATCTGTGTCCCCAAAGAATGAACTCTACCAGTTAACCTCACACCTCCCTGGCTAGTGTATGGCTGGTCATTGGCAGATCAGAAAACAAAAGAGAATTTTAACAAATGAGCCAATAGGTCTCCCACCCTGGAAGATTTTAAAGGGGTTAGCCTAAAACCCCAATGGGTGTCCTTCTTTCTGGTGCCTGGCTCCTATTGGCTAGATATGCAGTAAAGGGAGGGGACATAAATTCAAGCCAGCACATTTCTCATGAAGAAGCAAGCCCACAAAAGTCACATAATGTCTTGGGTAACAAGAATCCGAAGCAGATGTGTTGAGAGTTCCTTGATCAGCCATAGTGCTCATTCAATCATGAAGAAGGCAGAAGTTATTTTCAACTGCAATTCATGTGACCGCCCTCCCAGCCTTTCCCTATCTTTGCTGTTCATACCTCCCCACACACAATCCATCCCCACGTTGCAGAGATTCTCCACGTTCAATGTACTGATTTAATTTGAAGTCACCTTCTAGTCATAAATTTGCTGATTTCTTGCTTTGTGATCTTTGGTGAGAAAAGAAGATTAACATTTTTTAACATTTTTCATATGCAAAATTAGAGTACACATATTTTCTCTGGTTCTTTCAAAAAATAAAAATACCAAGAATTGAGGACCATGGAAGGAAGCAAGTACCTTAATGCATGGATGGTAAGGATTCGATACAACTTTTCTAGAGCGTGACTTGATAACACCTAAAACAACTGGAAAAAAATGTGTACACTTGGACTCAGTAATTCTATTTCTGGGAATTTCCTAAGCCAGGGATATCACATCATGGCCCACAGGCCAAATTCAGCCCACTAACTATATCTGTAAGTTTTCCTGTAATACAGCTACACCTATTCTGTCACATATCACCTATGGCTGCTTGTATGTTACTGGGGCAGAGCTGAGTCTTTCCAACAGAGACCACGTGGCCCACAAAGCCCAAAATATTTACTATTTGGACTTTTATGGTAAAAGTCTGCTGACCCCTGCTACAAGGTCATGAAAATATCACTGGGCCACTGCTGATTCGGGTCCTTGCATGAGCCACCCCTGTACTTCTTCTAAGGACAGGGCTTCCACCCTTGGCCCCAAGCCTGAGGCCATAATGTCCTTAGTTTTCAGGCCCAAAGATCTCCAAGCTCAGCTTGTTCCGCTCCATCTGGAACCAAAGGGCAAGTGCTGCCAGGGGTGCCATAGCAGATGTAGCAGCTCAGTCAACTGTGTACCAGTAACGCATAGTCTTCCTCCCAGCCTAGAACAGGGGTCCTTTTTCTTTTATTTATTCATTTATTTAATTTTTTTGGCTGCATTGGGTCTTCGCTGCTGCATGCGGGTTTTCTCTAGTTGCTGATAGCGGGGGCTAGTCTTTTTTCCCCCTATTTAGATACCCAGAATAAAAGTTCTCATTTCCTTCCTTCCCTGGACTCTTTGAGAGCATCTGGATCACCATAGCAGAGACAAGATTTGCAAAGCTCATTTCCCCTAACAAGGAACACTGGTTGCCTCTGGTGGTAAACCCCTCTCCTTCCATTTGGGGAAAGGGAGCCACGTTCTTGACTCAAAAGAGAATCATCTTAAGGGATAAAGAAGAGGTGGCATATATATATATATATATATATATATACACAATGGAATATTACTCAACCATAAAAAAGAATGAAATAATGCCGTTTGCAGCAACATGGATGGACTTGGAGATGATCATACTAAGTGAAGTAAGCCAGACAGTGAAAGACAAATATCATATGATATCACTTATATGTGGAATCTTAAAAAAATGATATAAATAAACTTATTTACAAAACAGAAATAGACTCACAGACTAGAAAACAAACTTATGGTAACCAAAGGGGAAAGGGGGTGGGGGAGGGATAAATCAGGAGTTTGGGATTAGAAGATACAAACTACTATATATAGAATAGATAAACAACAAGGTCCTACTGTATAGCACAGGGAACTATATTCAACATCCTGTAATAAATCATTATGGAAAAGAATATGAAAAAGAATATATGTATATATATACACACATATATACATATACATAACTGAATCACTTTGCTGTACACCAGAAACTAACACAATATTGTAAATCAACCATACTTCTATTAAAAAAAATTAAAAACTGAATCATCTTTTTCAAGCATGACCATTGTAGCCTGTAGCTCTTTTTTTCACCAGAAGAAAAAAAATGTTAAATATTTAACATGGCACCCTGCTATACCTGTATTCATTTTATAATTGAAAAAGCAATTTAAAAAACTAATAAAAAGAAAACAGCCTAGTTCACAGGTGGTTTTGAGGACCAGTTAAGATTACACAAACAATTAGCTTTTATAAACTCTAACATGCTTCACAGATACAAGGTGGAATTATTATTAATAAAAGGTGATATTCTAAACAACAGGAGGCAATTATTACTCATGTTGCAAAAGTTATCTTTATACCCTGCCATAAATTTCATTTAAAGAATTAAGCTCACAAAATAAACCATACATACAAATAAATGTGTATGTAAGTATCATTTTCTCCCCAAAGAATGTCTTATGAGAATTTAATGAACCCCTAAAACAGATAAAAACAAGGCTGTTCTTTTGAACACAGCCTTACCCACTAGATATCCCCAAATTTACTGAACTGGTTGACAGGACATCTCAGAAAGACTCTGGAGTGCTGCAGAAAATTCACAAAAACAGAGAGCTGCCAGTTCTGTAAATTATGGAAAGTTGACGCTGGAAGAAAGCTTGGGGACTATTTTGAGCCCATTCCCCATTTCCCAGATCAGGAACTGATTTCGAAAGAAAAGAGGGACTTTGCTCGCAGTCGCAGAGAGCTAGCTGGTGAATGGACCTGGGCTCAAACATCTGTCCTCTACAAGGAAACTCTTCTCTACCCCCTTCCCCACTCCCACCCCACCCCCGCCAGAGAAGGAAAAACAGAAACATTCCTGAGATATAAAGTGAGATCCACCTGGAGAAGGCACAGAAGACTTTAGGTTCAAAAAGGGAAGGGTGACTCCCTGACCCTCCTGAGAGCTTTGCAGAGACCAGTTCACCCTACACTGAGCAGGAGACATCCAGCACTCCCAGAGCCGACAGGCCCTCACACCATTCATCACTCCTTTCTGAGCCACTTTCCAGACCTACACGGGACTCCACTTCCTGACAGGTTGTATATCGTTTCCGTCTCTGAGCTCAGGGTTCGTTTTTCTCCCATTTATGGCCCTGCCGTACCCTTTGGCTAAACACTAACCACACTTCTCCCGCTTTGCCTGATCCAAACCAGGTGGTGGGTATCGGCACACTGGTTCCCTATGGGTGGTCCCGCCCAGACCTTTACCTTCCAAGTATGACTCCGTCAAGACGGATGGCGAACCTATTCTGCAAGACTAAATGCCTGCACCGTGTGAAGGAGAGGTTTGGACCCTTCCTGCCTCACTCCCCAAGGGCACCCATTTACTGAATTCTGCCCTAACAACTGGAGGGTCAGCACCTACGTATCACCAGCAGATAATTCACACACACACACGCATCGGTTTGGGCACCTCCTACTCTGCAGGCAGGATCTGCCCTCAGACTAATTTAATGTCGCTTGGTACTTACAAAAGATCTTTCAGCTTTAAAATGGACCCACAAGCACATATTAATTGACTAGACTTGCCGACTCCAAATATTTTCCCCTCTACCTCCCAAGCCTCTGGGTATTTATGCAAGATACACCCATGCTCCATGCAGAACTTTCAGCCTCTCACTTGGAAAGCTGATGAGAGCTCAGGGAATCCCAGTCTGTCATCTGGACCCTCATAGATTATCGGAGTCATAGGACTCCCTCTTGCAGAGTCTGAAAGGAGCACTGTTTCCAGGAGCTTCAGAGAAACAGAGACAGTATACATAGAATTTTAAATTCAGAAAGATTGGGATTCAAAATCCAGAATACCCACTGGGAAAAATACCTAATCTCTGAGCCCCAGGTATTTAATAGGTAAGACAGAAATGATAAGACCTGAATGAGTTGATATTCGGATGAAAAGATAAAGAATCTGATGGTTTCAGGGTGATACAAGGCACCTAAGAAGTGATGCTTACTGATTGTTTAATGTTTTCTATGGTATAACTTAACTCTGTGAGTTAGGTCTAATTGCAACCATCAGTTTAAAGATGGGGAAACTGAGGCACAGGGAGACTGAGTAGCATGGATTTGAGCCTGGACAGCCTGGTTCCAGAGCCTGACCTCTGATGACCACACTGTCCCCATCTTGATAGTGGTTCTCAATGGATGGCAGTATCAGCATCAACATCGTACCAAGGAGGGTGGTCAAGCTCTTCTGAATTAGGGATCCTGGTGGGGACACATCCTGTTCTCTGCTGCCCTATGCCTGGCCCCTCGGTGATTTTCTTGAATTCGGACAAACAAAATCTTATTTGGGTTTTACAGTTTCTGAAAATAATAATCATCATCATCATCTAACATAAAGAGTTTTGCACACTTTTTTTTTTTTTCTGTTTTCAGTAGTTTTTGGCCATTTGTAGAAAGAGAAAATTCCTGGAAACAGGCAATCTGTGTTAAGCCCCGGCTCTGCTCTCCTCATCTCCTGCCTCTTCTGTGGAAACTGTTTTCTCACCTGTAAAAATAGGATCATTGCATCTTAACTCAAGGGAATGCTGGAAAGGAAAAAGTTGATGCTAAGCTTCTCTGTTAACTCAAAAATTCTGAGAGTCTTTTACTGTGTCATTTGTGACAACTTCTAACCGAGTGATTTACTGGGACAGATGTCCATTTGGAAGGAAGAGGACATAAACTCTCAACCCCCCAGGGTCCTGAATTTACCCAAGCTCCCTGAAAACCGGCAGTTCTGTCTCTTCTTCCTCTTTGGCAGTAACATTACAGCCTTTTATTTGTTCAATTAACCTGTTTGGCAGTACTTACTATTGCCAGATCCTGTGTGAGGTTACAAAAACATCAAGATGAATAAAACAAACCCTGCGAGGGAACAGCCCAGCATGTGATACATGCAATGATGGCAGAATTGTTGCTTAGGAAATAGAGTGATTAACTGTGAAGGGAATCAGGAAAAATTTCAAGGAGAAGGCAAACTTCCTGGCTGGATTTTAATGACTGAATAGGTGGCTGGGGAGTTGGGGATGGTGGTGAGGGTCCAGGGCTGGAAAGGGCCTTCCTAGCAGAAGGAACAGAGTGTGGGAAGATATGGCCACATGAAGCATCATGATGTGATGAGAAAACCGCTAACTATTCTGTTTGTTAGACTTAATTATGTCTGGGAGGGGGCATGCTAGGTGCACAGAGCTAGATCCATAAGGGGCTTGGATGTCAAAACTCAGGAGCCTGGAATTTCCTTCTCTATGCAGCATGTGTAGAAATGTTACCTTGCCTGGATCATGTCTGCCTGAATCCTAGGAGTTGCTGGCACTCTTAGACCTGCTTCTCCGACAAGACACTTCTCCCCTTTACCGAGTAACCCCCATCCATGCCCTGAGTGGGTTCTGCCCCTTCCCTCCAGCAGCCCTGCCCCCTATCCTCAAGGTACCTGAAGTGCTTATGGCAGCAGAAAATGGTTACTCCCCAGAGCAGTGGAAAAATAAGCTGCTGAAAGGTTTATTTCCCTGCTCAGAATATTTTTACAAAGCAAATCCACAAAGCTTGTCACCACACACTCAACTATTTTTAAGCTTACTGACCAGATCTTCTGGATAGGCCCTTGGGGAGAGTAAGTGGCAGCAGGGAGGTGGGAGTTGCTTTTGGCTCTGGGTAGGCTGGGTCTTCTGGGAGGCCTGGATTTGGTTTGGCCAGAGAACATTTCTGGGGGAGGGAGCGGGGGTGAAGTGGAAGCAATTACCCCCCTTGCCTGTGTGCCTTACTCATCTTTTATGACCAACAAGGACCCCAACCCCTTGCCTTCCAAGGGAAAAGGGGCTGCCAGGTGAAACGAAGCCAAGATTCTGCGTTCCTCAAGGCCACTGTGTCGTGGATTCAGGATGCAGACAAGGGGGCTTTAACCGGTTTTGTATCATACGCGGGGGCCTGGTCATGACTCAGCTGAACAAATTCCTCTCTCTTCTCCCACACTGACCAAAGCCTCAGCCAGTTGCAGCTGGGGGTGGACGGCTGAAAATCCAGAAAGGGCAGAGCTGTGTGGGTGACAGGGTATTCTCAGAGTTTCCAATAATGATGTTTATCAGCTCCTGAGGTCCCAAAGCCAGACCAAATACAAGGTCAAGTGAAAACGATCCAGATTTTTCTGGTAACTAGGGTTGACTTTGTCGCCTTTTGTCTAAATAATGGGGAAGAGTGGCTGTTTATAAAAGAAGTCACAGCCCATTCATCAGGCAAAGCAGGGGTCCTCAGATTGAATGGGTGCAATAATATTAAAAATAGTCTCTTGGCCTTTTTTAACAGGATTTACAAGATGTGTTTCACATGTGTTCCTCCAGAGAAGCTGATGGGTATGACCATGGCATCTTCCTCATTTTACAAATGAAAAAGTTTATGCAAACACCTAAATGCTGCAGAGTCAATACCAGGTTGCAGAGCTTCTGAATCCTAGTTAAGATTGTATAAGTATACGTGGTACAGAGCACGCAGAAAAAAATTTTAAAGAGTGTGTTTAGTAATAGAAGCACAAAGACTACTATTTCTCTGAAACTCAGAGAGGTGATGTAAACTGCTGAATGAAACAAAACCTATAAATGGCAAAGCCAAGACTTCAAACTAAGTCTGTCTGGTGCAACACATGTGGTTTCTTCCCCCTTTCTATAGTGTTTTCTCTACTCCTTTATTTTTGTTAGCATTCAAATTTTATACCATGTTCCCCATCTGGCATACTTTTGAGGTTTGAAGGGATGGAGGGTGCTTATCTGCTCTGAGTATATTTCTTTTCAGCTAAATCGGGGTCAGACATTACTATTCTAAAAGGTCACAGCTTCCCTGGTGGCGCAGTGGTTGAGAATCTGCCTGCTAATGCAGGGGACACGGGTTCAAGCCCTGGTCTGGGAAGATCCCACATGCCGCGGAGCAACTGGGCCCGTGAGCCACAATTACTGAGCCTGTGCGTCTGGAGCCTCTGCTCCGCAACAAGAGAGGCTGCGATAGTGAGAGGCCTGCGCACCGCGATGAAGAGTGGCCCCCGCTTGCCGCAACTAGAGAAAGCCCTCGCACAGAAATGAAGACCCAACACAACCAAAAATAAATAAATAAATCAAAAAAAAAAAAAAACCATGATTAAAAGGTCACAGGCCATTGTCCTCCTGAGAGGCTATTTCTCTGCATGTCCCTGCCCCTGCCCACCACAGTGTTCCTGGGACCTCATCTTGTCGCTCTACTCCTGTCCTCAGTTCCAGGGCCCCAAAGAATGGTATTTAGTCATTTCATCTAGGCAATTAAACTACTTTATTAAGCAAACCCCCTTAGCTGGCTTTGTTGCATTACCCCTCTCAGCAACTCTCCATGTCTAATCAGTAAGGAAAAGTCACAATCAGTGGCTTTTTCTTAAAAACAAGAAAAGAGTTCCCCAGAAAGCTTCACAGTTTGGTCCCATGTCCACTTCCAAACCAATCACTGGGAAAGGGAACGGACAAGAAGAAACTAAAAAGGATTTTCTTCTAGAACAAGGGATAGGATCACTCTCCCTGAGCCATACGGGGTAGGGCTGACATCTGAACCAGATCAGAGCTGTAGATGCAAGAAAATGAGGAGAAGGCATTTAGAACACCTGTATTCGTCCTTAGCTGCACTAACAATCTACAAATCTCTGTGGCTTCCTTTTACGAAAATCTATTTCTCATTTACTCTGAGTCTGATGTAGGCCTGGCAGCTCACCTTTATGGCTCTCCCCCAGTGATTGAGGTATCCAGAACCCTTCCAGCCTATGTTTCTGCCAACTCAAAGCCTCCCCTTCCAGCTGCAGGGGTGAAGGGTCAAGGGGAGGCACACTTGAGACTTAACCACCTCCCCTGGAAGTGACTATATTACTTCCACTCACATTCCATTGGTTGGAAATAGTCACATGACAAACCCCCACGCAGGGGAGGCTGGGAAATGTCTAGGAGAGCAAGGGTATCAGTAATACTAGCAGGTTATGGGCAATTCACAGCGCCATGAGTGTGTTTCCTTCAACAAGCATTGTCTCATTCAAGTCTCCACTCTTAAGAAAACAAAATTGATCAGACATTCTAACTTTATCATCTCTTCTTAAATCTGCAACTGTTCCATTCCAACTCTTTAGGTCAGGTTCAGTATATAATACCTGTGCCTCCCTCTTGACCCAATTCTTTTCCTCTGGCATTTACTTAAAACACAAATGATAGTGTAATATGCAGATAATATTTTTTCCATTGCCCAAAGAAAACACCAAGGATTAAAACCTTTTTACCCTTGTAACTTACCCATCTCCCTTTATCTGCTTTGATTTAACATCCCTATATATGTTATACTCTGACAGATCTTAGTCTCAAAATTTTGTTTCCCTAAGTTTAAAAAACATAATCCTCCAAGCTTTATTTTTTTTTCAAATAAAACTCTTCTTCCTCATCATTTTCTCTCTGACTTGGCAGACAAGCAAGAATTATGTCATAGCCTTGTGGTCTGTCTCTTTGACCGAGGCTTGTCAGAGATGGAGCTAAGAGTGAGGAAATGTGGATGGTTTCCAGTTGAATTCTATGGTTTTCTTCCTGTGGTAGCCTTTTGCCTCCAGAAAATTCTAGGGAAATCCAGTGTGGACCATGGCTGACAGGAAATTAAAGGTTCCAATTCTATCCCCAGTAGAGAGCAGGCCTTGTTGCTAAACCACAGTTAGTTAATGGAGAGGAACCAACCTTTGCTTGGTTCAAAGTCACGAAGACACGATCAAGCTCTGAGTGCACATGGGAGGCTCAAGGTCAAGAACCAGAAATAGGACCTTATAAGAAACAGTCTCTAATTCAAATGACTTTTTCTCTAGTGGACTTTGAATTTTTCAAAATGGCATTCCTAATACTCCCTGTCTTAACTGAAATTACCATTTATCTCCATGAAAAGAGCATGGGCCCCAACATCAGGCTAAATTTAATCAAGAGAGATGCAATTTGTACCCAGTTTGCTATGAACTAGCTCTGGGACCTTGAGCAAAATTGTCCCCTCTATGAGTCTGTCTTCTCACTGAACATTAGAGAAACTTTAGGGACCTGTCCAATGTGAGGGACCATATCTAGTTTACCTCTGTCCAAGCCCTTAGCACATGGTCTGATTCTTGACAGCATAATAAATGATCATGGAATGATTAATGAATAACATTGCATTTGTCTGCTCAGGCTGCCATAACAAAACACCACAGACTGAGTGACTTAACAAAAATTTATCTTCTCACAATTCCGGAAGTTAGAAGTCCAAGATCAAGGTGTTTTTAGAATTGGTTTCTAGTGAGGTTTCTCTTCTTGGCCTGGGGATGACTGCCTTGTCACTGTGTCTTCACATGGCCTCTTCTCTTTTCAGAGAGAAAGAATGAAATCTCTGGTGTCCCTTCCTCTTCTCAGGAGGACATCCGTTCTATTGGATTAGGGCCTAATCCTTATGACCTCGTTTAACCTTAATTGCCTCCCTACAAATACAGTCGCTTTGAGGGTTAGGTCTTCAACATAGGAATTTGGGGGTTGTGGGGAGGAGGACACATTTCAGTCCATAACAGAGATCTATGGATTTCTTTCTTTAAATCTTGTAATGCAGCAATATGACCTTAATTCACTACATTTCTTTTGTAGAAATTCATGTAGGCTCTACATGCTGTTCTCATATGGATTATTATTATCAACATTGTCAAATGTAAACAATTGTCGCTGCAGGTAATTCAGAAACATTTAGGTAGTTGAGCTTTAAAGACAATTTTAATGATATTTTCACTGTAGAGAAGATTTCCAGTTCTGTTAGCCTTGGGGTATGATAACAATCTCACACTTATTTTGTCACAGAAGTTAAAATTGGATCCTTTTGTGTACATACTGACAAAACAGTTTTCTATCTTTGAAATAATGTGTCTTAAAATACATACAGATTGTTTTTTGATATTTGTGATTTAATTTTGAAAGTTTATAAGGATCTTATTACTTTGCTAAAAGAGAATTGCCAACAATTTGATTCAGGAGAAGCTTTTACTGTTTCAAATCCTTTCACATCTTATTCAGGTATAGGTTCAAATCAGAGAGAGAGAGAGAGAGGGAGAGAGGGAGGGAGGGAGGAGCAAATTACATTATCCATCCTAATGTGAAAACTGTCTGTGAAATGTAAATGCAGGTCCCAGGTCCTCAGAAAGGTGCTCTGATATTGATCAAGGTTGCTCATATTACTTGTATTATGGGATCATTTAAGTGCAAGTGAGATCTCTAGGTGCAAAATATGATAGAAGACCTTCCTTCAGTATCAAATGAAAGTGATGAAGGCAATCATATTAATATTATTGTGTTTGGATTAATGTAATATATTCTAATCTTTTACATTTGTATGGCAATTCATTACTACCATTAAAATCCTATTTGAGAGTCTACTGCATTTACAGAAAGTCCACCACATCTCACATGCATTTTGCATGTCATCAGGGACCCTAGGTAAAACAGCCCTGCAATATTTTTGGCAGGATATATTTTATTTTAATGAGTAATTAGTTACTTTCCAAGTTTATCTACAAGCAGATGTTCGAATTCACCTTTGAGGGTTGATGGTGCCTTTGCCTGGGGGAGAGGGGAATTCAGCCCTTTAATGAACCTTTTATTTCCCAAAGATAAGGTCAAAATCCCATTTTATTTCAAGACAATGAGAAAATAAAGTGTTCTTTGCATAATGGCGTAGACTTGGTCAGCGTTGTGGGTAGACGTGCAGCTCTGCAGATTATTTTTTCCTTTCATGAAGTCATTGTGTGATTTTTTTCCTTTCTTGGGGAATTTCAGATGAGCTCTGGACTAAATTCAGGGAGATTCACTGTAGTAGTAATATTCCCTCATATGGTAATTGCTTGGGCCAGACAGTTTGCAAATTGCTTTGGACATTTTAACCCAATTAATCCTTGTAGGAACCTTAAGAGACAAGCACTATAGGATCCTCTCTCTACAGAGGAGTAAACTAAGACACAGAGAAGTAACTTACCCGGGTTCACACAGCTAGTAAGCAGCAGAAACTGGATTCAAACTCAGGCATCTCGATGGACATTCTAACTGGGAAGAGGTTAGCTGGCCTTTGCATCCCAGTGACCCACTGAGATGGGTGAGCGGGGTAAGGAGGAGGGTGGGGGTAAGGAAATAGACATCTAATTTAGAACTCAATTGAAGGGATTTCCAGTCATAAATAGTCTTGGATAGGGTTTAAGCGAGACCCATACGTTACTAAAATCCATTCTAAGGCTAGTGACACTTAATAAAATAGCAAATTTTATTCTTCTATGTATTGAGTGCTTAGCATGTGCTAAGTTCTTCACATGCATTATCTCATTTATTCCTTAGAACAGTGTGGAGTGCCACTGAAAAAGGAAATCAGAAACCAACACGTGGTAGCTTTGTCGATTTAGGCTTCAGGGCTTGTGCAAGAGAAAAGAATCCAGTGAATCCAGATACAGGTTGGAAAGCTGTAAGGTGAATAGAGGTGAAAGGCTCACGACTCAGGTTGGGAAAAAGGTGAGTGTGTCCTCGTCAGATGTGGGCAACATGGGTCATGGTTGTCTTAATACACTTTAAGGACAAGACTGATCAGATTTGATCAGAATGGATCTGATCCAAAATTGATCAGATGATAGGACCAATGCTTCATGTCATGGTTGAGTCATGAAAATAAGAGCTCAATTTTGTTTCACGCCAGGAGAAAGCTGACTTTGTGGAAAGTTTAGATCCTGATGTCCAGAATATAATCTACTCTAGGTAGTCACAGTAAGCTATAAACTGTAGTTTAAAAACATGAAAAAATGAAATAGGAATTTAACAAAATAAACAAACATCAATGACAGTCAAGTGATTTCTTTACTGGACTACATTTCTTTTTTTTTCTTTTTTTTTTATTGGGGTATAGTTGTTTTACAATGTTGTGTTAGTTTCTGCTGTACAGTGAAGTGAATCAGCTCTATGTATACATATACCCCCTCCCTCTTGGACCTCCCTCCCACCCCCCATCCCACCCCTCTAGTTCACCCCAGAGCACCAAGCTGAGCTCCCTGGGCTATACAGCAGGTTCCAACTAGCTATCTGTCTTACACATGGTAGTGTATATACGTCAATCCTAATCTCCCAATTAATCCCCCCTCCCCCCGCCCAGTGTCCACCGTCCGTTCTCTATGTCCGCATCTCTATTCCTGTGCTACATTTCTTATACATAGTTGAAAGGAGACAGATACAATTGCCCCACCCCACCATGGGTACCATGCAAATATCTCTAGCTAGCTAGCTAGCTATCCATATCTATCCACACACACATATGTACATTAAAGTATATGCTATTAAAAATCAGAATCAGCGACTATAAAAGCAAGTCCTGGAGGGATCAGATGTTGCCGGTTTTGAAGATGCAGGAAGGCGCCATGATCCAAGGAGTGCAGGACACATCTAAGCTGGAAAAGGCAAGAATCACATTCTCCCCTAGACCCTCCAGAAGGAACACAGCCCTGCCAACGCCTTGATTTTCACCCAGGGAGGCCTGCATTGGACGTCTGACCTCCAGAACTGAGGCGCTCATGTGGGGTGTGGGTGAGGGCTCACCTGATCCCAGGCTGGAGGGTTGCCTCTCTCTTGCCCCCATGAGTCAGAGGGGCATCAAACCACAACATGAGGTTTAACTGTGAAGCCCGACCCCTTTCACAGATGGAACAAGGCTGCTATTACGAGGGAATCAACAGACGGCAAGTGGGAGGTGAGCTTCATGCACTGTGGTTTCCGCCTGGTAGGAAGACGTGGTGACACCTCCAGAACAAGAGGCTCGTCTTTCCATCAACTTTTACTTCTCAGGAGCCCCTCTTCAGTCCCATGGTCTTTTTATTAGAGAACTGTTTCGCCTCCTTGGCTCTGCATAAACGTTTTCTACATAATATTAAACAATAACTTCTGAAAAATGGTACATATGAACTTATTTACAAAACAGAAATAGAGTCACAGATATAGAACAAACTTATGGTTACCAGGAGGGAAAACGGGGACGGGGGGAGAAGGTAGAAATTTGGAGATTGGGATTGACATATACACACTATTTTATATATATATATAAATATATATATATATATATATATATATATATATATATATATATATATATATATATACACACACACACACACACACACACATATATATATATATATATATATAATAGATAATTAATAAGGCCCTACTGTATAGCACAGGGAACTCTACTCAGTACACTGTAATGGCCTATATGGGAAAAGAATCTAAAAAAGAGCTGATATATGTATATATATAACTGATTTACTTTGCTGTACACCTGAAACTAACACAACATTGTAAATCAACTATACGCCAATAAAAATTAGAAAATAAATAAATAAATTGAAAAAAATTGAAAAAATTAAATAGTAACCTTTGAGTCTCCCACATCCTGGTGTGCTCTAGACTCATAGACCACATTTTTCAAACACACACACACACACACACACACACACACACACACACACACACACACACACACACGAGACCTGAATCAGTACTGGTTGACTGCTGGCAAAATAAAACAACTTTTAACGGGTAAAAAAATCAGAATCAGATCAATTGGGTCCCTGCCCTTCAGGGCAGCAGGTAATGCTCTGGTATCCAAGGAGTTGCTAGGCAGGGGAAGAAGAGAGAGTGGGTACCAACAACAAAAACCAAAAATCTTCCAACGGCAAAGCTTCCACTGTAGCAACAAGGAGCCAAGTTTGAATGTTTGGAGAACACTGAGCTTTAGACAGTAATTAACCCACTGTATCTGCAGCTCAGAACTCCAGCCTCTTGCAGGATAACTTGGGCTCCTGGATTCTCCTGGTGTAGAACATGAGCAACTCGGCATCATTTCAGACAGACTGGTTTCAGCCTGTCTTCATGAACCTCACACTTTTCCAGGACACTTAACTCCAAGTTCTAGGAACTGCCTCTTGAGTTGGTGAATGAGTTGTGTTACCAGCTATTCATTTTACTACTGATTTCCTCTACAAGACAACCTCAGAAAATGATTGCCAAGCAGTTTTAAATCTGGTATTCTCCTGTGAATCCTAGAGCTAGACTCCTCATTCGTGTAGCAATAACTAAGTGTTGCTATTTCAGAACAGACATAGAAGGATGCTCCCCAAACTCAGAGATGACATCACCTTTTCCAAATTAAACTAAGGCAATTGACGCATTTAATAAGGCACACAAGGATTTCCTGATCCGGCCCATATTTATCTTTCCAGCCACATCTCTTGCAACTCCCATGTACACACATGCCGTCTTCCAGCCAATCTGGGAAACTTACACTTTCCTGAATCCATCACACCTTCGTGTGCTTCCTGACTCTTCACAGATGTCCCCTCTGCCTCTATGGCTCCTCTGAGCCCATCACTCACCTGGTTAACACCACACCTCTCAGTCCTTGGCTCAGGCAGATCACTTACTCTTAGAAGTATCTGTTTACCACTCTCACCTGCCTCCAAGTTGCCTTCATTTTTCTTCTTCCGTGTTCTCCCACTCGCCTCCTCTATTCCCCAACGGAAAACATCTACTACAGAATTTAGAATACATAGTAGATCTCCTATTATAGAACTCAAAGTCAACACCATTAATTTCCTTCTCTGTCTTTCACAAGACTTGATGGACAGAATACATCTCATTCATGTATGAATTCCTAGGGTCCTGTCTAGGACTTGGCTCAGAGTTGAGACTCAATGTATGCTTGCCGAAATGATGAAAGAATGAGACGGTATGTGAGAAATATGACTGAGAAGGGTCCAGAAGATCCAAGTAAAATCAAGATAAATGTGCTAGATCCTCTGAAAGGGAATATAACCAAACCCACCTCACATAGTACACACTGTGTACTATGATTCACTTCCTCAAAAGCACAGATGTTTCCATTTGTACCCCTCTAATGGTTTTATGATCTGGCTGCAATTTCCCTTCTAATCTCATCTTGCACTCCACCTCCTCTCTCTCAGAAAATGTTTCAGCCAAACTGGATTTCTTTTCGTGTCTGCAAGGCACCATCTTCTGCCTTCCTTCCAGCCCGTGCACCTGTTCCCCATTCTTCCATGTCTCCCAATGCTTCCCCCATCCCAAGTCTTTGGCCGTAACAACTTCTATTAGTTTTTCAAGTCTCAGCTCAGACAAGGCCTCCTACTGGAATGCAGTTAAGGCCTTATCTAAAACTACAGACCAGAGTTAGGTGTACCTTCTCTGTCTTCCCATAGAACCCCACATTTTCTTTCATAATGTTACTTATCACACTGATTATAATACTATATTTATTTGTTTGTTGTGTTTACTTTTTATTTCCCCCACATCTAACAGAGTACATATCATATAACTGAAGTGTATGTAATATTTTCAGAAGATTAAATGATAAAAATTGGAAGGAGAAAAGGAAGGAAAGGTAACAGGATGTTTTAATAGGATTCTGCCTCATTTTCATCTAGGTCCCCAAAACAATGGGTGTCAAAGACTCGGCGATTTCAACATAAGAAGCTTGCCCATCTATGCAGGACTGGGAAAGGAGGTGGCTTACAATCTATCCTAAAGGAATAAATGATTTAAGTTGGGCATTAGAGATGGATTGTCACTGAAGCATACCATGAACCCTACTTTCAAGCCCATCCCAAGACAGGGATGATTATCCCTTCACCTCAAGCTAAGTGAATTTTAAGACCACAGAGCCTACACATTTTCCCTGGAGTTTGGGAACACTCGGCTGGTGACTGATCAGTTTGACATGCCTGAGAATTTTAAAGAGGAGGAGGTTGGCTGAAGCAGCCTGTAAAGCCAAATACAGCAGGTTGGGGAGTCACTGAACACTGACTCATCATTGGTCCAAGAAAGGGGGGAAATGAGCCAGTCAGGGGGCATTAGAACAGGCTTTGTTTGAAAGAGGTGCCAGGAGGGATGATGCAAATTCAGCAAAGATTGTGTAGAGGGTGGTGGCCTCCTAGGTGACCAGCTAGAGGAGATGCATTCAACCATGTCATTCATGGAAGAGAGAAATCCCCAGAAAAGAGACGGAGGCAAAAAGGTCTCCAGCTACACACAGAATGCTCCATAAGAGAGTCACTTTTAAACTATTTCCAAGGCCATAAAACACTGATGCCAGCTCACAGCAGTGCTAGTCTCAAAACCTTTTCCTGCCCAGCTCACCTTTCCATCCTTGACTCAGTTTTGCTCCTGAAGGAATCAGAAACAGAATTTTCTACAAATGAGAAGGAGAATTAAAAGCATAAGGTGGAGAAAAAGATTAAAAACAACTGATCAAAGAATACCCACACCTCCATTACTCTGGGAGACGGATCAAAAAAGATATTGCTGCGATTTATGTCAGAGAATATTCTGCCTATGTTTTCCTCTAGGAGTTTGATAGTGTCTGGTTTCACCTCACACGAGTCAGAATGGCTTGCATCAAAAAATCCACAAACAATAAATGCTGGAGACTGTGTGTAGAGAAGGGAACCCTCCTACACTGTTGGTGAGAATGTAAATTAGTACAGCCACTATGGAGAACAGTATGGAGGTTCCTTAAAAAACTAAAAATAGAGCTACCATATGACCCTGCAATTCCACACCTGGGCATATATCCAGAGAAAAACATGGTCCAAAAGGATACATGCACCCCAATGTTCATTGCAGCACTACAATGAACATTACAATAGCCAAGACATGGAAGCAACCTAAATGTCCATCAACAGATGAATAGATAAAGAAGATGTGGTACATATATACAATGGAATATTACTCAGCCATAAAAAAGAATGAAATAATGCCATTTGCAGCAACATGGATGGACCTAGAGATTCTCATACTGAGTGAAGTAAGTCAGAGAAAGAGAAATATCTGTGATGTGACTTATACGCAAAATCTAAAAAGAAATGATACAAATGAACATATTTACAAAACAGAAACAGACTCACAGACTTAGAGAATGAACTTATGGTTACCGGGGGGGAAGGGTGGAGGGAAGGGATAGTTAGGGAGTTTGAGACTGACACGTACACACTGATATATTTAAAACTGGTAACCAACAAGGACCTACTGTTACAGCATAGGGAACTCTGCTCAATGTTATGTGGTGGCCTAGATGGGAGGGAAGTCTGGAGGAGAATGGATACATGTATATGTATTGCTGAGTCTCTTTGCTGTGCGCCTGAAACTATCGAAACATTGTTAATCGGCTATACTCCAATATAAAATAAAAAGTTAAAAAAAATACCCACACTTATACCCCTTACCTATTGTGGGCTTTCTGAGCTAAGAAGTGGGGGGAAACTTAAATTTTAATGAAGTTCAGCATTTTGACTGCTGAAGGAAACTGGATATTTTGATTACTGAAATGAAATTATATTGTGATTTGGAATGGATAGAAGGCACATTTTCTTTAAGAGTGAGCAGATCAGCTGTTGGTCTGCCAGAGATTTTTATCCAAAGGGTCAGGGATAGAAGAGGCCAGGTAGGGTCCACAGGTGTAGCTATGAGAAAAAAGACAGTCATTGTCTGGTTGTACCCCACCTATTCTGCTCATGAAACATGCTAGGAGCAGAAGAAAAGAGGGGAGGGAGGGCGAAAAAGTGTTTCAGGATAGACTTTGTCCCGTTAATATAAACATACCAGGTGCTTGGTAGTTTTATCCTTACCTTGGATAAGGTCAACCAAAAGTCTACTCTTTCCCATTAGCCAAGAAGAGCCTTGAGTTGACCCATTTTTCACTCTGTATCTTCTAATCACCTTCTACCTAGTAGAGGCTGGCTCCCCTTGTAAACATGTCTATGCACAGGGGAAAGAATCAGCTGGCCAGAGATAACGAGCACTCAAGCCCGTTCGTAATCATAGTTCCTTCTGTATATAAATGAGTAAATTGCTGTTTGGCTTTAGACTTTAGTCACCTGCAGACGTGTTTGGTGTGAGTGCACTCAGTCGATCGCTGCTGGGTACAATGATGAAATGAGGGTACCCTGATGAAAGGGAACAGGCATGGAAAACCTGGGCTAAAATTCAAAACTCTTGTTTCATTCCAATGGGCATCTTTCTGAGTCTCAGTGTGTCCACTTCTTAGATCACTTGTCCTTTAAAATCCCCCAAAATTCTTTTACAACCTGATGCTGTTTTTTTTTTAAATCAATGCCATTTATATCTGATATTTATTTATTTATTTAAAAAAATTTTATTGGAGTATAGTTGATTGAAAATGTTGTGTTAAGTGTTGTGTTATTTGTCAGGTGCTTTGCTTGTCATCTTTCATTCGAGCATTATAACAACCCTATAAATCAGATGTCAGTGTCTCTATTTTACAGATGAGGCCAAAGCTGAAAAGCATCAAGTAACTTCTCCAAGAGTTCAGTGAATAAAGGATAGAGCCCACAGTCAACCCCAAGTGCACCACACCCTGTTGCCTTTTTCCCCTGGATTGTCTTTGGCAAGAAGGGGGAGAAAAGGTTCTGAACTATGAAAATCCTCTTGCCTTATCTCTAGGCTGTAAAAAACCTACACTCACCTAGTCCTAAGGAGTGGCCCCCCACCCAGCTCAGCAACCTGTCAAAAGCTGTTTCAGCATTTGGGTGGAAAGCTGTGAGATCTCCAACCTAGGACAGTTCCAATACACCATTTTCACCATGCAGTGGAAAGCAGCTGCTAGAATCAGCTGAAGCTGGAGAGTTGCCCTTACAAACCAACTCCATAAGGCATTTCAGATGCCCAAGATATCTTGGCCCAGTCCGCCTGGACACGGAGCTTTCCAAAACAGAGCCAATTTGCCCATTTCACAAGCAAGGGATAAGCTTCCAAGAGCTCTTACCATATCAAAAATAATTTGGACTCCAGTTTCCAAGAAAAT
Organism: Balaenoptera musculus; assembly: GCF_009873245.2. Taxonomy (NCBI): domain Eukaryota; kingdom Metazoa; phylum Chordata; class Mammalia; order Artiodactyla; family Balaenopteridae; genus Balaenoptera; species Balaenoptera musculus. The sequence goes on along the minus strand of NC_045790.1, from coordinate 97,529,049 downwards.
GAGCATTATACAAATTCCACAGGATATAATTACACTTGGTGGAATCCCCTGCCCTAAGTCCTGGGGTTAGAATGAAACTAGGTACATATTCTTGTATCTAAGTTAATTCTCCTAATGTTTATGGTTTTTCCTTATAGCCCAAATACCTATGTGTCATATTGATTGTTGACTTCAACCTCCTTCCAATAGATTTAGGCTGAGTAAATAATATTCTTTTTAGCAAGTGATGCTTTCTGGAAGCACAAAAAGTCTTCTATAGAAAAGTCTGTGTGAGATCCCATTGGAAAAAGAAAAAGAAAAAAGGTATAACTACTTTCCAATTCATAGATTTTAGAGATAGAAAAGCTATTTTGTTAATGACTCTTTAATGAGATATTCATGGTGAGGCTGGAGTAAACTTAATCTCCAATGCCCCTCAGAAAAAGATCAGAGACGTAGTATAATCTTCCTGTGGGGTAGTATTTTTATAATCCAGAGTCATGGAAACATAAACCTATGTGTATAATGCCTGTTTATTTGTAATTTATCACCCGCTAAGCCTAATATCTGCATTGAACAGAGTTGCTTCCAAGAGAAAAAACTCTTTAGATTAAGAGTTTGTAAAACCAAAAACAAAGAAAAACAAAACAAAAGAGCTGATTTTAGGTTCTTAAAGAAAGTCCCAAAATGGCAGTGTTTTTCATGCATTTCTTTGTGTCCAGAATGTTCTCTCTCAACTCAAGATCTCATGATCTCTTCTCACCCAAGATCTAGATGTGACCTCCTCTCCTATAGTCTTCCTTAAATACCTCCCCAACTGCAGAGCTCCTTCCAAGTATTTTTTTTAACAAAATAATACATACTCACACGTTCTCTTTGCAAATCATTTCACACGCCAGTGAAACTATAGCCTTCTTGAGAGCAGAGAAAAGGAAAAGTACCTAACTATGCATGAAGTTCCAGCTTTTTCAGTGGCTTTCCATATGATTTTTAAATAGATCACTTTTCTTCTCGGCTATGCCATTTGCTCTCATTTATAAAAAGATTATTTGGTCTCTAAGTCCTCATGCAACTTTAATATTCAATGGTTTTATGATGAACTATATCATACCGGTCATTTACCCCCACCTCTCCTTACCCATGGTACAAAACATGGTTCCCCAGTCTGTAAGCACCATGAAAACAGGGATACTGTGTCAGACTTCTTTATTTCCAATGCCTAGTACTGTATGAGACACAGAAAGAGCTCAGAAAATATTCCATCGAATGAATGAATGCATACTTTGTAAATGAATCGACATTTGTTAAGCACATAGAATATTCCAGACCTAAATGTGCAATGCCTACACAGTCTTCACAACACAAGCAAAGTAGACACAGTGATTCCAGTTTAACTAAGAAAGACAATGGAGGTTCAGAGAGAATCAGTGATTTGTTCAAGGTGCCACAGCTGGTGGCCGATCGACATCACATTGGTCTGGCTCTTACTCATGTACTTTCTGCTACGACATCGCAGGTTTCTAAGCCTGTCTGAGAAACAGTGCGCACACCCACACAGCTATATTTCATGCTGCTATAAGGAAAGGGCTTATTTATGCTTATCTGATAGGGATGGCAACAGTACTCAGCCTTAATTTGAGGAACAAAGAATTAGGGGAGAGGCTGGGTTTCCCACCAAACCCTCCCCAGGCAAACAGGCAAGCCAGAATGAAGTTGCAAAAGGAGCTGGGAAATAGCATGCATGATGAGTTGGTGGTTCTTTAGGGCTGTGATCAGGAAAGCCTGAGGCTCCTGCTATAGCTGCCAGGCCTGCAGATTAAGCTGCTTTCTTTCTTTCTTTCTTCAAAAGCAAGAATTCTGAGACCCTAAACTTGTTTCCTTTTAAATGCTATAAGCCTTTCGGGAAACAGCTTTCTCTGGGAACCTGCTCATTACAGAAAGCCCCTTGAAGAAGTGCCAAAATGTAGTTAGCAGGGAGGGAGCAGGGGAGGGGAAAATGTTGGGGTGATTCAGTGGAGCCATTTGACGGTGAAAGTGCCTTTATCGAGGGAGCAGAGAGAATAGCCCGGAGCCTTCTCAACCATGCAGAGCACACAGACTCCTGGGAAAGAAACTCACATCTGGGTGAAATGTGGCTGGAAACAGATTCCTGAAACTGATGGGGATGTTGAACTTAATAATTACAGTAATAGCTCCTGTATACTGAGGACTCCAGGCATGGGGCTGAGAGCTTTCTATTGCATTTAGCCTCATAACCACTCTGTGGATAAAATTAATTACCTTATAAAGGAAAAAGTTGAATCTCAGAGAACAGAAAAGACTTGCAAATATCACAGGGGTAGGACGTAGCCAAGGCATTACTTCAACCCCAGTCTGACAACAAAGTCCACCATTATACTGTCTCATCTTTCAGGGTCCGAGGAAAGGGAATGTTAGATCTACAAAGCTAACTTAAAACAAAGCGTATCTAGGATGTAGAAAGTGGAGGAGCATTTTCATGAGTTAGGATTTCATATGTGACAACCATAAGGCCACTTTCTTTTAACAGTGAAAAAGAAGGACCTGGAGCCCTTATATAACTACTGCCATCCGCATGCATTAGAGTTTATAGGACTTCAGCAAGGAAGGTGCTACTTATTCCTGAGCATATCCATGCATGGAGGCACCAGGACCTGAAACCTTCATCCTTAGAACCATCTCTTGAAAAGTTCTTTGAGAGAAAAAATAGGGAGGGCATGGGGCCGTTAGTGGAAAAGTGAAGAGCTTGGGCTTTTGTTTTTTTTGTTTTGTTTTTAAGTATTTTTATTTTTTAAGATTATTTTTATTTTTAAATTTTGACCACACCGCACGGCATATGGGATCTTAGTTCCCCGACCAGGGCTCAAACCTGTGCCCTCTGCAGTGGATGCATGGAGTCTTACCCACTGGACCACCATGGAAGTCCCGAGCTTGGGCTTTTGAATTAAACAATTCTAAGCTGTGTACCCCGGCTATGGCACATATTAGTTCTCTGGCTGAGGGCAAGTGGCTTAATCTTTTAGAATCTTGATTTTCCCTTCTGTAAAATGGGTCTAAAAAGTATTTACCTTGTAGGGCTACATATTAAAACAGTGGCTAAACAGAGTGATCATTGCAAAGCAACTCCTGTGATTACTGGTGTGTTTTGCGGTTGTTGATGTTTTTCTCATTATTGTTATTTTTATTATTTCTATCCCAGGAAAGATGAGCACATAAGCATGGATTGATTTATTAGACTAACTTATAACTAATGACTTAATTTTGAGCTATAGCAATAATCAAAACAATGACACATAATATTGGCTGGGTGAGCACTATGTGACAGGCATCCTTCTAGGTTCTTTCACGTGTCTTACATTGTGTCATTCCCACTGCAACCCAGTTTTTAGTAAACAAAATGTTATTCACTTAGGAGCTGAAGAAACTGAGGCACAGGGAAGTTAAGTAATGTCTTCCAAAGTCACAGAGATAGTGAAAGTTTGAGCTTGGAAGAGCCGGGATTCAAACCCAGAAAGTCTGACTCAGGCAAGTTTCCCATGGGCACTTACAAGTGGGAATTGTCTATATCATTTATTTGCAAACTAGGTTCTGCGAAACTCTAGAAGCTGTCAAAGTGTGGTGAGAAATAATCTACGAGAGATGGGCTGCAGGGTCTTCAAATCCATTTCAGCAGAGTTGTTCTTATTAATTTTATATTGAGAATTTTCATAAAAGGTCTCATTTAAATAAAGGATTTTGTCACTGACAAGTGTTAAATCACTTGGTCTGGAAAGAGTGTGCTTCACGGAGTAGAAGTTCATGAGGTGCTGGCATGGTTGGGGCAGAGTCAGAACCCCAGAGTGATGGGGAATGACCACACTTAATACAGTGTTGGCTTTCACATAATTTGTACAAGGTCTGGCTCTGTTCCTGTTGGTACTCATGGGTGAGTCTTCTCAATTGGGAAAGAGTACAGGGTAACTCAGGTATGACAGCCTCCACCCCCTCAACTGGGCACTAAATAGCCCTAGAGTTTCAGCACTCTTTTCATGAACAGCAGCCCTGCAACTAAGTTCCTGGAGGCCTATGTCTAATCAAGGAAAAGATAGTTTGGGCTCCAGAGATGCTTGGTTGGCAGACTTTGCTTGTGTAGCCAGTTGATATGAGTTAGAATAAATCATTATTATAGTCATAAATATTTATTATTCTCTTAACACACACATAATTTAAAAGTACTTTCAGACACTTTTATACTTCTTCAAATTTCCCCCCAAAACACCCATTATTAAAAAAAAGAGGATAAGGGTGAATTCTGAGGCAGGAATGGCTTTAAAAGAATGGAAGCATATCCCTAAAGTAGTAATCTCAAAAGTTCTTTGCTATCTCATGTTATACCTTAAAAAATCAAAATGACAATATACACATATGACTGAGATTCAGATTTTGAGAAATCCATTCTTTTTTCCTTTCATATCTAATAGTTTCCAAGTAGGCTTTAAAGATTATTGATTTTATTCTATTTGTTATTGCATGATGGATTTTTTTAGTGTTGTTGTTGTTTAATTGTTACTAATTTTATCAGTATAAAATATATGAGCAAAACACAGTAAGTCTCAAATGACCAAATGACTAAGAAGACTCCCAAAGAGCTCATCAAGGCTAGAAGCTATGCCATTTCCAACTTATTGTTCTTTTTCAAGTAGTTTTGTCAGCAAAGCTTTTCCATTGATGTCCCACATATGAATGAATTAATGAAGAGCAATTTGACTCCATGTGACATTATCTCCTGAGCACCATTAGTGAATTCAGTGCTCAGTGCTTCTTCAAGGGATGGAGAAGTGAGGCTTTAGGTAACACACCTTGATTAGTTTATTCAGAGAAGGAAGAACTGAATTCCTTTCTCCATGGGCCCTGGGGACAAAGGATACTCTGCCTGGATGATTCTCCCTATGGGGGGGCCCAAGAGGAGGCAGAGGCCTGGGATCTTCTCTAAATTGTCAGTGACTTCCCCAACCACAGACTCTCTCGTATTATAGAACAAAGGGCCTCAGGTGCTGGTCATTACGCATTAAATGGATGAATCATTATCACCCTAAGTCAGCTTCTTCCACTGTGTGTCCTTTCTCAGTAAGTGGCCCCATTCTGATCCTCAGCTAGACGAATAAAAAATCTGTAGTAGGTGAGCCTCCTCAATGTCTTCTCTTTACCATCCAGATCCAACTGGTCACTAGTCCATTCTCTTTCCCTGGCCTGTCCTACATCACCCCTTGACTGGGTGATTGTTGCACTATCAAGGTTGTTTTCTTTGCCTATAGGCCTGCTCTTCCTACTCATTCTCCAGGCTGCAGCGACTCTCCATTACCCAATACAGTGTTTTGCAAACATTTTACACTATGGAATTTCTTCTTTGAGTAAAAGTTACAATACAGAATGTGAAAGAGATAAAATTAGAACTGCTCTGGCTTCAGAAGAGAAGCAAAGTACTAAAGTATCCCTGCAACACACACACACACCTCAGGCCTCATCCAGAAATAGCTCCTAGAATCCCTAAGGAATTAGAGGAGTTCAGTTAAAAAAACCACTGTCCTGTGGATAATATCTGAGCTCTCAACGCTCTTAAGACAACACACATGATGTAGCCGACTCCCCTAACACCCGCCTTACCCTCTCAACTCACCTGCAATCAGACCCCTCACCTTGGTAGAGCATTCCCCCTCACCTGATACTGCTAAGGCCCCTCCCTCATCAACTGCTAAAATATGTCTCTCTAAACATTGCCCAAGAGCTTTCTTTGACTCACTACAGGCTAGCTCATGGTGCAGGCAGGCCCAGCCCAGAAGTGCCTCTGGAGTTACTGCCTCTGGGACCAGCTCTCAGCTGATGAGGAAGGGAGCTCCTGGATGCGTGCTGCAGGCACCTGTCTTTCAGGTGAACATTCGGAAGGGAAGTCTGCATGCATCTCAGAGGCCCTGATGAAATGGAACCCCGTTGCTTCATGATTCACCCTCACGTTGGCTTTTTTCCCTTGTCTGTCTCCCTTCCCTAGACAAGAGTCTCACCTTTAAAACTGAAAGTCCTGCATCCCAGGAAACCCTTCAGCTGTAGACCAACCAGAATAGTTGGTCACCCTATGAATCCCTTCCAAATATTCTCACCCAAGTCTTTGTCCTTGGCTACATTTTCAGGGAAATCTTAACTAGGATATATAAGTAATGTTGAAGAGAAAGTCCTGTTGTTAAGACCACTGGAACTTGAATCAATTGAAATCTTAGGCACTTGATAGCTGTGTCCCTATAGGCAAGCTACCTTGATTCTCTAAACCTTAATTTCCTTATCTGGAAATACATCTCGTAGATATAGCAATCCATTCTTCCTTTTTCTACATTATTAGCTGAGCACATGGCTACCCAGGATAAATACCATATTTCCTAGCATCCTCTGCAGTTAGGTGTAGCCACAGGACTAACTTCTGGACCAAAAGATTGCAAGGAAAAATATTGTGAGGTAGCTTCTAGAAAGCTTTCTCAGAACACCTCCAGTATATTCTCTTGACCCTATTTTCTTTCAACCCTTCCTCCTTGCTACTGACAAGAATACAGAAAAAATACCTAGAGTTAGAGTAGCCAGATTTAGGCTATGACATGGCCTGGGGCATGCAGATAGAGAAACAACAAAATAGGTGAAGCCCAAGTACCTGAGACCCTCTTGGATCACAGCCACCATTATATCCTTGAACTCCAGACTGTACATGAGAGAAAAACAAATTTGTATCTTGCTTATGTCACTGTTATCCAAGGGTGGGGATGTGCAAATATTATTCTCAGACAAATTTATCTTAGTTGAAACACAAATTCTTTCCATTTTTGTGAGGACTAAAAGATATTTAATGTGTAAACCATTTAGCATGATGCATAGCACATTGTTGGTATTCATTACTGACACTTTTCATTTATGGTGGTGAGAGTGATTGGGTAGGTAGTGAAACACATTGAAACTACTCAACTGAAAGCAGTTTTCCATTTTCTTCCCTTCCCCCAATTTGCCCCCAACCACTCTTTCCAGTCTATTCTGACACTCCTCCGATACACTAGACTACTCACATCTCATCATTCCTCAAATATACTACAAACACTTATTCTCCCAGGTCTTTGCAATTCTCTTCTCTCTGCCCAGACAATCCTTTCTCACCTATTCCACTTGGTGACTCTGATTCAGCTTTCAGGACTCTGCCAGCCTCACTTCCCCAGCTCCCTGAGAAGGACGAACACACTGCACACCACCTACACTGAATTCCCATTAGCTGTGGGCATCCCCTGCCTGGAAGCAACTCCTTTCAACACAGGCTTCTTTACTTCCTGGACATCACCCCAACTTCTGTCTCTTGTCTCTGCTCTATCAGAATTCAAGTTCTGAGTATGATATGCATCTTGCAATGGTATACTTAGTCCAAACTTGACTCATACTGGAAAATGGAATGTGCCATGATCACATCGTGCTAGTTCTCTGAAAAATGTGACCTCCAAAACTTAATGAGCGATACAGTGAGATGTTTGCAAAGAACCACAATTCTGGAAATGCCACCGTGTTCAAATGATTTGCATTTAGAATGAAACCTAATGGATGAAGATAAGTGGCTCTGAACTGATTTTTACTCACAACCTGTCTGACACCAAATGCGTAGTGTCTTTTCCAATATGACTTCTCCAACTCTCCAACACCAGCTGGGTGTCCTACAATTCAATTCAATTCTGACACTGTCTTCCTGGACTTAGCATCAGATCCCATAACTTTAGGACTCAGGGCCACAAGGCCCTATTTAGATGCCAGTTGCAAGTCCCGGGTTGTCACCAGTACCCAGACCAACCAACTATACATTTAGGGGGTTCCCACAACAAACTCCCTACTCAGGTTTGATAATTTGCTAGAACAGTCATAGAACTCAGGAAAGCACTTTACTTACTATTGATATTACTGGTTTACTATAAAGGATACAACTCAGGAATAGCCAAATGGAAGAGTTGGGCAAAGAATGAGGATGGGGATGCTGTTCAAGGAATGTCCGTGCCCTCTCCAGGTGAACTAACCCCCCCCCCCATGCTCCTTGATGTGCTCACCAACCCCAAACTTTTGAGGTTTTTATGGAGGTTCCATGATACAGGAATGATTGACTAGATTATTGGCCATTGGCAATTAACACGATTTCCATCCCCTCTCTCCTCCCCAGAGACAGGGAGTGGGGCTGAAAAGTCCAATCCACTAATCATATTTTGGTCTTCTAGAGACCAGCCCCCATACTGAAGCTATTTAGGGGTCCCCAATGCCAGTCATCTCATTAGCATACAAAGAACAGTCTTATCACTCCAGAAATTCCAACAGTTTTAGGAGCTGTTTGCCAGGAATCAGGGACAAAGACAAAATATATATTCTTATTTCTTATTTACAGGGGCTTACGTCTCCATCTTGGTCAACTATTATACATTACTTCAGAATAGTGAAGACTGCTCAAGGACAAACAGGTAGTAAAATTCTGAGCCAAATTTATAGCCAGTGCTTTCTTCTTCTTTTTTTTAATAGATCTTTATTAGAGTATAATTGCTTCACAATACTGTGTTAGTTTCTGTTGTACATCAAAGTGAATCAGCCATATGCATACATATGTCCCCATATCCCCTCCCTCTTGAGCCTCCCTCCTGTCCTCCCTATCCCACCCCTCTAGGTCATTGCAAAGCACAGAGCTGATCTCCTTGGGCTATGCTGCTGTTTCCCACTAGCTATCTTACATTCTGTAGTGTATATATGTCGATGCTACTCTCACTTTGTCCCAGCTTCCCCCTCCCACCCCATGTCCTCAAGTCCATACTCTATGTCAATGTCTTTATTCCTGCCCTGCCACTAGGTTCATCAGTACCTTTTTTTTTTTTTTAGATTCCATATATATGCATTAGCATACAGTATTTGTTTTTCTCTTTCTGACTTACTTCACTCTGTATGACAAACTCTAGGTCCATCCACCTCACTACAAATAACTCAATTTTGTTTCTTTTCATGACTGAGTAATATTCCATTGTATATTTGTGCCACATCTTCTTTATCCATTCACCTGTCAATGGACATTTAGGTTGCTTCCATGTCCTGGCTATTGTAAATAGTGCTGCAATGAACATTATGGTGCATGTCGCTTTTTGAATTATGGTTTTCTCAGGGTATATGCCCAGTAGTGGGATTGCTGGGTCATATGGTAGTTCTATTTTTAGTTTTTTAAGGAACCTCCATACTGTTTTCCATAGAGGTTTTATCAATTTACATTCCCACCAACAGTGCAGGAGGGTCCCCTTTTCACCACACCCTTTCCAAAGCAATCTTGAGAAAGAAAAATGGAGCTAGAGGAATCAGGCTCCCTGACTTCAAACTATACCACAAAGCTACAGTAATCAAGACAGTATGGTACTGGCACAAAAACAGAAATATAGATCAATGGTACAGGATAGAATGCCCAGAGATAAACCCACGCACATATGGTTACCTAATTTACAACAAAGGAGGCAAGAACATACAATGGAGAAAAGACAGCCTCTTCAGTAAGTGGTACTGGGAAAACTGGACAGCTACATGTAAAAGAATGAAATTAGAACACTACCTAACACCATACACAAAAATAAACTCCAAACTGATTAAAGATCTAAATGTAAGACTAGTCAGTGCTTTCTGATGCCAATGATAATACCACATCACAAGTCTGCCTGAAAGGCAACTCACATCATCATCACATAGTAATCATAATAATATGAATGATGACCAGAGCTAATATTTATTGCCCTAACATTAGACTCCAGAAAGGACGCTAAGCACTTCATAATTATTTCATTTTGTTCTCACTTTATATAAATATATATGACATGAACTCTTTCTGCCCCCATTTTATAGATAAAGAAACAGATCTGGAACATTTAGTGACTTGCCTAAAGTCACAAAATGAGTAAGTAGTAAAGTGAGAACTTGAGCACAGATTCATCAGGCAGCCAAGCAAAAGCTCTCACCACTCTGCCAGAATGCATTTCCCTGAATGCAATGTCCAGCTCAAATGTAGCTTTCATTTTCAACCTCCTCCAGGGAGAATTAACTGCCCCTTCCTCTGTGCTCTCACAGTACTGGGTACACCCCGCTTTTGGACCACTCACCATGTTGTATCAGAGATCTTAGCATAAATATCTGTCTCCTCTACTTGTCTGAGTGCCTATTCAATCACATTGTGCATTATTTATCTTTGTATGTCCAGGGCCTGGTGGAATGGCTTATACACTATAGTCATTCATTCAATTTAACAAACAACAATGAGTACATAATAAATACTTCATGAGTTGGAATGAGGTTTGGTCTCTTCACCTGTAAAATGGGGGCTATTCTCTCCTGGCAATAGAGACAGTTCTCATTCTTTGATGCCAGGAAATGCTCAAGACTTCATGAGCCAATACATGTGTGCAACTGGCAAGAAACATCTTGGGAAAATGCTACCTTATTATTACAAGGCACTATTGAAAGGGGGCCAAAAAAAAAAATTTCTACTGTCCTAACATGATCCAGCTGCAAGAGACAAGTTGTGATTACACCAGTGGAAAGTTATTGCCTCTAGACTCGAAACTAGCAAATTGGCCTGAAGGCACGGGGCACAATCTTTGTTGTATATCACATAAACTCTAGTCACACTTTGCAAATACACGCTATCACTGCATGGGGGAAGCTGTCATTGTATCTCACTGCCAGGTATGCGATCAGCGTCTGGTGGGCAGATTGCCAAGCCAGCCATCTGTGTTGTGCTTGGTTGCTAGGGCACAGGCAGGGAGTTATGTAGTGTCTTGCTTTCACCAGAGCCACAAAGGCCTGGAGTGATGACAAAGGCTGCTCGAAGTGCTGGAGATCCGAGCAAATGTACATATTTGGCTTAATTCATGAAGCTTCTATTGAAGACCTGCTCAGAAGACTGGGATTTTTGTCAAGGCTCTGCTGCTGTGAGACTCCTGGTTGGACATGCACTTCTCTGAGCAAGTAAAGTCCTCACTTGTAAATAAGGACCCAAAGCTCAGTGTTTCCCATAGAGGCTCTGTGTACCACTGGTGGTATGTGGAATGTTTGCAGGTACGACTTGGACAAACTTGTAAACATTTTAGCAGCTGTGAATTATTGTAATGTGCACTAGAAAATAATTATCATAGCAAATACTTGACATCACATAAGTAATTGATTAGATGAATGCAAAGTACATAGCTCAGTTTTTAAAAAGAATCAACATTAGACATTATGAATATGGGTAGAGGGGGTATGTGGATGTGAAAGAAACTGGGAAAGTGGATCACAAATCACTGGTGTTAGATGAGTTGGCCAGGCAGGATCTGTCATTCTAGGGTTTGGCTCTGCAATTCTACAGCCAATGGCTAACTGGGAAAACCTTCTGGACAATACAGACCAAGTCTTTTGAAAATGACTCCATTTATATATTCCAAGTCTATCTAAATAAACATTTTCTAACACCTCCAGGACATCAGACACTAGTCTAGGCATTGTGGATGTGAAGATGAAGAAGACAGGGTCTAACCAAGGACACACTTGGGGAAATAAATATCTTTAATTTAGCATGATATTTTTAATAGTGAGAAGTAACCTGGGAGCCAGAGAGGAAGAAACAACTCTTCCCAGGGGAGAAGAACAACCAAAGACGTCTTCCCAGGGGAGGTGAACACTGAGTTAAGCCTTGAAGCCTAAGTAAACATTATCTGAGCATATGGGTAGGAGAAGACATTCCAAGCAGAAGGAAAAACATGGGGAAAAAATGCTAAATGCCAAATCAAATAGGTAAATTACATTTTCTTACTTTATTTTTATATGTAAGCAAAAGCAGCCATGTAACTATTTAGTGTACTTTATAAGTGAGAGAACCTAGTGTTGAATGGAGCTACATACAATTCCAAACACATGTTCTTTCCACTATATCATATTATATTTGCCATTCATATCTGAAACCTCACAATGTATCGCTATTAATTCTTATTTATTATCAATCCACCAAATGTGAAATACTAATCAACAGAAGAAGGAATAATGAGATCTGCTTCTTAAGGGTAAGTATCCTGAATTGCAGGCAATTTCTGGGCTTCACATTACTTTTCCTTTTTAAAAAAAATTCTCCATAAAATAACTCCCCAAGACACTCTGCGTTAGTTATTTTAGGCTAAAGCCAAAAAGTTTCAAAAGACTCTCCTGTGTTTTCCTTCCTTCCAGTTTATACACAGACACATTTCTCAAGAGCAAGGATAATGGAAAGATCCCATTCCTGCAGAAACTGTCATTAGAGACAAGGCAGGAAAGATGTTGAGCTATGGCATTGATTAATAAGGCCCTGACATTTGGGGAATCACAGTTAAGGAATGCTCCATGAGAATGTCAGTCCAGTGAGGACACTTAATCCAATCAAGTTAGAGACACACAGAACCTCCACCATCCCTTCTCCTCCTCTTTCAAGTTTTAATTTGTACAACCAAGACAAAATGCCACAAATTCTCTACATTCAACTTTTAAAACAAAAGGGCCGATTTGAAAAGAATATGGCTACAGTTGTGTTTTCACTATTTACAAACAGCAGCTATTCTAAGTCAAACCAGATATCAGCTACTGACTTTAAGTAGGTGCATTTTACCTGTGGAAATGGGAGGGAAATTGCAACAAAAGCCAAATATAAAAAATATTGACCTACATGTATGGAAAAGCCAAGGAGGAATAGTATAGTAGTCTTCCCATAAAAGGAACATCATCAGCTTAAAGAGAGAATTCTACAACAGAGAACTCAACCTAATGTCATGTTCTGGTGAAAACAGTGGACACAACTATAAATCTGGGAGTCAAACAGAGAAACAGAGAGGAATTTTAATTCCACTGTGCCACTTACCAACCGTATGACCTTGGAGCTTTCTCCTGTCTCAATTTGCTCATATGCAAAAGAGGGCTTATAGTGTGTATTATAAAGATTGCTGTGAGGATCATGGCACAAGTTGCAAGAGTACTTGGCAACAAGAGGAGACATAGCATTTGCTAAATAATTGGGGGGTCTCCACACTCAATTCCATTCAATTGATAGCGATATTTGGTTGTCTGATGGACATTCTGGATCTCTCCATCAAGGGTTAATGTTTTGGTTATTTTATTTAATGTACACCATTAAATTTTCTATCTCCTGGATGCTGATACATAAAAGATTATTAGCTTTTAGTATATTTATCCTGTATCTGGCCAAATTTCTAAATTGTCTAAAAACATGTTATTTTTTTCAAATTATCTTTGATTCTCCAGATATAAAATCCCATACTCGAAAATAATTATTATTTTGTCTTTTATCCAACACTTATCTCTTTATTTTCCATTACATCATTGTCTTTTGTTGGATTTTAATTAATTCAAGTAATACAAGGTAAATTTTCTTTGGAATGAGGCAACCAACATAGTGACTTGATTGGTGTTCAGGTTTCCAGGGTGATAGCTAATGAGGAGACCTTTCTATTGTCTTTTCCCAAAAGGTGTATCTATCAAGAGCATCATATCAAAACTGCACCAGATCTGGGCAATTGGGTGGAGACCAATTCTGGAGCAGTAGAAGGAAGCCACCAAATAGAGATGCTGCTAGTTCAGAGCAAGGCTGAGTTTGCCCCAGGGGATTTGTCTCATAATCTCATTGAAGGAGGAGACACCTTCAAGATGGTGGAAGAGTAAGACGTGGAGATACCTTCCTCCCCACAAATACATCAGAAATACATCTACATGTGGAACAACGCCTACAGAACGCCTACTGAATGCTGGCAGAAGACCTCAGACTTCCCAAAAGGCAAGAAACTCCCCATGTACCTGGGTAGGGCAAAAGAAAAAAGAAAAAACAGAGACAAAAGAATAGCAAAGGAATCGGCACCACTGGGAGGGAGCTGTGAAGGAGGAAAGGTTTCCACACACTAGGAAGGCCCTTCGCGGGTGGAGACTGCGGGTGGCGGAGGGGGGAAGCTTCAGAGCCGCGGAGGAGAGCGCAGCCACAGGGGTGTGGAGGGCAAAGTGGAGAGATTCCCGCACAGAGGATCGGTGCTGACCAGCACTCACCAGCCCGAGAGGCTTGTCTGCTCACCCACCAGGGCGGGCGGGGGCTGGGAGCTGAGGCCCGGGCTTCGGAGGTCAGACCCCAGGGAGAGGACTGGGATTGGCTGTGTGAACACAGCCTGAAGGGGGCTAGTGTGCCACGGCTAGCCGGGAGGGAGTCCGGGAAAACGTCCGGACCTGCCTAAGAGGCAAGAGACCATTGTTTCCGAGTGCGCAAAGAGAGAGGATTCAGAGCGCCACCTAAACGAGCTCCAGAGACGGGCGCCAGCCGCAGCGATCAGTGTGGATCCCAGAGACGGGCATGAGACGCTAAGGCTGCTGCTGCCACCAAGAAGCCTGTGTGTGAGCACAGGTCACTCTCCACACCTCCCCTCCCGGAAGCCTGAGCAGCCCGCCACTGCCAGGGTCCCGTGATCCAGGGACAACTTCCACGGGAGAACACACAGAGCACCTCAGGCTGGTGCAACGTCATGCTGGCCTCTGCTGCCACAGGCTTACCCCGCAATCCATACCCCTCCCTCGCCCCAGCCTGAGTGAGCCAGAGCCCCCGAATCAGCTGCTCCTTTAACCCCGTCCTGTCTGAGCGAAGAACAGACGCCCTCAGGCAACCTACACGCAGAGGCGGGTCCAAATCCAAAGCTGAACCCTGGGAGCTGTGCAAACAAAGAAGAGAAAGGGAAACCTCTCCCAGCAGCCTCAGGAGCAGCGGATTAAATCTCCACAGTCAACTTGATGTAGCCTGCATCTGTGGAACACCTAAATAGACAACGAATCACCCCAAAATTGAGTGGACTTTGGGAGCAACAATATATGCATATTTTTCCTTTTTCTCTTTTTGTGAGTGTGTATATGTATGCTTCTTTGTGTGAATTTGTCTGTATAGCTTTGCTTTTACCATTTGTCCTACGGTTCTGTCTGTCCAGTTTCTGTTTTTTTTTTTTTTTCAGTATAGTTGTTAGCGCTTGTTATCATTGGTGGATTTGATTTTTTGGTTTGGTTGCTCTTTTCTTTCTTTTTTTCTTACTTTTTAATTTTTTTATTTTCAATAATTATTTTTTATTTTTTATTTTAATGACTTTCTTTTCTTTTCTTTCTTTCTTTCTTTTTTTCTCCCTTTTCTTCTGAGCCGTGTGGATGACAGCATCTTGGTTCTCTGGCCGGGTGTCAGGCCTGTGCTTCTGAGGTGGGAGAGCCGAGTTCAGGACATTGGTCCACCAGAGACCTCCCAGCTCCACATAAAATCAAATGGCAAAAGCTCTCCCAGAGATCTCCATCTCAGTGTTAAGACCCAGCTCCACTCAACGACCAGCAAGCTACAGTGCTGGACACCCTATGCCAAACAACTAGCAAGACAGGAACACAACCACACCCATTTGCAGAGAGGCTGCCTAAAATTATAATAAGGTCATACACACCCCAAAATACACCACCAGATGCAGTCCTGCCCACCAGAAAGACAAGATCCAGCCTCATCCACCAGAACACAGGCACCAGTCCCCTCCACCAGGAAGCCTACACAACCCACTTAACCAAGCTTAGTCACTGAAAGCAGACACCAAAAACAATGGGAACTATGAACCTGCAGCCTGCAAAAAGGAGACCCCCAAACAGAGTAAGTTAAAGTAAAATGAGAAGACAGAGAAACACACAGCAGATGAAGGAGCAAGGTAAAAATCCACCAGACCAAATAGTTGAAGAGGAAATAAGCAGTCTACCTGAAAAAGAATTCAGAGTAATGACAGTAAAGATGATCTAAAATCTTGGAAATAGAATGGAGAAAATACAAGAAACGTTTAACAAGGACCTAGAAAAACTAAAGAGCAAACAAACAGTGATGAACAACACAATAAATGAAATTAAAAATTATCTAGAAGGAACCAGTAGCAGAATAAATGACACAGAAGAACGGATAAGTGACCTAGAAGTTAAAATAATGGAAATAACTACTGCAGAGCAGAATAAAGAAAAAAGAATGAAAAGACTTGAGGACAGTCTCAGAGGCCTCTAGGACAACATTAAACGCATCAACATTCAAATTATAGGGGTCCGAAAAGAAGAAGAGAAAAAGAAAGGGACTGAAAAAATATTTGAAGAGATTATAGTTGAAAACTTCCCTAATACAGGAAAGGAAATAGTTAAGTCCAGAAGCACAGAGAGTCCCATATAGGATAAATCCAAGGAGAAACACACCAAGACACATATTAATCAAACTATCAAAAATTAAATACAAAGAAAAAATATTAAAAGCAGGAAGGGAAAAACAACAAATAACACACAAGGGAATCCCCATAAGGTTAACAGCTGATCTTTCAGCAGAAACTCTGCAAGCCAGAAGGGAATGGCAGGATATACTTAAAGTGATGAAGGAGAAAAACCTACAACCAAGATTAATCTACCCAGCAAGGATCTCATTCAGATTTGATGGAGAAATTAAAACCGTTACAGACAAGCAAAAGCTGAGAGAGTTCAGCACCACCAAACCAGCTTTACAACAAATGCTAAAGGAACTTCTCTAGGCAAGAAACACAAGAGAAGGAAAACACCTACAATAACAAACCCAAAACATTTAAGAAAATGGGAATAGGAACATACATATCGATAATTACTTAAATGTAAATGGATTAAATGCTCCAACTGAAAGACATAGACTGGCTGAATGGATATAAAGACAAGACCCATATATATGCTGTCTACAAGAGACCCACTTCAGACCTAAGGACACATAAGGACTGAAAGTGAGGGGATGGAAAAAGATATTCCATGCAAATGGAAATCCAAAGAAAGCTGGAGTAGCAATACTCATATCAGACCAAATAGACTTTAAAATAAAGACTATTACAAGAGACAAAGAAGGATACTACATAATGATCAAGGGATCATTCCAAGAAGAAGATATAACAATTGTAAATATTTATGCACCCAACATAGGAGCACCTCAATACATAAGGCAAATCCTAACAGCCATAAAAGGGGAAATTGACAGTAACACAATCATAGTAGATGACTTTAACACCCCCCTTTCACTAAAGGACAGATCATCCAAAATGAAAATAAATAAGGAAACACAAGCTTTAAATGATACATTAAACAAGATGGACTTAATTGATATTTATAGGACATTCCATCCAAAAATAACAGAATACACTTTCTTCTCAAGTGCTCATGGAACATTCTCCAGGGTAGATTATATCTTGGGTCACAAGTCAAGCCTTGGTAAATTCAAGAAAATTGAAATCATATCAGGTATCTTTTCTGACTACAACGCTATGAGACTAGATATCAATTACAGGAAAAAATCTGTAAAATATACAAACACATGGAGGCTAAACAATACACTACTTAATAAACAAGAGATCACTGAACAAATCAAAGAGGAAATCAAAAAATACCTAGAAACAAATGACAATGAAAACACGACCACCCAAAACCTATAGGATGCAGCAAAAGCAGTTCTAAGAGGGAAGTTTATAGCAATACAATCCTACCTCAAGAAACAAGAAACATCTCAAATAAAAAACCTAACCTTACACCTAAAGCAATTAGAGAAAGAAGAACAAAAAACCCCAAAGTTAGCAGAAGGAAAGAAATCATAAAGATCAGATCAGAAATAAATGAAAAAGAAATGAAGGAAACAATAGCAAATATCAATAAAACTAAAAACTGGTTCTTTGAGAAGATAAACAAAATTGATAAACCATTAGCCATACTCATCAAGAAAAAAAGGGAGAAGACTCAAATCAATAGAATTAGCAATGAAAAAGGAGAAGTAACAACTGACACTGCAGAAACACAAAGGATCATGAGAGATTACTACAAGCAACTCTATGCCAATAAAATGGACAACCTGGAAGAAATGGACCAATTCTTAGAAAAGCACAACCTTCGGAGACTGAACCAGGAAGAAATAGAAAATATAAACAGACCAATCACAAGCACTGAAATTGAGGCTGTGATTAAAAATCTTCCAAGAAACAAAATCCCAGGACCAATGGCTTCACTGGTGAATTCTATCAAACATTTAGAGAAGAGCTAACACCTATCTTTCTCAAACTCTTCCAAAATATAGCAGAGAGAGGAACACTCCCAAACTCATTCGACAAGACCACCATCATCCTGATACCAAAACCAGACAAAGATGTCACAAAGAAAGAAAATATACAGGCCAATATCACTGATGAACATAGACACAAAAATCCTCAACAGAATACTAGCAAACAGAATCCAACAGCACATTAAAAGGATCATACACCATGTTCAATTGGGGTTTTTCCCAGGAATGCCAGGATTCTTAAATATACGCAAATCAATCAATGTGATACACCATATTAACAAATTGAAGGAGAAAAACCGTATGATCATCTCAATAGATGCAGAAAAAGTTTTCGACAAAATTCAACACCGAATTATGATAAAAACCATCCAGAAAGTAGGCATAGAGGGAATTTACCTCAACATAATAAAGGCCATATATAACAAACCCACAGCCAACAGCATTCTCAATGGTGAAAAACTGAAACTATTTCCACAAAGATCAGGAACAAGATAAGGTTGCCCACTCTCACCGCTATTATTCAACATAGTTTTGGAAGTTTTAGCCACAGCAATCAGAGAAGAAAAAGAAATAAAAGGAATCCAAATTGGAAAAGAAGAAGTAAAGCTGTCACTGTTTGTAGATGACATGATACTATACATAGAGAATCCTAAAGGCTCTACCAGAAAACTACTAGAGCTAATCAATGAATTTGGTAAAGTAGCAGGATACAAAGTTAATGCACAGAAATCTCTTGCATTCCTATACATTAATGATGAAAAATCTGAAAGAGAAATTAAGGAAACACTCCCATTTACCATTGCAATAAAAAGAATAAAATACCTAGGAATAAACCTACCTAAGGAGACAAAAGACCTTTATGCAGAAAACTATAAGACACTGATGAAAGATATTAAAGATGATACAAACAGTTGGAGAGATATGCCATGTTCTTGGATTGGAAGAATCAACATTGTGAAAATGACTATACCACCCAAAGCAATCTACAGATTTAATGCAATCCCTATCAAATACCAATGGCATTTTTCACAGAACTAGGACAAAAAAATTCACAATTTGTATGGAAACACAAAAGACCCCGAATAGCCAAAGCAACCTTGAGAAAGAAAAACAGAGCTGGAGGAATCAGGCTCCCTGACTTTAGACTATACTACAAAGCTACAGTAATCAAGACAGTATGGTACTGGTACAAAAACAGAAATATAGATCAATGGAACAGGACAGAAAGCCCCGAGATAAACCCACACACATATGGTCATCTTATTTTTGATAAAGGAGGCAAGAACATACAATGGAGAAAAGACAGCCTATTCAATAAATGGTGCTGCACAAACCGGACAGCTGCATGTAAAAGAATGAAATTAGAACACTCCCTAACACCATACACAAAAATCCACTTAACATGGATTAAAGACCTAAATGTAAGGCCAGACACTATCAAACTCTTAGAGGAAAACATAGGCAGAACACTCTATGACATAAATCACAGCAAGATCCTTTTTGGCCCACCTCCTAGAGAAATGGAAATAAAAACAAAAATAAACAAATGGGACCTAATTAAACTCAAAAGCTTTTGCACAGCAAAGGAAACCATAAACAAAACAAAAAGACAACCCTCAGAAGGGGAGAAAATATTTACAAATGAAGCAACTGACAAAGGATTAATCTCCAAAATTTACAAGCAGCTCATGCAGTTCAATATCAACAAAACAAACAACCCAATCCAAAAATGGGCAGAAGACTTAAATAGACATTTCTCCAAAGAAGATATACAGATTGCCAATAAGCAGATGAAAGAATGCTCAACATCACTAATCATTAGAGAAATACAAATCAAAATTACAATGAGGTATCACCTCACACCAGTCAGAATGGCCATCATAAAAAATCTACAAACAATAAAAAGAAGGGTGTGGAGAAAAGGGAACCTTCTTGCACTGTTGGTGGGAATGTAAATTGATACAACCACTATGGAGAACAGTATGGAGATTCCTTAAAAAACTAAAAATAGAACTACCATATGACCCAGCAATCCCACTACTGGGCATATACCCTGAGAAAACCATAATCCAAAAAGCGTCATGTACCACAATGTTCATTGCAGCTCTATTTACAATAGCCAGGACATGGAAGCAACCTAAGTGTCCATCGACAGATGAATGGATAAAGATGATTTGGCACATATATACAATGGAATATTACTCGCCATCTAAAGAAACGAAATTGAGTTATTTGTAGTGAGGTGGATGGACCTAGAGTCTGTCGTACAGAGTGAAGTAAGTCAGAAAGAGAAAAACAAATACCATATGCTAACACATATATATGGAATCTAAAAAAAAAAAATCATTCTGAAGAACCTAGGGGCAGGACAGGAATAAAGACTCAGACATAGAGAATGGACTTGAGGACACGGGGAGGGGGGAGGGTAAGCTGGGACGAAGTGAGAGAGTGGCATGAACTTGTATATACTGCCAAATGTAAAATAGATAGCTAGTGGGAAGCAACCACATAGCACAGTGAGATCAGCTCAGTGCTTTGTGACCACCTAGAGGGGTGGGATAGGGAGAGGGGAAGGGAGATGCAAGAGGGAGGGGATATGGGGATATATGTGTATGTATAGCTGATTCACTTTGTTATAAAGCAGAAACTAACTAATGTTAATGCTTTACAGCATTGTAAAGCAATTATACTCCAATAAAGATGTTTAAAAAAATAATAATCTCATTGAAGAAAATTTACATGTAGGTATATCCACCATCTTGGATTAGAGAACAGCCTCAGGTCTTGAGATGGGCAGCTTCCTGGCCTCTACTTTCAGGTCCATGAAACACAGGGTTGTCAGTAAAATGAAGAAAATTCAAGTCCTTGGATCCAACTCAGTATACCCTTGAAAGAAGTAGGGTCCACCCCACAATATATTCTCACAAGAAGAAGCATTTCAGAGCAGTGAATTTATAACTTAGGAGTTCCTTCTGTCCTGGGAACATTTAACCTTTCATCTTTAGTTGCCCAAAACTTCTGCACGTGTTTATTCCCTTTAGTCACCAGAGATACCTTTATAGCACCCATATGCTACCAACATATGTTTCTTCATTAAGTCAACAATGGCTCAAAATTTTCATTCTAATATTAGCACTCCTATTCCCAACCTCCCACCAGCATTTAGTGTTTCAAGCCTTTGTACTAAGTATTTTGTCTATGATAGTCTTTATTCCCTATGTGTCTTCTATGCACTGTAAAATCCTGGTTAGTTAAGGCAAACTTTCATCCAGACTTCCTCTGAGTGAGCTCTTATTGTGTCCTACATCTTCCTTATCATTGATGGCACATATTGATACAGTAATATGTAGTTTGATCTCATTGAAAGTAGACTTATTGTGACTTCCCTGGTGGTCCAGTGGTTAAGACTCCACGCTTCGAAGGCAGAGGATTGGCTTCGATTCCTGGTAGGGAAATTAAGATCCCACATGCCGCACGGTGTGGCCAAAAAAACAAAAAAAGAAAGTAGACTTATTTCTCTCTGTATTCTTACTGCCAAGAACTGACCCTGATATATATTATTGTTATCTGCATTTATCAGTTAGGTTGCTTTTAATAGCAAGTAACAGAAAATCCAGTTCAAATTGGTTTAGTTAATAGGAAAACATACCAATTCAAATAATTGAGGGTCAAAAGGTGGCCCTAGAGGCAGACTCTAGTTTGGATTTCCTGCTGCAGTTTTGGATTGGGTTCCTCTCCAAGTATCTCTTTCATTTCAGGCATGTAGCTAGACGGCCACAGCAATCATAAGCCTTATACTCACGCGTAGTAACTTACAGAGGAAGAGAGACTGATTGTTCCCATGGCCAAATTCACCTCTCACATCACTTACAGAATTGGGCCACATGCCCATCCCTAAGTCAATTACTGGAAAGTGAAATGAGAGGACCCTGAGATCAATCAGATCTATCCCCAGAGCTAGGGGGGGCCTTCCCATGCAGGACACAAACACTGTCCAAGTTGAGGTCAAGCTGAGAATGTATTCAGCTAAAAGTAACTACTAGACCTGCAGTGGTTAAATTAATAGGGGTTTATTTTTTCACATAACTAGAGTGAGGTGCCTGCCAGAATTAATTCAGTCACCTAAATTTATTGGAGCTGGCACCTGTGTGATTCTCTTGGTCTTTCCCTCATGCATGTTTCAGTGCGTTATAAATAGGAGGGATTGAAAATATAAGTAAGTACACTGAAAATGCTACAGGTTTGGTTTTTCACTGATGGAGAAGGTATTAACAAAAATGGAGAGGGGTAAGACTAGAGTAAATCTCATGGTGTGTTGTAGATTGAAATGGAAAGTGATGAGGTAAACGTGTGGTTTTTGACTTACATACATACACAAATATAGATAGATACAGATTTTGTGTATGTGTGTCTGTCTGTTCTATCTCTGCCCATTAAAAGGACCTAGAAACAGCGGCACATCTTTCACAGTGAGTATGCCTAGTTCTTGGTTTCTATGTACTATTCTGCAGTAAAGAAACTAGAGCCCCTAAGAGTAATGGCTTATCCAGAGCTGAAGAAGGGAAAATTCAAGATAGGTCAAAAACATTTTGTTGTACCATAAAGCAAGGAATTGCTGAAAGAATGATGGGGACAGGTCAATACACTACTGAAGCTAGTTTGAGGGACTCCACTGGCCAGATCTACAACATTTGTGCATCAAAATGAATAACATTATTGACAGGTTGTAATCCTTTGAGTGAAATAGATATCTATTTGTTTACACTGATTTAAATAAATGGGGGGAGAAGGAAAAGCTCCAGTTTACAGTAGAAGACTTGAAGTTTCAATGCCCAAAATATATTTTATTAATCATGAATTGATTAATATTCAATACAAAATACTTATTAACTAACCTCACAGTAGAGAAACCTTATAGACACTTTTAACCAAGTGATAAAAGTTAGCATCACCAGTAATGGGACAAATTGGCATTTGGTGCCTAATGATATAATCCTGTGAGAAGAATATTTGGCAGATATTACTGCTAAAGAGCTCAGAAATCATGAGGAAGCATCATACAAATTCCAACTGAGGACTGTTCTACAAAGCAACTGGCCTGGCCTGTTCAAAAATGTCAGTCATGAAAGATAAAGAACTACTAGGTATAAAATAAATAATTTATAAGGATGTAATGTACAACACAGGGAATATAGTCAATATTTTATAATAACCTTGTTTGGAGTCTAATCTATAAAAATATCAAATTACTATGTTGTACACCTGAAACTAATATAATATTGTAAGTCAACTATAATTTAAATTTTAAAAAACGACTGAGGAATTGTTTCAGATTGAACGAAATTAAAAACATATGACAACTCGTACAGAGTGAAGTAAGTCAGAAAGAGAAAAACAAACATTGTATATTAACGCATGTATGTGGAACCTAGAAAAATGGTACAGATGAACCGGTTTGCAGGGCAGAAGTTGAGACACAGATGTAGAGAACAAACGTATGGACCCCAAGGGGGGAAACCGCGGTGGGGTGGGGATGGTGGTGTGCTGAATTGGGCGATTGGGATTGACATGTATACACTGATGTGTATAAAATTGATGACTGATTAAAAAAAAAAATACATGACAACTAAGTGAACTTACATTACTGCATTTGAACCAGAATATAAACAGGACATTATTCAGACATCAGGGAAATTTCAGGTGCGTATATGTATTAGAAAGCAATATTGGGTCAATGCTAACGTTCTTATTTTGATAGTTGTACTGTCATTATATGGGAGATTATCCTTGTTTTGAAGAAATACAAACTTGCAAATGGTTCAGAAACAATGATATATATATGAATGTGTGTGCTGTGTGTGTGGGTGTGTATGTAATAGAGAAAGAATGCTAAGACAAATGAAGAAAAATGTTAATAATCAAGGAATCTGGGTGGTGGAGATATGTACTATTTTGCAACTTTTCTGAAGATTTTACATTATTTCAAAATAGAATGTTTAAAAAAAAAAGAGGAAGAATGGGAATATGCACGTTGCTTGGCAACCAAGTGTGCTTATGATAACACACATCTCAGACCTCACAAGCCAGACCCTACCAAAAAATGCTGCGCTTCCTTGTATTTCCAAATTATAGTGGCATTATCCCTCAAGCTACTCAGATATAGAAAATTCATTCTTTTACCATACTCCACCAAGTGTCTCTGGGAAAGTTCCACAAATCTGTCCTAATTGTCACTTTTTTTATAAACCAGTCATTTGTCCCCAGACCACCATCTGCGCTTCTTCGGGTCACTCTTTTCTCTACTGAGATGATTTCACCCAAGTTGCAGTCGCTTCACTTCTTCATCTCTCTGGTTTGGCATCCTCACCTGCCCATGAGATCACTGATATCCTAGCTTGGCTGGGCCCAGCTCTCCTTCACTGAGATGCAATGGTCCCAGGAGTCTAAAAAGCTCTTCCTTTGGCTGCCGCCTCCAAACATAGAAAGGACTTCTTTTGAAAGCCCAAACTCAGGGACAGTTCTCACCACCAAGAATCTTCAGAGATCCTTGCAACTCTCAGTGCAACTCCAACTGACTTCCAAGGGGGTGAGGGAGAAAACTTAAATTTCCCAAGAGCAGTGGATAGGTGCTTGTTTTACATCTGTAGCAGGAGTTGACAGATAATGCCCCATGGGCCAAATCAAGCCTGCTGCCCATTACATATGGCCCACAAGCCAAGAATGGTTCCTGCATTTGTAAATGGTTGAAAAAAAGTCAAAAGAAGAAGAATATTTTACGACCCATGAGAATAATATAAAATTCAAATTTTAGGATCCATACATAAAGTTTTATTGGAATGCAGTCATGCTTCTTCATTTATATATTGTCTAGGGCAACTTTCATGCTAAAATGGCAGCACTGACTTCCCGAAAATTCTAATATATTTGCTACCTGGTGCTTTACAAATAAAGTTTGTCAACCCCTGACCTATATGATTGAAAGAGCCTTCTGATGTGGTCCCTCTTCAAAAAAGTACAAAAGACACAATCCCCTCGTAAAGCAAGTCCACATCTTTACCCCAGGAAAGTAGAAACGATTTATAACTACTTAAATGACAACTTTTTCATCTTCAAAATGACCTTAAGTTTCAGCTGCTGGAACTGTGATACATTCAACTCCAAGTTAACATGTATTGAGCTGAGCTGAACCTTTAGGAGTTGGCTCCCAGCTGAGTTTCCAGTGTTTCGGTAGGAGAGAAGGGTACTGAGGGGGTAGGGGTGGGGGAGTAAACGAAGTGGTACCAATCGAAGAGCTGGGAATTTCTCACTGAGCTCAAGCAACACTCCTGCTATTGGTGCAACTCGTGGACCACATACTAGAGAAAAAAAAGTCAGGTCACCATAATTCTGCTTTGATCATTATTTCCACAGGATAAATTTCTGGCATTCTTATTATTTGGGTTGAGTTCAATACTCAAGTATTCACTTCAAAATTGATGCCCATATGATTTTTTAGTGAATTTTAGTACTTTACACTTAAGGAAAATTATTTGTATTGTTTTCATTAAAATGGAAATGGAAATGAATCCAGAGAGAAGATATTTAAACCTATGCACCACCACCAAAATGTTGGCCTTAGCCATATAGCCATATGGAAATGAATTCTGCAAATAACCTGAATGAGCTTGGAAATGAATTCTTCTCCAGTCACGTGTCCAGATGTAAATACAGCTCAGTCATCACTTTGATTGTAATTTTCTGGGACCCAGTTAAGCCATGCCTGGACTGCTGGTCTACAAAAACTGTGAGATAATGTCCAAGTGCTAT
This sequence comes from Balaenoptera musculus, assembly GCF_009873245.2. NCBI lineage: Eukaryota > Metazoa > Chordata > Mammalia > Artiodactyla > Balaenopteridae > Balaenoptera > Balaenoptera musculus. The sequence continues at coordinate 97,503,089 of NC_045790.1, read as the reverse complement.
TTCTTAGCTGATAAATTTGTGATGACTTGTCATACAATAGAAAACTGATACACTGGGCAACACCCCTATGATCATTTTTCCCTTCTCTAAGATGGTAATATTCTGCTGCTATGACCAAGGCTGTGCCGTCAAGAGCCAGCTGTGTAAGAAAGAGCTCAGGAACTCTTCTAGACTGATGTACAGAGACTTTTTACAGCAGCGAGGCTTAGAGGTGGCTGGAGCAGCTGGTGCCTGAGGGGGGTCAAGGATGGAGACTGCATGGCCCTCCCCCAATCCTTGCCCACCACCTATCCCTGCACAAACACTGGAGAGCAGTGGGAGATCACCCTATGGTTATGGGGGGCCTGTATGATCAGAACACATGACTTCATGTGTGTGTAAAATCTGAAAAAATTTCTGTTTGCAGGAAACATGCCACCGATATGGTAGAGAAATAAAAGTGCAGTGTTTGGTGTCTGAACATTTGGGTATTTCAAGACTTCGTTCTGCCATTTACTGTGTGATTAAGGCCTTGCTGTAGGAGGTTTCTGACTCTTCTTCTCACCTGTAAAATGTGTAGCATAATAACATCTGAAACTATGTTGCCACAATTATCTATTGCACATTATCAGTGTATACTAGACATTATGCTGGAAGCCAGGAATATAGAAATAAATGAAACGTGGCACACGCCCGCAAGACTTGAGAAAGATTGCTATGTAAAAAAATTAACTGCAGGAGGGAAATCAGAATCGTCCTTTTTTCACCTTCGTAGTCAGCAGGGCCTAGGACACCACACAGTGATATCCGCTGCGTGTCTACTGAGTGAATGTGTAGAACAGGGGGCCCCAATCCCTGCGCCGCGGACCGGTACCGGCCGGCGGCCTGTTAGGAACCGGGCCGTACAGCAGGAGGTGAGCGGCGGGCGAGTGAGCGAAGCTTCATCTGCCGTTCCCCATCGCTCCCATTACCGCCTGAACCATTCCCCCCCCAGCCCCGCCCCATCTGTGGAAAAATCATCTTCCATGAAACCGGTCCCTGGTGCCAAAAAGACTGGGGACCACTGGTATAGAAGGTTGTGAGGTTAAGAACTGGTGATGAAATTGTATTTGAGGGAGAAGACAGCTTTTAAGTAGCAAAATCTCTTATAGGTTATTTTGTTATTAAATAGTAGCACTGGTCAGGACTAGAATAAAATAGTTAAACTGTTCTACCCAGAAAATAAACCAGAACATTGGAGGGGGAGTTTTAAGGTACTAGAAAGGGGGAGGGTTCAAGAAGAATGATAAGACCAGAGCCTGGGCTAAAACGACATCCATCCCGAGCTGCAAAGTTACACACTTACACACACGCTCACACTTAGGGTTGGTTCTCTGTAAAAGTCTGCTATCCACAGCTCCCATGTGGGAGTTTGGGAGAGATAAATTAAAAGGAGCTGTTTTCCAAGCAGTGATGAATGGCAGAGGGTGGGAATGGCTTGTGGGGAGAAGCAAAAGGGTGGACAATGGGAGAGACATGAAAACCAGGGCCAGAGGGCACCGGCCTGAGTCCCCAGAGGTCACACAGGACAGTTGGGATCCCACCATCGTGGAACGGGGCTTCGAGCCAAAGTTCACCTTCATCATAACCAACAAGGTGACCCCTGCATGCTGAAGAGCTAGGGGACATGTGGGGGGGCTGACGCTGAGGAAATGAGAAAACCAACGAACAAGATGTCAGGAGCATGAGGGGAAGGGAGACGCACCCCTGTCTTGGGGAAAGGAAAGAATTTAGTTATACCTGCTGTCAGTGGTGAATTACTACAGAATAGAAAGAAAAGCTGACAAAGAGCATCTCAGTGTCATTTCTTCCCCCAGAGAACAGGCAGGCAGATACTTGGAGAAGGAGAGCCATTAGGGGAAAATGATGGGGTTAGAATTTCTGGGATCAGGTCAACAGACAGGAAGAACTCAATGGGCTCTGCATCCATGGCTCCCAGACCAGAAACAGCCTGAGGAGTGAGAGGGAGTGGGGTCTGAGAGTGCCCCTCCTTCCAAACAGACCTGCCTTCTCCCCAGAGGGATGTTTGCTTCACTTCCCTATCTTGTTTCTCTTCTATTTTTACCTGATGCCTGAGACCTGACCCTTCTACTAATTCTTTTCACTGAAAGATCAGGGAAATTTTTAAAAGAGGAAAGAAAGACAGGAAAAAAGAAAAGACAAGCAGAACATTATATGAACATGACCATGTTTGCAGGAGCGCAGACTCTGCTTGGAAAAGGATTCCTTGGAAGAGGCCTTTGGCATCAAATAGTTGAGCTGCTGTAAAATGATTCCTTGGAAGAGGCATTTGGCATCAAATAGTTGAGCTGCTGCCAGTCTTTTATGACTCCTTTATCATTTCCCCTCCAATGAGGCAGATCAAGACAAACCTGCATTCCTTCCCCTCTGTCTGGGGCCTGCTCCTAACCTTTGTCAGCTGCTGCTTTGCTGAGGCTCTTGGGTTTGAGAAAACCCACCTGGCAGCTTCAAGTCTATTTGTAGCAGCGCTTGTGGAGATGGGGTGTCATCTGGGAGCCATGGCAGCAGAGACACAACAAACAAAAGCAATCACGGGCTTCCATGGTTGAAGTCCTCCTTAGCTCCCCAGCACTGTTTATGGAGTAGCTGAGTGGTCATATATCCCTGGTCCCCCACAGCCAGATAGGGGGGAGCTGTTGGAAATTCTTCCTGAAGAGCTTATATGCTTAGACACAAAATAATTCAGTCTGGGAGTGACCATGGGACCGTGTACATCTCCTGCTGCCATTTGGTTGTGACTGTCCCACTCTCCTTATTCATCCATTTCATAATTACTTCCTCCCTCCCTCCCTTCCTTCCTTCCTTCTTCCCTTTCTTTCTCTCTCTCTCTCTCTTTCTTTCTCTCTTTCATTAGTTGAGCAACTGATAGATGCCAGATCCTAGGATTAGAACTGAGAACAAAGACATGGTCTCCATCCTCATGGAGCTCAGAGCTGAGTTGGAGAAACAGGCAGACACATGACCTGTTGGTATATATACAACATACATAGTGTGTTTAGTGTGGTAAGTATACAACAGGGACTATGGGAAACAGAAGAGTGACTTCCTAATCAAGTAAGGGCCTTCAGAAAAGGCCTCTAGGAGGTATTAAGGTCTGAGCTAGGCTTTGAAATACAAGTTAATTGAATGGAGAAGTGATGGACAGACATCCTCCTGGAAAATGGTACAGCCTGTGTAGGCAGGAAGGATGGAGAAATCACAAGGGTGTTGGAGGAGCCCCATGGCAGCTCAAGTGTAGGGCACGTGTGGTTGAGTGTGAGAGATGGGGCTCAGGCAAGAGCAAGACCATAAAATGGTATATAAGTAAGCAGAGGACAGACGATCCAATGTGCATTTCAGAAAGAACTCACAGCCAGAAGCCTGGAAAAAGATGGAATGAAGGAGAGGAGGGCTGAAAAGAGAAAAGCCATGCACTCAGACTTCTATTAAATCACCAGCAGAAATAGGCCAATGGGATAGTTATGAGTGTTTAGCAGTGAAGGCAATAATAGCTCTTCAGCTAACTAGCACACAAATAGGGAGGGTCAGCTCCCTTCCCGGTTAAATTCTGACCCATTTTCTTATATATGAAGAGAATCCATAATGCCTGCTTCATTCAATCTTTCAGTATTGCTCAACTTAATTTAATTCCCATTTACTCATTACCCAATTTATGCCAAGCACAGGGATATCAAGATAAAATGGGCCATATTTTGTACTTTCATTACCTAACAATGAACAGCTATTTGCAGCATTAAAATACGGTGATCGATAACTTAGCCCATTCACTGATTGCCCCCATTTTATAATTTGTTTTTATTTGCAACATCAGATTACAGGGAAATAAAAGAAAATTAAGAAGTTCACTGAATGCTTTGCAGATTAAGTTAGCAGTGGAAATACACATGGTTTCTGTGGAGTCCAAAGTAGCTGAGAGGGCAGTTAATGAGGACCAGGCTGAGTGCTTGGGGAGAAAGGTCGTGTGCTGGGTCTCTACGCACTGGTGTCCTGCAGTCTGGTTTGGACAGAGTTCTGAACTGCGGGCAGATGGTGATGCCGGCTCAGCCTGCTGCCACGTAGAGGCAGGAGAGGGGCAGGCTCTACAGTAGCCCTGGAACGCCCAGGTAGGCCCCCAAAATAACCCGTAAAAAGTGGCCCCAGTGAATTTTGTTGGCTATCATATATCTGAGTTTGCCTTTCAAGCTCACAGGCTCTGAGCTTTAGAGAATGTTCCATTCTAAATATGTCTCCTCTGTCTGATGAACACATGTTCATTTTCTATCCCGTTTTCTCTAGGACCTCCCCTGAAGCCAAGAAGAAAACTATACTAAAGTGTTCAGTACATTTTCCTTGTAGTATGCCATGTGGCACATATCATAGTGTGAAATGCGATGCAAAAATACATAACAAAGCAATATGTACTCTATGTATTATATTATACTGTATATATTATATATGATATAATGCATATACTATGATGGGCTGTAATTCTTTGTTTCCTTGACTATGTTGGCCATGAGACTGTGCTCTACTTGACTGCAGGGCAGTAACTTATGCGCCATTATATCTGTAGATCTAGCAGCATCTGACAATTAGCAGGAGTTCAGGGTGTGTTTTTGGTAAAGGAAGGACAGGAATGGAAAGGAAAGGATGAAAAAGAGGAAGGAAACAAAGGAAATAATTATCTTGCCAAGAAGCAAACTCTAATCTTCTTTTAAAAATGGCTTCAGTATCTCACTAACTCAGGCTGTTTCCCTCTAAGGGTTCCGGCACTTTTTTAGTCAAATATCAAGAAAAAAAAAAGTGAGAATGCAGGTTCCCTGTCTTCATACCACCTGAAAGAAAGTCTAGATTCCCTTGTTTGTTTCCACACCCTCTAGAGGAGTGAGATAAGGAAGACAGTCATACATAAAGATAAATGTCATTATCCAAGTGTGTACAAGGTAGGAAGTGAGAGAAAGGAATAGTTAATTTGGCCCGGGAAGATCGGGGCAGGAGGAATGTTTGAGATGAATTTTCAAGGCCAAGGAAGAGATACAGCCTGGGAGAGAAGAGTAGCTGGGGAAGATGATGCTCACCAGAGTGACTTCTAAAGCTTCCCAGCATCTGAGTCCTGTTCCACCAGTACAGTAGTGGTGGGAAGAGTTTGAATATTTTCTGCAGTCGTGATACTTGCAAAGGTGGCATCAGTTCTTTAAAAACTGTGTCCTTGAGGATTGATGTTGTTGAAAGGTATGATTCATCAACTGAGAGCTCAAGACCAATGTGCTCATTTCACAGGTGAAAAATCTGAGAAACAAGGGGTAAACAGACTTGACAAAATGTATTCAACATAAATAGAGACGGGGCCAGAATTGAAGAATTGAATCAAGATCCTCTTAAGTCATGAGGGTAACAATTGGGTCCAATAGAATAACCTAGAGGGAACCCCCTCCCCATCAACCTAGTGTGTCAGTACCTATGTCCTCTATAGATGACACTCCCTATTCTGCATGGCCTCATCCTAAAATAAATTTATTAACAACAAAAGTGACTGTAACTAAACTCTTCGAAGGAAGATCCAGAGTTGAGGAAGCACATAAACTCACTAAAAATTACTCAAGTCTGTGCACCCTGCCTCTGACACTTTCTAACTCAGCATCCTTTTCCAAATTCACTGCTGTTTCTTCACCTCCTCATCTGTAAAATGAATATTCACTCATAGCTCAAAGACCTGTGAGAAGTCTGAGAGATATTATACCTATGTAGAAAGGTTAGCACAGTTCCGGGACTTCCCTGGTGGCGCAGTGGTTAAGAATCCGCCTGCCAATGCAGGGGACATGGGTTCGGTCCGGGAAGATCCCACAGGCCGCGGAGCAGCTAAGCCCATGCGCCACAACTACTGAGCCTGCGCTCTAGAGCCTGCGAGCCATAACTACCGAGCCTGTGTGCCACAACTACTGAAGCCTGCGTGCCTAGAGCCCGTGCTCCACAACAAGAGAAGCCACCCGCAGTGAGAAGCCCACGCACTGCAACGAAGAGTAGCCCCTGCTCGCCGCAACTAGAGAAAGCCCGCACCCAGCAACGAAGACCCAACGCAGCCAAAAATAAATAAATAAACAAATAAATTTATTTTTAAAAATTAGCACAGTTCCTAGGTGTAGTGGGCTAAATGATGGTGCCCTCAAAATACATGTGCATGTCCAAATACCTAGACCCTGTGAATGTAACCTTATTTGGAAAAAGAGTCTTTGCAGATGTAATCAAGTTAAGGATGTCGAGATAAGGAGATCATGCAGGGTTACCCAGGTGGGCCTGAAATCCAGTGACAGGTGACAGATGAGAGACACACAGAGAAGAGGAGGAAAAAGGTGACCAGAGAGGTAGAGATTGGAATGATACAGCCACAAGCCGGGGAACACCTGGAACCACCAGAAGCTGGAAGAGACTACAAACATAGACTCCCCTAGAGCCTCGGGAGAGGGTGTGACCCTGCCGACACCTTGATTTCACACTTCTGTCCTCCAGAACTGTGAGAGAATACATTTCTGTTGTTTTAAGCCACCAAGTTTGTGATAATGTGTTATGACAGCCACAGGAAACTAACATAGGAACTAGAAACTTGACTGTTCAAAAACTGTATATAACTTCTTGGGCTTCCCTGGTGGCACAGTGGTTGAGAATCTGCCTGCCAATGCAGGGGACACGGGTTCGAGCCCTGGTCTGGGAAGATCCCACATGCCGTGGAGCAAATGGGCCCGTGAGCCACAATTACTGAGCCTGCGCGTCTGGAGCCTGTGCTCCACAACAAGAGAGGCCGCGACAGTGAGAGGCCCGCGCACCGCGATGAAGAGTGGCCCCCGCTTGCCACAACTAGAGAAAGCCTTCGCACAGAGACGAAGACCCAACACAGCCAAAAATAAATAAATAAATTTATAAAAACAAAACAAAACAAACAACTGTTTATAACTTCTCATCTCTATCTGCCAGAGAGGTCATTATGAAAACACAACTGATGCCTTTATTTCTTTTCTTTTGCTTTTTCTTCAGCTGGGCAGGAAGGGGACTGGGGCTGTGAGACATTTGCTCCATGAGCTCTGTTCTGGGCCCTAGTATAAGCTCTGCTATGCCTCTAGATAGGAACAAGTGGCAAGAATAAGACTGAAATCTTTGTGAAAAACCCACCCAAGAGTGCGGAGGCAGAGGAGAGGAAGACGGAAAAACCAGCATCAACTTGACTTTCTTTTCTGAACTCTAATATTAGGTGGGAAGAGGAAAGGGTGTTTCTACACTTGTTTCCCATAAGGCCTTGTCCCAGGGAGTTAATATGGTAGAAACATCACTGGGCCGGATGTTGCGAGCCCTAGAAGTGTGTCTAAACCCTGCCAATAATTCATAGTATGTCCACTGCTCATAATTCTTCCTTTATGAGCATCAGTTTTCTCATCAATAAAGTCAATATTCAGTGCCCTATAATTTTGACAAGAAAAATAAAGAGGCAACAACTATTGTCTACTCCAAATTTCATCTGGCTAAGTTCACTCTCCCATATATCTAAATTTCAAACATAAAGATGAGAAATAATTCACCCAGTTATAGAGATATGTGTTTTATTATGCGTTCCACTACCTCCCACTCTGGTAATGTACCCGTTACTCTGGCGCCTAAATTTGCACAATCTCCCAATCGTTTAGCCACACTGAATGATTTTCCACTTGACACTGTTTTCCTACGCACAGATGGAATCTTGAGTGACACCCCAAAACAAAACATCAAGTAGCAGCAGAAATCCAGATGTAGGTCAGTCCTCACTTTTGCCCAGGTTCCTTATTCAAGTAACCCAATGCAATCTTCACTTCCAAGAAGCAAAAGAGATGCGTATGGGAAATTTAGGATCTTAGTCACAAGTACTCAGTCAGTGAATTCTGTATGGTGATTTCCCATTTCATAGTTTAAATCTCATCAATTTGTATCAAACAATTTTAGGGTAACATGAAGAATTACAGGACATCTTCTCGTTTTGTCAATATGGAAAACCAAGGCCAGGAGAGAAAAGAGATGCCCAGCCATACACAAGTCAGTGACAGAGGAGGGACTAGACCCCCAAATATCTTGGGTTGTATACCCTGCAGTTTTTTCTCAACAGTATGCTTGTTCAGTGCCCCAGTGGTGGAGAGCTTCAGTGTAATGGGGTGTGCGTAGAAGGGATGGCAGGGGGAGTTATAAAGTTGTAAAACCAACCCAGCATGGCAGCATTCCCTCCATCACTTGGGACTAAGGGTGAAGAATAGAGAGGTATGACTTACTACTTAGCCGGGAGCTATTAGTATAATTCCTCTCAGCCAGAGATGGGAGGAGATTTTGTTCCCCAGGGAACACTTGACAATGCCTGGAGACATTTTTGATTGTCGCAAGGTGGATGGTGCAGGGGGTTGGGTGCTACTGGCATCTGGTGGGTAGAGGTCAGGAATGCTGTAAACATCTTACACGGCACAGGACAACACCCCTCAACAAAGAATTTTCCAGCACAGATGTCAATATATTCAAGGTTGAGAACCTTGTACTAGTAGGATTTCTCCTCTACCAAGACAGTTTCTAATGGGATCAATATCCTGGTAACCTATCTCTGCCAGGAGTTGAGAAATACTCAAGGGTTTGGGGTATAATTAATCTAGGCTTATTGTAATCATCTCTATAGAAGTCAAAGAAACTACTATTAGTAATGATAATCTATGATAGTATTGTTTTTAAAAATCTGCTCAATACCTTTTTTCCTCTTTTTTTCCTTCTTCTGGTAACATATTTATGATGGTTAATTTTATGAGTCAAATTGTCTGGGCTACAGGATGTCCAGATATTTGGTCAAATACTACCCTGGGTGTTTCTGTGAGGGCATTTTTGGATGAGATTAACATTTAGATCAGCTGAATGGGTAAAGCAAATTGCTCTCCCTATTCTGGGTGGGCCTCATCCAACCAGTTGGAGGCCTGAATAAAACAAATAAGCTGACTCTCCCCCAAATAAGGGAATTTTTGATGCCTGACTTCCTTTGAACTGGGATATTTGCTTATTTTCTGTCTTCAGACTTGAACTGAAACATTGGCTATCCTTGGTTTTGACCCTGTTGACCTTTGGATTAGAACTATGCCATCAGCTCTCCTGATTCTCAGGGTTTCAGAATTGGACTGGAATTATACTATCCACTCTCTTGGGTCTCCAGCTTGTTGACTCACTAAAGATCTTGGGACTTGCCAACTTCCATAATTGGCCATTTACTTATAATAAATCTCTCTCTATATAGATGTATATCTCTTATTGGTTCTGTTTCTCTGGAGAACTCTAATACACTATCCCTCTGTCCCGTGTTAAATGGAAAGGGTTGTGACCAAGCCTAAACAATCTTAGTTATCCACTCCCTTATATCCAATGACTGGCCCAAGGTTAGACAGGAGATTAAATCAGAGTCAATTGGAATTCTTCCTTGAAGTGAATATACAGGAGATGATTGGGAGATTTCCTCTTTTTGCTGGCTTGGAATACTGGAACAATATGAAGTTGGTCTCCTGGTTTCATCTTCCTCATCATATTAAAAAAAGTCTGTGTAGAGAGGGAGAGAATGCAGCCATCAGAGACGACATACAGATGTAAATTACATGTTCATGTTATAATGAGCATCAGTTTGGGTTCCCAAAGTTCTTCCTTTGGGACTGAAAGCTACTCTAGAATCCAGTTGCAAGAAACAATAAATCCTCTTTTCTGGCATACATCAATTTGAGTTGGGTCTTTGTCATTTGTAGTGGAAAGGGTTCCAACTAATAAACTCACATTTATGGAGCACTTGAGAGTTAGCTAAGTGTTTTCACATTTGATCTTATTTGAGCCTCACTAAAGCCTATGCTATATACAGAGAGAGAAGGGATGGGGAACATTATCTCATTGGCATGTGTGGAAACTGAAACCCAAAGTGGCCAAGGTTGAATGACCGACTATCCCAACACCACCCTCAAGATGTTGAATGCTTTGGAACCTCTCTCCCTAGGAAAAAAAAGTACATTCTCAGAGTTCCAACAGCACAGTAAGAGGTAGTGTAATAAAAATAATAGAATAATAGCTAACACATACAAAGTGCTTACCATGTGCCAAGCTCTACTCAAAGTGCTTTGCATATATTAAATCGTAAATCCTCATAGCAAACTCATAACAATAGATACAATTATTTTTTTATACTTTGCAAATGAGAAAATCAAGGCATTTGACTGAACTACCAAAGTCCTCTAGATAATAAGAGACAGAACCGGATTCAAACCCAGCATCCTCAAGCTCAACCACTGCAGCCTACTGAGTTATAGAGAGGTTATGAAATTTGACCCCAGTCCTCCCCACACATGGCCAGTTAGGCATGGAACCAGGACCCAAATCCTGATCTAACCAACTTAAAGGACTTTATTCTAAAGAACCCAAGACTCGCTGTCATTGTAGATAGTGGCCTACAATGCCAGGATTTAAACCCAGATCTTCATATTCTCAGGCTAGTGCTAATGCCTTCTTATATACTCATTTAATACGTATTTAATGCACACTTACTATATGTCAAACCCTTTAGAAATTGTTTTGGGATGAGGAATGGAAACAATGCACAGCGTGACTTATTGAATTACCAGTCTATTCTTATCCTTGATGAAGATGAGATTCATACTCAAACACAACTTTGTGGATTTAGGAGCTTGCAAAGGAGAGCCATTGCATTTTTATTAGAGGACAAGAAAGCTTCCTTCATCAACCTCAGAAGTCAAGTTTAAAATATGCTAGTTCACAGTTCATAGCAAAAATTGGACCCATCACACCCAATCCTTTTTGTTGTAGGAGCACATGAGGTGGGGATGGTGAGATTTGTTTATTTTATGGGTTACTAGGAGTAAATGTGAGCCGAGGGGTTTGGGTCTGTCCCTTTTTCTATCGTGCCAATAAAACACACACACACACACACACACCATCTTTGGGTTCAAAAATGATGGCTTTTATAGAGATGAAAAATTTATGTATCATTATTTTTACAGAAAAAGACAATATTTAAGGATGAAATGAATTTCAAAATCTTTAGAAATATGACAGGAGAGAAATAAATATAAAATAAAGATTATTTCAAAGCTTTCACACACCTCAAAATTCTTTCTAGATCACCTTTACTTCTCAAGGCTTCTGAATTTTTCGATGTGGATTCTCAGCAGGAGTGTCTCCACCTCTGGGACCTTCACATTGTAATCTGTCACTTTGATATTAAGATGAAGCAGAAAGAACATCCCACATGACACACATGAAACCCAAGGGCCGGTTCTACAGGTGGGGGATTTCCCGAGGCTTAAGACGACCAACAGAAGCAGAACCTTGGCTCAGAAAGGAACATTTGTCAACTTTCAGGATAGAAGTTTGTTCGTTTGTTTCCCTGTAGTTACTGTGAAGAAGGTACAAATGGAAAGAGTTTGATAAAAGCAACACCTTGAGTTCCTTGAGCAAATTTATCTTTCCCCGAAAACTACTCATTATTTTCCCATCCTCAAGTGAGATGAGGAAGTTGAGGCTCAGGAGATTAAATCATTTACCCAAGGTCAAAGAGCTGGTAATTGATACAGCTGGGAGGATGAGTTTTCAGCCTCCTCAAGGCACATCAAGTTCATTGCTTCTAAAGCTACGCATACCGTCTTCCTCCGAAGTGGCCACCCCTCATGTGCCCCCTGTTTTGTGGTTGGCAACCACACCTATCAGTCATGGTGGTTAAACACCTGGGATGGCTCATCTCCCCGTGTCAGTCAAGCACCAACCCCTCCCAGATCCCATTTCCATACTCGCCTTGGCACCCCCAAGAGCCCCATTCCTCCTAAGAGCCTACCTAGAATATTGCTAATACCTCCCATCTGGTCTCATCTTGTTCTCTCCTTCATGCAGTCGTGAGAGCAGATGAAATGTTAAATCTCCAGTGTCATTACCTGCTCAGAGCCCCTCCCCATCCTCACATCAGAGACTACAGGGTAATTTGCAAGCTTCTTGGCCAAGCACATAAGACCCTATTCCTTCTGGCCCCACCTCACCTGCTCAGCTCCTCTCTCCCGACTCCTCTCTGCCTCGTTGGCCTCCAGGATCACAAATTGCTTGTGGTCTCCCCTCGTGAATGATGGTGTTTCTCATCTCTGCCCAGGTTGTTCCTCTACCTGGACTGCTCTCCTCCAGGCTCTTCCTCCACGTGGTTGACTCCTTCTCATCCTTTAAGGCTCAGCTTAGCTATTTCTTTCCAATGTTGTGTGTGTGTTTCCGGAAAGTTCTCCGTGAAGCCCTACAAGCTCCATCTTGAGGATCCAATACTAGCCAGTACTCCTCATTACATTTACCTTATTGATTATTCTGATCTCTTTTTGCATCTGTCTTCTCAACCAGAATGTTAACTCCTTAGAGGCAGCAATGATCCAAATGCTTCTAACAGAATAAACTCATCATGAGATACTGAGAATTGCAGTTTGTCCACTGCTGAAATCTTTCCTGTGTTTGAAGCAGTGGCAAGTCATGTTCTATGTGAATGGGAAAAAGAAAAGATAAAGCGACAAGGACACCTCAGCCTCTAGCACTTACTTTAAGTATATCTTTCCTAAAGTCATTTAAGGGGAAAAAAAAAAAAGAATTGCCAAGAGAGATCTTTCTGGATTTTGCATTTTTCTGAATCTCTTTGCCTGTCATTCCTTAAGTAAGAGCTTTTGTAAATAAAATGTCAAATCCATTTTATAAGGTTCTCTGTTTTTTATTCTCTCTGGTTTTAACTTTCTATTGCCTAAGAAATAAAATGCAAAACTCCTTAGCAGGTCATTCAGGGATTGGCAGAGTGTGACTCAAAGCTTCCTTTCTAGTCCTATAATCTGCCATTCTTTCCCTAGGAATACCTCATATTGTCCCAGCCCTGTGCTTTTGCTTCCAGCCTCCTTATTCCCTGCTCTTATGCATATACAAATAACAGAGTTGTACAAATAACAAGACACCTTCCAGAAGCCAGGTAAACTCGGGGGAGGGAAGTCAGTCCACAGTCAGAACTCATCTGATGATAGTATCACTCTCATCTTCCTGTAGGAATAGATAAATAATTCTCCTCCACATAGCATTGCCCAGATTTTAAACCTTAAGTCCTTTCTTATTATAATATCTATTATATGGCTCAGGCTAGGCTTATATAATGTTTTGTCCTCCTTTCCCCATAAATGTATAAGAAAAACACCACTCTTACACGGGGAAGGAGAACCGAGATTTACCCTGTCCTACTATGTGTGGATGCAGCAAGTACCTTGTGTCATTTAATATTCCTAGCAATCTTTGGAAGTAGTTATTAGTCCTCTTAAAATAGAGGAAAGTCAGGCTCAGGGGAATTAAGTAGCTAAATTTTTTCAAGTTAAATTACAGTTAGGATTTAGATATGATTACTTGAATCCAAAAACCTGTTCTCCTCCTAACAGTGTGTCAAAGAGGTTGTAGATGAAAAATAATTGTGGCTGTATGAAATTTCACTGTCACTATTATAACAGGGTGCTCTTTACACAGTAGGATCCTAGGAGAAGAGCATAAAAGTTAGAAAGAGATTCAGGGACCTCCATCCTGCATCAGAATGAAGGGATGAGCAAAAGCAATGGAAAATGAAGAAGGAAGAAACTGAGTCCGGAGATGGGACGTGTCGAGTCATGGCGTTCTCTTCCCAAGGAAGGGGGTGATGACACGTGGGGCAGTGACACATGGAGAGAGGCAAGCCTGCAGGAACAGGGTGCGGCTGCACAGCAAGGGGTTTGGCAGGGTGGTCTGAGGAGCAGCAGACTTTGTAGTAAATGGCTATGTTTCCAAGTGTCTGAGCCATGGGATCATCTGTCCCAGAAGATGTTCTTGGAAGCAGGGACTGCAGAAAGAGGCAAAATAAGGAAAAGCTAGAATAAATCATGGGCTCCGTGTGTACCGGCTTGCAGGAATGCTTTGACTTTGGAGCCACTTTTCACATTGGCATCAGAATTTTCCACCAAAGTCCTATCCCAAGCTGCAATTTCTTACTCAAGAGTTATTGGGAATCAGGCTGGAAATGGGTTACAAAATAGGAAGACTGCGTTTTGCCACATTACCTTGGAGGCCAACTCTGCTTAGTCTCTCCTTACTGGAAGAGTCTGTGTCAGTTATTTACCCAGTGTCTCTCAGCCTCAAGGCTCCCCACCCTCCTCTACACTCTGTGTTGCTGGAGCTGGGAACTGCTCCTGCAAACTACATTTCCCAGACTCCTTGATGGCTCCCTTCCCATGAGGGTTCCTCAGCAGGAGGACTTGACAGGAGACTACAAGGTGGCAGGATGAAAGAAGACTCTTCCTGTTTCCGGATCCAGCCAGACACCTTCCAGAAGCAAGACAGCTGAGGTTCCAGCCTCAGCCTACTCCAGCACTCCCGGTACCCACCATGAGATGCCTCATTAGAGGTACCAGCGCTGAATGGCCCATCAGGTCTGAGCTCAAGCGCTGAGTTCACACTCCCAGAGTCCTGGCACTGGTCACAGTGTACTCCCCACTGAAATCTGAGTACCAGCCCTTGGGGCACCTCCCCAGATGTCTAAGCATTGACTGCAGGGTGCCCCTTCCCCAGAGGTTGAAGCACAGTTTTAAGACACTCCCCCCACCCCCCCACCCCCCCCTCAGAAGTATGAGAATCAGCCATGCAGGTTTCCATCTCCTCCTTCCTAAGTTCTTCTAATACTATCTTTCCATTTTTGTTCTCCCTGCCCGAGGTGTAGTAGTTACTTCCTGCAGTTACAAATGTCTGGATTATCTCATGTCCTCTGTTTGCTAGTTTGGTTTTCAAACACATGTGTAGTCAATTTCCTATATTAAATCCCTCTCTTTGAAATTCCTGATATGCTTTCCGTTTTCCTGACTGGAACCTGATGGATACAAAGGGCATCCATAGCTTTAAATGTAGTGTTGTCAAATCTCTTACAAGGACAATTCTATAAAAAACAAAATGTTAACTGCTTGAAAAGGAAACTAGTCTGTCAAGTGGTCATCTTTGTCAATAAGAAGAATGTACTTGCCCTGTAGGTACAAGGGTTCTAATTCTTCATTCACCCTTGAACAAACCTGATCTGTATCCCAGCAGTAAACCAGATAAAGTATCCTAGGCTCTAGGGACCCACCTTTGAATGAGCTCTGATCTCTACCCCCTGGAACCCCCTCAGGGGAGGAGAGGTCAGTTACAGTGCCATAGAAGAGGAATCCGCTAGAGCAACCAGAGGCCAAGGAAGGACAAAGGAGGAAGCCTGTGAACTTTGCAGGGAAGGTCACTGCTTATCTGAGTCTCCAAAGGTGTATCAACCTTGTTATTGCTGTTGCTTTTCCATTGCGAGAAGCAGAAACCTGTTTTGGATGAGAGTCTCAAAAAGCATATGTCAGGAGTGTAAGAGTAGACTCTGAGGTCGGGGAGAAGGCTAAAGAAAGAGACTGGAATAGATGGAGACTGAAATCGGGACCTGGAACAGCTGCTGGAATGAGAGAATCCATATATTTCATGCATTCTCCTGGAGAGAGAGTCCAGTTGGCCTAGAGTAAGTCGATGCCCATTCCATGACTGTACCAAGTAGGTGAGATGAAGGACCCAGCAGGGCATTCCTGCCTGCAGTAGGGGAGATATAATTCCCCAAAGGGAAATCAAGGTGCTCTGGGAAGAGGAAATAGAGGAAAACTAAACAAAAAAAGGGTGGGGGGAATAAGACAGAAAGAGGTCCATTACAAAGAAGAGTAGGAATTTTCTACTTGGACAAGACAAAGATGGTCACCCAGGCAGGAAGAGCAGCATGAATTAAGGTCTGATGGTGAGAAAGACACACTAAGGGAACCCCGGGGAATCCTGAGACAGTGAAGTGGGGGTAAGACTGACAGCACAAACAGACACCAGAGAATGAAAGGTCAGGTGCACAGCACTCAAGAGCCACCTTACAGTCTGCAGGATCCAGGAGGCAACACCGGATGGACATCAGCAGCCCATTCTACCACTTGATGTTGTTGAAAATGTGCATTTTTGCCCTTCTCTTGTGGAACGAAAGACCTACAGCATTGTAACCTTGACCAGAGAATTTTCAGTGGAACGGAGGGGACAGAGCCTGGCTGGAGTGAGCTAAGGAGAGAACGGGTGGTGAGGAGGTGGAAATGGAGGAAGAAGATACTGTATGGTTTAGTACTAAATTATTCGCACAAACGCGGGGCTGGGTAGGAGTTCAGGAAGGGTGAGTCCAGTGTGAGCACTAAGGAGAGGATGTCTCACTGAAGAGAACGTGAACAATACACACTTCGTCATGAGAAAAGGAGCTCCAGTGCCCTTTCCACGTATCAGACACGGAGGCAAGCCAGCCTCAATGCAGAGTAATTACTTTCTGAAAAGCTTTTAAAAATAAATCATAAGTCCTCATAAACTCCCTAGACTTCAGACCCTGCAGGACAATGATCCCGTTTTCTTTATTTCTGTATCCCAAATGTCTGATATCAAGTAGGCCCATGCAGCCTTTGGAATGAATCGATTATTTAGTGGAACGATCAACTTACAAAAGATTACTTATAATAAGTTGTTATTTTAACTTACCAAAACAACACATGCAATGCGGACATATGTATTTAAACAAATGTGGGATACTTTGATGACAGTTTTCCATCAAAACAGTCGTCTTCTACTTAATATCTGTTGGGCACCATCCTCTGTCAGTTCAGAGTGGCTTTAAAATCACACAATTAAAAAGCCAGAGGGGGCTCTTGAGATAAGATTACACTGCATAGCACTACGTAGCTGAACCATTCAGTTAATGGCTCGGTAAGCTGTTGCTCAAGGAGGTGAAATGACTTTCCCAAGGTCATGCAGCAAGTTTATAGCAAGACCGGGTCCTCCAGCTGGGTGTCCGACTTCCACTGAGGGCCTCTGATATATGTCCCATCAAGGCTGGGAAAGGAAGGGCAACTGCTTGTAACCATCCAAGGGTCAACTCTGTGGAAGATTAGGAAGGCCCTTCTAAATGGTGTGTGGAAGAGGGCTCACTAAGGCAGAGGTATCTACTCTGAGATTTCCAGAGGAGACTGAGGGGAGACAGAGCAGCTCTCTCATGCACAGAAGTCCAGCTTGTGGAGCTTTCAGTTGCCCAAATAGTTTTGGCTGTGGTTTTCCCCTAAATCCACTGCAGTGAGCTCTGAGGACGCTAAGACAGGGTAGTAAGTGACTCTGCAAAACCGTAACTGCTGAGACGGGAGGTGACGGCATATGGAGATCAGTCAGCAGCCCCACCAGCTGCCTAAGTGCCAGGGTGGAAAGAACCTGGCACCAGTGCACCCAGGATTTAATCCAATACCTTTTTATTTTTCCCCCAAAACAAATCATCACCAGCCAGTCATGAATGTCCCTCCATTTCCTTTCTTATCTGACTATCGGCAGCATCGAATTGTGTTGCCAGGAAACACTGCTCAGATCAGACGTGGGTGATCTCAGGAAAGGGAGCAGATCAACATTGAGGCTTAGCCAGGTAATAACACTGGCTTCCGCCATCCGCTTCCCCAGACGATACCTGGAACCAGAGCCTCAGGGTCTCTTTCTCTTCTGCGGCTTGACTTCTGATTGTGGCCTCCTTTCTGGGAGGTCAGAAGGGAAGCTGTTAATTTGAAGATAGCCAATAAAATTCTCAGGGGATGCCAGCTGCGTGTCCTGCACCGTTGCTGTGGACAGGTGTTGAAAAGAGGAGAAAGTGTAGAGTGAGGACAGAAAACTGCTTCTGTCTTCTCAACTTGACCAAGTCACTGCTCTCTCTGAGCCTCAATTCCCACACCCAGAGAGTGGAGTCAGCATTGACTCCTATTGAGGGCTTTCTGAGAATAAGAGGAGAAAATGTAAGCAAAATATCAGCACTTAGCAGGCACTCAGCTAGTGCTTCCCATGATGTAATTTATAAGATGAAATTTATATTTGGTCTCCATCTTCACTTCTGGCACAGAGCTTCTAAAGCCTTTGGAATTTCCTAAGTGATGAGAGCATAAAGGTGTCTTTTGTTGCGTGACTGAGGTAATTATTGGAAAGCATCTAAGGTTGGAGGATGGTTGCCAGGAGGACCAACCATGGGATTAGAGTTTTAGAAGGCAGTTTCACCTCCCTGACCTCCAGGGAAGGGAGAGGAGCTGGAGATTGATCTCAATCGCCAATGGCCAATGATTCACTCAATCATGCCTACATAGTGAGGCCTCCATAAAAAACCTGAAAAGGGTGGCATCCAGTAAGCTTCCAGGTTGGTGGAGATTTGGGGAGAGTGGCGTGCTTAGAGAAGGCATAGAAGCTCTGTGCCCCTTCCCCATGCTTTGCCTGATACATCTCTTCCATCTGGCTGGTCCTAAGTTATATCTTTTTATAACAAACTGATAATCTAGTAAGTAAAATGTTTCTCTGAGTTCTGAGATCTGCTCTAGCAAATTAATCAGACCTGAGGAGGAGGCTGTGGGAACCTCTGATTTATAGCCAGTTAGTCAGAAAAACAGGTAACAACCTGGACTTGTGACTGGTTTCTGAAATGGGGCGGGGAGCCGTCTTACAGGACTGAACTCTTAGCCTGTGGAATCTGATGCTATCTCTGGGTAGACAGTATCAGAATTGAGTTGAATTCTTGGACACCAGCAGGGTCCAAAAATTGCTTGCTATTCTGTTGGAAGCCCCCAACACATACATGTTGGAATTGGGTCCAGCAACCCCAAATAGTTCCTCATTCTCGTCCTTGAGTGAATTAACCCAGAGGACAGCAGGGCGACTACCTAGAAAGCACCACACAGTTTTAGCAAAAGAATACACAGTTTATTCTGTGTTTTTAAAGCCACTGAACTATTCACAAGTAAACTAGGTATGGCACGTGGCAATGTACAGGTTAGAGGTTTTGCCCATAAGTACATAGTCAAGGGAAGAATGACAAGTTAAGAGGCAATGAGACTTCAGCATCATACATCCTCTGTTTCTCAAAGTAGCAACTGCTAAGGGAACACAGATGAGGGCCACCTAGCTCATTTTCCAGGGTCACAGAACTCTTCCTGGAGGAAATGATGTCTAAGTGAAGTTAGACACATGAAAGAAGGGAACAGATGATGAGAGATGTTCAGGCATTCATTCATTCATTCGTTCATTCAACAAACAAGTCCTGAGTGCCTAATATATTCTGGGAACTATTCTAAAAATTAAGGGTACAGTACTGAACATGACAGACAAGGTCTTTAATCTTATAGAGTCAACCTTTCAGCTGGTCGATCAACAATAAATAATTAACAAAACATCAGGAAGTGATCCATGACATGAAGACTGCAATGGAAAGGAGCTATTTCAGACTTGATCGACGTAGAAGACCACTCCAAGGAAGTTCCATTTCAATTGAAACCTGAGAGAGGAGAAGAGTCCAGCCATGTGACCGTGCGGACAACTAAAGTATAAACAGAGAGAAGCACTAGAACCAAGGTCTTAAATTCAGAGCAAGCCTGGCATGTTCTGGGCACATAAAGAAGGTGATCATGGCTGCCTTAGGGAGTAAAAAGAAGACAGGAAACATAAGAAAGAGGACAGGGCCAGATCTTGTAGAACCATGTAGGGAACGGTAAGCTGTTTGAATTACATTCTAAGTGTGATGGGAAGCCATTGGAGGTTTTAAGAGGGGAGGGTTGTGATCAGATTTTACATATGTAAAGATCACTCTAGTTCTTGTAAAAGCAATACAGTTGACCCTTGAACAATGTGGGGTTTGGGGCTCCAGCCCTACACGCAGTCAGACATGCACTTACTGCTCTCTCTGCCTCAAAAACAAAGGAAGTGATAAAGGACTCACCCAAGGGCAGAAAGCTAAAACAGTTTGGATAGAATCCGGACTAAAACCCTAAGTTCTTTCAATTCAAATATTGTGATCTAACCAATCCACACTTACTTAATTCAAAGATCTGTAAAATGAAAATTCAGCTACTGTATCATGGAAAAAAATCTGTGTGTAAGTGGACCCGCACAGTTCAACCCCATGTTGTTCAAGGGTCAACTGTATACACACAAGTTCCAGATGAGAGAGGACATGGTCTATAGAAGAAAAAAAGAAAAAAGGGAAAGAAAATCACCTAGTCCAGCTGAGGGACGGAGTAGCCAGGGATGATCCTGGAGAGGTTGTCTGGGACCCACGCTCCGGGGTCTTGGGGGCTGCGACAAAGATTAGGACTTTAACCCAGTGCAATGGATGCTATGGAAGGATTCACAGAGGGACGTCAGATTTCTGTTTCAGAAACACATCAGTGACAGTGGTGGCTCCAGACACCGGAGTATGGCTAAAAGCCCTCCTGCCTCAGGCTCAGCATCTCGGTTGTGTAGGTAACACGTGTACTGTAGGAGAGCATGAGTGAGCAGAGGAGAAGCTCAGCATGTAGAAAGAGGGGGAAGCTGAGTGCACACAGCAGCAGGAAAAAAGTCAGAAACCCCCCAGCAGGAACCCCATGGCAGCCCTGTGGCCCTCTCCAGGCTCCCCTAGGCCCTGGGGGCCCTGGGATCCCACACCCCCCTCTGTAGGGTTTCTCAGAGAAACCACCGGGCAGAGCTGGGAAGGAGAAGAGTGATTATTATCTCATCCAGGCCTATCATTTTACAGATGAAATTAGCCTCCACATTCCCGTCAGCCATATGGCTCTGAGGTTATTTTCTCCAGGGCTCAGCCACAAAGACTGGCTAGACATTTTTTTTTTAAGTCTGGAGATACTGGCTAAAATGACTGTCTCTATTCCCACCACGAATAATCTGCTTTTGTCCCTCCGCCTGTGAAAGGCTACAGGCTCTATATTTGATTTCCCATGACATGACTTTCCCCTGCAGCAAACCCAGATCCTGGAAGGCTGAGTCTCTGAAAGGCCTTACCCTTGTGCAGTGGGGGACAGGCGGAGGCAGTCTGCCTGCACGACGTCATACGTTTTTCCAAGAAGTTAGGCTGGGAAACAGGTCTGCAAGGCACAGTTTCCTTGGATGGATCTACTCCAATTCACTGTTGCTCATATTTTGGGGGGTGAAATTTATGGAGCATTGAGTTCGTATGTTGACACAGAGCCTAGAGATCAGTTTTGACACCTTTTTATATCAAATATTGTCTATGTAGTGACCTGCAAAACAATAATGAAGCACATTCTAAGTGCCAACCCCTCTGCTTGTCACTGAAGACACGATGATAAAGATACAGCCCTGCCTTAGGAAACCTGAGATTCAGCGATTTTTATTGAAACTGAGAAAACGTGAAACAAACACTAAAATCCTAAAATACATGAGCCTCAACCTCAACCTTTCCTCAGATATCCATAAACTTTTTATAACTAATTGTATATCCAGGAGAACAAGTGTAGTTTCTTTTAATTTCAAAAGAAATGAAATTTTACTTGATACAAAGAAATTCTTGAGCAATGAGTCCTTTACTCTTGGTTACTGGTACATTTATTAAATGCCCAGTGATTGTCTATTGTTGCAATATGTACGGCAGACCTGGCAAAGGAAGGTTGTAATGGGGAATTAAGTTTACATATAGGAATAATGATCACATCCCTGATTTCATTTTAACCATCACTATTAGCCCTGTTTTATTAACAAAGGAACTGAAATCCAGAGAGAGTCAGAAACCTAACCAAGCTCAATTAAGCAGTAATTTCCATCATCCTCAATACTGTCATCTCCATCATAATTAATGTAATAGTCAATTATTGCATATTATTATAGTATAGTAGTACTATACTATATTATAGTATGGAAGTAGTAGTCATTCATTTACTAATTGACCAAACATTCACCTAATACCCGTTACGTATAAAACATCGAATAAGACACAGTTCCTGCCATCAGGGAACTCCCAGCTCCATAAATTTAAAAATCCATTCATTAATTGCACAACACTGGGTTGTTTCACCTTTTGGTTATTATGAGTAATGCTGTGCTATGAACATTTGCACACAGGTTTTTGCGTGGACTTGTTTTCATACAGTGGAAGGTCACTGAGCTATGAAAAAGTACTGAAGTACTGATACATTCTACAACATGGAAAAACCTTGAAAATGTCATGGTAAGCTAAAGAAGCCAGACACAAAAGGGCATATATCATATGGTTCCATTTGTTTAAAACATCCACAATAGGCAAAATCTATAGAGATAGAAAACAGATTACTGGATTGTCAAGGGCTAGAAGACGACTAATGGGAGTGACCACTAGTGGGTACAGAATTCCTTTTGTGCTAATGTAAATGTTCTAGAACTGGATAGTAATAATGGTTTCACAACTTTTTGAATATATTAAAAACCACTGAATTGTGCACTTAAAAAGGAAGAATTTTATGGTATGTTACTTGTATCTCAATGAAACATGTAAATACACTTTACAAAATAAGTGTGCTATTGAGTTGAGCTCTTTACATGTTTTGGATACTAAGCGCTTGTATCAAAGACATGGTTTGTAAATATTTTCTCTCATTTCACAGGTTGTCTCTTCACTCTGTTGATTGTTTTCTTTACTGAGCAGAAGGGTTTTAGTTTGGTTCAATCTTACTTGTCTATTTTTGCTTTTGTTGACAATGTGCTTTTTGGGGTCATAACCAAAAAATTCATTGCCCAGACCAACGTCAAGAAGGTTTTTCCCTGTTTTCTTCTAGTAGTCTTATAGCTTTAGGTCTTACATTTAAGGTTTTAATCCATTGTGAGTTGATTTTTGTATATGGTGTGAGATAAGGATTCAATTTCACTCTTCAGCAATATGGGTACCTAGTTTTCCCAATACCATTTATTGAAGAGATTATCCTTTCCTCATTGTGTGCTCTTGGCATCCTTGTCAAAGATCAGTTGACCATAGACGTATGGATTTTTTTCTGGGCTCTCTATGCTGTTCCATTGATTAATATGTCTATTGTTATTCCAGTATCATACTGTTTTGACGACTATAGCTTTGTAGTGTATTTTGAAATTAGGCAGTGTGATGCCTCTGGCTTTGCTCTTCTTGCCCAAGATTGTTTTTACTATTCTGGGTCTTTTGTAGTTCCATACGAATTTTAGGACAGCTTTTTCTATTTCTGTAAAGATCATCACTGAGATTTTGATAGAGATTTTATTAAATCTGAAGTATGGACATTTTAACAATGTCCATACTTGTTAACAATGTCCATACTTGTCCATAATTCTTCCAATGCATGAATGTGGGATGGCTTTTAATTTATCTGTATCTTCTTTTGTTTCTTTCATTAATGTATTAGAGTTTTCAGTGTACAAATCTCTCACCTCTTTGGTTAAGTTTGTTCCTAAACATTTTATTCTTGTTATTGCTATTGTAATTGGGAATGTTTTCATCATTTCCTTTTCAGAGCATCCATTGTTTGTGTACAGAGTTACCACTGATTTTTGTATGTTGATTTTGTATCCTGCATCTTTACTGAATGTGTTTATTAGTTCCAACAGTTTTTTGTTGAATGTTTAGGGTTTTCTACATAAATAATTATGTCATCTCCAAACAGGGACACTTTTACTTCTTCCTTTCCAGTTTGGATGCCTTTTATCTCTTTTATTTTCTAACTGCTCTTTCAGTCCAATGGTGAATAGAGGCTAGCCAGAAATTATTAAATCTATTTTTATAGGTAAAGAAAATGAGACGTTCAGATGTTTAGTAAGCTCAAACATTTAGTGTAGGTTGAGACTAGAATTTACACTAGTCTCTGTCTCAAACTCCAGGGCTCATCAAACTTAATCCACCTTCCACTTCAATCCCATTAATAGATGAGACTGCAACCCAAGCTCCAACCTGCACTGGCTCCCCAGTCTACCCACTGAGAGGATCTATTCCTGCTCTCTTCCTCCTCAAGAACATTGGGCAGTCCCCCTCTGTTGCCATGGCAAACCCCATGCGGCCCCACTAACAAAGGGCTGCTGTGCCCTCTGACTAAATCCTGCACACAAGGTCTGATTACCACATGCAAACCCAGCTTGGAAAACCTCCCTCAAAACGCAGCTGGCGGTCTTCTTTTTAGCCTTCTAATTTAACATTTTTTTCTATTACCAAAAAAAAAGGCAGAGGGCATATTTCCATATTCTGGTTCTCATTGAAATTCTCTTAGAGAATATGCTTCCCTCAGCTCTGTTCTCACTTCCCACAATCTGCTTTCCTGGCCATGTGGTACCAGCCCCTGTCATCCTCCCTAGCCCTTTTCTGTGGCTTAGGAAAGATATAAAGATGGCATACTTAGGGAGACAGGAAAGTGACAGGAGGTTGTGAGAAATGGTCAGTGCAGGATATAGTTTGCTGGTACAGCGGCCAGGGCCTGTTGATGGAGTGGATGTGGGTGAGGAAAGTGAGCAACCAGGCAGAAAGAGATGCCAAGTCCTGAAAAAGGAAAGCTTGGGAGAAGAGCAAGTTTGGGGCTGGTAGGAATCAAGAGATCTGTTCCGTGCAGGTTAATTATGGCCTACTTATTAGACATCCAAGAAGAAACGTAGAATAGACACTCCAGGTCTATGCAGCTCAGAGTATCGTGTGAATTAAAGAACATCATCATGAAACACATGCAACTTTGAAGGATTATAAATATTTTGGTATGCCAAAAATGTAAGGTGATATATGGAATCTAAGGAAAAAAAAAAAAAAAAGTCAGGAAGAACCTAGTGGCAAGACGGGAATAAAGACACAGACCTACTAGAGAATGGACTTGAGGATATGGGGAGGGAGAGGGGTAAGATGTGACAGGGTGAGAGAGTGGCATGGACATATATACACTACCAAATGTAAAATAGCTAGCTAGTGGGAAGCAACCACATAGCACAGGGAGATCAGCTCGGTGCTTTGTGTCCACCTAGAGGGGTGGGATAGGGAGGGTGGGAGGGAGGGAGACGCAAGAGGGAAGAGATATGGGAACATATGTATATGTATAACTGATTCACTTTGTTATAAAGCAGAAACTAACACACCGTTGTAAAGCAATTATACTCCAATAAAGATGTTAAAAAAAAAATGTAAGGTGTATTATAGGAACCAGGGAGAGACAAGGCAGAGACCAGGTTACAAATAGTCCTCTGTGTTCAATGGAAATCTACTGAAGGTTACTTTTGAGTCAATTTGTAATTACATCTGCAATTCACAATTACATTTTCTTTGAAATGGTCTAAAACATCTCTTCTTTGTCTCCCTAGAGCAGCAGGGCTTCTCAGCCTTGGTACTATTGACATTTGGGGCTGGGCAATGCTTTGCAAGAGGCACCTGTCCTGGGCACTGGGTGATGTTTAGCAGCATCCTGACCTCCGCCTGCTACGTGCTAGTACCTTCACTTATCTCCTAAATCAGAACACACAAAACTGTCACCAGACATAGCCACATGTCCCCTGAGGGTAAGACCACTCCCAGGTGAGAACCATGGACCTAGCAGGAACCAGTGTTATCTATTTGCTGTAGAAGTTCCTGGACCTATTTCCATAGACTGACCTGTACCTGTATTTACCAATAGTACATGTTCTTTTTATCTTTTTCACATACATTCTTTTATGTTATATGCATCGACTTTTAACTTGCTTATTTCACATGCCTTAGTATTTGGGATAAGCTAAGTATGCTGGTACATAGGAAACTGCCAGGTTTTTTTTTTTAATATGACATAGTATTCTGTAGTGTATGTGTATATATATATATATATATATATATATATATATATCACAGTATATCTGTATCTATGTTAGCTAACCTTGAACTTGTTTTGTATTTCAAACAAATTTGCAATAAATGTCCTGACATATATTTCCTTATGCACGTGTGTAAATTGTCTCTCAATCTCTCAATTGTAGACAAACGTGGAATTGTTGGCTCCCAGAGTATATGCATTTTTAATTTTAATAAAACTGCCTCCAATAGATTGCTTATAAAAATAGCGGCAAAAATTCCCTCCCTGTATCCAGGCTCCTTTGCAACATGAAATCTGTGGCTCCTCCCCTTGTAAGGCAGTGTCCTTTTCTCCAGCTCTTGAGTTTGGGCAGGCTCCGTGACTCTCTGATCAGTGGAATGCAGCACAGTACGCAGAGATGAGAACATGCGGCTGCCTTAGATCCAGTCTTGCCCTCAAGGTATTGGAGTCTTGACCCAAGGGATGGTCCAGAACATAGCAGAGGAAGCAGTAGAGGTTCTAAGGTACACAGGGAGACTTATTATAGAGGGGAGAGGGTAGGAGGTGCTAGGGTTTGGGAGGTATCAAGGAAGTGAGTCAGGAGGGCAAGGGGGTTAAACTATTTCCCAGGGGAAGCCAGGTCTTGAAGGATGGGAGGGAGATCACTGACCAGGCATGTCGAGGGCACATGCAGAATGGAAATCTTCAGCTTCAGCTTCTCCCAAGACAGAGCTGATTAATCCCAAAGGCTCTGGCCCTCTACCCTTTAGAGAAATTACAGGGAAGGCTATCAGATACTGAACACCCACTCATGCGGTGAGGTGAACAAGGGCAAGGCTATGAACTAACCCCCCTTGGAGGAGTCCAGCCTAGTGCCAGCCTATCAGCCCCCCGAAGAAAGGGGTCTATTAAAAGCACATGATATTTTTTCAGAATATAAAACATATCTCAGATAATTGGCTTAAGCAGGAATTAAAGGGACACATTTCTTTGGGATCAGGAATATGAGAGGCCTGTTGGTTTTGGCTGTGGGTCAAATCAGAGGCTGAGAGGCAAAGTCTTGTGAAGCTTTGGGAAAAATCTGGAAGCATCATCTTTCTTCCTCCCTCCTGCTGCACCAGGATGTCTCCTTTGACATTTGAAATACCCTGTCGTGCTATTCATCTTCTCACCAAAAAAAACTTTTTTTCTGAACTAATGCTCAGTTCTAATCACTGGAGTAGCAGGGAAACCCTTCTTTGTTTTCTTCGCCCTTACTCTCTCCTCCACCCTTCTCTTCTTTGCCCCCCTTTTTCTTTTCCCTTTAGGGCTGTTTCCAATAGAAAAGAATCATTTCCCTAAGAAGCACAGAGACTCTAGTTAATGGTTTAGTCATTTTGGAGATGAATAACAGCAAGTCTGCCTTGTCTTCCTGGTACAGACTTCTGTGTACATGAGGTAATATATTAGGACATTCATTGCCAAATTGTTTGAAATACAAAAAAGAAAAAAGAAAGAAAGAATAACAAACTAAAGATCCAATAACATAGATACAGATAAATAAACTGTGCTATAGCCTTACTACAGAATATTATGCTATAAAAAAAAAAACCTGATAGCTTGCTATGTACCAGCATATACCTAGGTATCAAAAAACACAAAGATGTATGAAATAAGCAAGTTAAAAATTGATGCATATCACATAATAGCATTTGTGGAAAAGAAAAACAGAACACGTACTAACAAAATACTACATACATGAAAAAGAAAAACACAACAGAACCAGAAAATGAACAGAACATGGTAAATATGTGTATAGGTAAATGTATAGAAATAAGCTTTGTATAGAAATACAGCAAACAGAGGATGCTGGTTACTTCTAGGTCATTGGTTCTCAACTGGGGGCGACTTTTTTGCCCCCAGGGCACATTTGGCAATGTCTCAAGAACACTGGTGGTGTTGGGAGGAGGGATGGTGCTACTGGCATGTAGTGGATGGAGTCCAGGGTGCACAGGACAGTCACCCCCAGCAAGGAAATTATCCAGCTCAAAATGTCAGTAGTAACAAGGTTGAGAAGCCCTAGATAAACAAAGAGGGCCTAAGGATTACACAGATGTCAAAGACGTTCATCTTTAATGTTTAGACCTTTCGAATACAATGCAATTGTACATTGCTTATGTAATTATAAATTAATTGAAAATTAACTTTCAGTAGATTTCCACTGACAATGGAGGACCCTTTGTTACCTGATCCCTGCCTCTCTCTCCCAGCTCCCTCTCATGCATCTGACATTTTTGGCATGCCAAAATGTTTATAGTCTTTTAAAGTTTCATGTGCGTCGTAATTGCCTTTTTTTCCCCCACATGATGATCCTTCAGCTCAGAAAGCCTCTCTCCTCCTCCTTTGCCTAGTGACATCCTAGTCGTTCTCCAGAACCCAGCTCAAGTACTATTTTCTCTGCTCTTCCCAGGTGAAGCTGCTCGCCTCGTCTTCTCTGACATCTCTGCAGCACCTAGACATCTGGGATTATCATTAGATCTCAGCACCCTGACATGGGGAGGCTGGCTCTGTAAAGCCCTAACCCAGCCAGTCATGAGGGACATTCTGGCTTCCTACACACACCATCGAAACACACAAAAGAACAGGTCACACGTCACACGAACTGTATCATGTGACCCCTACAGAGAATGAGGCACACACCTCATGTTAGCAGGGGTCACACACTCAAACATCCACTGGGGTGTTAGATACTGTGAATGTGTGAGTGGGCATGGAGGGAGCTGGAAAACCAGAAAGAACAGCCCCAGCTAGAGGGGCAAATTTGGCTACCTCCTACTGATTATTTCCATGTAGGCCCCATGTTGCCAGATTTTCCAAGATAAGTTGGAAATTTGGAATTTTATTGTACAGTTTCTCAATGCTCAAAGTTTAATATCCAATTCAAAACTCCATGATTATTCTACAAGTGAAACAATAATGCATCAAAGGATTAGATCTGTCGTAATGGCTACTGATTTTTCAACTCTGAATGATAACGATTCATAAATGAAATTACTGAACTGAATAAAAAAAGAAATGGAAATTATAGCCTAGTACAGAGGACAGGCACCAAGACACATGAGAACCTAAGATAGCTCACCTGTCACACAATCGTTAACATACAGACCCACCCGACAGAGAAACATCAACCCTTGCCAACACCAAAGTGACACCTTCTCCTGTGAGGTTGAGTAAGTGAAGGGGCTGGAAAGAAGAGCCAATTCTTTCTCCCTGAAACTTCTCAGATGACAGAGGGTCCTATTCTGTGAACTGAGGTGGGTGGGGACAAGAGAATAAGAGAGAGAATGTTTCTCCTACAATAGTGGTAATAAACTAGATTCCCCTTGAATATGATTCGATGATCCCGTGAACTGTTTGCAAACACCCAACTCTCAGGTTTGTCGAATGACTAGTAGACAGACATCACAGAGGACAATTATTCCAGGCTCATGCAAGGAGTTCTCTTTGTTACCAGCTGCCTCATGAACTGCACTCCTTGGAGCAGAATCACGATGGACAATGTCCAGATGATCTTTTCATCTCGTGGCCCTCAAAACCCAGCCAAGGCTGGGAGCCAAGTGAGAGCAGGAAAGGGGCCTGGGCCTCAATTTCTGATCTGCCACAACCTTGCCAAGTGTCTTTGGAGCCGACTCCATTCTCCTATGTCTCCAGTGGGATCCATGTTTCAGGATCTTGGACATTGGCCTCAGGCATTTGTCTCTGCATATCACATGGAAAGAGAGACTGGCTCCTGGTGGAGCCCATTCAGACAAGTAGGAAGGAAGGGACACGTGATCAGACTTCCCCGACAAGGGGAGACTATAAGGTACAGCCCCTCCACATGCAACACACCGAAAACATGCACCTGTTGCCATGGAAACCCCATAATGCAGGGTGAGTAAATGCAGACTGAATAGATCCCATCCAAAATGCTTGCTGAAGCCGCTGCATTCAGCCCCTTTCATCACCAGAGCCGGAGTCCAGCTGGAGCCAGAATTAGTGATGGGTAAAGAGCTCAAAAGGCTGCTGGTCCCCTTCCAGGGAATCTCCGACTTATGTAAAGTCTCTTGGGTTTGGAAGACTTGAGTGGCCCAGCAGTCCCGTGAGAGTTGTGGTTCCCTCCTTTCTCTCATCCGGGGCCACAAACTAGCATCTCACTCTGTGCTGGGGGAGTGGTGAGGAAGCTAATCAAAGCAGCTTTTAAAAGGCTTTCAGAGTTTGCAAAGAAAGGATGTTTTGAGTAGAGACCAGAGCACAGTTTTGCCCCCAGCCTGTTTCCCCTTCTTTCTTAAACACACACAGATTGAGTTAGACTCTACAGCAACGAGGTCGGAACAAGCAAAAACTTTTAACAAAGCTATTAAACATGATTTTCTTTCCACACAATGCAGCAGCAGCTATGGGTCATATGTAAATCCTGAATGCCCAAAGTTCTATTCTGAAGAGTTCACATTAATTAGAGTAAATAAAAATATGCCCCACCCCTCTTTTCTACAGATGCGTCCAATCAAGTTACATGAAGACTTTAATAGCTAGCCAGAGCCCACCTATATAGCTGAACTATATTTCTAGGCTCCTAGGGTAAAATAAATAAATATAGACGTGGCAGAGGCCATTTAACAGGAAATATCTCGGGAGATTTTATGGACCACGTGGAATGATCCATCCCATGGGGACAGCTAATGTGTCAGATCAACTGGATTCAGAGAAAAGTGAGTTTGTAAAAACTTTACGTCTTCAAAGCTGTAATGGTTTCCCACATCCCCTCCTTTAAATATCACTATGCTCCTCACCCAGCTTTCACTGCTCTGGCCCATCCGGATGAGGACAAACAGGGGTAACATTATCAGAAAGTCAACAATCATTTCCTTTCTCCTGAGATGTCTTACAAATCTTAAATTTATATAACAGAGAAGAGAAAGGAAAAATTCTTTGCTTTTCCCATTTAGAGTCTTAGGGAAGAGGGTATTGTTAAATTCTGGAGGGGTATTTTCTTAATGAGGCTTTCCAACTCAATTAGCTGGGAATAAAACGAGGGGAAATTCATAATAAAGCCAATACGTAGATGTATGATTTCCCATAGGATTCTGCCTTGACAAGGGCTGTCAAGCCATTCTGGGATCATGTTGCTGGGATGCCAGAATGAGGCACAGAGGGACAGGGAGAAAATCCAGCTCGGGGCACTGGTGAAAGTAGGCTAGGCTCATAAGCAGTATTTTCTGCTCTCCCTTCAAGGATAACGCTCAGCTCCTAAAGATGCTCCACCACTGTCTTTGCTGCCGGGAACAAAAAGCTCAGGGGATTCACCAAGCCCACCTACACAGCTCCTCAGCTCCTCCTACCTGGCCTAAGTCTCTCTCCTGGTCCAGAGCCTGGCAAACGGGAGATGCCCAATAGATTGCAGCTTTCTTTTTCCTTTGCATAAATCGCTTATTCATATCTGGTTCAAAGTACTTTCACAGCCATTTTATTGAGAGACTTTCACCCTAATATTTTTGCCTAAGCTAGGCAGGGATTAGAATTCCCATTTTAAAAGTGGTGATATCAGTTTTTCAATGTCCCCTCAAAACTTCCAGGATAATGTTCATCTTGTTAGGATGACCTACTTATTAGCCACTTCCTGGTCTGGCCTCTGCCTCCTTCTCCAGCTTCTCTTTCCTTAACTCTATCCCCTGTGATGCATTAAAGTTATGCTGAACTACTTGTACTTCCTTGACCTATGGTATGGTTTCACACCATACCTTGACTCTTGCTTTTCCTGACCCCTTGAATGCCTCAGCCCAACCCTCTGGTCAGCAGAGGCATCCTGTCAACTTCTAGGCATGTTTCAAGATTCAGACCAGGTTTCCTGCAGGGAAGCCTTCCCTGATGCTTTTTCCTCTCCCAGGCTGATCAAAAGTCTCTGGTATTTACCTGCATCATATCAACCACTTTGTAGAGTGTTTGCCTATTCCCATGTCAACTTTTCCCCACCTGACTATGAGTTTCTAAAAATCCAGGAATATCTTGTTGCAAACGATAGTAAACACGAATCAACGTGAACTTACTTTTTTCAAAATAGGAGAGGGAACATATTGGCCCAGTAACTCAGTGTAGTACTTAGGGCACAGCTGGACTCTGCAGCTCAAGTGATATCCCCGGAATTCTACCTCCCCTGGTATTCAAGCTCTACTTTCTTTCTTTTTTTTCTATATGGACTTTATTCTCAAGAAACATTTCCCTCCACACAGCACCTCCTAGAATAGAATAAGCAAGTGTGAAAAGGGCACAAATAAGTCTGGAGGGAAAGCCAAGGGCTAGATCAAGTAGAGCGTAGTGGTCATGTTAAGGACTTTGGGTTTTATAAATGCATCAGAAAGCCTTGGGGGATTTAAACATGAGAAATAGATATACACTAAGACAGTCACTTTTGTTTCCACTGGAGAAAATGAATGGGAGAGGCAGAGCGTGGGACAGGGTCAGCAGCTATGAGGAAATATCTCAGGAGATTTTATGGACCACGAACTAAGATGCTGTGGTTCGGACTAAGATGCTGGCAATAAAGATGGAGAAGAGTGGACAGAGCCAGGATATACTTTGGAAATGAAAATTGGAAGATTTGATCATGGATTGGATGGAGAAAGTGGTTATGGAAAGGGAGAAAGCAAGGATGACTTCTTTGTTTGTTTGTTTTTTTGTGGTTCAAATGAATTTTTTTAAATTAATTAATAATTTACTTTTGGCTGCGTTGGGTCTTCGTTGCTGCATGCGGGCTTTCTCTAGTTGCAGCGAACGGGGGCTACTCTTTGTTGCAGGGCGCAGGCTTCTCATTGCAGTGGCTTCTCTTGTTGCGGAGCATGGGCTCTAGGTGCACAGATTTCTGCTCAGATGTCTGCCAGGTGACTCCAGAGACAGCAAGCAAAGCCAATCAGCAGTCTGTCTCCTAACCACTGCGCCATCTGCCTTAGCTGTTGGAATCCTTTTCGTTTTTTGAAACACAACATGCCAGGTGCTGTGCTAAATCCATTAAATGAACCAGAGCAACGGCTCTCTGAGGTAGATGTTAACCCCATCGCACAGATGATAAAACAGAGGCGCCCGGTTTGACTGACTCAAATCACACCACCAGTAATGGGCCAGACTTCCACGGTCTGCATTCCCGCATTAAGCCCTCAGCAACAGACAGCCCTCCTCCAGGAAGCCTGCCCAGCAAGGGTCCTGGAGGTTCCTCAGAGGTGCGCAGGCAAGGATGACTTCTTTACTTAGGACTTGAGCAATTGGTGACACCAGTGTCTGGATAAAGAGACACTGGTGGGAGGAGAACAGCAAAGAGAGGAGGGGTAAGTTTGGAGGGCAGAGTCGACAGTTCCATTTGGATATGTTCACTGTTCGTGGGACATTTAGGTGGACTTCAGTTTGGTTTGTGCACAGATTGTCTGCCCATACCTGCCCCAGACCTGGGTCTAAAATATGGTATCTAGTAGCTGACCAGGGAAGAAAAAATGTAGACAAATTTAGGGAATACAGACACTGTGATTGACAAATAGAGATCACCTTTTAATTCTTGAAATTTTCACTGGAGAAATTTGCACTTACGGTAACCAGATAACCAGATCTGGGTTCTATTACCAGCTCTGTTATACTCTGGCTGTGTGATCTTGGTCAATTCACCATCCCTCTCTGAACCTTAGCTTCCTCAACTATAAATGGGGATAATTCTACATCCCTCAATTTCAGAGCTTTTTTGAAGATCTGCATGTTAAAAGGTATTGCATACAGTACGATTCCATGCAGATGTGGAATATAAAAAACAAACAACAAACAAAATGAACAAACCAAACCAAACAAAAACAAACATGTAGTTACAGAAAACAGAGTAGTGGTTACCAGAGGGGAAGGGGCAGGGGGAGTGCGAAATGAGTAAAGGGGATCAACTGTATGGTGATGGATGGAAACTAAATTTTGGGTGGTGAGCAACCTGCAGTGTATACAGAAGTCAAAATAGTAATGTTGTACACATGAAACTTACATAATGTTATAAACCAATGTTACCCCAATTAAAAAAAAACAAAACTCATGGTAACAAAAATTTGTTTGACTTAGGTTATATCTACAATGAACTATATTAAAATGTTTTTGACTAAAAAAAGGTATTGCAAACTGTAGAACAATAAATATCTATAAATCAGAATTATGATCATTTTAATATATACACAGACATCAAAACCAAAGGACTTTTTATATGAAAGTGAGCCGTGTAAGAAAAATTGGGTACATTCTTTCTTCAGGCCCTAAACCTTTGAAACAATACCAAGAACAATCTCAGGCTTCTGGAGTCAATGAAACACTTTGTTTACTCTGTGTTTTAAACTCTCCCATCACCCCCAGTTAGTTACTCACAGCTTGTCCCCTGTGGCTGATGCTGAAATGTATGTCGCCCCCTGTATGTCCCAGTTTCTCAGGCTAAATCCATTCCATTTGGCTGAAGGAAGAGGCCAGGCAAGATCCCACATGACTTCCCTCCCCCTGGCCACCACAGAGCTGTGAGATGAGCTCCAGGATTTTGCCAACAAAGGACTGCGGCTGAAACAACCACCTGTGAACTGAACTTTGCAGGTTTTATTTCTTTCTTTTTGAACAGAAAAGCCTGGGAATGCCCAGGAAGGGGATGAGATCATCTGTCTGGTCTGTCTTAGGTCTTCTCATTCCACATTACATCATGCTGGAAAGAGAGAGCGTCTGGATATTCCTTACGCAATCTGCAGGGGTGTGAAGCCAAGGAGATGCTGCTTGCTGTGTCGTGATTCCCCAGCTCTGCTCACACAAGAGCACGCACTCCCGTTGCTAACTCTGCCAACAGTTACAGAATGCCCACCATGTGCCTGAGATTTTCAACGTAAAGATAATCTTGCACATTCATTAACTTAATGAACGTTTATTTTGAGTGTTTACTACGTGACAGGTACTATTATAGGTGCTGGGGATAGAGAGGTGAACAAAACACACAAAAAATCCCTGCCTTCATGTGGCAGGCTTTTTACTGCAAGAGATGGCCAATTAACAAATCAACATCTGACTATATAATACATGGTCAGAGAAGTGCTCCGAAGTAAAAATGAAGCAGGATGAGAAAATAGAGCATATAGGATGGCTATTTTGGATAAGGTAATCAAGGTAAGTCCCTCTAACAAGGTGACATTTTGTGCAGAGGCCAGAATGAATTGAAGCATGTACCGACAAACGTCTCTGGAGGAAAGCAAGAGATCTCCAAGCAGAGACAACAGCAAGGGCAAAGGTTCTGAGACTACAGAGTGTTTTAGTTAGAGAGGCTACTGTTTTTCACATCCATTATCTTGGAGCATCTCTATAATCCCATAGCCCCAGGCTAACCCCAGGAGAGATTCGTCCCATCATCATACAGTCATACAGGTGATAAAACTGTATATCCAAGATGGTGTCATACACCTCCTCTGTAAACAAGTCTCTCTCTCTCTATATATATATCTTATATATCGCAGATTCAGCCCTCACTCAGTTCTGCTTTTATTTAATTCTCACATGTGCTTTCTGTTAGACGTTCTTTCTATAGAAGGAAAATTAAAGTAAGAGTTTTGTGATTGAGATTAATAGCAAAGAAAAGCAAGAGGAAAGAATTCTCCCACTTCCTCTCTGGTTTGCATATGAATATTGAAGGTCTTGCTACTTTTGAAGAAAAAGTTCTAGACAGTCTATCTAGCTACGTCTTTGGTCATGTGTAATGCACCAGCCAGTTGAGAGTTATTCCATTCCATTCCATTCCATCCTCGTGCCCAGGATGACAGAAAACCACCATTCTTTCCGTGGACCGAACGGACAGGCTCGCTGTTGCTATGGGCACTCGCATTCAGTGCAAAGAGTTGCTCCAGACCAACTTGTGTCAACCTTTTGCCTTAGCCCTTCATAATCGTGAACAGATATTATTACTCAAACTGTCAGTGAAACCACTTTCAAAAGGTTCTTTTACAGATAAACACTGGGGAAGCCTTCAAACTCATCCATTTTGCTAATAATGAGGACCCAGTTTCATGAAGTTTAGTGTGTGGAGGCTCTGATTGGGTCTATTTTTTTAAAAAAAAGGAAGAAATGGTAACAGAAAGCAAAGGAGAGTTAAGAATGAAGGAAATGGGGAAATGAATTAACATTAATTAGGTACCAGGCACATTTAGTACTCATCATAACCATATAAGGTAGGTATCTTTATTCCTGTATAACGACAATGTGAAGTTCATGAAGATTCCAGAAAGAGCTAAAGATCAAATAGCTGGTGAATGCCTCAGTTGAGATTCAAACCCAGGTTTAGCTTCTCTCTACTAATCTATCTGCTAAGGCCTTCATTTTCTCTCTGAAAAGTCAGAGATAGTCAAAAAGTCCATGATTTCTGGTGTCTACAGCTCTATTAAAATTGTTGATCATTAAAAAGTCCAAGAGACTGAAATTTTTGCCTGGTACACCCAAATATCTAGCAGTTCCATCTTTAAACAGAGGATAATATCCCTTTAAAATTAGCATTCCAAAAAGTTCTGGCCCCCAGCTCCTGGCTCCCATTTGAGGATATTCAGTGGGGCTCCCATAATAGACATAAATAGCACTGGGTAATCCTCAAGGCTCCTCGCCGAGTGACCACTGATGCAGTTTGAGGTTTGGATGACACTGTCACAGGAAGTACTGGAAGCAACTAGTATTGTGACGCTTAGAATGATGGCTTCTTTACAGAGGAAGCAGAACTATTCCCACTAAAATGATTTCACAAGTCACTTTGATTCATCACGTAACTTGTCAGGTGGTGATTATTTGTTTACATGGCTGACTTTCCATTGGGGATGCTGGCTGACCCTGGAGAATGGGTACCATGCCTTAGTCATGTCTATGTCCCCGTAGCATGCCACAGGGTTGGCACTCCATCAGATTTTAGTAAATGGATGTGAGTTATCTGCTGCTGCAAAACAAACCACTCCAAAACCTGGGGCTTAAAGCAAAAACCATTTCTTTAGCTCACAATTCTGCGGGTCAGCAATTTAGGCAGGTATAGCTGGTGGCTCTTCTGCCGCCCGGCTCCCTCCTGAGAATGAGGTTAGCTGTGTACAGTGAGGCAGTTCAGTTTCTGATCGTGGCTGCGCGCACGTGCCCCTCCCCCTCCTGCACTCTGGCCCAATTCTGTTCCCACGGCATGACAGGGATGGCAAGAGCAAGCGAGAGAAACAGAAGCACGCCGAAACAGAACTTCTCACAGCCTGGACTCAGACTGGCACATTATAACTTCTGTCACATTCTATTAGGTGAATCAAGATACAAGGGCAGCCAGAATCAAAGCCTGGGAAAATAGACTACCCTTTGATGAACGGGCGGCAACGTCACATGGCAACGGATGTGGGATGAGCAGAGAATCAGGGCCATTTTTCCAACCGACCACAAAATATTTGTCATGAATGAAAGGCACAGCATATCAAATTATAATATGAGATCTGTTTTCTCACCAAAATCAATGCCCCCCTCATAAATAGTTTACTTTCTAACCCAGAAGAAGGACATAGAGGTCTCCAATCGCGAACGTGAGATAGCCCATATTCCACACGCAGCAAAGACCAGGACACGAGACACGAAAGGTTTGATGTTCCAGATTAGAAGACTGGAGTTCATGGTTTCTGTTTTGGTTTGGTTTTTCCCTTGGGAGAACAAGAGTCTCCTGACCTAATTGTCTGCATGGATTTAAGTTAATAGTGCCAATTCTCTGTTTTACCCCGAGAGGCAGTGTTGGATGAGTTGGTGAAAGAACATGCTTTGAAGTCAGGCAGACTGAGTTTCAAATTCTGGCTCCTGCATGGTCTAGTCACATGACCTGGTGTAATTTACCAGTGACCTGGTAAACTCACTCTTCCGGGTTGGTTTCTTTATAAGATGGGGATTAATAATAACCACTATGCATGTCTATTAGGATTATTAAATGAGATGGTATATGCACAGCACCTAATACGGTGCCAGACACAACATAGGTCACAAATAAATATTAGTCCCCTTCAAACCTTTCTTCCCTGAGCCTCTCTGCACTGCTGGAGGGTACCTTCCCATAAATCCAGGATAGGAAGAAGCTTCTTGAAACATCGTTCTGGGAATACTCAAATCCAATAGTAAACATTGGGCATCATTTTCACTGAAAATTAGGGTAAGTTAAGTAACTTAACTGAACAGCAATTTAAACAAGTATTTCATATAAAACACATACGTGTGAATTCGTACCTGGCCAGTATTTAATTAATAAAACATGTGGCTTCAAAGAAATTTCCAATGGGCAGGAGTCCACTTTAGGCTATACTATATGCATGTCCCTATAGTTGAGCAGATTTTGGAGGTCAAAGTTTAAGAATCAAATGTAGGGTAATACCCACCCAGAGCCCATCTTGCCATTAGGGATTCTTAGAGATATTGATTTCTCTACTTCCATGCCTGCAACTGAAAAAAATCCCCTCTGCTTTTTCTTCCATTGTCGGTCCTTCATTCCTGAAAAGAAAACTGGCTGACATAAGTTTCCCCTTTGCTCTAGTTCATGTTCCATCTTCCAGCTGAACCTCCCCCCACCTCTCCACTCACACCCAATACTTACTTTTCCTCCTTTTCCCACATTCCAGAAGATTCCAGTGTGATTTGTTCAGCCTTTAGATAAGCTTTGACTACCTGAACACTGCTCATAAAAGAGCCTGGTGGGAGGGGAATCAGCCACAGTCTGTGATGACTTTTCCTGCCTAGCTCCAGCTTTCCGACAGAGCGATATATTTCTTGTGGGTCACCTTCGTGTGTCACGAACATTCAGTCCAAACTCCCAGACATCAGTGCAGATCCATCTCAGTAACTACGTTCGCCACCGACGTGGCATGCATCACGTCCGGTCCTTTCGACACAATGAGGTCACCAGAGACTAAAAGAACTGGATGAGTTATGTAGTTTTAAATGCATTCACATAGACACCTGTCCAGAGCAAAGAGGTTCTGAAATCAGACAATCGGGCAGCAGGGGGTTGGTTCCAAGCTCTGAGTCAGGAAGCAGAGCTGAACTAACTGATTCACAGTTAAGCCCCCATGCACCACTGACTGTGCGGCTTTGAGAAGTGAGTTCATTTCTCTTTGCCTCAGTTTCCTCACTTGTGCAATGCAGATGATAATGCAACTTACTTTACAAGGTTGTCGTGGGACTTGAATGAGTTAACTGGGTGTTGGCATACACAAACGTTTGATTTCTGAGATTGACATATACACACTACTATTTATACATAAAACAGATAACTAATAAGAACCTGCTGTATAGCACAGGGAACTCTACTCAATACTCTGTAATGACCTATATGGGAAAAGAATTTAAAAAAGAGTGGATATATGTATATGTATAACTGATTCACTTTGCTGTACAGCAGAAACTAACACAACACTGTAAATCAACTGTACTGCAATAAAAATTAATTTAAAAAATATCTGCAGTTCCAATTAATTGATTGCTGTGTGACCTTGGGCAGGTTAACAAACCTTTTTGCATCTCAGTTTACAAATAGAGATAACAACATTTGCCTCAAAAGATTATTGTAAGAATTCAAGGTATGGTATGTGATTAGCAATACACTCAGAGACTAGTAGCCCATATTTTTAGTGATAGCGAGAATCACCATCACCATGAAGTCAATGAGCAGGATAATGATTGCCTGAGGCAAAAGAGGAGTTATTTTAAATATCAAATCACACTTGAAAATTAAGTCTTAGGAACATATTATGTAGAGAGACAAACATGAGAAGTGAGGGTATTGGAATTGACCAACTGGATTTGAGTTACTGAATCCACCACTTAGCAGGAGCAAGACATGTTATTTGACTTCTCTTTGTTTCTTTTTCCTCATCAGAAAGACTGGAAAAATACCACCTACCTTGCAAGACTATTGTAGGATTAAATGGGATCCTAAGTAAAGCACTTGGCACGTTGTTAGAGCTCAATAAATGGTGTTTATTCTAAATCAAAGGTCTCAGACAGAAAACACGACCTGTAATTTTTATTAATATGAAGTGAATTAAAAAAAAAAACATGATTTATCCTTGTGAACTTGGCTTGGGCTAAGTTAATGAAGACAGAAGAGAGAAGAGAAATGGGGGTTAGAAGGACTAAGTATACAGAGCAGGGAGGGAGTTTCGCTGAGGTTAGCTATAAGGAATTTGTGGTTTGATTCAAAAGACTTTGGCTTTATGAGGTTTGAAGGCCCTTTTCAAAAGGAAAACCAGATGTATTAATGGAAAATTTATGCAAACAGTGCGATCTTCAGCAAATGCTGCTTTGAGTCTAATTCCGTTATACTGGGTAGGCGGTGCAGTGGAGAGGGATCCTGGGGTATTTTTAAAAACTCATTTGATCCTGTCTTGCAGACCTTTGGTGATGTCCTCAAACGGGGCAGGTCATGAGACCAGTACTTTGTAAGCAAAAAGTCCCAGAACCACGAACAGATGAATGATTACACTATAGCCAGAAAGCTGTAGGGTTTCCCAGCTCAGACTCCTGCTTTAAATTGTTGAAGAAAGCCAGGCTTTTCTCCCCAGGAGTCCTGCATGTTCAGGCCCAAGGCTCTCCCAGCACAGTCAACAGGGATGAGTTGCTTTTCAAAGCGCCCCTGTCACTTGCCCCTAAGTCCCAGAGGTAAAGGGGAATCATGAGATAATTAATAGTACTTAAGTTACATTTCTTCGGCACCTAAACTGCAAAGACAATAAATTTTCTGAGTTTTTGAGAATTAACTGGCAGGCCTCATGAAAAGGCTTGAAATGCTTGAAAATATACAAGGAAAAAATCATCTCAAGATAACGAGACAAATGTATATAGTGTGGGTGCTTACTATAAGGTGTGGTGAGTAAACTGGAGAGGCCAGGACCCTGGAAGGGAGGGGGCATAAGGACATTAGCAGAAAAAGTGAGATACAAAGTGAGTGCAGGTAGCTTGGGGATGACGAGTACTGGGTGAGCCAACATTGGGCATATGCAGGGCTCTTCCTTTTACGGGTCCCTAGACATACTTGCTGGGACAGGAGTTGATTTTTAAAGGGGCTGCATGGAGGTAGGTAGCCAGAGGAGTGCAGTCAGGGACCGTTAAACTCTTGTATCTTTAAGTCCATCCTGCCACCACCTTCTAGGGATACTCATCAAGGCTGCCGAGACTGTTTCTCTCACCTTACTGGAAGGAAGTTTAGGGAAGGGGCAAAAGTAAACAAAATGCCAGAGAGGAGGCAATACAGTATGGTAATTAAGAAGACTGACTCTGAAATTAGACAGCCTGAGACACTGACCACAGCAGAGTTTTGAATTTATAGTTTTTTGCTTCTAAAGTACATGCTCCTAACTAATTAACTCTGTGAACATCCATAGATAAAATGTACTAACTCTGCTAACCTGAATAATATGTACAGAGACTTCCTCTTCCCTATCCTGGCTCTATAAACGATCAGAATAAGAAATCTGATATATCCATTTGAGGTCAGAAGTACAGCGAGCAGTGTTTCAAGTCAATGAAGGATGCGGTCTAAACCAGGTTCATATTATGGTCCATTCTGTGTATCCAAACAGGTTTGCCCAACCTTGAGTATGACTCATTTGCTGAAGCAGACGTATATCACCTCTGACTCAACAGTGGGGAAATAAAGGTAAGAGCAATCTCCTTAAATGGGCAAAGCCTAAGTAATTGGGAGCGGGAAGGGGAGAGCATCTCCCAGTCCCACTGATGCCCACTGCCTTAGTCCCAAATCTTCGGTCATGTCCCTGTGTCTTTGTCCATCTACTACAAGGATATTGAAGTGATCTCTAAATTTCAGACCTATTTGTGGCATAGATTGGTAAAATTTCTAAATATCCATTCTCCAGTTCTAGTAGAGAAACACAAAACCTGGTTTTTATGTGGGCCCAATGGTTGTCCATGTAAAGATTACATTTT
Organism: Balaenoptera musculus; assembly: GCF_009873245.2. Classification (NCBI taxonomy): domain Eukaryota; kingdom Metazoa; phylum Chordata; class Mammalia; order Artiodactyla; family Balaenopteridae; genus Balaenoptera; species Balaenoptera musculus. Next base: position 97,461,426 of record NC_045790.1, on the reverse strand, counting down.
TTGATCTTCTTTATAGCTGGATATGAACCTGTGGCTAATTTCTGATGGATGAATAAAGTCGAAGTGTGCCGTGCAAGCTTCTGAGACTCTTCTTTAAGAGACTGTTGAAGACTTCCTGCTACGGTCTGAATGTTTGTGCCCACCCAAAAATCATATGTTGAAATCTTAATGCCCAATTTTATGATATTAGGAGGTGATTAGGTAATGAGAGTGGAGCCCTCATGAATGAGATCAGTCTTCTTATAAAACAGACTCCCTAGCCCTTCCACCATGTGAGGGCACAGCGAGAGGTCGGCAGTCTGCAACCTGGAAGAGGACTTTCCCCGGAAGCCCATCATCCTGGCACCTTGACTTTGGACTTCCAGCCACCAGAACTGTTTACAAGCCACCCAGTCTCTGACATTTTGTTATAGCAGACTGGATGAACTAAGACACTTCCCATAGTTCTATTTATCACTGTTCCCCGCTTGCCACCTGGACTAAGAATCTGGAATATGAATCTAAAGGTCAAATACAGGGATGGTTGGAAAGATTTAGATTTCCTTAGAAGAGCCACTATAGCAGTCTTGGACCACTTAACTCCAGACTTTTGCATGAAAAACAGACTTCTGCTGCCTTAAAACCAGTATTAATTTGGAATTTTCCATTACTAGCAATCAAACCTAATCCATAAATAATAGGTCAATCACGTCACCTATCGATGGTTCCCAACTGATCTCAGAGAAAATTCTAACCCCCTTAGCAAAACATTCAAGGTCCTAACAAACTGTATATTTTTTAAGCTACATATTTTAAGCTTCCCATTTATGTTTTAACAAAGCAGCAATACCTAATGATTTGCATGTCCCTAAGTATTCACAGTTTGTCCTGTGAATGTCTCTACACATATTGTCAACTTCTGCTTTGAATGTCATCTTCACTCGTTTGACAGAAAAGTGCCACTTTCTCTGACAAACCATCTCTTACCCCTTGGGCAAACATGTATGCTCCTTCTACCCTATTCCAGTTGTACCTAAGCAGTCATCCCTTTAACCATCACTTCAACACAAACTAAGAGGTTGTTTTTACATCTGACTCCACCACTGACTGCTTTCCCAGAGGGATGGAATGGTGTCATGTGTATCTCTGAAGCCACTTACGCTGCCAGGCACAAATAGATGCTCAAAAAATTCCTTTTAACTGTGTAAATGTTGATTACCCAGCCATCTGCCAGGGCTGATCAACTGAATGCCTCAATATGACTTTATTGATTCCTTTAAAGGAAGCCTTTGGAGTCCATCTTGATGTGAATTTAGGCTGTACCACCTACAAAAGCTCTGTGACTTTGAGCAACTTTCTGTTTCTGAGTATCAGTTTCCTCTCCTTTTAAACAGGAGAGGGACAACATTCATTGCAGCTCTATTTACAATAGCCAAGACATGGAAGCAACCTAGGTGTCCATTGTCAGATGAATGGATAAAGAAGATGTGGCACATATATACAATGGGATATTACTCAGCCATAAAAAGAAACGAAATTGAGTTATTTGTAGTGAGGTGGATGGACCTAGAGTCTGTCACACAGAGTGAAGTAAGTCAGAAAGAGAAAAACAAATACCATATGCTACACATATATATGGAATCTAAAAAAAAAAAAAAAAAGGAAATGGTCATGAAGAACCTAGGGGCAAGATCGGAATAAAGATGCAGACCTACTAGAGAATGGACTTGAGGTTACGGGGAGGGGGAAGGGTAAGCTGGGACAAAGTGAGAGAGTGGCATGGACATATATACACACTACCAAATGTAAAATAGATAGCTAGTGGGAAGCAGCCGCATAGCACAGGGAGATCAGCTCGGTGCTTTGTGACCACCTAGAGGGGTGGGATAGGGAGGGTGGGAGGGAGGGAGACGCAAGAGGGAAGAGATATGGGGATATATGTATATGTATAACTGATTCACTTTGTTATAAAGCAGAAATTAATACACCATTGTAAAGCAATTATACTCCAATAAAGATGTTAAAAAAAAAAAGCCAGGAGAGGCAAAAGCCTACTTCATGGTATTTGAGTATTTTTATGTATAACACACTACATAGAACATCTAGCCTAACGTAATATTAACCCTCATTAAATGGCATTAATTATCATCATTCTTTAGTAAAGATTACTCAGCTAGGAAAAGTCACCCCAAAAGCCAACGGGATTCAAAACAAAAGAGACTGCACGTGGAGGAGCCCACCACAAAGCCAATGGCACAGGCAGCCTTACATAATGAAATGAGTACTGGACTGAATATTTTGATTTTTGATAGAGCCCTGTCTGAACCACTAGATTGCTATGAGATCATAGGAAGTCACCTCCACACCCCAAACCTTAGTTACCCCTTGAGTACAGTGTTGAAAGTGTTCAGATGGTATCACAGGACAAGTTTGAGTACCTATCATAACTTTGAGCAGTACTTCCTTTGGCCCGATTTCACCATTCTTATGCCTTTGACCTATACAAATTTGACTCTTAGATGGATTGCTCTGACCCATCTCCCCATACCCCACACGCCCTACTCACCCACTGTTTTATGGGAAGCAGGATGAGTTGGGTGCATCTTCAGACTTTGGCCTGATGATGCATGTTTGTGCAGAGTGGGTGATTGGTTTCATATGGTTGCACGATCTGGCAGCTGGAGACATCTGCTTACACTTAGACACAGGCAAACTTTCCATAGTCAGGAGTCAGCGTGCTCCTGGACAAGCAGGGGTTGGCTCCTTTGGGCTGTATAAGTACGGGACTTAGACTTGTGTCCTGGATTCACGTGTCAGAAAGGATAACCCAGACATGAAATGATTGGGGTGAGAATCCGCACTCTGGCATAAACTGCCTATGGCAATGGGGCAGTTGGCCAGGGAGCAACCTATTACACTGATGATCATGATTAAGGGAGACCCTGAAGGATGCTTTGTTCCCAGAGGGAGGTGCAGGCCTTGGGGATATTGAGCCACAAAGAAAGGGGTGATTGTCTCAGAAATAGCCTCAGCATGTGGCCCATGCTCCTTGTGGGAAGGGACGACCCCATCTTTAAGATACTTCCCCACAGACCTGGATTTTCATTCCATTGCATAGACAACATGCAGAGAGGAAGGACCACTGATCTTGGAATTATTTGATCCAGGTCTGTCTTCTGAGTCTTCCATTCACTCTGTGTATCCTTGGGCAAGTCATGCTGCTTCTCTGAGCAGCAGCTACTTCATCCCCAAAAGGAGGTCACTTGGGATTAAATAAGAAGCTCCATGTAAGTGTTATGACTAATGTGAAATATTATCCAGATGTCAGGAACTGCTGTTACTATCCGAAAAATAACTCAAGACTGCAAATATGGAAGTAAATATCTTTTATTCTACCCGCCAGAGTAGAAATTATTCTACAGATCCCCTGAGAGATGGTTGTCTACCTCTCACATCAGTGTCTCATCTCCAGGGACAGGTGGCCACAGCCTTGCAGAAAAGTCAGTTCTGTTCTCTGGGAGCCGTGGTGGTCACAAAGTCCTGCCAAAGCCCTTCACCTTCCCAACAAGGGAGCCCCCTGATCTGCTTTCTCTCCTCTGGGGCCAGGGGTACAAATGTGCTTCCTCTTTCACAAGAAACAGCAATAGGAGAGAAAAGGCATGGACTTTGCTGCCAAGTAGACCTGGGTTCATATCCTGCCTTTCTATTCTTCATCTGTGTGACCTTGAGAGTGAACTCAGTCAACCTCAGTGTTCCCCTCTGTGAAGGGGGATAGTAATACTGAGCAGTGAGGGGAAGGGAAGGTTGTCAGATGATGTCTAGAGAGCCTGACACTGTGCCATAGCTTAGAGTAGGTCCCCAGTAAGTGGTAACTATTCAGCTGTTGCTCTAGTGCTGTTAGTGACCTACTTTTGCTGTTATCACTGGTATTCCACAGATGTAACACACACGGAATTCACTAAATACTCAAATGGGTCTCGCACTGCTTGGTTTGGGTCATTAGCAAACCAACGTTTTGCATATTTAACTGGGCATCTTCTCTGTCCCAGTCACTGCGCCAGGCACTGCTGAGGATTCAAAACAGAAGTGTTCCAAACAGAACAAGAAACCATGTCAGACCATGGCCATGTTTCCAGGGTAACACATAGCATGGAAGTATAATAGAGAACTTTTCATTTTTGAAGGTTTTTTTCCTTTCCTTTTAAAATTATCTGCAAGATTTTAGGTTGGGATTATTTACTTGATCTAGAAAAGGTCTATGAAAGGGCTACTCACACCGTTAGGACCAACAGACAAAGAATTAAGTGGCTTCCTCACCCTCCATAACCTGTAACCATTTACTCTAGGCCTCACTCCACTGAGATAATCCTTGCAAAAAAATTGCTCACATAGTAGCAATTATTCCATAAGAGGCCAATGCAATTTCTAAAATGTTGGCCAGATACTTTCAATTTAAAATACGGTCATGGTTCCTTATACCTACCAGCATCAAATCCAAGTTCACTCTAGTGGTCCCCAGACTTCTCATGACCTTGCCCGTGAATGTTTCTGAGCCTCAGAGCTGACCCCTCTTCCCCCAGCCATTCCCTCCTCTCAGCACCTGACCACATATGCAGACTAGAATCCAGCTATGCCAGCTTCCTATGGTTCCCTGGGGAAGTCTTGCTCTTCTACCCCTCTGTGCCTGTACACAGGCTCACAGAATTTCCTCCCCTTGGAGAACTTCTCGCCTCCCCTGCCTGAACGATTCCCACACATTCTTCTTCAAGGATGAGCCTCATCATTGATGTTTATGAGAAACTGTCCCCACGCACCCTCATCCTGTGTAAGAGCCTTTCCCCCACTGCCAAAGCATCTGATCCCTGCCACCATCTTGCATTTCTCCACTTTTGGGGGGTAATATCCTTTTTTGCTTTTTGGTCACCAGCCTGGGAGCTTTTTGGAACAGAGGTCAGGACTTATTGATCTCTGTGTCATTCATGATATTGTATAAATACCTTCTGGGTGGATGGACAGAAGCATGGATAGACGTACAGGCAATTTCCAGAACAGGTCAAAGGCACATCATTCTTCTCTGAATAATAACTGCAAAAGATCCAATAAATCACCTAGCACTCTCTGAAATATCTTGGCCATAGCCATAAAGAAACCCAAGATGGTTGGAATTGATCTGTGAATTGTCAGATTTAATCCTGAATAGATTATTCCACTTGACAACCATAAAAAAAAAAAAAAAGAATTATGCCTTTTAATTTTTCATTCACGTCTAGACAGTCCAAAAAATCAACATGACAAATGGTCCTTTGCCACTCACCTTATACTATAACAGCTAATCCTAATCATGTTCAGAATTCTGCTCTGTATTACATTTTCCAAGCAACAGTAATTCCATTTGGAAAAAGAAAAAAAAATAGAGAATACAATGGCGAGAGCGGAATATGGCTTAATCTTCAGTCTTTTATGGGGATATAGTGTACTTGTCAGACCCAATGGTAATTAAACGCCAACATTAGGTCTTCCCATGGATTCTTATTGGCTGTTGCTGGGCTCATTAATCCCCCTCACTCTTTTATGGAAGTCTGCTCTTGAATGAGCCAAAGGAATGTTCTACTGAAAATGCCATAATTGTCTCTCCAGGTGTAACTGATTCCCGATGTGTGGACACCAAAGGCTGCATTTCCTTATGGCCCAAACACACGTGAACTTCCATCTGGCTACGTCTTATCTTTTTGTGAACACTGCCTCCATGATTCTCTACACCTAGCAAAATTTTATTAACATGAAGCCTCCAAATCCTCCTTGTTTATACAACCTAGGCTGACCTTTTCTTGCTGGCTCTGGTCTAGGAAAAAATTTGACCAACACACACACACACACACACACACACACGTCATAGTGTGTGTCAAACGACTTCATGAGGACAACCATGTTTTTCTCCACTTTGAAAATGCTCATTACAAAGCTCTCTTAGCTGCAGAGTTGATGGTTGCTCCCTCATGAGTTCATGCCTCTGCTCAGAGGTATCCTTTGTGTAAGGCACCTTATCTAAAAGAGCCCCCCCTTCAGTCTACATCCATTTTCCCTGCTTTAGTTTGCATCATTGAAGTTACTGGAAAAAAGAGTCATGAGAATAGGAACTCAATCACATATCTTGAGCCTAGAATTCCTGGCACATACTTGCTGATGGAGAGAGACAGAGATAGAGAGAGAGAAAGAAGAAGAAGAAGGGGAAGTAAAAGAAGAAGGAGGAGGAGGAGGAAGAGGAGGCGAAGGAGACAGACTGATGAATATTTATATACTGATGAGAGAGAGAAAAAAATCCCCATTTGGCTCTTCTGTGCTTTAGTTCTTATAAGCTATGTGGCCAAGGAAAAGAGACTTAAGGCCTCCATGACTCAGTTCCCTCATCTCAATTTCCCCCAGAACCCACAGGATTCTATATTGGGTGCCAGGAGGAGAGGAAGGACTCAGAGAGGAGATGTGAATGTCCCTGGTCAATCTGGCCCCTCCTGACCTCATCAGCCTCACTTCTTATCACTTCCTCCACCATCACCAATCACATGGACCCTCTTTCAGCTTCCAGAACATGCCAACATCTTGCCCCCTTCAGAGTTTGGTCTGGGACTGTCTGTAAATTCACCATACAGAAAGATGCCTTCCCTCTGTATCCTATCTGAAGACTCCCATGCCCTCATTACTCTCTTTCTCATCAATTTGTAACAGAATCATTTTGTGGTTAATGTTTTCTCTCCACAAGACTGTAAGCACCACGACAGGGGGGCATATATGTATTATCTAACTTTTTTGGATCCCAAGGGCCTAGAACCACCCCTGGAACATAATAAACACTCAACAAATATCTGTTGATAATAAATGTTTCTGAAGATGATCACAACTACTTCATAAAATTGTCTGAAAGTTTAGACAAAATAGTTTAGAGTTGCAGGAACCATGGAGGCCACGACCAAGCAAAGTAAATGTCTCAGCAGTGTGGCTGGAACATAGTACAGGGTGTGCTGAATAAATGCCAGCTGTTATAAATGTATTATTTTTGTTATTATTACCACCTCTTCATAAATGTCTCTGGTTACATTTAGCTATTCAACTCAGATATTCATATCTGAAATTGAAAATATTGCATTAAAAATGGTACTCTCAGAATTTTTGCTATTTTTGACTTGGATTGTTACTGACGAAAGCCATTTTTCCTGATATAGACTGTCTAATGGAGTAGTTGAAGAAGACCCATACTTTAGGATTTGGCCTGAATTTAATGACTCAACTCTTTCCTCTGATCTATGTTGAGATAAGTTTGTGTCAGGCAAAATGTTACGGTCTGAACCAGCTCTTCTATTGTAAATTGTAAAAAAAAAAAAAAAAAAAGATACAAGGAATAGTCCCACTCTCATACCCTCCCTCTAAACCATTAACTGATTAAGCATCAGATCAAACCAGAAAGCAGAAGCAGCCTGTAAAAGATGTCCCTGGGTCTTTGTCACTGCTTTGGGTTCTGGGAAACGTGTGCTCATTTGAATTCCACACCGCAGCATGTCTGTGGTTCTCCTTGCTCACGACCATCCCTGGCTGCAGGTACGGAAGCCCTGCCCCTGCTCTCGTTCAGCCACTGCGTTTTGCTGACTCACTGGGCCTGACGCTTGACAGAGCAGACCCATGTGCTGACCCCAGAAAGTAATGAGGAGACTGATAGGTTGCCAGGAATGACCTGTGCCTTTGGGTGCCAGGAGGAAAGGACGGGCTCAGAGAGATCTGAATGTCCCTCTAATTGCACCAGTTAACATTTGACAGCATCAGCCTTTCCATCATCAGGCCAACCTGCAGAGCGATACAAGCAAGTTGTAAAAGGGATTCAGGTCTGAAGCCTGTAGCAAGTCCTTTATCACCAGATCTCTGCCTCCCTGGAATATCATTGCTTTCCATACTTGAAGGGGGGTGCAGTGGTGGGGGGAAGCCATTTAGCAGTTTAAAACTAATTTTTTAAAGAAGAGAAAGATATCAAAATGTGCTTTCTTTATAACAATGTGACTTCATTTATAAAATCAACTAGTCCCCCATCTGCTAATGGCTCACTCACTAAGGTGCCTTGTGCCGTGCCTTCGTCCCCGCTGTGCCTTGGTCTCCCCTCTGGTAGGATGAGAAGACCAGCACCTTCCAGTGTTGCAATCCTGTGTTCCAGGACCTGTAAAATGTCTTAGGAAAATACAGTTAATTAGAAGTTCTGACAGTCAGTGTCTAAATAGGACAAAGAACACAACTGAAAAAACAGGAATATTTTTAGATCTAGAATTCGCCACCAAACTATTTCATCAAAATACTTTAAGATGTTTGCTTTCTATCTGGTTTGAATGTCTTGTCACCCCATACTCATAAAAATTCTACTCTACTGGGTAGAGAGTCACAAGACTCCAAGCACTCCTGCACATTAAAATAAACCTTTCTCTCTTTAGTACTGGACAAATCCAAGATGTACAAAGACTCAGAAGTGTTTTTTTAACAGGAATTGAATTCACACAGCCAAGCTGGGGGGCTGGGGAGTTAGCCAAGGAGTTGAAGAGACTGGGTGTTCATTTGAGCATCTCGTGGGATCTGGAGCATTGTCTGGGGTGCATCTGATACCACGTGGGTACTAGAATGTGTGTGTGTGCCACTCTTTCTTTAAGCCCTGATGTGTAACAGCTGCTCAGGGATCCAGCTGGGGTGCAAACCACACCTGTGAAGAGGCTGGGGAAGTGAATCTGTGTGGGCAGCATAAGGTAGTACAGGGAACACAGGAGTCAGGAGACCCAGGTTCTAACCCAGCTCTGCTAACTCCTAGTTGAGTGATTAGGGATGCACTATGTCCCTTCTCTGAGCTTCCTGAACCGTCACTTTAGAGATGATAATCCTTGGACAGGTCTACTCTCTTGGTTGCTACAAGAGCCCAGTGACTGCCGCAGGGATATATAAATGGTACATCTCTCAATAATCAAAAGGTATTACATTAGTAGTAACGCTTAAATGCTGAGGCAGCCCTACAAGATGGTTTGGGGACATAAATAGAGAGGGCATTCTGACATCAAATCTCATTGTGAGAAAGTTATTCCCTGCTTAGTTTCCTTTTAACTCTTTTGTTTACTTCCAGGAGAAAGTCTCAGTTTGATGCCAACTTGCCTTCAACATCCCTTAAACACTTGTTCATCTCCCTTATTAACAAAGAAACAAGATGCCCTAGGGTTAAAGCTTTCTTCAGGCAATGTTATCTAGACAGGAGTTAGATGGCCTCCCCAGCCTCCAACAGGTTGCTGATGCTGTAGCCAATTACCAGCATCTCAGAATCCCCATCTGGGGCTGAGTCAATGCATGTTTCCTGATTTTGAAGACAGATTGTGAATCTAGGGTCAAAGATCATTTGCTCCCGAGGTTGCAAACTGACTGTCCACAGACTGTGTCCAGCCCACAGATATGTCTGTTTGACCTAAACAGGGCATTGCTAGTTTGTTCTATTTTTTTAATGAGTTGCTGATTAGATGTGAAATTAGGATATTTCACATAAAAATCTAGATCCAGGGCTTCCCTTGAAATAATCAGAAATGCTGATAATGCCTGGTCTATTTTTCTGCATGGTAACCATGTACCGGGTTACATTTTGGTTACACATGATTCCTTGTCTGCCAGGGTTCCTGCCTCCCCTCTGCTTGCTTAAATTCCCTTCTTATTTTCCACAAGCCATTTAACTGACTACCCTTGATTTAACCCAACTCTCCCATTTATAGGTAGGCAAACTGAGGTCTTGACAGTTGGTGGGCTGACATCTATTCAATGACTTGCCCGAGGCCAATTGGCTGGTAAGTGGTAGGGCAAAGACAGTGGTGGGTTACTTTCCTGTCTCAGTTGACACTCTTCCCAAAACACTCCTCAGCTTCTTTCACGAATAGGCTTCAAAATAACCTCAGGGCATTCGCTTGCTCAGCTCTTGTCTCTCCTCCCCTCAACTGCACTTTTAGCCTGAACAGCTGTCTCATGTCCCATATCAGAACAGGGGATTTCAGGAAAGAGGAACTGGGTAGTTCAATTCCAACCCGTTACCATAGTATGAAGAAGGAAATTTTAAAAATTTACACCTACCTTCATTCTAAAGGAAAGATAGCACACGAAGGGTAGCAGATAGAGAAAGTGCGAAGACAAAACAACTCAAGTCCTGGGAAAAGACTGGAAACAATCCCCCAACATCACAGATTTCAACTCATCCAAATACCAGACTCCTCATCTTAAATCTTACAATTTACCATTTATTATTTCTATAAATAATTTACTTTAAAGCTTTCAAGGAATTTTTTTGCTTCCCCAGTTCCTGACCGTTGTGAAGTCACCATCTTGGCCTATACATGAAAGGCGAGTGCTTTAACTAAGATTGCATATAAAAATGGTGGAGGAAAGGGGGTGAGAGAGATTTTGGCACTCTAAAGCCTCCCTGTGAGGGAGGGCCTTGAAAGCCAGGCTCAACAGCTGCTCTGACGATTAATACCAGAACTCAGATTCCCCAGCACCACCTGGCTTCAGCCAAGGTCACAAGATTGTGTCCAAATGCACAGAACCATTTCTGCTTCAGAGTGGAGAGACCTTGCTTCCCCAGGGCCCCTGAGTTCAGACCAGCTTTCACTTGTGAATCTGCAAGGATCAGCAGGTTCAAGAGGTGGGATACACCCTAATAACTACCACAGAGCCACAAGCCACAGCAGTCCTGGAAAGTCTGTGCCTCCCTCCCCAGCAACATGAAGCAGTGGTGAAGGGATGTCTTTGTCATAGAGCACTGGACATTCTGACTCACCTCCTCTGGACCCTCCCAGTTCCACATCGGAATCCCACCTCTTCCCCCTCCATCACTTCAAAAAGTTCCAGATTTCCTTGACGGAATTCAAGGCTGAATTGTCAGACAGCTGAACTTGTCAGACAGCTGGTGATGTAGATGGAATGATTCACTCCTCCACATCGCATGCAAGTCAGGGTTCCCTCTGGACAGCAAGGAAGAAATGAGGTGCATGAAAGAATTGTGCTTCCTTTCATTTATCTGTTTTCCTAACATTTACTGGGTGTCTCTGTCATGCTAGGTGCAGTGGTTAAGGACTGAATGAGAAAGACTCACAAGGAGCTTCAGTCTGGGAGGAGAGACTGATGAAACAGTAGTTACAGGAAGGAGACAGGTGTTATCATAGGGAGGTGGGGGCAGGAGAATGGAAGTATGTGGAATGAGGAATAGTGGAAGAAGTGACATTAGGGGGAGATGAGAAAGATCGGGGGGATTAAATACAAACAAGACAGAGGGTCGAACGTGTATCCGATGGAAAAACAGCCTGAGTTAAAGCCTGGTGTAAGAGGAAGCAAGGTGTATTCAGGGAATTAAAAGCAGCTCCATATAAATAGCAGGCAGAGGCCAGGTGAATAAAGATCTAAAAATGTCTGGTAATGCTTTTTCACTTATTCTACATTTGATGGGGACACAAAGAAACATTATAAACAGGGGGATGACGTGCAGAGAGTTTAGGGAATACAATTTGTCCTGCCAGCTAGGAAACAAAGGGAGAAATCCAGGCAAGATGGCATTGCTCCAAAGACACAATAATGACAAATAACAGTCGCAAAGAGAACATTCAAAACACATAGCTGGCCTCAAGCCCACCATAAACATCTCTGTGGATGAGAAACAGAATTAAAACAAGGTAAGGAATGGGGTGAAGCTACAGGCCCCTGGGCTCCCTGTCCAAAGCAGGCAGAGGCATTCAGGATTTCTACTCCTGGGAAGAACAGGGAATAAAATTCAATTCGCTTCACATGAAACAAGGTTGAAGATTCCAGTCAGTCTCCCTGCTGAGAGTCAAGATGGAGATTGAGATCCCCTGTTAATAAGAAGAGATGGAAAATTAAATGCTGCTGTGACCACTGTTTGGGGCTACAGCCACCTGACAAAAGAGACCAGTGTACGCAGACCCATTCTTGTAGCTAGGAATCAAGCTAAACCAAGCCATATGCTCCCTGAAGTAACAGCATCAAAATATTCCCACTGTGCCCATGGAGCAGGAATCTCAAATGGTTGACATAAAACATAGCTCTGTATGGCAGACCCAGAGTCCATTGGAGGAAAATATAAATCTTCTAGAGAAGGGGGGAAATATATCAGAACAAAACAAAAGTCCTTCTAAGTGAGATTATCCTGCAAAACAAAATGACAAAACACATGAAGAAGCTAATCTTAAAAAAGAAAGCCCATCATCCAAACAAACTGCAAAACCAAAACCAAAAAAAAATAACATCAAACCATATAAAAATCAGGAATCAAAACAATGATCATGAGATAAATTAACTACAAGCAGAGGAGAATTTTCTAATCTAATAAAAGTAGCAAGTAAGGTTGTAATTCTCAAGGAGATAATAAAGAACAAGAAATTGTGAGCCAGAAGTAGACAAAATGGCAGCAGGAATACTGAAGAGGAAAAAGAATCTCAGAGAAAATGTGTGACTAAAAACTATAATTAAAATAATTTTTAAAAACTCAAAGGATAAATCAATATCACACTAGAAGAGTACAAAAAAGAAAGGAAGAGAGAAAAAAGTTATTATAAATAATGTCTTATCTACAGACTAATTGTAGCATTTCTATACATTAACATCAAAAGATCAAAAAGAGAAATTAAAGAAACAATCCCATTTACCATCACATCAAAAAGAATAAAATACCTAGGAATAAACCTATCTAAGGAGACAAAAGACTATACTGTACTCCAAAAACTATAAGATGCTGATGAAAGAAATTGAAGATGACACAGACAGATGGAAAGATATACCGTGTTCTTGGATTAGAAGAATCAATATTATTAAAATGACTATACTACCCACGGCAATCTACAGATTCAATGCAATCCCTATCATATTACCACTGGCATTTTTCACTGAACTAGAATGAAAAATTTTTTAATTTGTATGGAAACACAAAAGACCCCAAATAACTAAAGCAATCTCGAGAAAGAAAAACGGACCTGGGGGAATCAGGCTCCCTGACTTCAGACTATACTACAAAGCTATAGTAATCAAATCAGTGTGGTACTGGCACAAAAACAGACATATAGATCCATGGAACAGGATGGAAAGCCCAGAAATAAACCCATGCACCTATGGTCAATTAATCTATGACAAAGGAAGCAAGAATATACAATGGAGAAAAGACAGTCTCTTCAAGAAGTAGTGCTGGGAAAACTGGACAGCTACATGTTAAAGAATGAAATTAGAACCTTCTATAATACCATATACAAAAATAAACTCAAAATGGATTAAATACTTAAATGGAAGACCAGATACTATAAAACTTCTAGAGGAAAACATAGGCAGAAACCTCTTTGAGATAAGTCATAGCAATATATTTTTAAATCCATCTCCTAGAGTAATGGAAATAAAAACAACACAACAAAAACCCACAAATGGGACCTAATTAAACTTAAAAGCTTTTGCACAGCAAAGGAAACCATAAACAAAACAAAAAGACAACCTACAGAGTGGGAGAAAATAGTTGAAAACAATGTGACTGACAAGGGATCAATTTCCAAAATATACAAACAGCTCAATATCAAAACAAACAAACAGCCCAATCAAAAAATGGGCAGAAGACCTAAATAGACATTTCTTCAAAGAAGACATACAGATGAACAACAGGCACATGAAAAAATGCTCAACATTGCTAATTATTAGAGAAATGCAAATCAAAACTACAGTGAGGTATCATCTCACTCTGGTCAGAATGGCCATCATCAAAAAGTCTACAAATAATAAATGCTGGAGAGGGTGTGGAGAAAAGGGAACCCTCCTACACTGTTTGTGGGAATGTAAATTGGTACAGCTACTATGGAGAGCAGTATGGAAGTTCCTATATCCCAAGTCACACAGCTTTTTAGTGATAGAGTCTAACCTCAAACCCACTTGACCCCAGAGCTTACATTTTTAACCACTATGCTGCATGGCCCCTCTACAATGGAACACTAGAAATATTTCCTTGAAAAAAATCTGGAGGAAGCGAAGGAGGCCTTGCCTTATTCAATATTGTCAAAAAGCCCTGGTTAATGCAATAAGAAAAATAAACATGTGATTTTAAAAATAGATAAAAAGAGATTAAATGGTCTCCACTTGCAGACAATGTCATTAGAAAATCCAAGAAAATTACAGATAAAATATTAGAAAAGATAAGAGAATTCCGCAAGTAACAAGATCAATTCACAAATCCATTAGTGCTCCCAGAAAACTGCTCCATCAATTATAAAATGTAGTGAACATTAAAGATAATTTCATAATAGCAAGAAAAACTTCAGGACTCCTAAAAATACTTCTTATAAAAGTGGAAATAAACTTTTAGGAAAAAAGTTTAAGAAATTTTTAAAGGACATAAAAGATAGCCTGAATAAATATTTATGGAAGAGAAGATTCAGTTTTAAAGCAGCCTCTGTTCTTCCACAGAGATGATCTATACATTTGTTGCACTTACAATTAAAATCTCAATAAGTTTTTCATTGAAATTCACCTGCCAGAGCACATACTTTTCATATAGAAGGATAAAGAAATAAGAAAAGTTTGAAGAAGAGTAACAAAGATTACCAAAACCAGATATCAAGGTTTATTCTAACAGAATATTCAAGGCAATGTGTTATTGATATAAGAACAAAAAAGTCAATGTAATAGAACAAAGCACCTTGAAACATACCCATGGAAACTTGGTATAATCAGATATGCCATTATAAATAAACAGAAAAAGGATGGACTATTCAATAAATGGTACAAGGACAACTGACTTTCCATATGGAAACAAAACAAAATAGAACACTACAGCAAAATAAATTTCAGGTACATTGAAGATCACAATATGAGAAGTAAAGCCTTTTTAAGAAAATGATTGAAAAATAACTCTTTGATCACAGAATCAAGAATTCATTGAACCAGGTAGAAAAGCTCAAATCATAAAAAGCAAAAAGTTTGATAAATTTGACTACAGTAAGACTAAAAATTTTCTACATGATAAAGATACCATAAAAAATATAAACAATATGCCACAGACTTGAAGTTATGTGCAAATTTTTGTCAGTTCTTAACTGACAAAGTATTAATATGCAGACTACACAGGGTAAACATTTCTAAAAAACAATAAAATAAACACTAAAAATGCAAGACAGAAAATAGTAAAGACATGAACAGGCAAAAAATAGTAAAGACATGATAGAGAAAAATACCAGGAGCCAATAAGTACATAAAGATATAATTATTCTCACTAATAAATGCAAATTAAAATGTAATAGTGGAAAAATATTCTCACTAACAAATGCAAATTTAAGAATGAGACACTTCGTCAAATCCATCAGATTGTCGAATATCTGACAGTATCAATTACTAGTAAGGGTGTAGGGAAATGGAAACTCTCCATTCTCCATAAAATGCTGTTGAGAGGGTAAATTGACACAAGAATTTTGGAGAGTGATTTGTTTGATATTACCTAGTAAATATAAATATGTGCATATTATGTGAACTGGAAATTCCATATGTAGGTATTTACTCCACAGGGACTTATGCAAATATGCACAAGGAGATGTGTGTAAGAATACCTACTGCAGTGTTGTTTGTAATTAGGTACAATTGAAACCAACTAAATTCACACAAATAGGACAGTGGAAAAAATTAAATTGTGAGATATTCCCACATGCGTGCTCCATAGAGCAATTCAAAATGAATAAATTTTATCTAACAACATGACTAATTCTCAAAACACAATGTTGCATTGAAAAAAAGCAACTTACTAAAGGATATGTGTAGTGTGATACAATTTATGCCAAGTTTAAATGCATGGAAAGCAATACCTTAGATTGCTTTTATGGATGCATATATGTAATTTTAGAAGTTGCTAATTCTAAGTGAATTACAATATAATTCATTATATTACTCAATACTTTTTCATATGTTTGTATTATTTTATAATACAAAAACCTTTTTATATCTGAAATGAATTAGAGGAAGCAAAGCTCTAGGCAGGGAGAACAATCAAGTCATTCAACATTTAGGCGAAGCACAGTGGTAGTTTGGACCATGATGGATGGATGGTGGATGGTGGGAGTGTGGGGGAGGGTGCCACATCTCAGGGGACATTGAAAGCCAAGACCAAGGGCAGAAAACCCCATCCCCAAACTTTGGGCTTGAGATCACACTGGTAGCAACAGTCAACGTCAATCAAAGTCAGATGGAAACATTTCTGTTCCTCCCTCCATCAAAACCAGGGAAATAAATGCTCAACAAACATTACTATCAATTTAAAACCACGTCCTGGGCCTCGCCGGTACTGAGTTTTGTAAGAATTTGGTCAAAGAGGAAATTTACTCCCTAGTCAAGAGCAGGCAGACAAGTAACTTCTGACTTGGTAAAATCAATGCTATGCTTTTGAGGCGAGGCAGTGGTTACAAGGGATCCATAGGCTAGGAATGTAAGAGCACCTTATTTGGAAGGACTCATGAAGATGTATAACATGTCCAATTCAGAAAGATGTAGGGAGCCTTAAACTACCAAAATCTTGGCTTTCCAAAAGATCATTTGATCCACTGCTCAGCCTTTAAGCAAGCAGATCAGTGGCTGAATCATTCATATTAGTTGTTGTAAGTTCCCTTTAACAGTTTCACAAAAGTAGTCCAGCATCAAATAGACCTGTATTCAAATTCTGGATTGCATTTATGAGCTATATGGCTCTGAG
Organism: Balaenoptera musculus; assembly: GCF_009873245.2. NCBI lineage: Eukaryota > Metazoa > Chordata > Mammalia > Artiodactyla > Balaenopteridae > Balaenoptera > Balaenoptera musculus. Next base: position 97,444,685 of record NC_045790.1, on the reverse strand, counting down.
CAAGTTATGGAAACTTCCCGAGCCTCAGTTTCCTCATCTGTAAAATGGGAATAATATAAAGCCATCCAGTAAATTACAATTGCTCAATAAATGTCAGTTGCCATAATTACCACTGCCTCTGTTCCAGCCAGGAAAGAGCTAAATCCAAAGAGGATCTATTTTCTGCCCTTGGCAGTTCTCTGTCCAGTATATTCTTACTGCCCCAAGCTTTCTGAATTTTTGGTTGCATCTGGAAGAGCCAAAAGTTAAGTCTACTGCTATTTGATTCTACTCTCAAGGTCAGTCTGAGCCAGAAACCAGGGCACAAGACTCACCTCTGCAGTCCCTTTTTCTGATATTCCACATAGAAGCAGTGGCTCCACAATTTTTTAGTGGGTCCGAAGCCAGAAGTCGTGCCTTTATCATTTAATACCACATATCTAAGTCCTTAATAGATCTTTTGAAGATTATAGCAGCTTGTTGGGTTCATCCTTTTAGCTTTTTAAATTAAATGTTTAACATGCATTTGGGTAGCCAACTATAAACCTCCTCTTTGCACTAATTATTTGCAGACATTGAGGCTATGAGATAGGGGCCAGAAGGCACTAGAAAAATCTGTGCCACTTGTTCTGCATCAGGACATAGTTTAATACACATATTTACAAGTGTGGGAGCTCAATATAAAACCTTGACTTTACCCAAAATATTAAAATGCTTCCTGACACCTTTGAAAATGGAATTAAATTCAAAGCATCCTAGAAATGCTAAAGAAATCCATCACACGAGAATGACACCCAAAGGGAGCAAACACTTTCCATATGCCAGACACTCTGTTAGGAACTTTACATGTATTATCCTATTAATTTTCATCCCCTGATTAAGAAGTTGCTATTATCGGGAGATTGCTTCAAGATGGCGGAGTAGAAGGACGTGCACTCACTCCCTCTTGTGAGAGCACCAGAATCACAACTAACTGCTGAACAATCATCAATAGGAAGATAGTGGAACTCATCAAAAAATACACCCCACATCCAAAGACAAAGGAGAAGCTTCAGTGAGACGGTAGGAGGGGCGCAATCACAATAAAATCAAATCCCATAACCACTGGGTGGGTGACTCACAAAATGGAGAAGACTTATACCACAGAAGTCCACCCACTGGAGTGAAGGTTCTGAGCCCCACGTCAGGCTTCCCAACCTGGGGGTCTGGCAATGGGAGGAGGAATTCCCAGAGAATCAGACTTTGAAGGCTAGTGGGATTTGATTGCAGGACGTAGACAGGACTGGGGGAAACAGAGACTCCACTCTTGGAGGACACACATAAAATAGTGTGCACATCACGACCCGGGGGAAGGAGTAGTGACCCCATAGGAGACTGAACCAGACCTACCTACTAGTGTTGGAAGGTCTCCTGCAGAGGTGGAGGGTGGTTGTGTCTCATCGTGAGGACAAGGACACTGGCAGCAGAAGTTCTGGGAAGTACTCCTTGGCATGAGCTCTCCCGGAGTCTGCCATTAGCCCCACCAAAGAGCCTGTAGTCTCCAGGGCTGGGTTGCCTCAGGCCAAACAACCAACAGGGAGGGAACTCAGCCCCACCCATCAGCAGACATGCAGATTAAAGGTTTACTGAGTTCTGCCCACCAGAGCAACACCCAGCTCTACCCACCACTGGTCCTTCCCATCAGGAAGTTTGCACAAGCCTCTTACATAGCCTCATCCGCCAGAGGGCAGACAGCAGAAGCAAGAAGAACTACAATCCTGCAGCCTGTGGAACAAAAACCACATTCACAGACAGAGAGGCAAAATGAAAAGGCAGAGGACTATGTACCAGATGAAAGAACAAGATAAAATCCCAGAAAAACAACTAAATGAAGTAGAGATAGGAAACCTTCCAGAAAAAGAATTCAGAATAAAGATAGTGAAGATGATCCAGGAGCTTGGAAAAAGAATGGAGGCAAAGATCGAGAAGATGCAAGAAATGTTTAACAAAGACCTAGAAGAATTAAAGAACAAACAATCAGAGATGAACAATACAATAACTGAAATGAAAAATACACTAGAAGGAATCAATAACAGAATAACTGAGGCAGAAGAACGGGTAAGTGACCTGGAAGACAGAATGGTGGAATTCATTGCTGTGGAAGAGAATAAAGAAAAAAGAATGAAAAGAAATGAAGAAAGCCTAAGAGACATCTAGGACAACATTAAACCCACCAACATTCACATTATAGGGGTCCCAGAGGAGAAGAGAGAGAGAAAGGACCTGAGAAAATATTTGAAGAGATTATAGACGAAAACTTCCCTAACATGGGAAAGGAAATAGCCACACAAGTGCAGGAAGTGCAGAGAGTCCCGGGCAGGATAAACCCAAGGAGAAACACACTGAGACACATAGTAATCAAACTGGCAAAAATTAAAGACAAAGAAAAATTATTGAAAGCAGCAAGGGAAAAACGACAAATAACATACATGGGAACTCCCATAAGGTTAACAGCTGATTTCTCAGCAGAAACTCTACAAGCCAGAAGGGAGTGGCACAATATACTTAAAGTGATGAAAGGAAATAAACTACAACCAAGATTACTCTACCTGGAAAGGATCTCATTCAGATTTGACAGAGAAATCAAAAGCTTTACAGACAAGCAAAAGCTAGGAGAATTCAGCACCACCAAACCAGCTCTACAACAAATGCTAAAGGAACTTCTCCATCTGGGAAACACAAGAGAAGATAATGACCTACAAAAACAAACCCCCCAAAATTAAGAAAATGGTAATAGTAACAAACATATCAATAATTACCTTAAATGTGAATGGATTAAATGCTCCAACCAAAAGACACAGGCTCACTGAATGGATACAAAAACAAGACCTGTATATATATGCTGTCTACAAGAGACCCATTTCAGACCTAGGGACACATACAGACTGAAAGTGAGGGGATGGAAAAAGATATTCCATTCAAATGGAAATCAAAAGAAAGCTGGAGTAGCAATATTCATATCAGATAAAATAGACTTTAAAATAAAGAATGTTACAAGAGACAAGGAAGGACACTGCATAATGATCAAGGGATCAATCCAAGAAGAAGATATAAAAATTATAAATATATATGCACCAAACATAGGAGCACCTCAATACATAAGGCAAATGCTAACAGCTATGAAAGAGGAAATAGACAGTAACACAATAATAGTGGGGGACTTTAACACCTCACTTACACCAATGGACAGATCATCCAGACAGAAAATTAATAAGGAAACACAAGCTTTAAATGACACAATAGACCAGATAGGGTTAATTGATATGGACATTCCATTCGAAAACAGCAGATTACACTTTCTTCTCAAGTGCACACAGCACATTCTCCAGGATAGATCACATCTTGGGTCACAAATCAAGCCTCAGTAAATTTAAGAAAATTGAAATCATATCAAGCATCTTTTACAACCACAACGCTATGAGATTAGAAATCAATTGCAGGGAAAAAACTGTGAAAAACACAAACACATGGAGGCTAAACAATATGTTACTAAATAACCAAGAGATCACTGAAGAAATCAAAGAGGAAATCAAAAAATACCTAGAGACAAATGACAACAAAAATACGATGATCCAAAACCTATGGGATACAGCAAAAGCAGTTCTAAGAAGGAAGTCTATACCAATAGAATCCTACCTCAAGAAACAAGAAAAATCTAACTTTACACCTAAAGGAACTAGAGAAAAGAACAAACAAAACCCAAAGTAGTAGAAGGAAAGAAATCATAAAGATCAGAGCAGGAATAAATGAAACAGAAATAAAGAAAACAGTAGCAAAGATCAATAAAACAAAAAGGTGGTTCTTTGGGAAGATAAACAAAATTGATAAACCTTCAGCCAGACTCATCAAGAAAAAGAGGGAGAGGACTCAAATCAATAAAATTAGAAATGAAAAAGGAGAAGTTACAACAGACACTCAGAAATACAAAGCATCCTAAGAGACGACTACAAGCAACTCTATGCCAACAAAATGGACAACCTGGAAGAAATGGACAAATTCTTAGAAAGGTATAACCTTCCAAGACTGAACCAGGAAGAAATAGAAAATATGAACAGACCAATCACAAGTAATGAAATTGAAACTGTGATTCAAAATCTTCCAGGGCTTCCCTGGTGGCGCAGTGGTTGAGAGTCTGCCTGCTAATGCAGGGGACACGGGTTCGAGCCCTGGTCTGGGAAGATCCCACATGCCGCGGAGCAACTAGGTCTGTGAGCCACAACTACTGAGCCTGCGCATCTGGAGCCTGTGCTCCGCAACAAGAGAGGCCACAATGGTGAGAGGCCCGCACACCGCGATGAAGAGTGGCCCCCACTTGCCGCAACTAGAGAAAACCCTAGCACAGAAACGAAGACCCAACATAGCAATCAATCAATCAATCAATCAATAAATAAACCTTTAAAAAAAAAAAAATCTTCCAACAAACAAAAGTCCAGGACCAGATGGCTTCATAGGTGAATTCTATCAAACATTTAGAGAAGAGATAACACCCATCCTTCTCAAACTCTTCAAAAATATTGCAGAGGTAGGAACACTCCCAAACTCATGCTATGAGGCAGCTATCACCCTGATACCAAAACCAGACAAAGATACTAAAAGAAAATTACAGAGCAGTATCACTGATGAATAATAGATGCAAAAATCCTCAACAAAATACTAGCAAACAGAATCCAACAACACATTAAGAGGATCATACACCATGAACAAGTGGGATTTATCCCAGGGATGCACAGATTCTTCAGTATATGCAAATCAATCAATGTGATACACCATATTAACAAACTGAAGAATAAAAACAATATGATCATCTCAATAGATGCAGAAAAACCTTTTGACAAAATTCAACACCCATTTATGATAAAAACTCTCCAGAAAGTGGGCATAGAGGGAACCTACCTCAACTTAATAAAGGCCATATACAACAAACCCACAGCAAACATCATTCTCAATGGTGAAAGAAACTGAAAGCATTTCCTCTAAAATCAGGAACAAAACAAGGATGTCCACTCTCACCATTATTATTCAACATAGTTTTGAATGTCCTAGCCACGGCAATCAGAGAAGAAAAAGAAATAAAAGGAATACAAATTGGAAAAGAAGAAATAAAACTGTCACTGTTTGCAGATGACATGATGCTATACATAGATAATCCTAAAGATGACACCAGAAAACTACTAGAGCTTATCAGTGAATCTGGTAAAGTTGCAGGATACAAAATTAATTCACAGAAATCACTTACATTCCTATACACTAACAACGAAAGATCAGAAAGAGAAATTAAGGAAACAATCTCATTCACCAGTGCAACAAAAAGAATAAAATACCTAGGAATAAACCTACCTAAGGAGGTAAAAGACCTGTACTCAGAAAACTATAAGACACTGATGAAAGAAATCAAAGATGACATAAACAGATGGAGAGATATACCATGTTCCTGGATTGGAAGAATCAATATTGTGAAAATGACTATACTACCCAAAGCAATCTACAGAGTCAATGCAATCCCTATCAAACTACCAATGGCATTTTTTACAGAACTAGAACAAAAATTTTAAAATTTGTATGGAGACACAAAAGACCCCAAACAGCCAAAGGAATCTTGAGGGAAAAAAGCGAAGCTGGAGGAATCAGACTCCCTGACTTCAGACTATACTACAAAGCTACAGTAATCAAGACAATATGGTACTGGCACAAAAACAGAAATATAAATCAATGGAACAGGATAGAAAGCCCAGACATAAACCCATGCACCTATGGTCAACTATGACAAAGGAGGGAAGGATATACAATGGAGAAAAGACAGTCTCTTCGATAAGTGATGATGGGAAAACATGTAAATCAATAAAATTAGAACATTCCCTAACACCATAAACAAAAATAAACTCAAAATGGATTAAAGACCTAAATGTAAGACCAGATACTATAAAACTCCTAGAGGAAAACATAGGCAGAACACTCTCTAACATAAATCACAGCAATACCTTTTTTGACCCACCTCCTAGAGTAATGGAAATAAAAACAAAAATAAACAATTGGGACCTAATGAAACTTAAAAGCTTTTGCACAGCAAAGGAAACCATAAACAAGACGAAAAGACAACCCTCAGAATGGGAAAAAATATTTGCAAATGAATCAGTGGACAAAGGATTAATCTCCAAAATATATAAACAGCTCATGCAGCTCAATATTAAAGAAACAAACAACCCAATCAAAAATGGGCAGAAGACCTAAATAGACATTTCTCCAAAGAAGACATACAGATGGTCAAGAGGCACATGAAAAGCTGCTCAACATCACTAATTATTAGAGAAATGCAAATCAAAACTACAATGAGGTATCACCTCACACCAGTTAGAATGGGCATCATCAGAAAATCTACAAACAACAAATGTTGGAGAGAGTGTGGAGAAAAGGGGACCCTCTTGCACTGTCAGTAGGAATGTAAATTGATACAGCCACTATGGAGAACAGTATGGAGGTTCCTTAAAAAACTAAAAATAGAATTACCATATGACCCAGCAATCCCACTACTGGGCATATACCCAGAGAAAACCATAACTCAAAAAGACACATGCACCCCAATGTTCACTGTAGCACTATTTACAATAGCCAGGTCATGGAAGCAACCTAAATGCCCCTCAACAGACAAATGGATAAAGAAGATGTAGTACATATATACAATGGAATATTACTCAGCCATAAAAAGTAATGAAATTGGGTCATTTGTAGAGACGTGGATGGACCTAGAGACTGTCATACAGAGTGAAGTAAGTCAGAAAGAGAAAGACAAATATCATATATTAAAGCATATATGTGGAACCTAAAAAAAAATGGTACAGATGAACAGGTTTGCAAGGCAGAAATAGAGACACAGATGTAGAGAACAAATGTGTGGACACCAAGGGGTGAAAGTGAATTGGGAGATTGGGATTGATATATATGCACTAATATGTATAAAACAGATAACTAATAAGAACCTGCTGTGTAAAAAAATAAATAAAATTAAATTTTTTAAAAAAGTTGCTATTATCATTATCCTCAGTTTATAGATGAAAAGTCCTGAGGATCAGAGGGTTGAATTGAGTGGTCTACTGTCATGCAGCTGATGGCCAACAGAACTTAATAGAAAAGCCAAGTGGTTCTGACTCTAGAGCTGAAGTTCCTTTCTCTACTAGAGCTTCAATAAGAGTGACAGGGAGGCATGAGATGAGCATTTGCTCAGAACTAAAGAGTTACCAGTGCTTTTCTAGCTGTTGTGCAATCCCCATAACAACCCTAGAAGGAGGGCAGTATGATTATCATTATCTCCATTTGATAAGTGAAGAAAGTGAGATTTGCCCACCATAAACCCAACCAGTAGGGGCAGAGCCGGAATTCTAATGCAGAGTCCAGGCTCTTAGGCACTCTATACTTGTTGAGAAAGAGTGCAGCACGTGGCAAAGTTATCTCCATATGCATGGTATCTTTCTGATATTGTCTGTTCCATTGAGAATGGTACCCTCTGGCTAAGCAGTGATACTCTAAATTGTCAGGGAAGAGAAGGCTGCAGACATTTAGTCTAGGGAGGACCCAAGACTCAGAGAATGGATCAGTCAAAGGACAGGTCAGTGGTAATGCTGACACAAGCTTCCAGGTCTCTGGGCTCCAGTCTGGGGCTTTTTCCAGTGCCCTGTTCACACTGCTTCTAACTCAGTCAGATGCCTGAGGCTCTATAGTCATGGGGAGGAGGATCAAAGGACGACATTGCTGTTCTCGGCAGAAATACTGTAATGGAAACTATTTCACAGGCTGGGGGAGCGGAATCCTTCCCTCCTCATCACATTTTAGCTCTGGGCAGAGTCTGTGACTCATCTGGGGCATATGGGTGTGTCTCTTCCACAAAGCCAGGGTATCCTGAGCAGAGTCTCAGAAGAAAGACAGAAGGAATCAGAGATCTCCCCTACTCCAAGGACAGAGAAAGTGGCTATCAAGATGTACCGAAAGGCCCCTTGAGTATTCCTCTGTAGCCACCAGGAGAGAATGGACATGACATTTCTCGGCATTTTTTATCTAATCATTTCAATCATGAGAAAGTAACACCTTTAGAGATGGAGTATTTGAAGTTGTAGGGAAAGAGCGACTTTTTTTTTTTTGGCTGCGTTGGGTCTTTGTTGCTGCGTGCGGGTTTTCTCTAGTTGCGGTGAGCAAGGGCTACTCTTCGTTGCAGTGAGCGGGTTTCTCATTGCGGTGGCTTCTCTTGTTGCAGAGCACGGGCTCTAGGCGCGCGGGCTTCAGTAGTTGTGGCGCGCGGGCTCAGGAGTTGTGGCTTGAGGGCTCTAGAGTGCAGGCTCAGTAGTTGTGGCGCACGGGCTTAGTTGATCCACGGCATGTGGGATCTTCCCAGACCAGGGCTCGAACCCGTGTCCACTGCATTGGCAGGCAGATTCTCAACCACTGTGCCACCAGGGAAGTCCCAAGAGTGACTTTTTAAGCCAGACCAATTTGCACTCAAATCCTATCTCCATCTCTTACAGAAGGAACAGGTAATTTAACATATGCCACCCTCATCTCCTCATTTATAGAACGGACATAATAAATACCTCTCTTACAGTCACAGTGGGGATTCACTTTAAAAAGTATGAAAAGTTTCTAGCAGAGAAAAGGTATACAGCAGGTGCTTAATGAAGGTTGGATTTGTGTCCTCTTGATAAGGTTGAACCAAAGCCAATGAAAACTCTTTGGAGGATATAGTACGCTGAATATGTGGCAAAAGGGAGTTTGCATGCGGGATTAAGCTAAGGATCTTGAGAGGAGGATATTTTCACAAGGTCCTTATGAAAGGGTGCAGGAGTGTCAGAGTCAGGGGAAAGAGACTGAAGGATGCTACACTGCTAGCTTTGATGATGAATGAAAGGCCATGAGCCAAGGAATGTTGGTGATTGCCAGAATGTAGAAAATACAAAAAAAAAAAAAAAAGAGCTTTCCTCTGGAGGCCTCAGAAGAAACATAGCCAGCCGACACCTTGATTTTAGCTCTGTAAGACTGATTTTGGACGTCTGACCTCCAGAAATAAAAGATAATAAATGTGGTGTGTGTTTTTTAAGCCACTAAGTTTGTGCTAATTTGTTACATCAGCAATAAGAAACTAATACAGAAGGGTATATCACAAGCAAAACATTCACCCCAAAATTGAGGGCTTACCTGTAGGCGTGCCCCAATGTCTCAGGGTCCAACATCCTGGGAATATATATGAGGTCATACATTCATCAATGGATAAATGATAATGATTTTTAACTGCTCCCCAACACCACCATCAATTCTTAATAACTTAGTCTTTATCGTTTTGTTTTCTCCTGTACTTCAAATAGCCTCAGGAACAAGCTCACCCAGTCTCTCTTTGAAATCCCCTATGAGCAAACAGTTTTAGGAGGAAACTCATGAGTGCCACAGACACGTGGCACCCTTGGTGAGAGCCCTGCTTCTCTCTCTGACCCTCCTCTTGTCAACTTCGTGGTCCACAAGCCTTGCCAAATACTGTCACTGAGTTCTGGAACCAGCGGGAGGAGAAATCTTTTGAGCAAATTGTCAAATTTGGTGCCTATTCCCAAAGCTGCACTGCTTCTTCCCTGAGTCTTACAATTTTTCATAAACAGGACTCCTGCTTTAGATATCACCCCTCCACATCCCCCCACACACACACTCTCTCATGCAGCCAGGCTGAGTAGAAACAAATCATGACATCTCCCCTCTCACCTTTGCCTCACCTTTCTCTCCCCACCCACCAACGCCCCCCCTACCTCCCATCTGATGTGTCCCTTTTCCTCCGGTTAAGAACTGAGGCACCCTCCAGGTATAATAGCAGATGCAAATAGATGCTGTCGGTAGGGAGAGGTGTCACTGACTCCACTTGTCAGAAACGTATGAATCCCAGGCCTGGCCTCTGCAAGGCACCCTATTAAGTAAGAATAGACGTGTTCTGCTTTTGAGCACATCCCTTCACAAGGACCCTCTGGATGCCATGTGTACTGGCCAAAATCGGTGTGAATAGTCAGGTTTCAGGATTTTTCCAGAGGGTCTGCTTTGAATGAAAAAGGACAGTGTTCACTACAGATGTCCCCCCGTGGCCATTTCCTACAGTGCTCTGATTTCTGATTGTAAACGAACCATGTTGGCCCAGGGTGAACAGAGAGTCCTTTGTAGAAGATGATCCTGGGGCAGGAAGCAACATGTTAGATACTGTGTTTCAGAATATCAGTCTTTCTTTCCCCCCTGGAGTAGTTCTTTAAGTGAGCCAATATTGACAATAGCAACACTGGAACCTCTCTTCTTGTTCCCGTGTTCCCGGGAATAAACACATCATTTCTGGAGCCTGATATTTCTGCAAACACAGGTATTGAGGCACTAGAAGAGTCTCAAAAAATTACACCCTCTTCCTCATCCAAACTAGAAACCAACTAAGCAATAGGACAGAGGAATAACGAGCAGGAAGACCAAAACCTCACCTTTGTTACATGTACACCTGATATCAGAGAATATGGCTTCTACCAATGAATAAACGGGACTTCAGGATTAGACAGACCTACCTATCAAGTCATAGAAACTCTGGACCGGAGAGTCTCTCCCCCGATTCCTGAAAGGGCAAGGTAGAAAACACATGCTCCTTATGGGCAATTCATGCCCAATAAGAAAGGTTGGGGCAGATGCCAAGCTCTGTGGGTCCAGTTCCTGGCTCCAAACCCACCAAGTGGATGAGCCCCCCTGGCACCACCCCAGGGTCAGAGTGAGTGTGGGTGCACAGAGACCCAGAGCGTCACCCCAGTAACGCTGGGGTATTACCACACATTGGAGCGTTACCCCACTGTAGCAGATTATGTTGTCAAAATACCGACTGTCCCTCTCTACTGGGCCCATCCCTATGAGAGTATTATCTTTCCTGCGGCCGTAAGACTTGCTTTGGTCAACAAGATGTGAGTTGAAATGATATGAGCCATTTCTCCCCAGAGCCATTGCGTACCTCCGCCATCTTTCCTTTTCTTCTGTCGTAGACTGTCATGTCCCAGTGACCGACATCAGTCTTGGTCCCAGAATGAAGAGAGAATAAAGCAGAATTGTGATTGCCCCCCAGTGGACATGAGTTTGAATGAGAAACAAATATTTGTTGTTTAGAATCAATGAGATTTGGGAATCAATTGCTATCTCAACCTAACTTATCTTACACTTAGAGATACATGCAGGACCCTCCCTGCCGCACACACCTACAATAGCCAGGAACTTCCCTTTCTACCTGGGTCTTTGTCCTGTCATCTATCCATCCATTTCCTGAGTGCTGACTGAGCACCAAGCCCTGGGAGAGGCATTGGAGCTGCAATAATAAATAAGACATGCCTAGCGGGGGAGCCGGTCATGTCAAGAAATAACTCGAATGGAAAGTGGTGCTACGCTAGAGGGATGTGCAAAGTGCCAAGAGGGCCCAGAGGAGGAGGGATGATTCAGACCAGCTGAAGGGATCAGGAACATCCACAAGCAATCTCTGCAGGAGCCCTTCACTCCAGGGGCCTCCTTGAAAGTATGGCTGACACAATGGGCCTATCTCCTTATTGTCCCTATTCTCTGGAACACAGACCCAGCTGAAAATGCAACCAAGACATTGGGTGAATTGCCTAACATGTCAAGATATATGCCAAATTCCAAGAAACACACATAGGAATTCAGAGGAGGGAGGGAGTCTTTTCACCCTGCACAGGAGATCTTTGGGGAGGAGGCTGGGTTTCAGCTGATCAGTGAAAGGTGGGTTGAATTCTTCCCAGGGAGCGTTGGGGGCAGGTCACTTCAGCAGAAGGAAAAGAATGTGTGAAGAACCAAAGGCAGGAAAATAAGCTCTATTCCAGAGACCGTGTGTGGAGCAGGGTTCACGAGGGGAGCAGAGGAAAAAGAGACTTGAAGAGGACCTCAGAGTCAGATCCTGAATGCGAGACCAAGGCCTACAGCCCTGAGGTGACAGGAGTCACTGAAGTTTTCTGCCTATGGACAGGGCATGATAGAAAAAGCATTTTAGAATAGCAGGAAAATGACCCTGGCATTATGGAGGAGGAAATGGAAGGGCCAACTGGAGATGGGACAACTAATTAGGAGGCTGCTAAATGTCCCAGGCAAGAAGTGAGGGGTCCTGAGCTAGGGTGAAGGGAATCAGATGGAGAGGATGGAATTAAAGGGAAAGGGTCACAAAGGAAGGACCCATAATTAATGGTGTAGGGGTGCTGAGAAGTCATGGAAGATGGCCCCAAGGAGGCCAACAAAACTCCGATAAGCTGAAGGGAAGAAGGAGGGCAGTATGAGGAAGTACAGCGCTTCAAGGTGACCAGACACATTTGATACATGGAGGTTTTCTATAGAGGTACCACTGAAGATGAGGTCAGCAAGCTGAAAACAATAGTTCTATTTAACATATACGGCTCCTTTGCCTTCCTTCTTTTCATCTTTTTAGTGCAGAGTTCTGCACTATTAACCCATTTTGCAGATGAGAAAATGGAGGCTCAGAAAGATTGTGTGCAGAATGGCTACATAATTTGTGGGACCTGGTGCAAAATGAAAACATGGGGCTTCTTCTTCAAAAATTACTAAGAATTTCAAAACAGCAGAGCAGTGAGCCGAGCACAAGGCCCCCATGTGCACCGGGTCCTGTGTGACTGCACAGGTCACACACCCAGAAACCAACCCGCATGCTGTGACTGTCCCAGGTTCATGGCTGGAAGTCAAACCGCTCTCGAAGCAGTGGGGGAAGGGGGTTGACAAGGAGGCTCTGGCAGCCTGTGTCCCTGAGTCACTACAGTGCATAGTGCCCCAGATGTAGATGAGAGGAAAATATCTTTTTGTATTAAGACCTCCAAGAACCCATGGTCTTTCCTCCGCATGTATATATTCCAACTGCAGGTCACGACCTCTTGGGGGTCATGAAACCAATGTATTGGGTCACAAGCTGATTTTTACAAATGAAGTAACTTAAATATAATAGAAACTGTCCTTGGGTATTACACATTGCAGTGGCATTTTCCATGAAAGCTTTTTCAGTACTTTTGTATGTTTGGGGTCACAATATAAAATTTACCTCTTGCTATGGATCACTGTCAAAAACTATTAAAAGCTGCTGCTCTACATCATGCTTTTCAGCACAGGAAAGGAAAATAAGTCTTCGCATGTCACCCCAACGACTTGGAGACTCATCATTCCTTTTAAAATTAGCTCAATGGGAGGAAACTTGGGTCCTATTGCCAACATGGTTAATGCTTTGGATTTTACAGTCTCCCAGATAAGAAACATTCTAGATTTTAACCAGTACGAAACTCAAACTTTGTAATGTGTCCCTTTAACTCCACCAATCCCCCGCCTCCTCCATCCTAACTGTTATTCTGCCTTAAAAGAACCATGAAGTCATCATGTCAGATACAGGCAACAAACCTTCATTGTCTTTTGACATAAGCCGACAAATTCCGGGCACAGATGTGCCCGCTGGGGCAAGTACGAAAAGGCGGGCATAGAAGCCAGGATGTCACCAGCACTGGGCCTGGTGCCAGGCCTCTTCCTTTCTTCAAACCCCTGACGGGGCTTGAGCCCCTCAGAAGTGAGTCATCAAGAAGTGCCAGCATCTGCCCTCAGAGAAAGGCCCACTTACTCAGGGAAAAAAAATCTGCCTGCAGTACTTGCACTTTGCTGTGCCAGAAGCTGTCAAGCTGGCTTCTCACTGCTGCAACTGTAGGACCAAACTCCCACTTAGGACCAAAAAATCATAAGAAAAGAACCAAAAATAGCTTATTTTTAATTGCTTACTGAAAACTCCCAGATATGAGCTACAATGGCTGTGTGGGGTACACATCTGGGTTTTGAGTGTAGATATTCTCCCTAGACGTCTCCTGCTGCCCAGCAAACTGAGGCAGGAAGGACATTATTAATCATTGACTAATCTTTACAGGAACAAGGACAATATTTTTTCACCCTCTGCAGCCGTGTCTTAGCACAGTGCCTGGTACATAGTATCTAGTAAATAAGTAATTGTTGAATAAATGCTAAAGCTTCTTGAAAAGAATTCTCTGATACCTAAAGGCTTGCAAAAGCTTTCTTTGGCTCAGGAACTGTTATTTTCCTGAGAACAAATGACTAAATCTATCTCCCTTGGATAGATAGATATTTCTTGGGTGCTGAGAAATCCAAAGCCCCTAGTGAAGCTCAAGCATTCCAATCCTGGGGATACATGGGGTTTGCTATCTGTATTTTCTCTTCCCTTGGTCTTGATTTCCTACTTTTTTAAAACCATTTTTAAAGCCGAAGTATAGTTAATTTACAATATTGTGTTAGTTTCAGGTGTACAGCAAAGTGATTCAGTTATACACACACACACACACACATATATCTATCTTCTTTTTCAAATTCTTTTCCATTATAGGTTATTACAAGTTATTGAATATAGTTCCCTGTGCTATACAGTAGGTCCTTGTTGTTTATCTACTGGGTTGGCCTTGTTGATTATCTATTGGGTTGGCCAAAAATTTCATTCATAACATCTTACAGAAAAGCCCGAATGACTTTTTGGCCAACCCAATATTTTATATATAGTAGTTTGTATATGTTCATCTCAAACTCCTAATATATCTCTCCCTCCCACCCTCTGCTATCTCCTTTGGTAACCATAAATTTGTCTGAGTCTATTTCTGTTTTGCAAATAAGTTCATTTGTATTATATTTTAGATTCCACATAGAAGTGATAGCATATGATATTTGTCTTTCTCTGTCTGACTTACTTCACTTAATATGATAATTTCTAGGTCCATCCATGTTGCTTCAAACGGCCTTATTTCATTCTTCTTTTATGGCTGAATAGTATTCCATTGTATATGTTGTATATACCACATCTTCTTTATCCATTCCTCTGTAGATGGACACTTAGGTTGCTTCCATGTCTTGGCTATTGTAAATAGTGCTGCTGTGAACACTGGGGTGCATGTATCTTTTTGAATTAGAGTTTTCATCTTTTCTGGAAATATGCCCAGGAATGAGATTGCTAGATCATATGGTAGTTCTATTTTTAGTTTTTTAAGGAACCTCCATACAGTTCTCCATAGTGGCTGCACCAGTTTACAATCCCACCAACAGTGTAGGAGGGTTCCCTTTTCTCCACAACCCCTCCAGAATTTATTATTTGTAGACTTTTTAATGATGGCCATTCTGACTGGTGTGAGGTGATACCTCATTGTAGTTTTGATTTGCATTTCTCTAATAATTAGTGATACTGAGCATCTTTTCATGTGCTTGTTGGTCATCTGTATGTCTCCTTTGAAAAATGTCTATTTAGGTCTTCTGACCATTTTTTGCTTGGGCTGTTTGGGTTTTTGTTGATATTAAGCTGTATGAGCTGTTTGTATATTTTGGAAATGAATTCCTTGTCAGTAGCCTCATTTGCAAATATTTTCTCCCAGTCCATAGTTTGTCTCTTCGTTTTGTTTATTGATATCCTAATTTTAATTACATTTTCTCAGGGTGGGTTTTTGCCATCTTATTTCATGGTAAAGAATACCATATGCTACTACTATGGAATATCATTGTAAACCTTCTTGGTAAAATTCAAGACAATAAGGTGCATTGAATTCTTTGAGGAAAGAAATGGAGGCAAATATCTATCTCGTAGGTGTCTGAAGACCTTTCAGCTTCAAGGCATGAAAAGGGAATAGGCCAGCTGCCATAGAAGTCAGAAGGCCAGGGGCATATGACCTTGCTGCCGGACTTGGGTAGGTCACTCCTTAAACGCTAGAGTCCTCATTAACAAATGAGAGGAACGCTATTGTTAATACACAAAGCTGCTGAAACACTGTGTGACAGCACTTTGTAGTCTGAAAAGCACACACACACACACGCACACACACACGCATGCATTCACACACACACACATGAATATATGGCTATGATCAACAGGGAAAGCTTTGATGAGATCATATTTGATTTCAGGACTGGTGCATGGACAAATTTTCAAGTGAGTCAAGTTTTTCATTGCTACATTCCTTCTCTCCAGCCTCTCCTCCTGCGTCTTACTCAGGAAGTTGTCTAATGCTATCAGGTTCAGAGATCCCCACTGGGGCACATTTCCTTTCTACTTTCTACTGCCCTCCATTAAAAGCTGTCAGTCCTGTGAAAGGTTTCTCTTAAGTCTCCGAAGTCCTATAGATGATAAACTCATCTGATAAACTAATTAAAGCTAAAGATGACTGACAATACAGAAAGATAATTGAACAATTAATCTGTAGCATGATGACGGC
The DNA here is from genome assembly GCF_009873245.2 of Balaenoptera musculus. Lineage (NCBI taxonomy): Eukaryota > Metazoa > Chordata > Mammalia > Artiodactyla > Balaenopteridae > Balaenoptera > Balaenoptera musculus. The sequence goes on along the minus strand of NC_045790.1, from coordinate 97,428,390 downwards.
TAAGACGAGAGAGGCCCAAAGAGGGGATACCTGAGGGTACAAAGGCTTCCCAATGGAAGATGTATGCTGAGCTCAAAAGGGCAGTAGGAGTTATCAAAGGAGAAGAGGAGAAGGAAAAAGAGTCTGTGAGCAAAAGAAAACAGTATATCCTGAAAACTGAAGAACAGACGTTAACTTTGGCTTATATTTCTACCTGGTAGTTCTGAACCACACTGAAGTCCGTATCTCTGATAGCCCTAGAGAGGCTGCAGGATGCGAATATCACAAGGAGCTGTCTGGTTGCACAGGGAAACATCACGTAGGAAGCATGGCAAGGTGGGGACAATGCTCACGGTATATCCCAAAACCCGTGGCTGCAGGAGCAGGAGAAACTCACCACTACACAGAGCTGGTGGGAAAGCTCAGGACTTGTCCAATGCCTCTTTCCTCTGAGACCCAGAGCTTGTTATCCCTCTGCCAGAAAGCTGACAGGGAAACAGCTCCCAACATCACCAGACTGGATCAGGGCAATCCAGCCAGCAAAGCAGATGTTCATTCCTCACTACAAGTCTGTGGGAATAAGATTCTTGCATTTGCTATGTACCAGACAGTGTGCTATGGAGAGAGCATGGCAAAGAAGAAAGATCCAGCCTGGCTCTCAAGGAGCTCACAGCTAGCAAAGCAGCAGTCACATAAAGTTCCAATGACAAAGCAGTGAGTGCGGAAAGGAGGGATGCAGAAAGCATGGACCTGGGCATCAGGGAAGACCTCTCACAGAAGGGCCACCTGAGCTGACTCCTGGGGTTTATAGCAGCTCCGTACTACCAAGAATGGGAGAACTTCCTTCCCCTACGGCAGCTCCTGTGACTCTGCCAGAATCTCCAACAAGCTCCTCAGCCCTTCTTGGAAGCTATTTTGACCACGTGACCCAGGAATCACTGTCTGTTATGTTTGTGTCCCTCTCAAAATTCATAGGTTAAAATCTTAACCTCCAATGTGATGGTATTGGGAGGTGGGGCCTATGGGAGGTGCTTAGGTCATGAGGGTGGAGCCCTCATGAATGAGATTAGTGTCTTTATAAAAGAGACCCCAGAGAGTTCTCTTGCCCCTTCCACTATGTGAGGACACAGAGAGAAGGTGGCCATCTATGAACCAGGAAGTGGGTTTTCACCAAACATGAAATCTGCCAGCTCTTCCATCTTGGGCTTTCCAGGCTCCAGAGCTGTGAGAAATAAAAGTTTGTTGTTTAAACCACACAGCCTATGGAATTCTTGTTATAGCAGCCCAAACTTTTAAGACACTGTCTGTGATCCTAGGATCCCCTGGGGTCCAGAGCACTCATGCTGTATTTTATACTCCCATCAATCTTCCTGTCTTTCATCCTCAAATAAACAATAAACTGTGACCAAGGTTCAGGACATCTACTTTTCTTCATCTCTTACACCACTAGGCACATTACTAGGTCTTCTAAAAATATTTGTTTTGTCTGAAATGCATTCGTTCCATTTGATTAGTCATTCACTGTCTGTGTTTGTCAGGAAAAGTCAAGTGTCATCTGGTCAATATCTTTCTATCAGTAGAAAGATCATCATAGGCGCTGGCATCAAAGAGGCCTCAGTTTAAATTCCAGCTCTGCCACTTACCCCCGGTGACTCTAGGTGAGTTACTTGAACTCTCTAAGCCTCATTTTTCTCACATTCAACATTACGGTAATATCCCATTTGCAGAGCTGTTGTGAGGATTGAATGTGATAATCATGCAGAGGATACTGAACATGGTAGGTTCTCAGTGAGTAACTGTTACTAACAGTAATGGAAGCAGAAGTGAGCTGATTCCTTAGTATGTACCAGGCAGTCGGCTGAAGCATTTACATACATTATCTCATTTAATCCTCCCATTAAAGACTGGGATGCCCATTTAATAGGAAGGAAAACTAAGGTTCAGAGAGATCAAGTAATGCTCCTGATGTCACACACTGGTCTGTGTAGAGCTGCACTCTAAGCCTGATTCTGTCCCCTGTCAGAACCTGAGCTCTAATCATGACCTTGAGCTGCCTCATATATGATCTCCACCCCTCCCCACAGCGGGGAACATCAAGATCATGCAGAGTTATAGACTTATGCAAGGTTGCACCGCAGGTCACTGATCACCGTGCCATGTTGAGAAATGCATTCTGGTAAAAGGGCGTTCTGAACACTGTGGTTAGGCAACAGGGTCCAACACCTCCACTCTTTTTTTGTAACTGGAACTGATGTGTAATTGGAATTCATGGTAAGTCTTAACAATGCTGACACCATGACTTTTCTATTGCCGGTGATTTAGCTTTTCCGTTAAGAGCCACAAGAGAGGGAGAACAACAAAATCCCCACATGTCCTAGCACCCGGCACAGAAAGCCCATACCCAGGAAGGTTCAGAGGTGTCAGAAAACACATTTGGGCTCTGCAGTTGGCTTGAGAATAAAGTGATGCGTGGTCTGGTTCTTGTCTCACCACATTCTGTCAGAGTATAGAATTTTCAGGTCATGCCCAGGAGGGCATCTGGACTCTGTCACTGCCCCTAAGATCTATGCCAGTCTGGGCCAGCTGTCAGAGTTAAAGAATCTCAGAGTTAAAGTGCAGCTTAGCTGTCCAAATAGATGGAATGAAGGTGGGTAATACAATATTATCGTCACCAAAAGTGACTAAGCCTTCCCTATGTGACAGCGCCTCGGGGAAGGACCTTGCATTCACTCTCTCATTTAGTAATCGTAACACCCTCATAGAAATCAAAATATCTCAATTTTATACATGAAAGCAATGAGGCTTAATAATTTGCCCAACAATTCTGAGAGTAATATGACATTTTTCCTGAGCCAGTGGTTCCAACTACCCACCTTCTCAGTAGATAATATCCATTAACTTTTATTTTTAATCCCCCTTCTATCTCTTTAGAGTCTTCCCCTGGCAGGGTGGGTGTTGGGTGAAGAATACAGGCACATTTGGGGAGAGTCCATTCTTTTTTTTTTTTTTTTTTTTTTTTTTTTTTTTTTATTTATTTTCTTATGGCTGTGTTGGGTCTTCGTTTCTGTGCGAGGGCTTTCTCTAGTTGCGGCAAGTGGGGGCCACTCTTCATCGCGGTGCGCGGGCCTCTCACTATTGCGGCCTCTCTTGTTGCGGAGCACAGGCTCCAGACGCGCAGGCTCAGTAACTGTGGCTCACGGGCCCAGTTGCTCCACGGCATGTGGGACCCTCCCAGACCAGGGCTCGAACCCGTATCCCCTGCATTGGCAGGCAGACTCTCAACCACTGCGCCACCAGGGAAGCCCCATTCTTTTTTTTTAATAAATTTATTTATTTATTTTTTGGCTGCGTTAGGTCTTTGTTGCCGCGTGCGGGCTCTTCTCTAGTTGCGGGGAGCAGGGGCTACTCCTGGTTGTGGTGCATGGGCTTTTCACTGCCGTGGCTTCTCTTTGTTGCAAAGCATGGGCTTTAGGCATGTGGGCTTCAGTAGTTGTGGCACGCGGGCTCAGTAGTTGTGGCGCACGGCCTTAGCTGCTCTGCGGCATGTGGGATCTTCCTGGACCGGGGATCGAACACGTGTCCCCTGCATTGGCAGGCGGATTCTTAACCACTGTGCCACCAGGGCAGTCCCAGGAGAATCCATTCTTTACCAAGCACTGTGTCAGGTACTTATTATACATCTTCCAAATTATTCCTCACAGGACCACATATTAGCATTTCCTTTTTATAGATAAGGACAATGATTCTCAATGAGGGTAAGTGACTGTCCAGAGGACACATCCATAAGCAGGAGCACCCGAGCCCCTTGGACTCTATGCCCATGCTTTTTCCACTACACAGGAGAACAAGCTAACAAGACCATATAACAAAATAACAAGCTAGATTAAGATTAAGGGCCTGGATGATTCACCAATTAGATGATATATCCTAGAAAAATGCAGCAGTCTATTTCTGTCTGTCAAAGGCTGAAACCAGAAAAAGAGTAACAATATGAAAAAAAAGTAAAGGTCAGAAAAAGTGTTGATCTTCCTGAACCTCCACATGGCTTTAGATGGGAGAATTGAGCCTGTTTGAACCGAACCTTTGATTAATTGGTGGGTTCATTCCATCACTCATATTTATTGCTTGCTTGCTTTGTGTCTGGCACCATATTAGGCTTAAAGATGTGAGTATCTTCAGAACACAGTGTCTGACCCAAAGTAGGAACTCGTGCACTACTTAAGGAAGGCAAGAAGTGAGGAAAAGAGAAAATAAATGAGATTTCGTCCTTGTCTTCAAAGAGCTCAAAGTCAGTATCAACCTGAAAAGGAAACACAATGCATAACAGTGAGTCCAATCATTAGATGTCAGTTGTGAGGTAACCTATGAAGGAAGAAGGAAAAGACAAATGTCATGCAAGGCTCCCCAGAGGAAGTTGACTTTCTTTATTTTTTATTTATTTATTTATTTATTTATTTATTTATTTATTTATTTATTTATTTATTTATTTATTTTTGGCTGCCTTGGGTCTTCATTGTTGTGTGCGGGCTTTCCCTAGTTGAAGTGAGCGGGGGCTACTCTTCGTTGTGGGGCGTGGGCTTCTCATTGCTGTGGCTTCTCTTGTTGTGGAGCACAGGCTCTAGGTGCATGTGCTTCAGTAGTTGTGGTGCGCGGGCTCAGGAGTTGTGGCTCGCAGGCTTAGTTGCTCCGTGGCATGTGGGATCTTCCCGGACCAGGGCTCAAACCCATGTCCCCTGCCTTGGCAGGCGGATTCTTAACCACTGCGCTACCAGGGAAGCCCGGAAGTTGACTTTCAAGTTGAGATCTGGAAGACACACTTTAGCTGAACCTAAGTCATAATTTATGAGAAGAAAGATGGTGCAAAGGCTCAAGGTGGTGGGACCTCTTTCAAGGGTTTGAGTATCTCAGAGAAGCTGCACGCACGGTCGTGGGTCTATGTGTGGGAAGGCACAGGACAGCACTGCTGGGGCAGGAACAGGTGTGTCAAGAGGTGACCCTGCAGAGACGGACAGAGGCTAGGTTTGTAAAAATATGGAAAGAGAATCTAAGAATGTGGACGTCTTAGAAGAGATGAAAACCATGAGAATGTTCTCAGCAGGAGTGAAATGTCTTTAGATTTGTCTGCTGTACATAGAAAGGATTGGAGCAGTTGGGAGCAGAGAGACAAGAGGCTACTGTCATAAGCCAAGTGGGAAATGTTGACGACCTAAGTTAAGGCAGTTTCTGTGCCAGAAGGTTCATGTTCCAAATTGGACAACTGGAGATTGTTCAGAATATTCTGAAGGCTTAAGTAGAGATTCTGATGCCAGAATTAATGGTGTATCTTCCATAATTGTGTACCTTTTGTGGGTACAACTACAATTTTCTCAAATACAGTAACTACAATAAAAATTCCTTACACTTACATAAATATTATAAATGACAATGTGTTCCCACTTAAACCCGGATAAGTCTGCTATCCAGTAGGTATCCAATACATGCAGGCTTTCGCTAGATTCCCCAAATAGTTCTTTGAGGTAAGCAGGAGAGCTGTAATCAGCATCTTTCTTTTACAGATGGGAAAACTGAGGCTTGGAGAAGTTAATGAGCACTTGACGGTCCAAGAAAATTCCAAAGCTAGGAATGAAACTAAATTTCATGTGGTCTTAGCTACGTATTTTATGTACCTCCATGCTGGAGCCCAAGGTCACAATTCTTGGCACCTACGGGCAGGACTCTGAGTTTGTGAGTGTCCTAATAACAATTGATCTTAAAATGTATTGTCTAGACACGTTTTTAAAGGAGGATTTGAACGCAAGGTACACAAATGCAGCTGAGAGGCAGAGGGAAGGCAAGGGAGCTTGAAACACCTTAAGGAGGCAAAAAGCCTAAGACAGTCTCTCCTCCAAAGCTGAATCTTAACCTGGCTCTTTGTGTGCTGAATCCATATTTGTGCATGTTTATCCCCACTGACAACAAGTAAGGGTCTGGTCACTGCCCCCATGCCTGGCTCACTTCCCCTGGCCTCTGCAGACACCAAGCCCCACGCAGGCCATCAGACCATCCTCATGACTGGCACTTGCTGAGCCGGTGGAGGCAGCCAACAAAAATTCCTCAGGACTCTGGACCACCAGCTTCTATATCCTGGGAGAACTCCCCTCCAAACAGCGACGGGAAAGACAGAGATGCTGAAATCTATCTTTCTACCTCCTGAAAAGCCACATCCTGCCAGGATCTTCTTGGCTCTGGATATAGGCTTTTTCTCTCAGTCTCCCTTTCTGGACCAGGTAGAGATGAAGTCAGTCTCCTGGCTCCCTCAGCTCATTCCTGGCCACTCAGCTCAGCCCACACTCTCCCCCACTAAGCAAGCTTGACGACTAGCCGTGAGGAAGAGGAGAAGTTGGGAGAGGTAGACCAGAAGGCGCAGAAGGCACATGGTGAGGCCCTGCCCTGGCCCCCTGTGGTTGACAACATTACCGTGCATCCGTCTTGTCCTTCTCAACGGAGGATCATACAACCTTACACTGTTAATTCTGGCAGACACACGTGACTTGCTTTTGCATGAGCAGAACTGACATCTGTCACTTCTGAGAAGAAGCTTCTAAGAGCCAATGGGGGGTTGCCCCGTTCTCTGTTCTTGCTGTTAATGCTCCAGATAGAGGCTGCTCACTTGGTTTGGGTCCCAGGCTGCAGCTGAGGTGGATCAAAAACCACAGCTGAGAATGGCGGCCATCTAGCATAATGGAGAAATAAACTCTGTGGTTGCACACTGAGATTTAGGGGGTCATCTGTTACCTGAGCATAACCTAAACTATCCTATCTCTGACTCCCTTTTTGCCTTTCTTCTCCAGCTCACTAACATGGGCCACGTGCTTCCTCTCCGGGCTCCCTGAAACAGCCCCCTATGTGTTCCTATATCCTCACGTGTGCGTATCTGTCCACCGGTCCCCAGGTTCTAAGTCTTGATCTGTACCTATAGAATTCCTAACATATGGACCCCACTTAATAAATGCTTATTGAAATAAACTGAATTTATTTATCCCTGCAATTGATGTTTTGGTCAACCCTTCTTTGGGTATAACACTGTGCTGTACACTTGGGAAAAATAATGTAAATACCAATGTTGCCTTCATAAAGCTCCCAGGAGAGCAGGGATGGTGCAGCAAATATTGTCAGTTAGCTAAACTAACATGCATTCCTGGTGGCATTCTCCCTTACTCATCTCCTCTGTAGTAGCTGGAAGGGTTACCAAGAATGGTCATGTAACTTGGTTCTAGGCAATGAAATATAAGAGGAAATTTTCTGGGTAGTCTAGGAAAACTTTTGCTTTTCTGATAAAAGGATTGAGTGTAGATAATGCCACCCATCTCTCTTCTTGCTGATCTGAAGGTGAATGAGACGCCTGGAGCTGTGACTGCCAACATGGTTATGGGAAAACAAACAAACAAACAAAATTTAAAAAGTAGACACCAGCCTTGACATTGTTAAGGCCGGACGTCCTGATAGGTGAAAAAATAAATAAATTCCGAGTTGTTTTTCCCATTGTTAGGTTTTCTGTCACTAGCAACCAAACACATCCTAACTGATACAGGAAATGGGTTGTTTATTTTTGGAACACCTACCTTTGCCATTTGCCTTCATTGTTTAACTCCTACTGACCTTTCAAGACTCGGCTTGGTCATATAGTCCTTCTAAAGTCTAGTTTGTATAGCAAAGCACAAACCCTAATCTATTCTGCCTGGATCAGTCAAACAAGCTCATTTCTAAGTGGATACATTTGCCACGTGAATTTTCTATGAAGAAGAGCTAGTTGTATTATACCAACACTTCTTCCTAATGACAATTCTGCTCAGATCTTTGATGTCTGCTAGGTGTCCCCAACTAATCCTTTCTCTCTGGATTGCACATTTTAGCTGGATATATTCAGACCTAAAGATGTCCGTGAGGATGGGTCTTAGTTGTGGTACACTACTGGTGAATTCTTGAATATTTCCCCAAGAATCATCTAACTCCAGTTCTTCTTGGCATGGGACTTGGACTAAATGTGCCCCCTGTTTGACTTCTGCAAAGGCTGTCAATTACACTGCTCTCTAGCCCAGCAAACCCTCCCCCGACTGGGTCATCCCAGAAAACCATCACATCTCATGGTGTGAAATTGTCTTGGAAACTCAAGCCCTAGGCTCAAACCCCTACCAAAGCAGAACAAAGAAAAGAGTGACACCTCAAAAAGGGGGGTTGGAGTGTAAAGACATCTTCCAGATCCTTGTGCATGGAGATCATGGTATAATCAGGGCTAAAGCACAACCTGTGGACTTGGATAACCAGGGCTCAAATGTTGGGTCCACCACTTAATAGCTGTGTGACCTTGAAAAAGTATAATAACCTCACTGTAGCTTAGTTTCTCGTCTAAAAAGTGGGCATTATAACACCACCTACCTCACAGATTGCAGTGAGGGTCAATTAAACTAACACATAGAAAATGTTTAGCACGTTGTCTGGCACATAGTAATTGCTCAGTAAATTTTAGCTGGCACACTATCAAGCTACAAAGGTAGAGGTAAACTAAATTGGTTGGTCTCCAGCACCAAAGCCAGGAGCTTCTGTGAACCTTTTGAACATGAAAATTGCATGAGAGTAGACAACCAAGGAAAGGAATCAGAGAAGTGAAAAGTATAATATCAATAAAAATTAGACTGGCCAAAACACAATTCTGAAAGCCAGATTTGTTAACTCATAGGAAATGTCTCTGGCAGAGGACCGAGTAACCCAGTTTGGAGAAATAATTAGACTGCAGACTGGACACGACAATGACTAAAAGGAAAAGAGTGTGGCAGAGTGTCGTAGCTGAGAGCACTTCCTCACCACACTGCAGTTTTCCCGGGAATGAGCTCAGTTTAGGATTAAGAATTTGGTCCCCTCCATGGAGATGCTGAACAGCTGCAATTCATTTTCAATTCCTGTCAAGACACTTGGATGCAAGAAGCTGGGGCAGGAATGCAAGGACGTGACATCCAGAGAGGCTACGTTCACCAGGGGACCATGGAAATGAGCTAGATACAGACGCATCCATGATTCCCATGCTGAAATGTAAATTAGGAAATCTTCAACGTGGTGAGATGAACTTCTCCAGATATGAATTTCTTCTGTTTCAACTTGGAACTGGTTAAGGTGCCTCGTGGTTGTGTTGGCTTCGATGTGTGGGTCTGAGCCCTGGGCTGGGAGCCTGCTACCTCCAGCTAACTTACTAAGTGACCTTGGGTAAATGCCTTTCCCTCTCTGGGCTTCATTTACTTTAAGTGTAAAGTGAGTGAGCTGGACCACTCCAAATCTCCTTCAGCTTTAGATGGACATGACATGTGGCCATAAAGAAACATAAATAACTGACTCTTGTTGTGGTTTCAAGGGGTCCAATAAATGACACCCCATTCCTCTCCCCAAATTCAGAACCAACTGCACAATTGAATTAGAGTCATATTTAAACAAGGGAATCCAAAAGTCAGATTCATCAGATAAAAGTTTGGTCTGAGGACATAGTTTAGGTCTGTGAAATCATGGGCTTCCTAACGCTGCACCTGAAAGTCGCATATGGGCGCTCCCAGTCAAGGGCAGCTCTGCATGACTACGTATCCTCCCCAGCCCCATGCGGCCAATTTATTTTAATCACATGGCAGAAAGCAGACCAGAACATTGCCCCCCTGCAGGCAGAGAGATCCAAAAAGGGAAAGGAGAAATCAGCTAACCAGTGGCTCTCAAACTTAAGTGGGCATCACAACCACCTAGTGGGCTTAACACACAGAAGGGTGGGCCCATCCCAGGAGTTTCTGATTCAGTAGCCTGGGCTGTGGCCTGAGAATCTGCACGTCTAACATCTTCCCTAATGATATCGATGTCGCTGGTCCTGGGACCTCATTAAGAACCACTAACCTAAGCTAAGTATCCTCAACAAATTCTCTCAAACTCAGCAAGCTGATCAAGTCACTGTTCCCCTGCTGGCGGGCCGCAGGGAGCGGGGAGGACATCCAGAGGCTCCAGGGACCCCAGGCAGACAGCTCTCCACATGGAGTGAGGGATGAGTGCCCCCAACACCAACTATTACATCTTTAGCGATTCTTATTCACGGAGTGCTTATTGATTTACTGACAAAAAGAAAGAAAAGCAATGCTACTATAATTGGGCTTTATTACATTAACTATAAGAATTGATCATTCGTAAGAATACCAGTATGATGCTTAAGAATAGTTATATTACTCTTCTGATTAAAAATAAAGTTTCAGGGGCTTCCCTGGTGGCGCAGTGGTTGAGAGTCTGCCTGCCAATGCAGGGGACACAGGTTCGAGCCCTGGTCTGGGAAGATCCCGCATGCCGCGGAGCGACTGGGCCCGTGAGCCACAGTTGCTGAGCCTGCGCGTCTGGAGCCTGTGCTCCGCAACGGGAGAGGCCGCGATGGTGGGAGGCCTGCGCATCGCGATGAAGAGTGGCCCCCGCTTGCCGCAACTGGAGAGAGCCCTCACACAGAAACGAAGACTCAACACAGTCATGAATAAATAAATAAATTAATTTAAAAAAAGAACGTGAATTTCTTTAAAAAAAATAAAAATAAAGTTTCATAATTTTCAGTGTGTTGGCCTAAAATGAAACAGTATAACAGACGGAGCAGGAGGAGAATTCTTATAAGTCTTTTCTTTGAAATTATATGCAATGTTGAATTAGATATTGCCCTAGACTTTACACTTGTGCTACTGATATAAACAGTTGGCAATCTTCATTAAGGAAACATCGAGGAGCTTAGTATCTCCTGCTACACTGCGTGCTGGCAAAAGTCGATGTACTAGGAGTTCCAAGATCAGGATTATGGTGAACCTTGGCTGTTTTTTCAGTTGGGTGACCTTCAGTGTGTCACATCCCCTTTCTGACCCTCTTTCCTCATCTGTGAAAGACAATGAAAAGGTTTGTACCCTCTTACCTTTCTCTGTTCAGCTTTGAGTACTTTCTATTTTTGCATGATACAAGTTCATCTGGTGCTTGTTGATTGAGAGCCCTTAAAATCAAGTAACTCATCTCATTCAGTAAAGCAGAAAAAAATCATGGATACTTAGAGAAGTAGAAGGCTGGTGAAATGCTGGCTGTCAACTTGGCCTTCTTTTCAGCCTGAATTGATTTGATTAAAGGAGAAGATAAGAGTCACTCTCACCTCCAGGTCTAGAGAAGAGCTCTTTATGCTAAACAGGCAGCTGGAAGGAGTTTAAACATTCCTCCAGCTTTAGAATTTCTCCCAAGGTTGAAAAAGCTAAATCAAATCAAAATGTGTCATCATCAAACATTCGAGAGGAATAATTTTCATCATGCAGTTACTAGGAGAGCGTGGTCTCTGCCTTCTTAGGAAATATCTGCTAGGAGGATTTGGATACAGGTAAAGAGGAACAAGTAGATGGGTCTACTTTTATCTGATGAAGCTGACATCTGGATTCTCTTGTTTAAATATGGCTCTAATTTCAGTTATACTGTTGGTCCTGAATTTGGGGAGAAGGAAGGGGTTTCATTTATTGGGCCCCCCTTAAAACCACAATAGTTATTTATGTTTCTTTATGGCCACATATCATGCCCATCTAAAGCTGAAGGAGATTTGGAGGGGTCCAACTCACTCACTCTACACTTAAGGCAACTGAAGCCCAGAGAGGGGAACGCATTTACTCAGCTTCACTCAGCAAGCTAACTGAAGGTGGAAGGCTCTTAGCCCTGGAATAGAAATATGAAGGTACATCAGGGGTTACTTTAAAACCCATTCATCAGCTGAGAATGCGGATTGGCTGAGATTTAGCATTCCAAGCCCACAGATGGGAGCCAGCTATTAAGTCTGGGCAGGGCACAGAGGGTTGGAAGCTATTAGCCTGAAACCCAGGCATGGTTGAGAGTTAGAGAAAGAAGATGGCGAAGACACAACCCACGGGAAGCCAAAGATTTAAGAGACAGAGAAGGAACAGTCAGAGTTGCCCAAGCAAAAGAGTGGTGCAAACAGATGTCGAAAGAGATGTGAGCCTCAGCAAGGACCAATTAACACTATCCATGTCGGTGATGAGTTCTAGTAAAATAAGAACTAGAAAGGTGGCCACTGGGTTTAGTAATATGAAGACTGGCTTGACCTCAGTGGGAACAGACTCAGGGAAGTGGGGGCACAGGGAGAAGCCTGAAGAAAATGAACTGGCAAATGACTCTGAGAAGAGGGGAGGTAGTGAATAGAGACTCTGTAAGGACACGTTTAACAGAGCCGGACATACAGGATATGACCAGAAACATGGGAACAGAGAAGAAAGTGATGAAGGTAAAACAGAGGAATGTATATTCCAGGATGAGAAGAAAATGCCACGCAGGGCGCAGCAGAAGGATGAGAAGCTAAGGTTTCTGCGGAACTCTTTTAGGTAAATTGATGCTTATGTATTATTCAAAGACACGTATCCGTGAATTAAATTACAAGCCTGAAGAGACAACAAAGAGGAAGGTCTCTTCTCCTTCTGGACAGCTTCTTTGCATCTTTGGCACATCTTCTATTCAGTCTAAATATTTATGGAGAGAGCTTTACTTGGAATTGCACCATATCCTTCAAGGGATGTTAGCAACATGACAAAGAGCCAGAGAGAGATGATGAATGCAAGATGCATGGTGAGGTGGGTGGGAGTGCCCGAGGCAGTGGTTCTGACTGCTACATTTTCCAGAGAGATGTTTTGATGGAATTTGGCCTTATGGGCAGGAATGCATTAATCATAATCTGTAGGAACATCTCAAGATGGGCAATCAGAATGATTCACTTGCTGTTAGCTCTTATCTTTCTTTGTGTTGATATTGTGATATTGTCAGTGACGCCTCCCAGGAAGGAAAAGATGGAAAAGCCCTTCTCTGTCTGACGGCCATCCACTTATCTATGACCTACACAGCCCATGACCTGGTCCTTGCCTGCACCTTTATCCCCATCACTTCCAGCAGTAACCCTCACCAATGCCACTCCACTCACACTCGCTTTCACTGTTATTCAAATACACCCAACTGGGCCTGCCTCAAGACATCGGTCCTGTTTTTGCCTCTGTCTGGAAAGCACTTATCGAACATATTTTCAAGGTTCTTCTCCATTTCTTCTCTGATCAAAAGACATCCCCCTGAAAAGGCCTTCCCGAGCCACTCTTTTTAAAATAAATCCCAAACCCATATCATTTTCTAGACCTTTGCCTTGTTATATTCTCCCACATTACTTCTACTTTGAATACTTATTTATGTGTTCCATCTCTTCCACTAGACAGAGGAATATTTTGCCTTTCTTAGTGCTGTATCCCCTAATATCTGGAAGAGTGCCTGGCACAGAAGAAGTGCCCAATAATTATTTGGTGAATGGGTGAAATCGTGAATCAGTTTAATTCATTAATTCTCCAGTAAGGCCCTTCTGGGAGCAGGGTCGGGTAGGTGCCCTTCATCTCTGCTTCTACACCTTCCAGATGTCTATCTAATATGATTCTATAATGTATTAGAATAAGAAGTTCTCGTGTCTGGCTCTCCCGGATGTTGGTAAGTTCCCGAAGTTCCTGAGGCATGGCTGATTTATCTTTGTCTCTGGTGTCTCACACAACATCGTTGTTCACTGGACTGAAGGCGAAAGGTTTTACACACTAAATACCAATAACCAAGCAGTGGGACAAAAGGTGGACTCTTGGGATTTAGCAATGACTCGTCTAGAAGAAGGAGAGATGGTGTTGCCACAAATTACATTTAGCTCAATCAACAAAATATATTAAGTAACCATTCAGAGTGACGCACCTGGTCAGCAGGCATTTTTTAAAACTTTTAATTTTATATTGGAGCATAGCCGATCAACAATGTTGTGATAGTTTCGGGTGCACAGCAAAGGGACTCAGCCATACATATACATGTATCCATTCTCCCCCCAAACTCCCCTCCCATCCAGGCTGCCCCATAATATTGAGCAGAGTTCCCTGTGTAGGTTATCCATTTTAAATATAGCAGTGTATACATGTGGATCCCAAACTCCCTGACTATTCCTTCCCCCTATCGTTCCCCCCTGATAACAATAAGCTCATTCTCTAAGTCTGTGAGTCTGTTTCTGTTTTGAAAATAAGTTCATTTGTATCATTTCTTTTTAGATGCCCCATATAAGGGATAACATACGATATTTCTCTTTCTCTGTCTGACTTACATCACTCAGTATGAGAATCTCTAGGGCAGGCAGCATTTTGAACTGAGGAGCAGCCAACCTCTATTCCAGCCATGGCCTTTATGTGAGTCTGAACAAGGTCCTTCCCGCTCTGGGCCATTCCCATCTGTACAGTGAGAAGATTAGGCCACGGGATGGCTAAAGGTGCCCATGGTATTCCAGGATTCAACACACCCAGGATAGTGAATACTGCAAATGGAGTAAGAAAAATATGTAGAATGCATACCCTGCTCTCAAAAAAGGCAACCACGCAGGATTTAGAGTCAAACCCAATTGGGTTTGAACCCAGACGCTGGAACTTACAAACTCCGTGAATTTAGGAAAAATGCATTCATCGGTCTAAGCATCCATAAAACGGAAATAGTAATTCCTAGCTCAATAAACAGTACCTTGCTTTGCCCTTCTTCATATATCCCATGACTAGCCTTTTAAGTAGAGCTGACTTAAGAACCAGATGATTCTTTTATAAACACCACCCGGCAGTTTGGATATCTCAAGCGCTGTTGCAGCTTCAGCCGACCCCGACACGGGAGGAGATGGCCTCTCTCACAAGGCTAAGGTTTTCCAGGACTCCCCTTTGAGGCCTCTGGGCAGACTCCATTTGTATTACCCAGGAAGGTTCTGGAGCCGATTCTTTTGCTAGAATTCCATGGTAAACATTCTTACACGTGACTTACTGCCTGTCATATCTCTGCAGCTCCCTTTCCAGAAGGGATTCCTACCGAATGAGGTCAGTCACTCACTTTCCGTAACTCCCATTTTTTTTTCACCCCTTTTGGTCTTGGCATTAAGATGCTGAGCAACTGTCTCTGGCTACATCAAGGGGCTGCTTCCAACAGCTGTGGGAGCAAAATGTTCCAGCAGCCTAAGACAGAGCCAAGGAGATCCAGGGAGGTAAAGCCCAGATTCCAAATCCATTTGGGGAAATTCCAAGTTAGTAGATCTAGTAGTCTTGAAGTACAGTTAATGAGAAGTTCTTATATATGCTTCTAGAGGATTTGGAAATGGATAAAATGTGAAAGTACTTGTCCTCTCATAGACATCTTCATCCATCAATGGCCCCCTGATGCCACGAATGATGTTTCTTCTCACTATGCTTCCAAAATGTTGGGGACCCTTAAAAAAACAGAGTTAAGCACACTGTAGAGTGCATGTAACTCCTTACTTGACAGACTGGCAGCAGCTCCCTCCCCACAGGCATGGGGGCCTTCAGGTGACCATCCCCACTGCTCTCTTCAAGAGGACCATGAACGTCTCAGGGGACCTCAGGCATATACTCACCCTCATGATCTCATATTGCTGAATTAAGAATAAGTTTGATAAATCACTTTATCTTTCATCTCATAGAGCTAATGCTTGATGCATGATGAATGCAGAGGTAAGAGCTGAATAGATTAAAATAAAGACTCTTGGCCCACCTGACTTAGGAAACGGCTCCTATTTCTCTCTCTAGCAGATCCTAATTCGTCTGTGGCTTCTTATTAAAATAACACTTCAGAAACAGCAATAGAAGAACTCAATTTGATTCAGACCATGAGTCTTCCATCAGTCACTCACCAGGCCTTCGCGGAACCCCTGGAGAAGCAAGGCTCGGAAGCCATGTTACCTGAATTTCAGTCCCAGCCTCCTGAGCAAGTTTTCTAATATCTCTGAGCCTCAGTTTTCTAAATCATAAAATGGCAATAATAAGAGAACCTATCTCCTAGGCTTGTTGGGAGGATTAAGGGTCAACACGTGTAAAGTAGTGTTCAACATCGAGTAGGATCTCAATAGGTGTCAGCCGTTATTGCTGGGAGTAGCAATAGTAGCATAGAGATAGCAGTTGGACAGCAGTACTGATAGTACTAGTAGTTAGAACTGTACGGTAATAGAGGAACATAATAGCACTAGTAGTATAGTAGTCATAGTAGCATGACAGTAATATTAGTAGTAGTCACGTTGTAGTAATGGTGCAGTAGTATATTAATAGCAATAGTTAACAGTATAGTGGTGATAGTAGTAGAATCGTAGGTATAGTTATATAGTATTAATGGTAGTAGTAGTATCATACAAGTAAAACACTAGAAATAGTGTTATAGTAGTACTAGTAGAAGTAATAGTATTGAAGGATAGCAGTAATGTAGTAATATTTGCTAGGCACCAGACATGGGCCCTTGCACTCAAGGAGCTCCTACTCCCCCAGATTCCTTGACTGTCCAAGATGAAAGTGGGCTTTGGGGGTCATCTAGTGCCCAGCCCACATTATAGAGGTGAGAACACTAAGGTCAGGAAAAGTGAAGTGACCCACATGAGATCACTTGGAGTTAATGTCAGAGTTTGGGCTCAAATTCTAGTCCCCTCACTCTCCCCCCAGTACTCTTTCCAATGGACCATAGGGCCACTTGTAGGTCATTTACAATCTCCTCTTACCAACTACCCACTCACACCCACCCAAATCCACTTTCCTCCAACCCATGAGAAAGCTGAAGTCCCCCAAACAAGTCATGCTCTCCGCTACCTTTGTGCTTTTACACGTGCTGTTCCCTCTACCTTAGAGACACTACCTCTCTGCTCATCTCAGTAACTCCTATTCATCTTTGGCACCTATCTTCTCTTTAAAATGTTTCCTAAGAGCTCCTTCCATCCTGGTTCCCAGGCTGCATTAGAGCAGTCTTTTTTCTTCTTCTATAATTCCTTACAACAAGGTCTATCCTAGCATTTATTATACAGAGTTCGAATCCATTTTTTAGATACCAGCATTATTATAAGTAGTTTACAAATTTTCATAAGAACTCCTATGAAGTTCTTTAAATGTATTTGTCTTATCTGTTTTCCAGTCCACTTGCTCGTTCCATAAATAATTATGGAGCGCCCACTATGTCCATGCATTAGGCCATAACGCATGCTATTGTTCATAGTATCTGTGAACAAGATATCATTGCTTCTGTTCTCAAGGAGCTAACAGTCTAATGGGAGAGGCAGGCAAGGAAGCAGCTAATTACAATACAATATACTAAGTCTTATAATAGGGGGGGCCCTGCGAGCATATGGAAGGGGAGCAGACCCAAGTTGGGAGGGGGTGTAGGAGAAGGCTTCCTGGGAGATGTGACATCTAGGTTTGGACTTGAAGAATGGGTTATTTGGATGGAGAAAAGTTGTAAAACTGTTCTAGGGTGGAAAGAGGTGCATGATGGAAAGACAGAAGGGAACATAGGTAGGAAAAGTTGGGGAGTGGGACGGGGAGTAGTACCAGGAGAGAAGGGCCGCCAAAGATGAACTGGACAGGTGGGGCGGTCAGCAGGGCAGGGCCAGTGTCAGAGCCCAGGAGCTCCTGAGGAAGCGATGCTAGCTCATTTACTACCAAGTTCGTCATACCCAGCACAACATCTAACACAGAGTAAGTACTTAATAAGTATTTGTCAAATGATTGCTTGAATGAACAAGCTATGGATAAAAAACAGAATGCTCTTAGGAATTTGGAGAAACTCCTTTTGTTCCTTTTTTTAAGGATTTCTACTATTTGAGACAGACAATTTCATCCCCAGACACTCTGAATACAGCCTGTTTGGTCACACTGTGTCCAAAGCACAATTCATAGCACTTTTTCTAGAGTTCCCCAAAGATTTCCAGTTTCATGGAGCCAGACTGGGGACATGTGTTTGGTGTTTTATAGATGGAAGAACAAAAGGGCAGATTCCAGAGAAGCATCAAGCTGAGCCCAAGTGATAAGAGAAATGACTAGAGAAGAAACAATAGTAAAAGAAACTTTTTGAAAATACAAGTACGTAAATCATCCTATAGCTATGCTGTCCTGATTAGAAACCCAAAATAGAAAAGAATTATTTTCTTCTGTGCTAATATTTCATCATAACTGGTAGTTCAACACCCCCGGGAGCCTGGAGTTTGTAGTTCTTTGAGCTGGCAGCTGGAAGGACTGACCTCAGAGCACTACCTTGTAGCCAGATCTCGGGAAAAAACACAGCATTGAGTGTGGGCTTCCGGAATCCTACGGAAACCTCTTGTTCCAGCACAGGGTTTCAAGAAGGAGACAAGGCTCCCTTAGGGGGTTGGCTGACAGAAGAAAGAAACTATTAAAGCATAAAGTCATACCAGGCATGGTGCCAGATCCCAAGTAGCCCTGGGGGTCACTGGCTAAGGACCAGGAAGTCAGGGGTCTGCCAATCAGTCATTTACGCAGCACCCTCTGTGCCTGTGACTGTACTTAGTCAGCTGAGACCGCAGTCCCTGTTCAACACTCAATGGCATGGTGGGTAGAAAGACAAGAGGCCCTACAGACATGATGATGTACCTCAAATGCTGGTCCTACGATTACGCATTGCTTACCCAAGGTAAATCTTCCAATCTTGTCTGGAAATTAAAAAAAAAGAAAGAAAGGATGGAAGGAAGGAAGAAAGGGAGGGAGGGAGGGAGGGAAGCAGGAAGAGAGGGAAGGAGGAAGGAAAGTGAGGGAGGGAGGGAGGAAGGAGAAAGAGAAAGGAAAGAAAGAAGAAAGAAAAAGAAAGAAAGAAAGAAAAAAGAAAGAAAGAAAGAAAGAGAGAAAGAAAGAAAGAAAGAAAGAAAAAGAAAGAAAGAAAGAAAAAAGAAAGAAAGAAAGAAAAAGAAAGGAAGGAAGGAAGGAAGAAGGGAGGGAGGGAGGGAGAGAGGGAGGAAGGAAGAAAAAGAAAGGAAAGAAAGAAGGAAGAAAGGAAGGAAGGTAGAAGGGAAGGAAGAAAGGGAGAAAGAGAGAAAACAGAAAAATGCTGTTGTAAGAACTAAATGAAATCACCTATTTAAGGCACAATTCCTCGCACGCAACACGACTTTATTAAATATTAGTGCCCTTCCTTATATTTGCTCACTGTCAACATAAGGGCTTTTAAAAATCCCCTTGTTACTCAGTTCGGAGGTTCCAAAATTTGTACAAATGCACATAAATTAGCTCTACTCTTGTCCCAAATGAATAAGGATCTAATAAACAGAGCATTCAGGGACTTGCCCATGTTGGGAGGGCAAGGAGGAACATATGCTCCTGGTGGACGCACACGCTCACCTGGAAGGGTCTTAATGGCTGCACCTCGCATTGCGTGCAAAACCATTAATATTTTTCAGTTTAAACTTTGAAAAATCAGAATCAGGTCTAGAAGATAGGATTGGGGTCAGTCATGCCTAAATGAAAATCTCAGTTACCATTGTGTGGTTCTGAAAGTGTTATTTAATCTCTGAAACCCCATTTCCTTTGTCATAAATGAAGATAATATCTATACCTCATAAGGTTTAAATATTAGAACGTATCATATATATGAAATTGTCTAATACAGGAGGTGCTCAACAACTTCCTTCATTCATTCACTCATTCATGTGACAAATATGCATCAAGCACCCCCAACGTGCCCGGAGGTACCCTAGGGATCTGTGATGCAGTGGTGAGCTAAATAATGCCTCTGCCCTCATGAAGACTTTACTCCAGTAGAGAAGACGGGCAATAAAAAGATAAGCAAATAGATTTCTCTCAGCCATAAAGTGTGCTATGAAGGAAAGGATGTAGAGCAATAGGATGAACAGTGGTAAGAGTGATGGTGCTAGAAATAAGCACAAGATTTTTTCCCCTTTGCTCACACAGTTCTTCTCCTTTTGAATTCCAAACTCTCCCACCCTCCAATCCTGGCCTCCAGCAAGCATGAATAAGAGGTTATAGTCTGTTGAACTGAGTCATCTGACATCTTTTAAATAAAGTAGTAGACACCAATAGAAGAGGGCATGGTCAACAGGATGGACAGTTTGGGTGTCTCTTTGGAGACCCTTGGAGACTCACAGCTATGCGGTCTCCAGGCTTGTCATAGCTGACTTGACAGAGGCAACTCTGGGGGAATGAGACATCCCTCCAAAGGAGGCTGTCCTCAATAATGCCATCTTTGTTGCCACAGAACATCGGTGACCTTGTTCTGAGCTGGGTCCAAGTCTGGAAAGAAGGGAACGGCCAGCTGTGAAAAGATCAATTTGTTTCCAATCCACTTTTTCTTACCGTCAGAGAGGCTGGCTCCCCACATTGACTGGGTCTGTCAGGGACAGATGCCAAGTAGGGCACAGACTGAAGAAACACCCCCTGTTCCCACTGAAGCAGGAGCATTCAGCCTTCTGAGCAGAGTCTGTGGCATTACCCACCACCCAGTTGTATTGGCTTGGGGAGACAAGGATTGGAGTAGTCAAGAGAGATGCCTCATTTCTAATTCAAAACTGTAACTATTCAAATCCTCCCCTTCTTCACGTTTGAAAATACCCAGTGTTAGCTGGAGGTGGGAGAGCCAGTGCTCCCGTATACCATGATTAGGAGTAACCTCTAAATTGAGGTAACCTCTTTAGAGACCCATTTGGCAGTATTTATGGAAACTGCAAGTTTGTTATAGCGGTCCATTTCCAGGAATTCATCCTTTAGATAAAGTCTCAGAAGTGCACCAAGATGAATGCAGGAGGATGTTTATTGCAGCACTGTTTGAACTAGTAAACATTTGGAATCAACTGAATATTATGTTGTAGTTAAAAAGAACGGGGTACGTGTAGATTTGTGTGGAGAGAGGTCCAAAAGAAAAAGGAGTAAAGCAAAATGTAATTTTCTATGTATGTACAGTAAAATCCATTTGTTATCTATAAAGTTAACCCCTCTATCAATGTATACATCCTGCTGTACTTCTGCTTATACTTCTGTCTAGTCCCACCCCACTCCCAAGATGTGATGATCTCACATGGCAAAAGGACTCATGCCATAGGTGGACGGAAGAATAAGAGGTCTTGCAAACCTCTATTAACTTTACTCTGTAGGTCTGTTTTCCTGGGCCAGGGTGAAGTAGACTCAATAGCCAGATAGGTGGTAATTTGCTTAGGTGGTTTATGATTTTTTCTGAGCTCTGTCTGAATGGGCAACTAAAATCATACTGTCAGTATTTTCAGGTTTTCAGTCTCTTCATAATGGATGACCCATTTCCTTCTTTCAACAAACAGCACAGAGAACAAATGTAAAGGAACCTAAAAACTCCCTAAACGAAAACAACAGTTCATATTGGCACAACCAGAATTTGCTCCCTTTTAGCTCTAAAACATCCAAAAGTTTTTCTAGTTGCAAATGTTACCGAGTTTATGGTGAGCACCAAATATTGAAGAAAAAATAAGTAATTCTGCCCATCCTACCCCTGGTGAGCTGTGGAATTTTGATCAAGCTTCAGCTGGGCTTCAGCTTCTCCCCGGGCTTCAGCTGTCCCTGTGGTACCTATGACAGGGACTATGTATACTCAGATCAACTCAAGGACGGCAAATACAGAGCACCAGTATCACTTCTCTCCTTGCCTCCTCCAACAGGTATGATTAATCACTCACACCATTCCTTCCTACAGATCCTCTGAATCCTTCTTGATACAGAAGGGCTATATAAGCAGTTACTCACAATTAATCCAAGTTGATACAAAAGATAAGGCTTAATCACCTTCTCCAGACTACATGATCTCTGAAGTTTTTTCCAGATTTGACATTCTGTTTCCATAATTCAAGGATTCATTTGAATCCTAGCTCATTCATGAAGTCAAGCTAGATTGCTAAAACACAAGTTAGTTTTTCCCACTTCTGAGTTATAGAATCTGGTTCATATAATTCAATATGGACTTGACTTCTGGCTGCTCTGCATTCCTGCCTTATTGTTGATACCTGTACAACTATGCTGCCTCTCTGGGGAGACTGAATATAATTACTATAATTAGAGAAAAGATATCTCATATAGCAATTTTCAAACTGCTATGCACTGTACAGCCAGAGGTACCCAAGGATTCTCCAAGGGCTCCAGTTGGCAGATAGCTTTAGGGAAATTTTCAGATTCTCAGCTTCCATTTTCACTATTTCTCAAGAATCTGAGGATTAGGAGGCTCCTTTTATAAATGCCTTTCTCCCACTTTACAAAAGGAAGCCAGGAGTCTCACTCATCCTGAGTTGCCTTAGGGTATAAGAATCTCCAGGGCACCAAATAAAGGTACAATTCACAATTCTGTTTTAACTGTTGAGAAAGAGAGTGACTAATGATCCAGTAATAAATCATTTTGCAAATCAGATGACTTCCAGTGTTTTGGTTACAACAAAACTGGAGGGGAATCTAATTAAAGCATCAGTTGAGAAATCATTTAAAAATGCTTTTTTGATGATTATCCCTACGTAATTCTGGCATACAACCTGGTAGGTGGTTATAACTCTGCTCTAACAAAAATCCTCCTTTCTCATTTATTTATTTCTGTGAATAGGTTTCTCAGTGATTACAACCAAAAAATGAAAACAAGGAGTAGAATTTATATAATACCATCTCATGTTAGCAATAATAAATATTTCTTAACAGATATATGATCTAATTGAAACAAATTCATCTCATTCAGAGAAACATTTCCAATAAAGCTTTGTGTTTCATGTCATAAGTATTTATCAAAATTTCAATAAATATATAGCGAATTGATCCGTTGAGTACTTCTAACAATTGTTATGACAATTCGATCCAGAGGAAATCATTTTGTGCTAGAACCTTATACTTACAGAACATTAAAGAAATTTTAATATCAATTTATATACATGTTTTGTTTCAGAGGAATATAATAACATGATCACTGAAAGACTTTCAAGTACAAAACACATACTAGATTAGGATAAACTCCTGTGGAGGAAACGTAATGGAAATACACATTTAAGGAGAAAAAGGAACTACATAAATTTTCAATTGTTAAGGAAGATCTTATTCATATATTTTTAATGGGTAGATGATAGTATCAAATCACCATGCAATTTAGATTTCATTAAATCTATTTAAAACAGTGATACGACAGTTTTATTTTTAAATGACTGTATTTTTAATATACTTGAAGTTATATCGTTTGCAACTATTTAAATGTACAATAAAAACATTTGTCGACTTTAAAAGGTACATAGTTTTCCAAGATTATTTTAGAGGGTACAAAAGCAAACTCTTAAAGACTACTGTATTTTACCACAGTGAATTCTCTTCAATAATTATAATAGGGCAGGTCAAATCATCAAAATGACTTGCTAATGAACTAGTCTGTGTAAAGAAGGTGAGGATGACACGTTTTCTAAGTATAAATGTTACCTGTCAAGCAGGGCTGAGATTGGACTAGATCTGAGCCTATTTTTCCATCCCAGTCCACTGTTTCCACCCATGGACCCACGCTACCCTTTGTTAACTGGGTGCCCTCACTTGCATTAGGAAAATGAAAGATTTTTAAGTCCTGGGTCTTTGTTGAGAGGTTAAAAAAAATCTCTTTAGTTACAGTAAATAATGTTGGTATCTTGGAATCAACACCTCATCTAGGGAACACAGGTAAAGCAGTAAATATTTGTATCATATCTTAGGATGTCCTTTCCTTCTGAGGTCAATTTCAGATGCTCTTCTTCCTGGGCAGATTGCTGAGTTGGGGTGAAGGCAAGGTAAGATAGTGGGAGGAGGGGAAAAAAGCATCCTGTCTACCTATCGTTGCTTCCGTTTTTAAGTGGGGTTTATTTATCCATTGACTCACGTTCAGTAAGCCTAACCCCGACACCCACTCTGTACCAAGTTCTAGGTTAGGATCTGGGGCTTCAAGGCCAAGAAGACATAGGTTCTTCCCTTGAAGAGTTTACAGTTTACTAAGCGGAAGACAAACTCATGAACAAACTATTAAGAAACTCTGTAGTACGTATTGTATTGGAAGAATTGTCAAAATGCTAGGGATCAGAGAAGATGGGGTGATCAATTCAACAAGAGGAGGTGATATCTGAGCAGGGTCTTAATTAAAAAGTAAGAAGTAAGGGCAGTCCCAGCTGAAGGCACAGCACACACTTTGACACGGAAGCATATACGGTCATGTCATTTGAAGAGTGGAAAGTACATCGTGGCTAAAGTAGAGGGTAGAATCAGCATGCAGGGGGCAGGAGCAGGAGGTGAAGTGCAAGAAACAAGTTGAGGATAGGTCATGGCGGGCGTTGAAAGCCCTGCTGAGGCATTTGGAGTTTGAACTTGAACTTTTGAACAAGGGAAAGGAGCATGACTAGCTCAGAATTGGTGGGTGATATATAATTCTGGGTGGCCCTGGGTTAGAACACGTGAAAAACACCTAGCCCGGCACTGCATACAAACAGATTCTCCAAAAAAACCCTTAGTTGATCCCTCAACTCCTTTTCCTTTCTCAAAGAAAGCAGAGCTCTGAATCCATGAAATACAGTGCATCCAGTATAAAATAAAATAAAAATCCATGTTTTATACTGAGAAGAAGCGGAAATGAGCCAAGAATAAGGTCAGAACGATTCCTTTGTTTTATCGATATTTATCAGGTACCTACTCCTTTACATGTGGTTCTACACATTTTTTTCTCTACTACAAATCTGCCAAGTAGGAACTATGATCCCCACATTACAAATGTGGACACGGGGTTACAGATGGGTTAAGTAACTTGCCCGAGGTCACATAGCTATTCACAAGCCCAAGCAATCTGGCTTACATGCCCTTAACCACTGTACTGTCTCTCTGAGACTATCAGGATGACTGTTCTGCACTGTGAGAAGGAAAACACAGCAAACCAGTGGGGAGAGTGGGTGCCTCTAGGGATATGTCTGGCCTATCCTTGGCTCCACGTCAAGTGAAGGGGTCCTACGTACACGTGCACACAGGCCTCGTCTGGAGAGGAATGGAGCGTGGGCACTGTGTCCTGCTGAGGCCAAGCTCACCAAGAAGCCCTCGTGCCACCCACTGCCTCTATTCCTGACCTGGAACTACCAGGTCCACCCAGAGGCCATCCTCACTCCTTCCCTGATCCCATTTCAGTGGATGGCATCACCACCCATGGGGCCCCCAATCCAGGACGCTGCTTCTCTCTACTTCATGCCCCACATCTGCTCAATCACCAAGCCCTGGCAAGCTTGGCTTTAACATCAAAAAAATCCTCCCAGTTCCCTCCATCCCCACAGCTCCCACCCTGGTCCACACAACCATCACCTCTTGCTTACATGATTATGACGGCACTTCACTGGTCTCCCTGACTCTGATTTGCCTGCTTCATGCTGCAGCCAGGATGATATTTGTAAAGCCTGACTCTACCCTTGTCCCTGTCTTGTGGACACTCTGGAATGGTCTCTCATCATCCACCTAGAGGAGGAGAGTTCAAAATCCTTCACATGGCTCTCAAGGGCCCTGCATGAGAACCTGCCAACTAGCCTCTCTCACCAGCCCTCCCCCCAGCACTCCCTCTCTCCCCCACCTTCACTCCTCAAAGATTCCTAGAACACGTACGCTGTTTCTCAGCTCCACACCTGGTAGGGCAGACCCCTCTGCCTGTCCCTGCCTCCCTCTCTTCTTCCCCTCTCCTCCGTAACTCCAAATCATATTCAAGATTCTGTTCAGGTGTAACTCTCTCTAGCAAGGTTCCCCCCGCTTGCATCTGGATCCTCTACTTGTTCTCTCATGGCCCCTGTACATGGGATTCCAACTGTTACTTATTTATCTCCTCTTCTGGGCTATATGCCTCTTAAGGCCAAGCCCCCTCATTCATCTGAATTCTTCCCTGCCTAGAACAATGCTAAACACACAGCAAGTGATCAGCAAATATGCATTAAATAAATGGATAAATATCTTCATCGTCAAGTTCACCTCATAATGGATGCTATATGTTCTCACAGTAGATGCTGTATGTTTGCATTGTTAGACATTTATTAACTCATTAGGGCCACCCCAGCTTCCCTCTCGCAGGGATGGTAAAGACAGACGGCTTCATCACCTCTATGGGACCACGTTCCCTTCGCAGGGGAACCCCTCATCCAACTAATTGAAAACAGGGGCTGAAAAACTCCCCCTCTGCAGTTTTAAAGGTCTGAATAGGCCTTCCGACCATGGATGAGAACATGATGGATTTTTCACATCCACTTTTCCAAAAACAGAAAGGAATCTACTCCAAGCTCTGGAAAAGAAGAGCTCTTGTAACATTTCTTTTTGGGGGGGAAGTGTTCCCATGAAGTGAGCCCCAGACTACCGAGTGGAAATCATGTCCTCACTCTCCCCTCCTTTTCCCTAACACACACACACACACACACACACACACACAGACACACACACAGACACACACACACTTAGAAGCAGATGTTTGAGGATTTTCCAAAATCAGGGACAGGTTTTGTTTCATGAGCTGTTTCATTGAGGGAAAGACACATTGAGCTTGCTAAAGGTCGAGAAAGGAGATGATCAGGGGCAGAGCGTAAGATAGTCCAGATGTCCAAGCCCTACCCACGTTTTGACACAGAGCTGTTGGGAGAAGTTTTGCAAATCTGATTCTAAAATCTATCATGATGTCACTGAACATTCTTTCTATCATGATGAAACACAGAACAATACATGTCCTATGGGAAATGCCCCGGCAGAAGCCCAAGGTATTGAATGCTCTGACTCCTTGGTTACACCACTGTTGAGCTTTCCTTGTACCTTTCTCTAAATATAAAATGAGCCTGGATGGACCTTGTAATACTTGGGTAGGAAAAAGAATTCCAAGGGTTTCAGTAAAACATACTTTGTTCCCACCATTTTGAGGGCCTGTTATGCCCAGACTGTGGTGCACGCAGAGCTAGACGAAGACATACATTTTTAAGCCTTTGAGGAGCTTAACATCTAGGAACTTCCATTTACTCATTTTTAATATGGATCTGGTAACATCTACCCACAGTCAATTTGAGAAGATTCCATGAAACAGAATGTGTAAAACAATTATCCCAGTGCCTGACACATGTGGGCTCGTAATAAATGTTACCTTATTTTGTAATCTCATGAGAGAGACACATCTGGAAGCAATTACTTAAGATCCAGGCAAGGTGGGTCATCAAGGAATAGAGATACAAGTAAAACAGAGATATTCTGAGCCGAATTTTGAGGAATAGTTTACAGAGCAGGTGGCATTTGGCTTGAGCATTAGAAGATGAAATGGCATTTTAGATAAGATGAGAGAGCCGTTTTCCCAGAAGTCTGTGTAACTGAAGCCCATCACTTGAGTGTGGAAAGAAACATTTCCTGGCTCAGCTAGTTACTATTGTGTCATTTATTAACATTATCAAATCTTTTCCATGTGGCTCTGCTTCCTATCCAAAAATAGATTACAAGCGAGAAACTGAGATTCTAGTTCCCAGAGCATCTTCATAATCTGTCTCTCCCGTGAATGCTGATGGCTAGACGGTGTTAAGTCTCTGTAGGGGGAGGTACTCTACAGTGATTCAATCGCCTTCTCTTAAAAGTGGGAACAGCTGTCGGTTCTCCGGGGATGGAGGGAGGAAGGACATCATTTATCGGAGAGCCCGTGGGAAAACAGAGAGTCCTCCGCACGTGGGTAGAGATCAGTGCTCTCTCTGGCTCACATCGTTGCTATGAGGGACTAGACTGGGTAGCAGAGACTGTATGTGGACTGCAGCCAGGAGGGCACGTGATTAGGGGGTCCCTAGCCTAGTGACACACACACGGGGGTGCTGGCAGGTGCTCAAATCACCGTGGATAAGCAGCATGTTCTCATCCAGGCCAGGCACGGGCCGTTCCGTGATGTGCCGTGAAACTCCCTATTCCGAAGCGGACACGGTCGTTTTTGGAAGGTCAGAAAATCTGAATAAACGCACACTCCACAGGCGAGCACACAGTACTCCTTGTGATCTGGTCAGCCCTATCTCTCCCTCGCAGATCCCGTGCCCATCCCTCCTGAACTACTCGCCGCAACTGAATGCTCTTACATGCCTCCTGGCCTTTGCACACGCTGTGTCTTCTACCAGAACATTCTTCCCCAGCTGCTTTGCACTGAGGACGTTTCAAAATTCAGCGTAGAGATAAATCAGCTAATCCTCCCTCCAGCCTAGGTGAGATGACCCTCATCCCGCAGGCACCTACCTCAGTCATAGGCTTCATGTCACTGGATGGTAACAGTCCTGTTTCTCCTCTTCTTTTTTCACACTTGCCTGTAAGCTCCTCAAGAGCAGAGACTGGAAGTTTAGGTCCCAGCTGCACACACTGTACCTCGTACACTCAAATGGATGTCTGTGGAATAAACAAATCAACGAAGCAATTACAATATGGGCAGATTCACATGGAACAGAGATAAAAGGGCCCCATGGATCCTTCTTCCCAAAGAGTTCTATTTTCACCCAAATTCGTTGACCTAGTCCAGTGTCAGGAAGGAAGAAAATTTCCTCTACCCTTCTAGGTTCTTCTGGCTGGTCTAAGAATGAAATTGACATAAGACAGATTAACAGGAGAAAAACAAACAAAAGTTTAACATGTATACATGGGAGAGACCCAAGAAAACTGAGCAACTCGCCAAAATAGCTGACACCCTCACCTTAAATACCATCTTCAGCTAAATACAAAAGATGACGTTGGGGGTAGTGGTTTGGGACAGCAAAGGGGAGGAAGGCAGTTCACAGAGATGGAAAAACAAATGCCTGGTAAATGAATGTTTGCTGAGCCATGCAGAGACAATGGGACACGGAGCGGACCCTGATTTCTAGGCCTCCACCACGGTTAGCCTGTGTTCTTCGCAGATATCTCTGGTGATAGCCCTATTCTGGGAACAGGCCTTCTATGTAAATTCTTTTAGGCAGTTAGGGGGAAGGTCAGAGTTTCCCCCTGAGTCCTCTGGGCCTTGATTTTTTTCAGCTCGAAATAATCCACATGTCAAAGACACATTTCAGAATGGCACGTTTTGCTCCCTTACACCAGCCCCCAGGGGAGTTTTTCCCACCACCTTGTCCCTAGCCCATCACTGTCACCAGGACGGAAGATTATATGTAAAAAGAATTAGTCATCCATTGAAAAGTGAGATCTGAGGTGCACAGCCAAATCTGTTACCTAAATTTGGGATTACCCCAAATCCCTGACCATCCCCCAAATGTCTGATCAAATGAAACTCATTTCCTCACTTTCCTAAGACAACTACCCTGGCAGTCCAGTGGTCAGGGGCTCTGCACTTCCACTGCAGGGGGCATGGGTTCGATCCCTGGTCAGGGAACTAAAATCCTGCATGCCACGTAGCATGGCCAAAAAAAACAAAACAAAACAACAACAACAACAAAAAAAACCATGAAAACCTAAGATAACCAGATAAACTATATTTCCCAGCTTTCTTTGTGGTTAAATTTGGCCGTGTGATTGGATTCTAACCAACGGAATGTCACTACTGTGTCTGGTCCATAATCCCACCTGTGAAATCTCCTTGCTCTTTCTGCTTCTGCTGGCTTACTGCAGGAAAGCACAGTCTCTGTGGAAGCCAAGCGGGTAGACCCATAAGATAGGAAGATTCTAGTAATGCTGCTTCAAAGAAAGCCAACCCCCTGTAGGGCTTTATATGAGCAAGATATAAACTTCCATCTTGTTAAGCCACTGAAAACACTTTTTCTGTGACAGCAAGTGTTCTTACCCCAATCAATATACTCTCTAACTGTACACATGTCACCCTTGAGCCCACGACACTATGAATCGGATACCCACACAAGCAAGGATTCTGAGAGGATGGGCCCCAATGATGGCAGGTAACATCCAGAGCTTGAGACAGAAGGTGAGAGCAACACAGCCTGGGGACAAGTGCAGGCCCAGGTGAGAGATGGGAGGCCCTAGGAACTAACTTTGCCTGTTTGCTAAAGAGCAATGCCAAGAGGGGTCCTAGATCCTTCCACCACTCCACCGTGGCAGGGAGGTCTTGGGTTAGCTGTGCTCTCCGCCAAAGATTAGCTCTCTTCTCACTAGTGAGAGGCATCTAGCTAAATGGTTAAGACCCAGGTCTCGAAGGAAGTGAGGTTGGAATCTGGGCTTTGCCCCTTAGTAGCTCTTGCCCTTTGGATGAACCAGCTTTGCTCACCCTCTATTATATCAGCTCTCAGGTGGGGATGCTAATGCACACACACATCACTGTCTTAGAATGACAGGAGATGATACTTGTTAAACACATAACACAATTCGTGGAATATTATAAACACTCAATTTTCAGTACCCATTCTTACTCTTTCATATGAAATACAAAACCTTCAAGATTTCTATCATTTATATATTTCTTTTAAAAAAGTTACTGAATACTTACCACCTGTCATGACAAACACAAAAAAATACACAGACAGAAATATCCAGTCCCTCAAAAGAGGATACCGATATCTTTTGGCTTTTTCTATTGCTCAGCTTTCTTCCCTTTAACAGACAGAATTGCAAATGAACTCCTCTCTCCTCGCCTGTCTTGCAATAAGTTTGGGTCTTGGAAGGTGAAAGGCCAGCCCACAGAGCACCAGGCAACTGTGGGTCTCCGAGCCAGAGCTGCTGCTGATGTAATCGGATCTAGCCACAGAGACTGTGACTAAGTGAAACGCCATCCGCTGTGAGGTTTCCCTCTGGTCCCAGGAGGGACCGGAGCAGGATACGAGGCGGCAGCGCCAGCGAGGTGCGTGGTCTGCGCGGAAATGGTGAGATTCCCCCACGTGTGCTGTGTCTCACCACAGGCCCGTGTGGGTCTCCCCAGCATGACATCTTGCTGGAGCTCCCAGGCAGGAGATGTGGGTGTGTGTGAGCGTTCACATGGTGGGGGGTGTGGGGGGGGAGGGGCGGGGCATGGAGGGCATAAATCAGGGTTTCTCAGTCTCGCCACTGTTGACATATTTGTGTGGGATAATTCTTTGCTGTAGGGGCGGCAGCGCTGTCTGTACATTGTAAGATATTCAACAGCATCCCTGGCCTCTACCCACTAATTTCAGGTAGCACTTCCCCCCCAAGTTGTGGTAGCCAAAACGTCTCCAGTCATTTACAAATGCCCCGCGGGGGGCTAAATCACCCTCTGTTGAAAAACCACTGGCACAGATCAAAGAATGAAACAAATCAGCCCTCTTCTTATTAAAGGCAGGGGTAAGAATTCAGGGGAAACATAAAATACAGTAACTCTCCAACTCCTTATCTAGTTTTAGAAGTGAAGTAAAAAGCTGGCGTTAGCTTTGATCGTTCAGATGATATTTGTTCAATAAAGAGGCAAATGTGGCAATTATACTTCAATAAAGATGTTTAAAAAAAAAAAAAGAGGCAAATGTATTGATAGAAGTAATAATAATTACCAACTATTTAGCAGTTCTATAAGCTTAGCTCTTCTAAGCACTGTATCTCACTGACTCTGAATGACAGACCTGAGTGTAGGTGTTCTTATCTCCATTTTACAAATGAAGACATTGAGGCCCCGGGAGGTGAACAGTCTTGCCCAGGAGCCTACAGCTCAGGAGCAACTGAGCAACTGAGCTGGGATCTGAACCCAGGTCTGCGTGATTTAAGGTCCAAACTCAGAGCCATTGCACTATCTTAGCCCATTATTGTGGAGTCTGTATGCAACGTTATAAAAATTCCAAAGCCGGTGATTTAAACCAATGAGTATCTAATGAGAACGTCTACCTTCAACATCAGCCTAGACAAACGGTGGGTGGATTTGAGTGAAAGAATCAGACCTCCATGCTCTTACTTAAACAAGACTAACTAACCCACATTTATAAATCAACATGAGATAGTACATAATTAACCCTTAAATTGGTGGCACACGTTAAAGGTGTATAACCAGAATGCTAAAGAGAAAGAATATGGTTTAATGCCTGTGTCCCTGAGTGGGGTGGCCCATATACCGTGAGGCTCCTCAGTGAGGACTTGGAGCTGAAAGCATGTACTTGGCATTGGACGGTCCTGGGTTCTAACCCCCACTCTGACACTTACCAGCTATGTGACTTTGGGCAGAGCACTTTACAACTGGGAGCCTAGCTAACTTCTCAGTAGGATGGAGATTAAAATACTGACCTCTCAGAACTGAACTGAGAACAGGTAGTGGGAACCAACATACAGTGTCCTGGGCTTCCCTGGTGGCACAGTGGTTAAGAATCCGCCTGCCAAGGCAGGGGACACGGGTTCGAGCCCTGGTCCGGGAAGATCCCACATGCCGCGGAGCAACTAAGCCCGTGCGCCACAACTACTGAGCCCGCACACCTAGAACCCGAGCTCCGTAACAACCGCAACAAAGAGTAACCCCCCGCTCTCTGCAACTAGAGAGAGCCCGCGCGCAGCAACGAAGACCCAAGGCAGCCAAAAATAAGTAAATAAATAAATAAATTTATTTTTTAAAAAAAACAAACATACAGGGTCCTACAGCCACGTGGCTTTTCTTTCATCACACCCATCACTTTTGTAATTATATGTTTATTTGTATATTTACATGTTTAATGGATCGCTCACCCAGGATTTTGAAAGTTCTATAAGAGCGGGGACTGTCTCTCTTTTATTCATTGCCTCTCCAGCACCTGACATAGTACTTGGTACATAGTAGATAGTCATTTTTTTTTTTTAATTAATTAATTATTTATTTATTTTTGGCTGTGTTGGGTCTTCGTTTCTGTGCGTGGGCTTTCTCTAGTTGCGGCGAGTGGGGGCTACTCTTCATCGCGGTGCGCGGGCCTCTCACTGTCACGGCCTCTCTTGCTGCGGAGCACAGGCTCCAGACGCGCAGGCTCAGTAATTGTGGCTCACGGGCCTATTGCTCCGCGGCATGTGGGATCTTCCCAGACCAGGGCTCGAACCCGTGTCCCCTGCATTGGCAGGCGGATTCTCAACCACTGCGCCACCAGAGAAGCCCGATAGTCATTTTTTAAATGTTGAGTGAATAGTAAATGTTAATGCATTCTTTCTCCCTGAATTTTCTTCTAAGATAATGAGTTTCCTGACACTGGAAGTATTCAAGCAATGGAACAATTAGATTCTCTATTCCTCTGTGTCCCTATCATTGTCTCTTATGGGGCCTTTCACCACAGCACACATCACACTGTTTTGCAATTACCCGTTTCTGTGCCTGTCTTCCCCATGAGTCTATAAACTCCTTCAGAGCTGAATGGATCACCTTTTAATCCCTGTGCCATGGTTCCAAGTCTAATAAATAAAATTTGCAAAGTAAAGACATTGATACCTTAGAGGGCATCCATCGACCAAATTAGAACTCAGACAAAGTTACCACTCTGTTTTCTTCCAAGTCACCAATTCTAAGCCTCAGCAACTCTAACTGCTGCCAGCTCTGCTCACACAACATCCAACAATCAGGAACAAAAGACTGGGGTGTTATTTCTATTGTTTCAGACAAGCATAGATAATCAATAACTCTGTATTAAATTAAATTGGCCTCTTTTACAAAGAAAAATTGTGAGCCAGATTTTCCATATCAAACTCTGCACTTCAAAGATGATTAAATTCAAGCATTCATAAACAAATATCGATAGAGTGCCAGCCACTGTTCAAGGCTCTGGTTAAATCCTGTTGGGTCATTCAAGATGGAGAGAATGATTTTGACATTGGGCATTCTTCTCATTTCCCCAAAGGAAACCAGATGTTCCTATTGGATTGTTCGGGTTAGACAGCAAAAAAGGAGCTCAGAAATCTTGGAGATAAACTCTTCATCCTCCAGTCTCAGCACCTTTGGAGAAGGGAACATCTGATGCTCAAAGGAAATAGTTAATTAAGCCACAAATACTTCCTAGCCAAAGGGAAGGCTCCTCCAAAGCAGAATGCTTAGGCATTGGAAAGGCTGGCATACCTGTAGATCTCATCTCTCTAATCACCATGCAACTTCCCTGAAAACAGGAATAGCTATTACTTCATCTGTGATTGTTCTCCGGGGGAAGAAAGAAGAAAATAGCATTTTTTGTGTCTGGGGACATAAGCTGATAGCCTTATGTATATAACGCAGTAGCAGGTACAATACTCTACAATACTGGAGGATAAGAAACATTTCATTTCTTTCTCTTCATTTCTCTCAACCATGCCATGCTGCGCTAAGTCCCCACCAAAGTAACTGGTAAAATAAAATAAAATAAAACCCAAATAACTGGTAAAATTTAATCTCAGCTGTGTTGGAAATTGTTTCTCTTACAAACTGGCTTATTCAAGAGTCCAGGGGTCTTACGTGGGCCCAGAACATCTGGGAACCAGTTGTATGCCTCGTTCCTCTCTGGCCACGGCAGGTATCCTCATTGTGCAAGCCTGCACCCCTAGAAGTGGGTGGCTTTGCTCTTTCCATACCCCACCATGGTGCTGGGATCTTAGTAAGGCCTAAGCTCATTAGTTGAACTAATATGTAAGTGCCATTTTTGTAGATCAAATGTAGTCAAATACCAGAAATTTTATATAAATCACCTATTGACTAAGTGTGCAAACAAGATTGCAACTTGCTAAAGAGCCAAAGCACTTCTACTTCTTTGGAAAACAACCATGTGCTACTAATTTCTGCTCATTAAACAGAAATTTAATCTTCTGGGATCTTCTCCCAGAAGATCCCACGTTGGCAATACTATACTAGCTTAGAAGAACTACTGGCAGAATATACTTCAAAGTTAGCACCCCTCAGCTGGTCTCCTACAATGCAGCTGTCTCACTGATTCATCCTGGCCCCCGCCCCCTCCTGTCTATGGGGATTATCAAGTCTTCACTGTAATTTCCTTATAAAGTATTTCCATGGAGGAAATCGTCTATCATCTGCCTTAAGGAATGAGTCATGTATCTATACTCTCAGAAGAGCACTCTCCCCATATCCCATTCATCTGCAAGCCGAATCCAAGCCTGGCCTGGGCAGGTGTTCCAAAGCATTTAGAAAGCCTTTGAACTTCCCTACAGAGGCCGCTGTCTGAGACAATGTCTGAAAGACTTGCTTGACATATCACTAAGGGGATCTTTTGGTCCCCACACACCATAACTCCCTCGGATGAGATCACTAAGCCAAATGGAAACCAGAGGGAAACAGAAGAGAGAGACAGGGTTTGTAGATCGTGCACAGAAGCACAGACGGAGTGGGGAGCCTGGCATGTGTCTACTTGCCCTTCTCAGTCACCTTTTTTGTCTTTTCTAAGTAGAAAAAGCTCGATCTATGTGAAGGATTTTTTTAACCTATAAACTCCTCTGGTGTTTGTGGGTCTTACAGAAATCTCGACAAGTTGCTTCCTCCATGTGAAACATTACAGAATGAGAAGATCTGGATTTTAGCCTCAGCTAACTATGATTCATAGTGTGTGGGCAAAGCAGGCAATGCTCCGGGCCTCCTTTTCTTATCGCACATTTGAGCACGATGACCTCTTAGCTCTTTTCAACTTGACAAAGTGTGCTGTGGACGAACCCTCAGAGTTACAGATGAGCAGCTACTCAGATAAGCTTGACACTTATTAGGGTCAGGCTGACTCTGGAATGATAAGGATTCAGTGTTTTAAGTCCAGTTTCACTCCTCTCCCTGGGCTAAATCACTCAACACTACAGAGCTCCCACATCAAGAGGCCACTTCGAAACGGTCAGGCTAATGGTGGAGGTTGCAGCTCCCTCTGACTTCCCTTTCCCGGCCTGTCTTCCAGCCAACACCTAAAAAGTCATATTAAAGGAGATGGAACAAGAAGGTATTTGAGGTATCTTTGTCTGGTTTAGGTATCAGAGTGATGGTGGCCTCATAGAATGAGTCTGGGGATGTTCCTTCCTCTGCAATTTTTTGGAACAGTTTGAGAAGGATAGGTATTAACTCCTCTCTAAATGTTTGATAGAATTCACCTGTGAAGCCATCTGGTCCAGGACTTTTGTTTGTTGAAAGTTTTTAAATCACAGTTTCAATTTCATTACTTGTGTTTGGTCTGTTCATATTTTCTATTTCTTCCTGGTTCAGACTTGAACGATTGTACCTTTCTAAGAATTTGTCCATTTCTTCTAGGTTGTCCATTTTATTGGCATATAGTTGCTTGTAATAGTCTCTTATGATCTTTTGTATTTCTGTGATGTCAGTTATAACTTCTTTTTCATTTCTCATTTTATTGATTTGAGCCTGCTCCCTTTTTTTCTTGGTGAATCTGGCTAAAGGTTCATCGATTTTGCTTATCATTTCGAAGAACCAGATTTTAGTTTCATTGATCTTTTCTATTGTTTTCTTTGTGTCTATTTCATTTATTTCTGCTCTGATGTTTATGAATTCTTTCCTTCTACTAGATTTACATTTTGTTTGTTCTTCTTTCTCTAGTTGCTTTAGGTGTAAGGTTAGGTTATTTATTTGAGATTTTTCTTGTTTCCTGAGGTAAGATCATATTGCTATAAAACTTAAAACTGCTTTTGCTGTGTCCCATAGGTTTTGGATCATTGTGTTTTCATTTTCATTTGTCTCTAGGTATTTTGTTTTATTTCCTCTTTGATTTTTTCAGTGATCTATTGGTGGTTTAGTAACATATTGTTTAGCCTCCACGTGTTTGTGTTTTTTTACAGTTTTTTTTTCTTGTACTAACAAGAAATTACAGGCCAATATCACTGATGAACATTCACACACTAGTGTCAGTATCACTGATGAACATAGACGCAAAATCCTCAACAAAATATTAGCAAACTGAATCCAACAATACGTTAAAAGGATCATACACCATGATCAAGTGGGATTTATCCCAGGGATGCAAGGATTTTTCAATATCCACAAGTCAATCAGTATGATACACCACATCAACAAATTGAACAATAAAAACCATATGATCATCTCAATAGATGCAGAAAAAGTTTTTGACAAAATTCAACACTCACTTATGGTAAAAACTCTCCAGAAAGTGGGCATAGAGGGAAACTACCTCAACATAATTAAGCCCGTAAAAGACAAACACACAGCAAACATCATTCTCAATGGTGAAAAACTGAAAGCATTTCCTCTTAGATCAGGAACAAGACAAGGATGTTCACTCTTGCCACTTTTATTCACAGTTTTGGAAGTCCTAGCTATGGCAATCAGAGAAGAAAAAGAAATAAAAGGAATCCAAATTGGAAAAGAAGTTAAACTGCCGCTGTTAAGCTGTTTGTAGATGACATGATACTATACATAGAAAATCCTAAAGATGCTACCAGAAAACTTCTAGAGGTCATCAGTGAATTTGGTAAAGTTGCAGGTTACAAAATTAATACACAGAAATCTGTTGCATTTCCATACAGTAACAACGAAACATCAGA
Source organism: Balaenoptera musculus (assembly GCF_009873245.2). NCBI lineage: Eukaryota > Metazoa > Chordata > Mammalia > Artiodactyla > Balaenopteridae > Balaenoptera > Balaenoptera musculus. The sequence goes on along the minus strand of NC_045790.1, from coordinate 97,391,212 downwards.
AAGAGAAATTCAAGAAACAACTCCATTTACCATCACATCAGAAAGAATAAAATACCTAGGAGTAAACCTACCTAAGGAGACAAAAGACCTGTACTCCAAAAAATATAAGATGCTGATGAAAGAAATCGAAGGTGACATAAACAGATGGAAAGATATACCATGTTCTTGGATTGGAAGAATCAATACTGTCAAAATGACTATACTACCCAAGGCAATCTACAGATTCAATGCAATCCCTATCAAATTACCAATGGCACTTTCCGTAGAACTAGAACAAAAAACCTTAAAATTTGTATGGAGACACAAAAGATCCTGAATAGCCAAAGCAATCTTGAGAAAGAAAAACGGAGCTGGAGGAATCAAGCTCCTTGACTTCAGACTATACTACAAAGCTACAGTAATCAAAACAGTATGGTACTGGCACAAAAACAGACATATAGATCAATGGAACAGGATAGAAAGCCCAGAAATAAACCCACACCCCTATGGTCAATTAATCTACAACAAAGGAGGCCAGACTATACAATGGTGGAAAGACAGTCTCTTCAACAAATGGTGCTGGGAAAACTGGACAGTTACATGTAAAAAAATGAAATTAGAATACTCTTTAACACCATACACAAAAATAAGCTCAAAATGGATTAAAGACCTAAATGTGAGACCGGACACTATAAAACTCTTAGAGGATTACTGAGCCTGCGCATCTGGAGCCTGTGCTCTGCAACAAGAGAGGCCATGATAGTGAGAGGCCTGCGCACCATGATGAAGAGTGGCCCCCGCTTGCCACAACTAGAGAAAGCCCTCGCACAGAAACGAAGACCCAACACAGCCATAAAATAAAAAATTAATTAATTAATTAATTTAAAAAAAAAAAAAAAACTCTTAGAGGAAAACATAGGCCGAAAACTCTCTGACATAAATCACAGCAATATTTTTTTCAATCCATCTCCCAGAGTAATGGAAATAAAAACAAAAATAAACAAATGGGACCTAATTAAACTCAAAAGCTTTTGCACAGCAAAGGAAACCATAAACAAAATGAAAAGACAACCCACCGATTGGGAGAAAATATTTACAAATGATGTGACCGACAAGGGATTAGTTTCCAAAATTTACAAACGGCTCATGCAGCTTAATATCATTAAAACAAACAACCCAATCAAAAAATGGGCAGAAGACCTAAATAGGCATTCCACCAAAGAAGACATATAGATGGCCAAGAGGCACATGAAAAAATGTTCAACATTGCTAATTATTAGAGAAATACAAATCAAAACTACAATGAGCTATCACCTCACACCAGTCAAAATGGCTATCATCAAAAAATCCACAAACAATAAATGCTGGAGAGGGTGTGGAGAGAAGGGAACCCTCCCACACTATTTGTGGGAGTGTAAATTGGTATAGCCCCTATGGAGAACAGTATGGAGGTTCCTTAAAAAACTAAAAATAGAGCTACCATATGATCCTGCAATCCCACTCCTGGGCATATATCCAGAGAAAAACATGGTCTGAAAGGACACATGCACCCCAACGTTCATTGCAGCACTGTTTACAATAGCCAAGACATGGAAGCAACCTAAATGTCCTTTGACAGAGGAATGGATAAAGAAGATGTGGCACATATATACAATGGAATATTACTCAGCCATTAAAAAGAATGAAATAATGCCATTTGCAGCAACATGGATGGACCTAGAGATTGTCATACTGAGTGAAGTCAGTCAAACAGAGAAAGAGAAATATTGTATGATATCACTTATAAGCAGAAGCTAAAAAGAAATGATACAAAAATGAACTTACTTACAAAACAGAAACAGACTCACAGACTTAGAGGACAAACTTATGATTACAGGGGGTGGGGGGAAGGGTGGGAGGAAGGGATAGTTAGGGAGTTTGGGATTGACATGTGCACACTGCTATGTTTGAAATGGATAACCAACAAGGACCTACTGTATAGTACAGGGAACTCTGCTCAATATTATGTAACAACCTAAATGGGAAAAGAATTTGAAAAAGAAATGTATATGTATGAAAGAATCACTTTGCCATAGACCTGAAACTATCACAACATTGTTAATCAGCTATATGCCAATATAAAAGAAAAATTAAATTAGAAAAAAAGAAAGTATTCTAGAATCTAGTGAGATGGAGTTACTATTTTTAAGCCCCTGTTATGCACAAGGCAGGCCCATTTAGCCCTTGTTATCAGTTTCCTACGGCTGCTTTAACAAATCACCACAAACTTAGTGGCTTAAAAGAACCAAAGTTTTTTCTCTTACAGTTCTGGAAGGAAGAGTCTGAAATGAGTTTTACTCAGCTAAAATCAAGTTGTCCACAGGGCTGGGTCTTTCTGGAGGCTCCAGGGAAGAATCTGTTCCTTGCTTCCTTTAACGTCTGGTAATGGCCAGCATTCCTTGGCTTGTGGCCACATCACTTCAATTTCTGTTCCCTGGTCACATTGCCTTTTCCTCTCCTGTAAGCAAATCTCCCTCTGCCTACTCTTATAAGGTCGCTTGTGATTGCATCCAGGATAATCTCCTCGTGTCATAATCCTTAAATGACATCTGAAAAGTCCCTTTTGCCGTATAAGGTGACATTCACTGGTTCTGGGAAATTAGGGTATGGCTATCTCGGGGGAGCCATTATTCAACCTACTACAGTCCTGTCAGCTCTATGAAGGGAGTACCCTCACTCCCATTTTACAGACAAAGACACAGATGGGGCTCATAGAAGTGAAGGAATTTGAAACATTTCACACACTAGTAAATGGCAGAGTGGGGATTAAACCTAAGTCTGTCTATTTTCCAGTCACGGGCTTCTTATTTTATACCATTGTACCCAAAATACAGTCAGGGAGGAAGAATTTTTCTCTCCTCTTCTAGGTCCTTCTGGCTGATCTAAGAATTAAATTGACATGAGGCAGATTAACAAGAGAAAATCAAACAAAAGTTTAATAACATGTATACATGGCAGAGACCCAGAGAAACTGAGTAACTCTCCAAATGGCTGACACCCTCACCTTAAATACCATCTTCCTCTAAAGACAAAGGAGCATGTTGGAGTAGCTGGGACTTGAAAGGGGAGAAAGGAAATTCATATGGAAATGGAAAAGCAAATGTTTGGTAAACAAATGTTTGCTGGGCCTCAGCAGAGACAATGGGACAGAGAGGAGACTCTGATCTCTAGGCCCTGCTCAAGTTTCCTTCACCACCATGCCCAACCTGTATTCTTTGCAGATACCTCTCCTGATACCTCTATTCTAGGACAGGCCTTTTACCTAAATTCTTTAGGCAGCTAAGGCGTAGGTAAAATGAAAGAATTCTTGAGTCTTTTGGGCCTCGATTGTTTTCAGCTCAAAATAATCTCTACGACAAAGTTTGGGGATGGCAAACTTTGCTCCCCTACAAGACTGGTAACACAAGACCCTTTATAAATGGTTTCCGCGGTGGAAATCAAAGAGCCCAGTATTTTGCACATGGAGACTTCTGCCAAACCATGCATTGGCTCTGTGACTTTAAGCAAGTCCCTTGACCTCTTCTCACCTGTAGTATGGGGGAAGCTTAGGTGTGAGGATTGAAATAATGTCACTACTTTGTAACTGTTACTAGAAATATAAGTGAGTATATTTGCCATCAATCATGCCATTGGAAGGCTGTGGGGTAGGGAAGTAGTACAGGTGAGACTGCTCCGTCAGGACCGAGACCAGCCCAGGGGAACTCCCCAGGCAGGAAAGTGATTCCCGTACCTCTGTGATAGCTGTACATCAACCTCTAGGCCCTGCTGGGGGAGCTTCTAGCTCTGAGGCAAGCAATACCATCCGGCCAACTCTGACTAGGGGAGGATTTTCCATCACCACCTGAAGACACAGAATGTCTAAAGACTTGGAAAACGACAGGAGAACAGGACCCTTAAAGCCTGCTGTTGATTGCATGTGCACAGCAGGATGGAGGGGGACCTATGAAGGATGTTTAAGTAAACAGAGTAACCAGTACACTCAGTTTGGTCAACCTGGGAATCCCAAGGCATGTAACAAAAGGTGCTATGTATTTTTTTACATGCTTACACATTTTTTTTTCCTTTAACCCTTTTTATTTTAGTGAGCTCATTTTTGGAACATAGCTTGAGGTTATCTTTTCCATCATTTAAAAATGAGAAAATAGGGCTTCCCTGGTGGCGCAGTGGTTGAGAGTCTGCCTGCCAATGCAGGGGACACGGGTTCGAGCCCTGGTCTGGGAAGATCCCGCATGCCGCGGAGCAACTAGGCCCGTGCGCCACAATTACTGAGCCTGCGCGTCTGGAGACTGTGCTCCGCAACAAGAGAGGCCGCGATAGTGAGAGGCCCGCGCACCGCGATGAAGAGTGGCCCCCGCTTGCCGCAACTAGAGAAAGCCCTCACACAGAAACGAAAGCCCAACACAGCCATAAATTAATTAATTAATTAATTAATTAATTAATTAAAAAAATTTAAAAAAAATGAGAAAATAAAGGCCCAGAATAGAAAAGCGACTTACCTAGAATTGCCAATAGGCATCATTTTGAGATTATTTTAGAGTGTAGCAAGCATAAACATTTGATTAAGTGTATTTCCTTTAATCTTGAGAATAACTCTAAGAAGTACCAGTTATTAATGTCCCCATTTTACAAATGAGGGACCGATAACAAAGAAGTAAAATAATTTGTCCAAGGCCCCACTTCTTTTCCTAACTAGTCAGTGGTTGAATTAGGACAGGAACAAAATCCACGCCAGTACTTTCACAACTCCAGCATTAGCACTGACAGACATGGACTTCTCATGGCCTCTTGCTGCCACAGTACCCGAAGAAACACAAGCAAAGCCCCTCTTGCCTCATTAGACTGTTATGCACAAACTCCATAATCACTCAGGGTGGTCCATCCGAGTCCAAGAATGTCATTTTTGCCTTTGGGTACCTGTTAAATTAAGTACATGAGGAATCACACCCAATCACAGGAGGTTGGGGATAGAGCCCACAGCCTGGGTTTGGATCTTCTTGCTGTCATTTATTACTCACGTGACTCGGACAATTTACTTAAGCTCTCTGTTCCTCACCGCTCCCATCTGCAAAATGGGAATAATGATAGTATCAACCCAATGGGCTCACTGTACAGATCGCTGAACTTCATATATGCAAACCACTTAAAAAGTGCCTAACAGGAACAACTCAGTCAATGTGAGCCACTCTTATCCATCTTTGTCCACAAAAGAAATCTAAGAAAAACCAAGAAGAGAAATAAAGAAAAGGGACAAATTAAACATCCTCACAAGTATCTAACTCAGTTGTGACAAATCAGTCAAAAAAAATTCAATCTGCCTTGGCTTCAAAGCTGTGTATTCCCTCTGCGACCTGCGTTACGTCCTGAGATCCTCTGACTATTCATATTCATCACAGCAGCCTGCGCGCACACCAGTAAACATGACCAAAACCATCCCCTCAGCTCTTCTACAACTCCAGACCTTCCAACTCAGCACTGGTCGATGCTCATCGTTTGAATCCTTCCCTCTTCCCCTTTGGCTCCAGCTAAGAGGTCATCCTTAGAAAGTGTTAGCAAACAAGACAGCACCTGGTGGTTTCAACTCCCTTCTCTCCCCTGCTAACCCCTGCAGAGCCCAGAAATACTTTAGGTGGAAGCTGAGATCATGCACAACACAGCCGTGCCAAGTGTGAGCTTTCGACTGCAATTTGGGGCAGAGGGGATCATTCATCATCAAAAAAATCTGCATAAGGCATCACAGTTTACTGAGCACTTTCTCTTCCACTCTCTTACTTGGTCTTCACACCAACTCTGGGAGGTACTCGAGGTAGGGATGTTTTATTTGTCTCACTAATGAGGAATCTGAGTTTCAGAGAAGAGATATGATTTTCTCAAGATAATTCACCTTGTAAATGGTCAAGATGATTGGAACCCAAAACTGCTTGTGCCAATCTTATGCCTTTTCCATCCTCCCCATCATTCGGCCAATCAATCACTCATTTCATGGGAACATTAATTGGCTTCCCGGTGCTTCGAGAAGGAAGGCACAGTTCTTGGTCCCAGGGAACTCTCACAGTCCCTTTGGGGAATTGGGTGAGTAAATCAGTGATAACAGTAAACACTCTAATCATCTAATAAATCATTTTAAGGAAGTTTTATGGTTTACCTAAATTCTGCCACAGATCACATGCCATTCTAAAAACCATGATATGCAGGAACGATATTAAAAATAATTAACTAGTGGCATGGCATTTGCGCCAACAATAAACAGACACTGGTTCTAAACAGATCTGTTAGTAAGCACGTGAAAAGTGACAGTGCCTACCCTCAAAGTGTTCATGGCCTAATGAGCTAAAAAGGCAATTATACAGTGTGCTAAAAATAAAAAAATGGAAGTCTGGGTGAGCATGGATGAGGTGCCCTTCTCTCTGAATGTAAGGTTATGGAAACTGTCTTAGAAGTAAATCTTGAAAAATAATATAGGAACTTGCCATGAGGATAAAGTCCAGGGAGGGTTATTCTGGGGACTGGGAATGTACAAAGGCTTAGAGGCCTCTAAATTATTCTTTTGATTTTTTTACTTAGCATTTTTAAGTTGCTAAGATCCTTAGGAATCGCCCATTTTGTAACCAGTACACCAAGAGCCAGAGAAGAGAAGAGATTTGCCCAAAGTCACACAGTAAGTTATGCATCCTCAGGACTCAAACCTACTGTAAACCAAAGTTCTTTCCACTTTTCCACGCTGACCAGAGAGCCTACTTATTGGTTGATTCACCCTATTCCAGCCAGCAGGGAAGCTCTCCTCTGTCTTGCCACTCATTCAATGACCAATGACGTCTTTGAGCTTTTTCGTCCTTTGTTGTCTAAGGAGAAGTGAGAAGAGATGGAGAAGAAGAGCACTGAACAAAGCCTTGCAGACAGCAAGTCGGGGAAACTTGACCCTAAACAAATGCATCTAATTGAATGACTAGCCCACTGTGTTGGACCCGAGCTCCTTCATTGCTTTGGGAGAGATTTCTGGCAAATATAGAGTCACATGGGACTTTTGGACGGGAGTTAGCACACTGGATGAATCCCAAGAAGAGGAGGAAGAGGTTGGGAGCAGTGGGTAAGCAAGGGGGGGGTGGGGCGGGCTGGAAATCAAGGGGTCCCGTGGGAAGTAAATGCTAGACTTCTCAAAGAAATGGACGCTCAGCTTCCTCAGAGAGTGCCCAGTCCTGGCCGATATTCTACGCCCTGGCTGATCTATCTCGGGAAAGAAAAAAAAGTATTGCATTTAACAGACCTTCAAGGTAAAAAAGTATTGCATCTAACAGACCTTCAAGGTAATGAGAGTGACCTCACCTGAGGTGAACCTCCACACCCCCTCGGGCCTCCAAACCACGTCGTCCTCTGGCAACCTGTGAATGAGGATAGCAAACGAGCAACGACAAAATCAGGCTTTGGCCGAGAACTCCGTGCAGAGGTGGAGTTCACAAGCGTTCACTCTGCCCTCTCACCTTCCTGCTAAGTTGGAAGGTCTGGAGCTGTGGAAGGGCTGAGGGGCTGGTTTTGGTCATGTTTGCTGGTGTGCGCGCGGCTGCCGTGATGAATGCAAGTGAGTCAAAGGATCTCAGGACTTAACGCAGGTCACAGAGGGAATACACAGCTTTGGGAAAAAGTGTTTACCGTACTGAGCAGAGGGCCACCATAAGACACCGGATGCCAAGAGGTGCAGCCTCTGCCAGACAGGAGGATGAACGGGTATTGATTCCATAAGCATCCTCCGCTGTAATGTCTAATGTGGTTTGGTTGCTCAGTTCTGACCTTGAGGACCATCTTCATGGAAAGCAGCCGAGGTGGCCTTGGGTCAGTCATTTCTCTTCTCTGGGCCCCCTCTCCTCACCTGTGAAATGGATGTGTTGGGGAATCTAGTTTCCCTCTTATGTTCTAAGGGTGAAAAAAGAAGAATTTAATTATAAAGCACAGCATGTCAAACATTCACTTGTTCCTCCATTACTTCTTTCATTCAATAAACATTTACTGAGCTCCTACAATACGCAAGGCTCTGTGCTAGGCAAGGAAAAGCAGGTGTGATCACTGCCCTCTGGAGGCCTAGCATGTAGGAAGAAAAACAAGACATACGTATAATTATACCATGTAGAGTCAATGAATGTCCTAACAGAGTTACAACATGCATGGAAGCATTTCTTGTGGAAGACATCTAGGAAGCAACATGGTGAAGTTAGATCAGAATTGGATGCCAAGTGGATGTGAGAAGGTGGACGTGAGGATTCCAGGTAGAGTACGGCGTTAGCAAAGGTTCAGGTATTGGAGAGCACAAGGTGTATGCAGGCCTATTTGCCTGGAAGGGAGGCTGAAAAAAGTCCAGAGATAGATGAAAACAAGTGCCTTATCTGGGCTCCTCTTACTTAAAAGCCAAGGTATGGCTTAAGATGCCACATAGGTTTTGGAGAAAACTCCTTTTACAAGTAGCCTCTGCTAAAAATATACAAATAAAGCTAATCATCTCTGGAATATACTTCTATGATAGTTAACTTAATGCTTAATAATATTCTTGTTTGTTTGTTCCACTGGCCTGTTTCCTGCCTTGAGGGCCAGCCTGGTCATATTTGGCTTTGTTTTCCCGGTGATTGGCTAAGCCACTTGTAGTAGGAATACTACAAGGATGGGGGGCTGGGTTTGGGAAGTTCCCAGAAGAAGCCATATGCTATCACCCAGCTTTCTAGCACGTGCTCTTATTCCATTTAAATATACATACGACTGCAAATATGTATTGATTATGCATTATATGTAAATGTCGTCTATATGCCATATGACATGTATAATATACTATTCTAATATTTCTATTCCCTAACCCAGGAGATAAACTCTGTAGATTTTGAGAAGCCAAGAGAAATGGAAGCACTCACTACTGGTAAAAAGACACGGCCTCATGCTACTACAATACGCTTTAGCTAAAACACAGAGTTAAAAACTTCCAAAACAACCAACATTTGAATCAGCCAAAATAATTCGTAAGTTCAAATGAGTTGTCTTGTGACATGACTATTTATGGGCTTTCTTGTTGTCTGGGAGGGTCACTTAAGCAGAGAATCATAGGATACTGGGGCCAGAGAGACCACAGGGATGACCTAATCTTGTCCCACTTTTTTCAGATTGGGAAACTGAGGCCAACAGCAATAATAATAAGTATGGGGGTGATACCATTCAGTACTGAAAAGAGGCAGATAATTGAAACCTCTGTTATTCATACTTGATTTTTTTAAAAATCAAGGATCTCTGAATTAGCTCTGTGGAACAAAGAAACATATCTTCCATATACAAATATGGCAGTGATTTTTATACAAGCAGTGTTACAAGCTAATAGGGCATAAAACATTGTTTAAATATCATCTTACAATGTTCCTGGGCAGTAACGTGTAATAGAAAGAACTGTGGAGCCCAGTGTTGTCATTTAAATGCTCCCCAGGTGTATTCCCTCAGAGAGGTTCATTACTTCTCCGAACTTCAGTTTCTTCGTCTGTAAAAAGGGAACAGCACATGTGTCTATCTCACTTTCTGGTTCTGAGGATGTAATGAAATAACGTCTATAAAGTACCTTGGGCGGCATCTAATATAGACTTAATAAAGGAGGGTCCAGCGGTAGCTACAGGTTACATGATGCCTCATTTCCCTCCAGGATCCCAAAAAGTACTAAGTGCTGTGACAAGCTCAAGCGTGGGTGCCCTGGCCTGGCCTTTTCCCCCCCTCCCTCCCATGCCTGTGTGTGCCCTGAGGATACCCAATGCATGCTAACCACCAAACTCACCGATGACTCAGAGCTTGGAAAGAATCCACAGCAGGCTGGAGAGCAAAGGCGCAGCTTATGTTTCAAAGATTAACTTGTTACTTTTTTTTCTTATGGTGGGCACCTTTCAGCATTGAGAAGAAACCTCGGAGACCTTTGTTTAGGAGACGCAGCTTAGAAGACAGGACCAGGCACAGGGCATGTTCAGTGTCAAAAAGCTGCTCCCCTGTAGTGCACCGGGGCTGGGACAATACCGCCTCCAGGCAGCTGGACGGGACTGTGGCTGTCTCCCCAAAAGGGACTCCAGACTGATCTGTGTTCCCAGTGCTTTCCCCACCTGCTGAGAACTAATCCCGTATCTCTCTGCTGGCCCTGAGAAACCCCAAACACTCCCAGGCTCTCGAAAGGCTTTATCTCCTCTTTCCAGGAATTCGGCTCAGCCCCTCTGCTCTCTCCGAGGTGCCACTGAGCAGCTGCTGCCCAGCGCCCGGGCGGGCTAGCCCCCGGTCTCCTTTCCATGTTTCCAGCCTGCCTGGTGAGAGAGCCAGAGCTGCTGAGTCTTCTCCCTCTCGCTCCCTGGGCTTCTGTCTCACAGTTAGAAAAACCGTCTGCGGAGCAAAGCAAAAACCACTCTTTACTAACAGCTGCTCCCAGTCAGGGGCAGGAGGCGAGGGGAGAGGGAATTCCTACTTTTGCAATAAATTGTATGCAAATAGGTTCTCTTCCTGGCAGAGAGCAGGGAGTGAGTGCGTCTTTCATGAGCTAACCCCGTTCCGCTGGGAGGGCTGTTCCTTTAATTCACCAACTGAAAAAGTGGGAAAGGATGTCTGGAGGCGAGGCATCCCATTACAGAGGAAGGAGCTCGCTATATAAGCCAGCCAAAGCTGGCTGCACTGGCCACAGCCTGCCTACTGTCAAAAGCTCTCCCGCTCGCGCAGACACACCCCCCCCCACCCCGCCTGTCCGCCACACAAAGACAGCAGGCTCGGGGTGACACTGGGGCAGCGCACCGGGAGCCCCGCTCCTCACGTCCAGGTACTTATTCCATGGAGCTGGTTCACTCAAGGATCTAGGTCTTTCCTAACTCCAAAAAGGTAAGTCTGTTTTCACCCCATTTCCAAAGATGTGATACACTGTTTGCATTTCCAGGAGCAAATAGGTTGTGGTGTCCTAATTATAAAACTTTTGCTTTATCTTGGCTGCTGGCAAAATGGGGTATTTGCTGTGATCGGATGCACCTTGACTTGTTTTCTACTTGCTCCCTTCCAGTCTGGTAGATTTCTGTCTGCGTGTTTTAGTTCTATGAATAGCTCCACGTGCAAGGAACTTTTTAGGAAGTTTTTATCTCTGTCCTTCTTCTGAGGGAAAGTAAGAATTTATTCTTAACTCCCTACCGGGCTGATTCACCTGTGAATATTTTTGTTTGAGGGTTAAGGAAGTAGAGTTTGAAAGTGGAGTTTGCTCATGGCCTTACTTTGGGGTGGGTTGGGGGAGATTGATAGATGATGGTAGAAGAACAATAGAATTTTACATCTCAACAGCCCTTACCTTACAGTTTACAAAGAGTTGTGTATCCATCCCCGTGTTCCACAATATCCACCTTGTAGTCAGACATAGAAAGGGATGAGGGCTGGGGGACAGAACAGAAAAGGTAACTCCTAGGGCCAGGTGGACAAGTGCAGACTAGGAGACGGGAGTGGCGGACACTGGCTTCTGTTCTGAAGGGCCGGGGGACTCCCCATGGATACCTCCTGATTCATTGATCCCTGGGCTGGGTACCTGGGCATGTCTGGGGTGCTTAGAGCCAGCAGTATCCCCTATTTTTCTAGAATCACCTCTCCGTCCTCATCTCTCATCGCAGAAAGCCCTGAGAAACAATTGCCCCTAGGGATGGGAAGCACACCTCCCCTGGCCGACTGTGGAAGGAACGCGGGGGTCTCTTGTTCCCAGCAGTGCTGTAAGGGGATTAGGAACTTGGGTTTTGAAGCCAGGGATCCTTTTAGTGTCCCCACCACCACCACCACCACCACACACGTGACCCTGATGAAAATATGTGGCCTCTTCGAGCCTCAGTTTTCACTTCTCTAAAATGGGGACAATAACTTCTGTTGTCATTATGAGAAATGAAATATAAAGAGACTGGAAGAGCGAGGGCTCAAGAACTGGAAGTTTGGGTAGTCGCTGTCATTGCCCCAAACTGCTACCACTTTGGAAGTTAAAAGAGGCACTTAGCCAATCTTGGATTGTTTCTTGTGTGTTCCTCACCCCCCTTACCCCCGCTCCCTGTCTTTTTATCTCACCAGGTCTGAGGGCATCTCACTACCTGGCAGGTCAGATTCTTGGCTATATTTTACAAGCTGGAGGTTATGTTAGCACAGGTTGGGAGAAAAGGGAGAAGCCTGGGTTGTATGTAAATGTTTGAGTTTGGGCATTTGCAGATTCTGAAGCTGTCGGCTATAAAGTAACATGCTGCCGGGGGACTCTTTGGAAATGGGTTCCGTCCAGAGGGAGAGTGGGACAGGGAGCCCCATTTGAAGAATGAGCGCCTCTTTTTCATGTTTTTGTGGACCCTTTCCCCCTTTTTTATGGAGTTTTCCCATTTATGCTTTAGAAATAAAACCTGCTGCCCACCCCAGCCAGCTTCCTGCTTCGTCCTGCAGTGTGGCAAGGCCGACTCAGGAGAGGGGAGAGCTTTGTTCGGGGCTATTGAAACCTGTGGAATGTTTGCTAGCCTTGTGTGCATCCAGCCCTTTGCAGGAGACGGAAGTGAGTGCGCTTTGAACCTGTGCGTTGCAGGAAGGTGATGGCATTTGGGGAAAGAAAGTGAATATGAATATTCTCTGATTTGCTCAAACAATGTGAATTGGATAAGGATTGGGGGGGGTGGTTGCCAAACTCTACAGTTGTTAAAGATTATTTTTTTCTATGCTTTGCAAAACCTAGCTTCCTTATCTCGTCTCCCACTAACTGCCTCCCCCGCCCAAAGTGACCAACTTTCCAGCTGGCAGCTTTGTCATCCATATAAAGAGGATGACCATCTATAGCTCACAGGGCGCTTGTGACACTCAAGTGAGATAATATGTATATCAAACTTCGCACAGAACCTGGCACATAGTAGGAGCTCAATAAATGGAGATTTTCCTTGGTTTTCCTGCTTATCAATTTACTAGGACTTGTCCAAGATTAATGTTCTAAGACAGTGGCTTTCAAAGTTACTTTCAGCAGTGGAAATATTCATTAAATGAAATCGAAATGAATTGGCAAGACCCTAATATATGGCAGGCAAATGTGGGCCCGATTTGATTGAAGCAGGGGGTGGAGGGTCTAAAACTCACCCCACCCTCTGGGACATTTCCACAGAATCCTGAACACACAAAACACAGTTAAAAATCATGAAGCCAGGTGGTGTGCATTCAGGCTGCAATTTTGCACTTTGACAAGGATTTGTGCCCCTCCATGTCCAGTGGAAGTCCGAGCAATTTCCCAAGTAGTACGGTAGACAGACATATATGTGGGGAGTTTAAAATGCTTAGCAAAGGATGATTCTTTTAATTAATTGTAATGATGGCAATAGACAAAACATACGGAGAACCCACGCTCTAAGTCTTTGTATACCTCGTCTCACTAAATATCCACATGTCTCTGAGAAAGGGACCGTACCTATCTGACAAAGGTTGAAAAGCAAAGAGAATGAGAAACAGAACTCAGAGGGATGGAGCCGGTTTCCAGACCCAGGTCCCCATGACCCCCAAATCAGGGCCCACTCCGCCACGTTCCTTCTGAATGCTACTGCTTCTTGAACTGCCTTTAGAAGGGAAGAAAACGTTCTTTCTGACTAAATCCGCCCCTCCAGCCAGACTGTGGCCACCCATAAATGCAGCGGTAGCCTGATCATATAACCAGAATGGAATTTGGAAAGGGAATTCAAGCTGACGGAATGAAAAACATATCCCCCTTAATCTTACCCTTTCTAATGCTCACAAGGGACTATGAACACCTATTCTCTCCTTCCCCCTGGATTTCTACAAAGAGCCATGTTTTCTTGTAGGAAAAAATATCCAGCTGGCTTCATACATAAGTCATGCTGAAGTCACGGCAGTTTGAAACGCAGAGAGTAGGGAACAAACATTTAGTTGACTCAATACACCACCCCTCTGTGATGATAATACACACACACACACACACGCACACACACTCAAAATAGTTAACGTGGAAGGTTAACTACGTATCACATATGCGATAGGATGGTTTGCCTATGGTTTCTCATCAAATTCTCACTCTCACACCGCAAGTTATAAATTACTAGCCCCATTTTATGGCCAGAGAAATCAAGGCCCAAGGAGGTGAAATGGTGCGTCTGAGGATTTCCATAAGAGGGAAGCAGAGTTGGCTTTGAACCCAAACTTGTGGACCAAAAGCCTACTCTTCTTTCCCTTATGCTGCATTGTCTCCTGATGTCAGGCTGGGCGGACCTCTCTGGGACCTTGAATGATGTCTTTCGGTGGCCGGCCGAGATGGCAGAGAAGCCCTCAGCTGGCATTGGTGTCTATTGATTTTGCAGAATAGCCCTGTGTATATCACTTTTCATGGTGCTCAGGAAAGGTCAGCTCATGGTGGTAAAATTCTCTGCCTGGAAACAGAAACGTTCAAATTTCAAGCCCCGAGAGAGAGAAGAATGACACTAGAAGCAGCGGTCAGGTCATCACAGCTGAGTTTCATCCCACCCTTGGCCGAGCTCGACAGGTGAGAGCTCTGACTGGGAAAGCAGGGCTGTACCTGTGCCTGCACCCTCTCTGAGAGCCAGGTGAACGGAGCATCTGGTTTTAAAAGAGCTGATTGGGAGATAAATTGAAATCAGGGTGCCCAGCCTCGGGGCAGTGAATCCCAGGATGGCCAGGAAATGGTTGTAAGTTCTGAGCCACAAGTCCCCCTGGGTTCAATCACTTCTCACTTTAACATCACAGGGAATCCCCTTGAATTTAATCCCAGGCTAGTACGAACACCTTCAACATGTGGGAAGCATTAGATGAAGGCTCCTTTCCAAGAAGGAAACCCCTCCAAACTCCTGCAAACGATAGGCAATAATTCCATCCGAGACAAAGAGCGGTGGCCTTACCTACCATAAGGGGTTCTACACACCCTATGACCTTCTTTGCAGAGGAGAAAAGCCTATGCGCCTACCTGATTCTAACCCTGGTGACCAGATTATTTTTTTCAGTTACGCCCTGAAGCCTTGTTCTGTTTCCTCCTCTGTTGTCTCATTTTTCCCGCCTCTCCTTAACTTTAGCAACAACCTAAGTTCAACACTTCATCACTCCCTTTGACCCTCCATCATGGAAAAAAATTCAAATGCCCACACTGAAAGCAGATTGTGAATGGAAAATCCCTTCCATGTGTATTTTTAGTCTATTTGTGAGTGAGAATGAAAAAAAATCATTTCACGCCAAGTTGTCTCAGATTTTTTTTTGAAATATCCTGAAATTCACAGGCCCTTAATTATGCAGCCATGGTAACTCAAATAGCTTTGGTTGGTCCTTTAACTTCCCCTATCTCAACAGCTAGAGATATTTCATAAACTCTGAAAGTAGACAGCTTGTTTCAGAATTAACCACTGACCAACTCTTACCCTGGAGGAGGTGAGTTGGCTGCTACTGACTTCTACATGAACGTGTCTAAAACGTTTTTCAGGGAGGGGCTGAGGGGATGATGGCAATAACTAATATTTACTGAGTACTCTACAGGCTTTGTGCCATTTAATCAGCAACAATTGCTTCCAGCAAGGGTAACTGCCCCCCCAATTCAAACCTAGGGGACCTGGGGCTGGAAAAGTTTAAGTAGCTTCCCCGAGGCCGCTCAGAGGGTGATTGCCGGAGCCAGAACTCAAACCCACTTCCAAGTCCTGAGCAAGTGGTTATAACCGTCACGCTCCACACTGAAATTCTGTTCATCTCTGACAACAGACGGGGCTAGACAGAGCAGAGCCCGGAAAGAGTCAGAGGCATGTCTTTCAGACCCTAGTGTTATCTTCAGCAGGTGGTCACTGCTGCTTTCTCCAACTTGCTCCTTCAGGGCCCCCTTCCTGCAGAAACTGTAATTAAATAAGTAGTGTATGATTTCAAGTGGGATATGTTTCCCCTGCTGGGCTGGAAGCTGCAGGAGGGGGAAGCCCTCCTGCCAGCCTGAGACGTGAAGCATGGACGCACAGATAAGCAAGTTCTTGCCCTGCAGACGGGCTTACACACCCCTCTGACAGTTCCTGCAGAGGCTCTGTGCTTCCCCCCACTGCCCTCTGCACATCATAACTGCGCTGATGATGTCCTCCCCTGCCCCACATGACTGCACGCCACTGAGGCCAAGATCATCAGTGAGGCAGGAACCCTGTGTGCTGGAGCTCATTCTCCCCAGAGGTTAGCTACCTGCTGGCAGGTATCAGGCCCTCAGAAAGGTACTGTTGAAGAAACTCTGCTGTCCTCACGGAAATGAACAATAGCGCAACACCGCTTGGCTTCTGAACTGTGTCCTATGGTGAATGAAGCATTTTCACGTGCCAGATAGTCTAATAAAGCAGGATTCTCAGGAATTTATAAATGTATAAAATAACTTTTCTGTGCATCACTCTCAGATTTTCCCAGCAACCAAATATTATTTCACAGTTAAGTAAACTGAGGCCACAAAAGGTTGTCACTTGCACAAAGCAGAAAGTGGTGGCATTGGGATTCCTCTCCAAGCACTCCCCAAACTGCCTAACTCCCAGAATTGCACTTCTTCCTCTGTGTCATTCGGTATTCAGGTATTATTCCCATTTTCCAGATGAGAAAAGAGGTTGGAGGTAGCAGGCTACTTGCTAGAGGAAGAGTCACATTTTTAAAGCGTGGTTCAGTAGAGAGGGTGACGCTTAATACAAATACGAGAATTGCCAGTGATAGACATTAGGCAAGGGGATACTTTGGAGAGCTTAAATTTAATCACCTAGGGATGTGTTCCGGGTAAACTATTTGGTAGGTAGAAAAAAAGATGGCAGACTGAATATTGAGTGCAAGTCAGTATATTTTGGTTCAAAGCTCTATACCTACGGATGCCACCCAGGGAAAGCCTGGCTAATAGTAGTGCCCTGGGGAACTCTGCTAGGCACTTCATGCAATATGCACACGCGTAACCTCACTGCAGAAGCGACACACCACAGCCAGCGCAAGAGAGCCTAGAGCAGCACTGGACTCCCTGCCAGCCAGAGACCCTCAGGAACACTGCATCCAGGGTAGGCACCAAGATACAAAGCAACAACAACAGTAATAAAGCCCGTGAGTACAACCAGACGAGGAAGCCATGACTTTCCACCTAGGGAAGAGACAGTCCAGTAGAGGCAAATACCTAAGGAGCTCTGATGCAACAGAAGGAGCCCATCTGCTGGGGACGTGGCTCATGGTGGGCAGAGACACCTTTAGTGCTGCCCCCAAGGAAGTGGCCTGCTCTCCGAGGCACTTATGCCCTGGGTCCTGGGATGGTCACACAGAGGTAGCTCTATGCGGAGATGTCACAGAAGAATGCTCCAATTTATAGGTAGGCTGTTTAAAATAAATTCCCTTCAACCCATAGAATGTTGAAACTGAAAGGGCTCATTGGTAACCTCCAAGCCAGGAGCTTGGAGACTAGATTTAAAAGGTTCTTCCGAGGTATTAGGGGGCTGCTGTGGAGAGATGGGGAGGCCAAGCACTCAACCTCATTTCAACTAAAGCCCCTCCTCTTTTATCTGTTTTATGCACTGAGCCTCCTCGTGAAATGTCATTTGATGAAAGAGTTCTGTGGCCAAAAAAAAAAACAAAAAGTTTTGGAAACTGCTGGCCTAGTTTATCTTCTCTCATTTTAAAGATGGTGAAACAGAGACACAGAGAAGGGAAAAGTCCTTCTAAGATCTCATGCCATTTGGCAACAGGGTCAGCACTGAGTCCTAGGTCTTCTCTTGTGCTCTTAGAAGATGGGGGCAATGTAAAAAGTATCAGAGTTAATACATTCTTTAGAAAGGAAAAATTAGCAGAGTTTTATTCTCTGAACAGCTTTAGCACACATGAACTGAGCCAAGGAGTCCCCTGTATTAGTGATCTATCGTTGCACAACAAATTCCCACAAAACTTGATCATTTAGAGCTACACACATTAATTACCCTACAGTTTCTGTAGGTCAGGATTCCAAGCACAGCTTAGATGGATGTCCTGCTTCATGTTCTCTCATGAGGCTACAATCACAGAGTTGGCCAGGATTGGGGTCTCATCTGAAAGCTCAACAGGGGAATGATTAGCTTCCAAGCTCACTTGTGTGGTTGTTGGCTGGATTCAATTCCTTGCTGGCCGTTGGCCTGAGGCCACCCTCAGTTTATTGCCACATGGGCCTCTCTAACATAGCCATTTGCTTCATCAAAGCCAGAGAGAGAGAGAGAGAGAGAGAGAGCTTGCAAGCAAGACAGATATCACAATGTTGAGTAGCCTGATGGTGGACGTGACATCCCATTACCTTAGCCATATTCTATTGGGAAGAAACAAGCCTCTGAGCCATCCCACACTCAAGGAGAAGGAATTACACAAAGACGTGACTATCAGGAGGTAGGATCGGTGGCGCCAATCTTAGAATTTGCCTGCTATGGCCTCCAGCACTCCACTGTCACCGATTCTGACAACTTCTTATCAATCAGTTCATCCAACCCAACTGCACTCGTATTGATTAGCAGTTGGTACTTATGGCAACCACTAGGGTGGACTGTGTCTTATTTAAGCTTCTTATCCATTTATGAGGTGGAGCCAGGTATCTTGCATTAGATGTCATAGTTCACTGGGGAGCCATGATTCCTCTTGAATATAACCCCAGAGTAGGATCTTCCAAGGCAATGACTTCAAATGTATTTTATTCAAGGGCAAGGCAATTCAAAGGGACCAAAACTGAAACTCACCCATTGTTCCCCCCTCCACAACCTATTCCTCTCTTAGCAGATATTATAATGAAGACGACGCTCTAGGATTAATTCCCTCTCCTTTTCCAACTTTTCGTTACTACCTCATCATACGCCAAACCTGCGGACTCTACTGCCTTGACAAGTAAGACAGTTCACTGCCTCTCACCCTCCCCATCATCAAGCTAGTTCAGGCTGCGGCATCTCACAGATGGACCACTGCAACAGTTTCCCCACTACTCCCCATCTGCCAGCCTTCCCTTCCAATCTGCCCCTCAACTTTGGGTTGTAGAAATCAACCTTTCTAGGCGTAAAGTTTTCCAAATGGTTCTCTTTTGGCCATAGGAAGAATTCAGATCCCCAGCCTGGCATTCAGTTTTCTCCATGATCTGGCTCTGGTCTCCAAACAGACCTTGTAACTTCAGCTCTCATTCATGCTTTCCACACCAACCATTTCATGCTTTTTATGCCCTTCCAAATGCCATTCCTTCCTTCCTAGGATGTCTTTCCCTGTGGTTTCACCTACTCATATCCCTCTTCAGTTCAGGATCTACCTCCTGCAGCAGAGTAGATGGCCCTTCATGTCACCCCTTCCCACCCCATGTGTCTCTCTCTCATCACTTCATCATTCTAGAATTGCCTGTCTGCTCACAGGCCAACTCCTCCTGCCAATAAAGTTTTAAAAAGGAGAATTTGTATCTAGTTTATCTAAGGTCAAGTACAACTGGAATAAAACCCATTGTCTTCAACAACGGGCAGGAGTCCTTGCTGTGTCCTAGATTTGGACTTCGCCTTCCTCACCAGACTTTGTTCAGAAAGCCCGGAACTTGACATTGTTTTCATGCCTAGCCCTCTAGGCTCTCAGCTGTGCAAAGTGCTGTCATAACGCGTGACGGGGAAAGGCAGCCAGCCCTGAGACAGGAAACCATCTCAGGATGCAGACTTCAAGGAATGCCCTTACTTTCAGAGGTGGCCCCTAGGATCAAAGTTTGAACTGCCTGGAATTTTGAAAAACCAGTACCAAGGACAGAGGAGGCCCGTCTGGGGAATTTGAGGCTGAGTCACATGAGACGGCGGAAAATCTGGCAGTTATAACAAAGATCTGTCTACAACTAGTGGGAGGAAGGAGAGGGTAAAGGAGGGATGAAGATAAGGAGTTCTCTACCTTAGGGCACGGAGAAATTCACAGCCCAGGAAAAGGATTGGGTAATGGTTAAGAGTATGGCTCTGGCATCAGAAAGCTCTGGGTTTGAGAGCTTACTATTTGCTCTAAGTCTCATTTTCTTCATCTGTATTAAAGGCAAAATAGTAACACCTACTCCATAAGGTTATCGGGATGATTAAATGACATAGTGCAAGTGCACTGCTTCGCACAGAAATGCACTCAATATCAGGATTCTACTGTTATTGCTGCTGTTGTTATCTGTTGTTGAAGTAGTTCTTGGCAACAAGACTCCACTAGAGAAGCAGTTCCCAAAAATGTGTCCTGTGGAACAGCCTTCCCATGAGATGCACCTAAAAAAGTGTTCTGTGGCTAAAAGAGTGGAGAACACTTGACACTGCGTCCTGTTCTTGGAGATTCATAGCTCATATGTTCACTCAATATGTAATTCTAAGGGCTAGAGATACAATGGAAAACAAGACATGCAAGGCCCTTTTACTCATGGAGCTTAACGGTGAAAGAGGTAGACAATAAAAAAGGAATCAAACTTACAATACAATCTCCGGTAGATACTTGCTAAGAAGAAATCTAAAACGAGGTAAGGGATCGGTCAATGGCTGGTGGTGAGGGGCGTGCTCTTTTAATTAGGATGAGACATGGAGATGACCTTTGAGCAGAGATCTGAATGAAATGAGGAAATGAGCTCGGTAGGGAGTGGTGAAGAGTTAGGATTTTATTCGGAGTGTGATTAGAAGCCACTGGGAGATTTGAGGTAGAAGAGTGCATGATCTGAGAAATCCTACAGCAGTTAGTGTTCAGCTTTGTTTAATCCAGTTCCCTCAAACTTATTTGAACACAAACACCCTCGTCCACAGAACATCTACCTAAGAACGTCTTGGAACATAGTCCGGTAAATTCTGCACTGGTACACAAGGCTTCATAGGTTTTAAAAGGACTGTAAATTTGCTCTCTAGATCTATGGTAAAAAGCCAAGCAAACCATTTGGGCTGAAAGGGGCATGCCCAGAGTGGGAAAACCTAGCTCCAGAGGTAGAGACAAGGAGAGCGTCACCCTAATTAGCAGCTCTTTTTGGCTAAGATGATCAGTGAGCACAGCCAGTCTTCAGCAGACTCTGGAACTCCATCTCGAGCCAAATAAAACTTGCCAACATCTGCCTAGAATCCAATAAGCATTTGCAAACAATACACCTTGGCTTAAGCATGCTCCAAGGGGGGAGTGTATGAAACTTGAGGTCCAGCCAGAGGCTCTGGGAGAAAGACAGAGGTCAAATATTTCTGCGCTTACACATGGACAACCACCAGATTGCTGCTGAAGCTCTGGGAAATGGAAGCTGAAGGTGTCTGCTCTCTTTATCAAGAAGTGCTCATTTAAGTTTTCACCTTATATGAACTGCGGGAAGTTGCTTGATGAGTCACCCCAGTGTAGTAGTTGAGAGCACACATTTTAGAGTCACAAATCAGGGTCCAAAAGCTGCCTTTGCCTCTTATGTCAGTCGCAAAACCTCCCTGAGTCTAGATTTAACTTCCAAATAGGCATAATGATACCTGTTGTCATGACAAATGACAAGATAAATGATTACATGTATAAAAAAGCATCTGGCATAAGGCTTGGCACTAAACAGGCATGCAGTAGGCTTTCAACAAAATGTTAGTTTCCTTCCTGTCCGTTTCAATCTGTATTTGCTTTTATAATAAGGTCATCATTTACTAACTAACTGCTATATTCCAGCAAGTGTCAGCAAACTGCCATGGGGTGGCAGCCTATTTTTGTAAATAAAGTTTTATTGGAACACATCCATGCTCATTCATTTATGTCATGTTAAGGGCTACTTTATCTACTATTGTAGAATTGAATGGTTGTGACAGACCATCTGGCTGCAAAGCCAAACATATTTACTGTCTGGTCACTTAAGAAAAAGTTTACTGACTCCCACAAGTCAGTGTGTTAAATTTATGTATGTAATTTCCAATCATCACAACCTAGCAAGTTGTATATTATTATACTTATATGTATGAAGAGATTGAAGCAGAAATAAAGGTTCATCTAGTAAGTCTTCCTCCAAAAACATGAAGCCAAACTCTATACCTAAAGGAAGCTTAGAAAAATGATAGAAAAGTTATTCATTTGTATGATTCAGCCTCGATTTGCTCCTGACTGCCTCTGACTTATCGCTCTCGGGCTAAATTTCTTGACTTTCCTGCCATATGCTGAACTAAATGATCCTGTCTAGAAGGGATTCCCTCCCCCACCCCTGCTTCCTTATTTATTTATTTGTTTGTTTGTTCATGTAAGTCCATTCTTTCAAAAATGAGAGTTGTAATTTCTAGACCCTCTAAAATGCTCTCATGTCTTAACTAATTTCTTGGAAGCCATACATTTATTTTTAGACAGCACATAGCATGATGCCCAATTTTCCATAAAGGAGAGATTTTTAAGCTCCCCTGTCTGCTACTTCTCACTTTATCTCCCTCTCACTTACTCACTTTCTTTCTCTCCAGGCCAGACTCACGGAGAATAGGCTGTTTCCAGGGGCTTTACAGATTTGCCTGACACATAGATATTGTAGCACATTTGGCTCCGTGCCTTCCCTTCAAATTCAAAACTGTAACTAAAATGATTACGTGAACCCCAACGTCATCTTCCCAAGCGGTCCCATTTTAGGAATCCAATAACTCTCTTTATGTCAATGACGGTGGATGTCCTGCTGATGTTTATTGCATAAATATTAATTTTTTAAACTGAACAATGAATCTTGTTTCAAAAGATAACTTGGTATAGCAGAAAAAGCATAGGGTTTGGAATTAGACTGGGTTCTTAATTCTGAGTCAAATGATTACTGACCAGGCAACTAATTTAACCTTCTCAAGCCTTCAGTTCTCTTAACAGTAAAATACAAACAGTGCTTCCTAACTCGTAAGGTTGGTGTCAAAGTTAAATGGCATCCCTAAAGTTCCAGGCACAGGATACATGTTCAACCATTTGCCTCCCTCTTACTTTAAATTGCTAGAGAGGCTCCGTCCTGGAGCTTCACACTTATCACAGACCAGGCATAGTTGGGTATACCACTACTCTCATCTAACATATAAGGAAACGAAAGAGGAAAGGGTCTAGGATTTCTTCCAAATCTGCACTTTCCCCATTGTGTGCTATCAAACCTAAATCCTGTGACATACTTCAAACACAGAATAATCAGGTAAGTTTGGGAAACACTATAAACTCTCCCTTTCTTGGAGATTTCAGATAAACACAAACATATTAAAGACCCTAGAAAATCCTGAAGTAACGAAAGCTGGGTAATTTGTTTGGTATCAATAACATTTGGTTCAAAATATCATTTTCCAAATATGTTGAATTAGTAATCTCTTCCCCTTGCATTAATACAACATGTTGTAACTTACACCCTAGGAAAGGCTGCTTAAAGTTACCCAGCTGAATTAAGCCCAAGGCAAGGGTTGAAAATAATCTCTATTTTTCAGGCTCATGCACAGCTTCTCCTGTTCTCTCTGTAAGTCATAAAGGTCTTGCATTGCCGGTAGTCATTCTGGACCCTGATCGCTGAGTCCTTCTGAAATTCGGCCTTTTAACTCAGTCATGCAAACCACTCCTTGACATCATTAAAGGACGGCAGCAAAGCCGATGGTTAGGAATGGGGTCTCTGATTCCTGAGTCAGTCCACCCGAATTAAATTCCTGCTCTTCCTTTTCAGCTCTGTGACCTTGA